>NC_137324.1:148112590-149560090 GCF_965287045.1 Carcharhinus amblyrhynchos
CACCTGAACCTTATCTACAGCAAGCCTCTCCACCACAGCCCCCATCGTTCTCTCTTTCCTTGGCGCCAGTCGTTGGTCACCCTGGTAGATATCGTCAGATACCATTTCAACAGGTAATCCTTGTCGTCAATCAACCGTCCATCTGGATGAGCTGGAGTAGCAAAGATCCTGGACAGCTGAGGGCGACAAATGCATCAGGTATGCATCGTGTGAGCTGTCCAGGAACCTTGCACACACATGCAGAATCTAGGTCCTGCGGTCACATACAATCTGAACATTGATCATGTGAAAGCCCTTCCTGTTCACAAAGGCACTCAACTGACCAGCTGATGCCTTGATGGCCACCTGGATACAATCAATGGATCCCTTGACGCGGAGGGAACTCTATAGGCTGCAAATCTTTTTGTTCACTCAGCTTGGCTGACCTGGTTTGTCCTGAAATGAATGATTCCTATCACACGTGGAACTGGACATCAGTGACCAGCCTGACACTGATTGTGTGGTTCCACAAAGATCACGCACAGCGACCTGGAATGATCCAGAAGTATAAAAGCTGTGTTACCGTGACCTTGAGAGCCACGGACATAGTCTCCAAATGTGTGGAAGTTACCCAATCTCAGGCCCAATCATCTGGCAGACGCTCAACATGGCTTCCTTTGAAAGGTGGAGCTTCCTGCTGCACAGTATTTTGGTCATGCCAAGGTAATTTGACCGCTATCCATACACACTGGCAGGAGGATAGTGGTACCTTCTGTGGCAGCAGCCTCCTTGATGGCCCTGACCATTCTGTGTTTGTACTTCTGCCCAGGGGGAGGTGCCTGTGATCACCACATCTGAATTTTTGTTCCCGCTCCTCATTAGAGGAGGAGATGCTTCCATCAGCAGGTCGGCTAATGGGCCTCACCCATTGCACAAAGGGTGATAGAAAGACACTTTGGTGCCAGCTAACAGAAATATCATTTAACTCAACACTCTGATGTACACAACACAGGAAACATCCTATCAACACTCCAAAACACTCCACCCATACAAACGCTTAACTCCTCAGCCAGCGTTTACTTTAGCGTCCTTTTATCCTGCACTTGAATGAAGATAGATCAGTTTGGCTCACCTCCTGCCTATGCAAAAGCTTAAGATTGCATGGACAACATGAAATTTAGGTCAATTGGTGTTTTAAACTGCTTAATCGTGGGGGCGATTTTCCGATCTCGCTGTGCCTGGCACAGATTGTGCCAATCTGAGAAAATAGCATGTGGACCTAAAAAGTGGTTTCACGCCTGGAGCCAAATGTTTTGAAATCTCTCCAGTCCCTTTCTATGAACGCAAACTGGATCAAGGTCCATTAGCATATTTAAAGTAGCATTTAAATGTGCTTAGTCCATTCAACACTGGATTCTCCCAGCCCCTGAGATCTCCCAACCCTCAGGTGCAGCACCAATCCAGCTGGTCTCCAGTAGTGAAGACCAGGTGTGATGGCCGTGCCTTCAAGGGGGCCATTGAAGCTCCTAGGTGGTCGGGGAGATGGTTGGGCAGAACCCACTTGGCACCCTGACAGTGCCAGTTGGGTACTATTCTGGTGGCCTGGCATTGATGCTGGTATTGAAAGTCCAGTCAAGCACTGACAACAGTGCCAATTACAATAAAGGTTGCCTGCTGCAGTGTCATTGCATCCCTGGGAGAGGCCATGGGCATGAGTCCATATTGATTATGTTGGTCCATTCATGGGCACAATGCTTATCCTTCCTTTGATGCACATTGAAAGTGAATGGATGCTTTTATGGTGAAGTCTCTGACATCGCATGCTACAGTTGAGAAATTACATCAATGTTTTTCCACCCATTGAATACCTGAATTCATAGTATCTGTGGCCAAACAGGCCATCTAAAATGGTGATTTGTAAAGCACTCTGGGACAATTGGGCAAGAACTAAACCGACAGGCTGCAGTTTAAAGACAGAGACAAACAGGCTACAACCCTGGCGAGTGAATAAACAGGATATGGGTCATCTCCAGGATGGAAGGGATTTGATAGTCACAGTGGGTTGTTTACCAGACATAAGGACACCATGACCCCTTATTTAGGAGGGAAGTATGTGACCTTTGTGCATCCAGACATAGCCGTTGGGGACACACCCAGAGATTGGTGTGGCAGCACCTGATTAGACTCTTATTGATCAGGGGGATGAAGTCCTGATCGATTGATTAGCAATGGCCAAAAGGGGTGTGAAATACAATGGGGTATAAAGGGTGCTGTGCAACCAGGAATTTCTCTCTCTCTCTGAACCCACGAATGAGCTACAACAACAGTGACCATTGCCGGCAACGACCAGCACGAGGAGAGCCACCACACCCGAGAAGGAAGGAAGACCAGGGCCAGTGTGCCAGACCAGACTAAAAGACCAGACTACGCAGACGACTACCGAGACTAGCGCACAGATAAAGGCCAATATCTGCTTGCCAGTCACGCAAAGTTAAGTCAAGGTCTTGTACTGGACTTGAACTTTAGTATTTTCCTGTAAGATAACTTATTGTTGGGTGGGTGGGTGATTATTGATTGTGTGGGTTTAAATAAATATTTGTTGTACTAATAAGACGTCTACTTGTAGTTATTTGTCCACCATTTAAGGGTTAAAACAGACTGTGCAGCAGGCAACATTGGCGTCCCTGAGTGGGCTTGATAAGAAGTAACTTTGTTGCTCCGATACTGAATCCCGCAGACTATACATTGAACAGTTATTTAAAACTCAGAGCCAACAGGTGTAAACTCCTTGAACAAATTTCTGGAAATTGTTTATTGTGCATGTATTGTTATTAACAAAGAGGATAGGGTAAACTCTGTAGGTTTGTATTAGAATCCAGAGGGATTAGGACCGGAACATAGTGTAAAGCCGTACCCACAGTCCAATCGATTCCCTACCCCTTGTAGTTAATATAAAATGGCAGGAAACAGTATAGAGACAGAGAAGTGTCCCATGTGGTGAAAAAGAATCAGGGAATATATTAAGAAGAAAGGGTGGCCCCTATGGGCAGAATCTTGTGCCAATACTGAGACGGGACCGGGATCCTTAGGGCAGAAGTATTGGGATGACCTAAGGAAAGTTCAGTTGAAAGTTCTTGTTTGGTTAGAATTAAAGTTCAGTAAAGAATTAATGAGTTGCAACTCTTTGTGTTCGAGTTGGCACTAGAGCTGTTAAATAAATAGTTGAATTACTGTTCTTGTTTGTCTCATTAAACTGGAATACTTGGAAAGTGTTTAAATTAAAGACATATAACAGAATGGCACCCCAGATGGTACTCAATAAGAGGCAAGTAGTGTTACCCCAGGATTGAGCCTTTTATTTATTAAGTGGTTTCTTCTCCAATTGAATTGCTCCGAAGAACAATGAGGGGGATCTCTGGGTGAGTAGCTTATTTATACTCTAAATCACTTCCCGACTACCTCCGCGCCTAACTTCTGCTAATTTGAAAAAAAAATTCCCCACGAACCAGAAAAGGAAAAAAAACCGCGAAAGAATAAACAGAGATTCGGCACCTCACCAGCAGCCACAAGCACTCCTCCAATTGAATATATATAAATGATTTGGAAGAGGGAGTAACTGGTGTGATCAGCAAGTTTGCAGATGACACGAAGATGGTTGGACTTGCTGATAGTGATGAGCAGTGTCAGGCAATACAGCAGTATATAGATAGGCTGGTATATTGGGCAGAGAAATGGCAGATGGAATTTAATCCTGATAAATGTGAGGTGATGCATTTTGGAAGGAATTATGTAGGGGGGAGTTATACGATAAATGGTAGGACTATTAAGAGTATAGAAACACAGAAGGACCTAGGTGTGCAAGTACACAAGTCCTTGAAGGTGGCAGTACAGGTGGAGAAGGTGGCGAAGAAGGCTTATGGTATGCTAACCTGTATAGGAAGGGGTATAGGGTATAAAAGCTGGTGTCTAATGTTGCAGTTGTATAGAACGTTGGTTTGCCCGCATTTGGAGCACTGCATCCAGTTCTGGTCACCTTACTACCGGAAGGATGTGGAGACCCTGGAGAGAGTGCAGAGGAGGTTTACCAGGATGCTGGCTAGTATGGAAGGACTGAGCTACGAGGAGAGATTGGGCAAATTGGAAAGATGGAGAATGAGGGGAGATCTAATAGAGGTGTATAAGATTATGAAGGATATAGATGGAGTGAACAGTGGGAAGCTTTTTCCCAGGTTGGATACAAAAATCACAAGGGGCCACGGGCTTAGGGTGAGGGGGACGAGGTATAATTCCGATGTTAGAGGGAGGTTTTTCACACAGAGGGTTGTGGGGGCCTGGAATGCACTGCCAAGTAGGGTGGTGGAGGCAGGCACACTAGAGTTGTGTAAGGCTTACCTAGATAGGCACATGAGCAGACTAGAGATGGAGGGATACAAAAGACTGTTCTAAATAAGGATCAAGAGCCTCAGGACGTTCCTGGGAATCAATAGATTCCTATGGACCGTCCAACATATTTTATGGCTCACCTGTCTTACGTTTGAGCTTCTGGGGATTCCGTGAATGTCTGTATAAGCTGTGTATATTTATTGATGTCTTTTTTTTTTACATCCACAGGTGATTCGGTCTGCCTTGTTGGCCAACAAGGGGCATACATGCGGTGGGTCGTGCGAGGGCATTGGATGTTGCTTCGAGAGTTGCCTAGTACTTCACTTTGTTGGTGTACGTTTAAACTGGACCAACTGATGGGCAACATGATGGCTCAGTGACTATCATTGTTTGCTGTACAGATACGTGGGCCTGGGTTGGATCTCCGACTTGGGCCAGTGTCTGTGGGAGTTTGCACATTCTCTCCGTGCTTGCATGGGTTTTCCCCAGGTGCTTCGGTTTCCTCCCACACCCCAAAAATGTGCTTTTAGGCTGATTGGTGTTAACAAATTGTTCCTAAATTAGACCTCCCCAAATCTGGCACACATATAATTCTCTAAATTTGCACTCCTTTATTGAGGAGCCCAAGAGGCGTAGACAAAAGTCATAGGTAGAAGAAGGATTGGAATAAGGCACTCACTGAATGTTAAAATGGCGGTGTGGGCTTGTTGGGCCAAAGGGCCTGTTTCCTGTGCTGTGTTGTTGTTCTTTAAGTGATCCAGGTATTTCATTTAATGCGATGAAACAACAACAGAGTGAGCGTTGTTCCTGGGCTAAGCGCCTGTCTTCCTTTCTTAGTTAATCTAGAAGTGAGATTTTGAAGTAAGATTAGTCAAGGGGAAGGGTGAACTCTATTGTCGACCATGACGCAAGGCTCAAACCTAAATCTGGAGTAGAGACGGGGTGTTCATCATACCGTTGATACCAACTGACTTTGAGGGACAGATTGGGAAATTAGCAGGCACTGTACCCTTTCAGTCACTTCTGGGACTATGCCTAGAGAAATGGGTAGAATACTACAGTGAGTTTTTGGACCTGGGATCCGTGAGTCACAAATTTTTTAATGAGAGAAACAGAGGTAAAGGAGAATGTTTGTTGAAACATTGAAACAAGAGTTACAGAGTGAGGGGTCAGAGAAAATGAAGTTAAAAAATGAGTTAGAAATAATGGAAGAGTTAGTTGAGAAATTAAGAGAAGAAAATAAGTAATTTTGTGGAAAAGTAGATGAGCAAGAACAAAACAATGAGATAAATATATTGTCTATGAGTCAGTTTAAAGTACATCAAGTTAGTGAAAAGAATCCAAGTTCTGATTACTCCACGTTCCAGCAGGAAATTAATCAATTAAAATCTCAGTTGTCGATACAGATAAGGATGTTGTCTGTGTTGGGACAGTTGAGTCTGAGGGAGATGGTGTTTATGGATTGGGTTGTGGATTATATCTGGAAAAGAATGCCCATTTTGCAAGTGGCATTGACTGGGGACCCCCACCTCCTCTTCCGGAGGCACCTGATCTCACAGTAAGTGTAGAATTTGCCCCTGGTCTGATGAATTCTGTGACTCTTAATTGCAAGGAAGGCATGGAATTATCAGGAGATGTTTGTTGATTAAAGAATCTCAGCACTCTATATAGTTCTGAATGCAGACTTAACTGTCCCCATCAATGGATAGTCTTGCATTATTAGAAAATGATATGCCCATGAACCCCATTAAAACTGACCATGTGGGCTAAGTAGCTTACACCCTCACTAACATCACAAAGAACCCCAAGTTGTCCTTTGGTTTTTTTAGAAGGAGGGAGTGTGCAGTATGTGTTACAGAATTTTGAGAGAAAGTAACTATATTCTCTCAACTTACTAGGGAATTATTATAAGTTAATTGGCAAGATGGAAAATTGATTAGAGAAAATATAAGATTGAGCTAATAATTTGAGTAGTTTCTATATTTCAGTCTGTTTGCGTGGTCTGGTTGCTTGTCGAATGTAGGTGATTGTTGTTGCCTTAGATTAAGAGCGGGAGTTGTTAAAGCGTCTTTGCTCTTGGGGAGTATTTATTGTGGGCAATAAATGCAATGCTTTACACTTTGGTTTAACTTCAAAGAGGCTGAGGAAATATTAAAACTGGTAAAATTTAAGTGTAAGATTTCTTGAATTTACTTCTGTTTTTGAGTTTAATTACAGTTTGGAAGAAAGAAGAATGAAGATGACTGTCTTAATCTATTTTCTTTATTTTCTTTCAATGTTTTATTTTCATCCCAGTTTAAAATGTTGAATTTGAATGAAAGATAATGTGGAATGCATGTTGAAAGCTTCTGTGTGGGTGTGTGTGTGTTTAGTAAAGTGGTCGTGTCAATGTTTTTGTTATATTGTTTGCTTTAATGTTTTAATGTTCTTCCCCAAATTGTGATTTTACAACAGTGGGTTTGATATAAAGTTTAACCAAAATTTGGAAATTGGATTGGATTAAATTGAAATAAATTTTTGGAATTTCTTAATCTTTTAGGTATAATCAATGGCCATGATTGTGCTTAAGAGTTATAGAATATAAATACATAAATAATATATATATGTGGGATGTTACTTTGAACACAATTTTTGGAAAGTAAATTGATATTTCAAAATCAAAGTACATAAATTTAAGCTTGAAATAACCAATTTGAATTTTGAATAATCCTAGGTTCAAATTTTGTTAAGAAAGGATTTAAGCCTTGGAGGGAACCATGTGCTCTTTCCTTTGTCTTGAAGAAATTGTGACATCATCATATTGGAATGTATTTTATTTCTTGTGTTTTTTTTAACCGGCTAAGATTTCACCATCTTCTGTTCCTAATTTGGCAATTAAAAAAGTATATATCTTGGAAGTTGTAAATTTTATCATTTTTTTAATTTGATAGATTTTGAGACCAAATTAATTCATTTGGCTCCAAGCCGAAAGTAATTTTTGTGTTTTGTTTTAAATAGATGGCTCGTGAATAACAAGTCTAGCAGCTTCAAGACTCCAAGGTTATTTATCACAACCTAGTGATAATTGAGACTTGAAGAGTTTGGCTCATTCAGATTTTCTCACTATTAACTTTCAAATTAACGTGATTGGTTACGCTTAAGCGTTACAGTTGGTGACATTTAATTGATAGAATAACTCGCAGGCACAAATTAACCAACTTATAAATGGGAAGTTGCTTAAATCCTAAAGAGGTAAATAAGTTTAATTTTGACAAATGAAGGATGGTGGAAAGAGAGTCTGTATAGATTTTGTGTTTCAAAGAGGTATACATTGAAACATATTCTCAGTTTATGACGTAACCATTTGAATGTGGGATAATTTGACAAAGTAATATCTGTTTGTTTTGTGACTTTCCTATACTGAGTAAATGTTATCTGTGGTAATCCTCATGTTCACATGTAAAGTTTGTTCGGTTCATTATATGTAAATTCTAATAAGTTGGGATTTAATTTTTCTGAAAGGTTAAGGGCTCTGGAGAGTATTAACAACTTTACAACAGATGACAGGATTTTTCCTAGTACTTAGTTATTTGGGGTTACAGGAGTTAAAATGCTTAAAAGAGGAACAAATAAACCATTTGTACAAATCATGTTCTTCATAAATAAAATTGGTAGACAGAATGATGGAGGAGTTTCCTCTATAATTTGTTAAACCAGTAGAAAATCATTCAAATTACTTCTAACTTGTACTTTGGTTACATTGTGTTAATTGGGTCATAAAGAACATAGTATGTATATACTAGAAGGAGATAAATTTTCATCTGTGACTGTGGAAGTTTAAATCTAAAATGGGAACTGTGACAAAATGTGTTTATTAAGCAAATTTGGATCATTTTTAAATAACAAATATTTTGGAGAATTAAACCTACCCCTTCAACACTTTTGGTGCATGACCCTCTGTATCAATTATTTATTATTGTCCTGTGCATATCTCTGAACCTAAAATGTGTTTAGAATACATGATTGTTTGTATTGGTGGGTAACCAGCTTATGGTAATAATGGGACTTAGAATATGTGGTTGTTTGTATTTGTAAAGTGCTGTTGTCTGCAGCTTCTGGAATATGTTGTAGGAATGTATTATTACTGTGCATGCCAATACTTGGGCCTTGCTTGACTGTTGAGTGATTGGGGAATTCCTGACAGATGCTAGTCCTGAGTTTATGATCCAACACGCTTCGTGTTCAGGATCAAAAGGGAGACTGTGGCCAAATGGGCCATCTAAAATGGTGATTTGTAAAGCACTCTGGGACAATTGGGCAAGAACTAAAATGACAGGCCGCAGTTTAAAGACAGAGACAAACAGGCTGCAACCCTGAAGAGTGAATAAACAGGATGTGGGTCATCTCTAGGATGAAAGAGACTTTACGGTCACACTGGGTTGTTTACCAGACACAAGGGCACCGTGACCCCTTATTTAGGAGGGAGGTATGTGACCTATGTGCCTCCAGCACCTTCAGATATGGTCGTTAAGGACACACTCAGATTGGTGTGTCCCTCTGGATTGGGCTCTGATTGGACTCTTATCAATCAGGGGGATGAAGTCCTAATTGATTGATTGGCAATGGCCAAAAGGAGTGTGAAATCCAATGGGATATAAAGGGTGCTGCGCAACCAAGAATCTCTCTCTGACCCACGAACAGGCTACAACAATGGTGACCATCGCCAGCGATGACCAGCACGAGGAGAGCGACCACACCCGAGAAGGAAGGAAGGAAAACCAGAGCCAGAGTGCCAGACCAGACCAAAGGTCCAAACTACACAGACAATTACTGAGACCAACGCATAGACAAAGGCCAATATCTGCTTGGGTACTTGCCAGTCACGCAAAGTTAAGTCAAGGTCTTGTATTGCACTTGAATTTTAGTATTTTCCTGAAAGATAACTTATTGTTGGTTGGGTGGGTGATTATTGATTGTGTGGGTTTAAATAAATATTGGTTGTACGAAGAAGATGTCTACTCATAGATATTTGTCCACCGTATAAGGGTTAAAACAGACTGTGCGGCAGGCGACAGTGGCTGATGATGGAATGGCCTTCATGAGTGCTGAGTTTCAGAACTTCACCACCCGCAATTGTATCAAGCACATTAGGATTGTGCCTTGCCACCCAGCATCCAACAGACTAGCTGAATGTACCATTCAAATCTTTTAAGCCAGGCAATGACTCTATATCCCAGAATCCTTCAGGGATATAGGATCACTTCATTTGTAACAACCAGCAGATTTGTTAATGAACCATCAACTCAGAACAAGATTGAACTTCGTGTTTCCAAGTTTGTCAGGGAGGGTAGAATCCAGTCAAAACAGTCAGAAAATGTAAGATTGTTTTCACTGAATGAAGCTGTGTGGTGAGGAATTTTGGAGGTTGGTTTACTTGGATCCATGGAGTCATTGTACCCAAAACCCCTGTCTTATCAAGTAGATACAGAAGGAAGGGTAATCATAAATACATAAACCATTTGAGAGAATGAGAGTTGGCCGTGCAGCCAGTATGGTCATCTGGAATTATACTGCCATCTGGGAATGTCGTCGACATTTCCAAGAATTGAAGTACCAGGTCATCTTATTACAGATGCAACTGACATCCCAATGAAAATAGATGGAACTGAGATGCCTGTGCCCGAAGAGACACCTGTGATTGTGGTTTCTACTGACAAGATGCCAGTGGAAGCACCCCAGACAGAGGAGTTATGCTGCTCCATTGGGAATCAGAAACCACCTGCAAGACTTAATTTATAATGGACTTGATTCATGTTTTAAGTGTTCAATTATCGGGGACTGAGTAAAATGATTGTTGTCAAATGTATAAAAGAGCTTGAGGGGGTGCGGTCATTGTGCTTTTAAAGGTCACATGACCCAGGAAATCAATCAGGGACCAGATTAAGGTTGACTCTGACAAGCAGAGGTTTCTGTTCCAGAATGATCTCGCAAGCTGACTTCAACCATGAGGCTGCACACCTCTGCATAGTCTTTAACTGTGAATACATGTGTTGTTGTTTTGCTCTTAACTGGTGAACAAGAATTATTAAGCTTTTATTTTGCACTTTTACTGAGCTCAGGATTTGATTAAAGCTGACTTTAATGAGGTTAACTGTTTCCGCCAACTTTCTTCCCTTTCTGAGAAAAACGAGGCAGTGCTTGGAGGAGGTTTTCAGTTAGCTGAATGAAAAACCTTAATTTGGTAGACAACTTTTATTTGAATTCTCCTCTGAAATATTACCTACTTGGGGGGATGAAATGGGTTCTTGAGAACTATTGCTTTGAATAGCTAAAAAATAGCTGTCCTAGATTAATGCTTGTTCAGGTATGGACAGGTTGCACAGAGGAAAAGCACTGAAATACTTTGAAGGTGAGACTACATACGATGCACTTGCACCAACATTCTGTTGCTGATACACCTCCAATTTTCCGCCCTCCCACTGTCTGTCACATTTGTCTGCTTTTAGTGCCTAAAGCCTAGTCTTCAGCTGTCCTCAGTGTTTTCATGGATGGCTCACCTCTGTCAGTTGTGTTTCTCAGATAACAAAAAAAGCCTACATTTATACAGTTCTTCAATACTTCAGGACATGCCAAAGTGTTTTACAGTCATTAAATACTTATCTTTATGTATAGACCCTGTTCTAATGTAGAAACTGCAATAGTCAAATAGCAAATTCCCACCAACTGCACTGCGATAACAACACATTGATCTGTTTTTAGTGATTTTTTTAAAGGATAAGTATTGGTCTGAATACTGAAAATAATTTCCTTGCTCATTTTTGCAATGATGTCATTGGATCTATTACATTCTCCCTCAAGACCAGATGGGACTTCAGCTTAAAGTCTTGCCAGAAACATAGAAACCCTACAGTGAAGAAGGAGGCCATTCGGCTCATCAAGTCTACACTGACATAAGAACATAAGAACATAAGAACATAAGAAATAGGAGCAGGAGTAGGCCATCTAGCCCTTCGAGCCTGCCCCGCCATTCAATAAGATCATGGCTGATCTGTTGTGGCTCAGTTCCACTTTCCCGCCCTCTCCCCATAACCCTTAATCCCCTCTCTTATCAAAAACCCATCAACCCGCTTCTTAAAAATATTTAGCGAGGCAGCCTCCACCACTTCAACGGGCAGAGAATTCCAGAGATTCACCACCCTTTGAGTGAAGAAGTTCCTCCTCAACTCCGTTCTAAACCGCCTCCCCTTTATCTTGAGGCTGTGCCCCCTAGTCCTACTGTCTTTTTTGAGCGGGAAGAGTCTCTCCACCTCTATCCTATCCATCCCATTCATCATCTTATACGTCTCAATGAGATCTCCCCTCATTCTTCTAAACTCTAGCGAGTACAAGCCTAGTTTATTCAGCCTCTCCTCATAGCTCAACCCCCTCAACTCCGGTATCAGCCTAGTAAACCTCCTCTGCACTCCCTCCAGGGCCAAAATATCCTTGCACAGGTGCGGCGCCCAAAACTGCACACAGCACTCCAGCTGCGGCCTCACCAATGCCCTATACAGCTGCAGCAAGACCTCCCTACTTTTATATTCAATCCCCCTCGCTATGAAGGCCAGCATCCCATTCGCCTTCCTGACCACCTGCTGCACCTGCAAGCTGGGTTTTTGCGACTCATGCACAAGGACCCCGAGGTCCCTCTGCACCGTCGCCTGCTGCAGTTTTTCGCCACGTAAGTAATAGTCCTTCCTACCATTCTTCCTACCAAAGTGGACCACCTCACACTTGCCAACATTAAATTCCATTTGCCATTTCCTGGCCCATTCGCCCAGCCTATCTAGATCCTTCTGCAGACTCTCCACACCCTCCGCACAATTTGCCTTTCCCCCAATCTTGGTGTCATCAGCAAATTTCGACACCCTGCACTCGGTTCCCTCCTCCAGATCATCTATATAAATGGTAAATAGCTGTCCAGAAGATCATGTTACCTACAGCCATCCTCCCCTTGACCCTGTGCATTTACCTAGGTTAATCCACCTAATTTAACATCACAGGAAATCGGAGCACCCAGAGGAAACCCATACACACACTGAGAGAACGTGTAGACTCCTTGCAGACAGCCACCCAAGACCGGAATCAAATGCAGGTCCCTAGTTTTGTGAGGCAGCATCGAATCAAAAAGACGAAAAAAATGATAAGGATGCTGGAGCTTGTATTTTGGAGGCAAAGATGAGGTTATTTCATGTGAGGAGCATGGACATTTGCTTTATATGAACATTTGCATCCTATGATGATGAGTGAAGCACCATTCCTATAAATGAAACATCCTTGAAGACTAGTAGAAATCCTTTATTGCCTGTGAGTTAACTGAATAGTTGTTCACAATGTCCTTTTTGTGTAGTCATGCAGCAACATGGAAACCCCTGAACAGGCCATACAAATGTCAGCTCAGTTACCCATGTGTGCAATCACATGAAAGAAAAGGAGCTACAAACTTAAAAAAAATTCTCAGGCATTTTAAATTAAAACTTCAAGGGTCCTTGCTCATTCATAAATGTAATACTTGAGTGTTTGTACACAATGGCCTTTGTGTAACTGTGTTTTATTGATATCTAGGTGCCACAAGTGAAAAAAAAATGATAAATAAGGAGTGGAATGAAAGCCATATGATTAGCATTGGATTTGTATTGGAACCAGGGCATAGATCTGCCCAGTCGATTTTGTGAGGCCACTGAACCTCTTCTGTGTGGTATGCTGCTGGTTGCTGACTGCTTCTGCCATGTCTTCTCAACAGCTTGACGTACTGCTGAAAAAAGAGTCAAGCTAGCAAAGCTTTTTGTCTTGCACTCATCAGGACAGCATGCAAGAAACTACCAACAGTAAAGGAACTACAATTTATACAGAATGAGAAGGGTGTGTTGATTGCTTGGCAAATGGATTCTGGTTGGTAGAGATGTTCTCATGGGAATGCATCAAGGAACAAACTGCCAAGCATTTGGTTCAAATGTAGATCAGGCAGATCCACTCTGATTGACCAAGGCATTGCCGTGAAGAAGGAACCAGGGAATGGTTTGTTTTGTTTAGTTAAAAAAGGCGTGTTACATGGACATGCTCCTGTGAGTGAATATATATGGTTCCTAGAATAGATAACACTAACACTGAAAGCCCAGCTGATAATCTTAAATTGGTGGAAGTATAATTCTTGGCAGAATCAAAATTGTTTAGCAAGTATTGTTCAATTGTTGAATCACATACAATGTTGAACATTATGGGTGGATTCTCCAGCCTTTGCAGGAACCCTGATTCCCAACTGGCCTCAAGGAAATTGGGCTCCAGATATCATAAGCATTGGACAGACAGTGAGGAAATAAATGGGCACTTGAACTTGCATAGAACAATGGAACTACTTGCTACTGCCACTGTCATATGCGGCCTCCTTTTGCTTCACCAAGGCCTCAATTTCCTATGTCATCCAAGGTTCCCTACTTCTATCAGTCTTGCCCTTCACTCTAAAAAGAATTTTCTTATCTTGAACCTTAGTTAACACACTTTTGAAAGCCTCACACTTACCAGTTGTTCCTTTGCCTACCAGCAGACTCCCCCAGTCAACATTTGAAAGTTCCTGTCTAATCGCTTTGCCCCAATTTAGAATTTTAACTTTTGGGCAAGACCTATCATTCTCAATATCTATCTTAAAACTAATGAAATTATGGTCACTGGTCCCAAAGTGACCCCTCGCTGACACTTCTTCACCTATCCTTCCTTATTTCCCAAGAGGAGGTCAAGTTTTGACCCCTCTCAGGCTTCCACATACTGAATGAGAAATTCCTCCTAAGTATACTCAACAAATTTTTCTCCATCCAAGCCTCTAATATTATGGCTGTCCCAGTCAACATTGGAAAGTTAAAGTCCTCTACAATTACCATTCTATTTTTCTTGGAGCACTCTGTAATCTCCTTACATATTTGCTCCTCAATTTTCCGCTGTTTGGGGGCTTATAGTAGAATCCTATCAAAGTGATTTGAGCCCAAAGATGTGCGGGTTAGGTTGATTGGCCATGCTAAGGAATTGCCCCTTAGTATCCAAGGATGCATAGGTTAGAGGGATTAGTGGGTATAATATGTAGGGATATGGGGGTAGGGCCTGGGTGGGATTGTGTTCAGTGCAGACTTGATGAGCTGAAGGGCCTCTTTCTGCACTGTAGGGTTCTATGATTCTATGATTTCCCCCTTCTTATTTCTCAGTTTTAACCATATAGACTCAGTGGGCGAACACTCAGAAATATCCCCTCTCAGTACTGCCATGAGGCTTTGCCTAATGAAAAATGCAACTCCACCCTCCTCTCTTACCTCCTGCTCTATCTTTCCTACAGTACCCTAGAACATTGAGCTGCCACTCCTGTCACTTCCTTAGCCATGTTTCAGTAATAGCTATAATATCCTAGTCCAATGTACCCATCCATGCCATGACTTCACCCGTCACGCCTTTTGCATTGAAATAAATGCAGTTCAATCAGGTTTCCCCTGCTCTCTACCCCGTTTTTGCCTGATCGGTCTGGTGCTAGGATTACTGACACTGCCCTTACTACTTAATGTGCTCTCTTTAACTTCTGTGCTATCCTCAACCTACTCCTCAACCTTCTCTTCTGTCTCTCTACTGCTTTGAGTCCCACCCAAGAGTAATGGATTTCTAATCTTTAATCTAAATCTCATTATGTATGCTTGGCTGAGATTTTAAACAGCTATTAGAGTTCTAAAGCACCTGAGTCCCAGTGGAAAATTGTTTGATTGACAGTTTTAGCTCTCTGAACTTTGTTTCAATTTCACAATGTTTATTTGCACAAGGTTAAAGTGTTTCAAATCCTTCAAGTGTTTGTTCTTGGTGTTTTAAAGGGTCTGGATGATTGACACGTTTATTGGACAATAGTGAAATGACTTTTTTTTAAACATACTGGAAAGTAATATACAAAGGCCTTTTTTAAATAATATGTTTTAACACGTTATTGGTTCTATAGGATTCATTGGTTCTATACAGTGTATAGTGGAACAGTTGGTATGGTAGTACCATAGTTTGGCATAGAGGGCATGAGGAAACATGGGGCAGTGCGCATGAGGGAACATGGGGCAGTGGCTGCGGGACATAGCTTGGCACAGGGGGATTGAGGGGCTAATGAGAGGTGGCTGCAGGAACATAGCTTGGCTTAGGCCATGAGGGGTCAGTCATGGAGTTGGTGAAGAAGCATAGCCTAGCATGAGGCCATGAGGAACCAAAGAGGGTGTGGGGATGGAAAGGCATGAGATAGCGTGGATGGGTTATGGGGACGCTATGGAGGGAAGGGTAAGGGCTGGAAATCCTTTATATTTTTTATTTTAACTGGGATGAAGTCTCAGAGCTTCGTGGCAGGCCTTTTAAATCGCCCATCTCGGCACCCAGCAGACTTTTTGGCTGCCTCCAGACTTTCCCCGCATGGTTGGCTAAACTCCAACCCACACCCACAGCTGGCATTTTCTACTGAGGTAGGCGAGCTGAGCTGGGAATTTCCCTGACTCTCATTACTTATGGTGAAAATTCAACCCAAAAATTCAGGGCAGATATCAGAAGATGTTTATTTTTCCTGGACCCTGCTATCATACAATAAGTAAATGGGAGAGCAAGTCAATTTCTATTCAGATTGCTAATGGAGATGATTGTGAATATTGAATCAGTGAAATCATCCATCATAAAAATATCAAATAATATTAAAGATTGAGAGGCGGAATAATGATTTTTTGTTTGATATTTCAAATTGGAAGGTAGTAGATGTATCCAGGGTTTTGGAAAGGACCAGGAGGGTAGAACATAGAATAGAACATAGACGAATAAATTATAAAATATATATAAATAAAAGTGTCTCCACTTATGTTATGGCGTTATGATGGGTTGAGGAAAGCAGAAGGCCTTTTGGGTGGTTTGTTGGGGAGAGTTAGGATGCGTCGGGGCAGTGTTACATTATCAGTTGGGAATGGTGAATAGTTGGGAGATCAGCAGAGTAGTTGAAGGGCTAGAGAGTAGGTAGGAGGGCATTGAGTAGTTGAGTTGTCAGTTATGGTGAGGATATAGGATGAATCGGGGAGGGGCTGATGGTCTGATGGAGTGGGAGCCTGGGACTATAGTCAGGGGTGGATAGTTCAGGTGGTCACTTTGAGTTCATGAAGCCAGGAGGTAATTCGATTTGGGTTAATCAGGGGTTTGGGGAAGTAGTTGGGGAGGGGTGTTGGAGTGGGAATGTAACTGGGGAAATGGAGGTAATCAGGATGTTGGGGGAGGTGAGAGGGGCAGGGCAATACAGTGGGGGTCAGGGCTAGGACAGTACTGTAGTTGCCCAGGAGCTAGGAGTGGCTTTAATTCTTCTAACTTTTCCTGGGTAACCATTCTACCAAGAGAGGCAGAACCACTGAAGGCCAGAATTCTCCAACCATTCATGCTGGCAGAATCTTCTGGTCCTGCTGATGGTGCAGCCTGCTGCAGGTTTCCTGGTGGCGTGGGATGAAATCAATGGGAAATCCTATTGGCAGTGGCAGGGCCAGAGATCCTAGAGAATGGTGTACCATAAGAAACACAGTGGGGGTCCAGAGAATCCTGCCTGAATTCCCCAATACAAATTGGAGTATTAGATGGTTTCCAGTGCAGGGAAATTGCCCATCAGAAGTTTGAATTTCTTGAGTAATTACACACAGTCCTTGCTTGGGGACTTCTGGGGCTGTCCACCAGCACTTTTTGGGATACTCTGGGGTAGAACCATCAGGAGATTGGATGTTCAAGGTCACCATTTCTTAAAGCTATGTTTGATTTTAAAAAACAATTAAAATTATGTAAGTAGATTGTCAATTCAAATAACTTACCGTATTATGAATTTAAAGCATTCACAAAAAGTAAATGCAGCAAATATGTTTAAAAATTAAACAACTACTTTCATAATAGAATAAAATCTGGTTTAAAGTATTAATGTAGTAAAATGGCTAAAAAGAAAAATAAATGCAAAAGCCATTTTTAAAGTTGGAAATAAAACAACTATTTTAAAGATAAAAGAAATTCAGTGCTGTTGTAATGTACATTTCCTTGCGGCATGATCTAAAATCTTAACTTCTGGTGATCTTTTGACGTTTTGGAAAGGAAACTTCATTTGCAATCACCAGGGTCACATCATTCTCATTGCTTTTGCTGCAATTTTTTCCCTGCTCTTGTAAGACAGTAAGTAGTCTCACAACACCAGGTTGAAGTCCAACAGGTTTGTTTGGTAACACAAGCTTTCGAAATGTCACTCCTTCTCAATGTAATCAGCCTCACACTGGGAATCAGTGCAAGGCTGATAGTAAGATGAAAATCACCATTTCCGTATCATTAGTAAGCTGGGACTGTATCGTCCAGGCTCGCTAATATTTCCTTCCCACTGGGAAATGTTCCCACCAGCGGGGATCACGTATGCTGCCCATCAATGGAGGCCAGGCATGATCACCCCACTAGTGGGGTCAGAGACCATTGAGTCTCCTCTCCGGGAGGTCTGGGGCAAGGGATGGTGGCATTTGGGCAATGCCAGCGTGGCCCTGCCCACCGGGGGCAGTGCCAAGGGGCAGGGACCTACTGGGGGTGGTGCTGATCAGTGCGGGGGGAGCAGGCTCACTGCGCACTCTGCATTAGGAATTGTTGGGGTTCATGGGGGGGTAGGGGGCTCGGGCAGGCCATGTGGGAGGGGTGGTGAGTCACGGAGGCCAGCAATTAAGGGTTGGGGTCATGGAGGCTGACAAATGGGGGTCCAGTGCACATGCGCCAACCTCCCCACTGACAGATCAGTACATGTGCAGTGGCTCAGTGTGCTGATGCTGGCCTCTTGGGTGGGATTAGGCCTTGCCCTCCCCTTACCAGTGTGAATCCCTTATGTGTTGTACCGAGTGCCAGAAATCCATCCCACGAAGTACTTCCAAGAAACAGGTGAGAAAAACTCCTATTTTCCCACCCATTGAGCACTTAGATTTTTTGGGAAAATCGCCCCTTACATGTTTCAGATGAAAATATTCCCACTTCAAACGATCATGGGGCAAGACCGAAAATAGTTTTGTGCAGCGCTATTTCCATCAGTTTCAAAATTGGAGTTACCGGAATAATAAATTCTAGCCACTGGCAATAAGAATGGGGATATGTGTGTGCTTCAAACAGCCCATCTGCAACTGTCATTTTACCATCCCATTGTAAAAGAATTTCACTCCGGTGTCTTTTTGATATCTAGTTTTGACTGGCAACAACAACTGTTTGTATTTCTATAGAACATCTTAAATGGTAAAATGTATCCAATGTGTTCACAGGAGTCTTATCCTATGAAACTTAAATCCCAGCCATAGAAATTCTTCACGCATTCATGCGTGATTTCTGCCACACTTTGAAACTGCAGAGCAGAAACAGCAATGTGGAAATTCTGGGCCATCATCATCTGTTGCACTTTGATATTTCTGACCATTTGTAATGGAAGGATCTTGGGATAATTTGCATTGATGTATTACTTTTAAATGGAACTTATAACTCCAGCAGTAGTGGGGGCGGGGGAATGTATTCACTTGAGGCAACTGGAATCAGTAAAAGTTATTGAGTCAAAACTGGAAACCTACAGCAAGGAAATTAAGAAACCAAGGGAAAACCTGCTCAGTGTGTATGAACAAGTGCTAATTGATTTTCAAGACCTGGTGCAAAACTGGCTCTGTGAATGAGTCGCTGGTTCTAAAAAACACTCATTTTAATTTCCATTGATTTTATTTGTATTAAAATCAGATGGGTTTTTAATAGCTGCTGATTCACAATGCTAGTTTTACACTCAGATGGCAAGTTATCTATTCTGGTATGGAGGATATGGCTAACAAGCAAAGTGGTCTCTATCACTTAGTGTTAAGGAACAGGTTCTTCTTAAAAGTGGTTTCATATTATTTAAAAATGTGCTGCTTTGAATTCTGTTAGACACATGTATTGATCAGCTAAGGCCATCCTCTTTAGATGTGAGGAAGACAAATCAAATGATTTTCTTAATAGGGACTGGCTACGAACTGTGGAGGAACTCTGGAATCACGAGTTTTACAGCACAACAAGAGGTCCTTTGACCGATTAAACATCTATCTATTCTAATCCTATTTTCCAGCATTTGGGATGTAGCCTCATAAGCTATGGCATTTTAAGTGTTCATCTAAATGTTTCTTAAATGTTGTGAGGGTTCCTGCCTCGAACATCCTTTTTGGCAGTGAATTCCAGATTTCGAGCACTCTCAGGGTGAAAAGGTTTTCCCTCAAATCCCCTCCCTATCTTCTGGCCCTTACCTGAAATCTATGCCCCCAGTTACTAATCCCTCTACTAAGGGGAAAAGTTCCTCCCTATTTACCCTAACTATGTCACTTATATTTTTGTACACATCGATCAGGATCCCCCCTCAGCCTTCTCTGCTCTAAGGAAAACAATTGCAACCTAACCAGCCTCTCTTCATAGCTGAAACACTCCAGCCCAGGCAACATCCTGGTGAATTTTCTCTGCACCCTTTCTATGACAGTGATGTCTTTCATACTGTATGGTGACTAGAACTGCACATAATATTCTAGCTGTTGCCTTACAAGCATTTTATACAGATCCATCTTAATTTCTCTGCTCTTTTACTCTATGCCTTGGCTAATAAGGCAAATATTCCAAATACCCTCTTAAACACCTTATTTACCTGTCCTGCTGTCTTCAGGGATCTATGGAGATGCACCCCAAGGTTGCTCTGGTGCTCTGTACTTCCAAGCATTCTATTGTTTGGGTGGATGAGCAGCAATGATCAGGAGGCCAAAGGGCGAGATTAATCATGCAAGGCAACCTTTTGAAGGAGCACTTTTTGCAGCATTGAGGACCCTGCCAAAGCCCACAATCAGGCTGCCAGGATATACCTGTGCCTTGTGAAATGGCATGGACACATCCTCCATTCACACCAGTTGCGATGAAAAGAGACCCTTACAAAACCAGTTATTGGTAAAATACCAATGGACATGCATAGGTTAGAGGCACCCTCCACCTGACTTTAGAAACATAGAAAATAGGTGCAGGAATAGGCCATTCGACCCCTTGAGCTGCACCACCATTCAATATGATCAAGGTTGATTCAGGATCCCACTTCCGCTTTAAAACAGAAAAAACTCCCATCTGCCAACACATTCCTGGGTTGGGGGTAAGTGGCGGGGGGTGGGTGGCTATAGTGTCAGCTATGGTTCAACAGTTAGCATTCTAACTTCTAAGTCAGAATGTAGAATAGCAATAATGTTATTGGGATAATAAATAATTCAAAGGCCTGGACTCATTTCTGATGACATAAGTCCAAGCCCCACAATTGCTGAAGGGATTTAAATTCAACTAATTAACAAATCTTAAATAAAATACTAGTCCCATTCATAGTGATCATGAATCTACTGGATTGTTGCCTTTGTAAGGCTCCATCTGCTTTCACAAATGGTTTTAAGGATTCCTATAGCAGTATTTGAAGAGGAGTGAGAAAGTTATTCCTAGTATGTTGGCCTATGTTTATCCCTCAACAAATGTTACTAAATACACATTTAATCTACTCATGATCACATTCTGCATGCAAATTGGCTTCCATATTTCCTATATTACAATAATGACCCTACAAAACCATTTCAGTGACTATAAAATGCTTTAAGACACCCTGATATTATGAAATATGCTATATAAATATAAATCTCTCATTTCTATGTTAGAGGCAGCCAGCACTTCCTAAATTGCATGAGATCCAGGGAAGGCATCCAGGTTCCCCAGTACAGTGATGGTATAGATGTTAGACTGGAGGAGAGATCTTGTTCTGTCCAGGGGGTAGAAAGCACACCAGGCAGCACTCCTGGGGATCATTGAAAGATCTTACCTTCCTGAAAGTCACTGCAGTGCTCAATCTATTTTAAATTTCTCATCATTGTTGCCATGGCTGAAATCTTGCCTCTCACATCAATTACATCTCCTTAATATCTATATCACCTATTATCTCACTAGTCACAGCACTCCCTCTTTGTTTCCTTCACTCTTCTACAATGTTACACTGTTCTCTACCAGCTTACCTTCCTATTAAAGGATTCTCTCAGCACTATTGTTGCCCTCACTTGCTCATACCTTGCATTTCACACAAAATGGTATATTCTTGAAACAACACCAAAGCGTGTCACTGACACATTCTCTTTTTTCTTGTAGGGAAAGCCATGTACAACATTGCAGGAAGAGGTGATTGGATCAGACTCTGCCTGCACTCCATTTTTCCATGGGAGGGAGATGTGCTTGTCATCACAAGGAAGAGATAAGCCATGGCTATGGCTGGAAAATGCAGGGAGGACATCAAACAGGTTTTCTTCATAACTTATTTTCTTTCTCCCTTCCATCCCACTCTGCAGTATTCTGCAAAACAATCTGCGCCTTTCTTTAAAAGTCATTCATTTCTTTCTGACCTCCCTTCACATTAATAGCTAATCCTTATTCATTTCTTCCGCATCAGGTGCTGAAAATGTTTTTCCCTTAAAGAAGGGGTGAGCGGTTTTGCTGAAGCTGCAGTATCAGTTGACATGATTTCCTTTAAGGGAGAATAGAAAGGTTGCCCTGAAAAAGGGGAACAACATGAGATGACCCAGCATGTGCACAGACGGTTAACTTCCCAAGAGAGCATGGTCTCAGTTAAAGCACCCATGTTATCATCTGAGCATCAGAAAAATCAACCTATGATAACTTTTGAACTGATGTGCTGGGCTCCCCCACTGGGGAGGATGGGATTAATTGTGGAGCCACCACCTCCAGTGAGTTGTTTAATTGTCCACCTCCATTCATGACTAGATGTAGCAGGACAGCAGCACTTTTCATTACCACCTTCTGTTGGTATGTTCTCATCCTGTCCATGGCATAATTTATTACCCACATATGCCAAGCATCCTTCTCATTTGGCATGGTAGGCATCCTACTTACATTCTTTCCACCTGTCATCATGCAGGACAAGCTGGCTCATAATAACAGGGAGAGGTCCCAGACCAGCGAAGGAATGCCTGAATTACAGGTAGTGACCAACTTTGAGAATAGAACCATCCAACTGGCTGGTGAGGATATGGACTGTTTCTTTGCTGACAGTAAGATTGGCAGTAATCAACCTAGTAAAGCATCCTACACTGCAACATCCATCAACCATACATGAGCATCACTGATTGGCCGGCATTTATTGCCCATCAGTGGCTCCCCTTGAGAAAGTGGTGGTGAGTCCAAGTGCTGTGGATTGGCCCACAATATAGTTACAAAGGGAAATCCTGGATTTGAAATGTGAAGGAACAGCGATACATTTCTAGATGAGGATCGCGAATGTCTTGGAGAGAAACTTGCAGGTGGTAGTGTCCCCTTGTATCTGCTGCCCTTGTCCTTCTAAATGGAAGTGGTCATGGGTTTGGAAGATCTTTGGTGAATTTCTGCAATGCACCTTGTAGATTGTACATGCTGCTGCTACAGATTGTCAGTGCTGGAGAGAATGGATGTTCGTGAATGTGGTGCCAATCAAGTGAGCTATATTGTCCTGGACAGTGTCAAGCTTTTTGAGATTGGTACATATTGGTACTAACAACATAGGTAGGAAGAGTGATGAAGTCCTGCAGCAGCAGTTTAGGGAGTTAGGTTAAAAAGCAAGATCTCTTGGGTTGTAATCTCAGGATTATTCCCTGTGCCATGCACCAGTGAAGCTAGAAATAGTAAGATAGTACAGCTCAACATGTGGCTAAACGGCTGGTGTAGGAGGGACGATTTCAGATATCTGGACCATTGGGATCTCTTCCAGAGCAGGAGGGACCTGTACAAGGATGGGGTGCAGGAGGGACATAAATATTTTGGCTGGGAGGTTTGCTCGTGTCACATGGGAGGATTTCAACAAGTTTGGCATGGGGATGGGAACCAAAGCAGAGGTGAATTAACTGAAGAGAGTAGGACCAGTAAGATTCAGAGGAAGAGCAGACAGGGTATGGTTGCTGATCAAAGAGGGTCTGGTGGACTGAATGTGAGAAGTGTAACAGGTCACGCAGATTAACTTAGAACTTGGATTAGTACTTGGAACTATGATGTTGTCGCCATTACAGAGACTTAATTAAGGGAAGGACAGGATTCATAGCTTAATGTTCCAGGATACAGATGTTTCAGGTGGGATAGAGGGGATGTAAAATGGGCGGAGAACTTGTGTTACTGATTAAGGAAAATGTCATGGCTGTACTGCGGGAGGACACCTTGGATGGCTCATACAGCGAGGCAATATGGGTAGAACTCAGGAATAGGAAGGATGTAGTCACAATGTTGGAAGTTTACTGTGGGCCTCCCAGTAGCCAGTGGGAGATAGGAGAACAGATAAGAAGGCAGATTTTGGCAAGGTGTAAAAGTAACAAGGTTGTTGTGGTAGGTGATTTTAACTTCCCCTATATTGACTGGTACTCATTTAGTTCTAGGGGCGTTTATAAGGCCCTAGGAGTTTGTAAAGAGCATTCAGGAGGACTTCTTGAAATAGAATGTAGACAGTCCAATGAGGGAACGGGGTTATACTGGACCTGGTATTTGGCAATGAGCCTGGCCAGGTGGTCAATGTTTCAGTAGGGGAGCAGTTTAAGAACAGTGACCACAATTCAGTAAGCTTTAAAGTACTGATGGATAAAGATAAGTGTAGTCCTCAGGTGAACGTGCTAAATTGGGAGAAGGCTAATTACAACAATATTAGGCAGGAACTGAAGAGTGTAGATTGGGGGCAGATGTTTGAGGGCAAATTAACATCTGGCATGTGGGAGGCTTTCAAGTGTAAGTTGATAGGAATTCAGGACCAGCATGTTCGTGTATATGAGGGATAAGTATGGCAAGTTTCAGGTACCTCGGATAACAAGAGATATTGTGAGCCTAGTCAAAAAGGAAAAGGAAGCATTTGTCAAGCCAACAGGCTGGGAACACATGAAGCAAGTGTGGAATACAAGGAAAGTAGAAAGAAACTTAAGCAAGGAGCCAGGAGGACTAAAAGAGGTCATGAAAAGTCAATGGCCAGCAGAATTAAGGAAAATCATAAGGCTTTTTATACATACATAAAGAACAAGAGGGTAGCCAGGGATAGGGTTGGACCACTGAAATGGACAGGGTAGAGAATCTATGTGTGGATCCGGAGGAAATGGGCAAGGTATTAAATGAGTACTTGCGTCAGTATTCACCAAAAAGCAGAACTTGGTAGATGACGAGTCTGGGGAAGAGTGTGTAGATAGTTTGGGTCATGTTGGGATCAAAAAGGAGTAGGTATTGGGGGTCTTGAAAAACATTAAGGTAGACAAGTTCCCAGGGCCTGATGGGATATACCCCAGAATACTGAGAGAGGCAAGGGAGGAAATTGCTGGAGCCTTGAGAAAAATCTTTGTATCCTTATTGGCTATAGAAGATTGGAGAATAGCCTAATGTTGTTCCTTTGTTTAAGAATGGCAGCAAGGATAATCCAGATAATTACAGGCCGGTGAGCATTACCTCAGTGGTAGGGAAATTATTTGAGAGGATTCTTTGAGACAGGATTTACTCCCACTTGGAAATGGACATATTAGTGAGAGGCAACATGGTTTTGTGAAGAGGAGGTTGTGTCTCATTAACTTGATCGAGTTTTCGAGGAAAAGGGATTAAGATGAATGATGAGGATAGGGCATGGATGTTGTCTACATTGACTTCAGGAAGACCTTTGACAAAATTCCTTATAGCAGACTGGTACAGAAGGTGAAGTTGCACAGGATCAGAGATAAGCTGGCAAGATGGATACAGAACTTGCTCGGTCATAGAAGATAGAAGGTAGTAGTGGAAGGATGTGTTTCTGAATGGAGGGCTGTGACTAGTGGCATTCCTCAGGGATCAGTGCTGAGACCTTTGCTGTTTGTAATATATAAACGATTTGGATGAAAATGTAACTGGTTTGATTAGTAAGTTTGTGGATGTCTCAAAGGTTGGTGAAATTGTGGGTAGAAATGAGGACCATCAGAGGATACAACAGGATATTGATCGGTTGGAGACTTATGTAGAGGGATGGCAGATGGAATTTAATCTGGAAAAATGTGAGGTAATGCACTTTAGAAGGCCTAATACAGATGGGAAGTATACAGTAAGTGGCAGAACCCTTCAGACTACTGATAGGCAGAGGGATCTGGATACACAGGCATACAGGTCACTGAAAGCGGCAGCACAGGTGGAGAAGGTAGTCAAGAAGACATACGGCATGCTTGCTTTCATTGGCCAAGGCATTGAGTTAAAAATTGGCAAGTCATGTTGCAGATTTATAGATCCTTAATTAGGCCATACTTGGAATATAATGTTCAATTCTGATCGTCACATCATCAAAAGGATGTGGAGGTTTTGGGGAGGGTATGGAAAAGATTTAACAAGTTGTTTCCTGGTATGGAGGGCATTGCTATGAGGAGAGGTTGGAGAAACTTGGTTTGTTCTCACTGGAACAACAGAGATTGAGGGGGCCGGGGCGGGGGGGGGGTGACCTGATAGAAGTCTACAAGAATATAGGAGGCACGGACAGAGTGGATAATCAGAAGTCTTTTCCCAGTGTGGAAGGGCCAGTTACTAAGGGGCATAGGTTTAAAGTGCAAGGGGCAATGTTTAAAAGAGATGTATGAGGCAAGTTTTTTTTCCACATGGTGGGTGGTGGGTGCTTGGAACACGCAGCTGGGGAGATAGTGGAAGCGGACACGAAAGTGACTTTTAAGGAGTGTCTGGATAAATATACATGAATAGAGTGGGAATAGAGGAATATGATCCCAGGTAGGGTAAGGATCTTAGTTCAGACAGGCAGCATGGTTGGTGTAGGTTTGGAGGGCCTGTTCCTGTGCTGTATCTTCCTTTGTTCTTTTCTCTTTGGGTGTTGTTGGAGCTGCACCCAACCAGGCAACTGGGAAGTAATCCATCACACTCCTGACTTACGCCTTGTAGGTGGTAGACAGACTTTGGGGAGTCAGGAGTTGAGTTATTCGTCTCAGTATTCCTAGCCTCTGACCTGCTGTTGTAGCCACTGTGTCTTTTTGATGAATCCAGTTGAGTTTCTTTCACAGGTACATCTGGGAAGTAGCAGAAGCCATCCATGAGCCAAGCCTTTGATTCGAGCTCCAAAGACACCTTAGAAGAGGAATCTGATGACACCCTAATTGAAGACCTGTTGCAGTGCTCATCCACAACCTCCAACCTGCGCGAGACATGTACCTCAGTGGGATCTATTTCTACAGTAGCCTTGGGGTCATAATTTGGTGAGCACAGGGTGCTGTCTGATCTAGAGCAGGCAGCAGCATGGTCATCCCAGAGCGCTGGCACTCAGAAGGCCAGCTCTGGAGGCCAGGAATCTGCTGAGTCTGAGTCAGATGATGAGCCTCTGGGCTCAGTCATACCTCAGTTGCTGGAGCTGCAAAGGCAACTCAAGAAGAGATGTCTGCTGCGCTCCTCAGGTTGCAAGGCACAAGGGAGGAATCTGTCCGCTTTCAGATCCAAGTGACAGCAGCAACATGCCAATGCATTGAAGTCAACACTGGTGGTTGCCATGTGACCCTTGTCCAGAACATTGATCCAGCACTGTTGTGGGAGTTGTACTCCATTGCTGAGAAACTAGATGGCATTCAGCAGTGCCAACACAAGAGGGGGTGGGGAATCTCGAGCTCACTCCAGTTGCCCCTTCACTTCAAGGAGTCAGCTAGCTCCCTTGACAACCACAGTCTGGTTCTCACTGAATCTATAGGGTAGGATTAGTGCTATTGAGATACACTCTGTCTAGCAAGGTGCCTCCAATGATGGCTTCCTGCAGATCTTCCTATACGTGCAAAGGAAGCCCTGCTGCCCCTTGATCTTGAGGGATGTGCTTCTCCCTTTGTTGAACTAGGTGCCTTGGTCTCATTCTTCTCCTTCTATTCTACCAATAGGCCATGAGGCAGACAGTGAGATCACAAGGGTCCATGTCCCTGATCATCTCCTCATTGCAGTATCAAAGGGAGGGACATGAGAGTCAGTATATGTCTTCTAATGATCTCTCTTTATTAAGTGCCTGGCTTTGGCTGCATCTAACGGTCCCTTCACGCATGCCAAAGAGTCTTGGCCACCACTTGGATGGCCAGTATTTGGTTCACATGACGCCTGACCAAAAACCACCCACCTCCATCTCTCTCACATGATCAAGTGTTACAGCTTTGGTCACTCGATTGCATCCTGTGCTGTCAGCTCAGATGCAGGTATTATCCTAAGCTGTCCTCCAAGGCTGTGTGTTTAGCTTTAAACATTATTGCTCAAAGCTTGGATAATCACATTGCGAGGGATTCTGATCACCTTCTTAAATCACTATTCTATGCCCAGGGCACAAGGGGATCATATAACTTTCTCATCTTCGCACAAAGGGATCATATAACTTCCTCAGTTGCCCAAATTGTTCTACAGCCCAGAAAAACTCAGACTAATTTGCGTTCTGTGCCCAAAGGGTTAAAAGTTCAGGAGCAATGAATGGCAGCAGTAGAAATTTGGTTGTTTGAGTGGACATAATTGCTTCAAAAGCCAGACTCCAAGCATATCAATAGAGCTGATGCTGAATGGTCTCACCTGCGGAAGAACATTCCATGTTGAAATGCTTTTCCAAGTGCATGGCTTGGAGAGTGTTGGATCTGGGGAATTCATTACTGGAGAAAGTAGTTGAGGCCAAACCTTGTGGGATTTCAAGAAGAAATTAGATATAGTTCTTGGGGCTAAAGGGATCAAGGGATATGGGACAAAGGCTACATTTGGAGTACTGCGTCCAGTTCTGGTCACCTTACTACCAGAAGGACATGGAGACCCTGGACAGAGTGCAGAGGAGGTTTATCGGGATGCTGCCTGGTATGGAAGGACTGGGTTATGAGGAGAGAATGGGCAAATTGGGGCTGTTCTCCTTAGAAAGATGGAGAATGAGGGGAGACCTAATAGAGGCGTATAAGATTATGAAGGGTATAGACAGAGCGAACAGTGGTAAGCTTTTCCCTAGGTTGGATACAAAAATTACGAGGGGCCACGGGCTTAGGGTGAGGGGGGCGAGGTATAATTCGGACATTAGAGGGAGGTTTTTCACACAGAGGGTTGTGGGGGCCTGGAATGCACTGCCAAGTAGGGTGGCGGAGGCAGGCACACTAGAGTTGTTTAAGGTTTACTTAGATAGGCACATGAGCGGACTAGAGATGGAGGGATACAGGAGACTGTTCTAAATAAAGATCAAGAGCCTTGGGACGTTCCTGGGAATCAATTAATTCCTACGGACCTTCCAACATATTTTATAGCTCACTTGACTTACTTCTGAGCTTCTAGGGAATCCGTGAATGTCTGTATAAGTTGTGCATGTTTATTGATGTCTTTTCTTTTAACCCACAGGTGATTCAGTCCGTCTTGTTGTCCAACAAGGGGCATACATGCGGTGGATCGTGCGAGGGCTGCTCTTGGATGTTGCTTTGAGAGTTGCCTAGTGCTTCACATCATTAGTGTACGCTTAAACTGGACCAGCTGATGGGTAACATGACAGCTCAGTGACTATCACTGTTTGCTGTGCAGACACATGGATTTGGGCCAGTGTCTGTGGGCGTTTGCACATTCTCCCTGTGCTTGTGTGGGTTTTCTCTGGGTGCTCCAGTTTCCTCCCACACCCCAAAAACGTACTCTTAGGCTGATCGGTGTTAACAAATTGTCCCTAAATTAGTCTTCCCTCAATCTGGTTATGGTTCCTTTATTGTGGAGTCCAATAGGTGTAGACAAAGGTCATAGGTAGAAGGGGGCCCTCAGTGTTAAAATGGTGGTGCGGGCTTGTTGGGCTGAAGGGCCTGTTTCCCGTGCTGTGTTGTTCTTTGTTCTTAGGCAGGATCAGAATATTGAACTTAATGATCAGCCTTGATCAAAATGAATGGCAGAGCAGGCTCGAGGGGCTCAATGGTCTATTCTGTTTCCAATTTCTATGTTTCTACACCCACCCCCCCGCCCTACCATGCAATGTCATGTGCTTGTGTACTTCGTTCATTCTTGCGCTTCCTTGCCTCCTGCTATTCTCAACCTGTACTAGACCCCTTGTCCCAGCAGTGCACTTAATGCCGTTGGGAATATGCCACCTTTGAGAATTGCCTGTGACAACTTTTCCCTTTGTTGGACAGAGAGGATAGTCACTTTCTGAATTTACATCACCAGAAAGCACAACTAACGCCTTTTCACATAATTTTCCAATCATGCAACCGAACACGCCCATCCTGGCTGGGCATGGAAAATCCCAGTCTTGGTGATGGTGATGACAAAGAAGTGTTCCATCCAGAGTACATTCCCTGGCCATCCTCAGCTCTTCCTCCTGTTCAACATGGAGGAGTACTGATTCATCACTCGAGATAGGGGGATGGTAGGTGATAATTAGCAGGAGATTTCCTTGCCTATGTTTGATCTGATTCCATAAAACTTCATGGAGTCCTGAGTCAAAGTTGAGGACTCCCAGTGCAACTCTTCCTGACTGATTACTGCTGTACTGCTACCTGTGTTGGGTCTGTCCTGTCAGTGGGACTCAGGAATGGTAATGGTGGTGTTGGGGTATTATCTGCAAGGTATGATTCCATGAGTATGAAAATGCCAGGCTGTTGCTTGACTAGTCAGTGGACAGGTTTCCCAATTTTAGCACAAGCCTCCACATTAGTAAGCAGGATTTTCATAGAATCCCTACAATGCAGAGGGAGGCCATTCATCCCATCGGGTCTGCACCGACCCCAAACCCACCCTGAACCTATATTCTCATAATCCCTCAATTACCCTGCTAATCCCCTGACAATGGGGTCAATTTAGCATGGCCAATTAACCTAACCCGCAATCTCTGGCTGTGGGAGGAAATCGGAGCACCCTGGAGAAACCCACGCAGACACGGAGCGAATGGGCAAACTCCATACAGACAGTGACCCCAGGCCAAAATTGAACCTGGATTCCTAGTGCCCTGAGGCAGCAGTGTTAACCACGGTGCCACCCCAAACTGAACTTTGGGAAACAAATTGAACTTTGTTCAGTTTCCCTTTGTTATTTCCACACCTAGGCTGATTTCAAGTTTCATTCCTCTCTGTAGATTTTGTAATGTTTTTGAACAGCCCAATGACTTGCTAGGCCATTTCAGAGGGAATTGAAGAGTCTATCATATTTGCTGTGAGTCTGGAGTCACATGTAAGCCAGATGAGATGGCATAGTTCTTTCCTTAAAGGACGTTAAAACCAGGTGTTTTTTTGAATAACAATCAATAATGGTTTCATGGTCACTATAAACATGACTAGCTTTTTTTCTGATTCTAGATTTTTTGACTGAATTTAAATTCCAGTAGCTGGCAAGGTGAGATTAGAACCACATGCCCCCAGAGCATTAGTCTGAGTCTCTGGGTTACTAGTCTGGTGACAATACCACTCTGCTATTATCTCCTTAAATGTCCCAGATCTATGTTGAGAAGCTGCAGAGATGTGAATTGTCAGGTAAGTGGGTGAGGGAAAAGAGTGGCAATTGGGCTGGTGAGGGCTTAGGGTGACAGGTAAATGGATGAAGGGTTAGGGTGGCATACTGAGTGAGTGCAAGGGTAGCAGGTGGATGCGTGGGTGAGAAGTAGGTTGGGTTGAGGTTAGTTGGTTGAGAGGGTAGGTTGGGAGCGGGGTCAGAGACAGACTATTAGTCAGGGGTAACCTGGTTGGTGGTTGTCAGGTCAGGGGCAGTTGGGGGATGGGAGGTAGTTGGATAGTCGGAGTGGGTAGCTGTGGTCACTAGTATGGTTACCCAGGAGTTAGAACTGCTTTTAATCCTGGTTAGGTGCATTGACCGTGCTAAATTCTCCCTCGGTGTACCTGAACAGGTGCCGGAGTGTGGTGACTAGGGGATTTTCACAGTAACTTTATTGTAGTATTGATGTAAGCAACAATAATAATAATAAATAAATAAATGATAACTTTTCTTGGGTAGCTATTCTGATAAGTGAGTGGGAACAACGCAACGTCTCTGACTTTAACTTCTAGAGTTCCATATGCAGGAGAATTGTCCATTGAATGTCCAAACTTCCCAGTCAATTCCTGCTTAGTCAGTGCATGGGAACTTCTGATGAGATCTCCATGCATTGTGGAGGTACCTCCAGGCTATGACCACCTAGAGATCGGAAATTCTGGATCTTTGAAAGCATCTATTGAGAGCCTTTTGTTTTTGTGCATATCATGTGACTGGAGAATTGAAGTTGTTAGTGATAGGTGTTATGAACTGCATGCCACCTGAGATAGTTTCCTTGGGAATGCACATATGCATGCCAAGGACGGCCTCCTTGTATCTCACCTGATTGAAAAAGTTTAAAGTAACTTTAAGTATTCACACTAAGGGTGGTCTCCTTATATCTAACCTGATTGAAAAAACTAAACTATTTGTGAAAAACACACTTCCCTCCAGCATTCTGAAAAAAAGCCCACAGGAAGTTTGTGTAAAAGCATAAAAAGCTCATTAGTACTCACCAAAAAAATTAAGAAACCAGATAAATGAAGGACTACTCAGCTTTACAAAGCATAAAAAATTCAGAGGGGAACTCCCTCTATGTAGCCACATTAAAAAAAGCTACATACCAACCATAAAAATACCCAAACTCAAAATTAATTGCTGAATTTCACACCAACAGGTATTTTATTTGAAGAAATTCCAAGCAGTTCTATATCTTGCTTTTTAAATGATGAGTACTTCTCACCTGCACTGAAAGGTTACCCCATCCTGTGTTAGCTCCAACCCACAGTCTCACCAGCAAATATTTGTAAGAAATGCAACTTCAGCGTCTCTTAAGTGTACGGAAACCTATTCATGTGCAAACTGCTTTTCTTGCAATTTAGTTTTAAAATATTAAGAAATAATTTGTATTTTAACTTGTGTCTTTCAGATCCTAAAGCACATCAGAGCTAATTAATTATGGAGATAACTGTAAGTCACGTTTCAAACAAACAAATCAGGCAATCTGCATGTAGCAAGTTCCCACAATCAATGAATCAGATCAATAACCAGATAATTGGATTATTGTGGCATAGATTGACAGAAGAATGTTGGCCAGGATACTTGGAGAATTATCCTGACCTTCTTTGAATACTGGCTTGAGAACTTTGATATCCACTTGAAGTGACAGACAGGCTTTGAAATAATGATTGTAATTCTCCTGCCCCATGCGCTCATGCGCAGGTTGCACATCGAAATCTCTAAGGAAAGCACTTACCAGTCAACACAGACATAACACGCAGCATCTACTAGCGCAGATATAGTCACCATGGTGTAGCATGTTAGCAGTGAGGCTTCTGTGTTACTGTCTAGTGTGCACAACAAGCTGTAGATGGAAGTGGGAATATCTGAGGGCTCAGCAGGTGGAGGTCTGACAGAGCAGAGGAAACAGCTGGCCCCCAGCTAGTGCTAGGCTGCTAGGATCAGTTCTCCTAAAACTGCTAGAGATACAGAAGCAGAGAGAGAGATTGCAAGAGGGGCTGTCAGCAACATTTCAGCAACTGCATGGCCACTTGGAGGAGTCCCATAGCCTTCAGATGTAGAAGGTGGTGCTGGCATTGTGGCATCCAGGCCAACACTACAAGGCTGGGATCCACAGTGGAAACTGATCACCATAGGTGGCAGGGTCCAAGGCATGGCCAAGTCGCTGAGGACCATGGCTGAGGGCCCGGGTATATACTCAAGTTACAGCAGGTCATGGCAGCGAGCTTCGAGAGCATGGCCTAGTCACAGTGTGCCATTGCTGAGGAGCTGCAGAGCTTGGCCCAGCCTCAGAAAGCATTTGCTGAGGGAATCCAGAGCTTGTTCCAAACTTGTAGGGCCAATGCTGAGGGCTTGCACACCATGGGGCAGACATAGTTGGGCCTCCAGGACTGGCAGAGCCAGATGACATAGAGGGTTCTGGAGATCACTCCAGTTGCTCCTCTATCACATGGAGTGCCCCAGGAGCCCATGGGCAACCTGACGGAGGAGGATTGTTTGGAGCTTATGCCAAGATTATCCACACAGAAGACCCTAGTCATCACCAACCCTTCTAAATCCCCCCTTTCTGACACCAGTGCATCTCTGGGCAGTAGGCTGAACAGTGGACACCTGTCAAGGGCATAATAGGCCAGAGGCACGAAACACATCTGACTGCCTCCACCTCCGATGTACATCCTGGGGTGTCAACTACACTTAGTGGTAGGCCACGCAAGATTAAAACATTTTAGGGTCACTAAGAGGGCATAGGTGAAGGCAGTCAGTATAACCAGGTTTCAGGTAGTATGCGCTGTAAATATTCACTATTAAATGTTACTGCACACCACAGTTGTGACTCCTCTGTCTGTGATCTGCCTCCTACAAGGATGACCGTATCTCAACCATATGCATTGAGGTACAGTGTATCATTCAGTATATCAAATTGTGCGGAGGGTGTGGAAAGTCTGCAGAAGGATCTAGATAGGCTGGGCGAATGGGCCAGGAAATGGCAAATGGAATTTAATGTTGGCAAGTGTGAGGTGGTCCACTTTGGTAGGAAGAATGGTAGGAAGGATTATTACTTACGTGGCGAAAAACTGCAGCATGCGACGGTGCAGACGGACCTCGGGGTCCTTGTGCATGAGTCGCAAAAACCCAGCTTGCAGGTGCAGCAGGTGGTCAGGAAGGCAAATGGGATGCTGGCCTTCATAGCGAGGGGGATTGAATATAAAAGTAGGGAGGTCTTGCTGCAGCTGTATAGGGCATTGGTGAGGCCGCAGCTGGAGTACTGTGTGCAGTTTTGGGCGCCGCACGTGCGCAAAGATATTTTGGCCTTGGAGGGAGTGCAGAGGAGGTTTACTAGGCTGATACCGGAGTTGAGGGGGTTGAGCTATGAGGAGAGGCTGAATAAACTAGGCTTGTACTCGTTGGAGTTTAGAAGAATGAGGGGAGATCTCATTGAGACGTATAAGATGATGAATGGGATGGATAGGATAGAGGTGGAGAGACTCTTCCCGCTCAAAAAAGACAGTAGGACTAGGGGGCACAGCCTCAAGATAAAGGGGGGGCGGTTTAGAACGGAGTTGAGGAGGAACTTCTTCACTCAAAGGGTGGTGAATCTCTGGAATTCTCTGCCCATTGAAGTGGTGGAGGCTGCCTCGCTAAATATTTTTAAGACGCGGGTTGATGGGTTTTTGATAAGAGAGGGGATTAAGGGTTATGGGGAGAGGGCGGGAATGTGGAACTGAGCCACGACAGATCAGCCATGATCTTATTGAATGGTGGGGCAGGCTCGAAGGGCTAGATGGCCTACTCCTGCTCCTATTTCTTATGTTCTTATGTTCTGCAAAAGAGAGGGCCTTTGGCCCAAAGAGTCCCCAGTTCCTTGTGCCAGACTCCTGACTACTAGGGTATTCCAAGTGCTCATTCAAAAATGCCATTAGAGTCGCAAGGCTGCCAGCCCCCACTGTTGACGGGACTCGCTGGCATGAGCTCTTCTGCTCAAGATGCTGTACTTCAAACAGCATGCATAGTCAGGCTGGTGGGTTTCACACCCATTTAGAGGCATACTTCCTTTAATTAGAGGTATACTTCCTTTTTGTAGCATTTGGGTATCCTCAAGACACATAAAAGGAAAACCTTAATTCAGTGGATACCCAGAGATAAGATTTTTGACCTGTACTATCTTTTCAAAAGAACAAGCAGTCAAATGAATGAATCATACAGTTTCACATTCTCTTTTAATCTGGATAAACTTTGTTAATCTTTCTAGATTGTGTGACCGCCCAACTGCAATTGAAACACTCTTTCAAGATCGAAAATCATCATTCTGTAATGTCTCTGTATTTATCTTTTACAGAAATCTCTTTTAGAAATGAACACAACTCCTTTATTGGATCTTTAACTCTTGTTTTTTTTTACACGCACTACACCACTGCTGGTTAGGTCCCAGCTGGAGTATTATGTTCAATTTCAGGCATCACACTACAGAAGGATGTCAAAACCTTGGAGAGGTGATTTACTAGAACGAATACAGGGATTAAGGAATCAATTATGTGCAGAGATTAGCAAAGATAGGATTGTTATCCTTAAATGTTAAGTGGAAATTTTGGCCCTGGAGGGAGTGCAGAGGAGGTTTACTAGGATGATACCGGAGTTGAGGGGGTTGAGCTATGAGGAGAGGCTGAATAAACTAGGCTTGTACTCGTTAGAGTTTAGAAGAATGAGGGGAGATCTCATTGAGACGTATAAGATGATGAATGGGATGGATAGGATAGAGGTGGAGAGACTCTTCCCGCTCAAAAAAGACAGTAGGACTAGGGGGCACAGCCTCAAGATAAAGGGGAGGCGGTTTAGAACGGAGTTGAGGAGGAACTTCTTCACTCAAAGGGTGGTGAATCTCTGGAATTCTCTGCCCGTTGAAGTGGTGGAGGCTGCCTCGCTAAATATTTTTAAGAAGCAGGTTGATGGGTTCTTGATAAAAGAGGGGATTAAGGGTTATGGGGAGAGGGCGGGAAAGTGGAACTGAGCCACGACAGATCAGCCATGATCTTATTGAATGGCGGGGCAGGCTCGAAGGGCTAGATGGCCTACTCCTGCTCCTATTTCTTATGTTCTTATGTTCTTATGAAATTTGATTAAGGTGTCTAAAATAATGAAAGGTTTTGTTAGACTTCTGGAGAATAGAGTCCTGGAGTGATGTGACATTCTGGAAATTCCTTTCAACAGGTTGTTCTGCAATGGAAACAATCAGATTTGTCATGAAGTGCTCTGTCATGCTGGCTCCACTATTGCTGCTGATTGAGCTGTCTATTTTTAAAGAACAGGCTCTGCACCCCTTCAGAATTGCATCCTTTTATTGCCTCTGCTTGTTTTTCCCTCAAATTTATTACCTCACACTTCTCCGCATTAGATTTCATCTGCTACATGCCTGCCTATTCCATCATCTTGTTGATTGTTATCCTCCTTATAGTTCACAATACTTCTATGTTTTATGTCATCAGCAAATTTTGAAATTGTGCCTTGTACACCCAAGTACAGAACTCCCACTTACCTGATGAAGGAGCAATGCTCCGAAAGCTAGCAGCTTGTGCTACCAAATAAACCTGTTGGGCTTTAACCTGGTGTTGTGAGACTTCTTACTGTGTTCATCCAAGTGTAGGTCATTAGAACATAGAACACTTCAGCACAAACAGGCCCTTTGGCCCACAAGTTGCGCCGATCATCTCCATAATGTCAAGAAAAATAATAGCCTCATGTACCACCTACTGGGAAATCCCACTTCCTCCGATCTGAAAGATAACCATTCACCATTAAACTCTCTTTCCTGTCATTCAGTCAACTTAGTATCCAATATTGCCACTGTTCTTCTTATTCCATAGACTTCAACTTTGCTGAGAAGCCTCTAATGTCACTTCAACAAAGGTTTTTGAAAGTCTGTGTGCATGATGTCAACAACATTATTCTCATCAAAACTCTAGGTTACATCATCAAAAACGCAAACCAGTTATTTTACAAGTTCAAAAGGGGTGTTTTATCTTTTAGGCTGTTCCAATTGGGCTTTGCATGACTTAATACTGAAACTTAAATTTCCCTATTAAACTGTTTGAATTTGACAAAGATATAACCATCAGGCAAAGACTCAGACACCAAATCAGTAAATAGTATCAAAGTTTATTCATTAAAAGTACGTTTCAGAATCTTGTCATCTAACTAACAGAGGCAGAATATTGGTAAAATCTACTAATCAATAAACTCTTCTCAACTCCACGCTTTCAAATGGGTGATCAATCCAAGAGAAGTGGACAACAATTTGAACTCTTCACATCAACAGGGAAACAGTCACTGCCTCTAAGAAGCATCTCTCTGGCATTTCTACCGATAGGGAATCCATCTCCGAACCAGTCTCAGTACTAACAATACTCATTACTTATGGAAATAATATTCATGCTAATAAAATGTTCAACTACCCCCAAGATTTAAACCAGTTATTCCACACTTGATATACACAAAGATGGTTCTCACAACCCTTATTTTTCCTCAAAAGGTTTTGTACGCTTACCTTAGCCAAATTGTTGGAAATGGCTAATTTGTTTATGATCTTTTTCAATAATGTGATAAGTGTTAACTCCATTGGTTTTGGCTAATTACACACATTGAGGGCAATTTTGAGCTTGCACTCACCATCTGCAGGATTGGCAGCCTGTGCTCGAAATCTTGAGAGCACGATTCACACTAACCAGTTTCCAAGTTCTTCCAGGCTCCTCACGACGGGGTGGTGAGAAACACGCTGCAGGATCGCAGAAAGCCAATTTTAATACATAAGCATATTAAAAATCACTCTCTCAGGGACTTCCTCCTTCATCAAATATTCAGTGCTTATCGGCATGCAAACATACTGGTGCAATTTACAGCAGGCCCATCTACATGTGAGCCTGCTGAGGGAGTCTCCCTGAGGTTGTAAAGGTAAGTATAGGCCCTGAGAGAGAGAGACTTGGAGTTACTGTCTGTTGGCCCAGGTTGGCACTGCCAGGTGGGCACCATGCCAATCTGGCAATGCAAACCTGTTCCAAGGGGTGGGCCCCAGTGGGAGCTTCATGGGGGTGGTGATTCACTTGGATATTGTGATGGCTGCCCATTGGTGGGGTGGGGGAGGGGTTGGAGTGGTGGAGATGGGTGCCGGCTCAAACCTGTGGGGAAGGAGCCAACGATTGAGAGTATGGTAAGAAGGGGCTGATGATCAGGTGGGGGGAGGGGGGGTGCTGTGGGTGGAGAAGTGCCAACTCCAATTGTGGGTAGGGAGGGGATCCCTGAGACGTCCATGGTAAACTGGGAGGAGGTTTACTCAGGTTCTGATTGGAGTGCCTTTAAAGATGGTGCCCTGGTCTCTGAGCAGTGGGGTTTTGCTGAGGTGTTGATGCCCCACTTCCCTGTTTTTTTTAAGCAGAGTGTCGAAAGGAAGGTCTGGAGAGAAAGCCGACTGGTTTCTCAGAAGGGAAACATACCGGTTTTCTCGCGGAGTACTGTGTGCAGTTTTGGGCGCCGCACCTGCGCAAGGATATTTTGGCCCTGGAGGGAGTGCAGAGGAGGTTTACTAGGCTGATACCGGAGTTGAGGGGATTGAGCTATGAGGAGAGGCTGAATAAACTAGGCTTGTACTCGTTAGAGTTCAGAAGAATGAGGGGAGATCTCATTGAGACGTATAAGATGATGAATGGGATGGATAGGATAGAGGTGGAGAGACTCTTCCCGCTCAAAAAAGACAGTAGGACTAGGGGGCACAGCCTCAAGATAAAGGGGAGGCGGTTTAGAACGGAGTTGAGGAGGAACTTCTTCACTCAAAGGGTGGTGAATCTCTGGAATTCTCTGCCCGTTGAAGTGGTGGAGGCTGCCTCGCTAAATATTTTTAAGAAGCGGGTTGATGGGTTCTTGATAAGAGAGGGGATTAAGGGTTATGGGGAGAGGGCGGGAAAGTGGAACTGAGCCACAACAGATCAGCCATGATCTTATTGAATGGCGGGGCAGGCTCGAAGGGCTAGATGGCCTACTCCTGCTCCTATTTCTTATGTTCTTATGAAACAACATTGTTGTTTTTTGGAAGATTTCCACTCATTGTCTTAAACTTGCAATAATACCTTCCTTTAAGCTGTGTTTCTTATTTTGATGTCTTTACAGGAGTCCCATTCATTAAGGCAGACTCAATAATTAAGAACAGTGTGTGATCCTGAAAGGGAGGGAGTCCAAGGCTTATGCAATTTCTTTTCCAGTTATTACAGCACCTTAATTTTCTCATAAGAAACATTGCTGGAGAAGTACAGATTAATCATTTATCCTTCAATTATCAGTATAATTGAAATATTTCCTCTTAATTAAGTCACTATTACTAGTCAATGACTGATTTGTAGAATCATAAGGACAAATTTTCATGTTCTGCTCACCATGGGAATCGTAGTGAGCGAGGAGTGGACCATGGAAAGGTCTGTTGACCTTGGGCGGGATTTTCTGGTTTCGGGGCGAACGCAGCCAGAAAATCTCACCCATAGTATTTTGGGTTAGTTTGTTGTAAAAGGTTAACAAGATCAAAATTTCTTCTTATCTCAATATAATCACAAAATGGCATTAAATTAACCTGAAAATGGAACATACAGCATCCATGACAGCTGCATATTCTGTGCCTACCAACCTTGACCAACTAAAATCTAGTACCAGACTTACTTAGTTAAGCACAATGTCCTACTGTGGTGCCCAGAGTTGGTCACAGTAGTCTGGCTGAGGTTACCACTGATTATTAAGATTTAGTGTAACGTCTTTGCTATATGCGTAACCTCTAATCAGGAATGCAAAAGAAAACAAACAGGAGGTTAGTTTTCTGCCTTGCCATCCAAAGAGTCAGTGGGGCACATGTCTGAGGAATGTTAATTGTCTGGAGATGAAGCTTTTGCCATTCACTTGAAAGGAATCTGGAGACTATCAATCAGATTAGTCAGCAGCTCTCTAAACTCTTCAGCTAGAATGAAGCAAAGTATGGAGTCTTGCAATATGCATGGGCAGTGGCGGGGCGGAAGTGGGGGATGCAAGGGGAGCTTTTTTTTGCTGGAGAGACCAGCATGGGAGAGGGCACTTGAGTTGGGGGGGGTGGGGGGGGGTGCAGTGGAGGGCAGAATCTTTGGGAGATGCCCAATGTGCAAAGGGGATGACCTGGCCTTATCCCCATTGAATCTGAACCCCTCTTGCTAGCCTCAACATTGAAGTCAGATGTGAAGCTGCCATTAAACTGCTACTAATTGGCCATGAAAAGACTTCAGTTGAGAAGCCAGGAGGGCTGGCCCAGGCCTCAACCAGTCCCGCAAAAAATTGAGGACAGGTCAGGAATGTGTAGAGGACGTTGGGAATTTTATGGCCTCCACTCCGCAAATCTACTGGCAGGTTGTTGCTGGAGGTCAATCATCTCAGTCCCAGGTAATCAGTAGGAGTTCCTCAGGTTAGTATCCTACGCCACCCAACTATCTTCAACTGCTTCATCAATGAACTTCCCTGCATAAGATCAGGAGTGAGGATGTTCACTGATGATTTTATGACATTCAGCACCTTTTGTGAATTCTCAGATACTGAAGCAATTGGTGCCCAAATGCATAAGAACATAAGAAATAAGAGCAGGAGTAGGCCATCTAGCCCTTCGAGCCTGCCCCACCATTCAATAAGATCATGGCTGATCTGAAGTGGATCAGTTCCACTTTCCCGCTTTCTGCCCATAACCCTTAATTCCCTTGTCTGTCAAAAACCTATCTACCCGTGACTTAAATATATTTAGCGAGGTAGCCTCCACCACTTCAACGGGCAGAGAATTCCAGAGGTTCACCACCCTTTGAGTGAAGAAGTTCCTCCTCAACTCCGTTCTAAACTGCCGCCCCCCCTTATCTTGAGGCTGTGCCTTCTAGTCCTGCTGTCCTTTCTGAGCAGGAAGAATCTCTCTACCTCTACCCTATCCATCCCTTTCATTGTCTTATACGTGTCTATAAGATCCACCCTCATCCTTCTAAACTCCAACGAGTACAGACCCAGTCTATTCAGTCTCTCTTCATAGGCTATCTCTGGTATCAGCCTAGTGAACCTCCTCTGCACTCCCTCCAAGGCCAAAATATCCTTGCGCAAGTGTGGCGACCAAAACTGCACACAGTATTCCAGCTGCAGCCTCACCAGTGCCCTGTACAGTTGCAGCAAGACCTCCCTACTTTTATATTCTAAATGCAACCAGACCTGGACAACGTTCAGGCTTGTGGCGAGTAACATTTGCACCACACAAGTTCCAGGCAAAAGCTATCTCTAACAAGAGAGAATCTAACCATCTTACCTTGACAGTCAATTGCATTGCCATCGTTAAATCCCTCAATCAATATCCTTGGGGTTACCATTGACCAAAAACTAAACTGGACTAGCTATGTACAATTTGACTACTCAAGTAGGTCAAGATTGGAAATTCTATGGAGAGTAACTATCTACAAGATAATTTCAGGAGTTTGATGGAATACTCTTGTCTGGATGAGTAAAGCTCCATCAACACTCAAGAAACTTGACACTATCCAGGACAAAGCAGCCTACTTGACTGGCACCCCATCTAATATTAATTCCCACCATCACAAATGCGCAATGGGAACACAGTGTGTACTACCTACAAGATGCACTGCAGCAACTCACCAAGTTCCTTCGAGAGCACCTTCCAAACCTGCGACCACCTACAAGGACAGGGGAACAGATACATGGGAATACCACCGATTGCAAGTTTCCCACCAAGCCACACTCCAACTTGGAACCATATTGCCATTCCTTCATTGTCACTGGGTCAAAATCTTGGATCAAAGAACAAAGAACAACACAGCACAGGAAACAGGCCCTTCGGCCCAACAAGCCCACGCCGCCATTTTAACATTGGGAGCGCCCTCTTCTACCTATGACCTTTGTCTATGCCTATTGGACTCCACAATAAAGGAATTATAACCAGATTGAGGGATGCCTAATTTAGGGACAACCGCTATCCCAAATAGCACTATGACTGTACTTATATTGCTTGGACTACAGTGGTTCAGGAAGGCAGCTCATTACCAACTTCTCAAGGGATGGGCATTGAAAATGTTGGCCTAACTAGTGAAGCCCATGTCTGTGAAAAATTTAAAAATTTTCCCAGTGTTTCAGGTGGTTGATATTTCATCAGATCAATAAAAGTTAGAGACATAACAGTTTTATGCAACGGCAGAGTCAGGAAAAGGAAGGAGGGAAGGAAAGAATTGAAGACAAAGGTTGTGATAGGGAAGAAGGTGAGATTGATTAAATGACAAAATAAATGATGCTACAAGGTGAGAAGATGTTGTAATGAGACTATAAAAGAAGCAAAAATATGAATCTAAAAGGGCTGAAAATGACAATACTGAATTATTATTGTTGTGAAGTTGGGCAGGGGTAATTGTAGATTGGTGTGTGTGAAGTTGTAAAATGCTAGGAAAAAAAGCATTGCATGGTCCCTTTTTAAAGGTAGTGCCTTTTCTGTGCTTAGAGAGTTAAAATTGCAAGTAAATACACAGCCCCAAGCTGAAACATTTGTATCAAAATGCCAAGCAGCAGCATTGCGAAGGCAACAGGCTTTCAGGCTTTTGAATTTTTTGAATTCAGCCAATCAATTTGAATTAGGCACTTAGATACCAAGAACCTATTAAATTTAAATCTGGTGGTTTTGACAACCTGGGACCAATCCAATTGTGGGAAATATTGATATGTCTTCACAGGTAGAAAAGAAGGTGGCAGTGAGACAAAAGGAGAGAGCAACTGCCACCTGTCACAGCTCACAGCTTTTAGATCAAAGCCCCACCTAGATAGCAAAGATACCAAAGAAGAAAGAAGAATCAACAGAGAAGGCCCAGAATATTCCAGAAGGTACAAAACTTAGTTGCAATTTAGAGAGTAACTAAACTCCGTTTTTTTGTTAATGAGTGGGAATTGTATTTATTGGAACAGCATACCATTAGAGTCTTGTTTTATTCGGTTTGATAATAGTTTAGTAAAGTTGTTCACTATTACACAAATAAATTGTTATGAGTTGATTTTAGAGAGAGTGTTAGGGATTTATTTTGTATTTAACAACTAAGAGTTGCTGAAGAGCAGTTCACACCACTTCACACACACTTGTTACAGATTATAAAGGAGAGGTACTCCTCTTTGGGAGTTTAGGCTTTTGTTCTCAAAGCGGGGAAGGAGGTGGGAGAATCCAACCTCCGCTTTATAACAATTACTAGCTGCCATCCAAAAATAATGGGAGCAGTGGTTATGATCTGAAATTATTGAACTCAATGTTGTGTCCTGAAGACTGTAGAATACCAAATCCAAAGACAGTTTCATTAAAATGGTATAGGAAGAGAAAGACAGATAGACCAGAGTGGGAGTGGTGTGAAAAATTAAAATGACAAATGACCAGAAGACAAGGTCATTCTTACAACCTGAATGGGGGTGTTCTGCAAAACAATTGCACAACCTGCAATTTTCCCAATGTGGAGGAAACAAAATTAAGAGCAGTAAATACAACATACTATATTAAAACAAGTACAAGTAAATCATTGTTTCATCTGGATAGAGTATATGGGGCCCTGATTAATGGGAAGAAAGGAAACAAAAGGGCAGGTGTTGCAACTCTTATATTTGCTTGTAAATGTACCATGGGATGAGGGGAGTTGTTGGGAATGAATAAAAAATAGGCCAGAGTGTTGCAAAAGGAAAGTTCCCTTTAGAATGCTGAAAGTGAAGGGGAGGAGGAGAAGTATTTGGTGGCATCATAATGTAGGTGTTGGAAGATGATATATTGAACATGGAGGCTTGTGAATGGATAGTAAGGACAAGGAGAACCCATCATCATTCCGGAAGGTGGGTGAGAGATAAGAGCAAAAATGTGAGAAGTGGAATGGACACATTGCAGGGACTGTCAACTGTGGTTTAGGGAAATGCCCCATTCAGAATTTATCTCTCAGGTACTGGTATAATGGCAGCTCCTAGTAGCACATCAAGCAACGATTCATGAAATAAAGCACAGGTCTGACCATCCTGAATTCATCATGAAAGTTTTCCCTCTCTGAATTTAAACACAAATTATATTTTTGGACAGACCTATTAAATACTACAGGTGAGATCATGCAATGATGACCTTTAGTGCACCCACTGTTGAGCAATTTACACTCAGAAATAAAATGGTAATGAGCTGTCCCAAAATTCCATTCACAGAAACACTAACTTCTAAGTTTCCCCAGGAAGTATTAGAACCTTTGCTTGCATACCGGCATAAAACATGGACAGAAGGTCTCCTCATATCTGAAAACTGTATTTTTATTTTATAATCTGATTACAAGGAAGTAAGCAAGATTTGTTAGGTATGGGGAGGAAAACATTTATCACAAATTGTAGCCTTATGATTCTTCAGCCTAATTTAAGTTAACGGTATTTTTATGACATATATGCAACTCATACAGTTTTGAAATAGAATACTCTTAATTGTGTATTTATGTATTTCAAATACCCATCTTCAGCTTCATCAAGCCATTGCTTTCAATACAATACGGTACTGACACAACCAGTTAATAACACTATTAAGACTTTAATCGTGTGTAATTAGTATGAATTGTTATTAAATTGTATGCATATGTGCACAACCACTGTGGAGAAACTATTAATGCGTTGCATATAAAAGACTAAGCAGCCAAAAATAGAATTTTGTGGTTTGTAAAATGAAACCATTCTTAATCTTGATCAATTTCCAGCAAATTCAACATTTTTAGAATTGATCAGAAGATAAGAAATGCAAATGCTGCATATTTTACTTGGTCAAAATGAAACGTTTCACGCTTCTGACAAAATGTGTTACAATGAAAGACAAGATACTGTTATCACCTCGCTGATTGCTGGCCTTGACCCCTGCCCCCCCACACCTGAACGCTGGCCCAGATCCTCCCCCCCTACCACCCTGCTGATCGCTGGCCCCAACACCTCCTGGAATTGCCATCCTTGACCTGACCCCACTCCCCACCCCCCCTCCCAATTGCTGGCCCCAACCCATGCACGCCCCCCCCCCCCCTCACGATTGTCAGCCCCAGACCTCCCTCAAAGGCTGGCATCTTGATGGGTGGTCCCGGCGTCCAAGTGCCACTTCTACCATCAACTCCTATACAGAGTTCACCCCATTCTTTCCCCTCCTACCTCCCCCCATCCTGGTTAGGCTCTGCCCCATCTGGCCCTGCGCTCTCAGTCACTTTTTCTGGGTATAGCCTAGTGCCCATCGGGCACAGCTCAGTGCTGGTTGGGCAGTGGCAGGGTGTCAGGCTGGCCTCCTAATTGCCAACATCCTGACTGTCAGCTTCCCAAGCGCTGGCTCTGACACCTCCCACCGATCGCTGGCCCTGACCCCCCCTTGATCATTGGCCTTGACACCTCCCCACTGAGTGCCAGCCTCGACCCCATATGGTATATGCATATGGTAATCAGCGTCACACTGTTCCCTGGCACAAGGCTGATTACACCCAAAAAAATGAATGGGGAAGATGGCCGGTCGCAAATCCAGTTTTTTCTCTCCAGCTGACTACTGGAACAGAGTAAGAAGCCTCACAACACCAGGTTAAAGTCTAAAAGGTTTATTTGATAGCATAAGCCACTCGCTTTCGGAGCACTGCCCCTTCATCAGATGAGTGGGAGTTCTGTTTACAAACAGCGCATATAAAGACACAAACTCAATTTACAAAATAATGGTTGGAATGTGAGTCTTTATAAGTAATCAAGTCTTAAAAGGTACAGACAATGTGAATGGAGAGAAGATTAAACACAGATTAACGAGATGTGTATTGTCACCAGCCAGGACAGTTAGCGAGATTTTGCAAGTCCAGGCAAATCGTGGGGGTTACAGATAGGGCGACATGAACCCAAGATCCCAATTGAGGCCATTCTCATGTGTGCGGAACTTGGCTATCAGACTCTGCTCAGTGACTCTGCATTATCGTGTGTTGTGAAGGCTGCCTTGGAGAACGCTTACCCGAAGATCAGAGGCCGATTGCCCGTGACCACTGAAGAGTTCCCCAACAGGAAGAGAACAGTCTTGCCTGGTGATTGTCGAGTGGTGTTCATTCATCCGTTGTTGTAACGTCTGCATGGTCTCCCCTATGTACCATGCCTCAGAACATCCTTTCCTGCAGCGTATCAGTTGGACAATGTTGGCCGAGTTGCAAGACTATGTACTGTGTACATGGTGGATGACGTTCTCACGTGAGATGATGTTGATGATCCGGCACATCTTGCAGAGGTTGCTGTGGCAGGATTGTGTGGTGTCGTTGTCAGTGTTCTCCTGAAAGCTGGGTAGTTTGCTGCAGACAATAGTCTGTTTGAGGTTGTGCAGTTTTTGAAGGCAAGAAGTGGAGGTGTGGGGATGGCCTTGGAGAGAAGTTCATCTTCATCAATGACATGTTGAAGGCTTTAGAGAAGATGTTGTAGCTTTTCCGCTCCGTGGAAGTGCTGGACGACATGTCCCATGTTTGCCTTCTGAGGAGATCGGTGCAGTTTTTCACTATGGCGCATCGAAACTGCCGATCAATGAGTCAAGCGCCATATCCTGTTCTTATGAGGGCATCTTTCAGTGTCTGGAGGTGTCTGTTGCGATCCTCCTCATCTGAGCAGATTCTGTGTATAACGAAGGCTTGTCTGTGGGGATGGCTTCTTTAATGTGTTTAGGGTGGAAGATGGAGAAGTGGAGCATCATGAGGTTATCCATGGGCTTGTGGTACAGTGAAGTGTGAGGTGACCGTCCTTGATGGAGATGCGTGTGTCCAAGAATGCAACCGATTCCGGAGAGTAGTCCATGGTGAGTCTGATGGTGTCCATATCATGGCTACTAGAACAGTGCAGCGGACCAGGAAAATCGCACTCGATATGTTCTCAACCTGAAATGTTAACTAATTTTTCCATACTTATTACTTGATCTGCTGAACATTCCAAGCATTTTCTTTTTTACTGCAGCAATGGAATGGAGGAATCTGTTGTTGCCACAGTGAAGGAATGATTGAGATTGTCAAGGAGATTAGCAACAGTAGTATTGTGCCATGACCCTGGATTTAAAGCAGGAAATGCTTTAATTACCTAAGAAGGCAGGAAGACTCAGTACAGTTGCACATTTGCCTATATTCAGCTACATCACCTTATCCCTGTTCCTCACTTTGTCTTGTTAGGCCAATTCAATTACATCAGTCTCTTCACCCATTTACCTTGCATAACCATTCATCTTTCTCTCTATGCATTTCTTCATGACCACCTTTGCATTCACCACTTCCTCATCCTTATATAATTTGATGTCTTTATCTGTTAGTTGCCTTCCCCATGTGCACTACTTCAAATGGGAGATCATATATGATTACAATCTTATGTAGACTTGTTCCTTCCCCCATTTTAGGGGAAAAGAGCACAGAACATAAAAAACTAGAGGTGGCTCTTCATAAATGCCGCAGCTATCTTCTGCAGAGGAGGAAATGCTGGAAATCAGTGATGTTTTGAGGAAATGGGGGCTAGACAACTAACTACCTGGTGAGACCATTAATCATCATCTAGCACTCCACTAGGGCTTTCGTACATTTAGTAGGAGTCCGTGAACCTGAAAAGACAAATTCTCAGAGAAGCCGATTTGTTCAGAGGATGCACCACAATTAACCCCTATCTCCAAGTCTTGTAATTAACTGACAATCCATTTCACATTCCTGTATTTGTTCCCCTATTCCTGTCCTCCCATTAATCAAACAAACAACCAAAAAGTTGAGTTTCCAATTGGCAATCAAAACTTGAGACACAGGAAAGTGATGCAAAATTACAAATATAATGTTACCTTAATAAACAACAAAAACTTCACATAACATTTTGTCAAACATTCATGTGTATACCCTTACGTCTTTAGCAGAAGTAGAACTGGATCTACTCTAACAATTGACATGTGCTTCACCAAGAACCTCTTGGCATTGGAGCTTATGAGGACCTCAGCAAAAGCTGTGCACCCTGCATCTGTACAGCGCAGACACTGCCACTGTAACAGAAGGCAGCTTTTGGGTAAGAAATGATAGCAGTTTGAGTGGAGTTTCCACTTCCATATCCCCTTTCACTATCATCCTTCCCCTGGGCCAAATAGACTCTGCTAGAGAGAAGATCGTGTGACGCAGTATTATGAGGCACCTCAAGGAGGACAATCATCATGCAGTGATTGCATCGTGAAGCGTAAAATCTAACCTGAATTTGCACTGCAGTATCTCTGCAAAGGTCATGCAAGACAAGTATTCAGGCCTCACCAATATGATGAATCCACAACATGAGTTTGTTCTTCAAGATGCAGTCATCCGTAACTCTCAGTCATGGGTGTGAGTCTATGAGTCAGCTCATCTTTCAGTGGACTGGGCAGCAGCAACGTCTTATCTCTGTCAGGCACTCATGACCACGCTTCCACTTGGAATCTCCCAATTCCCATGCAGCCTAACCTTGGCATTTATGAGTCCGAAAATGCAGGCACTTCATTTACTAATTACACTGTTGATAATCAAGAGCACACTTCAGATAGAGTGGAACTTTGCTTTGATCCCATATCAGGCCTCTGTGTTTTCATTCCAGCAGTCTGATATCTACAATTAAACCAGCACACTGATGGCATTGTAATGATCGCATAACCAAGTATTCTGCCCATTGGAGAACTGGCACAGGGTTAGTGACAACACAAGCCAGCCACACCTTTAGATCTAGAGAACCACCTTCCCAAGTCATGATCTGTCATCTGAAGCCTTGATGCACATCTCTGATCTTGTGTGTTGCCCTCTAGCAGGAATCTCAAGACTGAGTCCATAATGCAGATGGAAAAATAGGGACTGATATAGGTGTGATGTTGAGATGTACGTGAGGACATGTCATAATGCTACAGGCTGCTAAGAGTGTATAAGAGTCATAATATTATCAGATATGTTACCCACAATTATGCCAGACAGACATTAAATGGATGCCACTGAAAAGTGCACCATCTGAGATTCACTGTAATTCAAATCATCTTTCAATCCTCAAAGATCCGCATTGAGAAGTGCTGAAGCATCAGGAGGCTGAACCAGCCTTTAGGATCTAACTCAGGAGGCCACATGATGTGAATCTCTGACAGAAGTCTCAGAGATGCATTGCCCAGTCACCTTGATCTTCAAAGCTTTTGTTCATGTTGCTGCGGTGCAGAAAATGGCTAAGCACTATAATTGATGGTGTGACACACCATAGACCTGAAGCACATGGTGAGCAAATGAGAGAAGGGAAGGTGGCATCTGTCACACTTGTTTGACCTTGGAGCATTGCATTGAATGAGACATACACTAGATAAGACACTGACAGTACAAAACATATTTATACATGATTCCTGTCCCCCTGCTCCCTCACTAAATATTCATACCTTGCCGACGTGATGTTACGTCAGTGAGGTTTGCAAAAGCTTAAAAGAAAGGGTATCAGTCAAGGAGAATCTCCCAGGGGCACAATGGTAAGAATATCACCTCCCCGCACCCCCCCCCAGGTGAGATGCCTTGGCATTACCACCGGCACAGAGTAACATTGTCCCAGCAATGACAACCTTGCGGTCTCGATCCATGCCGGGTTGGTAGTGCCAGGGATGAATCATCTGAGGAAACCAGAATCCCCTGTGGACAGGGGGGAGATGTTTTCCCCTTAAGTGTGTTGTTGGGGGGGGGGAGTTCGGATGCCTGTGAAGGGGGAGAATGCCCCTGAAACAGTTATGATATGGGGGCGAGGTTCCAATGCTTGTAGTATATTTTCAGTGTGGATCAGAATGTTCTTTAAAGATGGTACCTATCGATCTTGCTGATTCTATCAGGCCCTGTCAGAGTGATGGCATGAAGCATGCCCCCAAAGTATCAGAAAATCTGGTGTGAAAACTCGGCTGTGCATTTGGAGAGATACACATCAGTTTTCAGTAAGGGCCTGACACTGACAAATTTTGATAAAATTCCGCTCATCATGACTGATCTGATAGTGACCTCAAATCAGCATCCCACGACCTCTAATAATCAATCACCTTCTTGCTTTCCACAAATCTATCCACCTCTGCCTTAAAAATATTCAAAGGGTCTGCTTGTCAGGAATTTCAAAGGCTCATGAGAGAGTCCCAGTCCACTCTGCCACAAGAATGCTTCACATTCATACATATATCATGAGCTGAAAACCAAATTGTCTGGTACGGAAACCCTCCATATTGGCCAATAGGAAACATACAGCCTTCCCTGCCCACCACCCTATTTAGATTTTGGGGTGGAAAACTCCACTTTTTGTCTCATTAGTGTCTCATGTTACTTTGATTACTATTCATTGTCATATACTTGAATATATAAAAATATGTAATGTGCTTCATTTTGGAATAAGTAGAAACACAACATAATATCTTTAACATATTGAAATGCCCCATTGTCCTTAAGGAGAGTTATTTGTTTACACATGTTTAAATTGCTGCATATTGGAGTTTATAGCCTTAATGTCAGAGCATTGCAAGTATAAGAATTTACCTAGGGGAGAAAACAGCCTGCAGTTGAAGATACTGTTGTTTAATTTGCTGGATAAATTTGTTTCTCCTGAGGATTGGGAGGTGCTTTAGTAGTGTAATATCCTTTCAAGCCCAAGATGAAATCTTATGCATTAATGAAGAGCAGTCAGTCAGCTATTTTTCAGCCCTGAAATATCATCAAGCACAAAATATTGAATTGAACCATTGAACAGGGCTGGAAAAAATGAGAATCCAATTTGTTTAGAGTCTTGATGCAAGGACTTGGGTTGGGATGGGGGAGGGTATTTAGCTGTTGAACAGCTTGGAAATACATAAAAAAAATATTTCCCAAACATGCTTTAACATAACTCATTGGTGTCAGGAATTTACTTTCCACTTGTACTGATTTATCTAAAGATAGGATATTATGGTAAATTGCCCTTTATACAAGCGTTCTACTGTAGAATTGCAACAAAAAGTATTATTTGGTGGTTGATATAGTTGCATGCCACTTTGGAAAATCTGACTTTTCAAGGTAATACATCAGCTTACATTTGAGAATATCAATGTTTGAACTTTCCTTTCCCTCAGTTAAACTACAGTTCACTGTTGTTTGACAATGGAGCAGCCTACTATAAAGCTGCAGGTTGCTGTAAAGTGTTGTAATTGAATAGCAGATTAAATTATTATATGAATAATTTGTTAACAAAATAAACAAAGCCATCTATAAACTGTCAGTGAATCAACCAGTATTTCATTCTAAGATACTGAGAAAATCTGGTACAATTTTGCAGAGGTCAATGTGCACTTCAGTTGCAAGTATATCTCTAGTTCAGTTGCCTTCACAAAGTGAAAGCAAATACTTTATATACCACAATGTGACTTCCTGTGCAAAGGCTTGCCACAAAGTAAAATGCAATGTTTGGGGGAAAATTTTTCCAACCTGAAGGAAGGTGAGGGAAAAATTGGGACAATTTTTTCTGCGTAAAGGATTTTCAGTGTAACCGCATTTACACCAAGGGATGGAGAAAGTAACTTATGATCAATTTTCTTGATTTCAAGCCAAATGCTTTCCACAGGATTGTGGAGGCGGGGAAAGAGAAGGGTCAATTTAAAGTAGAGAAAATGTGAAGTTTTTTTCCATTTTAGGTAAAAAGTGCATCATAAATTCTGGGTGGAAATAATTTGTGTTGAAAATCAGCATGGTTTTCACCAAAGTAGTGAGTAGTCCATATACATTCACTTTTCTTTCTGATGCTACAGTCATTTTACAAATCATTATTATTCATAGAGGCAGAAACAAGATAGATTATGAGAAACGTGTTGCTCACTGTTGAAAAGTTTTGTGAAATAATTTAAGGTTAGAGAATAAACTAGTCAACTAACATTTATTCGAATAAAGCAGCATTACTATAAGCTTTTGATCCTGTCAGTAAAATAAAAACAACAGTTTCAATTACCAAATAGTTGGCATTAGTAGTTCAACATTCAGACAAGGCCAGGAATAGGTTCTTAATATTCTTGGTTACTAAGTATTCAGGAATAATGGAGAAGCAAAAGGAATATGTATGGAATATGATGTTCAAATTCCAAATTGAAAAAATTCACTAGATTATTTGTGACTGAATCTATTTGGCTTGAACCTGTTAGATTGTTGTTTTTGTTATAGGAGCTGAAATAGTGAGCAGCCAATAAATGAAGAAATATGTTTGCAATTTTTAGTTACTCAAATATGGACTGTGATAAACATATAGTCCCAAGATTAGGAAAGGAGAGGAATTTCTGATATCTGCAAAGGAGAACTTTCTTGATTAAAATGTTTCCAGTCAGACAAAGCAGATAGCAAGTTTGGTTCTGAGAATTTAAGTGGGGCAATTGGAATGTGATATAACAGGAGATCACTGTAGAAAAAGGTTAGCTTAACTGAAATGTATTGAATTATGTTGTCCAGCTGAAATGCAAATCATTGAAGGTTGCACAGGAAGTTGATAAGATGGTTAAAAAAGAATTGGGTTACTTGGGTTTATAACTAGAGTTTTACAATATAAAAGCAAAGAGATTATTCTAGAATATTATAAACCAGTGGTTAGACCTCAGTTGAAATATTATGGACAACTATGAGCACTACCAATTCAGGAAGGATGTAGGGTGATATTCTCCCCACCAGAAAAACTAAGGGTGTGATCTTACTAGCTGTTCATGCCCCGCTGCCGCTTGAATGAGGATGGAGAATTTCGCACTCAGCCAAATCTCTCTTCACTGCAGTGGGACCAGAAAATCGGTGAGAACGGCTGGAAAATTTCACCCTAAATGTCAAATCGGCTAGAATGAAAGAATGTTCCTCGCTGATCTCTCAGGAGCACTCCGCGATCTTTTGACACTTATTGCACCGAAAGAGCCTCCAAGTGGAACCCGCCATTATGGAGGCTTCAGACATGTGACTCACCCCAGGTGGGCACAACCGTGTGCTGTTAAGCAGGGGGAAGGAACTGCATTTAGACACCAATGATACACACAGTCAGTCATGCCAGGAAGATAGCACCATGCAAACTAGCCCCACATTTTACCAAGGGAGAGCTTGGATTGCTGGATATTGTGGAGGAAAGGAGGCCATCTTGTACGCCTGAAAGGGCAGATGACCCAGGAGTCGAGACAACAATGCAGCCTGGTTATGGCACTGACCAGCCAGCGGCCAGTGCTGCAGGAAAATAAATGGCCTCATTTAGGCAGCAAGGGGGAGTGTCCATCCTGTCCTATTCCCCACGCCCCCTCTCTCTGACCCCCCTCCCCCACCAGACTCTGCAGCCACCCAGCATCCAGACCCTTAGCATTGTCCTCAAACCGCTCTGGCACCTCAGCCTGGTGAGGCATTGTGCCAAAATATGCCACTTTGCTCCCTCACTCTGATACCTGCGACCTTCTAGCCATCAGGCTTTAAGTCACTCCCTTTTGTCTATGCAGGATAAGATGGCACAAAATCGAAAGCAGTGGGAGAAGACTGGTGGTGGGATCCCTGAGCTGTGTTTCCTGACCCCCCTCATGGGAAATGGAGCTGTCAGGGAAGGCAGCAGAGAGACAGTCAGGTTGGCATGCACCACAGAGGTGAGGAGCCATAAAATCTTCATTCATATGATCTTTCCCAAGTTCGTTGATTTGATTTATCATTGTCACATGTACTGGCATATAGTGAAAAGCATTATTTCTTGTGCACTATATATAAACAAAACATATCATTCATCGAGAAGGAAACAAAAAAGTGCAGAATGTAGTGTTACAGTTATAGTTAAGATGAAGAGAAAGATCAACTTCATGCGAGGTAGGTTCATTCAAAAGTCTAACGGGAGTGGGGAAGAAGCTGTTCTTGAGTCAGTTGGTACATGACCTCAGACTTTTGTATCTTTTTCCCGACAGAAGAAGGTGGAAGAGAGAATGTCCGGGGTGCATGGAGTCCTTAATTATGCTTTGCTGAGGCAACAGGAAGTGTAGACAGAATCAATGGATTTGGTCAATGGTCAGGAATAGAACTGTATGACTGCAACTGAGGCAGGTCGGGGAATCCTGAATTCACGAACAGAGGATCCTCAGCTCTTAACCTTGTCCAACAGATATGAGGTACTTGTTCCCTATGTAGATGAGGAAAAGGGCTTGTAGGGAGGATGAGATATCCAACCAATGTATGAGGTACAGGAGGCCATACAAGAGGAGGAAACGAAAAGTGGTAGTCGTGGGGGATTCTATAATTAGGGGGATTGATAGAATCCTTTGTAAGCAGGATCAAGAGTCCCACGTGGTATCTTGCCTGCACGGTGCCAGGGTGAGGTACATCTCTGACTGACTTGAAAGGATATTGGAGTGGTAGGGGGAGGACCCAGTTGTTGTGGTCATTGGGACAACTAACATAGACAAGACTGGAAAGAGGACCTGTTTGGGGATTATCAGGTATTAGGAACTAAAATAAAGAGGTCCACAAGGGTTATAATCTCTAGCTTATAGAAATGGATGGTGGGGCGGGGAGTGGGAGCCAGTTACTGGGGACGTGGAGAGAGGGTCACTGTGCAATCTGGGGGTGGGGGGATGAGAAGGCGTGTGAGGGAAGGGTGCCGGGAATCTTCGTGTGGGGGGCCGAGAATTGGGAGGTGGGTTTCTGATGTCCATGGAGGGGAGGGTCAGGCTATCTCTGTGGTGATGGTGGTGGTGTTGGGGGGTGAGGGGTGGGGGGGGGAGGCGGCGGGGTGGGGGGGTGGGATGCCAGCAGGGGAGCTGCTGTTTTGATGCTTTCTGCACATTTCGGGCTTACAATCCGAGCTGCTGGCTTCTGGGTGCGTTAAGCCTCACCCCTCCCCATAAAGGCAAGGAATGGTTTCTGCTGTTTTATTTTACTCAAAGTGGATAAGAGCGCAGACTTGGACTCATCCAAAAAATAGATCTGAAAATCTTCTGTTTTCACGCCCGCCATGGGCTTAGCATTGTTTTGGTGAGATTGTCCCGCTATGGGCCCTATTTTACTATTGCCTCGCGCCTGATAAAGTTGGGTGTGAGGCCATTAACGCGATCCACACCTGCATTAGCAGATAGCCAATTTACTGAAACCTGTGAATGGTGGCGATTTGATTCGAACCGAAAACGGGCGCAACGGCAGTTTAAATGCATCTGCATGCATTTAAATTGAATTAATGAACTGCCCGCCCAACCTTATTAGCATTTCCTCTTTTACCACCACGTTTGCTAATCCGGAACCACGCCGTAATGGACCTGCTAAATAAAAGTCTGAATCGGGCGCTGCAGCTGCGGAACAGAGAGTTCAATGCTTCCAATGGCTCTCTGACTCAGAGCAGTGGTGGGGGGGAAAGGAGGGAGACAGGCCTGATCATTCTCTGGTTGCGGGGGCGGGGGGGTGAGGGGAGTGAGGCCAGATCGTTGTTGGGGGAAGGCAGGAGGAGGGAGACAGGTAATATGTCAGGCGCAGGGTGGGGGCAGATGGATCTCTGGTGGCCGGGGGGAGGGGGGCAGATGGATCTCTGATGGGGGCATGGGGGGGCTGGGGGTCTGCTGCCACTCTGCAGGAAATCTCTGGAGGAAGTGGAGGGCAGGGGTGGCAATTGGTCCGGGTAGTGGGGGGGGGATAAGGGGGAACAGTGATGTGTGTGGGTAGTGGGGGGAGTGGATAAGGGGGACAGTGATGTGTGTGGGTAGTGGGGGTGTGGATAAGGGGGACAGTGATGTGTGTGGGTAGTGGGGGGGTGGATAAGGGGGACAGTGATGTGTGTGGGTAGTGGGGGGGTGTGGATAAGGGGGACAGTGATGTTTGTGGGTAGTGGGGGGGTGTGGATAAGGGGGACAGTGATGTGTGTGGGTAGTAGGGGGGTGTGGATAAGGGGGACAGTGATGTGTGTGGGTAGTGGGGGGGTGGATAAGGGGGACAGTGATGTGTGTGGGTACTGGGGGTGTGAATAAGGGGGACAGTGATGTGTGTGGGTAGTGGGGGGGTGTGGATAAGGGGGACAGTGATGTGTGTGGGTAGTGGGGGGGGTGGATAAGGGGGACAGTGATGTGTGTGGGTAGTGGTGTGTGGATAAGGGGGACAGTGATGTGTGTGGGTAGTGGGGGGAGTGGATAAGGGGGACAGTGATGTGTGTGGGTAGTGGGGGGGTGTGGATAAGGGGGACAGTGATGTGTGTGGGTACTGGGGGGGTGGATAAGGGGGACAGTGATGTGTGTGGGTAGTGGAGTGTGGATAAGGGGGACAGTGATGTGTGTGGGTAGTGGGGGGGTGTGGATAAGGGGGACAGTGATGTGTGTGGGTACTGGGGGGGTGGATAAGGGGGACAGTGATGTGTGTGGGTAGTGGAGTGTGGATAAGGGGGACAGTGATGTGTGTGGGTAGTGGGGGGGTGTGGATAAGGGGGACAGTGATGTATGTGGGTACTGGGGGGGTGTATAAGGGGGGCAGTGATGTGTGTGGGTAGTGGGGGGGTGGAAAGGGGGACAGTGATGTGTGTGGGTAGTGGGGGGGTGTGGATAAGGGGGACAGTGATGTGTGTGGGTACTGGGGGGTGGATAAGGGGGACAGTGATGTGTGTGGGTAGTGGGGGGGGTGGATAAGGGGGACAGTGATGTGTGTGGGTAGTTGGGGGGTGGATAAGGGGGACAGTGATGTGTGTGGGTAGTGGGGGGGAGTGGATAAGGGGGACAGTGATGTGTGTGGGTAGTGGGGGGGGTGGATAAGGGGGGCAGTGATGTGTGTGGGTAGTGGGGGGGGTGGATAAGGGGGACAGTGATGTGTGTGGGTAGTTGGGGGGTGGATAAGGGGGACAGTGATGTGTGTGGGTAGTGGGGGGGGTGGATAAGGGGGACAGTGATGTGTGTGGGTAGTGGGGGGGGTGGATAAGGGGGACAGTGATGTGTGTGGGTAGTTGGGGGGTGGATAAGGGGGACAGTGATGTGTGTGGGTAGTGGGGGGGGGTGGATAAGGGGGACAGTGATGTGTGTGGGTAGTGGGGGGAGTGGATAAGGGGGACAGTGATGTGTGTGGGTAGTGGGGGGGTGGATAAGGGGGACAGTGATGTGTGTGGGTATTGGGGGGAGTGGATAAGGGGGACAGTGATGTGTGTGGGTAGTGGGGGGAGTGGATAAGGGGGACAGTGATGTGTGTGGGTATTGGGGGGAGTGGATAAGGGGGACAGTGATGTGTGTGGGTATTGGGGGGAGTGGATAAGGGGGACAGTGATGTGTGTGGGTAGTGGGGGGAGTGGATAAGGGGGACAGTGATGTGTGTGGGTATTGGGGGGAGTGGATAAGGGGGACAGTGATGTGTGTGGGTAGTGGGGGGAGTGGATAAGGGGGACAGTGATGTGTGTGGGTAGTGGGGGGGTGGATAAGGGGGACAGTGATGTGTGTGGGTAGTGGGGGGGTGGATAAGGGGGACAGTGATGTGTGTGGGTAGTGGGGTGTGGATAAGGGGGACAGTGATGTGTGTGGGTAGTGGGGGGGTGGATAAGGGGGACAGTGATGTGTGTGGGTAGTGGGGGGGGTGGATAAGGGGGACAGTGATGTGTGTGGGTAGTGGGGGTGGTTAAGGGGGACAGTGATGTGTGTGGGTAGTGGGGGGGTGGATAAGGGGGACAGTGATGTGTGTGGGTAGTGGGGTGTGGATAAGGGGGACAGTGATGTGTGTGGGTAGTGGGGGGGTGGATAAGGGGGACAGTGATGTGTGTGGGTAGTGGGGGGGGGTGGATAAGGGGGACAGTGATGTGTGTGGGTAGTGGGGGTGGTTAAGGGGGACAGTGATGTGTGTGGGTAGTGGGGGGGTGGATAAGGGGGACAGTGATGTGTGTGGGTAGTGGGGGTGGTTAAGGGGGACAGTGATGTGTGTGGGTAGTGGGGGGAGTGGATAAGGGGGACAGTGATGTGTGTGGGTAGTGGGGGGTGGATAAGGGGGACAGTGATGTGTGTGGGTAGTGGGGGGGTGAATAAGGGGGACAGTGATGTGTGTGGGTAGTGGGGGGGGTGGATAAGGGGGACAGTGATGTGTGTGGGTAGTGGGGGGGGGGTGGATAAGGGGGACAGTGATGTGTGTGGGTAGTGGGGGGGTGGATAAGGGGGACAGTGATGTGTGTGGGTAGTGGGGGGGTGAATAAGGGGGACAGTGATGTGTGTGGGTAGTGGGGGGGGGTGGATAAGGGGGACAGTGATGTGTGTGGGTAGTGGGGGGGTGGTGGATAAGGGACAGTGATGTGTGTGGGTAGTGGGGGAGTGGATAAGGGGGACAGTGATGTGTGTGGGTAGTGGGGGGGGGTGGATAAGGGGGACAGTGATGTGTGTGGGTAGTGGGGGGGGTGGATAAGGGGGACAGTGATGTGTGTGGGTAGTGGGGGGGTGGATAAGGGGGACAGTGATGTGTGTGGGTAGTGGGGGGGGGATGGATAAGGGACAGTGATGTGTGTGGGTAGTGGGGGGGTGGATAAGGGGGACAGTGATGTGTGTGGATAGTGGGGGAGTGGATAAGGGGGACAGGGATGTGTGTGGGTAGTGGGGGGGGTGGATAAGGGGGACAGTGATGTGTGTGGGTAGTGGGGGGGTGGATAAGGGGGACAGTGATGTGTGTGGGTAGTGGGGGGGAGTGGATAAGGGGGACAGTGATGTGTGTGGGTAGTGGGGGGGGTGGATAAGGGGGACAGTGATGTGTGTGGGTAGTGGGGGGGGGATAAGGGGGACAGTGATGTGTGTGGGTAGTGGGGGGGAGTGGATAAGGGGGACAGTGATGTGTGTGGGTAGTGGGGGGGGTGGATAAGGGGGACAGTGATGTGTGTGGGTAGTGGGGGGGTGGATAAGGGGGACAGTGATGTGTGTGGGTAGTGGGGGGGTGAATAAGGGGGACAGTGATGTGTGTGGGTAGTGGGGGGGAGTGGATAAGGGGGACAGTGATGTGTGTGGGTAGTGGGGGGGTGGATAAGGGGGACAGTGATGTGTGTGGGTAGTGGGGGGGGTGGATAAGGGGGACAGTGATGTGTGTGGGTAGTGGGGGGGCGGATAAGGGGGACAGTGATGTGTGTGGGTAGTGGGGGGGGGGTGGATAAGGGGGACAGTGATGTGTGTAGGTATTGGGGGGGTGGATAAGGTGGACAGTGTGTGGGTAGTGGGCGGGGTGGATAAGGGGGACAGTGATGTGTGTGGGTAGCGGAGGGGTGGATAAGGGAGACAGTGATGTGTGTGTGAACCATAGCTCCTGCTTTTCACTTCTGGGCCGCTTTCTGTGCTTTCTACAGCCCGGGAGCGATCTGACACGGGCGCACTTTTTCAAATTTTTTTGTGTGAGAGGATATCTAAACACAGTTGGCAACTGAAAACATCTGCTTTATACTAACGTCAAGAAGCAAGATACTGCATGCTGGAAATCACAAACAAAAAATGTAGTCAGCACTCAGGGCGCATCCGTGAACAGTACAGGCAAGTTAACATTTTAGGTGTGTGCCCTTTTGTCAGAACTCTGAGATGTTACTGATTTGATTCTGAGATTTTATTTCATTCATTAAAGTATATATATCTTTTCCAATTGTTCCTTATCTCATACGCAAAGCATGGGGGATAGATATGGGAACTTCATAACATTTTATGTTTACAATTCATTGAATTATAAGACCTTGTCAAAGGAAAGGCACAGGTCTAAACTACTCCTTGTGATGGGATACAGTTATCACCCTTCTAGGACTAGCTTGGCGTTGCCAGGAATTAAAACTTAATCTCTAGGATGTGAACAAATGCTAGAGAAAAATTATAGGCTTGTTAAAGAAATTTTTTTTATTTTGTTGAAAGACTTACGAGTAATATTGCAAAAACTGGGTTGTTTGATGAACTGTTAAAATCATCTAACTGGACAATGATGCAATTATTTACTTTTTCATTTGTTGCAGAATGATGTTCCGTGGTGAGCTTGGGCATATGAGATGGCCAGTGACAGGGTTTGGGGACAGGGTGGGTGGTACATAAAACTTCCAGATCTATTTCAATCCAATGTTGGTAATCCAAGGATTGATTACACATCTTGTTCATAGCCTGATTTGCATTTTACGGAAATATGTTGTCTTACAAGTCAGTAAGACAAGAGAACGAAATGGGTACTTCAAAGATTAAAGATGATGTAGAAAGAAGCAATTTTTAAAATCATGGGACTCTGGCAGCAGTACTTGGGAATGAGGGAGCAGTCTGAGTAAAGACAAGCAGAAAAGGACAGAGTTTAACAGGATAGTGCATCAGTGGATAAAGGATGTGAAAAGAATAACAGTGAAGCAAATGAAATTAAAGGATCTTTATTTGAATGCAAAAGACATTTGTGAAAAGACAAATAAACCAAGTCACCTGTGTGGGTACTTTGCTCCACAGTGCTGGCATGGTTACTTTCATGGTCAGTTAGGGTATTGCATCCCTTCTCCTGGAGTGTCCCTATTTAACTAAATGGACTGGGTGGGGGTGGGGGGGGGGGGGGGGGGGGGGTGGGGTTGGTTGGGGGGGGGGCAGCTTTTGTACCTCAGTTACTTTCCCCTCTTAAAATGGGCCTGTGTTTTACACAGAGTTCAGCATGCCTGACAACCTGGATAGTTTTCTCAAGGTTTGATCTTCCTTCACTTGTAGCACACCTGAGAATGTATCATCCATTACTCTACAAATATTCTATACCTGATAAGTTTAGATTTTAGCTCACCATATTCCTAGATTTCAGTCATCCCATCATTAATGCAATCTCCCTCTATGTCTTCACTTCAGGTGCTTTCAGTCAGGTCAGGATGCTGCTCCTTTAATTTTTTTGGCTTTTAAAGATAAAATTCACCTGTCACTCTTAGTGCTCCTGCTGACATGAAAAAACATGGGAGTGAATTGCTTAACAGGTGCAATGCATCCGATTCAAATGGGTCAGGCTGCTCCTCACAAAAATTACACAGATTATCCAACTCCAGCGGCACCTGATTTGCTGGAGTTGGAAATCACCTCTTAGCTCTGATATGCAGGAACAGCATATAAGTGCTACCTGCAACCCCCATTCTCACTTCTTCAACCAACACGGCAGTGAAAAGAGCTGCACCCTGTTTCCTGGATGCAGCCATCAACAGGATGTTGGTCAGCATCAAGGAGAGGAGGGGCACTCTGTTCCCAAGGGTTGACAGGGGACCCTGCGCCAATGTGGTGGCGGATATTTGAGAAACGATGGCTGGAGTGCAAGCCTTATCAGGAGGACTGCACTTCAATGCAGGAAGAAGATGAATAACCTGCTTCGAGCTGAAAGGGTGAATCCCACCTATCTTCCCCTAGCATCACCCCTGTCCATAACCTTTTCCATCTAACATTATACCCTTTCAACCTTCAAGTGCGTCAGTAACCAGCAAATCCCTCCAAAGCACCCCTCCCCACATCCGATACATGCAACCTGATTGTCAAGCCCCCCATAACTGACAGGCCGCCATGTCACAATGTCCTCTTTGTGTCCCCCTAGGACAAGATTTCGCACAACCAGTGGGAGTGGGAGAAGATGGGTGGGGGCATGCCTGAGCTGCACATCCTCACCCCATATAAGGACAGGGCATTGAAAATGACGGGGCATGCCCTGAACAAGCAATGGTTGACTGCAAGGTCAAATTTAATCGAGTAAGTGAGAGCCCAATGCATCATTATTCTGATGACTTACCTCAAGTGAGTCTATTATTTTGTATGCCCTTGATATTCCCAAAAGCTGATCCCATCTCTTTTTTCTTCCAGGATCTCTATCAGATGAGGCCTGCCATCCAGGGTTGCAGCTCCATGTCCAAGCCCTTGTAATAGCCTGGACCACAGTTCTGGGCCGACATCAAATTCTTGGCACTGTTTTCACCAGCACCAAGCACCATCAGAGAGACACTGACCTTCGATGGGCACGTTAGTGGTCAGGCTTCTGGGGCACTCTCTGTGGTGAGCACCACACAGCTGCAGTTGCACATTGGCTGGAGTAGGAACTTCCAAGAAAGCCAATATTCGAGGACTCCTGGCTCTCAGGAACCAGTTGTCCCCAAGACAGATGTTGATCCTCTGGACAAGTTTATCCTAGCACTTTTGTGGATACGAAAACAAAGTCAGGCTTTACAGGAAACATGTCAACAACCTTCCAGCAAGTGCATGACTGTCTGGAGGAGTCCGGAAGCCTTCTCTCACATTAGACGGTGCTGGCAATGCATAGTACTCAGGCCAACACTACAAAGGTGGTGTCCACAATGGAAAGCCTGGGCCAAGACATTCATAAGAACATAAGAAATAGGAGCAGGAGTAGGCCATCTAGCCCTTCGAGCCTGCCCCGCCATTCAATAAGATCATGGCTGATCTGTCGTGGCTCAGTTCCACATTCCCGCCCTCTCCCCATAACCCTTAATCCCCTCTCTTATCAAAAACCCATCAACCTGCGTCTTAAAAATATTTAGCGAGGTAGCCTCCACCATTTCAACGGGCAGAGAATTCCAGAGATTCACCACCCTTTGAGTGAAGAAGTTCCTCCTCAACTCCGTTCTAAACCGCCCCCCTTTATCTTGAGGCTGTGCCCCCTAGTCCTACTGTCCTTTCTGAGCGGGAAGAGTCTCTCCACCTCTATCCTATCCATCCCATTCATCATCTTATACGTCTCAATGAGATCTCCCCTCATTCTTCTAAACTCTAACGAGTACAAGCCTAATTTATTCAGCCTCTCCTCATAGCTCAACCCCCTCAACTCCAGCATCAGCCTAGTAAACCTCCTCTGCCATTCAAGCCATGACAGATGATATCTAAAGCTTGGCTAATTCCATGATTGTTAAATCTGTTTTACTGAGGTTTTTCGTCAATAACTTGGTGGAGGAGGATTCGATAGGGTTTTCTAAGAGACTTCTGGATGAGTACATGGGACTTAGTAGGATTAAGGGTTATAGGTAAGCCTAGTAGGTAGAGATATGTTCGGTGTAACTTGTGGGCTGAAGGGCCTGTTTGTGCTGTAGTTTTTCTATGTTCTAGGGGCACTATGTTCTAACTTCTCCACAGTCAGGCATCAGGGAACTCAGCTCTTTATTATGTCTACTCGCTCCTCACTCCAAACGTTGACTGCCCACACAGGCCAGTTCCAAACAACTCACCCCACATCTGTTCCCTTAAATGGGTTATGCTCTATCATATATAAAATGATTTCCATGGCTGAGACACACAACAGAAGGTCCCAATCACATGTGGACATGTTCCAGATGCAGACGGAAATTACACCCAAGGTGCTCCAGAACTTGGTCCAGTCGTAGAGTCATAGAGATTTACAGCATGGAAACAGGCCCTTTGGCCCAACTTGTCCATGCCACCCTTTTTTTCTAAGCCCTAAGCTGGTCTCAATTGCCTGCATTTGGCCCATATCCCTCTATACCCATGTAACTGCCTAAACGCTTTTTAAAAGACAAAATCGTACCCGCCTCTACTACTACTTCTGGCAGTTAGTTCTAGACACTCACCACCCTCTGTATGAAAAAATTGCCCCTCTGGATCCTTTTTTATCTCTCCCCTCTCACCTTAAACCTATGCCCTCTAGTTTTAGACTCCTCTATCTTTGGGAAAAGATATTGACTATCTAGCTGATTTATGCCCCTTATTATTTTATAGACCGCTATAAGATCACTCCTCAGCCTTCTACGTTCCAGAGAAAAAAGTCCCAATCTATCCAACCTCTCCTTATAACTCAAACCATCAAGTCCCAGTAGCATCCTAGTAAATCTCTTCTGCAATCTTTCTAGTTTAATAATATTCTTTCTATAAAAGTGTGACCAGAACTGCCAGTATTACAGTATTCCAAATGTGGCCTTACCAATGTCTTGTATCCCAACTCCTGTATTCAATGTTATGATCAATGACACCAGGCATGCTTTCTTCACCACTCTGTCTACCGTGATTCCACTTTCAAGGAGCTATGAATCTGTATCCCTAGATCTCTTTGTTCTGTAACACTCCCCATTGCCCTACCATTAACTGAGTAAGTCCTGCCATGGTTCAATCCACCAAAATGCATCACCTCGCGTTTGTCTAAATTAAACTCCATCTGCCATTCATCAGCCCACTGGCCCAATTGATCAAGATCCCGTTGCAATCTGAGGTAACCTTCTTCACTGTCCACTATGCCACCAGTCTTGGTGTCAACTTACTAACCATGCCCTCTATATTCTCATCCAAATCATTAATATAAATGACAAATAACAGTGGACCCAGCTCCGATCCCCGAAACACACCACTGGGTACAGGTGTCTGGTTTGAAAGACAACCCTCTGCAACCCCCCTTTGACTTCTGTCATCAAGTCAGTTTTTTATCCATTTAGCTACCTCTCCCCGGATCCCGTGAGATTTAAACTTATGCAACAACCTACCATGCGGTAGCTTGTTAAAGGTTTTGCTAAAGTCCGTGTAGACAATATCAACTGCACTGCCCTCATCTACCTTCAGCGGACCACAGCTGATTGCTTTCATAGCATGGCCCACTTGACGAGGGACACGTCCCAATCACAGAGGGAATTGGCTGAGGGCATTGCTTACATGATTCAGACAATGGCAGGCCTCCAGGACTGGCATTGCCACGTGATGTTAAGGCATTTATAGCTCACTCCAGCAGCCCCTCAATCCCATGGAGTGACCAGGGGGCCAATGAGCACCCTGAGGGAGGAAGAAGCCCTGCAGCCCATCTCATGGCTTTCCACTGGGGAGACTGTGGCAGTCTGTAGCCCTTCAGAATCTCCCTCTCCTGAAACCAGCACATCTTCTGTGAAGTGGGCAGAACAGAACCTGTGACACCTGACTGTTAGTTGGGGCGCTGCAGGTCCAGGCCCTCCAGAGGATGCCCGCCAAAGACATTACAGGCTAAAGGGTACGGAAAGCAACAAGCCGCCTCCGCTTCACTAATGCAATCTGGGGGAACACCTAGAAGGAATGGCAGGGCTAGAAATATTAAGAAATTGTAGGAGTACTGAGTCAGCATGGCTGCAGTATCACAGCATGTTAGGGAGAAGGGAGCACAAAATGTACATTTGCATTATTTTCACAATCCACAACAAGTTGACTCTCACTGTGAATGGTGACTCTTGGCAGGGAGGGGTGCATGGGATGGGGAACTTCTGTCTCTAGATAGGACCTCAGAACTTCCCACAACCCCAAAGGAGCCAGAGTTTGCCACCCTGGGCATCAGCTTTAATGATGTGAAGACTCTGTCCATTCTCAGTAACAACCATCCCCCTCCTTCTCTCTGGGCCATAATTGTGTCCTAGATGAAAGTGCCCTGATTGCACACTCAGCAATGAGCCAGGTTAGTAGGATGTCATGAAAAAGGTAGGAGTCCAATATTTTGTGACAATGAGGAACACCAAAGTTTGCCTCACGGCAAGTTGTCATCACCTTTTTGCCTTGCAAGCAGAACCACTGACTGCCAGCCATGGTCCATCACCCTGCTGTGATGTACGGTGACCCTTGGAGGCGGGGAGGGGGAGCGTATTATGTGTGAAGGGGGAGAGGTAACGGTTGAGAGGGAGCGGTCGGGGGAAATGAGGGTTGGGGCAAGAGACAAAGATTAAGGCAGAAGGTGCGAAGACAAGAGTTGAGAGGAAGAGCAGGAAAGGGTTGAGGGGAGAGACAAGGGTTTAGAGGGAGTTGGAGGAGACAGGTTTGAGAGGGAGGTGGGGAGACAAATGTTGAAAGAGAATTGAGGAGACAAGGGTTAAAAGAAAATGGAGGAGACAAAGGACTGGGCAAGGAAAGGTCTGAGGATGAAGAGGGTGGTGGAGATTGAGTTGCCAGACATTTATTCTGGCGACAAATCTGGAGGCCATTGAGGTCTCCCTGATCCTTCCAGCCTGTAACACGCTGCAGGCAGAGACTATAGTACAGTGGAACATATGGTTAAAGAGCTGGTGTAGGAGTGAGGGCTTTAGATATGTGAATCATTGGGATGTCTTCCAGGGAAGGTGGGACCTGTACAAAAAGGATGGGTTGCACCTAAACGTGTAGGGGCACCAAAGTCCTGGCTGGGAAGTTTGCTAGTGTTGCTCGAAAGGGTTTAAATTAATGTGGCAGGGGGTATTGGAATTGAAGCAGCACGTCAGTAAGTACAGAGACTGGAGAAGAGCTTGAGACTAAGGCAAATATAGATATGAGGAGCAGCAGTCAGGGAGAGATTGTTGAGATCAGCAGGATTGGAGGCTTGGACTGTATTTGCTTCAATGTAAGTATAACAGGTCAGATGGATAAACTTGTAGCCTGGATTAATGTGTGGAATTATGATGTTCTGGCTATTACAGAGACATGGTTGAAAGTGGGACGGTATTGGCAGCTTAATGTTCTGGGATAGCAATGTTTTAGACGAGAGAGAGGAGGAAGCAAAAGAGGTGGGGAGTTGTATTACAGAAGCAGCTATTGATCAGCACACAACACTGGATTTATGGTTGTTTTAAAATCACCACAAATATAAACTGAATTATCTGATTTCATGACAGGTACAATGGGCTAGCTGTAACACACCACAGTTAACAATTCGTATTAATTCTTCCTCGACTTTTGGATAAATGTCACTGCTCTTGCTTTGAGACCTTTTGGTTTACTATTAGGAGAATGATTCATCAAAATTAATATAAGCAAATTATCACTTATGAAGCAAATAATGGCACTAAAAAGAGACATATAACCGGGACCAGATGGTTTCCATCACAGGGCTTTAAAGGAAGTAGCTGCTGCCCAAACAATAATCTTCTGGAATTCTTTTGATTGTGAAACCATTCCTTTAGATTAGAAAGTGTGCATGTTACACTGCTATTTTAGAAAGGTAAGAACAGAAACCAGGGAGTTACAGACCAGTTAGCCTATTACCTATTATCAGGAAATAACTAAAGTCTGTAATTAAGGACAGGGTAACTGAAAACCTTGAAAATTTTCAGCTGATTTGGATTTGAAAAGGATAGGTCATGCCTGATAAACCTAATGAGTCCTATGTAGGCCAGACCCAGAAAGGTCGGCAGATTTTCTTTCCTTAATAACATTCGTGAAACAAATGGGTTTTTACAACAATTAATGCTAGTTTCATAAGCACCATTATATTCCAGATTTCTTAATTGAATTTAAAAAATTTACCAGTTGGGAATGAACTCCTTCCCCATTGCATTAACCTAAGGGCTGTGGATTATTATTGCAGTGACATTTCCACTACTTCATGATCTCACCTTTATTTGTTTAGCGGAAGGAGGCAGAGAGTAGGTACTCTAATTGGCAACCAGTGGTGACATCCCACAAGGATCTGTTTTGAGGTCCAACCATTCATCATATTTATTCATAACTTAGATGATTGGATATCATGCCGAATACTTTGCTGATACTAAGATAGATGGCATTGTAAGTAGTATAGATGGAAGCACAAAATTACAAAGAGATGTTGACAGATTACATGAATAGAAAAAAACGGAAGCAAATAGTTTTAAATGCAGATAACTGTGAAGCCATCCACTTTGGACCAAAAAAGGATAGAACAGCATAGGAACAGTGCAGGTCCAAACAGCTGTAGGTTCCAAGTACATAGACATAGAAACATAGAACATTACAACACAGTACAGGCCCTTCGCCCCTCAATGTTGTGCCGAACTATGTCCAATCCAAAGGTCAAGATACCCCCTCCCTATCATTCTGGTGTGCTCCATGTGTCTATCCAATAACCGCTTGAAAGTTCCTAAAGTGTCCTACTCCACTATCACAACAGGCAGTCCATTCCACACCCCAGCCACTCTCTGAGTAAAGTACCTACCTCGGCATCCCTCCTATATGTCCCACCATGAACCTTATAGTTATGCCCCCTGGTAACAGCTATATCCACCCGAGGAAACAGTCTCTGCACGTCCACTTTATCAATCCCTCTCATCATCTTATAAACCTCTATAAAGTTGCCTCTCATCCTCCTCCGCTCCAAAGAAAAAAGCCCCAGCTCCCTCAGCCTTTCCTCATAAAACCTACCCTCCAAACCAGGCAGCCTCTGCACTCATTGCTTCCGTATCCTTCTTATAGTGAGGTGACCAGAACTGAACACAATATTCCAAATGTGGTCTCACCAACGTCCTGTATAGTTGCAGCATAACCCCACGGCTCTTAAACTCAAACCCCCTGTTAATAAATGCTAACACACTGTAAGCCTTCTTCATGGCTCTATCCACTTGAGTGGCAACTTTCAGAGATCTGTGGATATGAACCCCAAGATCTCTCTGTTCCTCCACATTCCTTAGAACCCTGCCGTTGACCCTGTAATCTGCATTCAAGTTTGTCCTACCAAAATGAATCACCTCACAATTATCAGGGTTAAACTCCATCTGCCACTTTTTGGCCCAGCTCTGCATCCTATTAATGTCTCTTTTCAGCCTGCAAGAGCCCTCCACCTCATCCACTATTCCACCAATCTTGGTGTCGTCAGCAAATTTACTAATCCACCCTTCAGCCCCCTCTTCCAAGTCATTGATAAAAATCACAAATAGCAGAGGACCCAGCACTGACCCCTGTGGTACACCACTGGTAACTGGCCTCCAGTCTGAAAACTTTTCTTCCACCACCACCCTCTGTCTGCTATGATACAGCCAGTTACTTATCCAATCAGCCAAATTTCCTTCTATCCCACACATCCTTATCTTCTTCATGAGCCTACCATGGAGAACCTTATCAAATGCCTTATTAAAATCCACGTATACAACCTCAACTGCTCTACCTTCGTCCACACACTTAGTTACCTCCTCAAAGAATTCAATCAAATTTGTGAGGCAGGATTTACCCCTCACAAAACTGTGCTGACTATCCTGGATTAAACTGCATCTTTCCAAATGGTCATAAACCCTATCTCTCAGGACCCTTTCCATTAACTTACTGACCACTGAAGTAAGACTAACTGGCCTATAATTACCAGGGTCATTCCTATTTCCTTTCTTGAAGAGAGGAACAACATTTGCCACTCTCAAGTCCTCTGGCACAATCCCTGTGGACAGTGAGGACCCAAAGATCAAAGCTAAAGGCTCCGCAATCTCATCCCTTGCCTCCCAAAGTATCCTAGGATGTATCCCATCTGGCCCAGGGGACTAATCAACCATCAGGTTTTTTCACAATTGCTAATACATCTACCTCCTCCATCCTATCAGCCTGTATCACACACTCATCCTCAAAAACATGGGCCCTCTCCTTAGTGAACACTGAAGAAAAGTATTCATTCAACGCCTCTATCTCTTCTGACTCCATGCGTAAGTTCCCACTACTATCCTTGACTGGCCCTAACCTCACCCTGGACATTCTTTTATTTCTCACATACGAGTGAAAAACCTTGGGGTTTTCTTTTATCCGACCCGCCAAGGATTTCTCATGCCATCTCCTAGCTCTCCTAAACCCTTTCTTTAACTCATTCCTAGCTACCTTGTAACACTCAAGCGACCCAACTGAACCTTGTTCTTTCATCCTTACGTATGCTTCCTTTTTCCTCTTAACAAGACATTCAATCTCCTTTGTGAACCATGGTTCCCTCACTTGAAGACCATTAAAAAAGACCATTAAAGAGTCATGCAAAAGTGAAGAAAATAAGCAAAAAGGCTGATGGCATTTGTATTTAGAATGAGCTAGAATGCAAGGCAGTAGCATGCTTGCCTTCATCAGCCGGGGCATTGAGTTTAAAAATTGGCAAGCCATGTTGCAGCTTTATAGATCTTTAGTTAGGCTGTACTTGGAATATAGTGTTCAATTCTGATTGCCACACCATCAGAAGGATGTGGAGGTTTTGGAGAGGGTACAGAAAAGATTTACCAGGATGTTGCCTGGCATGGAGGGCATTAGCCATGTGGAGATGTTCTCACTGGAATGACTGAGGTTGAGGTGGTGACCTGATAGAGATCAACAAGATTATGAGAGGCATAGACAAAGTGGATAGTCAGAAGCTTTTTCCCCAGAGTGGAAGAGTCAATTACTAGGGGGCATAGGTTTAAGGTGCGAGGGGCAAAGTTTAAAGGAGATGTATGAGGCAAGCTTTTTTAAACAGATGGCGGTGGGTGCCTGGAATTCACTTCTGGGAGAGTTAGCGGAAGTAGATACAACAGTGACTTTTAAGGGGTGTCTTGATAAATACATAAATAAAATGGAATAGAGGAATAAGCTCCTTGGAAGGGTAGGGGGTTATAGTTCAGACGGGCAGTATGGTTGGTGCAGGCTTGAAGGGCCTGTTCCTGTGCTGTAATTTTCTTTGTTCTTTGTTCTATGCAAAATCCTAATTAGACCACCACTACAGTACTGTGAGTCATTCTGGACACAACTTAGGAAGGACATATTGGCTTTGCAAGGAGTGCAGCATAGGTTCACTGGAATTGAACCTAGACTCCAAATATTAAAACAAAACTAAATTACAAGGCGGGATTACGCATTGTATTCCATGGAATTTAGGAGGTTACGGGGGTGTGTTGATTGAAGCTTTCAGGATTTTAAGGGGAACAGGTTGGGTAGATAGGGAGAATATGTTGGGGTGCCTGGGACTAGAGGACATAGAGTCATAAGGCAGGATTCTACGGCCTCACTCGAGCGAGACTGGTAATTCCCTCCTCACATCAACAGAAATTTCTGTTGTCTGTCCCATGCCCGCTCTGATTCTGTGGTGGGCGGGGTGGTAGAATTCTGGCAATAGAGTCAGGCCACTGACAAAACAACACTAAATCCACTTTCTAGTACTTGGCCCATATTCTTGCATGTCATGATATTTCAAGTGCTACCCACATAGTTCTTAAATGTTGTGAGGTTTTCCTCCTCTACTACCCGCCCAGGCAGTGCAATCCAGACTACCACCATCCTCTGGGTGAAAAGATTTTTCCTCAGATCTTCTCTAAGTCTCTTGCCTTTCGCTTTAAAATTATGTCCCCTCATTATTGACCCTTCAGCTGAGGGGGACAGTTGCTCCCTATCCACCCTATCCATATCGTACACCTTAATCAGATCCACCCTCTCAGCCTTTTCTGCTCTAAAGAAAATAACCTGAGCCTAACCATCTATCCAGCTTCTTTCTCCAGAATTAGTTCTATCATTGCACTGTCTCTTGTTGGACCTTCTACATACTTACACAAAAAACTCCCCTAAATATATTTCAAAAAATCTGCCTTTGATCCCAATTAATGTTGGGGAAGTTGAAATCCCCTAGTATGATTATATTATTATTATTATTATCTTTACATACCTCAGCAAACTGTCTACTTATCTACTCCTTCATTGCCCACTGACTGTTTGGAGGACTATATTTTTCAGGGGCCCTATTCACTCTAAGCAATGTGACTGCCCCCTTTTTATTCCTAAACTCTACCCACAAAGTCTCATTTGAAGGCCCTTCCAAGAAATCATCCCTCCTTACTGCAGTAATTTACTCCTTAATTGATAATGTAACACTACCTCCTCTCTAATGCCCTCCTCTGTCTATCCTGAAGATCTTACACCTCAGAATGTTGAGTTGGCAGTCCTGTCCCTCCATCAGCCATGTTTCGGTGATGTCAATAACGTATTTTTGTAAAAAATTAATTCATGGGATATGGACATTTCTGGCTGGGACATTTATCCCTGAGGGCACTTAGGAACCAATCACATTGCTGTGGGTCAGAAGTCAAATGTTGGCCAGACCATGTATGGATGACAGATTTACTTCCCTGAAGACCATTAGTGAACAAGATGGGTCTTTACGGCAATCCACAATGACTTCATGGTCATCGTTAGACTTTTAGTGACAGATTCTTATTGAGTTCAAATTCCACCATTTGCCAAGATGGGATTCTAACACAGATACCCAGATCATTACCCCGTGTCACTGGATTACTAATTGCCTCCCCTATCACAATATCCAGATCCTCAATTCATCAGTCCTAACATTAAAGTAAGGCCATCCAACCTCACCTTATTCCCTTGGAACTCAGTTGAACTCCTTATCTTGGTTCCATTACTAGTCTAGAAATTAGAGCCAGATATTTCAGGAAATATTTCTGCACAGAAAGGAGAGTAGATGTTTGGAACCCTGTCACTCAAACAGCAATCAATGTTAGATCAATTAATAATTTTATATCTGAAGCTGATAGATTTAAGGTGGGTATAGCACGTTAGATCACAGATCAGCTCTGATCTCAGTAAATGGCAGAACAGGCACAAGGGGCTAAATGTCCTACTCCTGTTCCTATGTGCTAATTGTTGCTAAAATGACTGAGCAGAGATAGGAATTCTGCCAGGAGGATCTGAGGAATGCAATTAAGGCTGAAACTACCATATTTCTGCTAGTAGTCTATTGTAGCTGAAATTCTTAGCTTTCTTCTCCAGTATTTTAGTTATTTGCTTTTCCTCACATTTCATTTCAATGAAGAGGCAGAAATCACAAACATTAAATGAACAGCGTTGTGATCACATCCTTTGATAGGCCAGCTAATAAGCACATTTGAACAATGTTAAAGGGGCAAAGGGGATTCCCCTTAGACAGTTTACATTCCCTCCTACCTTGACTTGGGCAGATGAAGCCCAACCTCTTGTGGAACCCTGATTGTGAATGCCATTTACAAAACAGTTTCAGTTATAGTCAGGAATCCGCTACCTTTTCGTTATTATGGCTTTATTTGTTGTGGTTGTGTAGGCTTGCTTTTTATGTTTTGCTACTTATCAAATGGTAAAAAAGCTATCTGATCGGATAGGATAATCTGTTCTATTATTGTGGTCCACAAACAATTAAATTTTCAGCAATTGTTGATTTCAGTACTGTCAGTTCTTCTGTTACAATGCTGCAGAAACAATTTGAACTCAGTAAAGGTGAAAATTACATCCTAGAAATGCTTGTATCCTTTTCAGCATTCTCTATATTGTATCAAATAGATGGGGACCAAACGGGGCTTTTTCACCTGTATGATATAAATCAATTTGTGTTAATCATTGATTGTGCAGTCAAAACCCAGTAGTGAGTAAGGATTAGTGACTATTTCTCATTGATAGTATTCACTACTTGATTTAATTGTGTGACACCGCATTTGATTAACAAGTTAACCTGACTGCAAAACAAAGGAAGCAATATCACAGTTGTAATACACTTAGGTTACGAGGTTAGATTAGCTCAGATTAGCACAAAGGAACATAATATCATAGAGAGCTGCTAGATGAGAAAATACCAGCATCCATCTAGTTCGCCATTTACCATTCTGGTTATTGCATGTGATAATGGATTTTGACTATTCATAATAATCGATCTCTATTAATGAAGTGGGAAGGTAAGACAGTTAGGATTGGTATTAAAACACACACAATAATATCATGCACGTTGATAACCTCAAAGTAGACTCAGGGGCAGGATGAGATACTTGACATCCTCAAACAATTCAGTCTGTGCAAACTTAAGGGGACAAAGGGAATTCAATAGAATCATAGAAAAACTACAGCACAAACAGGCTCTTCAGCCCACAAGTTGCACCGATTTTATCTCTACCTACTAGGCTTACCTATAACCCTCAATCCTTACCTATAACCCTCAAACGAATTTGCCTCCACCACCATTGAAGGCAGCTGATTCCACTCACCCACCACCCTCTAAGTGAAAAACGAACCCCTGATACCTCCTCTGTACCTACTCCCCAGCACCTTAAACCTGTGTCCTCTTGTGGCAGCCATTTCAGCTCTGGGGAAAAGCCTCTGAGAGTCCACCTGATCAATACCTCTCATCATCTTATACACCTCTATCAGGTTCCCTCTCACCCTTTGTCTCTCTAAGGAGAATAGATTGAGCTCTCTTAACCTATTCTCATAAGGTATGCCACCCAATCCAGGTAACATCCTTGTAAATCTCCTGTGCACCCTTTCAATGGCTTCCACATCCTTCCTGTAGTGAGGCAACCAGAACTGAGAACAGTACTCCAAGTGGGGTCTGACCAGGGTCTTATACAGCTGCAGCATTATCTCCCAACTCCTAAACTCTATTCCTCGATTGATGAAGGCCAGTACACCGTAGGCCTTCTTAACCACATCCTCTACCTGCGAAGCTGATTTGAGAGTCCTATAAACTCAGACCCCAAGATCCTTCTGATCTTCCACACTGCTAAGAGTCTTACCCTTAGTCCTCAATCCACAATTACCCTCAATCCAAGAAAAGATGGTGGAATCCAGGAATGTTTCCTACTGGTGTTGGCAACATCTGTCAGGCGGGATTCACCCACCTGATAGATGCAAATGAGCCCATCTTGCAAATCATGCCAGCCAGCCCTGCTGTTCAGAGATTGGGATGTGCCTTTTAAAGGGCAGCTCAATCTCCATGGTCAAAGTCAAGCTCCTCTCCCCCAAAATAGAAATGATGTTCCCTCCTCCCACTGACTTGGGGAGCACCACCAACACTTCACAAAGAGGGGTACCGTCCATCCCACCACTGAATAATGGAATAATGGGTCACCTCCCCAAGACCATGCACATATGGAGGTGATAAGAGTGAGCTTATTTCCCCTCAGCCCCCTTCCCTCTCAGTTACCCACAGACTGCCCCCCATCCCTGCCAGATTCCTACTTATGACTCATGACATTGTGAGTTGTGTTTTCCAGATGCAGACATACAATGAAACACACAGCACCTAAGCACAGGGCCCCAACTAATGCGGGGGAGGGGGGAGGAATTGGAGGGTCCATGCTGGCCTTTGGCTTTGGGGCACTGCTCGTGACTTCAGCGCTTTGTAACTGATGAAAACAAGCCTGTAATTCATTAATTCAAATCCACAATTCAAGCTGCAAAAATACAAAAAAAGTACACAAATAACAAATCATCACTTAACTGTTTTGGTACTTCTTAAATTTACGAAAAACTTATGAAACCAATTGAAATCTAAGCCTGTCTGTTGTCAGCATGAATTTTCTGATAGGCTCAAGAAATACAAATGAACTTATCAGCAACTAATTAGAGCAACAATGGGCTCTGATTGGTGAAGACTGTCTGCCAAAAATGAGTTTGCTTCAGGTGCGAGGGCTGCATTTAACTGTAGTATTTGCTCCTTGTTGAAGTGGATCTGAGGCGAAGGCAGCTGTAATCCATGTAATTAGATATACAGAAAGTCAATTTATGATACTAATCAAAATGAATTATAACAATTTGAAAAGAACCATGGGGCTAGCTAGTGGCTAACTTGACATTCCAAGGGGTATTCAATAATACAGACAGAAAACAGCTCACTCAACAGTGCCTCCCACAGGCAGCTACCTCTGAGTAACTGTTAACAGTTATTGGGCAGAGATGAATTTGAGACAAAGGAGTTTATGTAAATGTGCAGAGAAGGCCCAAAAACGGTTGAGAAAGGGTCTGGGAAACATGAGAGAGGACACCTATCTATCTGTTAATGAGTTGTCACGCAACCTCATGATACTCAGTTATTAATTTTATTGGATCTATATGCAATGTATATAATCTGTAACCTTTATAATTGGATTGTGTGTCCAGATGGGATGGGCTCAGTAATCGTATAGGAATTGATGATTTTCTTTGTTGGGTGGAGTTGCACATGGTCTGAATCTATGGCTTCTCCCTGCTGGTATAATTCAATAAATTTGTCGAATGAATCAGGCTTGAGTGTGGAATGACTGTTTTGAGCTTTTTCTCTCTAATACTCCGGCTCTAGACTTTCTTTAGCTCATTCTGTCCAACACTGTACTGCAATCATATAATCAACTGATTTCTCCACATCATTGCTCATTGGCCAATTTCATGTTTGCCCACCTTAAGACACACTGATCACAATATTGACAAGCTCTACCAGCATGCTGACAACAGGCAGGCTTAGATTCCAATTGATCAGTTATAGGCATGTTTTCGTAAATTAAAAAGCGTTAAAACAGTTAAGTGATGATTTGTCATTTTTTTTTGTATTTTTGCTGCTTGAATTAAGGATTTGAATTAATCAATTACAGGCTTGTTTTCATCAGTTACAAAGCACTGAAGACATGAGCAGTGATTTGTATACTTGTACTTTTTTGAGTTCTTGTGAGTTTGTATTATGGATTTGAGTTAACCAATTACAGACATGTGTTCATAAGTTAAAAAGCACAGAAGTGGAGGTTTGTGCACTTTTCTGTATTTTTGTGGCTTGCATTACATGAGCTGAGAATACATAAGGTCAGGTGGGCAATTATGTCATTTGGGGAGGGTCTTGACATCATTTGGGGCAGGCATGATGTCACCAGTGAGCAAGTCTTAACATCACTGGGGATGAAGCAGCATGTCACTGGGGAGGATGGGGCATGACATTATTGGGGGAAGCACCACGGACGCTGAGCACGGGGCCTCCAAAAGTGCAAATCCATCTCTCTATGTCTCAATATGCGCCCTTGGCAGGCAAGGTGATTGCCAGGAGTCCATAAAGCACAATTAATCCCTGGAATCACACAGCAAACTGGGGAAATCTCACAACTACTTTTCTATTTGAGGAAAAGAGGATGGATAACACATGGATGTGTGACATAAAAGACATCCCTAGATACTTCATAGCCAAGATTCTCCCAAAACAAAACTAAGTACCCAACAGGAGGGAAAATGGGAAAATTTCCTAACTGTTTTTTGGGCTTACAGACCTGAATGAATTCCAACACTCTGCAACGTAGAGTGCCTCAGACTGATTCATGCTGGCAAAGGGGGAGTGGAATCTCATCCCACTCCAGTGGCATGGTGCTAAATGACCTACTGTGCATGGGGCGATCTCTCAGTGCAGACATCATCGCATGTGCACTGACCCCCACCCACCACCCCCTCCACCCCCCCACCCACCACCCCCTCCACCCCCCCACCCACCTCCACCCCCTCACCCACCCCACCACCCCACCCCCACACACCCCACCCCCACACACCCCCAACACCCCACCCTCCCACACACCCCCAACCCCCCACCCTCCCACACACCCCCAACCCCCCACCCTCCCACACACCCCCAACCCCCCACCCTCCCACACACCCCCAACCCCCCACCCATCCCCACACACCCCCAACCCCCCACCCTCCCACATCCCCCCAATGCCACCCCACCCCCCCTCGAGACCAGCCCTGATTGCCTTCCTCCCTCCCTCTCCCACCAATCCCATTTGCAGAGTGGCAGAAGGCCCTGCTTCCGGAATGCCCAGCTCCCTCTGACCTTACCCCTTTGGCACTGCCCTATTTGCACCTTGTGCAGTGCCAAGATGCCAGGATGGCACCCCCCTTGCCTCCTACAACCCGGGGGCCTCATGGCCTTGCGAGGACGTCTATTCCCCATTGGTGGGGAACAGTTGTAAACCCCGATGGCGGGAACCTCCTGGCAGGGAGTGGGGGGGTTAGTGGAGAAGGAGATGCTAGCCGGCCTAGAGACTACCGTGCCAGGCCTGCTAATCATATAGAAACGTTAATTTCAATATACTAATCTATATATACTATACTGCAGCATACTATACTGTGCTGATTTCTGGCACAGAGCTGATTATTCCCAAAAAAAAGTGCCTTGGAGACTTGCAACCGATGATCTTGCAAAAGGCCCCCTGCTGTTGTCTCTCAGCCATGGGTGAAAATGGTGATGCCATTGGAAAACCCAGCGACACTGCGGGAAGGAGAACTGCGGTAGCGAGATCTCGTTCTCAGATTTTCCCCACCTCTCGCTGGTGATACAAGGTTACTGCCCTCTTTTAAACACAGTTAAGTAAATTTAAATGTATTTAAAGGGCTTCCCAGCTATATGATCCCCCCAGATAGGGAATTGCCCCCTCACTGACATCACATCGGCAAGTTTTAGAACAGCTTCTGCAAAATGTGACACCGTCAAGGGGAACCTATATGGGGTGCAAACGTCAGTACAGACCTGGGGTGGGGGTGTTGAACATTCATAGGCAGTGTTCTGGCACAGTTCCCTGACACTGCCAATGCCAACTTCGCAGTGCTGAGACAGGCCATTTGAGGAGCCCCATTGGGGGTGGGGGTGGTTCCCATTATATGCAAGGGGAAGAGCAGTTGCCCCGATGCTTGTATGTTGGGGGGGAGTTGTCTTGTGGCTTGTGGGGTGGAGGGATTGCCCTGAGGTTTGTAGGGGTGGTTGCCCCAATGCTTATGGTGGGGGTTGCCCTGAATGTCATGGGAGCAAGTTGCCTTAATGCTTGTGGAAGGGAAGGGGTATTTGTCCTGTGATAGTGGGAGGTTCCCCCATGTCCATGGCGTGATGGGGAGTTTTTTTTAAACACAAACTGGGGTGCCATTTAAAGATGGAACCCTGATCTTTGTGGAGCCAGCACTGCCACCACTATCAAACCCAACCCCATCAGAGTGATGGTGGAAACCACACCCCAGATTCGCTAAGCACAGAGTGCCAACAATTCTGCAGGGAAAACTTGGCTGTGTAGCTGAAGAGCTACACACAGATTTTCTCACTGAAACCAACACTCAGAGAATTTATCTAAAGATTCCTCCCAAAAAATCTGAATCAGAACCAGCCACTTCCAGTTTCAACAGAGTCACAGTAAGAGGCATGTGGTAATTAATTCACTCTCAGGAGACAAATTGACCATTAAAATATTTTATTGAGCCTGCATGTTTTCATTTTAAATATTCCATTTTCAATCAGTCAGCCAACCATCTACAGCTCTGGCAGCCTGGTGGGTGAAAGGAAGCAAGACAGGCTAAAACAACCATGTAGGTTAGTTTACAGAACCGTTTGTGGCCAGGAAGAGAAGTATTTTCTCCAATTCCAACAAGCTCGTTAGTGAACCCTCACTTCCCCTACCACAATTGGTATGTAATCCCACCCCGCTCCAAACATCATTTGCTCCCACCCCTTCCGTGATTGGACCCACCCTGACTACCACCATTACCCTCCTATCATTTGCAAATCCCACCAAACACCAATTTCTTTTGTCTTTCCTTGAAAGTTAGTCTTCTGAAGTTAGCCTCATGTCTCTATATTGCCTCAATTGTTCAAATGGTATTCTTATGTTGAAATGACTAAAACTGAATGCAGTACTCAGGTTATGATCCGATTTGAGCATTATACAGCTAATTGAAAGATCTGCTGAATGCTATAATATTGAGGTTTATAAGATTGTTTTAACCTGAATGCTTAATTTTAGGTGAAATAGAGTAAAAAAGGGGATCATGGGACCTGTTACAAATGCTGCTTGACAACAAGGTTGGTTTAGTTGCTATGGAAATAAGAGGCCCGAGTCAAGGAAGTTGCTGAGACGCAAAATTCTCAGACCTGAGAGAAAGGGCCAGAGTAGCAGTGCTAGCAAAGAGTAGACTTGGCAGTTCCAGGCTTTTTGAGCTGAAGAGAAAACGGAGACAAGGGATAAAGAGCAGTTTTGGATGAACACATCCTGCAGCAATCTAAGGATTCTGGGGATTCATCCTGACATGACCAGGGAAAGGGGAATCATAGGAACAGAGGTTACTGCTGGTGGTGAATTCAATAAACTCTCTGAAAACTGAGGAAAGCACCTGGAGACAGTCACTTGAATTTGCAATCTGGCAAAGTGGGGATACAGGAAAATATTGGAAGCTGGGACTACATGTGGACAGTTTGCTAAAATGGGCTGTAATTTCTTGGAGAGTGCATTAAGTGAAAATATAGAAAGAGATCATTTTCTGTAGTTAAAGTATAAATTGTCTACAAAACAGTGAAACTATATAGTGTTTTTTTAAGTCAGTTTCCTCATAAAAGTGTTAAAAGATGAAATCTTGTTGGGTCAATCTTTCAACTAATAACTAGAAATTAGAATCTCTTTTTAAAAATTATTGGTCTCAACAGAGATCATAACAAAATTGAATTTTGAATCACAGGTTGAGATGAGTATGCAGGGGTTTACTAAAGTTTAAACGAGCAAGATTTCAGTGATTTTTGCTGTATTTATTGAATAATTGAAAATGGCTATGTCTATTGCAGAAGTTTTCCTCAAAAGGGAAGATTTGTCTTTGAGTGCCTTCCAACAGTTAACAAAGATTAACTCAAGAGCGGTGACAGGGAAGTTGCAAATAGAGTTAAAATTAGGCTCTTCAAAAGTAGAAATAATTGAGGTATTGGCTTAACATTTGAACCCTGAGGAAGGAAAATGTGATCCAGATTTTAAAAAAATCAGTTTGAGTTGGCTAGAATTTGGCTCCAAATGGAACAACTTAAATTCAAGAAAGAAAAAGAAATTGATAAACTTGAACTGAAAAGGGAATAAAAAGTAAGAGGCAAACTTGAAATAGAATTTTTAAAAAAGTCAGGAAATTTGAACTGGACAGAAAAGGACTTTGATTATGTGAACAGGGAGTTGCAGGCAGGTTTGATGATGGGTCAGATTTAACTCCTGATTTTGATTTAGCACATAGAGGAATTAGTTGTAATGTATTTTGTCTCCTTTAAGAAAATGGCTATGAAGTTACAGAAATTTGGATAATCCTATTATAAAGTACTTCCTCTCCATGTCTGCCTGGGTTTCCTCCAGGTGCTCTGATTTCCTCCCCGTCTAAAGATGTGAGGGTTAGGTTGATTAGCCATTCTAAATTGAACCTAGTGTCAGGGGGATTAGCAGGGGAAATGTGCAGGGTTATGGGAATAGGGCCTATGTGGGATTGTGGTCGGATGGCCACTTGGCCTCCTTCTGTACTGTAGGGATTCTATGATTCTATGTACAGCTTGGAAAGATTGGCCATGATAAATTATCCCATAGAGTCCAAAGATGTGTAGGTTAGGTGGATTAGCGATGGTAAATGTGCGGGGTTATGGGGGTGGGGCGGAGTGGAGGGCTGGGTAAAATGGTCTTTCGGAGAGTTGGGGCAGGCTCCATGGGGCGATCACATTTCTATGGTTCATCTGACTAGCAGCAGGTGCAAACAAACTGAATCTAACTGGTTCAAAGTTACTACAAATCCTAAATCACAGGTGTCAAAACAATATAACTGCAGAATTCCAAGCCAACGAGCAAACAAAGGGAGGCAGTGCAGTAAACCAGTGTCATTTGAGTCCAGTGAATGCTATTATTTTGGAACAACTAGGGCACATTGAAGTTTTCAAAACAAACTGAAGCCACTGCTCATGAGGAATTTAGCAAAGTTTGTGCTATTTGGAGAAACTTGACTTTAAAAAGAAATATCAAGTCTAGAATTTTTCAGCCCCCCCGCCATTTTCCTTCACACTGGTGGGGCCAGAAGATCCTGCCACTGTGAAGGGCTGGAAAATTCTGGCCCAATATTCTTTGACCGATCAACAAGAACAAAAGGATAGTAAGGGATAAAATTGGTCCTCTTGAAGATCAGAGTGGTCAGCTTTGTATGGAACCAAAAGAAATGGGGGAAACATTAAATGGGTTTTTTGCATCCGTATTTACTAAGGAAACTGGCATGGAGTCTACAGAAATAAGGCAAACAAGTAGAAAGGTCATAGAATCTATACAGATTAAAGGGGAGGAGGTGCTTGCTGTCTTGAGGCAAATCAGTAGATAAATCCCCAGGACCAGAAAGGGTATTCCCTCGGACCTTGAAGGAGACTAGTGTTGAAATTGCAGGGCCCTGGCAGATATATTTAAAATGTCGGTATCCACGGGTGAGGTGCCGAATTATTGGAGGATAGCTCATGTTGTTCCGTTGTTTAAAAAAGGCTTCAAAAGTAATCCAAGAAATTATAGGCCGGTAAGCTTGATGTCAGTAGTAGGCAAATTATTGGAAGGAGTACTAAGATATGATCGACAAATATTTGGATGGACAGGGACTTATTAGGGAGAGTCAACATGGCTTTGTGCATGGTAGGTCATGTTTAACTATTAGAGTTTTTCAAGGAGGTTACCAGGAAAGTGGATGAAGGGAAGGTAGTGGATGTTGTCACAGCATCCAATACAATGTTATGGTGAGATTGTATAAGACAGTGGTGAGGCTGAATTTAGAGTATTGTGTGCAGTTTTGGTCACCTAATTACAGGAAGGATATAAATAAGGTTGAGCGTGCAGAGAAGGTTTACAAGGTTGTTGCTGAGACTTGAGAAACTGAGTTATAGAGAAAGGTTGAATAGGTTAGGACTTTATTCCCTGGAGTGTAGAAGAATGAGGGGAGATTTGATAGAGGCGTATAAAATTATGATGGGTATAGATAGAATGAATGCAAGCAGACTTTTTTCACTGAAGCTAGTGGAGAAAAAATCTAGGACATGGGTTAAGGGTGAAGGGGGAAAAGTTTAAAGGGAATATTACAGAGGGGGTTCTTCACACACAGAATGGTGGGAGTGTGGAATGAGCTGCCAGATGAAGTGGTAAATGTGGGCTCACTTTTAACATTGAAGAAAATCTTGGACAGGTAGATGCATGAGAGGGATGTGGAGGGATATGATCCAGGTGCAGGTCAGTGGGACTAGGCAGAAAAATGGTTTGGCACAGCCAAGAAGGGCCAAAGGGCCTGTTTCTGTGCTGTAATGTTCTATGGTTCTATGACTTCAGCAAAGTTCTTAAATGAGCGAAGGAGAACCATAATCTTGCATTTATAGAGGAGAAAGCTGATGGGGACAATACTGCTGAAAAAAATTTAAGTGCCCAATGGGTGGGAAAACAGGCAATTCTCCCGCCTGCTTTTTGTGCGTATTTAGTGGGATGGATTTCGGGAACTCTATGCGTCAGAGTGCTGCACAGGGATTCACACCAGTAAGGGGTGGGGGAGGGTACTAATCCCACCCAAGAAGCTGGCGTCAGCCAGCTGAGCAGGTCACTACGAATGCTTTGATCTGTCAATGGGCACCAGGCACACATTGCCGGTATCCTGATCACCAGCCTCTATGACCCACCCTCCCCCGATCGCCAACCTGCATCACCCCCCTCACCCCCGATTGCCAGCCTCAATGACCCTCACCCCTGATTGCCTGTCTTAATGATCCTCCTGAACACTGGCCTCTGTGATCCCCCACCCTCGATTGCCAGCTTCCGTGACCTACCACCCCCTTGATCCCTGACCTCCATGACCACCCTCCCCATGGCTAGCCCCAATCACCCCCATTCCTCCATGCCCCACCGATCCCATTGCAGAGTATGCAACTGGCCCCATTACACTCTTACTGATTGGCCCTGACCCCTTAGCACTGCCTGTGCACAGTGCCAGGGTGCAGGTTGGGCAGTGTCAGAGTGCCTGGTAGACACTGCCAGGGTGCCAGGGCACCCCTTGCCCCCAACCCCCTGAGGGGGGGGGCCTTAAAGGCCTCTATCCCCACCAGCAGGGTAATCGTACCTGTGATCCCTGCTGATGGGAACCTCTCCCAGCGGAGTGGGAAACATTAGGGAGCCTGGACTATACCATCCTGGACTCACTAACGATATGGAAATGATGATTTCCATACTGTAATCAGCCTCATGCTGATTTCTGGTGCAAGGTTGAAAAAAGAGCCTGGGAAAGTTGCCATTGGCTGGAAGTCAGTCGTGAATCCCGTTACATGACTCGATCAGCACAGCAGGCTGGGAAATCATGCAAGATTAAAATGTTTGCCTAACTGAAGCACTTTTTGTGGATTTAGACAATAAAAAATGTTTGCCTAACTGAAGCATTTTTTGTGGATTTAGACAATAAAAAATCTGCAGCCATGAAAGAAAATGGAAATCAAATGTTAAAACTTGAGTCAAATGGTTCATAGCCTACATGTAACTCCAGGTCCACAGCAACTTGGTTGATTCTTAATTGCCCATTGAAATGACCTAGCAAGGCACTCAGCTTAAAGCTATGAACAATGCTGGTCTTCCCAGTGTGCCCATATGCCATGAAAAATTAAAATACAACAACAGAAGGAAAGCATTTTGTGTCAGATCTTTTACGAGACCAATATTTTTGAGTTATAACTGTGGATTTACCTCTAACAGTCTCTACTGTAGCAGGAATCCAGAAAAAGTAATTGAGGCCCATAACTGAACTACTCCCCAAAAGGTTAGTTCATTGCAAGACTAATTAGATATTCCATGTGAGAAACACGGCTCACAGTCAAACAATTTAGTCAAGTCAAGTTCTGAAGGAGCAAGATATTTTATTTAATGTTCTTGCAAGACCAGGTGTCCAAAAATATAGGCACACCTTACATAGATTTGCAGCACATTTTATACTTTTTTTTACAAGCATTGTAATGGCTTTGCAATGTGTTGTTCTCCCCTAATTGGTGGTCCCTGTCCCATCTATGTGTTGTCATTCCCCTATTGGCTCGAGGTGCCCCAAGTTTCCATCCCCTCTACTCCCCACCTAACAATGTCTCCTGTTATCACAAGAGTGCATTAGTAAACTCATCCGTCTTATCTAACACTGTTACATGTCCAGTTCAGATTGGCGGTAATCAATCCTTTGCCAACTTAATCACTGCTGTCCCGACTACCTCAGTGACCTTTTTCCCCTTTTATGCTCAGTTGTAGAAACAACACATCTTGTATACCATTTGCTTTTTATAACTTGGACCTCGTACATTCCTTCAGGATTTGGTGTATGCTTCACTGAACACCACACATCTGGTGTTATTCCTACACCGCAGGCAGTCTTTTTATTGTCCCTGACTATTGCTCTGTTAGCAGCAGCGAATTTTATGCCCTATGTTTGTGACTAAAATCACAGTTGTTTCCATAATGTGGGTTATCAATGTGCCTGACTATATCCAGTCTACCTAACTTTAGGCTATTTTTCTATGGTGTACAGATATATGTGTTAACAGCATCTTTACCTGTTGCTCACACATGCAATGTCCATTTAAAATGTAATATAACTGAATCAAACCTACAGTTTTCCCCAAGACAACTGCATCTCAATGGTCTATCTTTCACAGATCCTCATAATAGAATGTGGTGTAGTTTTGAATTTGAACACAGTGCAGGAGCATCAGGGTGACACAGTGCACTAGTTTTGAGTTTGTATGCAATAAAGCAGAAATATATAGATTAGCACGTATAATATCTCATGAGTTTCCAATCATTGGAAGACAAACAGTCCCCACAAAAGGAGAAAGAATTACTTCAATATCAGCCCTTACTTACCTCCTATTGATTAACTGCCCACCATCTCACTCTTAGATTCTGAAAATGTTGAGAAAACTATCATAAAAATGCTTGCAATTTTGTATAGCACATGTCCTTATGACATTCCAGAGTACCAATGAACTACATTGAAATATTATGAACAGTTCTTAAAAAGGCAAATATTGATAAGCTGAAAGCAAAATAATATAGAAAGCAACTGGTGCTTTAATTAACAGCCTTCTCATGTAGGATCTGGCATGCTTGTTATATGTGGTACTGTCATAACTCTTAAAGTTATGTTCCAAGATAGCCCAACAAAAAACAGACTTGTGAAACTTCTAAGATCCAATGGAATACCAAATGAACCAATGTTCAAATGTGTCAATAGGAAAATTATTTTGATGTCTTATTTAATTAATATGAATGGTCCTTCTCAGGGTTTCATTCGATAAAGAGAAAAGATTGGTTATAGATGTAGAGAAACTAATAGCAGGGAAGGCAGCCATCTGCCGCCTGAAAGAGATTCATTTTTCAGTCCTTGGCAGTAGCCCATAGGTTATACTACTTTTAATGAATAACCATGTATATTTTAGAAGCTTTCTGCCTTTATACCACCTCTCCCTCCTGCCACTCATTGGTTAAAATAATTTCCCTTAACTCCCCTTTAATCCTTCAGCCTATCACTTTTAATCTATGCTCCGTGGTGACTCCTGTGCTTTTGGAAATGGGTTCTTCCATATTCCCAGTCAAGGCCTCATTATTATATAAACTTCAATTAAATCTCCTCTCAGCCTCCTCTACCTCAAAGATAAAATCCCAGTCTATCCAATCTTGAAGCTCAACAGAGTTTAAAAAAAGTGAGGGAAAGATTGGCAATATGAAGCTTATGGATTCAGTGAGAAACTTTGCAGGAAAGAAGAAAAAGTCAATGGGTAAAAAGTAGTATTAGATAGCTTATACTTTCTGGGAAGGATCACAGACTTAAAAAAAACTGCAGTGTTAAAAAAAAGGGGCCAGACAGAACCGGTGTGGTGATAAGAGAAAGCACTTCAGGGTTAATGGAGCGTGCACTGATTGTATCAATAATTAACTCTTCGATCTGCTCTGGAACTGGCAGGCAAAAAAGCTTTTGGTAGCTAACACACCATCAGTTTCTTGTGTAAACAAAACCCTTGCTGCTGTCAGGTCCCTCCATTAGGTATGGGGTCCTCAAAAGCTTGCTCTTATGATATGGCCTCTGCCCACTGTTGATCAAATACCACCAGCATTAGAATGATGTCCTTAAGTGGCACATAACTGGCACTTAAGGGCCCAATTGGCCTTTGGGTGGGAAGACGATTCTTGACTCTTCCCACCCCAGACCTAATTAGGTAGTTGGGAAGATGATGAGCTCTCCACTCCTGTCCTTCCCATTCCATTAAATGCCTCCCTTCCATCTCCCAGTCTGCTCCCACAGCAGTATTAAATTCTGTGAATTGTAATTATTTCTGTAATTCACCCAGGCAGCAATGGCGCAACCTGATCCAATATGGAGCTCGCTGAATGACAAAAGAATGAGACACTAAGATGAAACAGAAAAAAGCTCAGTATGACCATTGTCAGATTTATAATTCATGTGAGAAGTAGACTAAACATTGCAGTCTCATAGGGGAAATGAAAAAGAAAATAAAAGATAACAAAAGAAAGTATGTGAAGTGACTAACACCTAAAAGAAAATGGAATGCAAAAGACTTCTATAGGCATATAAATAGTAAACAGGCCAATCAGTAACCTCGGTGGTGGGGAAATCTTTAGCAAACAATAATATCATGCCCATTAGACATGAAAGAAACCAAAACTTGGTATTTCAAGTTTTACTCCTTTTTGCTATTTTTAAAATGGAATAAGATTAACCACAGTTTCTGAAAGTTCCAGCAGCAGTTACAAGAACAAAATCATTCCTTTCTTACCTTGTGGAATCTCATCCCTCATTGTACAGAACCCTTATAATCAACTAAAGCAGATGAGCTGGCTCCCTAACTTGAACTAACACAAAAGAGAGAGAGATCAAAACCCGTTACACTGGAAGAGATGGTAACAGCCATCTCATTGTCCTTCAAAGGGGGAACAATGGATTCCACCTGGAAGCTCAGAAACTGATTGTTAAACTGCAATTAAACTATTAATGGGCTTCATCACATGACCCAAATCTCTGGCCTTTTGGGCAGTTCTAACGTTATGGCCTAGATCTAATGTTATGGCATAGATTTAATGTTATGGCGTAGATGGGGGTGGCATGGTGGCACAGTGCTTAGCACTGCTGCTTCACAGTGCCAGGGACCTGGGTTCGATTCTGTGAGAAACACAGCTCACAGTTAAACAATTTAGTCAAGTCAAGTTCTGAAGGAGCAAGATTTTATTTGACGTTCTTGCAAGACCGGGTGTCTAGCGAAATAGGCACACCTCACATAGATTTACAGCACATTTTATACCTTTTTACAAGCATTGTGATAGCTTTGCAATGTGATGTTCTCTCCTAATTGGTGGTCCCTGTCCCATCTATGTGTTGACATTTTCCTATTGGCTCAAGGTGTCTTAAGTTCCTATCACCTCTACTCCCATCTAACAATGTCTCCTGTTATCACAAGAGTGCATTAGCAAACTCATCCATCTTATCCAATACTGTTACATGTCCAGTTCAGATTGGCGGTAATCAATCCTTTGCCAACTTAATCACTGTTGTCCCAACCATCTCAGTGACCTTTTCCCCCTTTTATGTTTAGTTGTATAAACAACACATCTTGCAGACCATTTGCTTTTTATAACATGGGCCTCTTACATTCCTGCAGGATGTGGTGTCTGCTTCACTGCACATCACATCTCTGATGTTATCTCTGCATTACAGGCAGTCTTTTTATTATCCCTAAGTATTGCTGTGTTAGCAGCATCGAACCTTATGTCCTATGTTTGTGACTAAACTCACAGTTGTTTCCATAAAGTGGGTTATCAATATGCCTAACAATATCCAATCTATTTGACTTCAAGCTATTTCTCTATGCTCTACAAATATATGTGTTAACAACATCTTTACCCATTGCTCACAATTCCCAGCTTGGGTCACTGTCTGGAGTTTACACATTCTCCCCGTGTCTGTGTGGGTTTCCTCCGGATGCTCTGGTTTCCTCCCACAGTCTGAACTACTTGCTGGTTAGGTGTAATGACCTGGACAGGCAATAGAGTGTGATGACTAGGGCAATTTCACAGTAACTTCATTGCAGTGTTGATGTAAGCCTTATCTGTGACTAATAAATGAACTTTAACTTTAGATTCTCTGGGTCCATTCACTCAACCAGGAATCCTGATTGTCTGCAAAATTGGGCAAAAGTCCATATTGGGATTCCCGCTGGGTGTTGATCCCATCCCAATTGAAAGAGCAGCACCTGGTGAATGGCTTCTTTAAGTATCTTGATTGACAGCAAGGATTGAGTTTTACTGGGGAGTTCCCCTTTTAACATTGAAAGAGTAGCATCTGGTGTCTGGCTCCTTTGGAGTCCTTTGATTGACAGGTTAGATCAGGAGCTTAGTTTGTTTTTCTTTCCCTTCATGGTTAAATGCATCTAAAGTGTTGCAATGTTTATAAATGTTCTCCCTTGAGGTTTCCTCGCTAGCCATGAGGTTTCTCCACCTCTTTTTATTGGCAATGTTTACAAAGCACTTGAGATGCATTCAACTGTTAAGGGAAATAAATACAATGCTCCCAGGCTAGTGGACAGTTGATCCAAATTGGGGTCCTGAAAGGCTGGAGGGAGATGAAGAGGGAACCCCATCTTGGAGTGTCTCCCTTGTTGAGGGAGTTGCAGGTGAGGGCTCTAGGGGAATAATGGGGGATGCGGTCAGGTCACTTTCATACCTGTGCATTGGGGGTGTGACTTGTTTATTCCAATGTTGGGGAAGAGGATACATGCAGCTATGTGCAGAAGGATTGGAAGGGCTCCCCTTGTCAGCGGGAGTTGCCATGTCCCTTGTGGGGGTTGGTGGGCCTGTCACTTGGTGCTGAGATCAGGGCATCCCTCCTGAACTCTGTAAAACTGGATTGCCAGTGTGTTTTGTGGCATGAAAATTTTTAAATGCTCAAGTGGAAGAATCCCTCTTGAATGGCATTGCTAATGCCTGTGGGAAGCACTTAGAGTACGGCTGAGTGAATTATGCCTTATATCTTTGGCCTCACAGGATGCTGCTGTTTAACATTCAACCCATGAAAGAAGCATGAGCAACAAACTGCTATGGAAACCTGATTCTGCTGGAAGATTTCCGACACCACTTCCAGATGACCCAGTCTTTGTATATCAATTTTATTGCAGCACCAACTGTAAAGACAACTGTAAAATTTTGGTTTTCAGCAACTGAACTCAAGCTCCTACATGAAAGAATTTCTCACTGGACTTTGACTCTGGAGTCTGATAATCTTGCAAACTAATATCCATCTGTGTCTTTTATTGTGACTATTCATCGTTATAAAACATTTTTTTCTACCCCTCCCGCCTCCCCCCCTCCCGGCCCACTGAGTGTAGAAGAGTGGATCATTGGGAACACTACACCCCCTGGATTTAACTGTGACTAAACTAACCTCCTGAGTTAATCCTAACATTAACTAGTTGAATTTAAATCACAAAAATTGTGATTTGGGAAATATGCTACAGTCTACTTTAAAAAATTCAAAAACACCTTATGCTTCTGAACAATGAGAAGGTAAGTTTGCATTTCTTGCTTGTCCATAATAATGATCTAAATTAAAATTAATAGTCACTTGGACGAACAGATTATTTAAGGAAAAGCAACAATGGTTTATTGACTTATTTGATTGAATTTTTTGATGAGGGTAATGTGGTTGATGTGGTGGTGTACATGAACTGTCAAAAGATATTTGATAAAGCGCCGTAACAGGCTTGTCAGCAAAGTTAAAGCTATGGAATAAAAGGGACTATGGGTCTGAAGTAGGCTAAGTGACAGGAAACAGAATAGCGGCGAATGATTAATTTTTGGACTGGAGGAGAGTGTATAATGGAGTTTACCAGCTTATTACTGGACCACCGTTTTTCTCGATTTATTTGAATGACCTAAACTTGTGTGTGCAGAGCACAATTTCAAAATTTGTGGATGATATAAAGTTTGGAAGAATTATGACCTGCAAGGAGTGTCAAGATAGTTTTCAAGAGGCTGATGGAATGGGTTGACACATGGCAGATCAAATTTAATACAGAGAAATATGGAGTAATACATTTTGTCTGGAAGAAAGAAGAAAGCAAGCTAAAACAAAGGACTTAAAGAGAATGCAGAATCAGAGGAATCTGGGTATGCATTTTTTAATAAATAGAACAAGTAGAATAAATAGAAGTGAAGGGATAGGACCTATAAAAGGTGAAGGGGGAAAAGTCTGTGTGGAACCGGAAGAAATGGCAGAGGTGCTTAATGAGCACTTTGCCTCAGTATTCATGGTGGAAAGTGATCTGGGAGGTTGTACTGCAGGTTTGCGGTAGACTGAAAAGATTGAGCATGTGGATGTTAAGAAGGAGGATGTGTTGGAACTTTTGAATTCTATTAAGATAGATAAGTCACCGGGACCGGATGGGATGTACCCCAGGTTACAGTGGGAGGTGAGGGAAGTGATTGCAGAGCCCCTGGCAATGATCTTTGCGTTGCCGATGGAAATGGGAGAGGTTCTGGAGGTTTGTGGATGTGGTTCCTATTTTCAAGAAAGGGAACAGGATAGCCCGGGAAATTACCGACCAGTGAGTCTGACCTCAGTGGTTGGTAAGTTGATGGAGTGGATTCTGAGGGACAGGATTTATGAGCATTTAGAGAAGTTTAGTGTGATCAGAAATAGTCAGCACGGCTTTGTCATGGGCAGGTCGTGCCTTATGAGCCTAGTTGAGTTCTTTGAAAATGTGACTGAACACATTGACGAAGGAAGAGCGGTGGATATGGTTTACGTGGACTTCAGCAAGGTGTTTGATAAGGTCCCCCATGCAAGACTTCTTGAGAAGGTGAAAGGGTATGGGATCCAAGGGGCTTTGGCCTTGTGGATTCAGAACTGGCTTGCCTGCAGAAGGCAGAGAGTGGTTGTGGATGGGTCTTATTCTGCATGGAGGTTGGTCACCAGCGGAGTGCCCCAGGGATCTGTTCTAGGACCCTTGCTGTTTGTCATTTTCATAAATGACCTGGATGAGGAAGTGGAGGGATGGGTTAGTAAGTTTGCTGATGATACGAAGGTTGATGGTGTTGTGGATAGTCTGGAGGGATGTCAGAAGTTGCAGCGTGACATAGATAGAATCCAAGACTGGGCAGAGAAGTGACAGATGGACTTCAATGCAGATAAATGTGTAGTGGTCCATTTTGGCAGGACCAATGGGATGAAGGAGTACAATATCAAGGGTAGGAGTCTTAGCAGTGTTGAGGAGCAGAAGGACCTTGGGGTCTGGGTCCATAGGACTCTTAAATCGGCCTGGCTGGTAGAGGATGTGGTCAAGAAGGCATATGGTGTACTGGCCTTCATTAATCGAGGGACTGAGTTTAGGAGTCAGGAGGTAATGCTGCAACTTTATAAGACCCCTGTCAGACCCCACTTGGAGTACTGTGTGCAGTTCTGGTCGCCTCACTACAGGAAGGATGTGGAAGCTATTGAGAAGATGCAGAGGAGACTACAAGGATGTTGCCTGGATTGGGAGGCATTCCTTATGAAGATAGGTTGAGGGAGCTAGGTCCCTTCTCCCTGGAGAGACGAAGGTTGAGAGGCGACCTGATAGAGGTTTATAAAATGTTGAGAGGCATAGATAGGGTGGATTCTCGGAGGCCATATCCCAGGGATGAAATGGTCGTTACAAGGGGACGCAGGTTTAAGGTGCTGGGGAGCGAGTACAGAGGAGATGTTAGGGGTAAGTTTTTCACTCAGAGGGTGGTGAGTGAGTGGAATCGGCTGCCATTGGTGGTGGTAGAGGCGAACTCACTGGGGTCTTTTAAAAGACTTCTGGATGAGTACATGGGATTTAATGGGACTGGGAGATGGGCACAACTTGTGGGCCGAAGGGCCTGTTTGTGCTGTAGTGGTCTATGTTCTAGAACAAAAATATTAATAAATTAAACAAAAGTGACCGGGCTGACAGCCCCTAGTGGGGCACTGTAACAAAACTAATCAAACTGAAACATAATTCACAGCGACGATGTTGCTCCAGCTCCCATGGAACCCACCGATCGTGGAAGGCCTGAAGTGTACTGGTAGACATTGTGAATGTAGAAGGGCAGACTGTGGGGTCAGACAACCCACATACGGGGGAATGAGGTGAGGCTGGAGTTCCATAAATGCACCCTCAGTGTCCAGGGTGCTCACTGATCCCATACAAATTAACTATCCTATGTCCATCCTACAACTATTGACAGCATCACAAATGAAGAATGTCAGTTGTGAGACAAACTTAACCACCTGCCATTCAGTCCTGTGAATTTTCAGCAATATCTATTTTTGCTTAAAGTATTATATACTGCTTTGTAGATGCAGTTGCAGCAGGAGAAATTCTTTGTTTCTTTCACTAACTTATAAACTGCTTTGCGGTCTTAATACTAGGCACTCAGATCTCTCCTTTGGGACATACACCACTTAAATTTCCTCTTTGTATCACCTTGCTCATTTGGAGTAGCATATGAGTGTCATTCAAAGGTTGATGATTACTACATTTAAAAATGAGCAATCTACCTTTGCCTGATTAGCGACATTTAGTTTGTGCAAGCCAATGCACAAGAGGAAATCTTTCAAAAAGTAATTAGCACAAATATAGGAAATATGTAGGAGGAGATGATGTTGACTTGCCTGGTGGTTTCTTAAAGTGCAGATTCTGAAAAAAAAAGAGTATTTTACTGACTGAACATTGTGGGTTTTTAATGGTGCGCTATGGAGCGAGATCAAGTACACCATTTTAAAGCAATGTGAATATGATGTTTTCACTTTTGGCCTATCAGAAATTGCACATTTGTTTTAAAAAAGTCATATTTAAGTTCTAATAAACATAATTCACATTTGAAAACTGAATGTACAAACTGCCACGTATCTACCCCAGCTTTCATTCTGATTCCCCTGTAGCGGACTCGTTCCCGCTTGCATTGGTTTCCACTTAGCTACAATAGTTACAGTGTAAAGCAGCAAAAGAAATTACAAATAAATTAGAAAAAAAATAGTACACATGCATAGACAAAATTTGTGGAGCTGCACTAGAGTCAGCATTTTCCCTTTATATATTAGTATGATTTTTGTCTACCCACACATCATGCAACCCAGGTTGGGGAAATGTGGTGCACAGGAAGGCAAGATGAATGTGTCAATGTGGGTGTACTCTGGAACAGGAGGGGCCAATTTTTCACTAATTGTTAATTTGTGAAACCGTGCCTGATAAGGGGGTGTCTTTCACAAGCTGTCAAGAACACTGACGTTGAATTAATTTGACAAGTCCCATCTATTACTAAGCATATCAGATGTGAAGATGGGGGAGAGGGGGTGGTGAGCAGAATGATAATGTGGTTGCAGAGGGAAAACATGGTAAGGCTGGGGACATGGAAGACCTACCGAATTTAGTGGCAGGACCACATTCTAATTTTTACCTTCTGTTTCCCATCCTGCAGTCGACCAAATTGACAGGTTAGGTACTGCTGGGTTGAAAAATCAGCAGCAGAAGGTTGATGCTGGGTCCTTTTGGTATTGATTGGTGGGGCGTCCTGTGAGATCCAACCAACAATTGTTAAGCTTAAATCAGGCTTCCATTACACTGTGGAAGCCTGATTTAAGTATGTTAATGTGTGCCCCACATCTCTAAGGCAGAAGATTCACCCAACATGAAACCTAATGTCAGTAAAAAAGGCTAAAGGTTTTGGCCACATTCCCCATTTCAAAATTTGTAACACCTCCGACCATCTTTCACCTGTCATGGGATGCTTAATATGAATGTTCCAATTTCCAACCTTAAACTTTCCTCTCTTAGTTATATTATACAATTCATGAATCTTGCTGATGGACAGTTACAGAAGCATTGAGCGCAGGTACATTAATGAACCAACAACACGTTCAGAATTGTAATTCACAAAATATTGCCTGCTTATGCTTTTGCAAAATTTTGTAATCAGTGTTTGTATTTCCATTGCATAGACCTACATGGCAAAATGTTTTACTAATATTTTAGGGGAATTTCAATAGTCATGGTCATGCGTTTGTGTGCTGAGATTTGGAAGGGGGTTTAAATTTGCCAAAAATGGAAGACTTATGGAAACCAGCTCCTAAGCATCAAGCCTGGGTTCAACTTAGGTGGGTTTAAATTCATGTGGGCAACCCTGTCACACTGGGTTACAATTCTAATATTTAAATTGGGTAATTTCAACAAGATTTTCACCGATTTTTATGATGATAATGTACCTTTAAGAAATGTATTTGAGCCAATTTCTTGTGCAGGACCTGTTGTAACAGTTCTATGAACTTGGAGGCATTCTGCCTACCACTGGCATCCTGTATTGTTGCTGCAGCAGCATAATTGCTTAATCTGAATTAATGTTTTCTGCTGTTCTGGGTGTTTTCCTGGGATATTGCACAGTGAAGTTTGGTTAGGATGATTGGCAGGTGTGATCATGCGACGGGATAAAGCTGGGCTTACACAGAGAATTTCAGTTTTGTTGGGTTTTACATGTTGCCTTTGAGTTGAGAAAGGGCAGTGCTGTCTATGAAGTTGGAAGATAAGTTTCTTTCTTGGAGATCCTGCTCTTTGAGAAATGATCTTTCTTTGAGAGTTGCTGCTTTGGATTCTGCAGAGAGAAAGGTATCCCTTTTTGCCTCTAAAGTCTGGAGACTGCGAGCTGATAGAGACTAGGTTTACTTCTCTGCAGTTTTGCTGTTTTGAAAATATATCCTTCTGTGGAAACTGCTTTCTGGATCTCTGTCCAGAAGTAGTGAAAAGGCTGAAAATCCAGCACCGTGTGAACACACATGTTTTTGTGCCAACTAATTCTGAATGTCTATGGGGGATACTGCTGAATTGGAACAATAGGGATAGTTAGTGTTAGTAATTATATTTCATCATATTTAAGTCCTTTAATTGATAAAAAGTATACTTTTTTGTTGTTTTGTAATTATGTTCTTAAATAAAGTTAGTCTTGACAAAAGCTTCCCAATGGGTCAATTGAATCATACCTGGAGTGAATGACCTTAATGCTAAAATCAAATGCAAAAGTTGGGGTCTAGATTAACTGCATAACAAACCTTGGAGTTTCTGGTCTGGTCCTTAACAGTGTTTAAATTTAGTATCCCATGCACATACTTCAGAGGTTTCACAAAAGTTGACATTGAAAAGAAGGCAATAAAATAGTATGGCAATTTATGAGGCCAATTGAAAGGCACAAATTTCCAAACCACTGAGGGGAATGTTAAGACCATTTGTTCTGTGAGGCTACTTTATGAGTATTGGAGGTAATGACAATCAGAACATTAGGATGGGTGATGCAATAGCTGCCTTAAATTGACTTTGGATGAGGAGCAAAATAACCATAAACCAAAGCAGTTGGTTGCTGTAGAGAGACTGGTGACTATCAGAGAGAGAGAGAGAGACAACTGCAGAGAAGGAACCAGCAGAAAGGGAAACAACCGAGGAGTCGAGGCTGTACTGAGGTATTATGCATGTAACGGGATATACAGATAGAAGATCAGTCACCTTGTCATTTGGAGAGCCATTGTTGACATGATGGGCTGAATGACTTCCTTCTACGCTGTTAGAATTCTGCAATGATTCTGGACTGAGGTTGTCATACCAGATTGTGACACACATCTTCAGTCCACTCAGGTGGGTATTAAAGATCCCATGGCATTACTTTGAAAAACAGCACAAAAGTTATCAGTGGTGTACCTTAATTTATACTTGCACCAACATCAGAAAAAAAGATTGTCTGGTCTATGTCATATTATTATATGTAGGAACTTTTGGGGCTCAAATTAGCTGCTGTGCTTCCTCCATTTAGCACTCCTTACACTTCAAACGTATTTAATTGGCTGTAAAGCAGTTCAAGATGAACAGGAATCATGTTAAGCACCATATAAATGCAAGTCTGTTTTTTCTCTCTGGAAGATCTGCTGTCTCGTGGACCTTGTGGCCATCAAAATTTTTGCCTTCTAGGAAAATATTAGAGACCTATTTAGGATCTCACAGAGGACGTGATATAAATGCAGGAAGCAGGGGACTGGGCCAGCAGTTGTGTCAACTTCATCTATGGTGATGCAAGTCAGAATGAGCGTGCACTCTGGCTGGCTTTCTACAGATACAAATTTGGGATTTCTGAACACCATCAAATGAACTTTAGAGTATTCATTAACTGCAAAAGATTCTAACCCACCAATGTTCAACTGATGCACAGTTACAAGAAAAGAACTACTAGATTTCCTGGATCTGCTTTCATCTTTCAGTAGTTCAAGCTCCCTGCTCTCTCCATACCTAGAATCCCTACAGTGTAGAAGGAGGCCATTCAGTTCATCGAGTCTGCACCGACCATAATCCCACCCAGGCCCTATCATAGCTACTATAGCTAGTCCCTCTGACACTCAAGGCAATTTAGCATGACCAATCCACCTAATTGCACATCTTTGGACTGTGGGAAGAAACCGGAGCCCCCAAAGAAAACTCACACAGACACGGGGAGAACGTACAAGCTCCACACAGACAGTGATCCAAGCCGAGAATCGAACTCGATTCTGCTGTGAGGCAGTTGTGCTAACCATTGTACCACAGTGCCACCCCAAATACCTACACCTGACCTAATATTTCTAAGAAGATATTCAAACTTGGCTGATGACCCAATGAGAAAGGTCATCAATGAAACCTAAAAATGGTATAACTGCAGCTATGTGATATGTCAATAGTATCAGGGAAAAAGTAGACCGTGAATGTAAACTAACCAAGAATGTAAACATGGATCATAAAAGCTTGTACAAGGATATAAAAAGAACACTTAATGTTGGCTTTAGTGCCTTAGAGGCAAAGACAATATGATCTTGGGGACTGAAGGGATGGCAGAGGCACTGAACAAATATTTTGGGTGAAATCTAACCAAAAAAATGACAGTGTTGGGTGCAGCGCTAAAAACAGTTTGTTTTGAGCCAATGGCACCGGCATGTTATCAGGCTGGATCTTAAAACTCACTAGTATTAATTTCTGTTCTCACGAGTTTCATGCCACACTGGCAGTGCGTTCCCTCTGATTTGCCCGCTGTGTAACAATTTAACTGCTGCATGTACTGGGGACTCCATATAAACAGCTCCCCAGCACTTGTTTCATGACAACTGCAGGGAATGGTCGGCAAGAAGCCAGCACCGCACTTCACAGGGAGCATTGACAGAGTGGTGCAGAGATGTGAAATCCTGTATTCATACAGCAGGAGATGGCAGTCCTGCAGGGTAACCAGCCCTATCTGGTGTGCAGCGGCAGGCCTACCGAGTGTACTGCAGAAGGGGACTGATCAGCAGTGCTGGAAGAAGATGAACGATCTTCTTCGCTCACCCATGTTAAATGAACCAGCCCCAGTCTCCCAATGGACCCTCTTGCACCCCCAGCATGTTCTCTCACTCAGCCACCTTGACCTCTGCCAACACCAGGCTCCAGATTCCCTCCTCCCTCCCAAAATTGCCATGTTCCCCCAGAGCTCCAATGCTCCACACACTCCAGCTCCCACCCAAGCCCTACACTACACCTCATCACCACTTTAAATGTGCACACTCCTACCAAACTCTCCCTATCTGTGTTATTACAGGACAAACTGGAACACAACAGGTTTCAGCAGGTGCAGCCAGCTAGAGTTATGCCAGAATTATGAACACTCACACACTTCAAGCAGTGAGTCCTTGAACTGGTTGGGGAGGAGGAAGACCAGGCCTGTGCTGCTGGTGAAGTGGGGGCAGCAAGGAAACATGAGAATCCTCAACACAAATGCTGTTATTCCTCAAATCTCAAGCGTGTAAACACTGCTCCCTTGGTGTCCTAACTCACTCCAGCTTCCCCTCCATCCCATGGAGAAGCACAAGGGACCCCGCAAGACCAAAGGGAAGAGGATCAGCAGGAATACAGCCCAAGGTCGTCTGGTCATCTTTGGTCCATCTGACACCCCCCTCCCTGATACCGAGGAGGGCAGCAATCCAACATCTGTGCTGCCCAAAATCAGGCCTGGACCCTTAACGTCCTGGTACTCCAGGGGATGCCTGCTAAAGTCAACTCAGGCAAAGGGGCATGGTAGTCAGCAAGCCACTCAACCTCAGCTGTGGATCTTGGGGATCTACCTGGACATAGTGGGAGGTTGAGGAAGATTAAGAAACCATAGGCACTTAGGTGGGCGTGGGTGAATACAAGCACCATTGCGTTAAGGTCACCATTCTGTTATGAATTTCATTTTGTTCACCCACAGGGCCTCCACGCTGTCTTTAACATGACATGCTAATTTAGTAAAATTAGTTCTCTGTGGTCCTGTGGTGAGTTTCAGACCACTCCACTGGCAATGGGCCAGTAAGATCAGAACTCAGAAACTTGCTGGTGTGAATCACACTCTCTGGATTTTGAGCTGCCATTCAGTCATTGGGAAAATGCTGGATCTATTATTGAGGAAATGTTAACAATGCACTCAGAAAATCATAATATGATCAAAGCTTGAGGGTACGAGCATGCTCAGCCAGTGTTTCAACCCTGTTGTGTATGATAATGGCAATGCTATGTCCCTCCCAACCTCTTGCCTGTCCCCAATAGCTGCAATATGGACAGGAATGCAGAAAAGAGGAACTGGGAAACGCTGCCTGCATACCAGTCTTCGCAACCTCTTTGGATCAAGGGACGCCCTGGCATGAGGGGGACAGAAGGCCTGCTAGTGCCCCCATAACTCCCTACTGAAATGGCGATTCTGGGACCTCCATCCCTCACCCTGAATTGAATCTATCCATATCCCCAAGTTCTGTCTGGTGCCCCCTGAGCAGTGCATACCATGGAGGGTTCTGGCTGTCTGAGCACCCACCTCCAAAACCCTCCTCAGAGATGAAGGCATCAAGTTCATGCTCTTGTAGCTCTGTTGTAAATGGCACTGGTGTGTCTGTGCGGGCTCAATTTCCAGAAAGATTATTCCCTACTGACATGCTAATTTAGTAAAATTAGTTTCCTGTGGTCCCGCGGCGAGTTTCAGACCACTCCATTGGCAATGGGCCAGTAAGATCAGAACTTGGAAACTCACTGGTGTGAATCACACAGTCTGGATTTTGAGCTGCCATACAGTCATTGGGAAAATGCTGGATCTATTATTAAGGAAATGTTAACAATGCACTTAGAAAGTCATAATATGGTCAAAGTAACATAGTTTTATGAAAAGGAAATTGTACTTGACAAGTTTATTTGCGTTTTTTGAGGGCATAACTAGCAGAGTGGATAAAGGGGAATCAGGAGCTATAATATCCTTGGATTTCCAAAAGACATTTGATAAAGTGACACACAAAAGATTAATACACAAGGTAATGGCTCATGAATTGGGGTGATAATGAAGGATGGATTGAGATTGGTTAATAGACAGGAAGCAGACAGTAAGGATAAATAGGATAAATAGGATCTTTTCAATTTGTCAGTGAATAGTGGAGTGCCGCAAAGATTGGTAATAGAGCCTCAGCTATTTTCAATCCATATTAATGACTTAGTCAAAGAGACAGAGAGTAATGTATCTAAGTTTGCTTATGATAGAAAGCTAGGTGGGAGCGTAAACTGTGAGGAGGACACGAGAATATTCGAATGAGATCTAAGCAGGTTAAGTGAGTGGACAAAAACATAACATGTGGATTATAATGTTAAGAAGCGTGAGGTTATTAACATCAGTAGTAAGAATAGCAAATTATTCAAAAGCATGAACCTTAATGTTCGGAGGGATTCTGGTGTACTGAAGCAGTCTATGTCCAAATGCAACAAGACCTAGATAATATCTAGGCTTGGGTTGACAAGTGGAAATTAACATTCATATCACACCAGTGCCAGAGAATGACCATCTCCAAAACACCCCTTGACATTCAATGGCATTACCATTGCTGAATCCCCCAGTATCAACTTCCTGGGGGCTTCCATTGACCGGAAACTGAACTGGCCTAGCCATATAAATACTGTGGCTACCAGAGTGGGTCAAAGGCTAGGAATCCCGAAGCAAGTTACTCACATCAGGCTCCCCAAAACCTGTCCACCACCTGCAAGGCATAAGTCAAGAGTGTAATGGAAATACTCTCCACTTGCCTGGATGACTGCAGCTCTAACAACAATCAAGAAGTTTGGCACCATCCAGGAAAAAGCAACCTGCTTGATTACTACTCCTTCAAGAAACATACAATCCCTCCATCACTGACAAACAGTGACAACTATATGTACCATCTACAAGATGCATTACAGAAACTCATCAAGGCTCCTTAGGTAACACCTTCCAAATCTAAGACCACGACCATCTAGAAAGACAAGAGCAGCAGATACCTAGGAAAACCATCATCTCCAAGCCATGCATCACCCTGACTTGGAAGTATATCTTCATACCTTATCTTCATAGTGGAAGGAACGTTTTCTAGCTGGAGGTCTGTGACTTGTGGTGCGCCGCAGGGCTCAGTACTGGGACCTTTGCTATTTGTAATATACATAAATGACTTGGAAGAGGGAGTAACTGGTGTAATCAGCAAGTTTGCAGATGACATGAAGATGGCTGGATTTGCTGATAGTAATGAGCAGTGTCAGGCAATACAGCAGGATATAGATAGGCTGGTGTATTGGGCAGAGAAATGGCAGATGGAATTTAATCCAAATAAATGTGAGGTGATGCATTTTGGAGGAAATAATGTAGGGGGAAGTTATACGATAAATGGTTGGACTGTTAAGAGTATAGAAATACAGAAGGACCTAGGTGTGCAAGTACACAAGTCCTCGAAGGTGGCAGTACAGGCGGAGAAGGTGGTGAAGAAGGCTTATGGTTTGCTTGCCTTTATAGGAAGGGGTATAGAGTATAAAAGCTGGCGTCTAATGGTGCAGTTGTATAGAACGTTGATTTGACCGCATTTGGAGTACTGCGTCCAGTTCTGGTCGCCGTACTACCTGAAGGACATGGAGACCCTGGACAGAGTGCAGAGGAGGTTTACCAGGATGCTGCCTGGTATGGAAGGACTTAGCTATGAGGAGACATTGGGCAAATTGGGGCTGTTCTCCTTAGAAAGACAGAGAATGAGGGGAGATCTAATAGAGGTGTATAAGATTATGAAGGATATAGATAGAGTGAACAGTGGTAAGCTTTTTCCCAGGTTGGATACAAAAATTACGAGGGGCCACGGGCTTAGGGTGAGAGGGGCGAGGTATAATTCAGATGTTAGAGGGAGGTTTTTCACACAGAGGGTTGTGGGAGCCTGGAATGCACTGCCAAGTAGGGTGGTGGAGGCAGACACACTAGAGTTGTTTAAGGCTTACCTAGATAGGCACATGAGCAGACTTGAGATGGAGGGATACAGGAGACTGTTCTAAATAAGGATCAAGAGCCTCAGGACGTTCCTGGGAATCAATAGATTCCTATGGACCGTCCAACATATTTTATGGCTCACCTGTCTTACGTTTGAGCTTCTGGGGATTCCGTGAATGTCTGTATAAGTTGTGTTTGTTGATTGAAGTCTTTTTTTTTACATCCACAGGTGATTCGGTCCGCCTTGTTGTCCAACAAGGGGCATACACGTGGTGGGTCGTGCGAGAGTTGCCTAGTGCTTCACATCGTTAGTGTACACTTAAAGTGAACCAGCTGATGGGCAACATGACAGCTCAGTGACTATCACTGTTTGCTGTGCAGTTACATGGGTTTGGGCCAGTGTCTGTGGGAGTTTGCACATTCTCCCCATGCTTGCGTGGGTTTTCTCCGGGTGCTCCGGTTTCCTCCCACACCCCAAAAGCGTGCTCTTAGGCTGTTGATGTTAACAAATAGCCCCTAAATTGGGCATCCCTCAATCTGGTTATAATTCCTTTATTGTGGAGTCCAATAGGTGTAGACAAAGGTCATAGGTAGAAGAGGGCACTCACAGTGTTAAAATGGTGGTGTGGGCTTGTTGGGCCGAAGGGCCTGTTTCCTGTGCTGTGTTGTTCTTTGTTCTTCTTTGTTCTTATCTGGGGAGGCTCACCCAATAGGAAAGGAGCAAAGTTTAAAACCAGCTGATTCCACCCAGGCTGGCAGTAGAAAGACTCTGAGCTGATTTGTACTCTACAACTGTCAAACATCATTTCGAAAGTGCTGCAAATAAAGGGTAATTGATGACAGAAGATTTGGTCTCAGTAAGATTGACGATAAGGAGTAAAGCAAGTTTGTTTTCCCCTTCATACCATTTTTACTATGGAGACAAGTAATTTTGCAGTGAGAAAAATGCCTTTTTTTGGTAAACGTGCAGCCTATGATGCAAGCATGGGCCCAATCGCAGAGCGCATGTTACCTTTTTTGGGCTGACAATATTGAAGAGGTGAGAATCAGAAAGTGATCCTGCTGATGGTATGTGGGGTACTGACCTTCAGTATAATAAAAAACCTGACCTACCTGGATGCTCCTGGCTCCAAAACCTTGAATGAAATGGTGGACTTGGTTAAAGGCTATTATGATGCAAAGCCCTCCATAATACTCGAATGATATCACTTTAATTTGGCAGGGCAAACCCCTGGGGAATCTGTCAACAAATTTCTGACCAGGTTGCAAAAATTGGCAGAGCACTGGGAATTTGGACCACCACTGAATGACACGTTGCGAGAGCGACTGGTCTATGGAATTTACTATAGGGTGATTTATTATACTGAAGGTTAGTACCCTGCATGCCATCAGCAGGATCACTTTCTGCTTCTCGCTTCTTCAATATCGTCAGTCCAAAAAAAGTTACACATGTGCTCCACGATTGGGCCCAGTCTTCCATGCTTGCGTGATAGGCCGCACGTTTACCAAAAGGAGGCATTTCTCAACCTGCATACAGCCTGTACACAGCCTGCATTGAACCTATTGACAACCCCAAGGAATTATCATTTGGAAAGTCCATCAGCTGCTATTTATTGTATGATAATATGGGAGGAAAGAATGGATAGATATGATTTAGTCATGGGAATGAAAATATGTCACAGCCTTAGCATGAAAAATGTAATCACATTGCCAGGAGGGTGGTCTGCCAGGGTGTTGGGGGGGATCCTGCTGCCAATCTGCAATTGTGATCAATCAGAGCAGGAGAGAAACTAGCAATTGGGGCGGGTTGGGACGGGTGGTCAGCCAGGGGGCCTCTGCCGGAGAGGGTGTCTGATCTGGAGACCAGGTGGATGGGGGGTGTTCAGGGATGGCCCGCAAATGGAGATGGGATTGCAATTGGACTATGGGAGGGGGTGGAGGGGCAGCAAATTCTAAATGTCAAATTCACAAGAAAACGGAAGTAATTCATGCTGGTTTTTTTCAGTGGGAGTTCACACTAGAATTTCCCACACACTGTGCACTGCAGAGGCCACCAGCGAGAATAGCATTAGATTTCAGGGGCAGGGTCAATTCCCGCCCAGGAGGGTGAAACCAGTGGGCCTCTGAGTATACGCAGTAGCCCCGAACTGGCAACCTCCCATTTGCTGGCCAGCTCGATTGCTGGCCAGCCCGGGACCCCGCAGTGCTGCACACCCAACCTTCGCATGGCCCAATCGTGGCCTCCCCCGACTATTCCCAGCCTATCCTCACTCTTGTCCCGGAGTGCTCTGATCTCTAGCCCGTACCCCCACCCCCTTAGTGATGACCTCCCCCCAACACAGTGAAGACCCCTTTGGAGGCAGACCCCCATCCCGACAGAACCCCCCCCAACTCACCCCGATCGTTGACCTTCCTCCTGCTCCCATTGATCCCCATGTAGAGTGGCAGCGACACCCCTCTGCCCCACATTGCCCCATAGCCTCACCCCCCACAAAGCCCTTCCCCCATATGCCCCATCGTCATATGCCCTACCCCCTTGGCACTGATCCATGCCCAATAGGCAATGCCAAGGTGCCCTCTGGGCATGGGCACTTTGCACCTGGAGTAGTGCCGGGGTGCATGGCTAGCACTTCCAGGATGCCCATGCCTTGGGGGCACCACCCACCCCCACTGCTTGACCCCCTGGGAGACCCGATCGCCTGCTTCACATCCAGATGGTTCCCCATAAGTGGGGGAGCTACTCTAATCTCCGCTACAGTTAAATACTCCTGGTGGTGTGAGAGATGCTAGTGGGCCCAGAGAATTCAGTCCAGTGCCCGATAATCACATTAAAAATAGATTCAAATTGTATTAAAATCACCTACCTGGTCTTCCCACCGGTTTCCAGCACAGATCTGGCGCAGAAATCTGGTGCTGGGAGATGTAGTCGTGGTGGGAATGTATGTGCAAATCCCTTGCACGCCCAGCTGTGAGATTCTCCCACCCCACTGCACTAGAATATTAGCACGGCGGGGTGGGAGAATTGCCTCATAAATCCCTAAGCAAACTTAAACATGTTAAAACGTGTTAGCACAGTAAGAAGTCTTAAAACACCAGGTTAAAATCCAAATGTTTATTTGGTTTGCTACCAAATAAACCTGTTGGACTTTAACCTGTGTTGTAAGACTTCTTACTGTGTTTACCTCAATCCAACGCCCATCTCCACAAAATGTGTCAGCAACAGCTTTATTACTTTGATTCAGGAAAATAACTGATTACTTGCCTTCTGTGAATACAGTAACACTGTAAACAGTGCTGCTTTAAAAAATGCAATTTCTTACTTTCTGTGTAAACCATATCAAGTACAAAGAAAGAGAAGGCAATTGGAGCAACCTTGCTGTTCATCGTGGTTTACTTGAATAATGTTGTTTATCTTCTCACTGTTGTTGCCTTCATTTGCAATTAACTGTTCACTGCTAAGCTACTACATTTGTTATCTTAGTATCTTTAGTTTATAACTGTGTGGTTCCCAGCAAGTCATCCATGATTTTCACAGTGAATGAAACACATTTAATTAAAAACATTGTTGAAATGAAATACCAAGGGAATTAATGTTAACACCAGCAGGTGACTGATAGATTGTTTGCCAGGGCAGGGAATTATGCGAACCAACTCCGTATGTGGCAATGGCAATGCTGCTCAAAATCTGGAGAGACATGAAAAGGGCAATTTGTGCCGGTGAGTTTCCGAATTCCAATCTTCCAGCCGATGACTGGGGGGAAGTGACAGATGATCGGGCAGAAGGGGCTGATGATTGGGGAGGGGCAAGGGAGGGAGAGTAGTGCTGACTCCGATCGGTGGTTGGGGGGGGGAGATCCCGCGACCTCTGTGGAGGTGGGGGGTTGGGGTTTATTCCTCTCATAGTCAGGGTGCCCTTTAAAGATAGTGCCTGATCCCAGTGCTGGATTTACCAGCATGTTGGGGCCCTGCCCCTCCTGCATGATGGCATGAAATACACCCCCCTCCTTGTTTTTTTAGGCAGAATGTCGTAGGGTTTGGAGAGAAAACCAGTGTGTTTCTAAAGAAAGCACACTGGTTTTCTCATCAGAAATAACATTGCCATTCTTTGGTAAGATTTCCTCCATGAGTACCAGTCCAAAAAAAAGATTGGCAGAAGCCAATTTGGAATTATAGAAGGCCATTGAGATAGCGCTATGATTGGAGTATGCAGAGAAAGAAGTTCAGGAACTACAGGGGACGTCAGATAGCAGTGTCTGCCAATTGGGCAGAGGGACCTCATGCAACCTCCATCCCTCAACAGAGAGCAATGGCATCAGTAAAATATCTCAGATTGCCTTACAGTAGTGGAGTCTGAGTCGCATCACCAGTCAATTAAGAAAGGTCAGGGATATTCTTTAGATTTCTAAGGAGCATATTCATTAAGATTGTAGATGATAGATGGTGGACTATTGCAAGTGCTGCGGAAGTCCACAATCGAGACTAAGATATAGGAACAGTCAAAATGTGTGCTATTTCAAGACAAAATCAAGGCCTGTACCAGACTGTACCTTAGAGGTAAGGCCCACAACCAGAAACAGGGACAATGCAATTAAATCGTATTGCCTCAACAAAGGTTGCCTCCATAATGGGAGCTGTTAGTAAATGGCCACGGATGAAAAATGGAAGAGGACAAGGGCTTGGGTCTTCGTTATCAGGGAGCAGACTCATAATTGCCTTCAAGCTGATAGTCAAAGAACAAAGAACAAAAACAGCCTGGGAAACAGGCCCTTCGGCCCAACTAGCCCATGCCGCCATTTTAATATTACCATGACCCTTATCTATGCTAATGGCATTCCACATTGAGGGAAAACTAATTTAGTGACAATTTATTACCTCCAATCAGCCTAATAACACATCTTTGGGGTGTGGGAGGAAACCAGAGCACCGGAGAAAACCCACGCAAGCACGGGGAGAATGCGCAAACTCCCACAGACACCGGCCCAAATCCATGTGTCTGCACAGCAAACAGTGATAGTCACTGAGCTGTCGTATTGCCAACATCTGGTCCAGTTTAAGTGTACACTAACGACATGAAGCACTAGGCTACTCTCGAACATCCAAGAGCAGACCCATTGTGTATATGCCCCTCGTTGGACAACAAGGCGGACTGACTTAAAACCTATGAATTAAAAGAGAAAAACATTAGTATCATTCCACATCCTTATACATTACCAGGGACGTCCCAATGCTAATGAACCTTATTAAAACAATCTCCTATATCCTTCCATCTCCAACCCACTCATGTGCCTGTCTAAGTAACTCTTAAACAACTCCAGCGTGCCTGCCTCCACCACCTTGCTTGGCAGAGCATTCCACACCCCCACTACCCTCTGTGTGAAAAACCTCCCTCTAATTATCCGTGTTATACCTCTCCCCCATCACCCTAAGCCCGTGGCCCCTCGAACTGTGCATTTCTAACATAGGAAATAGCTTACCACCGTTTACTCTACCTATACCCTTCATAATCTTATATACCTCTATTAGATCCCCCCTCAGTCGCCATCTTTCAAGGGGAAACAGCTCCAATTTGCTCAATCTTTCCTCATAACCCAGTCCTTCCATACCAGGCAACATCCTGGTAATCCTCCTCTGCACTCTCTCCAGGGTCTCCACGTCCTTCCAGTAATAAGGTGACCAGAACTGGACGCAGTACTCCAATTGCAGCCTAACCAACGTTCTATACAACTGCAACATTAGACTCCAGCTCTTATACTCTATACCCCTTTCTATAAAGGCTAACATACCATAAGCTTTCTTCATAATCTTCTCCACTTGTACTGCCACCTTCAAAGACTTGTGCACTTGCACCCCCAGGTCCCGCTGTGTTTCTATACTCTTTATAGGCTTACCCTTTATCATATAACTCCCCCCTACATTATTCCGCCCAAAATGCATCACCTCACATTTATCCGGATTAAACTCCATTTGCCATATATCTGCCCAATATACCAGCCTATCTATATCCTGTTGTATTGCCCTCCTCACTGCCCACTAATCCAGCCATGTTAGTGTCATCTGCAAATTTGCTGATCACACCACTTACTCCCTCTTCCAAGTCATTTATATATACTACAAAGAGAAGAGGTCCCAGTACTGAGCCCTGCGGCACACCACTAGTGACAGACGTCCAGCTAGAAAAGGACCCTTCCACTACTACTCTCTGACTCCTCTTAGCAAGCCAGTTCTCAACCCATCTAGATACCTGGCCTTGTATCCCATGAGCCTTTATCCTTTCAACCAACCTACCATGAGGGACTTTGTCAAACGCCTTACTGAAATTCATATAGACGACATCCACGGCTCATCCTTTGTCGACCGTTTTTGTCACCTCCTCAAAGAATTCTACCAGATTCGTAAGGCAAGACTTCCCTTTACAAAGCCATGCTGCATATCCCTAATCAGATCTCAACGCTCTAAGTGCTCATACATCCTAACCCTGAGAATCCTCTCCATCAACTTGCCTACCACTGACGTCAAACTCACTGGCCTATAGTTACCAGAGTTATCCCTCCTACCCTTTTTAAACAACGGTACCACATTCGCTATCCTCCAGTCCTCTGGGACCTCACCTGTGTCCAAAGAAGAGACAAAGATTTGTGTCAGAGGCCCAGCAATTTCATCTCTCGCCTCCCTAAGCAGCCTAGGATAAATGCCATCGGGCCCCGGAGATTTATCAGTTTTAATGCTACCTAAAAGCCCTAACACTTCCTCCCTTGTAATGGATAGTTCCTTCAATTGGTCTACAGCTCCCTCAAAGACTGTACCAGACATCAAGCCCCTGTCCTTCGTGAATACTGACACAAAGTATTCATTCAGGATCTCCCCCATTCCCTCGGAGTCTAAGCACCATTCCCCTCCTCTGTCCCTGAGAGGACCGATTTTTCCCCTAGCCACTCTTTTGTTCCTAACATAGGAGTAAAACGCCTTTGGATTTTCCTTAATCCTACCTACCAAAGCCATTTCATGCCCCCTTTTTGCCCTCCTAACTCCCCTTTTGAGATCCCTCCTACTCTCTCTGTACTCCTCCATCGCTCTCTCTGTTCCCAGTTGCTTAGACCTAACATACGCCTCTCGTTCCTTCCTGACCAAGTCCTCAATATCTCTAGTAATCCACGGCTCTCTAATCCTACCTTTCCCATCCTTCCTCTTATCCGGCACATGTCTTTCCTGCAACCATTTCAGTTTTCCCTTGAAAGACTCCCACATGACTAACGTGGACTTGCCCTCCAACAGCCTATCCCAGTCTGTATCCCTAAGCTCCTGCCTAATCTGGCTGTATCTAGCCTTCCCCCAATTTAGCACCCTCCCCTTAGGACAGCACTCATCCTTTTCCATTAGTATCCTAAAGTAGACAGAGTTGTGGTCACTATTAGCCACATGTTCACCTTCTGCAACCTCAACCACCTGACCCGGCTCATTGCCCAGAACTAAATCCAGTATAGCCCCCTCCCTATTCGGGCTATCTACGTACTGCTCCAAGGATCCTTCCAATACACATGTTATGAATTCCTCCCCGTCCAAACCCCCAGCTCTAGGCACCTTCCAATCCACCCCAGGGAGATTAAAATCTCCCACTACAACAACCCTGTTCTTCCTACACTTATCCAAAATGTCTCTACATATACCCTCTTCCACTGCCCGCGGGCTGTCGGGCGGTCTGTAGTACACCCCTAGCATAGTAATTGCTCCCTTCCTATTCCTCAACTCCACCCACAGAGACTCAATTCCTAACCCCTCTATATTATCCTCCCTCTGCACTGCTGTGATCTGCTCCCTAACTAACAATGCCACTCCCCCTCCTCTTTTTGACCCTCCTCTGTCATGCCTAAAACACTTATACCCAGGAATATTTAGCTGCCAGTCCTGCCCTTCCTTTAACTACGTCTCTGTCACTACCACCACATCTAAATTCCTCGCGGACGTTAAGGCCCTAAGTTCATCCACTTTACTCGTCACACTCCTCACATTAAAACATATGCACTGAAGACCTACAGGCCCACTCGGATCCTCCTTCTCCTCTCATCTAGACTTACCCTGTCACCCAACTCACTCCCAATCCCAGTGCCTACTGAGCTATCTGTCTCCTTCCCACCGCCCCCCTCCATATTAGTTTAAACCCTGCCGAAACACTCCAGCTAACCTCCCAGCTAAAATATTTGTGCCCTTCCCATTTAAATGTTCCCCATCCCACTTGTACAGGTGCCCTTCCCTCACAAAGACTTCCCAATGGTCTACAAAAGCAAAACCCTCTATCTTGCACCAATCCCTCAGCCACGCATTCAGCTGTAGGATTCATTATTCTTATGAGCTCCTGAACATAGAAAACACAAAGGCCAGACTAGCCACCTACATGGGTGGGGGCTATTGCAACTCTACTGACTTACAGGCAGCAGTCAGTTGGACTTCTACTCCTCATTTTACAGGGACAAGGACCAAGCCTTATGGGGAAAGATCAGACAAAACTGGCTAGAGACCTTCAGGCTGGGAGTAGGGGGACTGTACAAAGTTGTCAATAAGTACTTCAAAGTCTTCCAAGAAGGGCTTGGAAAAATAATATTCGTTTGCTGAGGTATCAGGTGAGCCGAAATTCAGCAAGTATATTTACAGATGAATGTAGCCACTGAACTTCAACCATTGTTTACCATTATTGCTCGTAAGGCTCTTTCTCATTATAAAAGATTACCTTTTCAATAACATCAGCACCAGCCCTATTTTAAAGATCGATCGACTAGATTTTAAGTGATCTCACTGGTGTACAATGTTACCTGGATGATACTCTTATTAAAAGGTCCAGTTAACAGGAACACTTAAATAAGTTAGAATTAAAGATGGATGCTATTTTCAAAGCACCACTTCCAACAAATGTGACACAATTGAGGTCATTTCTAGGCTGAGTAACTTATTTTGGCGGATTTGTTCTAACTTAGCTAGCTACCTTATTAAAGCCATTGTACTATTTACTATGTGTGAAATAGTCATGGGACTAGACTTCAGAAAGCATGCAAGTCTTGCATGCATGAAAGCATACAAGGCTTACAGAAATCAGAAGTATTGGTTGACTTTAATCTGAAGCTACCATTGATGACTTGCTGCAGTTATACAGGGCCTTGGTGAGGCCATACCTTGAGTATTGTGTGCAGTTTTGGTTTCCTAGTCTGAGGAAGGACATTCTTCCTACTGAGGGAGTCCAGCGAAATTTCACCAGACTGATTCCTGGAATGGCAGGACTGACATATGAAGAGAAACTGAATTGACTGGGCTTGTACTCACTGGAACTTGGAAGAATGAGAGGGAATCTCATAGAGACATATAAAATTCAGATGGGACTAGACAATCTAGATGCGAGAAGAATTTTCCTGATGTTGGGGAAGTGCAGAACTAGGGGTCACTGTGTAAGAATAGGGGGCAAACCATTCAGGACTGATTTGAGCAAGAATGTCTCCACTTAGAGAGCTGTGAACCTGTGGAATTCTCTACCACAGAAAGCTGTTGGGGCCAGTTCATTAGATATGTTCGAGAGGAAGCTGGACATGGCCCCTGTGAATAAAGGAATCAAGGGGTATGGAGAGAAGCGGAAGTGGGATACTGAAAGTGCATGATCAACCATGATCATATTGAATGAAGATGCAGATTCAAAGAGTTGAATGACCTATTCCTGCACCTATTTTCTATGTTTCTATTACTGCTTGCTTGCAATGTTTCATTTTATGAAGTGAGGGCAATAGTTTTACACATTGTGCCTTGGGGAGAGGAATGACCAATAGTTTTTGCTTCGCGTATTCTGACGAGTGCTGCATTTAACTATGTTAAGATAGAAAAGGAAGAATTGAGTATAACTTTTGGGGTACAAAGGTTTCATCATTATTTATACAGTTGTCATTTCACACTATTTACTGATCATTGACCCTTAACTACTATTTTTGGGCCATCTAAAGTCACATCGTTGTTAGCTGTTTGCTGATTGTAAAGATCGTCATTGCACACTTCTATGATATAATGTATCATCAATCAAAGTACCATGCTAATACTGGTGCATTATGATGCTTACCTTTACCTATTGAGCAAATGCCACCAATTAGCTTTGCTAATATTTTTTATTGTCCGCTGGTAGATTATTTGCCTGTAACAACTTCTCAAGTTCAGAGACATACTTGAAATGATCCTGTGAGGGGGAAGGTGATGGATATGGTATTGAAATGAACAATAGCTGGAATGCATTGAATGCATCCTGATTTGAAACCATGAGTGGGATTTTTCAGCCAAGCTAACCCCAAGGACAGAAATTCCCGCTCGAGGTCAACTGAACCATTCACCTCTGCCTGCTACAATTCCCATGGTGGAAAATTCCCAGGGAAAATTCCATCCCATATGTGTCAAGGAAGCTTGAATTAACCATCCAAGGTATTTATTGTGAGGAATCCAATTGATCTTTCCTCCTAGTCTGTGTGCAAGTGTTCTTGAACAACTACATGAAGGATATCCTGGTGTAGTCCGGATGAAAGAATTAGCATGTAGTTATCTTTGGTGGCTGAATCTGGATGCCCAGGTTGAAAAAAATGTGGGGTAGTGTCAATCCTGTGCACGAATAAGAAATACACCATCATTGTCACCTTTACACCTTTGGAAGGAGCCTGAGATGCCATGTAAATTTTGCCGATCTGTTTGAGGGTGACATAGTCTTAGTCACAGTTGATGCAGACTCAAGTGGTCTGAAGTTGCTATCATGAGATCTACTACATCTGAACAAACCATTGAAAAACTTGACAAAGTTTTTGCAAGATTTGGTAAACTGGAATAATGGCTCACAGCTTACTTCACAAGAGTTTGAGGATTATCTCAAAGTAAACTATTCACTTCTTTAGTCCCTTGTGCTGTGAATATTAATACAGGTTTAGTTGAATTTTAATTGCCTGATGATTGTACCTTTGCTATTATATCATATGAAAATGAAGCAGAATTAGTTCCAAGAAAATTGTCCACTGAAGTTCCAAATGATTCTTCTAGGGTCAAGGACAGCCAAATTCCAGAATGCTATACACAACCAAAGAGGAATAAACATTCTTTTGCTGGGGACCAGATCAGAAACCTCAAGGTATGTTATGAAGTTAGCCTAGACCTTTATCCTTCCTTTTGATTTTAGCATTAGGGCAAGCCTAAGGTATTTTGCACCAGTTATGAATCAATTGACCCACTAGGAAGCTTTAATCAAAACAAACTTTATTGAAGAACACAGTTAGACTATAACAAAAATTAGAATAACTTTTACCAATTAAAATATTTAAACATGACAAAGAATAATTCTCAACATCTAGCAATCTCCATAGTTCCACTTTAAGTAATGTACCCCATGGACATAAATCCCTTTTTCAGAATCAGTTAGCACCAAAAACCAATATGCTCACGTGGATGCTAAATTTCTAGCCTTTTAACACCTCTGGACAGATATCCAGTCAGCCACCTGATTTCTAGTTCTCATACGCAACCTCCAGAGGACAACAGACCCCCAAACATCAGAATCTCAGAGTAATAGACTTATTTCCTGACAGATTCCAGTCCCTAAATCCAGAGAGAGAAAGAGGCAAAAAGATCTTAAACAGCAGACTGCCCTTGATCTCCCTGTGTAAGCCAAGCTCTGCCCAGTCACCTGATATTACTGACAATCAACTTAATCAAGTCCTACTTTGCAAAACCCAATGGGAGCACTAAAAACAACAAAACAATATTAATCCAGATTAAAACAAACATTCTAACAATTAGCAGCAATTATGCTGCTGCAGTAAGAATATTGGCCTGCTGGATACAGACCTTGCGGCATCAATTAGAACAGACTATTTAAACAGAAACATGATTAAAATATATTTCTTAAAGGCACAGTATCATCACACTCCTGATCCATTTTCTTATTTAACTGTATATAATGATTAATGATGCATAGTACTGTATCTAGAGTAATATTGATCATAATGATACTTTAGACACAGTACTATGCATCATTAACATGGTAGTAATTTGTTGCCGTGACCACAGAAGTAAAGAGAGGGATGTTATATATTTAAATAGTTGTATGATTGCTTTAAGAGCACATGATTTGATGTCATTGAGTGTTTCAGAGGCTCCTGCTTCTAGTTTCAGTTTCTACTCTGTACAAGCAAAACCTCCAAGAATAAATACTTTGTAGTTAGTTTGAATCCACATAAGAATATAAGAAATAGGAGCAGGAGTAGGCCATCTAGCCCTTCGATCCTGCCCCACCATTCAATAAAATCATGGCTGATCTGAAGTGGCTCAGTTCTACTTTCCCGCTTTCTCCCCATAACCCTTAATTCCCTTGCCTACCAAAAACCTATCTACCCGTGTCTTAAATATATTTAGCGAGGTAGCCTCAACCACTTCAACGGGCAGAGAATTCCAGAGATTCACCACCCTTTGAGTGAAGAAGTTCCTCCTCAACTCCATTCTAAACTGGCCCCCCTTTATCTTGAGGCTGTGCCCTCTAGTCCTGCTATCCTTTCTAAGCGGGAAGAATCTCTCTACCTCTACTCTATCCAGCCCCTTCATTATCTTATACGTCTCTATAAGATCCCCCCTCATCCTTCTAAACTCCAACGAGTACAGACCCAGTCTATTTAGTCTCTCTTCATAGTCCAACCCCCTCATCTCCGGTATCAGCCTAGTGAACCTCCTTTGCACTCCCTCCAAGGCCAAAATATACTTGCGCAAGTGCGGCAACTAAAACTGCACACAGTACTCCAGCTGCGGTCTCACCAGTGCCCTGTACAGTTGCAGCAAGGCCTCCCTGCTTTTATATTCTATCCCCCTCGCTATAAAGGCCAGCATCCCATTCGCCTTCTTGATCACCTGCTGCACCTGCAGACTGGGTTTTTGCGATTCATGCACAAGGACCCCCAGGTCCCTCTGCACTGTAGCATGCTGCAGCTTTTCGCCCTTTAAATAATAATCCCTCCTACTATTATTCCTGCCAAAGTGGATAACCTCACACTTGCTAACATTGTACTCCATCTGCCAGGTCCTCACCCACTCGCTCAGCCTTTCCAGATCCCTCTGCAGACTTTCCACACCGCACAATTGCACAATTTGCTTTTTCACTTATCTTCGTGTCATCAGCAAATTTCGACACTCTACGCTCAGTCCCCTCCTCCAGATCATCTATATAAATGGTAAATAGCTGAGGCCCCAGCACCAATCCCTGCAGCACTCCACTAGTCACCAACCGCCAATCAGAATAGCACCCATTGATACCAACTCTCTGCCTCCTATTAGACAACCAATCCTCTATCCACGCTAACACCTTACCCCCAACTCCATGCCCCCTAACCTTCTAAAATAACCTTTTGTGCGGCACCTTATCAAACGCCTTTTGAAAATCAAGAAACACCAGATCCACTGGCTCACCTCTGTCTACCGCACTAGTCACATCCTCATAGAATTCCAATAAATTCGTCAGATACGACTTCCCCTTAACGAATCCGTGCCACGTCTGCTCTATCAAACAATTCTTCTCAAGGTGCCTCGCTATTTCTTCTTTGATGATGGATTCAAGCATCTTTCCAACAACAAACGTTAAACTAACCGGCCTATAATTCCCTGCCTTTTGCCTGCTACCTTTTTTAAACAGCGGCGTAACATTAGCTGTTTTCCAATCTTCCAGAACTTCCCCGGAATCCAGCAAAGTTTGGTAAATAATCACTAAGGCGTCTACTATCACCTCTGCCATTTCCTTCAGAACCCTGGGATGCATTCCATCCGGTCCTGGGGACTTGTCCACCATCAGTCCCGCTAGTCGATCAAGCACTACCTCTCCAGAGACAGTAATCGCGTTCAGGTCCTCAACTCCTACCATCCTTCTATCTTTAATACCCGGCAAACTATTCGCGCCCTCCTCCATGAAGACTGAGGCAAAAAACTTATTTAAAGCCTCAGCCATTTCCTCATCTCCCACCACTAAATATTCCCTCTCATCCTCTAAGGGCCCAACATTCACTCTAGCCAGCCTCTTCCTCCTTATATATTTGTAAAAACTCTTACTGTCCTTTTTTATATTTGGTGCTAGTTTAGCTTCATAGTCTATCCTTCCTTTCTTTATCAACTTCTTAGGCAATCTTTGTTGATTTTTAAACCTCTCCCAATCTTCTACTCGCCCACTACTTTTAGACACATCTTTGTTGATTTTTAAACCTCTCCCAATCTTCTACTCGCCCACTACTTTTAGACACTTGAAAAGCATCAGCTTTTAATTTAATACTCTCCTTTATTTCCTTCAATAACCACGGCTGATTATCCCTTCTCCTACGTTCCTTCTTTACCATTGGAATAAATTTCTGCTGAGCACTGAAAAAGATCTCTTTAAAGATCCTCCACTGTTCGTCAGCAATCCTACCGACCAATCTGCGCCCCCAATCTACATTTGCCAATTCCTCTCTCATCCTATCGTACTCCTCTCTGTTCAAATAGAGGACACAGGTCCAGGACCTTACTTTCTCATCCTCCATCTGCATCAAAAACTCAACCATACAATGATCGCTCGTCCCAAGAGGATCCCTCACAACAAGATCCCTAATTCTACCTGCCTCGTTACATAACACCAGATCTAAGACAGCTCGCTCCCTCGTCGGTTCTGTCACACACTGTTCAAGGAAGCCATCCCGGCAGCATTCCAAGAACTCTTTCTCAAGCCCACCGCATCCGACATGGGTCAACCAATCAATATGTAGATTGAAATACCCCATAATTATCGCTGTTCCATTTCGGCACACATCATTTATTTGCTTGTTTATAGCCTGCCCCACCTCCAAGTTACTATTTGAGGGCCTATAGACCACACCTACCAATGTCTTCCTCCCCTTACTGTTCCTTATCTCTACCCACAACGATTCCACGTTCTGCTCTTTGGAGCCTATATCTTCCCTTACTACCGCCCTGATGTTATCCTTAATCAGCAGAGCTACCCCACCCGCTTTTTCCTCCTGTCTATCCTTCCTAAACACTTGATACCCCAGCTCCCAGTCCCTGTCACCCTGCAACCACGTTTCTGTAATGGCCACCAGATCATATCCATTTGTGCTGATCTGCGCCATCAGCTCATTCACTTTGTTCTGAATGCTTTGTGCATTCAGATAAAGGGCCTTTATCCCAGCCTTTATCTGGACCCTATTTGAAGGAATACTACCAACCTTTCTCATGCCCCCTACCCCCTTTATTATTGGGACATCCTTAACATTTGCCCTTGCCCATACCCTCTCTTTTACTTTAGACATTGTAATTTCTCCCACCCCTGCACCCTCCCCCCCCTAATTAATTTAAAGCCCTATCTACAGTCCTAGTTATACGATTCGCCAGGACTCTGGTCCCAGCATGGTTCAGACCAAGACCATCCCATCTGAACAGGTCCCACCTGCCCCAATACTGGTGCCAATGCCCCATAAATTCAAACCCATTCCTCCCACACCAATCCCTGAGCCACCTATTCATCTCTTTAGTCCTATTTACCCTACACCCATCTGCATGCGGTTCAGGTAGTAATCCAGAGATAATCACCTTGTCAGTTCTGCTTTTTAATTTCATTCCCAGCTTTTCATACTCCCTCTGCAGATCCTTAGTTCCCATTTTGCCTATGTTGTTGGCACCCACATGTACCACAACGACCGGATTCTCACCCTCCCACTCCAGGTTCCTCTGCAGCCCAGATGAGACATCCTGGACCTGAGCTTTTCAACCTTTGATGTGAGGTGATGGAGTTGTGCCTACCCCTTTCAAAATGCAAACTTAGAAATCTGGCTTGTTGTTGTTTCCTGTAACAGTGTCTACGTCCTACATAATTGACCTGGACACTATCCACTATAGCAGCACTTACTAATAAGTGTCCCAAGAAGGAACAGCATAGCCTAGCTTAGCAGTCCTCCCACACATCATATCCCAAACAGATCAATCATTCTTTTGATTCCCTTTTATCTGTGCGTCAAAATGGTGGTCCAACATCTGTAATCCAAGACAGAATTTAACCCTTCCTCCCTCACTGTCCATGTGTGTTTGATTTACCTGGTGTCTCATGAAATGCAGGTACAAATTCCAACTGCTATTCTCCAGCCTCCCCCATTAATATTGAACCCTGTCATTGTGGTGGTAGACATAGCCATGTTCCCTCTTCCTGAGTCCATCAGCTGTGAGATGCTCTTGCCACACATGGTCCTGCATGCACCCCGCTGGAGGCTGTGTGCACTGTAACTTACAGGGGTTCCATTCTTCTGCTATGCAAACTTCACATATTTCTGCACTTCCGTATTACGCGTTCTCTATCTGCAGGTGGCAGATGTCCCCTGTAACCATCTACCCACAGTAAAAAGTCTGACAACACCATGACCATCTACCCACTGCAGCCAAGTACAGAGCCCAGCATGCCCAGAGACATCCACTGTAGGACAACCTTGCATATCAAGTTGTGCATTTTTCCTTCGGAGCACAAAGCCCTTGCTCCTCCCTGCAGCTTGGGTACACCATGCTTCCAATGATTTCTCCCGCTATATGCTTGCTATTCTTTTGTATTGTTTCCCATCTCTAACTTCAGACTATGAGGTTCAAATAGCACTTGGACTGTCTATCATCTGTGACTCCTTCCCATTTTGCAACAGGACTGTATGCAGTCTCTGATTCCTGCACTTAAATAGGAATCTTCAGATAGTTCCCATTTCCAAAGATGACTATGATCAGCAGTAATCTTCACAAACCACTGCAACCCCAACCTGTTTAGTGTACAAATCATTGCCATGGGCCACACTGAAAGACCCCCACCCATTAATCTGCAGTTGTGTGCATCCCCTTCCAATAAGACAGGTACTATCCCTTAGACCCCCCCCCTGTTTATCTGTATTTCACAGTAAGAAGTCTCACAACACCAGGTTAAAGTCCAACAGGTTTGTTTGGTAGCAAAAGCCACTAACTTTCAGAGCTCGCTGCTCCTTTGTCAGGTGAGTGGGAGTTCTGTTCACAAACAGAGCATATAAAGACACAAACTCAATTTACAAAATAATGGTTGGAATGTGTGAATTTACAGATAATCAAGTCTCAAAGGTACAATGTGAGTGGAGACAGCATTAAACACAGGTTAATGAGATGTGTATTGTCTCCAGCCAGGACAGTTAGTGAGAATTTACAAGCCCAGGCAAGTTGTGGGGGTTACAGATAGTATGACATGAACCCAAGATCCTGGTTGAGGCTGTCTCATGTGTGCAGAACTTGGCTATCAGTCTCTGCTCAGCAACTCTGCGATGTCATGTGTTGAAAAGGCTGCCTTGGAGAACGCTTATCTGAAGATCAGAGGTCGAATGCCTGCTGAAGTGTGTTGTCAGTAAATAATACTGCTGAGACTAGTCGTGAGTCAAAGTACAGTAGTTTTATTACAAAAGCTTTTGGGAGAAGCCTGTTTTCTGAAGTGGTTCACCAGACTTCTCCCCGAACACAAGAGTAGATTTTTATACATCCCAGTTCCAGCCCCTAGGTTCTCCAGGATGTCTGTCATAGTTCGCCATCCATCATGTGGTTATTGCTCACCCTTTGTGTAGTCTGTTGTAATTGTAGCTATCTCAAGGCCACGATGACCTCCGTTCTGTTCCTCTAGCGTGATTAGCCATTATTGCATCTCGACACCTGTGGTTTATTTAGCCAGCATACAAGGTTACAAGCTTGCACAAACAGGTTACAGGAGTGCAGAAAGAAGTCTTGCAATACTTTGCACAAATCTTTAAGTATCACAAAGTTCATTAACCTGTTCCCTTCTTCATTCTCCCCTTTTGGTCAGGGCCTTACTAAAGCATGGCTCCATGACCAATTTAGAACTAAATGTTACCAGCATATGGGCCCAACTTCTTTGTCAGGAGGTCTGTCTCCTCTGCCTGTACATTTGTGCTTGCTATAACCCAGGTTGCTACTGTTTTACAACAAGTGGTCAATGATGTCATACAAGCACAGCAAGCAATAACAATTATAATTAATACAATCAATCCATGCATCAGGGATGACCCCACGACCTGAACCATTGCACCAGTCAGCCTGGAGGGTTATAATTGTGATATTGGCTCCCCTCAACCTGTATTGTTTTTGCTACATGTTTAATATGATCTGCCAAGTGAGTTATATTCTCCAAAGCATCTGGAATATACACACAGCATTTGGAGCCACCTATAGTGCATGTCCCTCCTTGGGGGTGCTAATGGGTTCTGTAATGCAACAATCCAAATAGCTACAACCTCTGCTGATACCTCGGAGACGGCTGTGCTTACCTCCACGAACCCATCTCTAGAATCATTTGCGATTCTCTCTAAGGTTGTGGCCATGCGTATAAGTTCTTGTGCTGCCTTTGCCATTCCATACAGTGGGTAGGCTATCATGAAGAACTGTGCTATCTCACTAATGGCTAACTTGGCCCTCAGCAAGTGTATCTCCGGGTGGCCTCTTAAGTTGGTGTAATGGTGAAGGTAGGGCACCACATATGCTAGGTAGCATGATCCAAACGAATTCTGGAGAAGCTATGGATAAGGCCTTATTTCCACAAAGTATGTTCCATTGTATGCAATAGGATGTTGTACTGACCATGGCCCAGTGGCATTACTAGACTTTGCTGAGCAGTTTGTGAGGAGTATCAGTTGGTTGGACATGGTAAGTGTGGTAATATTCAGAGTCTAGGTACAATTACTCCAGCCCACTGATTTAGCACCATTCCTAGTGATGCATATAGATCCTTTCTGGTTGTTTATGAGAACAAAGTAGGGTGGGGGTTTTGATCTATTATAAGAAGGTTGGTAACTGCTGGAAAAGGAAGATAGATCACAACTATCCAGGCTTTGATCTTTCACTATCCTAGTAATATTAACTGTGTTTTGACATGAGCTTCCTGATGAGACTACACGTTTGTTGGTATTAGCCTCCCTTATGGTGTTATACATATAAGTTCTATCACCTCTAACTGCCGCCCCTGCCCCCCCCCTTTATCCATCCCATTTTGCATCAACACTTTAACTGTTTCTTTCTCATTCCAAGGGATGGGGAATAAAGGATTCCCTCCCCTGCCTCCATGCGTAGGGATGTGCGAGCAGACCCAGCACTTGCTCATTTGATTGTGATGCATACAGGTAAGACATATACACAAAGGTGTTTCTAGAGGACAGGTGAAATGACCGCTTGGGTCAACCGTCTCTTGCTGAGGTACTCATCCTCTTGAATCCTCCACCTTTGCTAGGCACAGGACCCCCCCACCCACCCACCTACCCTGGTTCTTCAATTAAGCACTGAAAACTCCAGCTGCACCATGTTACATTGCATGGAAATTCCCACTCACCTCGCCCCTCCAACAGGGTTGGCAACGTGTTACGATTAAGGGATCCTGAGCAAAGGTCCCTACGGGTTACCTCCAAGGGACCTATTCCAGGTGTGGGTGGTTAAAATAGATAGAGTCATTGTTACAGAGATGTTTACGGTGCTCTGTCCCTACATCCTCACAAGTCCACTTATACTTTCCCTCTGTGGCTGACAGGGCCAAGGTCATGAGAAGCAGCAGGAGAAGCATCCGATAATAACTCGCACAACCGTTATACAATGGTTCAAAGGCTATATCGCCCGCGTGCAACTTCCTGCAAACCTGTTCAGCTTGCTTGGAGGTAAGCCGCCTTGCGTATCTGTGAACTGAGCACATGACATATTTTTCCAATTTGTGTCAGTGTATTCTTTCAGCTGAGTCCAGTGTTTCCAGACGCCCCTGCCTTGCATATCTGTGCAGGCACAGGTGTCTCCATTGATGAAAATCTCATACGGGCCATTCCATTTGGGGGCGAACCCAGGTTTTCTGGGTAATGTTTTTACTATAACTTTACTGCCCACCGGGGTACCTCAGGGGTTTGTTCTAGTTCACTTTGCTTGTCTACCGTTATTTGTCTGTCCTGGACTGTTTTTCGCACTTAATTCTAAAACACGCTGCCTAATTCTGTCCCTCAATGGACCTACATTGCACCACGCCCCCCCCCCCCACCCGCCCCCAACCCCCCCCCCCCCCCCCACCCCCTCCCCAGTAATGATGAACTCAGGCAGTTGCATAGCCCTCCCGGTCATTAGCTCATATGGTGTCAGTCCAGTGGTTCGATTCGTAGTGGCTCTGAATTTCATTAATATGGTGGGTAATACCTCTGTCCACCTCTTCCCTGATTCCTGCATGGCCAGGGAGGTCTTAAGTGTCCTATTCATATGCTCTACCATTCCGAGCTTTGAGGGTGACAGGGTATGCGAAATTTCTGTTTTGTCCCCTTCGGTTGACATATGGTTTTTACTACCGTCCCCATGAAATGTGTGCCCTGATCATAGTCTATTTGCAAAGGTACTTCCCACCTTGGGATAACTTCTTCAGCTAATATTCTTGCCACAGTAGTAAGAGAACAGTTTTTGTCAGGAATGTCTCTACCCATCTGGTGAATTGGTCAATCATTACCATGCAATAGGTTCTCCTGTGTGACTGTGGAAGATGCCCAGTAAAATTGATTTGTAGATGTTCCCAGGTGCCCTTGGATGAGGCTGGTGTCCCATCTTGATTTTTACAGGCCTACCTGGGTTATATTAGGCACAGGTTATGCATCAATGACAATACTGGGCGATGTCCCGTCCCATACCTTTCCACCACCATTCCTTCCCCATACTGGTCATGATGGCATCCCTTCCCACATGTGACAGCCCATAATGTAACTGCATCAGAGTATGCTGAATACATTTGGGTGCTAGGACTTTATTATTTAATCTCCATACCACGCCCACACCCCCCAAAATCAGGTATAGCTCCTTGAGCTTTCCACTTTGCATGTTCTTCTTCAGGGATATTGGCATGTAGCTGTGAGATGTCTATTGGGGGTTTGACTTTAGCCAAGGCGGCCGGCAAGGCCTGCACTTCCCCTATTTCTAAGGCAGATCGTGCTGCTTTGTCAGCTGCTTGGTTCCCTTTAAAGATATGCCCATCAGGGCTTTGCTTGTTGGGTTCCTTTTGGTGTGCTTTTACCTTCAACACCGCGGCTTCCGATGGGAACTCACTGGCCACGAGTAAGGCTTCGATTTTCTGTCCATGCTTGACTGCAGTGCCTCCCGTTGTGACAATCTCCTTCTTCCCCAAACGGTCATATAATCATGCACAATTCCAAATGCATATCTACTGTTGGTGTAAATGTTGACCCTTCTCCCCGCCACCTCAATAAAAGCCTGGGTCAAGGCCACTAGTTCTGCCACTTGTGCTGACGTACCTCCCTCTATCCTTCCTGCTCCGACCACTTGTAAGTCTGCATTTACTACCGGCCATCCCATTCGCGGTGAACCATCTACATACTTCTGTGATCCATCCATAAACAGGGTCTCCTCTGGTGCCTCTAAGAGCACATCCTTTATTTTATTTTCCTCTATCTCCTCATCCAAGTTTCTGCACATGTGTAGTTTCCCTTTACCTAACATTCCTTTGGCAGGGTTCACTCTCATGTCTTGTATGATGGTGATGGACTTAGAGGGGGAGAGGAAGTACTGACTCCCATTTCACCCTTCCCATATTTGAGATAGATCATAATTTTCCTGTATTTAACATTTCCACCAAGGTATATTTGGTGTGCAAGACTATATTTCCCGTCATTACAATGGGCTCGCTGACTTTTATCACTCATGCCGCGCAATCCAGCGCAGCTATACACTGGAGTAATCCGGTCACTACGGGGCCCTCAGTCGTAGAGTAATATTCCACTGGCTGCAGTTTGTTCCCATGGGCTTGGGTCACTACTGCCGAATAAAACCTTAGTTATTACAATAAACGTGAAAATCTTTACTCGCATCTGGTAACCCAAGTCCCGGGGCTGACATTTATCCTGCCTTTAGGTCACTATATGTTTCTTCCTGTTCTGGCCCCCACTTCACAGCTTCTAAAGCGTGTTTCCCCCCTTTCACTAGCTTTTGTATTGGCTCAGCTAATTTAGCAAATTCTGGTATAAAGTTGCGCTTGTAATTAAATAATCCCAAAACTTTTCTTACCCCTCAGACAGTTATCAGCCAAGGCATTTGCTGTATGGCGGTTTTCCTAAACATGGGCATCTCCTTGGTCCCTTGGGATATTAGATGTCCCAAATATAATACCTGTGTCTTTTCTATTTGGCCTTTTTTGGATTTGCCTTCAGCCTTTGATCTTCAAATTGTTTCAAGACTGAATATAGTGTTATCTAATGTTCTGCTTTAGTTTCAGAGGGTATCAAGATTTACACACTGTAAAATTGTGCTCCCTTTTGGGAGTTCCAGTTGTTCCAGTATGTTGCTCATTACTCGGTGAAATATGGCTGGGCTATTATGGAATCCCTGTGGGAGCCTAGTCCTTTCTGTCTGTCATATGGTGTACTGTCTTGTCGCCCACGGTGAAGGCGAATTTGTCCTGTGAACTAAAATCCAATGTGATGGACCAGAATCCGTTAGCTATATCCAACACTGTAAATATCTTATGGGATGGTGATAGTCCATTTAAGATTGTGGAGGGGCGAGCTACAATGGGGTGTAGCTTGGGAGTCACTTTGTTTAGAGCGGTGTAATCAATGGTTAACCTATAACTTCCATTCGGTTTAGGCACCGGCTATGTTGAGGAATTGGTGGTAACTAGTTGTTTCACTACGTATTCCCTTCCTTACTAATCCTTGCATGGTTTCCTTGACTGCCCTTTTGACTTCAGGTTTAATTGGGTATTGTCAATGAGGTTTATGTTCTGAGCTTTCTATTGTTATGGGGTCCATTTTAATTAGTCTGGTATCCAATTTGGTTTCTGCCCAGACCCTTGGATCCAAGGCGCAAATGGTGCCAAATTCGTTATCTTCTAACTGCTAGTCACGTCCTGCTGCAGATGCAGCATGGATGACCCCCAAATTGTTTCCATATGTCCCTGTCCGATCCTTCCTTCCGTCGGAGCGGGGCCAAATCAATTCACTCTTCTCACAATCTATTAAGACTTTGTATTCCTTCATCAGGACATTTCCCAAATTCCTTCACTATTTTTACATGTATAAAATTGCATAGGTACATATAGGTTATTAATTTCTACTAGGGTGGTTTCACTTAAGTCTGCCCGTTAATTCCTTTTACGTAGATCATTTTATTCATTATGGGTAAGGGTAGGTCCGTGATAGATATGGAGGCTCCCGTGTCCCCCAGCATTTCACGATATCGGCCCCCTACTAGTGCAGACATGTAGATTCTACCCTCCTTCTTACCCAAACTTGCGGGGGAAGCCTGACTAGGTCGCCTGTGTTTGCTCCAACAAGTGGCCTCTGTGTGGCTCTCTTTATTGCAAAATTGGCAGGTAGGGGCCTTCCTTTTACCCCTCTTTGGAGCCCGACAATCTCTGGCAAAGTGGCCTAGCTTTTCACAATTATGGCATGTATTCTTTGGTTTAGTTCCTCCACTGTTTGCACTAACATTTTCCTGTTTTATTCTTGGATATGGTTTCTCATCTGGTCTGTCTTTAATTCCAGATGTCCATTCTACTAATTCTTCATAATCCCGGGAACTAATAACTCCCATTTTAGGGATTTTTTGGTGAGCTAGTGACAGCCTGTCTTTAAATGCTTTTAAAAAGGCTCTATCTGTTTGGGCAGTTTCGGGCATTCCTGAACATTCTTTAAAGAGTCACTCCCTGAATTCAGAGGCTCCTTCACCCCTTTGTGGTTTAGTATTGGTAATTCTGGACCAGTTGGTTGGTCAAGACTCATTGGACTTCCGTCTTAAACTGATTAAATGGTTCAATCATTGCATCGAGCTCAGCGTTTAACTCTACAACAAACGCCCACCTTCCGCCTCGATAATCCAACCGAGCTCGTTCGGCGGCGTTAGCCTGGTCTGCTCCGTCACCCATTTGTCTCCACTTGTCCTGTGGGCAAGCAGCTCATACCAACTGGTGTATATCCCACAAGTGTAATTGATGTCCAACCCAGACGGTGTCCAATTCTGCCCAAAATTTGTTATTGCTACTCTGGGGCTGGAGCCTTCCCAATGATGTCAAAACTTGTTGTCTTTCTCCTGGGGTAAAGGGTTTGTATCGGACAGTGGGATTCTGTAATGTCCCTCCCGGAGATATGGGAGCGAGATCATGGATCTCTTCCTCATCGGGGTTGAAATCTCCCACAGGTGCCGTGGGTCATACCGCTGGCCCATAGGGAGGCAAGGATCCCTAGCTGGGTCCACTGAAATTTGTTTTCTCTTTTCTAGTTCTCTATTGCATGCTTCCAACATTTTGATTTTTGCTTTGTTGTCTGTCCTTTTCTTACCCGAGACTGAGACCTGTTCAATTAATCTAGCCAATTGGTGAGCTAAGAGAACTCAAATTTTTTTAGTTCTGTCCTTTTTCCCTTTTCCAACCATTTCCATTGTTGGACTAGCGGGTGGGATGAATCTCACCCCCCTTTTCTCATCTGTTTGTCCCTCCCAGTCATATATTCGTTTATCAGGGACCCCGGGGGTCTCCACTGTCCTGGTGATCCTGCCGTAATACAGATAACTTTATACTCACCACCTGGAGTCTTATATTCTCCCTTCTCATTCTCCACCTCTTACATCGCTCTTATCAGAGTCCAGAGATACCTGTCAGGGGTGATAAGATCCCTCCGTATCACTGCTTATACTATTTAAGTCGGCTTTTCCTTCTACTCCGGCAATCACTCAGAGTCTCTTTCTCACTCACATCTGAACATCACACCCCAGTCATATCTTTCTCCAGTCTTCACACCCACTTCAAAATCCTAACCTTCGCTTGGGAGATTTTCCCTCTTAACAATCTGTCTAAGGCTGGGTGTTAGAGACAAATGCCTCCTTGTCCGTATGTGTTCAGTTCAGATGTCTTTTACTCTCACACTTTCTCATCACAGATGATTGCCTACTGTAGTTTGACCCACCCTGTTCTATTCCAGAGCTCCAGTCATGGCCATTCAACCGGACCCATAAACAGATCCCGGATTTCAGCACCAATTTGTTGTCGGTAAATAATATCTGAGACTAGTCGTGAGTCAAAGTACAGTAGTTTTATTACAAAAGCTTTTGTGAGAAGCCTGGTTCCTAAAGCGGTTCACCAGACTTCTCCCCGAACACAAGTAAGAGTAGATTTTTATACATCCCAATTCCTTGTTGCATCACGTCTGCAATTTGCCAGAATGTCTGTCATGGTTTGCTGTCCATCATGCGGTTATTGCTGCCTCAGCGGTTTCATCCTTTGCGTAGTCCGTTGTAATTGTAGCTGTCTCAAGGCTGCGACTATCTCCGTTCTGTTCCTCTAGTGTGATTAGCCGTTATTGCATCTCAACATCTGCGGTTTCTTTAGCCAGCATATAAGGTTACAAGCTCGCACAAACAATTTAATTGGCATACAAGGTTACAGGAGTGCAGAAAGAAGTCTTGCAATGCTTTGCACAAATCTTTAAGTATTACAAAGTTCATTAACCTGTTCCCTTCTTCAAGTGTTACATCATTTCTGTATTTCATGCAGCCTTGTTAGTGTCCGGCTTCCCTCCTGTCAGTCTTCCTTTTGCTTTCCACTGTTTATCTTCTCTATCTACCTCCTTATTCTCTGCCTTCTGTCATGAGCCCATAGCTTTCTGCCCACTCATTGAACACTGAGAAACATATCAGCCATGATCAAATAGTGGAGCAGACTCAATGGGTCTAATGGCCTAATTCTGCTCCTATATCTTATAATCTTGTCTTTGTTTTGCCATTTTGCTGTTTCCCCACCTCACCTTGCACCACATCCTGGTTGAATTTCAGACTTTTGATGCATTGGCTACGTGATTCCCTCAGCACAATCTGTCCAGATAGACTCTGCTGTGTGGCACTGGGGGACGGAGACACTTGTACAGGCACCGTACTGATCTGAGGAATGACACGAGGGTCCAGCAAGACCAGCTCAGCTTAGAGATGGAGGGCAGGATCCAGTTGCTCCATTAGTGTGAGGGAACAGTGTATCAGGAACAGCTTGGCACTGAGGCACGTGGGCTTTGTTGCACTCACTTCAAAGTCTCTTGTGAGTTGAGAACCATCTTGTGTATGCCACTCTCTGGTTTTAGAACAACGTAATTTCCCACTGGTGTGATACAAAATTAGAAGGCCTGCCGCAATGCTTGTGGGCAGCTGCTTTAATGCACATTCATGAGATGTAAATAGCATTCATGTTACCAAACACTGAGACAACTGATCCACCATTAACTCACCACTGGAAGAATTGCAACATGATTTTATATCACTGGTTATCTGACTTTTGGGTTCCTGCTAGATTCTCTGCTCCTACCTGCAGATTGGAGGGGAGAATTTTGCTCAGAGAAAATGTGATGGCATCCTATCATCACAGGAGACAATAGGTTGCTCCTGGGTTGTGTTGCCTCTTCATTGAACATTGTCTGTTGTATTTGTAATCAGCAGTCCCTTTTGCAACTGGCACAGATGAATAACATGGCCTGCGTTCCATTGGTGTTTTTTGCTTCCAACGGGCGTTTTCTTTTCTTCTGCCAGGACATTTTGTTTATACTTTGCTTTTTCCAATCTCTTCCTGATTGCTTTTTTCCAAGTACGCCAGTCAGCAGCAAGGACTATGCATTGGCTCCGATCCTGGTCAACTGGTCAATCCCACTGGGGAGGCTGTGGCATTGTAATGATCTGGAAACCCAGGTTCGATTCACTATTACGACCAACCAGGGGATCAACTCTGGTTCAATGAAAAGTACAGGAGTGCATGCCAGGAGCAAAATTACGCATACATAAAAATTAGATGTCAACCTGGTGAAGCTATAACATAGGACTAATTGATTACATTTTTTGAGAAGATGACAAGGTATGTAGATGAAGCTAGTGCAATTGAAGTAGTTTATATGGATTTCAGCAAAGTCACTGACAAGGTCCCACACCGGAGATTTGCAAAGAAAAGAAAGCAAATGCATATGGGGTGGGTGGGGCACGATGATGGGGGTATGGGAGAAGGCTAGGGGTCAGGGAGGAAGCTTGAGGGGTCTGGGGGGAGGGATTGGGAAGGGCTGCAGAGGAGAAAGAGATTGGGAAAGGCTGGGGGGGGGCAAGAGAGAAATTGGGGAGGGCTGGGGGGGGGAAAGAAAAATTGGGAAGGGCTGGCGGGGGAGGAGAAAGATTGGGAAAGGCAGGAGGGAGGGGAGAGAGATTAGGAATGGCCCAAAAGTCGAGGGGAAAAGAGACTGGGAATGGGGGGAGGGGGCATTGGGAGAGATTGGGCTTGAATATATGCAATAATTCTTTATGCAGATATTTGAAATTGCTGTTCAAGAGAACATGGGAAAGCTAGTGGGGCGAAAGGTAGACAATTCTCCTGGCCCTGATGGAATGCATTCCAGGGTACTAAAAGAGATGGTGGGAGAAATAGCAAATGCACTCATGGTAATTTACCAAAATTCGTTGGATTCTTGGAGAGTGGGGTACAACAGATTGGAAAACTGCAAATATGACGTCATTGTTTGAAATAGGAGATAGACAAAAAGCAGGTAACTATAGTCTGGTTAGCTTAACTTCTGTAGTGGGGAAAATGCTTGAATCTATCATCAAGGAAGAAATAGCGAGATATCTGGATATAAATTGTCCCATTGGGCAGATGCACCATGAGTTCATGAAAGGCAGGTCATGTTTAACTAATTTACTGGAATTCTTTGAGGACATTACAAGCGCAGTGGATAATGGGGAACTGGTGGATGTGACTTATCTGGATTTCCAGAAGGCATTCGACAAGATGCTGCCCAAAATGCTGCTGCATGCGTTAAAGATGTACGGCATTATGGGTGATGTATTAGCACGGACAGAGGATTGGTTATCGAACAGAAAGCAAAGAATGGAGAATAATTGGGTGGTTTTCTTAATTGGTTGGCGCTTAGTGACTAACAGTGTGCCTCAGGGATCAATGTTGGGACCGCAACTGTTTACAATTTACATAGATGATTTGGAGTTGGGAACCAAGTGTAATGTGTCAAAGTTTGCAGATGACACTAAACTGAGTGGTAGGGCAAAGCGTGCAGAGGACACTGAAAGTCTGCAGAGAGATATAGATAGTTTGAGTGGAGGTCATCCATTTTGGTAGGAACAACAGAAAAATGGATCACTATTTAAATGATAAAAAATTGCAACATGTTGCTGTGCAGAGACCTGGGTGTCCTTGTGCACAAATCACAAAAAGTTAGTTTGCAGGTACAGCAGGTAATTAAGAAAACAAATGGAACTTTGTCCTTCATTGCTAGAGCGGTGATGTTTAAAAATAGGGGGTTATGTTGCAGCTATGTAAAGTGCTGGTGAGGCCACACCTGGAGCACTGTGAATAGTTTTAGTCTCCTTACTTGAGGAAGGGATGTACTGGCACTGGAGGGGGTGCAGAATAGATAAAATTATGAAGGAAATAGACAGGATAGAAGGAGGGAGTTTCCACTGGCAAGTGCAACTAGAACTAGATTAGAATTGATTATTAGACCAGATTTATTAGAAATTGATTTATAAATTGATTTATTAAAGTAGATGGGATTGAGGCTCATAAGGAGGAGGTGTTAGCAATTCTGGAAAGTGTGAAATTAGATAAGTCCCCTGGGCTGGATGAGATTTATCGTAGGATTCTGTGGGAAGCTAGGGAGGAGATTGCAGAATCTTTGGCTTTGATCTTTACGTCGTCATTGACTACAGGAATAGTGCCAGAAGACTGGAGGGTGACCTGGATGAAGGTGCAGAAGGATGGATTAGTAAATTTGCGGATGACACTAAAGTCGGTGGAGTTGTGAACAGTGTGGAAGGATGTTGCAGGTTACAGAGGAACATAGATAAGCTGCAGAGCTGGGCAGAGAGATGGCAAATGGAGTTTAATGCGGATAAGTGTGAGGTGATTCACTTTGGAAGGAGTAACAGGAATACAGAGTACTGGGCTAATGGTAAGCTACTTAGTAGTGTAGATGAGCTGTTGATCCACACCTAACTTCCCAACTTCAACATGACAGCTGCAGTTTTGGCAATCCTGGTACTGATTTTAGCATTCAGGACTGGTAATTGTTGATTCAACAACCTCCAGAGTGAGATTGTCAATGTTGTTGGAAGATGGTGTTTCTATGTCCCAACCTATTACTGACACCAACTGTCAGTCAGAACTCTTGAGGGCCTGGAGGACCAACCTACGAGCTGTTGCAAGTAAACTTCACTATGGAAATGCCAATGTAGTGTCATCAGCAAAGAACAATTCATGGATTAAGGGCAGAATTTTTCACTTCTGCTGATAGTGGGAATTGTGGTGGGCAGGAGCACTTAATTTGGTGGAAGGCAACATATCTGCTCCCCAATGCAGGATAAACTGTTGGAATTTTGTTCTCCTGATTTTCAAGGTGGGTTGTGTTTCCCAATGAACAAGGTCAGGAACCTCATTTGCATACATTGGCATATCATGCATGTTCATTAAAAGGCCACCTCACTTCACCACCAAATTATGTTTCCCACCAACCAGAATTTAGTTTTATGACTATATAAGAGTGTGTTTAACAGAGAAGGTGGGGATAGTGTCCAGGGCTGTCTTAGAGGGCAAGGTTAGTGGTGTCAATGGTGGGATCCTGTGGGGAGACTTAGTGCACTGGTGATAGGATTGAATAATCTCAGTCAGAGAGGGAAGTGGAATGTGGTGGAGTGACAGTGTCCAGCTTGAGAACCTAATAGGCGAAGCTTTCAGGGTATGAAGCTGCCATACATTCTATGCGATTTGCCAACTACTGCAGTTAGAGGCAGGGATAGAGAGAGGGAGGGATATGAAATGTCTCCAAGGTATATTGCTAATGGAGAGCAGCCAACTCATGATTCAAAACCTCCATCCTCCAGGGTGAATGGTCATGGCTGACAAGGGATCATGCAGTTAATCTTTCTAATCTGCCAAGGCAACAGCCTTTCTACGAACAAAACAGAAAATGCTGGAAAAACTCAGCAGATCTGACAGAATCTGTGGAGAGAGAATACAGCCAATGTTTTTAGTCTGGATGACCCTTCATCAGAGCTAAAGACAAAGAAAATAGGACAAGATTTCTACTATCCCTACCCTCATGGTATAAATCATAGACTATTTGATGATGCAATGCTACAGTTGATATATTGTTCATGAAATTTTGAAAGATGCTTGACAAAGCACCGCATAATACATAAGTTAGCATAATTGACGTCCATGTGATTAATGTATATGAAATTGGGATAGAAAGGGGATAGTAATTGTAAATGATTGTTTTTCAGACGACAGTGAAAGAGACAGGAGGGCCCCCCTCTGTTTGGAGTTAGGATGACATCTATTTTTAATATACATTAATGCCTTGGATCTTATAGGTCATGGAAACTTTTTAACTACACAGTTGGATTGCTCAGTTCATTTTCTATATATGGTTATACTACAAAAGGTTGGATCAAAGAGAATTGTAACAAGGAGATATACCTTATGCTAAGTAGCTGTTGGGAATACATAATGACTTAGGGAAACTGTATTGGGGAACCAATAGAAAAGTTTCAAAGTACTCATGGTTCAAGCTTATTGTATGTTCCACTGCGTAAGTTCATAAGACAGGAAATAGCACCAACTAAAGGCAGCCAAATGTCTACCAAGGGCAAAAATTAGATCTTGTTGTACTATATTAGAAGCATAGGCCTTGATTTATCTTCCTTTCCTCCATGGGCAGAAGCGTGCCTTGGAGAGTTGGGGGTAACGATTGGCATTTATGATATCAGGATTAGCACACTGATTCCATCGTGAAGCTATTCCTTCCTTTCAAATTTAAACATACAGAAATTAGGTCAATGACACAGCTCCCACATAAAAACAGGAGTCTAATTAATAGTTCGAACAGTTAGGCAATTCAGTTAAAAATACACCTGTAAGAGGAGACTCAATAGTTTAATTAGTGGACACTTTGGGTGCATTTTTTTCACCTCACTACACTGGTCGAGTAGCATTGCAGGGTGGAAAATTTGAACAGGCGGCCAGAAATGGGAATTGCATCCAGCCAGTTGCAATCATCCCAGGCCACTTTTATTAACATTAATAGCCGTTGAGCCAGGGAATGGTGCCAAGGAGCTGGGGCCTCTTGGGGCTGAGGCCAGATGGGGCAGAGCTAGGAGAGGAGGGAAGGGGGTGCGGGGGGAGGTTAAAGCATCAGGGGGTGGAGGCTAGTGATGGAGAAGGCATCAGGGATTGGAGTCTATCAATGGGAGTTGGGGCTGGCCATTGGGGGTCAGGACTGGCCATCGGGAGGCCGGCCACCTAAGGGTGTGGTGAGGGGGTGTTGTTGGGGGTTGGGGCTGACAATTGGGAGGCTGGGAATTGTTGTGGGGGTTGCCCACCACTCTCCAGTGGGTTTAGGCTCTGCCCCCAGCCTCTCCAACCTGGCATAAATCATCTGACGGCCACTGTAATATACAGAGTGCTGTAAATTCATGAAATTCAGTTCATCCAAAAAACGGGAGGGAAAACCTCCTGTTTACCTGCCCATTGATTTTTTGGGAGAAAATCGGCCCCTATATTTTGTAGTCAGACAAAATTCCAGATATTTTGTACAATCTACAGGGTTAAGTCTATAAAAGATAGCAGGAGTCATCGTGCTCCATTTGGGATGCAGCAATTTGGAAAAGGAAAGGCCTGGCATCCCTCACAAGGAGATTAGGAAGTAGGAAACATAGAAACATAGCAACTAGGAGCAGGAGTAGGCTATTCAGCTCTTCTAGCCTGCTCCACCATTCAGTATGATCATGGCTGATCATCCAACTTAATAGCCTGATCCTGACTTCCCCCATATCCTTTCATCCTTTCACCCCAAGAGATATTTCTAACTCCTTCTTGAAAACAAACAATGTTTTGGCTTCAACTGTTCCCTATGACAGTGAATTCCTCATGTTTACCACTCTTTGGTGAAGAAATTTCTTCTCATCTCAGTCCTAGAAGACTTACCCTTTACCTTTAGACTATGAGCCCTAGTTCTGGATACCCGCATCATCGGGAACATCCTTCCTGCATCTATCCTGTCTAGCTCTGTTCGAATTTTATAGGTTTCTGTGAGATAGCCCCTCATTCTTCTGAACTCCAGCAAATATAATCCTAACTGACTCAATTTCTCCTGATGCACTCCCTCCGTAGCAAGAACATCCTTCCTCAGATAAGGAGACCAAGACTGCACACAATATTCCAGGTGTGGTTTTACCAAGGTGCTGTATAGTTGCAGTAAGACATTCCTGCTCCTGTACTCAAATCCTCTTGTTGTGAAAACCATCATACCATTTGCCTTCTTTACCGCCTGCTGCACCTGTATGTTCAACTTCAGTGAGGACATTCAAGTCTCACTGCACATTTTCTCTCTCAATATTATCTCCATTCAGATAATAATCTGCTTTCCTGTTTTTGCTACCAAAGTGCATAACCTCAATTTATCCACATAATGCTGCTTCTGCCATGCATTTGCCCAGTCACTCACCTTGCCCAAATCAACTGGAGCATCGCTGCACCTTCTCACAGCTCATCCTCACATCCAGCTTTATGTCATCTGTAATTTTGGAGATTCTGCATTTAGTTCCCTCATCTAAATCATTACTATATATTGTGAATACTGGGATCCTAGCACTGATCCATATAGTTCTCCATTAGTCATTGTCTGCCATTTGGAAAAATGCCTGTTTATTCCTCCTCTCTGTTTCCTACCTGCCAACCAGTTTTCCATCCACATCAATAAACTACCCTAATCCCATGAATTAATTTTGTATGCTAAAAGTAATCTCATGATTATCTCCCCAACTACGAGCTAGAAACAGAGAGGAATAGGAGCTAAACACTTGGCTATAAGGAAACAAATTTGCATTTTATGAGACCAAAAGAGAAAAAAGTGCTGGGAAATCTCAGCAGGTTTGGCAGTATCTGTAAGGAGAGAAAAGTGCTGACGTTTCAATTCCAGATGACCTTTTGTCAAAGGTAAAAGGCATAGAAAGTGGGAGATATTTACGCTGCACGGTGAGGGAATAAAAGATGAGTCATAGCCACAGAAACCAGAGGAAAAGTCTGCTACGGGCAGTCCATAGAGAGAATAAGTTCAGCTGAGAAGCTGAAATCAGATGGTAAGCTGTGACAGATGTGGGGGGAATGGGTGGCAGAGAGCTACTATTTAGAAAAAGGGGAGTAAAAGTAAGGAAAGTGGGGATAAGGTAGGGGAAAGAGCAGGGGGGACAACAAATGAAGAAAGACAATAAAGAAATAAAAGGTAGAGAACAGTAAAAAAAATTAAATTAAATGAAAATAAAGGGGCCAAGGTGAGGTATACTTAATCACCTGGAGTTGTTGAATTCGATGTTGAGACCCGAAGGCCGTATAATGTCTCACCAGAAGATGAGATGCTGTTCCTCCAGTTTGTGTTGAGCTTCACTGGAACATTGCAACAAGCCAAGGACAGACGTGTGGGCATGACAGTAGGATCATTGGTCAAAATGGCAACAGGAGGGTCAGGGTTCTGACTGCGCATAGACTGAAGGTGCTCAACAAAGCGATCACCAATTTATGCTTGGTCTCTCTGATACAGAGGAGACTACATTGGGAGCAGCAAATGCAATAGACCAAATTGAAAGAGGTTCAAGTGAAACACTACTTAACCTGGAATGAGTGATTTAGACTTTGGATGGTAAGCATGGAAGAGGTAAAGGGACAGGTGTTATATCTATGCTTGCATAGGAAGGTGCCATGAGTGATGGGAGAGGTGTTGGATATAGTGGAAGAGTGGACTAGATTATTCTGGAAGGATGCTGACAGAGGGAGTGAAGGGAACTAAGAACAAAGAACAAAGAACAACCCAGCACAGGAAACAGGCCCTACGGCCCAACGAGCCCGCACCGCCGCATCCTCCTACACCTACCCTGCCCTGCGTGTCTGCGAGTGGAACCCCTAACTTAGCCAGATTCAGGGGAGAATAGTGTCAATTTGGTATACCAATCAGCCTAAGAGCACATCTTTGGGGTGTGGGAGGAAACCGGAGCGCCCGGAGGAAACCCACGCAACCACAGGGAGAATGCGCAAACTCCCACAGACACAGGCCCAAATCCATGTATCTGCACAGCTAGCAGTGCTAGTCACTGAGCTGTTGCGGCGCCCGTCTACTGGTCCAGGATCAAGCACACACACCGACACTAGGCCACTCCCGGAACCTCCAAGAGCAGCCCACGCACGACCCACCGTGTGCGTGCCCCTTGTTTGACAACAAGGTGGACCTCCACCTGCGGAATAAAAAGACAAAAACGTTAACATATAAGTCTGCATTTCCGGTGTCTCCCGAGGCTCTGACCCTATTTAATACCCCCTACTATAACCCTCCATCCTTGTTTCGCTTATGTGTCTATCTAAGTAAACCTTAAACAAGTCCAACGTGCCTGCCTCCACCGCCCTACTCGGTAGTGCGTTCCATACCCCCACGACCCTCTGCGTGAAGAACCTTCCTCTCACATCCAAATTATACTTCTCCCCCCTCACCCTTAGATCATGACCTCTCGTAATTGTACCCAGTCTAGGGAGCAGCCTCTCACTATTGACTCTATCTATTCCCTTCAGTATCTTATATACCTCTATCATTTCTCCTTGGAAAGATGGAGATTGAGGGGAGACAAGTCCCAGTTTCTCCAACCTTTCCTCGTAACTCAGTCCTTCCATGCCAGGCAACATCCTGGTAAACCTCCTCTGCACCCTCTCCAGAGTCTCCACGTCCTTCCGGTAGTAAGGTGACCAGAACTGGACGCAGTACTCCAAATGCGGTCTAACCAACGTTCTGTACAACTGAAGCATTAGACGGCAGCTCCTACACTCTATACCCCTTTCTATAAAGGCTAGCATTCCATAAGCTTTCCTCACAACCTTCTCCACTTGTGTTGCAACCTTTGTAGACTTGTGAACCTGCACTCCCAGGCCCCTCTGTATTTCTATACTCCTAATTGGTCTACCTTTTATCACATAGCTCCACTCTGCATTATTCCTTCCAAAATGCATCACCTTGCATTTGTCAGGATTAAATTCCATCTGCCACCTATCTGCCCAATGTACCAACCTATCTATATCCTGCTGTATCACCTGACATTCCACCTCAGTATCCGCCAACCCTGCCATCTTGGTGTCATCCGCAAACTTGCTGATCACACCACGTACGCTCTCTTCCAAGTCGTTTATGTATACTACAAAGAGGAGAGCCCTGCGGCACACCACTGGTCACTGGCCTCCATCCCGAAAAGGTCCCCTCAACAACTACCCTCTGTCTCCTATTGCCCAGCCAGTTCTCAATCCACCTAGCTACCTGTCCTTGTATCCCATGCGCCTTAACCTTTTCTACCAGCCTACCATGAGGGACTTTGTCAAATGCCTTACTGAAATCCATATAGATGACATCAACGGCTCTCCCATCGTCAACCGTTTTTGTCACCTCCTCAAAGGATTCTACCAGATTCGTAAGGCAAGACCTCCCTCTAACAAAGCCATGTTGCGTATCCCTAATCAGATTGCAACGCTCCAAATGCTCATACATCCTACCCCTAAGTATTTTTTCCATTAATTTCCCTACCACCGATGTCAAAGTCACCGGTCTATAATTTCCAGAGTTATCCCTACTACCTTTTTTAAACAGCGGTACCGCATTTGCTACCCTCCAGGAAGATGTTGATAAAAATGGTGAGGATTATGCTTTGCATGTGGAGACTGGTTGGGTTAAACGTGAGAACAAGGGGGGCTCTCTCCCTGTTTTGGGAGGGAGGGGAGGGGGGTGAGGATCGTGGCACGGGAGATGGACCGCATGCTGGTGAAGACCTGTCAACAACTGTAGGTGGGAAACCACGGTTGAGGAAAAAGAAGTGCATATTAGAAGCACCACTTTGGAAAGTGACATTATCGGAACAAATGCGACGGAGGCGAAGGAGCTGAGAGAAAGGGATGGAGTCCTTACAGGATGTAGGATGCAAATGGCTGTAGTCCAGATAGCTGTGGGACTCTTTAGAGGATCTCTCTCCAGTATTGTAATATTCTCTTTAATCAATACTGCTACCTTTTCTTTCCCGAATTCTTTGATTCCAGGAATATTTAGTAGTCAATCAATAATAGCTTGAGCAGAACTTTTCCCAAAAAATTCTAAGGCTGGAATGTTATGGCCGTTCATGTTAGTGGGACTTTTCCATCCCGCTCAGGTGCTATTGCACAGGGAACCCTGACCTCCCAGTGAACTGTGAGACCTCCTCCCGCCCCTCCATGGACATCAGATCCCACCCCCCCCATCATCGGTAGCACCATGACCATCCCAATGAGTCCTCTGGTGGACACTCCCCTCAGTGGCCCACCCCTGCAAATCACCCTTTGCATAGAATCCCCTGTAAGTCTCCCTTGCAGAGCTCCTCCCTGCACAACTACTGTCTTGCAGAGCACCCACTGCATTACACCCCCACTTGCAGAGCTCCCCCATTGCATAAGACCCATCATTGTGCATGCCCCCATCATAGCCCTTTCCCCAATCAGGCCTCACCCCCACTCAAGCCCCAGCCCCTTGGCACTCCCCAGCACACTCATGGGGCCCAACTGGACACTGCCAGGTGGGACTGTCAATTATTTCCAATCTCCCCCCCATGTGGCCATGGCACTGGCATCCGCTACTTAAGAGCAGTAGTGATTCTCACTGGGGTGACATCATGCAGCCACGAGTTCAGAAACAGCTGTGCCAAACCAGGTAAGTTCTTTTAACTCTCATACTTTTTATGTTAACAGGTTTTGTGCCCTTTTTGGATGCGAAGCTGTTCTCACTAGCAAAACAGGGCTGTGGGGGAATGCAAACTGGATTTTTGCCCTTGCATGCTATCTTCCCCGCTTGCCACACTGACCGACTAGCATGGCAAGCCAGTAAGATCATGCCCCCTGTATTTACACAGCATATTTAGCATAATAAGGCATCCCAAAGGAAAGTGAGGTAGAGGGTCAGGCAGGTTTAAGGCAAGAATTCCAGAGTTTAGAGCCTAGGCCGCTGTAGGCATCGCCAACAATGTTGGAGATAAAGGGTGAGATTCTCTGATCTTGTCCATGGCCACCCTACTGCCAGCGAGAATGAAGAATTTGGTGCTTAGCCAGAAGTCCATTCACAGCAGCAGCACGGGAGAATCTCAGCTGCGGATGAGGTTGGAGGTCTTCTGCGATAAAACTGAGGATCCTTAAGAGACCAGAGTTAGAGGAGTGCAGATATCTTAGGGTTGTCAGGCTGGAAGAGATTGACAGGGCATTGAGGGATTTGAAAACAAGGATGAGAACTTTTAAATTGCTATGTTGTTTAACCAGGAGCCAGGGTAGGTCAGCAAGCACAAGGATGATGAGGGAATGGCACTTCATGTGAGTCAGGAGAGAGGCAGCAGAGATTTGGATAATCTCTAGTTTATGATGGGTAGCGAGTGAGAGGTTTGCCAGGAATGTCAACGAATAGTAGCATCTAGAGTTAACAAGCATATGAATGAGTTATTCAGCAGTTGAAGAATTGAATCAGGGTGCAGACAGGTGATATTCCAGAAGTGAAACTAGGCAATCTTACTGTTGAAAGCTCATCCCAGGGACACATATGACACAGAGATTGCAAACTGTTGATTTAGCGTCAGATAGAGGAATGGTTGATGGTGAGGGAGCAAAGTTTGTGATGGGGCTTGAAGACAATGGATTCAGTCTTCCAATATCAAATTGGAGGAAATTTCAGCTCACTCAGTTTTAGATATCAGATAAACAGCTTGATAATTTAGCAATAGTGGAGGTGTGAAAGTAGGCAAATGAGGTAAAACTGGGTGTCATCAGTATACATGTGGAAATTGACACATGCTTTTCGATGATGCTGCCAAAGGCCAACAAGTAGATGAGAAATAGAACAGGAAAAACGATAGGTCTTTGAAGGAAACCAGTGGCAACAGTGCAGGAATGGGAACAGAAGCCATTGATAGTGATTATCTAGCTATGATTAGATAGTTAAGAACAGGACTAGGCAAATACAGTGTTATCCGAAACGGTGGAGCAATGTTGGAGGGGGATGTTGTGATCATCTGCATCAAAGGCTGCACAAAGATCACAAAGGCCAAGGAGGTATAATCTGACTTTGTCAGTCACATAGCATATAGTTTGTGACTTCGATGAGAGCCATTTCAGTATTGTGGCACCTGACTGAAGGGATTCAAACATGAAGTTCCAGGAAAAGGTGATAAGTCTTTGGAGAAGAAATGAATGTTAGAAGTGGTGTGGTAGTTTGTGTGGATGGCTCTTTTTGAGGAGGGGCAATGGCAGCAGAATTGGATGAAAAAGAGGGACAGAACCTGAGGAGAGAGAATGTTAATAATGTCAGCTTAAGCAGGAGCTGGAAAGGAAGTTGGTGGTCAAACGTTTAATGGCAAGAGAGTTAAGGAAGCAGGAGGTGGGTCTCTTGGTAAACAAATTGTTTGCCATATACATGCAAGTCTGCATCTTTTGGACTTAAGGGAGCAGAGATAAGGCCACACAAGGGGGATGTTCAAGGTGAGAGAAAATAATGGTTTTGATGGGGACTAAGTCATTGAAGCTTGAGGCGAGAGTGTGGTTGAGCAAATTGGTAGTTGGGAACTTTGTGGGGAACAAAGGACCAAAGGCTAGACAATTGGGAATTAGGGAGTGCTATTCTAGGTGAATTGGGCAGGAGGTATTTTCATTGGCAAATACAGAAGAAAGCAGAATCGGGAAGAGAAAGTGGGATGTTGGTGGAAACCAATAAAAAGTAATCATAGATAAGGTGATCTCTGATCAATGCTTTTTATGAGGGCAGCAAGGCCATCTGACATGGACAGGTAATAGAATAATGAGTCCCCATTGCTATTGCATTCCTAATCATCTTCCTCCTCTCCCTGTGCAGCTGAGTCACGCATGATGGTGTGAACATGGCTCTGGCTGAACTTCCCAGAGAAACCATTGCCCTCACCAGTAGTCAGAACTGAAAACTAGTTAGCAAGTGAGATGTACTCAGAGAAACCTTGCACTATACCTGCCTGGTCGTCCTTCCCTGACTTTAGCTGTGAGGCGACCACCTCTGATTTATGTCATTCTCAACCTCACAGATGCACTGCAGTGACTCCAGGTCCTGCTCAAGCACTGAAGAGTTTGAGCTTCTCCAGCAGATGACACTTCCTCTGATTATTAAGGAAGCATCCTTGAATCCTCACATGGTACAGAATGTGCAATCAATGGCACTGAGCTGTCCTGTCTTTATTTATTTGGCTACTAAATAAACTAATCAGAAATAAAACATAACCCTTAAAAAAAGATTTTAAATTTAAAACCTCATACTTATTAAACCCACTTTACTTATTTCAGTTCCTTACTTGAGATCCTTACCTCTAGACGTATCTTCAATATTGATCTTAATTCACTTGGCTTCAGATCATACTGATTCTGATTTAATTATCATCTTCTTTCAATACTCCTGCTTTATCTCCATTTATAGTCTCCCACTTATTCATGGCTTTCTATTCCCATCATCTATGTCTTTAATAAATATGGTGAATCGTTGATGCTCCAACAGTTTCTAGCAGAACACCACTTGACATGGATTAAATTTTACCGTCTCACCTGCCACGGGAATCGTAGTGGGTAGGATACGTACCATGCATTGACTTTGAGTGGAATTTTCTCGTCTTGGGGCGAGTGCAACTGGCACTGACCTATCTATCCTGTTATCAGAAAATCAGTAACTTTAAAATGTTCAATTGATCTGAGGGAGTCAGCATAGATTTTTGTAATAAAGGGAAGGTCACGCCTGACATACCTAATTTATTTGTTTTTAAAAATACATGGCTGTAAGGTCTCCAGACTAAGTTGTTTCACAGGTTTTCTCTCCAGTTCTTCCTGTTATCCCATTAGGGCTTCCCTCTCCTCCCCAGCCCCCAGCTCCCATATCGCAATCACAACCGCCCTTCATTCCCGCGCTTTGTAGACAGCGGCACGAGCTTTTACCGTTACGCATCGAGGCTCAGGCGCGCGCAGCTGGAGCTCATTGCTCGCTTCAGTGCGCGGGATGTTCCAGACGGCTGTGCAATGCTTCCCAAATGGGGAGTCGCCATTTCCAAAGGAGTTGTAGAGATAATGTCTGGGGGGCGCTGGTCGCCGCCCCCAGCAACAACGGTGACTGTGAAGAATGTCTGGTGGGAAAGCCCTTGCCGCCAAACGGCAGTGGGCGGATGGTGAGTGCAAATCGCGTTTCAACCTCAGCAAACATTTTTGCGGAGAGTGCTGAATGGATTTGGGATGTTTCTGTTCCAATCCGGTGCAGATGGGTGCAACTAGGTGACTGTGTGGAAAAATAAAATCGGGAGTTCGTACGGCTGAGCCGAGAATGTATTTCTACCGCTGTGTACAGACTCTTCAACCCGCGCTCCCGACTCTGCCTTGTAGGCACTCTGTAACTAGATTGAAATGGGAGAGGGGGTGGGTTTGGATGTGAAAAAAGAGTCGTTTTCCCTGTGCTTCGGAGGGGTGGGGGTCCACCATTTAGGAAAGGCGTGAGGGGAACACCAGGATTACATTAATTATGAGAAGATACAAACAGCGATCTACAGTAAAGATAATTGGAGAAGGACCATTTGCCGTGGGCTGGGAATAGAAGCAGAAAATGCTGGAAAATCTCAGCAGATCTGACGGTACCTGTGTTGGGGGGAGAGAATAGTGCCAACGTTTCGAGTCTGGATGATCCTTTGGCAGAGCTGATCAGATGTCATAGAAAGAAGATTGACAGGCATAACTAATTGAATAATAGGCTGCCTACCTATAGAGCGGGCATGTTTCAGGTACAATGCAAATTCTTTTCAACCGGAAAGGTTGGACCAGCAACACGCTGAATGATGCAAGAGAGAAAGTAAGATGAAGAGGTGAAAGGGGCAATGTGGCAGATGTCAGGTTGACGTACTAGTCAGAATCAGGCTAAATATAGAAAGTTTAAAAGGCAAGTTTAAAAGAGCAGCGACAGATCAGCCATGATCTTATTGAATGGCGGGGCAGGCTCGAAGGGCTGGATGGCCTACTCCTGCTCCTATTTCTTATGTTCTTATGTTCAAGTGAAAAAAATGAGAGACAAAGGAAGCTTGTGAGAAGAGACTGCCAGCTAACATAAAAGGAAATCCAAAGGTTTTCTATGGATAGAAATAGTAAAAAGAATATGGGGCCAATGAGAGCAAAAATTGCATCCATGCATGGAGTTAGTCTGCATGGATGAGATATTAAATGAGCACTTTGCATTTGTTTTTACCAGTCAGTTGTGCCTATCTAAGAAAGCTGGAATGGACGCGTACCTCAGGAAAACATGTCCCTGTGTATTCAACTTAACCATCTTTGGACTGTGGGATAAAACTGGAGCACCTGGAGGAAACACGGGGAGAAGGTGCAAACTCCCCGCAGACAAGAATCGAACCCAGGTCCCTGAAGCTGGGAGGCAGCAGTGCAAACCATTTGCTACCGTGCTGGCTTGAGTACCTTAATCTAATATGTTCCTGGTAAAAATATATTAGACATTGATGTTGTTTATATTATACAAGGTCTGGCTGCAGTATCTCTTCCGTCTCTGTTGCCACTCATTCTACCTCCTCAAGACTCTATGATCTTATGCTGTAGTGCTTCCCCTCCTGCCACTGCCTGTTATATGCTATTCTGTTCTGGAAATCGAGAATGTTCGAGTAAGTGTATCGGCATATGTATGCATGTGTGATGCTGCACATGGTTGAAGAGCTGTGATTCTATGATACATGTCTGGAGTGTGCATAATGCTTATAAAGGATATAATAACATAGGATCTGCGAATGCCAGTGTATATATTAGATGAAGTTTGTGGAGATATGGCATCAAATCAAATATGGACAAGGTAAACCACTGCAGCTTATCACTTACAGCTCCTCACTGCCCCACTAGCTGATGAGTCTAGCTACTCCTCCATGTTGAACACAAATTGGAAGAAACATTTAGGGTAGCTAGGGTAGCAAGGGTACTGTGGGTGGAGAACATCAGTGTCCATTAGCAAAATCTTCTTGGCCAGCTTAGGAAGTAGTGGTGCTACCAAGTCCTAAAGGAATATTTGCTAGACTGGATCTGTGGCAGGTGGTGAGTGAGCCAACAAGAGTGAAAAACCTACTCAATCCATCCTCCTTAATCTACCTGTCGCAGGTGCATTTGTCTGTGTTAGTATTGGTGGAAGTGATCACTATGTAAATCTGCCTTCCATTGTTATGTGGCACTACAATTGCCAGATGGATACATTTGGAACAGATCCAAAAGCTCGTAACTGGGTATCTATGAGGTGCTGTGGACTATCAGCAGCAGCAGCAGATTGTAGTCAAACACAATCTGCAACCTCATGTCCTGGCATATCTTCCATTATTATTCCCAGCAAGCTGTGGATCAACTTTGGTTCAAGGAAGAGTGCAGAATGGTATGTCAGGAGCAGCACCAGACACATCTAAAAATAAGATGGTGAAGCAATAACACGGGACTACTTCTGTACCAAACACTGGAAGCAGTATGCAATAGACCAAGCTAAGCGATCCCACAACCAGTGGATCAGAAATAAGCTCTGCATTCCTTCCATACCCAGTCATGATTGGTGAGGAAAAGTTAAACAACGAATAGGAGGAGGAGGCTCCACAAATATTTCCAGTCTCAACAATGGGGAAGCCCAGCACATCAGTGCAAAAGACAAGGCTGAAGCATTTGCAACCATTTTCAATCAGAAATGCCAGATGGATGCTCCATCTCGGCATACTTCTGAGGAGATCTGCATCAGCGATTCCAGTCTTTAGCCAATTCAATTCACTCCATATGATATCAAGAAATAACTGAAGGCACTGGATACTGCAAAGGCTGTGGACCTTGGCAACGTTTTGGCAATGATGTTGAAGATTTGTGCTTCAGAACTAGTGTGCCCCCTAGCCAAAATGTTCTAGTACAGCTGCAACACTGGAATCTACCCAGCAATGTAGCAAACTACTCAGGTATGTCTTGTCCACAAAAAACAGGATAAATCCAACTGGGCCAATTACCACCCATAATCTACTCCAAATGAGCAGAAAATGATGGAAGGGTTCGTTGACAGTATGTATAGTGGAGCCTAATCTATTCACTTGCCGCAGGGATCAGTGTTGGGCCCACTGTTGTTTGTCATTTATATCAATGATCTGGATGATAATGTGGTAAATTGGATCAGCAAATTTGCTGATGATACAAAGATTGGAGGTGTAGTGGACAGTGAAGAAGGTTTTCAAAGCTTGCAGAGGGATTTGGACCAATTAGAAAAATGGGTTGAAAAGTAGCAAATGGAATTTAATGCAGACAAGTGTGAGGTATTGCACTTTGGAAGGACAAACCAAAGTAGGACGTACAGGTTAAATGGTAGGACTCTGAAGAGTGCAGATGAACAGAGGGATCTGGGAATACAGAATTCCCTAAAGGTGACCTCACAGGTGGATAGAGTCATAAAGAGTGCCTTTGGTACATTGGCCTTTATAAATTGGAGAATCGAGTATAAAAGTTGGAGTGTTATGGTAAGGCTGTATAAGGTATTGGTGAGGCCAAATTTGGAGTATTGTGTACAGTTTTGGTCACCTAGTTACAGGAAGGATATAAATAAGTTTGAAAGAGTGCAGAGAAGGTTCACAAGGATGTTGCCGGGACTTGAGAAGCTGAGTTACAGAGAGAAATTGAATAGGTTAGGACTTTATTCTCTGGAGCGTAGAAGAATGAGGGGAGACTTGATAGAGGTGAAGATTTTGATGGGTATAGATAGAATGAATGCAAGCAGGCTTTTTCCACTGAGGCTAGGGGAGAAAAAAACCAGAGGGCATGGGTTAAGGGTGAAAGGAGAAAAGTTTTTAAAGGGAATATTAGGGGGGGCTTCTTCATGCAGAGAGTGGTGGGAGTGTGGAATGAGCTGCCGGATAAAGTGGTAAATGTGGGGTCACTATTAACATTTAAGAAAAACTTGGATGGGTTCATGGATGAGAGGGGTGTGGAGGGATATGGTCCAAGTGCAGGTCAGTGGGCCTAGGCAAAAAATGGTTTGGCACAGACAAGAAGGGCCAAAAGGCCTGTTTCTGAGCTGCAATTTTCTATGGTTCTCTGGTTCACTGACGCTCAATTTAGGTTCTGCCAGGGCCGCTCGGCTCCCGATTTTATTACGACCTTGGTCCAAACATAGAACAAGAGCAGAACTCGAGGTGAGGAGAGAGTGACTGCCTTTCACATCAAGGCTGAATTTGATTGAACCAGAAACCATTCAGCTCATTGAATCTGCACCAGCTGTCTGAAAGAGTATGACATTCAATGGCATTAACATTACAAAATTTCCCACTGTGAATGCTCTGAGGGTTATCAATGATCAGAAACTGAATTGGACCAGCCATATAAATTTTGCAGGTCAGAGGCTCGTTATTCTGCAGTGAGTAACCCATTATTATGTATGATGTCTAATATAGACTGAAGACCAATAGGTATGTGGGAGTTAACTAATTGGAACTATTTATGAACATGCCATAAGTCTGGCATAGTCAGCACAAGACTGGTTGGCAAGCTCCAACCAGGGTGGAGCTTGTGTCCTGGGTCACATGTTCTGTTCTCTTAGTGGCATGCCCCCTCATACATAACACTCCTCCCCTCTTACTGCAGATCACCCCATTATAACTTATATACATTTTTAATACAATTGTACAATGATTGAACATAACATATACATGCAAATGTGAACTGTGAATTACAATATCAACGTCCACGTAAATGTCTACGTAGACATATCAATGTATCTGGAAATCGACAGTTCCCGAATGAATGTCTCCTTGCTTCAGTAGTTTTCTTGGATGTGCTTCCCTGAATTTCTGGAAGCTCTTGAGCTTCCTCTCTCGCTTGGTAACCAAAGCTTCCCCTCTGGGGAAACTACCTCTGCTTCAGTTTGTTCCTTTGGTTCTGCAAAATTTCTGGATCGGGAAGGACTTCCCTGATTTGGTGTGGAGGTGGCCACCAGCTGATCCATGTGCCTCCTCCAAACCCACATCCTGGATCAGTAAAGAGAATGGCAATGGCTCAGTCTGGGCCACCATTGTCACTGGAACCCATTTCTTGCTAATACAGTTTTGACCTTCTGGAAATTGTTTGTCTTGGAATTGCCCTTCTTTTGGTCCAAGAATCTTCCTGATTCTTGCCACCACTTCTGTTGTCTCCTCTGGCCTCATGAAGTCAATGTAGTCCTCAGTTTGTGACCAAACATCAACTACATTTGGGAACATTGGGTCACTGCATGAGGTGTGTTACAATATGCACTTAAAAATCAATTCACTCACCTTCCAAGGGAACTCTCTTTTTGGGAAATCTTAAGCAGCTACTCTAAGGTCTGGAGAAATCTTTCTACCTGGCCATTAATCGCAGGGTGGTATGAAGTTGATTTCAACTGTCAGACTCCTTGGTCGAAGGACTCCTTCACCACATATTGTGGCCTGTTGTTACTCACTACTTGCTAAGGACTCCCAAATCGAGCAAACAATTTGTCAAGTCAATCTGTTGTTGTTTCTGCAGATATGGGCTTCATAATTGCTACGTCTGGTTATTTTGAATGGACATTGACCATCACCAATAGCAGTTTTCCTTCCACTGGATCTGCAAAGTCTATGTTGATCCTTTGCCAAGGAACTTCAGGCCATTCTTCTGGGTGGAGGGGTGATAATGCCCGTGCCTTCCACATCACAGCGCATGATTCACAAGAACTTACCTTCTCCTTGATTAGGGATTCTACATTTGGTCACCAAAAATAATTCCTGGCAATCTCCTTCATATGCACCATCCCACATGGGAAAAGTGCCCTTGATGCACTTTTTCAAGCACCTTTCCTCTTTACGTGGGAAGAATGACCACCCTAATTCCCCTCAATAAATATTTATCCATATGGACAACCTGGGCAGTGGTTGGAACAAAGGAGATCTGGTTATATAAGCAGTTGGGAGGATGAGTATGAAACTTCTGTAAACATATAATTGTAGCTCACAAACCCATGTATCTTGAGTAGTACCTTGAGAGCTGTCATAAGTGCTTCTCCCCTGCTTACAAATTGAATAAACTGCCTTATTCGAGAAATCATCCTGTATTGAGTCTGTTGTCATCTTGCAGTAAACAAATCCGATTGACATCCTCCTTCACAAAGGCAACGGGCCTTTCTTATCCTCTAGACATTGTGTGATGATACTGCGTCAACCCCATAAGGTGAGGCATTGCAGGCTAATTGCAGTGGCAATTTCAGATCAAAATGAGTTAGTACTTCCGAGCTCTGTAAGGCTTGTTTTACATCCTAGTAAGCCTCTTTGAGTCCATATCCATTCAGTAATAAGTCTCTCAACACCAAGTCCAACAGGTTTATTTGGTAGTAAACGCCACTAACTTTCAGGGCTCTGCTCCTTCGTCAGGTAAGTTGGGGGTTCTCATCACAAACGGCATATAAAGACACATTCAGTTTACAGAATACTAATTAGAATGCAAGTCTTTACAGCTAATCAAGTCTTAGAGGTGCAGACAATGTGAGTGGAAATAGAATTAAGCATAGGTTGTAGAGATTTGTATTGTCTCCAGACAGGACAGTAACTGAGATGTTGCAAGCCCAGGCAAGTCATGGGGGTTACAAATAATGTGACGTGAACCCAAGATCCCAGTTGAGGCCATCCTCGAGTGCAGAGCTTGGCTATCAGCCTTTGCTCAGCAACTCTGCATTGCCCCTGTGTCGTGAAGGCCGCCTTGGAGAACGCTTACCTGAAGATCAGAGGCCGAATGCCCGTGACCGCTGAAGTGCTTGCCAACAGGAAGAGAAGAGTCTTGCCTGGTGATTGTCGAGCGGTGTTCATTCATACATTTTCATAGCGTCTGCCTGGTCTCCCCAGTGTACCATGCCTCAGGACATCCTTTCCTGCAGTCTATCAGGTAGACAACGTTGGCCAAGTTGCAAGAGTATACCTGGTGGATGGTGTTCTCATGTGAGATGACGGCATCCGTGCCGATGATCCGGCACATCTTGCAGAGGTTGCTGTGGCAGGGTTGTGTGGTGTTGTGGTCACTTCTGAAGGCTGGGTAGTTTGCTGTGGACAGTGGTCTGTTTGAAGGCAAGAAGTGGGGGTGTGGGATGGCCTTGCCGAGATGTTTGTTGTCATCAATGACATGTTGAAGATGTCGTAGCTTTTCCACTCCAGGGGAGTACTGGATGACAAAGGGTACTCTGTTCACTGTGTCCTGTTTTTGTCTTCTGAAGAAGTCAGTGCGGTTTTTCTCTGTGGCATGTCAGAACTGTCGATCGATGAGTCGAGCGCCATATCTTGTTCTTAGGGCATCTTCCAATGTCTGGAGGTGTCTGTTGCGATCCCCCTCATCTGAATAAATCCTGTGTATATGGAGGGCTTGTCCTTAAGGGATGGCTTCTTTAACATGTTTAGGGTGGAAGCTGGAGAAGTGGAGCATTGTGAGGTTATCCATGGGCTTGTGATGTAGTGTGGTGCTGAGGTGACTGTCCTTAATGGAGATGCGTGTGTCCAAGAATGCAACCAATTCCGGAGAGTAGTCCATGGTGAGTCTGATGGTGGGATGGAACTTGCTGATGTCATCATATAGTTGTTTCAGTGATTGTGCACCACGAGTCCAAAGGAAGAAAATGTCATTGATGTATCTAGTGTGTAGCATTGGTTGAAGGCCCTGTGCGGTGAAGAAGTCTTGTTCGAGCCTGTGCATGAAGATGTTGGCATATTGAGGTGCGAATTTGGTCCCCGTGGCTGTTCCGTGTATCTGGATGAAGAACAGGTTGTTGAAGGTAAAGACATTGTGGTCCAGGATGAAGTGGATAAGTTGCAAAATTGCATCTGGAAACTGGTGGTTGTCGGCGTTGAGTGCTGGTGTAGAGTGCCGAGACATCCGTTGTGACGAGGAGTGCTCCTGCTTCAACTGCTCCATGTGTGCGGAGTTTCTGTAGGAAGTCCGTAGTGTTGCGACCAAAGCTGGGAGTTCTTTGTACAGTGGGTTTCAGGATGCCCTCAACATATTTAGATAGGGGTCATGGGTAGAGAGGTGGACTGGTGGTGTTGAAATGGTGGCGTGGGCTCGTTGGGCCGAAGGGCCTGTTTCCCAGGCTGATTTTGTTGTTGTTCTTCTTCTTTCCCCAGAGAGGTTCTCGCACAGGGTCCCATTGCCCAATACGATGGGACGGCTGGGTGTGTTTGCCTTGTGTATCTTTGGGAGGTAGTAGAGATCTCCAATGCGGGATGAGGGCACGGAGGGTGTTCTGAAGGTCCGGACAAAGGTCTTGATCGGAGCGTTGAGTTAACGAGTGTGATCTTTGGTCGGATCTGCAAGCAACTGTCTGTAGTGTTTTTCATTGTTTAGTTGTTGGTACACTTTGCAGTAACCCGTTCTGTCCAGTATGACGATGGCCTCTCCTTTGTCTGCTGGTTTGATAACAATGTTGCGGTTGGTCTTGAGAACTCGGATGGCGTTGCATTGTGCTTGGCTGATGTTTGGGGCTGTCTTGTGAGTGCGGTTGATGAATCTGGTGTTGATGCACCTCCTGGTGGCTTGAGCATACATGTCAAGTCGGGGCAGTGGCCTTCCAGAGGAGTCCAATTGGACTCTTTCCTCTTCAATTGTTGCTGCACTGTGGGTCTCTCTGGCTGTTCCGGTTCATTGGCTGTCTCATTGTGTTCGCTGTTGGCATTTGTGGAAAAACTCCCGCAGCCTCATTTGCCTGATGAATTCCTCTGTGTCTGCTGCGGGACTGATCGGGTCCATTTTGGTGGTGGGGCAGAATTTGAGCCCTCGGCTGAGAACTTCGATGTTGAAGTGCGTTGCCAACAATTTGACAATGGATTTCGCTGCAGTGGTACTGTTTTCTGCTGTGGTGCTGGGGGAGGCTTGGTTGCTGCTAATGGCGATGCCAAGTTTCCTGTTCTTGGTGTGCATGTAGATGGTGTAGTTTCTTTATCTCATCTGCTTGGAGGAGTTTTGCAGCTGGTCTGCATCCTGAGCGCAAGTTGAGAATATGAATTCTATCTTGGTTTCCAGAATGCGGCATTTGCTGTACAGCTGGTGGCTGAGGAGTGTAAGAGAGGTAGTTGAGCAGTGTGAGAGTCCTGTTTGGAGATGATACGCATCTCTTTAACCTATGCTTAATGCTGTCTCCACGCACATTGTCTGCACCTTTAAGACTTGATTAGCTGTAAAGACTTGCATTCTAATCAGTATTCTGTAAACTGAATGTGCTTTGTTTGTGATCAGAACTCCCCACTCACCTGATGAAGGGGCAGAGCCTCAAAAGCTAGTGGCGTTTGCTACCAAATAAACCTGTTGGATTTTAACCTGGTGTTGTGAAACTTCTTACTGTGTTTACTCCAGTCCAACGCCAGCATCTCCACTCCATGTCTATTGTCAGCCTTCACCAAGCAGTTGGTGTAACAAAAGAACAATACAGCAGAACAAAGAACGATGCAGCACAGAAACAGGCCCTTTGGCCCACCAAGCCTGCGGCATTTTCTACTCCTTACTAGGACCCACTAATTGCCCATTTGTGGTTTCTATCCCTCTGTTCGTGTGTCTATCAAGATATGCCTTGAACATTGCTAACGTGTCTGTTTCCACCACCTTCACTGGCAATGCATTCCAGGCACCCATTACCTCAGCATCTCTCACGTCCCTCTCTTTGGTGAATACTGGTGCAAATTACTCATTAAGGATCTCACCCACTTCCTCCTGCTCCATGCATAACACTCCCCCTTTATCCTTGAGTGGGCCTACTCTTTCCCAGATACGTTTTTGCTCCTAATATATGTATAAAATGCCTTGAGATTCTCCTTAACCCTGCTGGCCAAGGACATTTCATGGCCCTTTTTTAGCCCTCCTAATTCCCCGTTTGAGCTCCTTCCTATTTTCTCTCTACATCCTTCAAGGGCTTCATCTGTTTTTAGTTGCCTGAACCTTACATATGCTTTCTTTTTCTTTTTGACTAAGCTAACATTTTTGCCGTCTCGTCCAAGTTCCTGAATCCTTCCATTCCTATCCTTCATTTTCACTGGAACATGCCTGTCCTATAAACTAATCGGCTGTTCTTTTAAAGTACTCCCATATGTCAGATGTGGCTTTACCCCCAAACAACTGCTCCCAATCCACATTCTCCAATTCTTGCTTCATTTGGTTATAGTTAATCTTCCAGTTTAACACCTTCACCCGAGGACCACTCTTGTCCTTATCCATACATCTCCAAAAACTTATGGAATTATAGTCACTATTCCTAAAAGGCTCCCCCATTGAAACTTTGATCACCTGGCTGGGCTCATTCCCCAATACCAGGTCCAGCATGGCTCCTGTTTCAAATACCCCCCCCCCCCCCCCCCCCAAATACACGTAACAAACTGTTTCCCACACAAACCCCCATCACTAAAGGAGTCTGAGTCAATATGGGGGAAGTTAATATTACCCATCACAACAACCCTGTTATTTTCACATCTTTCCAGAACCTGACTATATATCTGTTTCTCTATCTCCCTCTTGCAGCTGGGAAGGCTGTAGGACAATCCCAATTCCTGAGCTCGACTCATAATGTGTTATTGCAAGATCCCTCCAAGGTGTCCTCCCTCAACACAGTTGTGATACATTCCCTAACCGTAGAAAGAAACCCTGCAGTGCAGAAGGAGGCCGGTCGGCCCATTGAGTTTGCACCGACAACAATCCCACCCCAGGATCTATCCCCAGAGCCCCACATGTTTACCTCACTAATCTCTCTAACCTATATACATCCCAGGACTCTATAGGCAATTTAGCATGGCCAATCAACCTAACCCACACATCTTTGGACCGTAGGAGGAAATCCATGCAGACGTGGGGAGAATGCAAGCTCGACACAGACAGTGACCCAAGTCAGGAATCAAACCCAGGTACTTGGAGCTGTATGGCAGCAGTGCTAACCACTGTGCCATGCCATCTCTCAAACTGAAGTTGCACAGTAATGCAATTCCCCCACCTCATTTGCTTCCTCCTCTGTTTCGTCTAAAACACCAATATTCCAGAATGTTGAGCTCAGTGGCTTGATCAATCCCAGGAACAATCGCAAGTGCAATACATTCTCTGGGCTAAGAGCTTTCATAAGGGTATCCATTTGAATAGAATAGAATGCCTACAGTACAGAAGGAGGCTTTTCAGCCCATCGAGTCTGTACTGACCACAATCCCACCCAGGCCCTATTCCTGCAATGCATTTATCCTGCTAATCCCCCTGTCAGTTGGGTCAATTTAATGTGGCCAGTCAACCTAACCTGCACGTCCTTGGACTGTGGGAGGAAGCCACGTGCACACAGGAAGACACACAGAGAGTGAGCCAAGGCTGGAATTGAACCTGAGACACTGGTGCTGTGAGGCAGCAGTGCTAACCTCTGTGCCTTCGTGCCACCCTGCTACTGTGCTGCCCATTTGGTGCAGGTATTCAATTGAATCTTGAAAGAATTTGCATTTTTCTTTCTTTAATTGCAGGCCATGCTTCTGCAAACTTTTGAGTCTCTTCAAGGTTCTTCAAATGCTCCTCTTTGGAGTTTGTCACTAAAATATCATCTAGGTAACACTGGACCCCAGGTTTAGAATTTGATCCATTATCCTCTGAAAAAGGCTGATGGTGATATGATGTCAAAGGGAAGATGCTTGTAGCCCCCAAACATCCGAGGTTGTTGGAACTCTTCTCCCAATTGGAGATAGGCCTCAGACAACTCCATTTTTGAAAATTTCTTCCCTCCGGTCAATCTATTAAATAGGTCCTCAATAAGAGGAAGTGGATATTGATCCGCACACACACTGCTGGGTTCACAGTGACCTTGAAGTCCCCACGATTCTCATTGTGCTACCTGTCTTCAAAACTGGAACAACTGGGGTGGCCCATTCTCTGGTAGTGACTGGTTCCAACTCCTCCATGCTCACAATCATTCTAATTTGGCCTCCACTTCAGCTGAATGGCATATTGTATTGGATGTGCCTGCAGACTTCTTGGATGAGTCTCTGACTTCAGTTGAATTTTAATCTCAACCCCTTTCAACTCACCATAGGTCCCTTGAACATGTCCTTATATTTCTCTAGGATGCCCTGTAAACTTGTTCTTGAATCTGCCAGCATTTTTACCACGCCTCAGTTTAATTTTAGTTTCTGAGACTAGGAGTGCAAATTAAGGCAGGATAGTCACCCATGGCCACTACAAAGATAGTTCTGTACACTGATCCCTCAGTTGTACCTTCACCAGTACATTTCTTCTCAGTGGCATCACTTGCTCCATATAAGTACATTTTTGAAACTGTTTTTTTTTCACTTTGTCTCTATACACTGAGTCCAGAATCAGTGACACCGCTGCTCCCATGTCCACTTCCATTTTAATTACTTACTCTTCTATTTTAGGAAGGACCCAGATTCCATTGGCTTCTCCTCAGACCTATAGTGTATTAAGCTGAAATGCTGTAGATTTAGGTTCATCTGCTTCCAGATTTGGCGGACACCCTGTCCCCTTCTTGGCTGGTGGCACGATAACACAGTAGTTAGCGCTGCTGCTTCACAGCTCCAGGGACCTGAGTTTGATTCCTGGTTTGGGTCACAGTCTGTGTGGAGTTCGCGGAGTCTACACGTGTCTGCATGGGTTTCCTCCCACAGTCCAAAGATGTGCGGATTAGGTTGATTGGCAATGCTAAAATTGCCCTTAGTGTCCTGAGATGCATTGGTTAGAGGGATTAGTGGGTAAATATGTAGAGATATGGAGGTAGGGCCTGGGTGGGATTGTGTTGGTGCAGACTTGATGGGCCGAATGGCCTGTTTCTGTACTGTAGGGTTTCTATGATTTCTATGTATCTTGTGCCTAGTCCTCAGGTTTGTTTCTCTCTGATTCCCCTTTTTTTCTTCCAGTTGTGCCTTGCAATTGTGGGCAGAATGCCCCACCCACTTATGCCTGTGCATTAGGCTTCATGAGTGCAGCATGTTGACCGGGATTCTCCCAAAAAATTCGAAGTCCCCAATTCACATGAAAAAGGGAATGACCCCCGCTAGTTTTTAGCGGGATTTTTAGATTGACTCTTCCACACACACAGCACCATAGAGTGCTTGAGCATGATTCCCTCTGAAAACCAGGGCACTGGGCCTATTCCCACCTGTGAGGCAGGCAGCATAGTGCTGAGTGGGCCACTGGGCTTGCGCCAATCTGTCAGAGCAGAGATTGGGCAATAATCTTGCATTGCCAGCCAGTTCAATTGCTGGTCAGCTTCACAACACCCAATTGTTGGCCTTGCAGAGCCCCCCTACGCTCTGATGCCCCATCCCTTTGGTACTGCCCAATGCCTGGTGGGCAGTGCCAGTGTACTCCTTAAACATTGCCAATTTGCTCCTTAGTGCCAGAGAGCCAGGCTGGCAGTGCCCAAGTGGCAGCCCCCTTACCCCTGACCTCCTGAGGGGGGTCTCAATGGCATCTCTTCACTCCAGTGGGGAATGCCTGTTCCCCATTTGCGGGAAAAAGTAGTAAGCCCCACTGGAGTGAACCACTCCTGGCTGGGGTGGGGGAAATGCTAATGTGTCTGGAGACTTTGGTCTCAGGCCTGCTAATCGGATGTAAATACTAATTTCAATATTGAAATAGATTCCATTGATGTCTCCCTGCCCGTTGCACTGTTAGAGCAGCATAGCAGTTGGTAGAATCACCCCCATTGACTCTTTGTGGCCAGACACCAGATTCTGCTGTGTTCCAGCTACTTTGTGGACTTGGACACTGGACCTAACTGTGTTCCTTATTTGCAGCCAATTCCATAGCAGTAACTATTTCAAAAGCCACGTTAAAGTCTAAAACTTTTTTGTCAGAAGTTTTATTTGGATCGCTTTGTGGCGGAGCCCACAAACCAAACTGTCCCACAAAGCATCTTGCAGGAATCCTCCAAATTCACGGTGCTCTGCATAATTTTTTAACACAGCCACAAGTTGCATGATGGATTTCCCCTACAAACTATTCTTTTATAAAATTCGCAATGCTATGCCATCGTAAGTGGCTTTGGGGCGTAGTGGTTCCTTATAACATTGCAAGACTCCGCTTGGGGCTTTTCTGTGGGCTTCTCAGGTTGTATAAGACTTCTTAGCATAGAAACGTCTTACTTCCTATAATGCTCAAGAAGACTGCTACCTTGAGTTCTTCAATTACCTTATTGGCTTTTAAATGTGAGTGAAAATGCTCAGTATAAAGTGTCCAACTCTCCATGTTTTCGTTGGATGGTACCATTACCCTGAACTGGCCTGCCATTTTCTGTTCCCATTGGTGGGAACTTTTCCCATCTTCATATTCTGTAGCTGCTTTTTGTGTGCCTTTGTTGCACATTGCTCTGTTACTTCCTCACTGATTGTGCTCTCTAACTCTCCCCATTGAATGTAGTCTGAGCCCCTTTGTGACCGCTTCCCCCGTGACAGTCTTAGTGCTCCTAATGAAAAATTCCCTCCCCTATACCTGGCCTTCGATTTTAGCCCAAGTCCCCTTGTGACCACTGCATTCAGCCCATTTCCTGGCGAGTACTTCTTTTTTGCAACTTTGAATGAGATCCGAGTCTCCTTGTGACCATTTCCCTTAAGCCTAGGCATCTTCCCTTGAGTTTACCCCAGTACTATGGCAATTCACATTGTTTTCAGAATCTAGAACAATGTTGATCTTCCTCCTGCCAAAGAATTGGCAGCCTCTTTTCCAGTTATGTGTGAAGTCTAATATGGACTAATAAAAGACCATGAATGGGAATAAACAAACCGGAACTGTTTGTTAACACACATTTTAGCTCTGGCACAGTCAGCACAAGACTGGCTTGACAAGCTTCACTTAGTGGGGAGCTTGTATCCTGGGTCATCTGGCCTGTTCTCTTCAAGGGGCATGCCTCAAAATACATAACATAAGAACATAAGAACATAAGAAATAGGAGCAGGAGTAGGCCATCCAGCCCTTCGAGCCTGCCCCGCCATTCAATAAGATCATGGCTGATCTGTCGCTGCTCAGTTCCACTTTCCCGCCCTCTCCCCATAACCCTTAATCCCCTCTCCTATCAAAAACCCATCAACCCGCGTCTTAAAAATATTTAGCGAGGCAGCCTCCACCACTTCAACGGGCAGAGAATTCCAGAGATTCACCACCCTTTGAGTGAAGAAGTTCCTCCTCAACTCCGTTCTAAACCGCCCCCCTTTTATCTTGAGGCTGTGCCCCCTAGTCCTATTGTCTTTTTTGAGCGGGAAGAGTCTTTCCACCTCTATCCTATCCATCCCATTCATCATCTTATACGTCTCAATGAGATCTCCTCTCATTCTTCTAAACTCTAACGAGTACAAGCCCAGTTTATTCAGCCTCTCCTCATAGCTCAACCCCCTCAACTCCGGTATCAGCCTAGTAAACCTCCTCTGCACTCCCTCCAAGGCCAAAATATCTTTGCGCAGGTGCGGCGCACAAAAATGCACACAGTACTCCAGTTGCGGCCTCACCAATGCCCTATACAGCTGCAGCAAGACCTCCCTACTTTTATATTCAATCCCCCTCGCTATGAAGGCCAGCATCCCATTCGCCTTCCTGACCACCTGCTGCACCTGCAAGTAACATCCTGTAACATCCACCTCCTGACTTGCCATAGCTTGCCCACTGTCTACAAGGCACAAATCAGAATTGTGATGGAATACTCTGTACTTGGCTAGACGAATGCATCTAAAACATCACTCAAGAAGCTCGACACTATTCAGGACAAAGCAGCCCGCTTGATTAGCATCTCAACCATCGCCTTCACCATTCACTCCCTCCACCACTGATGCACAATGGCAGCACCAAGTGCCACCTACACTTCATAAATGATTAAAAAATACTTTTCCTTTTGTTAGTTTTCCAATCCTAATTAACTTCTTCATGGAACACAATTACACAAATGAATGAAGACTTCCTATACTTTCATCGTGTGATCATTGTGTACCTAGAAATGTGTTCTGTAGAAGGGTCATTTACGTCTGAAAAGTTAACTCTTTCCAGATGCTGCCACACCTTTATCCAGTATTTTCTGTTTTTATTTTGGATTTCTAGCATCCACATTATTTTACAAAATAAAATATGAAACAAGTGGTCAAAATAAGATGGCGTCTCACAAACTCACTTTTTAATATCTGCATCACCATCAGTATCAAAGCCCATTTCTTTTATTTATACGTTCATGAAATGTAAGCTTTGCTGGCTGGGCCAGCATTTGTGGACCTTGAAAAATAGCTGGTGTGTTCCCTTCTTGAGCCATTCAATCATAGAATTCCTACAGTGCAGAAGGAGGCCATTTGGCCCATCAAGCCTGCACCGATACTAATCCCACTCGGACCCTATCCCTGCAACTTGCATATTTACCCTGCCTGTTGCCATGATGCCAAAGGGCAATTTAGTATGGCGAATCCACCTACCCCGCACATCTTTGGGAGGAAATCAGAGCACCAGGATGAAACCCATGCAGACATGTGGAGAATGCGCAAATTCCAAACAGATAATGACCCAAGACCAGAATTGAATCCGGTCCCTTGCACTGTGAGGCAACAGTGCTAACCACTGTGCCACCGTGCTGCCATTGCTACCCATGTGATGCAGATACAAAACAAAGTAGTAGTTTCAGGACTTGACCCAATGATATAAGAACATAAGAAATAGGAGCAGGAGTAGGCCATCTAGCCCTTCGAGCCTGCCCCGCCATTCAATAAGATCATGGCTGATCTGTCATGGCTCAGTTCCACATTCCCGCCCTCTCCCCATAACCCTTAATCCCCTCTCATCAAAAACCCATCAACCCGCGTCTTAAAAATATTTAGCGAGGCAGCCTCCACCACTTCAACGGGCAGAGAATTCCAGAGATTCACCACCCTTTGAGTGAAGAAGTTCCTCCTCAACTCCGTTCTAAACCGCACCCCCTTTATCTTGAGGCTGTGCCCCCTAGTCCTACTATCCTTTGAGCAGGAAGAGTCTCTCCACCTCTATCCTATCCATCCCATTCATCATCTTATATGTCTCAATGAGATCTCCCCTCATTCTTCTAAACTCTAACGAGTACAAGCCTAGTTTATTCAACCTCTCCTCATAGGTCAATCCCCTCAACTCCGGCATCAGCCTAGTAAACCTCCTCTGCACTCCCTCCAAGGCCAAAATATCCTTGCGTAGGTACGGCGCCCCAAACTGCACGCAGTACTCCAGCTGCGGCCTCACCAATGCCCTATACAGCCGCAGCAAGACCTCCCTACTTTTATATTCAATCCCCCTCGCTATGAAGGCCAGCATCCCATTCGCCTTCCTGACCACCTGCTGCACCTGCAAGCTGGGTTTTTGCGATTCATGCACAAGGACCCCAAGGTCCCTCTGCACCGCCGCCTGCTGCAGTTTTTCCCCACGTAAGTAATAATCCTTCCTACCATTATTCCTACCAAAGTGGACCACCTCGCACTTGCCAACATTAAATTCCATTTGCCATTTCTTGGCCCATTTGCCCAGCCTATCTAGATCCTTCTGTAGACTCTCCACACCCTCCGCACAATTTGCCGTTCCACCAATCTTGGTGTCATCAGCAAATTTCGACACCCTACACTCGGTTCCCTCCTCCAGATCATCTATATAAATGGTAAATAGCTGAGGCCCCAGCACCGATCCCTGGGGCACTCCACTAGTCACCATCCGCTAATTCGAATAGCACCCATTGACACCCACTCTCTGCCTCCTATTTGACAACCAATCCTCTATCCACGCTAACACCCTATCCCCAACTCCATGTCCCCTGACCTTCTGCAATAACCTCCTGTGAGATGCCTTGTCAAACGCCTTCTGAAAATCCAGAAAGACCACTCCACCGGCTCTCCTCTATCCACCGCCCTAGACACATCCTCATAGAACTCCAGTAAATTTGTCAGTATTGGAAGAGTGACGTGTTAGTTCCAAATCTGGATAGTGTATGACTAGGCGGGGAATACCTTGCAAGTGGATGCTGTTGTCATGCATCTTCTCCTTTTGTCCCGGAAGTTGTGGGTTGAAAGGTGTTTTCGAAGGCACCTTGGTGAGTTGCTGCATTGCAACTTGTGTCAATGGTGGAAGGAGTGAATGTTTAATATAGTGGATAGGATGCCAATTGAGCGAACTGCCTTGTCTAGGATGCTACTAAGCATCCTGAATACTGTTGGAAGTGCACTTGTCCGGGCAAATGGAGGGTTTCCATTCCAATCCTGACTTGTGCTTTGTAGATGGTGGACAAACTTTGAGGAGTCAGGAGGTAAGTTGTTTACATCAAAATGTTTATTCTCTGACCTGCTCCTGTTATCACAGTATTTATATGGCTAGTCCAGTTCAGTTTCGGTCAATAGTACCCCTGGATGTTGTTAGTAGGGGATTCAATGGTGATACCAACGTCAAGGAGGGGATGGCTCGATTCTGTCCACATGGAAAAAGTAATTGCGTGGCACTTGTATGGCATAAATATCACTGGCCATTTATCAGCCCAAATCAGAATATTGACTGGTTGTTTCTGCATGTGAACATGGACTGCTTCAGTATCTCAGGAGTTTCAAAGAACAAAGAAAATTGCAGCACAGGAACAGACCCTTCGGCCCTCCAAACCTGCACCGATCATGTTGCCTGACTTAACTAAAACTCCCTACCTTTCCGGGGACCATATCCTTCTATTCCTATTCTATTCATGTACTTGTCAAGTCACCTCTTAGAAGTCACTACCATATCTGCTACCTCCCCTGGTAACGAGTTCCACCCACTACTCTCAGTGTAAAAAGTCTGCCTCATACATCTCCTTTAAATCTTGCCCCTTGCACCTTAAACCTCTAATAATTAACTCTACCACCCTGGGAAAAAGCTTCTGACTATCCACTCTGTCCATGCCTCTCATAATCTTGTAGACTTCTATCAGGTGTCCCCTCCACCTCCACTGCTCCAGTTAGAACAAACCAAGTTTCCTCATAGCTAATGCCCGCCATACCAGGCAACATCCTGGTAAATCTTTTCTGTACTCTCTCTGAAGCCTCCACATCCTTCTGGTAGTTTGACGACCAGAACTGAAGACTGTACTCTAAGTGCAGCCTAACTAATGTTCTATAAAGCTGTAACATGACTTGCCAATTTTTAAACTCAGTACTCTGGCCTATGAAGGTAAGCGTGCCGTGTGCCTTCTTGACTACCGTCTCCACCTGCATTGCCGTTTTCAGTGACCTGTGTACCTGTACACCCAGATCCCTTTGCCTATCAACTCTTAAGGGTTCTGCCATTTACTGTGTATTTCCGATCTGTATTAGACCTTCCAAAATGCATTACCTCACATTTGTCTGGATTAAACTATGCCTGCCTCCTTTCTATCCAAGTCTCCAACTGATCTATATCCTGCTGTATCCTTTAATGGTCTTCATCGCTAACCGCAAATCCACCAACCTTCTTGTCATCCACAAACTTACTAATCAATCCAGTTACACTTTCCTCCAAATCATTTATATTACGAACAGTAAAGGTCCCAGCATTGACCCCTGAGGAACACCAGCTGTCACAGCCCTCCATTCAGAAACACATCCTTCTACTGCTACCCTCTGTCTTCTTTGACCTAGCCAGTTTTGTAGCCACCTTGCTAGCTCACCTCCGATCCCATGTGACTTCACCTTCTGCACCAGTCTGCCATGAGGGACCTCGTCAAAGGCCATACTGAAGTCCATGTAGACAACATCTACTGTTCTACTCTCACCAATCATCTTTGTCACTTCCTTGAGAAACTCGATCAAGTTCGTGAGTCATGACTTCCCCTTCACAAAACAATGTTGCCTCTCATTAATATGTCCACTTCTTGCCAAGTGGGAATAAATCCTGAGTCGAAGAATCCTCTCCAATAATTTCCCAACCACTGATGTAAAACTCAATGGTCTATAATTTACCTGGATTATTCTTGCTACCCTTCCTAAACAAAGGAACAACATTGGCTATTCTCCAATGCTCTGGGACCTCCCCTGTAAGAAGTCTCACAACACCAGGTTAAAATCCAACTGGTTTATTTGGTAGCAAATGCCACTAGCTTTCTGGGCTCTGCTCCTTCGTCAGGTGAATGGAGAGCTCTGATCACAAACAGGGCATATAAAGTTACACACATGGTTTACAGAATACTGATTAGAATGGGAGTTTTTACAGCAAATCAAATCTTAAAGGTGCAGACAATGTGAGTGGAGATAGCATTAAGCGTTGGTTAAAGAGATGTGTATTGTCTCCAGACAGGACAATAAGTGAGATAATGCAAACCCAAGCAAGTCATGGGGGTTACAAATAGTGCGACGTGAGCCCAAGATCCTGGTTGATGCCATCCTCGTGTGTGGAACTTGGCTATCGGCCTCTGCTCAGCAATTCTGCACTGTTGTGTGTCGTGAAGACTGCCTTGGAGAATGCTTACCCAAAGATCAGAGGCCGAATGCCCGTGACTGCTGAAGTGTTTGCCAACAGGAAGAGTCTTGCCTGGTGGTTGTTGAGCAGTGTTCATTCATCCATTGTTGTAGTGTCTGCATGGTCTCGCCAATGTACCATGCCTTGGGACATCCTTTCTTGCAGTCTATCAGGTAGACAACGTCGGCCGAGTTGCAAGAGTATGTACCGTGTACCTGGTGGATGGTGTTCATCATGTGAGATGATGGCATCCGTGTCGATGATCCGGCACATCTTGCAGAGCTTGCTGTGGCAGGTTTGTGTGTCGTGGTCACTGTTCTCCTGAAGGCTGGGTAGTTTACTGCGGACAGTGGTCCGTTTTGAGGTTGTGCAGTTGTTTGAAGGCAAGATATGGGGGTGTGGGAAGGCGTTGGCGAGATGTTTGTCTTCATCAATGACGTTGAAGACTCCGGAGAAGATGTCGCAGCTTCTCTGCTACGGGGAAGTACTGGATGACGAAGGGTACTCTGTCCACTGTGTTCCGTGTTTGTCTTCTGAGGAGGTCGGTGCGGTTTCTCGCTGCGGCGTGTTGGAACTGTCAGTGAGTCGAGAGCCATATCCTGTTCTTATGAGGGCATCTTTCAGCGTCTGGAGGTGCATGATCCTCCTCATTTGAGCAGATCCTGTGTATATGGAGGGCTTGTCCATAAGGGATGGCTTCTTTAACGTGTTTAGGGTGGAAGCTGGAGAAGTGAAGCATTGTGGGGTTATCCGTGGGCTTGCGGTACAGTGAGGTGCTGAGGTGACGATCCTTAATGAAGACGCATGTGTCCAAGAATGCAACCAATTCCGGAGAGTAGTCCATGGTGATTCTGATAGTGGGATGGGACTTGTTGATGTCATCATATTATTGTTTCAGTGACTGTGCACCATGAGTCCAAAGGAAGAAAATGTCTTCGATGTATCTAGCGTATAGCATTGGTTGAAGGCCCTGTGCGGTGAAGAAGTCTTGTTCGAGTCTGTGCACGAAGATGTTGGCATATTGAGGTGCGAATTTGGTCCCTGTGGCTGTTCCATGTGTCTGGATGAAGAACTGATAGTTGAAGTTGCAGACATTGTGGTCCAGGATGAAGCAGATGAATTGTAAAATTGCATCTCGAAACTGGCAATTGTCGGTGTTGAGTACTGAGGCAGTTGCAGCAATGCCATCATCATGGGGGATGCTGGTGTAGAGTGCCGAGACATCCATTGTGACTCCACTGAATTGACATCTGACATCCACAACCAACTTCATTTGTGCTACGTATGACTCCATCAGCTGGAGTTTTTCTCCTGATTTCTTTGACTTCAATTTTGCTCAGGCTCCTTATCAGCCAAATGCTGCCTTGATGTCAGAGACAATCACTCTCTCCTCAGCTCTTGAATTCAGCTCTCTTGTCTATGTTTGGGTCAGGCTGTAATCAGGTCAGGAGGTGAACCCTGGAAACAGCAATTAGTTAGGTTATTGCAGACTGAGTGCCACTTGATAGAAGTCAATTACGTTTTTCAATGATATTTTTCATTACTGATTTTGAGAGTAGATTGATGTAGAAGAGGTAGTTTATTAGTGTCACAAGTAGGTTTACATTATCACTGCAATGAAGTTACTGTGAAAGTCCCCTAGTCACTACACTCTGGCGCCTCTTCGAGTGCACTAAGGGAGAATTTAGCATGGTCAGTGTACCAAACCAGCATGTCTTTCAGATGGTGGGAGGAAACCCACGCAGACACGGGAGAATGTGCAGACTCCACACAGACAGTGACCCAAGTCAGGAATCGAACTCAGGTCCCTGATGCTGTGAGGCAGCAGTGCTAACCCTTGTGCCATTGTGCCTGGGTTGGATTTGTCCTACTTGTCCAGGATGGAACTTACCTGAGCAATTTTCAACATTGTTGGATAGATGCCAGTGTAGCTGTACTGGAATTGTTTGGCTAGAGGTGCAGCTGGTTCAGTACAATAGCAGAATGCTGTCAGGATGTACAGCCTTTGCAGTGTCCGGTGTCTGTTTCTTGATTTTTTTTTGGAGTGAACAGAATTGGTTGAAGACTAGCATCTGTGATGCTGGGGGATACAAGCGGAGGCCAAGATGGATTGCCTACGTTGTAGTTCTTGCTGAAGATGGTTGTAATTGTCTTCTCTTTTGCACTGACCTTTTGGGTTCATTGGGATAGGGATATTTGGGGAGCCTCGTTCTCTTGTTAGCTATTTAATTGTCTGCCATCATTCATGACTGGTTGTGGCAGAACTAGAGCTTACACTTGATATGTTGTGGAGTCACTTAGCTCTAAGCTGCTTCCACTGTTTGGAATGCAAGTAGTCCTGTTTTGTAGATTCAGCAGGTTGACACCTAATTTTTAGGTATGCCTGGTGCTGCTCCCTTGTACACTTCATTAAAATAGGGCTTATTGCCCACTGGATGGTAATACAATCATAGAGTCCCTACATTGCAGGACAAGGCCATTTGGCTCATCCAGTCTGCACCGACAACAATCGCACGCAGGCTCTATCCCCATAACCCCACATATTTGCCCTGCTAATCCTCTGACCCTAAGGGTTAATTTAGCATGGCCAATCCAGCTAGTCCGCACATTTTTGGAGTGTGGGAGGAAACTAGAGTGCCCGGAGGAAACCCACGTGGACACAGGGAGAATGTGCAAACTCCACACAGGCAGGCACCCGAGGCTGGAATCGAACCTGCGTCCCTGGCGCTGTGAGACAGCAGTGTTAAACAGTGTGTTACTGTGCTAGTGAAAAAGAGGGTTAGTGTTAGAGTGGGGGATTTGTCTGGCCATGAGGTTACAGATTGTGGTTGAATAGAGTTCTGCTGCTGCAGATGGCCCACAGTGTTTCATGGATGCCCAATTTGAGTTGCTAGATCAGTTCTCAGTTTATCCCATCTAGTTCAGTAATAGTGCCACGTAACACAATGAAGAGTCTCTTTGATGTGAAGGCAGGTGTTTGTCTCCAATTCTTGTGTGAAATCAATTAAACGAAAGCAAACAAACTGAGGGTAAAATAAATGGGGCAGCCCCTTAAAAGGTCCTGCCTTTAACAAAAACAAAACACAGTGACATGTAAGACATCAAATTAAAATGTGATTAAAGAAGTTGATGAAGCATCCCAGTCCCAATGGTACATAATAGGCACCTGCATGCTCCGTCTCCAGGACACTTGTCAGCGAATATAGTTGCAGCAGAAGGGCAGATAGACAGGTTGGACGACCCCTTGGTTGCCTGCTGCCTGGACGTGTTGGTGGCAACTTTGGCCATCTCCAGATGTAGGTTCACCAGAAGGTTGTCCTCCTTTGCTTCTCTCCTACTGGGTTGAGCCTTCATCTCCATAAAGACCAGGTTCAATCTACCAAAATGCATCACCTCACATTTATCTAAATTAAACTCCATCTGCCATTCATCAGCCCACTGGCCCAACTGATCAAGATCCCTTTGCAACCTTCTTTACTGTCCACGATGCCACCAATCTTGGTGTTATTTGCAAACTTAATAACCATGCCTCCTATATTCTCGTCCAAATCATTACTATAAATGACAAATAACAGTGGACCCAGCACTGATTCCTGAGGCATACCGCTGGTTACAGGCCTCCAGTTTGAAAAGCAACCCTGTACCACCACCCTCTAACTTTTGTCATCAAGCCAATTTTGTATCCATTTAGCTACCTCATCCTGGATCTTGTGAGATTTAACCTTATGCAACAACTTACCATGTGGTACCTTGTCAAAGGCCTTGCTAAAGTCCATGTAGACATCATCAACTGCACTGTCCTCATCTACCTTCTTGGTTACCACTTCAAAAAACTCAATCAAATTTGTGAGACATGATTTTCCACTCACAAAGTCATGCTGACTGTCCCTAATCAGTCCTTGCATCTCTAAATGCCTGTAGATCCTGTCTCTCAAAACAACTGCTAACAACTTACCCACCACAGATATGAGGCTCACTGACTTGTAGTTCTTTAAATCTCTTGCAGCATAATATTTATGACTCGATCAGGGCCGAGAAGATGATTGGCATAGAACATTCATGTATAACGCCTTCCCAAGCAACCTTCTGCCAATCACTGCTCAAACCAATGAATCTTTCAGATGCACTGAATCACTTTAATCAAGGCACCATCGCTCATTCCCATGTGATTAGCTAACATTGGCACTCATGCTTTTGTTTTTGTTGTGATGATCATCCTTCACAGTGACCCTCCACAAATGTTGTTATTCTATCCTTTTAAAACATTCTATTTTTCAAACTCAAGCCTTTTCTTTCCCTCTTGGAGAAGAGCACAGAACACCTGGGCAAAGCAAAGAACTGGAAGTAGCCTTTTCTGCTCTAAATTTTGCAGAAAATGTGCCGCTGGTGATAAGCTAAGCCTTGTCATGCTTGGCTATTGGTAATGGAGAGATAGGAGTTCTTCAATTACCTGGCAACTAAAATAAATATAAATGACTGGCCTGGGTCTGGATGAGCACTCAGATCCTGCGTGGATCAGCTGGCGGGGGTATTCACAGACATCTTCCACCTCTCTTTACAACAATCTGAGGTCCCTCTCTGCTTCAAGAAGATGACCATCATCCTGGTACCTAAGAAACACCGAGCTGCGTGCTTTAATGGCTATCGACTGGTGGCTCTGACATCTATCATCATGAAATGCTTTGAAAGGCTAGTCATGGCATGAGTCTATTCCAACCTTCCAGGCGAATTGGATTCACTACAGTTTGCCTATCACCGCAACAGGTCCACAGCAGATGCCATCTTCCTGGCCCTGCACTCAACCCTGGAACACCTAGATAACAAGAACACCAATGTCAGACTCCTATTTATTGATTATAGCTCAGCCTTCTACACTATTATTCCCACGAAACTCATCTCCAAACTCTGTGGGCTGGGCCTCGGCACCTCCCTCTGTGACAGGATCCTGAACTTCCTAACTCTCAGACCACAATCAGTAAGGATAGGCAACAACATCTCCTCCATGATCATCCTCAACACTGGTGCACCGCAAGGCTGTGTCCTCAGCCCCCTGCTATACTCCTTATACACCTCCTGACTGTACAGCCAAATTCCCCTACAATTCGATTTTCAAGTTTGCTGATGACACCACTGTAGTGAGTGGGATCTTAATCAGTAATGAGATAGAGAATCTGGTGAACTGGTGCAGCAATCTCTCCCTCAATGTCAACAAAACAAAGGAGATTCTTATTAACTTCAGGAAGCGTAAAGGAGAACATGCCCCTGTCTACATCAATGAGGATGAAGTAGAAAGGATCGAGAGCTTCAACTTTCTATGTGTCCAGATCACCAACAACCTGTAATGGTCCCCCCATGCTGACATTATAGTTAAGAAAGCACACCAACACCTCTACTTTCTCAGAAGATTAAGGAAATTTGGCACGTCAGCTATGACTCTCACCAACTTTTACAGGTGCAGGATAGAAAGCATTCTTTCTGGTTGTATCACAGCTTGGTATGGCTCCTGCTCTGCCCAAGACTGCAAGGAACTACAAAAGGTTGAGAATGTAACCCAATCCTTCACGCAAACCAGCCTCCCATCCATTGACTCTGTCTATACTTCCAGCTACCTTGGCAAAGCATAATTAAGGACCCCGTGCACCCCTGACATTCTTTCTTCCACCTTCTTCCATCGGGGAGAAAATACAAAAGTCTGAGGTCACGTACCAACTGACTCAAGAACAGCTTCTTCCCTGCTGCTGTCAGACTTTTGAATGGACTTACCTTTCATTAATTTGATCTTTCTCTGCACCCTAGCTATGACTGTGACACCACATTCTGCACTCTTTAGTTTCCTTCTCTATGAATGATATGTTTTGTTTGTATAGCGTGCAAGAAACAATACTTTTCACTGTATGATAATACAGGTGAAAATAATAAATTAAATCAAATCAAAAACATCCACATGATAAACAACACTCATGTAAATTTGATATCAGCAGTCATTGAAATATGCTGATCCGCACTATGATGTTTTAGAACCCTCATCTTGTCAGTTCTCATTCATGGTGGGACCACCAACTTGGCTAATGGGATGAAGCACATAACACAAATGATTATGAGCAGTGTGCAACAGTGGGGAGTCCAAACTCTGCTCAACTGGATGCAGACACTGAACTCCGGAGTTGTTGACAGTGATCTATTCTGGAACAGCAGCAGAAAATGCGTAAGGCGTTGTCAGCCATTCCAGAAGCACTGGGCAAGATTGGAGAAATATTTGACGAGTTTATACCTAGCCTGAGTGTCCCAGATCTCCGCACTGATTAGTCTTTAGTCCACCTTTGTGAAGATCAGATTTGGCACCCAATCATGTGCAAGCAAGCTTTTGCCAATAGCCTGCACACACCTATCATTGTAAGCAAGGAGGAGGAAAGCCTCACTTTCACTGTTCAGTATCTCACTGATGTACAACAAAATGCTCTCCAGCTCTTGGTGAGCAGGAACTGTGGGTGGGCCATGAGAGGGAATGTGGAAAGGAGTACATGGAAGTGAGGGCACTCTGCTCCTCCGTGCTTTCCCTCCTCTCAGTCACTGCCCCTGATGCCACCTCCTACGCCGATGACACAGTTACAAGTGGGACAATCCCTACTGCTGTGCAGTGTTTTACAAATTGCAACAGATCTCTATCATCTTGGAAACCTTTCTGATGCATGTTGGCAAGCACCCAAAGAACTGTTCAAGCACCTGAATTGCATCTGCAGATGGCTTGCTTGGTGGCAGTTCTTTTGCTCCTTTGTCTCCAGTTGTAACTTTCCTGGCTACAACACAGGGCTCCTTATGATATCAACAATATCCTAAGAGGGTTGCCCAAGTCTCCAAGGAGTCATCTGCTTGGAAGTATAAATATCTGTGAGGGATTTGACTAGTGCAGGATGAAGGCATCATGGTAGTTCTCTTGCTATCTTGCACAGACATAGGGTGGAATTTAATGGCTGCATCAGTGGGCCTATCCACTAGCTAGAGCGCTTGTGGCAAATCTGCTGCAGCCATTTCCAGGCATGCTGTTGAGGTTAAGTCTCAGATGGCTGCCATCAGGGTTCCCGGCTGCCATCAGGGTTCCCAGCTCCACTGGGCAATTTCTGTCAAAGTTATCCTGCCTCCGAGACAATGCCACTGGAAGCATTGGCTACTGCCAGTACTGCAGTAGGGCCTACTAGAAGGTTTGTTGCTAGAGTCCCCAAGCACAGGGCAGGACCCAGTGAGGCCCTGGATTCAGGGAGGAGAAATCTCTCATGAGTTCCTCTGATTCAATGCCAGAGAAGGGGCTCATCTCCTCTGTCCTGTAGAGCAGCATGTAGTTGAGGAAAAGGTAGCTGCTCCGACTGTTGCTGTTGACGTTGTTGCTGTTGCTTCCTTTCATCAGATGTCCAAGATCTCATGCTGCTGTGAAGTCTGACAGCAGAGAAATAGAAATCAGAGGCAAAACAAATCGCCAGGGCAACAGAAATAACTGTATTGAAAATCGCCTTCAGAGCATTTCAAGTATACTCTTGGAACAAGTCCCTCAAGCAGAAGTCTTTCATTTAGCCAAGCAATCTGCTACCATATCTTAGTATTAAAAGATGTCACCTTTGCAAAACCATCAATCTATATTTTGCTTCCACTTGTTGACCATGATGTGTTTCAGCCTGGGAAACCCATGTGCTCAGAATTCTCGGTTAAAATTGCAGTTAATGGCCATTTAATATATTTAAATGTTAAAACCACTTGCTAAACAGGGGTTTCCCGTTTGCTGAAAAATATACCCTTAAAAACGGATGTTGGTGGGTTTCAGCCAGCTTCTTGACACACCAGCAGTTTCTGATCGCTTAACCTGCCACCCGCACAGAAACACCCACCTTTTCAGGTTAAAATTCCCCATAGTGTCTTTGCACTCACAATGTAATACAATTGCTAATACTGCTGATAATTTGTAACATTCAGGACCTGTGTTTGTGGGGAACTTAATTTGTTTCTTTTTCACGAATGAATCAGCTTTTGTCACCTGCAATTTTTGGTGATGCATGTATGTACAGTAATGAAGATGTCAAAGTGAGTTAGCTTTAAACAGATGGTATCATAAGCAGTGAGTTCAAATGGCAACTTATCAGGCATTTGGCAATCGTGAGATTTCGCATCACCATTCATATACTCAAGTAAACATGCCCAGAAACTCTTTAGCAAGGAATTTGCAAAGGCTGTTTTGATGTTTTTCCAAAATTGATTACCATGATATATTTTCATCATTGTTTTGGAAAAGATGTTCAAAATTGCCAGTTCTCAAATATCGATAGCACTATTGGGAAAATTTGTAGGCATCTTGCACATTTGATACCATAGTATGATCAAACTAGAGCGTTGATAATGAAGCGTTAACGGTTTTACACAATTATAGCTAAAATATGCTTTTAGGAAAGATTTTAATTACTACAACACATTTCATAACCTCAAGGTGTCCTAAAGCACTTCAGAGTACTTGTATTTTAGGAATACGTTTGCTGTTGTGATGTAGGAAACACATCAAACAACATGCACACAACAAGCTCCCACAAAAATCAATGGAATAAATTACTACTTTTCCTGCTTGGCCTTTTGGCTAAAATCAAGTGTAGTATTAACATGCTGTGCTTGTTTGAAGTCATTAGGTTACATTTCAGCTTCATTTGAAGCAATTTTTAAAAGCAGCATCTTGGCCTTTTGGCTAAGATGCAAATGAGATCCAGCCTTGGAGGAGGAGCTATGCCTACTCCCATCAGCTTGGATTATGCAGATCAAGCCCAAGACTGGAGGTGAGAGCCCTGTTTTGTCAGCTTGGATCAAGAGTGTCTCAACTTGTTGAAACTCTGAATTGGACTTGATTGGATTGAATTGGAATAAAAACAAAAAAAAGAACTAGTTGATTAAATTATAAATGGAGGCCAAGATACATTTAGCAGAGTCAAAGTGGTAAAATAACTCAGTACTAGTCTTAATTTGTACATTTATTATATATTGGTTCCATGTTACATTTAAGTTGTCAGCTGTGGCTCATGGTACAATGTCTTATAATGTCCTACATATGTCTATTATAGGACAATGCCTTACAACCAGATACAAATATGTATGACATATATGCAAAGTATAAATACTTTACAGGATGGAATGCTTTAACTTGGTTTAGAATATGTTTCAGACAGAGCCATGAGTTCTTTAAGTGGCTTTGAAAATTCTGTTGACTTCAACATATGTAAAATGTGATTATCACAATGTTCAAAAATTATTTTGGACCCACAGAAACAATAATTCAAAAATGTCAAATTGGATTAAAACCTCTTTTCTGCTCTTATTGTCTAGATGTATTATTGATTGATAGTTACTAGTATGTATGTCTCACTTACTAGTTGACTTAACGGTACTGGATTCAACATTGTAGCTGCACAACTGGTATTTTGCACTCCATCTCTGTTTGCACTCTCTGGGATTATTCAGTGTTATTTGCCCATTTTTTTCCCTAATACTGCTGGTAAATTGTAGTATCCAGGGCCCTTGGTTTGTGGGGAATTTAGTTTGTTTCTTTTTCATTAATCTTTTAACATTTTTCATTTGCCACTTTTCTCAATGACTTATACATGTACAATAATGGAAATGTCACAATGAATTGACTTTAAACAGACAGTAGAATAAGAAATTAGCTCAGGTAGCTATTCATATTAAGGTGTAACAATCAACTGATTTTTAAATGTTATTTATTCCATCAAAAAAAACCCAAAATGATAAATTGTTAATACGTGTGCAAAGAGCTGACAGTTTTTCCAAGCTTGTTCCCTATATAATTTAGTACTGTGACACAACCTCATTATCAGCTCGGGCATAATGTAAACAAATGTCTGTTCTGGAATATTGATAATAACAGCCAGTATGTATATAATTCCCTTTAATGTAGTAAAATGTCCCATGGATATACCACAGACTGTTATCATGCAAAATATGGCTCTAAATCATATAGCTCAAATATTGGGAGAAATGACCAAAAGCTTAGTAAAAGAGATAGGGACCATCATTGATGCAGCAATTAAAACCAGGTGTAAAGACGCAGCTGACGACAAATTCCGAGGTGCTCAAATCTCTGAAGAAAAATTTGAAAGAACTGCCTCATTTTTTTTGTTGCAATTTGTATAGAATGAGAAATTTTGAAGTCCAGAAATGAAACCTCCACTACTAGTGATGATTTTATAGTAAAGTAAATGTTTATTAAGAAATGGAAAAAAATAGAATTTCACTTAAATGCAACCATGACTTAATACAGTATGGATACTTTAAAACAATTCCAAACAATCTTAATTTAACTATCTTCAGAGCTAATCTTCCCTGTATCTGTCCTACAACTCCTGGTACCTGCTGTCTGTTGAGATCTAAAATAGCTGCCCCCATAGATTTAGGTATCTCCTTTAAATATGTTATTTCCCTTTGTCCTCTCCATTGTCTCATGCAGTCTGTTTAGAAATGCTTTTTCCCAAAATTAATTAACTTTAAATAATAATAAAGCTAAAAAAAGCAAACTGTTGAACCATAACAACTCATTCAAATCTACTGTTCTGTAAATGTGATTCTGTACGTCTACTAAATTACCTTATGTAAACATTTGTTTGAAGTATTTCTAGGCTCATTGTGCATCCAAACTGTAGGTTTGATATGGTAGTCGTTCTGTCCCTTGCTTTATTGACCAGTCATACCCCAGCAGTTTAAAAAAATTGACAAAATATTGACAACAGAAAAATATTACTATTTCTTGGATTTTCCTGATGTGGAAGTAGAACAATTGAGAAAATTTTGTAGCTTTTTACATATTTGATTGGTCTGATACCATAGGCTGCTGGACAGATCACTGACTAATCAGCTTTGTGATCAACATCAATGTAGCCCCAAAGCAGTGATGGCAACAGAAACAATACTGCAAAAAAATCAATGCTGAGGCACTGATTCAGCCAGCGCCACACAACCAACATGTTGACTCCTGATGATGTGGGGATGTCGGCGTTGGACTGGGGTAAACACAGTAAGAAGTCTCACAACACCAGGTTAAAGTCCAACAGGTTTATTTTGGTAGTAAACGAGACTCCTGATGACCCAGAGATGTAGAGTCTCCATGGCGTCAGGTCTTCCCTTAGGACCTCCGTAATTAGCACCTGTGAAGAGATCCTTGGTCACTCGAGGAGGAAACATCAAGACTGGTTCGATAATGACAATCAGGAAATCCAAAAGCCGATAAGCTGCAAGCTTATGGCTGTTTTGAACCTGAAACAGCAATTCAACTTGAAAGCAACTTTACAGGTGGTTGAAGGCTGAGGTTGAACATAAAACCCACGACCTAAAGAACAGATGAAAAGTGGAGAAAATGCAGGAGATCCAGCAGTTAGCCAGCAAATGTGATTCACGAAGCTCGTTAGTAGAGTCAAAACTACCGACAGCCCAAGGCCCCATACCATTGCTGGTCAAGAACAGAGAGGCACTAGAAACCCATTGGAAGGACAACTTCAAAGATCATCTTAACAGACACTCTGTTTTCAATATATGCCCTCAAATCCATCCCGCAGCATGCTACCTGCCACCACCTCAGCACAACCCCAATCTGGCATAAGGTAGAAAAGGCCATCGGACAGCTAAAGACCAACAAGGCATCAAGAGCAGATGGAATACCTCCAAAGCTCTAAAACATGGTGGAGAATACATGACCTAATTTCCCATGGAAGGGGGAAAGCATACCAGAAGAACCAGGGTGGCACAGTGGCACAGTGGTTAGCACTGCTGCTTCACAGCTCCAGGGTCCTGGGTTTGATTCTCGGCTCGGGTCACTGTCTGTGTGGAGTTTGCACATTCTCTTAATGGGCAGAATCCACATTGCAACTCTGGAGGAACTCGTGTCTGCGTGGGTTACATAAGAACATAAGAACATAAGAAATAGGAGCAGGAGTAGGCCATCTGGCCCTTCGAGCCTGCCCCGCCATTCAATAAGATCATGGCTGATCTGTCGTGGCTCAGTTCCACTTTCCCGCCCTCTCCCCATAACCCTTAATCCCCTCTCTTATCAAAAACCCATCAACCCGCTTCTTAAAAATATTTAGCGAGGCAGCCTCCACCACTTCAACGGGCAGAGAATTCCAGAGATTCACCACCCTTTGAGTGAAGAAGTTCCTCCTCAACTCCGTTCTGAACTGCCCCCCCTTTATCTTGAGGCTGTGCCCCCTAGTCCTACTGTCTTTTTTGAGCGGGAAGAGTCTTTCCACCTCTATCCTATCCATCCCATTCATCATCTTATACGTCTCAATGAGATCTCCCCTCATTCTTCTAAACTCTAACGAGTACAAGCCTAGTTTCCCACAGTCCAAAGATGTGCTGGTTAGGTTGATTGGCCATGCTAAAATTGCCCCTTAGTGTCCTGGAATGTGTAGGTTAGAGGGATTAGTGGGTAAATGTGTAGGGATATGGGGATAGGGCCTGGGTGGGATTGTGGTCGGTGCAGACTTGATGGGCGAAAGGGCCTGTTTCTGCAGTGTAGGGTTCTATGTTCTAACACAGAGATGCTATAATTGTAACCATCTTTAAGGAATTAAATGCCTTATCGCTGTGGCTGAAGAGTTGCAATGTGGATTCTGCCCATTAAGAGACACAAATGGATGTGCTCTTCATCACATGGCAACTACAAGAGAAATGCAGGGAACAGCACCAATTCTTGTACGTGGTTTTCTTTGCCTCACAAGAGTCTTTGAAACTATCAACCATGAGGAATTATGGCGCATCGTCCTCTGTGTTTCAGATAGTCCCAAATGTTTGTCACCATCCTCTGCCTGCTCCACATGCCATGCAAACTGTGATACTGACCAGCGGATCCACCACAGACCCAATTCGCATTTGAATTGGGGTCAAGGAAGACTGTGTCATTGCATTGATGCTTGTTTGATCTTCCTTGCTGCAGTGTTCCATCTTGCCCTCAGCAAACTCCCTGCTGGAGCTAAACTACAGAACAGATGGGAATCTGTTCAATCTCTGCTACTTACAGGTCAGATCCAAGGTCGTCCTGCCCTCTGTCATTGGGCCATAGTATGTAGATAATGCTTACATCTTCATACACTGAGGTCAAACTCCAAGCTATTGTCAACACCTTCATGAGAGCATGGGCCTAACACTCAACACCAATAATTTAAAAGCCCTCTATCAACCTGCATACATGCGCACGTGCACGCACACGCACACACAATGAACATCCATGATGAGACTTTAGATAATGTGGATCACTTTCCATACCTTTGGAGCCTACTTTCCAGAAGGATAGATATCAATGATTAGGTCCAGCACTGCCTTCAATATGCCAGAGCAGCTTTCAGTCGCTTGAGGAAGTGAATGTTTAAAAACTAGGATCTCAGACCTGACACCATGCTCACAGTTTAGAGAGCAGTAGCAATACTCACTTCCTGAATGGTTTAGAGAATGACTATGTACAGCCAACCACCTGAGAACCTTGGAGAAATACCACCCAGTGCTGCCTTATGAATGGTCCTACCAACCTATTCACAATATAGGTGCACCAATGTCGGTGTCCTCACTCAAAAATGGAAAATAGAAAAAGGAGTAGGCCATTCGGCCGTTTGAGCCTGCTCTGCCATTCATTTTGGTCATGACTGATCATCAAATTCAGTATTCTGATCCTACCTCCCCACCCCATCCCGTATCCCTTTATCCATTTAGCCCCAGGAGCTATATCTAATTCCTCCTTGAAATCACACATTTTGGCCTCAACTATTTTTTCTAATAGTGAATTCCTCAGATTTACCATTCCCTTGGTGAAGAAATTTCTCCTCACCTTAGTCCTAAATGGTTTACCCATTATCCTCAAATTATGACCCCTGGCTCTGAACTTCCCCACCATCAGGAGTATTCTTTCTGAATCTACGCTGTCTAATCGTCATTCTTCTAAGCTCCAATGAATATAATCTTAACCTCATATGGCAGACCTGCCACCCTGGTAACCTTCGCTGTACTCCCTCTACAGTAAGGACATCCTTCCTCAGATAAGGATACCTAAGTTGCACACAATACACCAGATGTGACCACACCAATGCAGTAAATATAATTGCAGGAAAACATTCCTATTCCTATGCTCAATTCCTCTCGCTGTGAAGGCCAATATACCATTTGCCTTTGCTGTCTGCTGTACCTGTGTGCCAACTTCCAGCAACTGATACACGAGGACACCAAGGTCTCGCTGAATATCCACCTCTCTCAATTTATACCCATTTCAAATAATAACCTGCATTCTTGTTATTGCTGCTGAAATCGATAACTTTATATATATATCCACGTTATACTGCATCTGGCATTCATTTGTCCACTCATTAGTAGAGTTGACCAAGGAAAAACAGACTTTCTGAATGCCTTCAACAAGGTCTTACATGGCAGCCCTCTATATAAACTTAAAGCACATGGGATTGCAAGTAGTGTCTTGAGATGGATAGAAAGCTGGTTTGTAGACAGGAAACAAAGAGTTGACATAAATGGGTCTTTCTCCGATTGGCAGGCAGTGACTAGTAATGTTCAAATCACACTGAAGCATCCTCCCACTCAACTTTGTATCATCTGCACATTTGGAGATAATACATTGAGTTCCTGCTTCTAAATCATTAATATATAATTTGAACAGTTGGGGTCCTAGCACAGATCCCTGCAAAACTCCACTAGTCACTGCTTGCCAATCAGAAAAAAATACCATTTATGCCAACTCTTTACTTCCTGCCTACAACCCAGCTTTTTATCCATCTCAAAGCACTATCCACAGGCCAATGCACTTTAAGTTTATATCTAGAGGTCTGCTATATGAGACCTTGTTGAAAAGCCTCCTTGGTTCTCCTTGGTCAACTCTACTAGTTACATCCTCAAAAAAATTCCAATAAATTCGTCAAGCCTGATTTCCTCTTTGTAAAATCATTGTAACTTTATCTGATTGTACCAGTGCTTTCCAAATGCTGAGCTATGAAATCCTTCATAATGGACTGTAGCATGTTCTCTAGTACTGACATTCGGTTCTCTGGTCTATAGTTCCCTGTTTTCTCTCGACATTCCTTTTAGAATAGCAGGCTTACATCCCAAGCATCGAAGCATTGACCATGCTTGATTGGCTCCACTGGGTGGGCCACGCCATCAGCGTACCTCTCATGAGCCTCCCAAAACGCGTGCTCTACTCAAAACTTCAACGTGACAAGTGAGTTACAGAAGTGCAGGAGAAATGCTTCAAAGGATACCCTCAAAGTTTCCTTGAAGTGCAACATCTGCACCGATACCTGGGAATTACTGGTTAAAGTTCCCCCAAAGTAAAAGACAAGAAGAAGCTAAACACCCTGACTTCCATTGCTGAGAGCAACCTTAAGCCAAGCTTCAGCGAAAGGAGCATGTGGCAATCTGGGAACCCCACCCATTCGCTCTTCCAAACATCATCTGCCACCACATCAGTGACAGCCATTGTAGGTTGCCCATTCACCTCAGTCACCTGAAAATTCATTTTTAGTGTTCTGGTCATCCTTGACTCCAAAGGACTACCTAAGAAGACTTTGAGTCGAAATCTCCCTCTTTCATACAGAAGGGAAGAAAAAAGACTTGGATAATGTTGGCACCTTTCATGACCTCTGTGTGCAGAACATTTTAGAGTTGTAGAACAGAACCAAAGATTCCTTACAGTGCAGAAGGGGGCCAATTCAGCCCATCGATCTGCATCTTAGACCCATTCTGCTGCCCTATACCCGGAACCCTGTGTATTTGATTATGGTTACTATTACTTTAATCCTTTTGAAGTGTAGTGACTATTGTAAGGTGAGAAACAGAGCTGACAATATGTGGGCATTCCTGGAACCACAAATGTCAATTAATTAAATGACCAGGTCGTGTGTTGTAGGTATTGGCTGAGGGATTAATGTTGGCCAAAATACATTTAACAGAATCAAAGTGGTAAAATAGCACTTTAATGTTAGTCTTCAGTTGTACATTGACTATAAATTGAATATGTTTAACCTATAAAATGTATGTTTTCATAAACTTAAAATGGTTCTACGTTATTGTAATGCATGTCTTACAATGTTTAACATGGTGTAGCAAAACTTTTTATTATCAAACCCTATTAGAGGATTCTGTTAATATAGAATAAACATTTGGGAAGTTACTCCATTCTCACCAACTTGATTGAGTTTTTTGAACAGTAACAAAGATAATTGTCAAGAGGAGGACTGTGGATGTGGTTATATGACTTTAATAAGGCATTTGATAAGGTCTCATGTCAGACTGGTACAAAAACTACAGTCACGTGGGATTCAGGGTGGGCTGGCTAGATGGATACAGAACTGGCTTTGTTATAGAAGTCACAGAGTAGCGGTGTAATGGTGTTTTTCAGAATGGAGGTCTGTAGCTAGTGGTGCTCCGCAGGGATCAGTGCTGGGACTTCTGTTTGTAGTATTCATAAATGATCTGGAGGAAAATGTGGGCGATTTGATTAGCAAGTTTGCAGATGACATGAAGATTGGTGGAATTGCTTATATTACTAGGAATTGTCAGAGGTTACAACAGGATATAGGTAGATTGGAGACTTGGCATAGAGCTGGCAGATGGAGTTTAACCCAGACAAATGAGAGGTGATGCATTTTAGAGGATCAAATTTAGGTGTGAATTATGCTGTAAATGGCAGAACCTTTAGGAACATGTGACCAAGGTGATTAAGAAAGCACATGACACACTTGCCTTTACCAGCTGGGGCATTGGGATATCATGTTGCAACTATATAAAACCTTGGTTAGGCCGCATTTGGAGTATTGCATGCAGTTCTCGTCATCTGGTCACCACGCTGCCAGAAGAACGTGGAAGCTTTGGAGAGGGTGCAAAGAAGGTTTACCAGAATGTTGCCTGATCTTGGGGGTATTGGCTATGAGAAGAAATAACGAGGCACCTAGAAAAGAATGGTTTGATTAAGCATACGCAGCACGGATTCGTTAAGGGGAAGTCGTGTTTAACAAATTATTGGATTTCTATGAGGATGTGACTAGTGCGGTAGACAGAGGGGAACCGGTGGATGTGGTGTTTTAAGATTTCCAAAAGTATTTGATAAGGTGCCCCACAAAAGGTTGCTGCAAAAGGTTAGGGTGCACGGAGTTGGGGGTAAAGTGTTAGAGTGGATAGAGGATTGGCTGTCTAATAGGAAGCAGAGAGTTGGAATCAATGGGTGCTATTCTGGTTGGCAGTTGGTGATGAGTGGAGTGCCACAAGGATCAGTGCTGGGGCCTCAACTGTTTAACATTTACGTAGATGATCTGGAGGAGGGGACTGAGTGTAGGGTAACGAAATTTGCTGATGACACGAAGATGAGTGGAAAAGCAAATTGCGTGGAGGGTTTGGAAAGTCTGCAGAAAGATCTAGATAGGCTGAGCGAGTGGACGAGGACCTGGCAGATGGAGTATAATGTTAGCAAGTGTGAGGTTATCCACTTTGGTAGAAATAATAGTAGGAGGGATTATTATTTAAAAGGCGAAACGCTGCAGCATGCTATGGTGCAGAGGGACCTGGGGGTCCTTGTGCACAAATCGCAAAAACCCAGTCTGCAGGTGCAGCAGGTGATCAAGAAGGTGAATGAAATGTTGGCCTTTACAACGAGGGGGATAGAATATAAAAGCAGGGAGGTCATGCTACAACTGTACAGGGTACTGGTGAGGCCACAGCTGGAGTACTGTGTGCAGTTTTGGTTGCCGCACTTGCAGAAGGATATATTGGCCTTGGAGGGAGTGCAGAGAAGGTTCACTAGGCTGATACCGGAGATGAGGGGGCTAGCCTATGAAGAGAGACTAAATAGACTGGGTCCGTACTCGTTGGAGTTTAGAAGGCTGAGGGGGGGATCTTATAGAGACATATAAGATAATGGAGAGGATAGATAGGGTAGAGGTAGAGAGATTCTTCCCGCTTAGAAAGGATAGCAGGACTAGAGGGTACAGCCTCAAGATAAGGGCGGGGGGGGGTGCAGTTTAGATCGGAGTTGAGGAGGAACTTCTTCACTCAAAGGGTGGTGAATCTCAGGAATTCTCTGCCTGTTGAAATAGTGGAGGCTACCTCGCTGAATATATTTAAGTCACGGGTAGATAGGTTTCTGATAGACAAGGGAATTAAGGGTTATGGGGAGAAAGCGGGAAAGTGGAACTGATCCACTTCAGATCAGCCATGATCTTGTTGAATGGCGGGGCAGGCTCAAAGGGCTAGATGGCCTACTCCTCCTATTTCTTATGTTCTTAGAGAGGTTGAATAAACTAGGATTGTTTTCGCTGAGGGGAAACCTGATAGCGATCTCCAAAGTTGAGAGGCATAGACAGCGTGCGAGTCAGAGGCTTTTTCCCAAGGTGGCAGTGTCAATTACAAGGGGGCACAGACTCAAGGTGAGAGGGGGAAAGTTAAAGGAAGATGTGCGGGGAATGTTTTTGACGCAGAGAGTGGCGGGTGTCTGGAGCGCATTGCCAGAGGTAGTGGTGGAATCACGCACAGCAATAACATTTAAGAGGCATCTGGATAGGCACATGAATAGGGAGGGAATAGAGGAATATGGACCGACTAAAGATAGAAATTTTGTTTTAGTTTAGTTAGGGCATCATGATTGGCATGGGCTTCGAAGGTTGAAGGGCCTGTTCCTGTGCTGTACTTTTCTTTATCCAAATGTATTGTCATAATGTATTTTTTAAAAAATCACATGTTAAAAGGCATACTTGATCAAGAGTTCATAGCGTAATGCTATGTTAATGCAAACTGAGAGGGGATTTGATAGTGGTCTTCAGAAACATGATGGTGTAGCTAAAGAGAAACCCTTCCCATTGTGGAAGGATCAAGAATCAGAGGAGACAGATTTAAAGTGATTGGTGTAAAACAAAGGCAACATGAGACAATTGGTTAGGAGCTAGAATGCACTGTCTGAAAGAATGATACCGGCAGATTCAACTGTGGCTTTCAAAAGGAATTGAATATGCACCTAACAAAAATATTTGCAGGGCTCTGGGGAAAGGATGCAAGATTGAGACTAGTGAACTTTTATTGCAGAGAGTTGACATAAGCTCAATAAGCCATATGGTCCTTCTGTACTGTAACAGTTCTGTGATTTGTATAACAGTTCTATGTGCCGAAAGCAATAGTGCTTCCTCTATCTACTATATCAAAACCTCTTATCTTGAAAACTCTATTGGATGACATCTTAACCATTTCTGTTTTCAAGGAGAACAGTCCTAACTTTTCCAAAATCTCATAATTGAAGTCCTCTAATCCTTGGTGACATTCTGGTAAATGTCCTCTGCAACCTTTCTAAAACCTTCTTAAAGTTTAGTGCCAGAATTTTTCACCTTACTCTAAATGAGGCTTAATCAATGATTTATAAAATTCTAGCATGATCATTTTGTTCTTACATTTTATTTATCTGATTATAAATCAATGTAACCAATAAGTTTTTTGTTCACCTCATCAACTTGCTGTGCTATATTTAAGGATTTGTCTATATGAAAATCAAGGTCTACACTTATCTACACTTTTCAGAATTGAGCCATTTCTTTGCCATTTACTATCTTTCTACATACTATTCCTATCAAAATGTGCACTTATCCATTGAATTTCACTTTTCATTCTTCCCATTTCACCATCTTATTTTCTTCTAAAGCCCATAACTATCTTCATCACCGTCAATCAAGTGGCCAAGTTTCGTATCATCTGAAAATTTTATTACTAAGTAAAACTTGCTTCCTAATTCCAAATCAAGGTTTGTAGTAACAGTTGTAAAGAGTAATGGACCCAGAACACAACAAGAAAAGCAGCCCAACTATGACTTGCATTACTTGACTGAAATTAAAGATAGTATTAGATCCAAGGAGGAATCATATAAAGTTGCTGGAAAAAGTAACAAGCAGAGCTGTTCAGAATTCAGCAAAAAATGACCAAGAGATTGACTAAGAAGGGAAAACTAGGATATGAGAGTAAACTTGCAAGTGACATTAAAAGAAGAGTGTAAAAGCTTCTGTAAGTATATTAAAAGGAAAAGGTTAATGAAGGCAAAAGTAAGTCTTTTACAGTGCAAAACAAGAGGATTTATAATTGAGAACAAGGAAACGGCAGAGAATTATCAACAATGTTATTTCTATTTTCATGAAGGAAGACAAAAATAACTTCCCAGAAATGCTTCAGAATCAAGGATCTAGTGAGAAGGAGGAAGTGAACAAAATTAATTTTGTTAAAACAGTAGTGCTGGCAAAATTAATGGGATTGAAAGCCGATATGACCCCAAGGCCCGATAACCTAAATACCAGGGTACTGAAAAAGGTGGCTGTGGAAATAATGGATGCATTGGTTGTCTTCTTCTGAAATTCTGGAACAGTTCTAGTGGATTGGCGGGTGACGAATGTAACCTCACCATTTAAAAAAGGAAGGAGGAAAAAGACATGGGAATTACAGGCTCATTAGTCTAACATCAGTAATAGGGAAAATGCTAGAATCTATTATAAAAGATGCAATATTGAATGAATAATGAAATCATTTTTGAAGTTTTTTGAAGATGTAAGGAATGGTGGTGGTGTAGTGGTATTGTAATCCAGAAATGCAGAATAATGGTTTGTGGACCTGGGTTCGAATCCCACCATGGTAAAAGTTGAATTCTATAAAAATCTGGAATTTAAAGTCTGATGATGACCCATCTGGTTCACTGATGTCCTTTAGGGAAGGAAACCTGCCACCCTTACCTGGTGTGGTATACATGTGACTCCAGACCCACAGCTATGTGGTTGACTCTTAAATGCCCTCAGTTTGCTAGTGTCATGGGATTGGAATAATATATTGGCATGAATTGAGAATTGTTTAGCAGACATGAAACCAAAAATAGGAATAAACGAGTCTTTTTTGAAGTGGTGGGGAGGTAACTCGTAAGGCACAAGGAAACCTTTGCAAATTGCGGGTACACAATTGGAATTGTCCTCTAAAAGGCAGCTGCTTTGGTTATCACTGATTGTAGCGGAAGGCTTGGGGCCAAACCTGATGGGTGAAATTGGTTGTGAGAGATCCATCTAGATTGACTCAATGGGTGGGATTTTCCGGCTGCGCTTGCCCCAAGACTGGAAAATCCCGTCTGAGGTCAACAGATCTTTGCATGGTCCTCCTCCTTGCCCGCTATGATTCCTGTGGTGGGTGGAACGGGAAAATTGTACCCAACATCTTTCAGCTAGAGAAGGCTTTGAATAGTGTGGAGGAGCAGAGGGATCTAGGTGTATGTGTACATAGATCCCTGAAAGTTGGGAATCAAGTAGATAAGGTTGTTAAGAAGGCATACGGTGTCTTGGCGTTTATTGGTAGGGGGATTGAATTTAGGAGTCGCAGTGTCATGATGCAACTGTACACAACTCTGGTGCGGCCGCACTTGGAATATTGTGTGCAGTTCTGGTCCCCACATTACAGGAAGGATGTAGAGGCTTTGGAGAGGGTGCAGAGGAGATTTACCAGGATGTTGCCTGGTATGGAGGGGAGATCCTATGAGGAGAGACTGAGAGATTTGGGGTTGTTTTCGCTGGAAAGAAGGCGGCTAAGAGGGGACCTTATTGAAACATATAAGATGATTAGAGGTTTAGACAGGGTAGATAGTGATAGCCTTTTTCCTAGGATGGAGAAAGCTAGCACGAGGGGGCACGACTTTAAATTAAGGGGGGGTAGTTATAGGACTGATGTCAGGGGTAGGTTCTTTACCCAGAGGGTGGTGAGGGACTGGAATGCCCTGCCAGCTGCAGTTGTAAATGCGCCTAGTTTGGGGGCGTTTAAGAGATCTGTGGATAGGTTTATGGACGAAATGGGATTGGTTTAGATTAGTGGGTTAGTGTTTTTTTTTAAAAAGCTGGTCGGCGCAACATCGTGGGCCGAAGGGCCTGTTCTGTGCTGTAATGTTCTATGTTCTATGTTCTGTGTTCTAAGGCTGTCTTAGTGAGGTCCTGCTTCAATATTCTGAAGTTTTCCAGGAAGGACTAGGGACTATCAAAGGAGTCATGTTGGCAAAGAAATCATTCTGTAATTTTGCAAGGCCTGCCCATTTGCCTTACGGGAAAAATTTGAAAAAATTCAAAGACAGGAAAGTGGAGGGATCATCAAATCGGTCTAATTTGTGGAATGGGCAGGACTGGTCTTACCAATTTTAATGCTGGATGGATCAGTCCGCCTTTCAGTCAATCCTTGGCTTTTAATAAAGGAAAGCAGTATTTAACATTCTGGCACTGTATCATCCCAGGAAAGAACTGACTTGCTGCTTGGGGCTGTTTCAGCACAAGTGGCCAAATGGAGAGGAATGCCCAATCGTCTGTGCTTCTAGGACTTTGGCTATTGCAGAATGCAGATACGGCCAAATTGAAAGAGTGGCTGGTGGTGATACTTGGTGTGAAAACATTCCTCCAGAATCTTTACGGGCAGAAATTCGTTTTTATCACAAACCACAAAGCCTCTTCTGGGACTGTAAGACAGGTGCCGTCCATAACATCAACCCGAATCCAGAGATGGGCTTTGTTACTAGTTGCCTACAATTATCAATTGGAACACCGTCCAGGAGACCGAGTTGCTTGAGTCAGCTGCCATTAGCAAACATCCCACTGGCGGTCCTCCCAGTGGAAGAGACTGTAAATGACACTGAATTTTTTGGAAACTCTCCAAAAAATAATATTCGACTATGAACTCAAAAAGACCCAGTCCTCACTAAATTAAAACAGCTAGTGCTGACTGGGTAAACTAAAAGGTTGTAACAGCCTGAATTCCACCCATATTGGAGTTGGAGAGAGCAGCTGATTGTAGGAGATGGCGTACTCTTACGGTGATCAAGAGTTGTCATCCTGAGCCATAGCCTGCTGTCCAGTCCTTGCTAAACTTCACCATAGGCACCCAGGAGTGATCAAATTAAGATGCTTACAAGGAGCTCTGTTGGTGACCAGGCCTGGATCAGGACATAGTCGTGCTCCTGGGTCAGTTTCAACAATGGCAGATGTTTCCACTATCGGTTGCTCTACACCCTTGGGAATAGCTGGATAAGCAATGGACTCGACTATACGTGGATTATGCTCGATGTCCCTCATAATTGTAGATTCCCACTATAAATGGATTGATGGAGACAGGGTGCTTTCAAAGAATAAGAGAACGATGGTAGAGAAACTTTGTGCCTCCTTTGTGATGCACAGGATTCTGGCGGTGCTGGTTTCCAATAATGGATCTTCCTTTGCCAGCCAGGAATTCATCTATTTTATGAAGTCAAATGGAGTTTGACACATTAGCCACCATAATCATCCATTGCCTAATGGCCTTGCGGAAAGAGTAGTCCAGACCATGAAAGCAAGCTTAAAGAAACAGCCTGCAGCTCCTTTGAACACCAAACTTTTCAGGTTACCGTTTAACTACAGAATAGCCCACCATGCAACTACCAGAATAGCACCAGCTGAGTTGCTCTTAAGCAGATGACTGTGCAGCAAGTTGAACCTGATCTTCCTGACCTTGTTGGGGGGAGGTAAAAGCATCATAAAGAAGTCCAGTGCCAAGCCCATGGCAACATCAGCCGTGAGAGACATTTAAAAGGCAGGTGATAAAATATTGCTAAAGAATCATCGGACTGGCCTTGAGTGGCTACAGGGCATGGTTGACTCGAAGACCGAATCGGTGTTATGTAAGGTCTGTGGTAGGGATGCCATCCTGAGAAAACACCTGGACTATATGAAAGCCTTAAATTTTCAGGCCATTCAAGAACAAACATTACCCAGCACATCAGAAACCTTGGAAAGACTTCCGGGACTCACCAACTTCAATTTCAGCTCTGTCTCCAATAATTGCAACCTCTTGAGTCTGGAAGTCTGCAGATATAGCTGAATCTTCTTCCTCATTATCTGAAGAAGAGACTGAACCTGTGTGCTCTAGATGAAGGAGACGAGCACCGGTTCACTACACCCTACTGATATCGGATGCAGAGCTTGAGGAACTAGACCCAGCACTTAAGCGTCTAAGGGGCTGTCAAGGTGAATAAACCACCAACGTTCCTTGGACCAAGGTTGTAATGATTGTAACAAAGCCACAATGGGACCTCTTAGAATACGAGGTTCCAGAATAAGGCAGTATTGGCTTGTCCAATCAGGGAGCCCTGCATGTGTACATTATGTGGACTGTCAGGGTTACTGGCATTCCAGTACGAGGAAGTATTTGTCCAAGTGTTGCTTACTTTGTAAATAAATGTAAATTTGGTGAAGGGACAGCGGCCTCGGAGGAGTTATTTCAGCGGGACTGTCTCATGAAGAGATATTGAATGAACTGGCTTGTGTTGTCTAGAGTTTCAAAGAATGAGAGGTGATCTCATTGAAACACACAAATTTCTTAAAGGAATTAATAGAATTGAAGTTTATAGGTAAGCCTAGCAGGTATGGATATCATCGGTGCAACTTGTGGGCCGAAGGGCCTGTTTGTGCTGTAGTTTTTCTATGTTCTATGAATGGACAGGATAGATGATGGTAAGGTGCTTCCCTTTGTTGGGGAGCTAGAACCAATGGCATCGTTTCAAAATGAGGAGGGTGCCACTTAAGACTGAGATGAGGAGAAATTGATTTGCACAAAGGGTTGTGAATCTTTGGAATTCTCTACCCCAGAGTGCTGTGGAAAGTGATTCATTATGTATGTTTAAGGTAGAGATTGATAGATTTCTGATTAACAATAATGTAAAGGGTTATGAGGATAGTGTGAATAAAAGAAGTTGAAGTGTCCAGTCAGCCATTATCAAATTGAATGGCAGAGCAGGTTCAGTAGGCTGAATGGTCTACTCCTGTATGTTTTCATTACCTTAATCAACTTGTTAACTTTATAACTTACCAAAAAATTCAATCAATTTAGTTGGACTGCTTTGTTTTTAACAGTATATTATGCACTGAATAAAAGGCCTCAAAAAATGATTGCTTGAGGATCACCTGGCATCCTTTGTGGATTGAAACTACTCCCCTGGCTCAAGGGAATAAAAGGAACCTTCCAGACTGATGATGTACCAATGAGTCTCCTGAAACTGATTTCAAAAGGGTCATTCCAAACTGATGTGGTTATTCAAACACAGACGCTGGTTGTCTCAAGGAATCCAGTGACAACACAGGATGTGCAATAAAGACAGACCCTTTTTTGAAAAAAGGACTTAACTTGTACAACTCACATGCTGCCATCTTCTTGTCAACTTTAACAATTTATCAGGAAGCTACATGCTGACAGTGTTCCACCAAAAGACAGCCAAGCAATAGCTATACATTGAAAGTGGGAGGAGTTCTGTCAACCTGTTCCCTTGAGAGCCAACCTTCTGGAAGTTCAATTACAAGAAGCCTTGCAGTTTACTGAGAATCTTCTGCTTTATAAGTTCAATGATGCTGTCATGGGGTATGGCTTCTTGCAACATGGTGGTCAGAGAAAGGCAAAACATAGATTTTTGAACTCATGAGAAAGGAGCAGAGAAACACTGAGTATGCAGCAATACGGTGAGATGACTTCAGCCAGGCTAATGAAGTTGACTTCTAGAATATGAACTACCTGAATGAGTCTTAATTGATGGTTAAATCAGGGGGCCTCATGCTCCCTATTTAAAACAGATGCATCAGACTTCCAGGCCGCATTCAGCATGGAGCAACTTAGACAGTTAGCTGTTTACAGATGTATGGTGTGAATAAAGTAACTTGGTGACGTGACTTTTGCCTCTGTGGAATTATTACAATGGCGATGAGGAAAAAGGAGTGACCTGAAGGAACTTGCTGAATCACCACACACATTGAGGGTAAGCCATTGTTCAGAAAATATATCGGTGATTGGGAAGTTGGACTCTTTTGACCCCGCAGTCGAGGACTGGGCCCAATAAGTAGAAAGGATGAAGTATTTCTTCAGGGCAAACAACATAACTCAGATGAAAAGCAAAGAGTAAGCTTGATGACTGCAAGTGAACCAGCAGCTTTTTTGATTCTGCACAGTTTAACTTTCCCTGAGGCACCAGACATAAAGTCCTTCCACATGTTGTCAAACTTAGTTCAAGAATATTATGACCATAAGCCACCCCTGATCCTCTGGAGGTACCATTTTTACCCCACATTTGGAGAAGCGGGGGAGTCAATCACCAGTTTCCTATCAAGGCTAAGACATCTGGCAGAGGCTTGTGAATTTGGGGTTCACTAAATGAACTGCTCCGAGACGGATTGGTGTGCGGAATTAACAATATGATTTTACAGAAACGCATGTTGGCGGAGGCCCAGGCAGATGGTAAACAGGCATTACTGCTGGCCTTGTTAGAAAAAGCAGCAAGTGGAGCACATGAGCTCCAAGGTATCCCGATGGAAATAGAGGCCAACACTGGGGGCAGTGGGTTAGGGGAATACCACCACAGGGCAGGGCACTATCTAGCAGCCCTCCGAAAGGATTCGGATACGAGGGGACCTAAGTGGGCCTGTAGAACTGTACCTGGACAAGGTCAGGTTAAACCCAGAATGACACCAGTTCGTGTAGAGCCCCGCCCAAAACAGCATTGCTATGGTTGCCAGTGTCAGGATGCACAGAAGAAAAGCAAGTCTCCTAACCAACAGGCTGAAAAGAACATGTAGGCTGAGGGACAGGAGAATGTACAACCTGAAGGCTCCCCCACCTCTGACGAGGAACAGCTACTGTGCATAGCAATGACAAAATCAGAACCCACCAAATTGTGGTGGGTTCTGATTTAATCTCACAAGAGATTAAATGAACATCCAATTTTAATGGAGGTTGACAAAGGCGCAGCTGTATTGGTCATAGGGGAGACTGTGTTTAACAAGATACGCACTGACGAAAGCTTTGGCAAGGTTGAGGTCCTATACGGAGGAACCACTGAAAGTGATGGGTGCAACCCATGTGCCAGTTGCTTATGGGAAACAGGCTCCCATTAGTGGTAGTCGAAAGTTCAGGATTGAGCGTATTAGGACGAAATTGGCTAGATTGGACAAATATCCTCCAGCTGGAAAATGGTCACCTGAATGAGGCCCTGAGCAAATATCCGGAGGTTTTTCAGGAAGGCCTCGGGACATTCAAAGGAGGCAAGGCAAAATTGCACATCAATCCAGAGGCTGTCCCAAAGTTTTGCAAAGCCCGACTGGTACCTTTTTGTGTTAAGGGAAAAGGTTGATGCAGAAATCAAAAGATTACTATATGAAGGAATAATAAAACTGGTCCAGTTTGCGGAATGGGCAGCACCCGTGGTTCCTATCTTAATGCTGGATGGCTTGGTGCGCCAGTGTGATGATTTCAAACAGGCGGTAATAAATTGTTACGCTCAGCTAGACAAATACTCAAGGATTGAGAACTTGTATGCAGAGTTGGCAGGAGGACTTCTATTCACAAAACTGGACATGAGCCACGCATACCTGCAACTACAGCTGGATGAGGATTCGTAAAAATTTGCTACAATAAATACACTGAAAGACCTCTTCCACTATATTAAAAAAATTGTCCTTTGGGGTTTTGTCAGCTTGTGCCATATTCCAAAGAACCATGGAGAGCATCCTACAGGGGTTACCACAGGCCATTTACCTCGATGATGTCCTCATTATGCGTAAAACAACAGCAGAATACCTGCAGAACCTGGAGGAAGTTCTCAGGAGATTTGCAGCAGTGGGAGTGCATCTGAAAAGGAAAAAATGCATCTTTTTAGAATCACAAGCAACCTACGCCAGGTACAAATTGGATAAGTTGGGCCTACGTCCTCTGGGGGATTGGGTGCGAGCAATAAAAGGCTCCCAGAGCCATCCAAGAGTTACGGTCATTTTTAGGACTGGTAACATACTATGGGAAATTCATACTGAATAGGGCCTCCATTCTGGATCCCCTCCATCAGGTGCTAAAAAAGGAACAAACTTGGGAATGGTTGGCCCACCAGGACAGGGCCTTCAAGAAAACTAAACAGTAAATCTCATCTGAAAATGTATTGGTACATTATGACCCCAAGAAGGAATTGGTACTCACCTGTGATTCGTCTCCATATGGAATGGGTGCAGTCCTGGTACACAGGTGGCAGAACGGACAAGAGCAGTCAATTGCATATGCCCTGGCAATGGCAGAGTGAAGATATGCCCAGATTGAAAAGGAAGGACTGGTGGTAATCTTCGTAGTCAAAAATTTTTACCAGTATTTATATGGGCGAAAATTTACGATCATAACAGATCATAAACCTTTGCTGAGCCTACTGAAGGAAGACAAAGCAGTGTCGCCGATAGCTTCAGCCCAGATCCAGCGTTGGGCATTATTACTAGCAGCATATCAGTATTGATTGGAGCACTGACCAGTGATTTGAGTCGTAAATGCCGATGCCTTAAGCCGACTACCATTACCTGACACCCCCACCGTTGGTACCCGGAATGGAGGAGACCATGATGACGTTAAACTTTGTGGATACCCTCCTGGTGGATGTGCACAATATATGCCAGTGAATGTGAAAAGACCCTGTATTGGCGAATAGGGCAGCTAAAAAGACCAGTCTATCCACAGTTCCACCGATACTGGAGCAGGAGGGAGCAGATCACAGTAGAAGATGGGGTATTGATGTGGAGAGCATAACTACACCATAGGCACCCTGGAGTATCAAAAATGAAGATGCTGGCCAGGAGCTGCATCTGATGGCCAAGTCTGGATGTAGATCTAACGAAACTGGCAGTACAGCGCTAGAAGTGCCAACAGGGCAGAAGACACCACCGGCAGCCCTGCTGCACCCATGGAAATGGCAGGCAGAGCAGTTCGTGACTCCATGTCGATTTTTGCAGACCTGTTTATGGGGTCCATGTTTCTGGTGATAATAAATGCTCATTCTAAGTGGTTAAACGTCTGCAAACTAAACTCGGCAACTCGATGGCAATCGTTGAGAAACTGCGCACCACGTTCACAATGCATGGGATCCCAGAGGTATTAGTTTTTGATAATGGCTCAATGTTCACCAGCCTAGAGTTCAGAAAATTTATGAAATCAAATGGAATCTGGCATATCAAGGTGGCACCTTATCACCTAGCATCAAATGGGCTAGCGGAGAGAGCAGTCCAGATGTTAAAGACTGGGTTGCAAAACCAGCCAGCGGCCTCGTTAGAAAAAAAACTCCAGGTGGTTATTTGACAATAGGACCACTCCACACACCACCACAGGAACTGTGCCAGCAAAGTTACTGATGGACAGTTGGCCCTGCGCCAGACTCAGCCTGTTGTCAAACCTGGGAGGAAAGGTGGAAAGACACCAGGAAGCCCAATACTCGCCTTAACAACACTCGCCCAGAGAGGCACATTGAAGCAGGGGAGAAAGTCTGGGTGAGAAATTATGCATTTGGACCTGCCTGGGTAACTGAAACAGTCGAGTCCAGGACTGGACTGGTAACCTACTAAGTATGCAAGGCAGTGGTAAGGAAACAACAGCTGGACCAAGTCCGGGCCTCAGGTTCTCCAACCATTCCAGAGTTGGGTCTGCCCTGCAGCCCTAGGGACTAACAGCGTCCCCCTTAACAAGGCAGTACCACTTCCCCTGCACCCTGGATGAGGACCTCGCGGTCCAAAATGGACATGGGACGAAGCTGCAAAGATTCCCCTTCCACGAGGAAGTGGTCGTGGCGGAAGAGACGGGCGCCTGTTATACACCACCGACATCAGAGGTTGAGTTGGAGGATTCTGACCTAGCACTCAAGCAGAGGAAAAGACCCTTGAGGGAAACGAGGGGATTCTCAAACTTTGGGAGGGGGAGGAGTGTGATGACTTCAGCCAGGCTAATGAGGTTGGCTTGCTATAGTATGAACTACCTGAATGAATCCTTCCGTGTACTTGTACTTCAACAAGTCGCTGCTGGAGGATGAGTGCTTCCTGGACTTGTTTAATCGATTCTGGGTCGGCTGGAGAAGGAAGCAGGGAGGCTTCCCCTCTTTGAGGCTATGGTGGGATGTGGGCAAGACTCACATCTGTACCTTCTGTCAGAGAGGCGGAAATTCAGGCTCAAGGTGTTGGAAAAGGAGGTTTCTGACTGGGAGGCGCACCTCAGTCAGCCTGACGTGATCCCCCTTCTACTTGCTGGAAAAAGGGCGGGCTAATCATCAGCAGCTTGGATCCAGAGGGCGTTATTACACCTCCTTCTCTGGATCCATCCAGTGAGGATGCCTGTAGAGTTTGTGGGAGGATCTGCCGCAGGTCGGCCCAGCGGGTGTCGGCAGGCTGGAGGCCGGTATCACCATGGCTGAGCTGACGGGCGTCCTCACCAGCCTCCAATGGGGCAAGGCCCCGGGGCTAGACAAGCTGACTGTAGAGTTCTTCAGGGCGCTCATGGGGCTCCTGGGGGAGAGCATTGCCACTGGGGAGATGCCCCTTTTGTGGAGCAAGGCAATTATTGCCCTGATGCCCAACAAGGGGGATCTTCGGCAACCTAAGAACTGGCACCCAGTCCCCCTTCTCAGCATAGATTATGCTTCATGCCTTGGGCCCGTGCTGGACCAAGTGATCCACCCTGACCAGTCCCGGGCCAATTTATCCACGATAATCTCCATCTTGTCCAGGACCTAATCCACCATTCCAGAGGGCTGGTCTGTCGAGTGCCGTCTTATCACTTGATCAGGAGAAGGTGTTCGACAGGGTGGAGTGTGAGTATTTACTCAGAACTTTGTGGCATTTGGGTAGGGGATGCATTTTGTTGCCTGGATCTGATTACTGTAATCTACCTCTTAATTAAGCAATTAAGGCTAATTAAGGTTAACGGGCCCCCGACGGCACCCCTCCTCTTTGGAAGAGGAGTGTGGCAGGGCTGCCCCTTGTCCAGCCAACTGTATTCTATATGCATGGAGCCATTCCAGCGCCTCTTGTGGAGGAGGTTGTCGGGTTTGTTCATGGTCATGTTCACGGACCTGACTGACCTGCGGAGGATGTGAGAATGCCAGGCGGTGTACTCTGTCGCGTCCTCTGCCAGGATCAACTGGGCCAAATGCTCTGATCTTTAGGTTTTTCTGGTTCACAGGCTCCCATGCTTGACCCTTCTGTGGCCTTGTGGCCTTGTGGAGTCTGTGGACAATGTCTATTTTATATGTTTCAGATTGCAAACCTTTTCAGTTTCCTGAAACACCTTTTATTAATGTTTTGTTTGCATTTCAGTCCCACGCTCCTGATCTGTGGGCACATGGTGCAAAGAATGGCGGGTTGGGATGGCGACCTCCTCGTGAACCTGTTCCTGGGCCTGGCAAGGCGAGCCAGAGGTCAAGGGTGATTGACGGAACCGTTCATCCTGACTGTCTGCCCCTCTACTGCGGCTACATTCGTGGCCAGGTGTCCCTGGAGAGGCAGCATGCAGTGTTCACAGATGCAGTTGATGCCTTCTGTGCTCGATAATTATCGACCCTGATAATCATGTTATGATTCAGTGTTTTAAGTTTCTTTTGTTCTTTGTTCAGATTGTTCTCCCTTTTGGGGAGCTGCCCCTTTTAATCTGTCCTTAATTTGAGTTAGTTTATTTGGTTGGTGTCAAAAGAGCTACCTGAATGAGTCTTAATTGATGGTTGAATCACAGATCCTCACGCTCCCTATTTAAAGCAGGTATATCAGACTCTCAGGCTGCTTTCAGAAGGAATACCTTTTTGAGCCGGTTATATCCAAGAGAAGAGGATTACTGTGAAGGGAAGGAGAGGCGAGAAAGAAGCTGGCGAAGGGTCCCTTCACCTTATGAGAGGGACTGTACCAGAAGGAAGAATCATCATCGACCTGCCTGCCCACCCAGCTACTGAGGTTCTGTCTCCCTGGGAGGAGAGGGAGGAAGAAAGCGAGGTTTTTCCACCTGCAGGAAGGAGGGAAGGCAACACAGAACACCAGGACAGAATATTACATCAAAGGACTGAGTTGTTGGGCTGGTGCCCTCGAGTACTTGAAAAGGAGAGGGGGAAGAAAACACAGACATCTTTCCTATCTATAGTGGTGGGGGGTGTTGACACCCTGGACTTTTTACTGTTTGGCCCAGGAGGGCTGAAGGGAAGAAGTTCTCCCTACCCACTGCTGCTGCCCCCAACACTAGCAACCCCCCTCTTTCCTCCTGACACAGACACTGGCCCTCCTCAGTGCCCTGTCCCTCGTCCTCCCTCCTGCTCTTCCATCCCCTTCTCTCTCTCTCTGGCACTGGAACGAGAGCAACTGGGCACCTGCCGACCTCACCCTCCCTCATTTCTTCTCTGCCCCTTCTGGCTCCTGGGCATAGACAGTCCCCCACCCCCACCCACCACATCCATACTAAACAACTTGGGGTGAAGTGCTACCCACACCCCAACATGACCATAGAGGCCTGCATTTGGGTAATGGCTGGGGTTGTCAGCCCCTCAGGCATTGTAGCAGCCTCCAAGATGTATCCTTTCTGGAAAAGGGGCTCATGGTGGGCGGGGCATTCTTGCTGGTGGACCCCTTGGAGGCCACTGCCCACTAACTTGTCATTTTGAATGACGTGCCCTTTATACCCATGGAGCTCCTCCTCCCCCACCTCCATCTACTGGAGGAGGTCAGGTCCAGGGTGGCACCAATCCTGCTCAGCCTTCATGACCCCGCCTTCTGGCACGTATGCTCCTTCCGGCGCCACGTGTATGTCCACCTGGCCTGGGAGGAGTGTCTGAAAGGGGGCTTTAATGTCCCCTTCGAGGGGACTCCCTACCAGGTCTTCCGCTCCGCGGACAGTGTGCAGTGCCGTGCCTGTAAGGAGGCAGGGCATATTAAAAAGAACTGCCCCGCCTCCATAGCCATCGACCCCCAATCCAAGGCAGCCACAGCTGGCACCGCAGCCCCCTTTCCCCTGACCGAGTTTCACCTGGCCCCCGCAAGGGGAGGCTATGCTGGCAGCCGCTGCCACCTTGGCTGCCAGTGGCAGGGGAGAGTGGAGCCTCCGTGTGGCTAGACGACCCCAGGAAGTAGGAAGGGGAGAAAACGGAACCCCAACCCCACCCCACCACACCATTCTAGTCACCCCAGCTGCCGGCTCAGGGAGAAAGAACACTTCTGGCCCCCTCTGAAACCATCTCCCAGGCCCGTGGTCGCCTCAGCGTCATGTGCTGGACCCGGCATCACAGGTGCGCGTGCTCCCGGGTGTGGGGGGAGGTACGAGACCCTGAACCGGCAGATGTTACACCTCCCAGGGAGGGGAAAGAGAAGGCCAAGGGGCGGGGCAGGAATGTGAGGGTCATCCCCTGCCAAGGGGGTTGCCCCTCAAGAAGAAGTGCTACACCTCAAGGGAGGGGGGAACTTGAGGTTTGTGGGACTCCCCACACCCCCTCCCCTAACTCCAGAGGTTGTGGCATCTACATCTCTCTCCCATTTTATACCAACCCTTGCCCCGACTCCCCCCCCCCCCCCCCCCCCACCTCATGCCTTGCTCATAAGTCAGGGCCAAGAGGAAGGGAAAAAGAAACGTGTGCTGCCACATTCCTCCAAACAGAGCTCCCCGGGGCTGGGTGAGAGCAGGGACCTCATGGTCCCATTTCACTAGGTGTATTTCAGCACCATGGAGGAGTTCTTCTTTGACCTGCTGGTGGACTACGGCAGCGCCCCGTTGTTTGGGTCGCTGGGCGACTGTGGCAAAGAAGGCTTTCACTCTCTGTCCCGACCTCTGATGCTGGGCACCCCCAACCTCAGACTGTTGGACACTCCGGACCTGTGGGGTGTCCAGGCTTCTGGGGCAGGGTGGAGGATTGGAGGTGACCATAATCAGCCTTAATGTCAATGGCAGCAGGTTCCAAAACTTCTCGGTTCTCTGTGTCGGGAAGTACATGGTGTGTTTTTGCAGGAAACCCGTACCGCTCCGGGAGACAAAGCCCGATGGCTCCTGGAGTGGTGGGAGGGGTGGTGCGGAGGGGGGTGTTTACATGAGCCACCTCACGCTTGCTTCTAGAGGGGTGGCTATCTTGTTGGCCCTGCATTTTCAGTCGGAGATCTTGGGGGCCAAGGAGTTGGTTGCTGCACTTGATGGTCCGTGAGGGGCGTGTGGTCGTTCACTTGCTGAAAGTCTATACCTTGACCACCGGACCGCAACAAACAACTTCCTACGAGAAAGACATCGCCATCCTGGCTCCAGACCTTTCACTTATGTGAAGCCTGGAGGCAGAGTGTCCAGAATCGATTGACTTTACATTTCGAGGGCGCACGTGTCTGGCTTGCCAACGGCCTCCATGCGGCAGGTGCTCTGCATGGATCACCACCTGGTTTGGGTGGAGTTTGTTCCGTCTTGCGTCTGGGGGACGTCCGCTTACTGGCTCTTCAACAACACACCGCTGGAGGATGAGCGCTTCCTGGACTCATTCCGTCAATTCTGGGCTGGCTGGAGAAGGAAGTGGGGAGGCTTCCCCTCCTTGAGGTTATGGTGGGATTTGGGTAAGACTCACGTCCATACCTTCCGTCAGGAGTATGCAATGGGATCGACAAGGAGGTGGAAATCCAGGCTTGAGGCGTTGGAGAAGGTGTTCAACCCGGAGGCATGCCCCAGTCAGCCCGACGCAGACCCGGCCCTGCGGCTGGAGTATAGGGAGAAGAAGAGCGCGCTGCAGGACCTGCAACTCGTTAGGTCCCATGGTGCGTACGTGAGATTGTGGCTCTAGTTCCAAGTGGACCTGGACTGCAGATTCCCCTTTGTCTACTTGCTGAAAAAAGGGCAGGCTAACCGTCAGCAGCTCCTTATGCTGCTGGCCGACAATGGTTCCCCCGTCTCGGATGCAGAGGGCATCCGGGCCATTGCCTGGGATTATTACATCTCCCTCTTTGCTCTGGATCTGTCCAACGAGGATGCCCACAGAGTTCTGTGGGAGGACCTTCCGCAGGTCAGCCTGGAGGGCGTCGGCAGGCTTGAGGCTCCAATCACCATGGCAAAGCCCCAGGGCTGGATGGGCTGACTGTAGAGTTCTTCAGGGCGCTCTGGGATGCCCTGGGGAACGACTGCGCGGGCGTCCTGGGGGAGAGCATAGCCACCAGGAAGATGCCCCTTTTGTGGCGCAGGGCAATTATAGCCCTGCTGCCGATTGAAGGGGGATCTCATGCTCCTAAAGAACTGGCGCCCAGTCTCCCTCCTCAGCATGGATTATAAAATCTTTGCCAGAGCATTGGCTTCATGTCTTGGATCCGTGCTGGACCACATGATCCACCCTGACCAGTCCTACACAGTCCTGGGCCGATCTATCCATGACAACATCCATCTGTTCGGGGAACTAATCCACCACTCCCAGAAGGCTGGTTTGTCGAGCACCCTCTTTAGATCAGGAGAAGCCGTTCAACAGGGTGGGGCATGAGTATTTACTTGGAATTCTACAGGCATTTAGGTTCAGGGCGCGTTTTGTCTCCCGGATCCGATTGCTGTACTCTGCCACAGAGTGTCTGATTAAGGTTAATGGGTCCCTAACGGCGCCCCTTCATTTTGGGAGAGGAGTATGGCAGGGCTGCCCCTTGTCCAGCCAACTGTATTCTTTATGCGTGGAGCCATTCCTGCGCCTCTTGCGGAGGAGGTTGTCGGGTTTAACTCTGTGCAGTCCGGACATAGGGTTGGTCCTGTTGGCTTATGCCGATGACGTGCTCCTCGTTCACAGACCCGGCTGACCCGTGGAGGATGCGAGAATGCCAGGCAGTGTACTCTGCTGCGTCCTCTGCCAGGATCAACTGGGCCAAGTGTTCCATACTCCTGGTCGGTCCATGGGAGATGGACCCCCTTCCGGAGGAGCTCAGGTCTTTCACCTGGAGCAGGACCAACCTCCTCTACTTGGGGGTCCATCTCTGCCCAGCCAAGGAACCCTGGCCAGAGAACTGGTGGGAGCTGGAGACCAAAGTCTCTGCCTGCTTGAGTCGCTGGACAGGACTGCTCCAAGTTCAAGAGTACAGGGCAAGAGTTCTCATCATAAACCAGCTGGTCGCCTCCATGCTGTGGTACTGGCTGTTTACTTTGACCCCTTCCCCTGGCTTTGTCACAAATATGCAGAAGACCCTCATGCATCTGGGACAATTGACTGCACTGGGTCTCTGCCGAGGTTCAAAATCTCCCGCTTGAGGGGGGCAGCCAAGGTCTGGTGTCCCTCTGCACACAGGTAGTGACCTTCTGCCTCCAGACCCTGCAGAGATACCTTTACGTCGAGCCTCCTCCATGATGGCGTGCCCTGACGACCTATTTCTTCTGCCAGTTGCGCGGTCTCAATTATGACGTGCCGTTCCTGCATATCAATCTGGGGCGTATTCTGACCTCCTTGCGGGAGTTGCCCGTCTTTTACCAGGACCACCTCACGGTCTGGAACGCTATCGCCTCATGACGCAGCTCTCCCCTGTCAGGAATAGCACCTCGAGCCCTACAACTTCAGGTGGCTGGCGGAGAGGAGGGCCATGGATGCCGGGTTGGCCGGGATTGGGGACATGCTGGATGAGCCCCCACGCGCTGGCGGCTGTCCAGCGTGCGGCCAAAACCATCCAAGACCTCAGGATGGTCGTGCTCAGCCCCGAGCGTGCACGTGGTCTTGAGGCAGCGCAGGCGTGCGGTGGGATCCTGCCTGAGCGTTCCCCTGATCGGATGGAATATCGCATTGGCTCAAAGCCTAGACAACCGCGCCCCCCCCCCCCAGTCAGGTGTCCTACTGCATGTGTCGCCTCAAGGAAATGTTCTCTGTGCCCTTTTCTACTGCAAGGGCTGCTGCTGCACACCTTTCACTACTGCGTCCTCACCTGTCGCCCAGATACATCTTGGTGGGCCTTGTTGCTGCCACTATGGAGGGGTCTCCCCCAATTATCTTGGGGACCTGGGGTGGAGGGCGCTGCATGTAGAAGTGCCGTACAACCGTAGGTTTTTCCGGCTCACGGGCTCCCAGGGCTGCCCCTTCTGTGGCCTTGTGGAATCCGTGGACTATGTCTACGTTCTATGTTATAGATTGTACACCCTTTTTGGTTTCCTTAAACATCTTTTGCTGATGTTTTGTTTGCATTTCAATCCCATGCTCCTAATCTATGGACACCTGGTGCGGAGAGGGACGGGTCAGGATGCTGATGACCTCGTGAACCTGCATCTGGGCCTGGTGAGATGTGCCATCAGTAGGTCTAGGCAATGGGCTATTGATGGGGCCTTCCATCCCGACTGTCTGCCCCTCTACCGTGGCTACATTCGCAGCAAGGTGTTCCTGGAGAGGGAGAACGTGGTGTCCACGGGTGCAGTTGATGTCTGTCGGGGTGTATTAAAACCCCGACAACCACATTTTGATTTAATGTTTAAAGTTTACTTTCGACTTTGGTTTTTGTTCGGGCTGCTTCCCCTTCCTTTTGGGGAGCTGCCCCTTTTCATAGAATCATAGAACCCTACAGTGCAGAAAGAGGCCCTTCAGCCCATCGAGTCTGCACCAACCACAATCCAACCCAGGCCCTACCACCACATATTTTACCTGCTAATCCCTCTAATCTAAGCATCTTAGGACACTAAGGGGCAATTTTAGCATGGCCAATCAACCTAATCCCCACATCTTTGGACTGTGGGAGGAAACCGGAGCACCCAGAAGAAACCCACACAGACACGAGGAGAATGTGCAAACTCCACACAGACAGTGACCCAAGCCGGGAATCGAACCCAAGTTCCTGGAGCTGTGAAGCAGCAGTGCTAACCACTGTGCTACTGTGCCGCCCAAATTTGTCCCTAAGTTAATTTGAATTTGTTTACTTGGTTGGTGCGAAAAGACATCCCTAATTGCTGTTGAGTGGTATGTTAAGCCATTTCAAAGAGCATTAAAAAGTCAACCACATTGCCATGTGTCTGGAGTCACTTGTAGGCCAGACCAGGTTTGAGTCAAGACTGTAATGAGCTGAGCTAAGTGACCCTGGTGGAACTCAAACTGACTGTCAGTGGGCAGGTTATTCTGAGTCAATGCCACTTGGTAGCACCGTCAACGATACCTTCTATTACTTTACTGATAGTCGAGAGAGAGCACAGTGATGCAGCAGTAATTGGACAAACCTGAGCAATTTTCCACATTGCTAAGTAAATCCCTGTATTGTAAGCTGCACTGGATCAGCTTGGTGAGGGGCATGGCAAGTGTGGGAGTGCAAGTCTTCTGTCCTATTTCTGGAAAATTGTAAGAGCCCATGGCCTTTGCAATATTCAACACCTTCAGCTATTTCTTGATAGCATATGAGTGAATTGAATTGGCTGAAGATTGGTATCTATGATGCTTGAGACCTCCAGAGGAAGTCAAAATGGAACACCCATCTTCTAGCTGAAGATTGTTGTGAATGCTTCAATTTTGCAGTGATGTGCTTGGCTCCTCCAGCATTGTGAATGGAGATGGTCGTGGAGCCTCCTCTTCCAGTTAGTTTTTTTATTATTCATTAGTGGGACTTGGGTGTTGCTAGCTGGCTGGCCAGCATTTACTGTCCGTCCCTAGTTGCCTTTGGAAGGTAGTTGAGAGTCAACCACATTGCAGTGGCTCTGGAGTCACATATAGGCCAGACCAGGTAAGGAGATTTCCTTCCCTAAAGGACATTAGTGAACCAGATGGGTTTTTCTAACAATCGACAATGATTTTATGGTCATCCGTACATTCGTAATTTCAGATGTGTTTTACTGAATTCAAATTCCATCAGTTATCGTGATGGGAATCGAATCCAGGTCCCCAGAGCATTAGCTGAGTTTCTAGATTAATAGTCTATCAATAATACCACGAGGCCATTACGTCCCAGTTGTTTAATTTGTTTTGTATCGTATTCATAGGAATTTCTTTCCAACTGTTTTGAAGCTGAACAGGGCACTTTAAGATAATACGTGCGTGATGTCTTCAACCATTTATGCGGGTAACTGCAGAGTAAGATTGGAGCCTGTGGTGAACACATTGCCTTAATAAAGCTCTTAGCTTGTTGAACTTATGTGGTCTCCTAGCCTCAATCCTGCGAACACTGGCTGCAAAGGAAGTGAACAACACTTGCAGCCACCTGAGAACCGAGAAATCCCATCAAAATGCAACAAAAAGTATGAATAGAAGTTCTCCACATGCACTGGCCAGAATGAACTTGGTAACTGAATAACAATTACTTTGCAGCAGCAAATTTAGTGCTGGGTGTTTTAAAACAAGAAAACAGGCTGAAACTCGAGTTCTGCCTTGTTTTAAGCAACAAGATAGTGCTAAAAATTCATGGTACACTGCACATGCAGGTCCTTCCATAGAGAGTAAGTGGTGGGAGCTTTTGAGAATACAGAGCCATGAACTTGGATATGGAACGGTTTAGCTATGTCGTACAAGATAGCAGAGGTTTTACAAGTTCCCCTTACTGTGCATAATGGGCGGGGGGTGCCATTTAATCTGCGCAGGAGACTGGTGCAGCCAGCAAAGCTAGGCACAAAGATAGACTAATAAATATTGGAAATTTTGCAGGGCCACTATTCACCAAATTCTTTAGCCATTGCAGAAAAGCTTAATTTTCATAAGCACAATGAAGAGAGGAAATGAATTGCACAATTTGTGGCTACACAGAGAAGACTGGCAGAGCACTGTGAGTTCGGGGGTGTATTGAACAATACAAACCAGGTCTGTGGTTTGAGGAGCGAAGCAGTTAAAAACTAGTTGTTAACCAAAAGTAATCTGACAACCATGAAAGTTGCTGTATTAATGAACATAGCAGTCAAAGAAGCTCAGCAGTTAAATTCAAACACAAGGATTCACAAGATGTCAGCTGAAAGTTGAATGCAAACAGACTCATACATGCCATAGATGTGCGAAGACTGAACATTCAGTAGCAGAACATTGGCGCAAAGAGGCCATGTGCAAAAACTGTGGAAGAAAGGGCCACTGAACATACATTTTGGAAAAAAGAAGCAAGCTTTGGGCAAAAGTAGCTAAAATGCAAGAGCCGAACAAAGCAACCGGCAAATAGAACAAATGAAACATAATACAAAGAGAACAAGAGGAGAACCTTGATTCACAGTTGGAGGATGAATTGTCATTGAATGTGCTATCCATTGCTGATGCTACAAATTGATACTGGACCACTCCACTCTGCTGGATGGACAGCCGGTAAAAATAAATGTGGACACTGGGTGTAGTGATACAAGTGCAATTGATTTTTTTTCATGTCTCGAGGAATATTTAAAATTTCAGGTTTATTCTGCCAGCAACTGGTGTGACTAGAAAACATTTAGCTCAAGGATGTGAAAGCAAGTTAATAACTCATTTTCAGTTAGGAATTTGTTATTTGGAGCTAATGTATTCTTTTACAAGAAGTTTTCCTGGGATTTCTGACTAAAGTTGATTGACAAGGTCATGTGACAAACTGTGTCCGAAGCAGAGTGAAAGGAGCTTTTGGAGTTCTAGCTGAGAGTATGTTGAAGACAGGTGGAAGCTGCTTTAAAACTAATTTTCTCTCAAAGCTTCAAGACTATTAAAACCATGTATAGCAAATACATTTATGGTTGCTGGTATTTAAAGTGGCCTTCAAGTCTCTAAGAGAAATGTTGCTAATTTGGGACTGAAGCAGTCATAAGTTAGAAAGTAAAATTGCTTCCTTTCAATTTTAAATATTGAACCGTTAATAGTTAAGCTGCTTCATTTGTTAGAATTATACTTAAACCATGTTATTTAATAAAGTTTGTGGTTTACTATAAAAGATCCCTAATTTTTTAGTCGAATTATTCCTGGAAGGAAGTATCCTTTCCTCACATATATGCCAAAATAGAAAAAATTGTTGGTGTCTAATCTGGCTTCCTAATGTAATTTGGGATTTTGGTTCTGTATAATAACATAGGGTAACAGTCTCGCTGGTGCCAGAGACTATCTACATAGAAAAGTCCCAACATATTCCTCTGAGACCCTTAAACTGTGTTGAAAACTTACACTGGTGAATTGGTTCCATTTGAAGGGTCAACTAAGTAGACAGATGGCCGATTTGTCCTTACACATAGACAACTTTCTGGCATTAATGGGTCAAACACGGTTAGAAAAATTCGACTAAATTGGACCAAAGCTAACTGGATGACTGATGCAGAATCAGGCCTTGCCAAAATCCTAAAGAAACAAAGTAGCAGCTACTGAGAAAGCTCTGAAAGCAACTGTGGCCAAAGCTCAGGCTAGCTGTGCTGGGACTAAGATGACAAAGATTCATCATACTGTTAACAATTGTGGGTCAGGATTGAGAAAGGATGAAGAATTAATAAAAGATGCATATGAATGCTTTTACAAAAATGAAGGTCAAAAGAATGCTGTAAATATGGTGAGGATTACAGGAAAGCATTTATGTGCTCCCTTTGTAAATTTCAAACCTCAAAGGAACAAGACCTTGAGGCGCACCTCGAAACTCCTTACTATGAGAAAGCTCTTGAGTTCATTGCAAAGAACATTCCCTTTGACAAAAGAGCTGTTGACTTCCTTCATGCATCAGTGGTCAACAAGAATAAAAAGATTGCTGATTGTAAACAATTGCAATTATAGAAGCAAAAACAGCCAGCACAGAAACTCACAAAAGATATTTTGATAGGAGTTACCCCAAATCACCAAATGAAAAGAATTGAAGCTGTTAAGAGTGTAGTTTGCAATAATATTTCTTTCCTATTTCACTCTGTGTTGGGAATGCTTAACTTAAAGGGGGGAGGAAATGTTGCCTAATTATAGCAGTCGTAATGATTTCTTACCAGCAACATCAAAGCTGAACAGAGCACTTTAAGATAATGCATGCATGACAACATCAGAGGTGACACCATGGACCACTTGAGCAGGCAACTGTGTACAGTTAGATTGTAGCTGTAGTGAATGCATAGTCTTAATAAAGGTTTTAGTTTGTTGAACCTCCGTGACCTTCTAGCTTCAATCCTGCAAACAGCATGTAATTGTCCAATAGCATTCATGACTACATATAGCAGGACTGCAGAGTTTGGATCTGATCCGTTGATTGTGAAATTTTCTTATCTACTTGCTGCTAATGCTGTTTGCACGCAAATAGTCCTGTATTGTAGTTTTACCAGGTTAACATCTCATTTTTGTGTGTCTGATGTTGCTCCTGGTATGTTTAGTTTTCTTGTTAGTTTCTTCATCACCTGCTGCGCTCCTTGTCTAATAGCTATGTCCTTTTGACCTGACCAGCTTGGTCTGTGGTAGTACTACTGAGCCAGTCTTGATGGAAATTGAAGTCCCCCACCCAGAGTACATTCTGCACTCTTGCCATCCTCAGTGCTTCCAAGTGGAGGGGTACTGATTCATCAGCTGAGTGGAACAATATATGGTAATTGGCAGGAGGTATCCTTACTCATGTTTGATCTGGTGCCATGAGACTTCATGGGGTCCAGAGTTAATGTTGAGGACTTCCAGGGGCAACTTCATCTCAACTGTATATCACTATGCCCCAGATGTTAGTAAGGAGAACTTTGCACTGCTGCCAGGGCTGGGTTTGCCATTATTTCCGATGCCAGGCAAAATATTGGGTGGCCATCCGGTTTCAATCTTCTGTTTTCTTCGTGGTAGTTGGATACAACAGAGTGGTCTGCTATGCCATTTAAGAGTCAACTCCATGTAGGTCAGATCAGGTAAGGGTGACAGATTTCATTCCCTTAAGGGATTAGTGAACTATATGGGTTTTCTTTGCAATGACAATCGTTTCATGATCATTACACTCTTAAGTCCAGTTGTTTTACTGAATTCAAATTCCACCATCTGCCTTCCTGGGATTCAAACCCGGGTCAAGAGAATTGTCTGGCAACAGTACCACTGCACTGCCATCTCCCCATGCATGGAATATCATGAATAGTGATGTATAGAAGCTTTTTAATGAATTTCATGTCCCAGCGAAGGCCCATTCCATGTCATTGTCATTTTCAATGGAAATCAGCGATAAGCTCTTCATTTAAAAGAAAGCAGTTGGAAATAGAACCACTAGATGGCAGTCTGTTTCTATTTTACAACAAGAACAAGTAGCCTCAGTATTCTGTTAACATTAATGACCATGTCATGTTAGACTTTGCTCTCTCCCACAGGTGGTTACAGACCTGTTGAGTTTTTACTTCAGATCTTCTGCATCCACAATATTTTGCTTTTATTATAGACTAATGTTATTTCATCTATGAGTTATGCAGTGCTGTTAGATAAATGGACAAATGTATAGATATGTCATTTCATAGTAATGTGTTGTGAAATAGAACTGCATGGTATTTTGTTTTTATCAAAGCAAACACTCTGCTCAGGGAAAGGATGATTTCCTGAAATTGTACATGAATTGCAGATTTTGCACCAGGTCAGCAGAAAAATATGGTCTGTAGTTTATTTCTCCATAATTGATGTTACTCTTCAGTCTTAATGGATTATTATTGACAGGTACATTTCTTTTCAATATGGAATTACTGTGTACACATAGCTGGTGAACAAGGTCAAATTCACAGTCTACAAAACTTTTTGAACACGAAACATTTTGGTTACTTTTGAAGTCTCTGATATGTATTTTGTGTAGCATGTACAAGTCTTATTTTATTCAGGAGTTTTATTCAGTTTGGGATCTATTTGTTATCTGTCCAAATGTCTGCTGCTTGTGCACTCTATGTTGCACATGATTATACTGCTACATCTATGCAGGAGTTCTCATGGATTAAATTTTCAGTTAATTGCCAAGGAAACTGCATGAATTAGAATTCTGGATGTTACTACAGGTATATTGTCCCAGATGAGGTGGAGAGTGGCCAATCTGTGAAGCTGATTTTAATTAAGACAGTGGGACTAACCAAGGAATATTAGCATGCTTGACTCTTAATTGGATTAGTTTACTTTTATTTACTGAGTTATCAATAAAAAAACTGAAATGACGGGTAAAATCTAAATGTCTGTTTAACTTCCACCGTATTTCTCGATGTCTGAGATGACAAATTTGCAGTGACAAAAACAAGTAGCATTCTAAGAAGTGTGAATTGAAGCATAAGTTTACAAAGAGATATTCATAGATTAAGGGAATAGGCAAATGTGTGGGAAATAGATTTCCATTTGGCAAATGTGAGGTCATTCTTTTTGAGGGAGTACTTTTTTAATGGTGAAAAGCTAGAAATAGTAGTTGTTCAAAGAAACTTGGGGATTCACTCCATGTGATATCAAGAAGCAGCTGTAGGCACTGGATACTGCACATGTTGAGCCCTGACAATATTCTAACAATAGTACTGAAGACATGCGCTTCTGCACTCGCTGTGCCCTTTGCCAAATTGATCCAGTACAGCTTCAACACTGGCATTTTCACAAAAATGTGGAACATTGCCCAGGTATGTCCTGTCCATAAAAAGCAGGACATCTGATCCAACCAATTACATCCTCTTCAACCTACTCTTGATCATCAGGAAAATGATGGAAGGTGTTGTTGACAGCAAGTAGCTAATGTGGTACCGCTGTTTAAAAAGGATAGTAGGGATAACCCTGGTAATTATAGACCAGTGAGTTTGACATCGGTGGTAGGAAAATTATTGGAAAAAATTCTTAGGGATAGGATGTATGAGCATTTGGAGCGTTGTGATCTGATTAGGGATACGCAACATGGCTTTGTTCGGGGGAGGTCTTGCCTTACAAATCTGGTAGAATTCTTCGGGGAGGTGACAAAAATGGTTGACGATGGGCGAGCCGTTGATGTCATCTTTCAGTAAGGCGTTTGACAAAGTCCCTCACGGTAGGCTGGTAGAAAAGGTTAAGGCACATGGGATACAAGGACAGGTAGCTAGGTGGATTCAAAACTGGCTGGGCAATAGGAGATAGAGAGTAGTAATGGAAGGGTCCTTTTCTGGCTGGAGGTCAGTCACTAGTGGTGTGCCGCAGGGCTCAGTACTGGGACCTCTCCTCTTTGTAATATATATAAACGACTTGGAAGAGGGCGTATGTGGTGTGATCAGCAAGTTTGCGGATGACACCAAGATGGCAGGATTGGCAGATACTGAGGAGGACTGTCAGGTGACACAGCAGGATATAGATAGGTTGGTATACTGGGCCGATAGATGGCAGATGGAATTTAATCCTGACAAATGTGAGGTGATGCATTTTGGAAGGAATAATGCAGGGAGGAGTTACGTGATAAAAGGTAGACCGATTAAGAGTATAGAAATACAGAGGGACCTGGGAGTGCAGGTGCACAAGTCTATGAAGGTGTCAACACAGGTAGAGAAGGTTGTGAAGAAAGCTTGTGGAATGCTAGCCTTTATAGGAAGGGGTATAGAGTATAAGAGCTGCCGTCTAATGCTTCAGTTGTACAGAACGTTGGTTAGGCCGCATTTGGAGTACTGCGTCCAGTTCTGGTCACCTTACTACCGGAAGGACGTGGAGACCCTGGAGAGAGTGCAGAGGAGGTTTACCAGGATGTTGCCTGGCATGGAAGGACTGAGTTACGAGGAAAGGTTGGAGAAACTGGGGCCCTTCTCCTTAGAAAGACGGAGATTAAGGGGGGATCTGATAGAGGTGTATAAAATAATGAAGGGAATAGATAGAGTCAACAGTGGTAGGCTTTTCCCTAGATTGGGGACAACTATTATGAGAGGTCACGATCTAAGGGTGAGGGGGGAGAAGGATAATTTGGATACTAGAGGAAGATTTTTCACGCAGAGGGTTGTGGGGGCATGGAACGCGCTACCAAGTAAGGTGGTGGAGGCAGGCACGTTGGACTTGTTTAAGGTTTACTTAGACATATGAGCGAAACAGGGATGGAGGGTTATAGTAGACGGTATTAAATAGGGTCAGAGCCTCGGGACGACACCGGAAATGTAGTATTATATGTTAATGTTTTGTCTTTTTATTCCACAGGTGTTGGTCCACCTTGTTGTCAAACGAGGGGCATGCACACGGTGGGTCGTGCGTGGGTTGCTCTTGGAGGTTCCGAGAGTGGCCTAGTACTTCGTGTCGTTGTGTATGCTTAATCCTGGACCAGCAGACGGGCACCGCAACAGCGCAGTGACTATCACTGCTAGCTGTGCAGATACATGGATTTGGGCCTGTGTCTGTGGGAGTTTGCGCGTTCTCCCTGTGGTTGCGTGGGTTTCCTCCGGGTGCTCCGGTTTCCTCCCACACCCCAAAGATGTGCTCTTAGGCTGATTGGTGTACCAAATTGACACTATTCTCCCCTGAATCTGGCTACATTAGGGGTTCTATTCACATACACACAGGGCATGGTAGGTGTAGGAAGATGCGGCGGCGTGGGCTCATTGGGCCGAAGGGCCTGTTTTCCCATGCTGGGTTGTTCTTTGTTTGTTTAGTAATAACCTACTCAATAATGCTCTGGTTGAGTCCGCCAGGAACATTCAGCTCCTGACTGTAATAAAGTCTTGGTCCAGACAACAGCTGAATTCAAGAGGCGAGAGCAACTGCCATTAACAACAAGACAGCAGTTGATTAATGTATCAAGGAGCCCTGATAAAATTGAACTCAATTGGAATTGAGGGGAAAACACACCACTGGCTGGAGTCATACCTCAACAGAGAGGAAAATGATTGTGGGTACTGGAAGTCAGGGTAGTTTGTGGACCCAACCCTTTTCAGCTGCTTCATTAATAACCTTCCCTTCAACATAAGGTCAGGAGTGAGAATGTTTGCTGATAGTTCACAATGCTCAGTAACATTCACAACTCTTCAGGTATTGAAATAGTTTCTGCCTGTCTGCAGCAAGACCTGAACAATTAGGATTGAGCTGATAAGCGACAAGTAACATTCATGCCACTCAAGTGCCCAGCAATGATCATCTCCAATAAAATATTCAGTCACTCATTCCCAAGCACTCACTCAGTCAGTCACTCACACATTCCCACATACACATTGAGTCACCCACACACACTTAGCCACTTTCTCCCACATACCTATTCAGCCACTCAGTCACACACTCTTCTCCACACAGTCACCCACTCACCCCCACACACCCAGTCAGTCAGTCACTTACTCATTCCCACACACTACATAGAATCCTACAGTGCAGAAAGAGGTCATTCGGATCTGCACCACCCGCAATCCCATCCAGGCCCTATCCCCATACTTTACCCACTAATCCCTCTAACCTATGCACCCTGGGACAGTAAGGGGCAATTTAGAATGGCCAATCAACCTAGCCCATACATCTTTGGACTGTGGGAGGAAATCGGAGTACCCGGAGGAAACTCATGCAGACACAGGGAGAATGTGCAAACTCACACAGTGACCTGAGCTGGGAATGGAACCCAGGTCCCTTGAGCTGTGAAGCAGCAGTGCTAACCACTGTGCTACCGTGCTGCCCACATTGTAGGTTTTCTTCACCATAATCCCTCCCTCCCTCCCTCAGTTGCTAGGCTCTGAACTGGGGCAAGGAGAGTTCCTTTCTAAAAAAGGAACAAAATGACGCCTCTCTCTTTTCCTCTTTAATACCATCCCGGCCGCAACAAGTTAGATGCCATGAATTTCCATTTGATGGGCCTAGTCAAAACACACACACACACACCGGCAGGCCACTGTCCCCTTGGCTTGGTGAGTGACTTACTCAGTCCCTCATTCTCTCCCATGTTCCTACTCAATCACTTTCCCTCATATATCACACAGACACAGTCATCACTCACTCTCGCGCACGCACACAGTCATCACTCACTCATTCAGTTCCACATGACTACCACCAGGTGGCTCTGACATCCATCATTATGAAGTGCTTCAAAAGGCACCCTCTCTGGGCCTGTTTTGACTTGTTTTCCCTGGCCTGCCAGGACCTTGTCCTTTCCAGCCATACCTTGGACAACCCTGACCAAGAAAGACATGGACAAAAACCTGGGAACACCATTACCTCTAAGTTCCCCTCCATTCTACATATTTTGACGTGAAACTGTATTGCTGTTCCTTCATGTCTGTGAAAGACATGCCATTTAGGTGCATTGGTCATGCTGAATTCTCCCTCCAGTGTACCTGAATAGGCACCGAAGTGTGGCAACTAGGGAATTTTTCACAAAGCTTCATTGCAGTGTTGATATAAGCCTACTTGTGATACTAATAAGTAAACTTTAAAAAAACTGAATCAAAATCCTGGAAGTTCTTTTCCTAACAGCACTGTGGGCTTATCTACACAAACAGACTGCAGTGGTTCAAGAAACATTTCTCTATAGGAAAGTTAGGAATGAGCAACAACTGCGTGGCTTGTAACATCCCATGAAATATTTTTTAAAAATCATGTGCTTAGGTCACTAAAATGTCATGAACAGGCACAGAAAATAATCAGAAGCTCATGGAATGCTAACCTTCATTTCTAAAGTTCTGGAAAACAAAAGGGTAAAAATCAAGCTATACAGAGGCGTGCAATGCTGAGTATTTGTGGGCAGCAACCCTCTGGAAAGATAAATTGGCCTTGGAGGAATTGCAGTATGGACCAACTAGAATACTATATGTTCTCCAAATGGTGAAATTATGAGATGAGACTACACAAATTGGCAATTAATTCCCTGTTAAAGGGTGATTTGATTTAAGATATTCAAAATATTAAGGAAAATCTAGAAGGTAGATATGAAGAAACTATTTCTACTGGTTGGGGAGTTTTGTTAGAGTATTCTCTAAAACTTAGCAGTGTTCTCCAAACTATTTTTCAATGTGACCCCATTTTACCCTTTGAAAATTAACATGACATCAAATGTCAAATATAGTTGCTTGATGTATTTATTTACCATTTGAGGAGCAGAAGCTGCTGCCAGATTGGAGTAGAGCATTCTATTAGATTTACGTGATGAATTAACAGCTGTAAAATGGAACAAAAATAGATACAATGCATGACATGATTCTGAAGTTTGTACACTTCATGTAATTCATTTTTTGTGCCAATATAAAACACAGATGTTTTTTCATTGTAAGTTGAGAGGCATGAGAAGAGTTTGTTTGAAGCAGTGACCTGCTGCAGAAAAAAATGAAGGAGAAAAAAAAGGCAATCAGGAGACAGAAATGCTGAGAAGAATAATAGTAGATAGAGTCATTTGGACCACAAAGATGAAGACAGGAAAGCTGAAAACAGATGCTGGGAACAACGATGGTGGCAAAAGAGCAAGCGCATACATAGTGGGAACAAATGTTGGCATCATGCAGAAAGCACAGAACAGAGTAAAAAAAATGTAAAAGATGTGGAAAAAAACAGAAAAGTGAGAATTGAAGAGTTAAGATTTATTTATAGATTTGGTTATTTTGCTCTAGATTGCATTCAAAATTAAACAGGATTCACCATGAATTCAGCTAAACACTCAATGGCTGAGATTTTCCGACCTCATTTGCCACTGGGATCTCCTGGTCTTATGGAAAATCAGTGGACTTGATGACTGGCCTGTCACATTCTGCGTGCCAGCTTCTGCCACTGTGGGGCCAGAAAATCCCGACCAATGATTATTTCACTCATTAACTTCTCACATCTGTAATTAAACTCATCAACATTCACAACTCTTTTTAAAACAAAATCTTTGTTTCACGCCATATTATTAAACCAAAGAAAGAGAGAAGGCTTTCATACCAGCTATAGATTTGCCACATACTAATTCTAATCAGTAATTTCCAAATAGAAACTTTTTACCTGAGCAAGATGCATCCACTCCATGGATACAGCAGTAAATGTATTATTTATCAGAATGACAGTGGCTCAGTAGTTAAATTCATTGTTGAATGTGCTATTCACTATTGACTAGCAAGATCCAATATTGTACTGTCGTGCTGTCTTGGTTTCAGTGTTTAAGGAATATTGAAGCTTATCTCGCTGTAAGATTGAGAACAGCAGAAGCAGTGTAATTTTAGAGGCACATAGAGCACATATCAGAAAAGCCATCATGGAGTGAGGACTTAATTCATAAAATGGACACAAGGGCAAAAGCAGCCAACTCATTAACCAAGCACTTCAGCCACACCCTGCCTAAAAAAAAGTAACTATTTGGATATATAATCACATGTAACTATCTAATCTTAGGCCTCTTTCAGAGCAGACTTGATTTTTTTTTACACCCTAGCTATGACTGTAACACTACATTCTGCCCTCCGCCCTTTCCTTCCCTATGTATGGTATGTTTTGTCTGTTTAGTGTACAAGAGCAATGCTTTTCACTGCATACTAATAAATGTGACAATAAATCAAATCAAAGACTTATTCTTTTTTGAAGAAATTATATTCTTTCATCTAAGAGAACATAGATTATTTCTGATGGATGTGTATTTGCACAATAGGGATAATATTCTTTAAGTTATATTCTTCTAGCCTCAGTTTGATATTCTTTATATAATACTTGCTGTTGATGCGTTGGAGTTGTGGGTGTAAGATGCAGCAAATCCATCTTGTGGACGAACTCCATAGAATACACAGACATTATATTAAACCTGATACAACCTAGCCAATTTCAAGTGGAACACGGACATTTTAAAGACAGTATTATTTTAAAAGGTCACATTCAAGCAAAATGGCTGCAAACCAGATATCGGAATATACAACACCACCAGACCGTTCAAGGAGTGAACAAAGGGGGCCATGAGTCATGACAAAGCTATCTGACGAGGGCTGTCGATAGCCCTGACGGACTACAGGAGATGATGTGGAGATGCCGGTGTTGGACTGAGGTAAACACAGTAAGAAGTCTCACAACACCAAGTTAAAGTCCAACAGTTTTATTTGGTAATAAACACCACTAGCTTTTGGGGTTTGCTTCTTCGTCAGGTGAGTGGGGGTTCTGATCACAAACAGAACGTATAAAGGCACACACAGTTTACAGAATACTGATTAGCTGTAAATACTTGCATTCTAGTCAAGTCTTAAAGGTGCAGACAATGTGAGTGGAGATAGCAGCATTAAGCATAGGTTAAAGAGATGAGTATTGTCTCCAGACAGGACAGTAATTGAGATGTTTGCAAGCCCAGGCAAGTCATAGGGGTTACATGAACCCAAGATCCCAGTTGAGGTCATCCTTGTGTGTGGAACTTGGCTATCAGTTTCTGCTCAGTGACTGTGCTTTCGTATGTCGTGAAGGCCACCCTAGAGAATGTTTACCTGAAGATCAGAGGCTGAATGCCCGTGACAGCTGAAGTGTTCCCCAACAGGAAGGGAACAGTCTTGTCTAGTGATTGTTGAGTGGTGTTCATTCATCCGTTGTTGTAACGTCTGTGTGGTCTCCCTAGTGTACCATTCTTCGGGACATCCTTTCCTGCAGTCTATCAGGTGGACAACGTTAGCCGAGTTGCAAGAGTATGTGCTGTGTACCTGGTGGATGGTGTTCTCACGTGAGATGATGGCATCCGTGTTGATGATCCGGCATGCCTTGCAGAGGTTGCCGTGGCAGGGTTGTGTGGTGTCATGGTTACTGTTCTCCTGAAGGCTGGGCAGTTTGCTGCGGACAATGGTCTGTTTGAGGTTGTGCGGTTGTTTGAAGGCAAGAAGTGGGGGTGTGGGATGGCCTTGGCGAGATGTTTGTCATCATCAATGACATGTTGAAGACTCGGAGAAGATTTCGTAGCTTATCCGCTCTGGGGAAGTGCTGGACAACAAAGGTTACTCTGTCCACCATGTCCTGTATTTGTCTTCTGAGGAGGTTGGAGCGGTTTTTTGCTGTGGCGTGTCGGAACTGTTGATTGAGTTGCGCGCCATACCCAGGAGAAACAATGGAAATGGTAATGGGTTTTACCCCAGCTATATAAGATAATGTCTCCACTAATGAGAAAACATTTAGCAATTCCAGGAAGCTATGTTGGGACACTTAGGAGGTATCTGATAGGCTACTAAAACAAGTTGGGCTGTTTGTCATTGAAATTGATCAAATCAGTTTCATCCTGTAAGCACTTCGCACACCATTGTTTTGAAACTGACTGATGGGAGAAGTCAGCCAATTTAATTAAGGAACTGTTTTTTAAAATAATATCAAACTCTGGCCAAGAGGACACACAAGGAGGAGAGGTGGTTGACCTTTCACCAGTTAACTTGGAAAGGAGTTCTGTGAAGTTCAGGGCAGGAGAGTTTGTAAAGCTGGGAAGGAGTGAATTCAGGTGTCCAGACAACTACTTCATGGCAGAGGAAAGAAGAAGGAAGATCCAGCAGCAAGGACCTTTTTTGTTTTTAAAACGATCAGTATATTCTCTCAGCCTTCAGAAATCCCCCAATTAGGTAAAGGTTGAGGTGGGGTCTAGGATTCTTCTCGTTTTTGTGTTAATCCTGTAATTTACATTGTGCCATTAGAGTTTTCTTTTCATAGCATAGTATTGTAGTGTCTGTGTTTTATTAACTGAGTTTGGTTGGGGTTATTCTTGAATATATTATTTTTAAATTAACTTTGACTAGTCTCGCTCTCTTGCTCTCTCTCATCATCCATCTTGGTGAGTCACTTGGGTTACAGAACCGTAAAGGAGCTGGGCACTTCAAAACTGCTCACTCAAAGGGGTCAGGAAAAAACAGTAGTTTCCTCTCACTCTCTTGTGAAGCTGTCCCAGTGTAGTACTTCTATTTTACTACCTACAAAGATCGACACACATTCATAGGTGGCAGCGTGGATAACTCGTGGGATAAGGGTGAGCTCACTGGTCAGGAATAAACAATGAATCTTTCTCTCTCTCTCTTGCAAAGCTGTCCTAGCATGAAACTTGCAGGATGTGAGTTGAACACTGGAGAGAGAAACCCACTGTTATCAATGGCATCCCGAGACCAGCCTGTGTGGAGAGTAAAAGGACCTTTATATAGGGAAAGGAAATCCTGTCAAAATAAGAAGCTTTTTTGGAAAATGAATGGCATTCTGTAATCTAAACATGGACTAGTATAAAGGGCTAAAATTTGACTCATTAGTGTTGCTGGAATGGGTGCTGAGGAAACTGGAGGCTCTTGGATTTCAGTGCAGCTTATGTGACATCCAGTGCTGAAAAGGACACTAGTATGGGTATGCCATATGTACACTGGAAGCATCCAGACTGACCAGATGGTGGCTAGTTCAGCTGCAAGAAGGACCACCCCCCACCAGTGCTATTTAAAAGACCAGCCTAGATCCTGCGACTGGATCCTGAACTTCCTAATCCAAGATCACAATCAGTAAGGATAGGCAACAACACCACCTCCACGATCATCCTCAACACTGGTGCCTGACAACTCTGTGTTCTCAGCCCCTTATAATCCTTATACACCTATGACTATGTGGGCAAATTCCCCTACAAATTCAACTTTAAAGTTTGCTGATTGCACCACTGTAGTGGGTCGGATCTCAAACAATGACGAGACAGAGTACGGGAATTAAGTAGCGAATCTAGTGAACTATTGCGGCAATAATAATCTCTCCCTCAATGTCAACAAAACGAAGGAGATTGTCATCGACTTCAGGAAGCATAAAAGAGAACGTGCCCCTGTCGACATCAACGGTGATGATGTAGAAAGGGTCGAGAACTTCAAGTTTTTAGGTGTCCAGATCATCCTGTTCCCCCAATGCCAACACTATAGTTAAGAAAGCCCACCAGTGCCTCTACTTTCTCAGAAGACTAAGGAAATTTGACATGTCAGCTACGACACTCTCCAACTTTTACAGTTGCACCATAGAAAACATTCTTTCTGGTTGTATCACAGCTTGGTATGTCTCCTGCTCTGCCCAAGACTGCGAGGAACTACAAAAGGTCACGAACGTAGCCCAATCCAACGTGCAAACCAGCCTCCCATCCATTGACTCAGCCTACATTTCTCGCTGCCTCAGCAAAGCATAATTAAGGACCCCATGCATCCCAGACATCCTCTCTTCCACCTTCTGTCGGGAAAAAGATACAAAAGTCTGAGGTCACGTGTCAACCGACTCAAGGACAGCTTTTTACCTGATGCTGTCAGACTTTTGAATGAACTTACCTTGCATTAAGTTGATCTTTCTCTACACGCTAGTTATGACAGACACTACATTCCGTACTCACCTAGTTTCCTTCTCTAAGAACAATATTGTATAGCACAAAAACAATATTTTTCACTGTATGTTAATACAAGTGCCAATAATAAATCAAATCAAATCAGTCATCCAGCTGCAGGTAAGGCAGCTTTGACTAACTTTTGCTATAGTACTCATTATAGGGCAGTCACTCTGACTTGTGGTGGGAAAATGTTTCTGACCAACTTTGAGACACAGAATTGTCAACTTAGAAAGAATCAGATTAATTGGGGATAGTCAGCATGGTTTTGTTAGGAGAAAATTACTACAAGCAAACTTTTTGAGGAAGTAACCCTGAGGATTGAGGGTAATGTACAAGATGTTGTCTACTTGGATTTTAGTAAGGCATATAACAAGGTCCCATATGGCAAACTGGTCAGAAAAGTGAAAGCCTGTGGGATATTTGGGAATGCGGCGAATTGGATCCATAATTGGTTCAGTGACAGGAAACAGTGGGTAATAGTAGATGGATTTTTTGTGAATGGAAAGTGTTTTCCAGTGGTGATCCACTTGACTCAGTGTTGGGCTCTTTGCTATTGGTGATATTTATGAATGATTTAGACTTAAATATGGGAGGCATGATTGGAAAATTTGTAGATGACTCAAAAATTGGCTATGGAGTTGTTTGTGAAGAGGATATCAGTGGTTTGACTGAGTGGGTGAAAAAGTGGCAAATGAAATTTAATTCAAAGAAGTGAGATAATGCATTTGGGGAGGACAAACAAAGAACTGGGATACACATTAAACAAGAGATATTGAAGTGATAGACCTTGGAGTGCATCTCCACAGGTTCCTGAACATGGCAGGATGTGGTAAAGAAAGCATATGGAATTCTTTCCTTTATTGATGAGAATTTGAATATAAAAGTAAGGATGAAATGCTGGAACTGTATAAAACGCTGATTAGGGCGCAACTGGAATTGTGTATAGTTCTGGTCGCCATATTAAAGAAAGGACAGAATAGCTCTGGATAGAGTGCAGAGATTTACAAGAATGTTTCTAGGCAAGATTGGAAGGCTAGGTTTGTTTTCCTTGGGACAGAGGAGGTTGAGGGATGATTTAACTGATGTGTACAAGATTACAAGGGGCCTAGGTAGAGTACATAGGAAATACCTGTTTCTCCCAGTAGAGAGGTCAATTTATAGGAAGCACAGATTTAAGGTAATTGATAGAAGGATTAGAGGGGACATGAGGAAAAAAGTCTTCACCCAATGACTGAGTGCCTGGAATTTACTGCTTGGTTTGATGGAGGCTCAATTCATTTATAAGGTACATGGATCAGCACCTGAAGTGCTGTATCCTGCAAGGCTATGGAACAGGTATTGAAAAATGGGAAAGAATGGGTCTACTTTTTTTTTTATTTTGCAGCCGCTGCAGACATGATGCAGAATTGCTCCTTTCTGTGATTCTGTGGTTTTATTGCAAAATCTCTAGAAATATTATGGAATGCTTTTGAAGGTGTGGTGACATCCTGGATTTGGCAGAAAGTGTTGCTGCCTCCTCACCAAGGGCAGAGGATTTGTTGACTATCCATACAAAGATTGCAATATATATTAGAGGTTGTCTTCCAGGTCACATACCATCCTAACATGGAAAAAGATCACTATTCCTTCACTGTAACTGGCTCAACGTATCACCTCAGCGTGGGCAGCAGCAGTCTTGGCTGTCTGGCTGACCAATTAAGAAAAAGGTACAGCCAGAGTGGCATTGGCAGAGAACGGATGTTGTCATCATGAGAGAAGGTTTGTCTTCCACGGTGCCTCTGTCACTACCCCAAAGTGATACCTTAGCAGTCCAACTAATCTTTAAAAGAGCAGATTGCTGCATTGCTCTCCAGAGTCTGTAAGCCCCTTTCGGCACTGAAACTCACAACTATAATGGCAACCATCTGGGCCTGCATGGCAGCAAGGATATATCTCTTGACATCCTTTTGCAGCACTGCAGCATTAGGTGGCATTTTCTTGTGCTGCAATGGAATCTGAAACTTTGACGTTGCATTAAACCTTGTTTTGAATGCTCATAGCATTCGAAACAAGGTAAATGAGTTGACAGCATAAATCATTGCAAACGAGTATGATTTGGTGGCCATTACAGAGATGTGGTTGCAGGATGGTCAAGACTGGAAGTTGAATATCCAAATATCAAACTATTTGGAGGGACTGACAGGAAGGTAAGGGAGGTGTTGTAGCTCTGATATTTAAGGATGATATCAGGGCGGTAGTGAGAGATGATGTAGGTTCTATAGGGAAAAAATGTTGAATCTATTTGGGTGGAAGTTAGAAATAGTAAAGAGAAAAAGTCACTGATAGGCGTAGTCTATAGACCACCAAATAATGACATCATGGTGGGGAAGAAATAAAACAAAACTGAATGTAAAAATGGTACAGCAATTATCATGGGGGATTTTAATCTACATATCAATTGGTCAAACCAGGTCCGTCAAGGCAGCCTTGAGGGGGAGTTCATAGAATGTCTCCATGATAGCATCCTTGAACAGTATGTAATGGAACCGACAAGCGAGCAAGCCATCCTAGATCTGGTCCTGTGTAATGAGACAGAAATAATTAATAATCTTGCAGTTAGGGATCCTCTTGGAAGAAGTGATCATGGTATGGTTGAAGTTAAAATACAGATGGAGCGTGAGAAGGTAAAATCCAATACCAGTGTCTTGTGCTTAAACAAAGGAGGCTACAAAGGGATGAGGGAGGAGTTGGCTAAGATAGACTGGGAGCAAAAACTTTATGGTGGGACAATTGAGGAACAGTGGAGGACTTTCAAAGCAATCTTCCACTGGGCTCAGCAAAAGTATATACCCATGATAAAGAAGGACTGTAGAAAAAGAGATAATCAGCCATTGATATCTAAGAAATAGAGAGTATCAAATTGAAAGAAAATGCATACAAATTGGCAAAGATTAGTGGGAACCTGGGGGATTGGGAAATCTTTAAAGGTCAGCAGAAAGCCACAAAAAAAACTATAAAGAAAGGTAAGATGGATTATGAGAGTAAACTAGCTCAGAATATAAAAAGTTTCAACAAATATATAAAACGAAAAAGAATGGCAAAAGTAAGCATTGGCCCTTTAGAGGATGAGAAGGGGGATGTAATAACTGGAAATGAGAAAATGGCTGAGGCATTGAACAGGTATTTTGTGTCAATCTTCACAGTGGAAGACACAAATAACATGCCAAAAATTGATGACAGGAAGCTATGGCAGGTGAGAACCTAGAAACTATCATCACAAATGAGGTAGTGTCTGGGCAAGTTAATGGGGCTAAAAGTAGACAAGTCTCCTGGTCTTGATGGAATGCATCCCAGGGTGCTAAAAGAGATGCGGGAGAAATATCAAATGCACTTTTGGTAATTTACCAAAATTTGATGGACTCTGGGGTGGTTCCCGCAGATTGAAAAACAGCAAATGTGACCCTGCTATTTAAAAAAGGAGGTAGATAAAAGGCTTTATAGGCTGGTCAGCTTAACTTTTGTACTAGGGAAAATGCTTGAATCTATCATCAAGGAAAAAATAGCGAGACATTGCGATATAAATTGTCCCATTGGTAAGATGCAGCATGGGTTCATGAAGGGCAGGTCATGTTTGACTAATTTGGTGGAATTCTTTAAGAACATTACATGCGCAGTGGACATTGGGGAACCTATGGATGTGGTGTATCTGGATTTCCAGACGGCATTTGACAAGGTGCTGCACCAAAGACTGCTTCATAAGATAAATGTGCAGAGTGTTGTGGGTAATGTATTAACATGGATAGAGGATTAGTTAACTAACAGAAGGCAAAGAGTGGGGGTAAATGGGTATTTTTCTGGTTGGTGATCAATGACTAGTGGTGTGCCTCAGGGATCAGTGTTGGGACTGCAATTGTTTACGATTTACATAGATGATTTGGAATTGGGGACCAAGTGTAGTGTGCCAAAATTCGCAGGTAACACTAAGATGGTTGGAAGAGCAAAGCGTGCAGAGCATGCTGAAAGTCTACAAAAGGATATAGATAATCTAACTGAGTGGACGAGGCTCTGGCAGATGGAGTACAATGTTGGTAAATATGATGTCATCTATTTTGGTAGGAATAACAGCAAAATGGACTATTATTTAAATGGAAAAAAATTGCAGCATGCTGCTGTGCAGAGGGACCTGGGTATCCTTGTGCAGGAATCTCGAGTTGGTTTGCAGGTGCAGCAGATAATTAAAAAAGCAAATGGAATTTTGTTCTTCGTTGCCAGAGGTATGGTGTTTAAAAACAGCAAGATTATGTTGCAGCTGTATGAGATGCTGGTGAGGCCATACCTGGAAATACTGTGTACGGTTTTGATCTCCTTACTTGAGAAAGGATATACTGGCACTGGAGGGGATGCAGAGGAGATTCACTAGGTTGATTCCAGAGTTGAGAGGGTTGGGTTATGAGGACAGACTGAGTAGACTGCGGCTATACTCATTGGAATTCAGAAGAATGAGGGGAGATCTTTTAGAAACAAACTGCTTCTCCATGCAACACAGGTACGTAAGATGATAAAAGGTATTGACAAAGTTGATGTAGAATGGATGTTTTCTCTTGTGGGGCAATCTAGAACAGGACATCATGGTCTTAGGATAGGAGGTAGCAGATTTAAAGCAGATGAGGAGAAACTACTTCTGTCAAAGGGTCGTGAATCTGTGGCATTCACTAGCCCAGAGTATGGTGGATGCCAAGAGATTGGATACATTTAAGGAAGAGATAGATATTTTTAATCATTAATTGATTGAAGGATTAGGGAGAATGGATAATGAAGTGGAGTTGAGACCAAGACAAGATTAGCCATGATTGTATTGAAGATGGAGCAGGGTCGAGAGGCTGAATTGCCTATTCCGTTCTAACACTATATCTGGAGTGTTACCAGGACTTTGCAAAGACAAATATCTCATTATGTGCCCATATAAACATTCTCCATACAGTATTAAGCTAGATAAAGGGCTGCTGGGAGAAATTAGTCATTTTCTTTGATGTTAGCTGATGTCACCAGTTGTTGCAACAATATACAAGGTAGACAGGCGTAACAGTGATGTACATGGAAAAACCATGAGAGAGTAAAAGCAGTGGGTGGAATTCTATCTGGGACTAAGTCCAGTGGTGCGGATGGAAATTTTTCCACTGTGAAGGCTGACAGGAAGCCATGCTATATCTTCCAGCCCTTACCTCATTCATATGCATCTGGGGATTTAGCACCATATTCCATGGTGGGGTGGGCTTGACTGCGCAATAAGTGATTTGATTTTTTTTCTTTTGCTGACCCCTTATTCCCTTTGAAAAATCACAGCTGTCAATCAGGTTTAGAGTCTTAGTAAATATTGTAGTTAGGAACAATGGGGGGTACTTGAGATACTTCCAAGCATGAAGGAAAATGTATAGTTGACAAAGATTGAGTAGAAATTGATTAAGCTGTGAATGGAAGTCTATTTCAAAGCACTCTGAAATTGACAGAGATCAAAGGTTTTCAACGGAGTAGAGAGGTTTTGAAGTTTTCAGTTTGCGAGGAAGGCTCAGAGACTTCAAATAACAAATGTACTAATGCATCAAGGCTGAGTGAACAGCTGTGGAGAGGAGAATCTCTCCCCCACCAACCTCCACCTCAAACAGCGAGATTCACATCTCCTGTCAGAGGACTTCAAAAGGGTCTCCACATCTGCAGCTTCTGACGGAGAGAAATTAAAATCCCTACTGCAGAATGGAATGCTGCTGTGATTTAAAGGCCTGCCAGGCGATCAGGGGACATGGAGATTAAAGTGACCAGGCTACTTCAAATTTCTACAGTTGACAGGCAGGAATGAAGATGTTAATCACAGAGCTGACTGAAATCAGCATGTCAGGGGTTATCTTCAGGTCTGCCAGGGCTAGAAGGGGCAGTTGAGGCCACTAGACACCCATCCCACAGAGAATGGTAAGATCAACCCCTTGCCCCCTGCCTGAGCCCATCCAACCCCAGGACTCTTGAAGGGCCTTTTCTTAGCAGCCTGGCAGTGACAGAGAACAATGGGCACTGGACTTACCTCCTTAAATCCCACCTGACAGATGCTGCCAGCACCATCGGGAAACACTCAGCTGGTGTGGACACTTATAGAGTCATAGATTCTCAGACGTTTACAGAATGGAAACAGGCCGTTCAGCCCCGCTTGTCCATGCCACCCTTTTTTTTAACCACTAAGCTAGACCCAATTGCCTGCGTTTGGCCCATATTCTCTATACCCATCTTACCGATGTGACTGTCTAAATGCTTTTTAAAAGACAAACTGCACTCGCCTCTACTACTACCTCTGGCAGCTTGTTCCAGACACTCACACCCTCTGTATGAAAAAATTGTCCCTCTAGAATCTTTTATATTTCTCCCCTCTCACCTTAAACCTATGCCCTCCAGTTTTAGACTCCCCTACTTTTGGGAAATTATGTTGACTATCTAACTGATCTATGCCCCTCATTATTTTATACACCTTCACATGATCACCCCTAAGTCTCCTCGGCTCCAGGGGAAAAAGCCCCAGTCTATCCAGCCTCTCCTTATAACTCAAACCATCAAGTCCCAGTAGCATCCCAGTAAATCTTGGCCCCGATTTGGGAGAATCGCAGCTTGTATGTTTTTTCTTCCTATTTAATACTATACCTTCATTGAATTCTTCTTCCTCACTGCGATATATTTTTGTTGTGAGTTATGAAAAATTTTCATAAAAATCTGCCATTACTGGTCAACTGCTAAACACTTTTCCTAATTCACTACAGCCAACTCGGTACTCATTCCTTTGTTTAAGGGTTTGCTTAACCCTGATTTTAAGTTTAGCACTGTTATTTCTGACCTAAGTTTCTTGTGCTCAAACTGAATGTTGAATTCTACCATGCTAGGGGATCTTTTGCTCTCAGAGTGTTTATTAAACCTGCCTTATTTTGCATTAGCAGATCCAAAATCGCCTGAGCCCTGGTTGGATCCACAACATATTGTCCTCGGAACCTGTCCCAAATGCCCTCTATTCTTCCTTAAGGGCCACCTTTTGCCAATTTGATTTTTCCAATCCACCTGAACATTAAAGTCCCCCATGATGCACTGCCTTTTTTTACATGCTCTCAATATCTTCTGATTTATGCTCTGTCCTACAATATAGCTATTGTTAGGGGGCCTGTAGACTACTCCCACCAGTGTCTTCTTCCCCTTGCTATTTTTTTGCTTCCACCCATATGGATTCTACATCATCCAACCCAAGATCACTTCTGGCTATCGTACTTCCATCTCGTACTAACAAAGCTTCCCCCACCACCCTTTCCTTCCTGTCTGTCCTTACGAAAAATCATCTCCCCTGGATATTTAATTTCCAGCTTTGATTTCCTTGTAACCATATCTCTGTAATGGTTAGTACCCCATTAACCTCAATTTGTGCCAAACACTATGTACATTTAAGTAAAGAACCATCAAATTTGTTTTTCTTACAATTTTTCTCTCCTTTGACCCTATTTGCTGCTTTTTTTAAATGTTTTTACACTCTGTCCCTTCCTGTCACATTCTGGGTTTCATCACCTAAATAGCAGCCTTGCACATCCTTTTGCTTTATAAGCCAACATATCCCTTCTCCAGAACCATCCTGCCCTTTTATTTAGTTTAAAGCACTCTCTAGTTCCTCGTTAGGCGATTTGTAAGAACACTGGTTCCAGCAAGGTTCAGGTATAGACCGTCTCAGCGATACAGCCCCCACTTTCTCCAGTACTGATGCCAATGCTCCATGAGCCGAAACCTATTTCTCCCACAACAGTCTTTGAGCCACGTACTTATCTGTTTAATTTTATGTGCTTTATGCCAGTTTGCATGCAGATCAAGTAATAATCCAGAGATTATAACCTTGGACTTCTGTGGTTAAATTTAGTGCCTAACTCCTTAAACTCTCCATGTAGAACTTCTTTCCTCATTTTATCTATGTCATTGGTACTTACATGAACCATGACAAGGGGGTCCTTCCCCTCCCACTGCAAGTTACTATCCATCCTGGAGCAGATGTCCAGAACCCTGGCAACAGGCAAGCAACACAGCTATCTGGACTCTGGCTCTTTGCTGCAGAGAATAGTGTCAATCCTCTCACTATACTGTCCCCTACTGCCACTACATTCTTATGACTCCCCTTACTTGAATGTCACCATAACCAGTCATTTCATCCACCCTGCAGCCCCCAAAGAAGCTGAGAGAACCTCAAACCTATTGGACGTTTGCAGAGGCTGACAATAACTTGCCTTGACTGCAGTTACCACCCCCCACCACCTTCCCTGACTACCTTCTAAACTAGAAGATTCTATTCTAAAGGGTGTGACCAACTCTTGAAACAGTGTGTAGTAACTCTCTCCCTTCCTGATATGTAGCACAACCCAGACTCCAGTTCAATGAATTTCAAAAGAAAGCTCCTCAAGCCGCAAACACTTACTGCAGACAGGAGCGCCCACGTGCTACAGCCTTGACACATCACCTGTCCTACCATCCTTAATGTGTTTTAAATAATTACTTGTTATTTTCTTACTTATAGTACTTTTTATATTTTACGTTATAACTGCAGTTTTAAAATCCTAGGGTGCTTCTCTTATGTTAATGCTATTCTATTTTGATCTACTTGTATTACCGTATTATCTTAAGCCCTAACTGTCCCTTCTTCCTTCCACAGGTTTTTTCATACACTGCCCCTGACACTGAGCACTTACCAGCCAATTAGCTTCATTTCCCTTATATTCAAGGGAATACAGGCCTTATAATAAATGGACGTGTTGCAAAAGGTAGATTGGTGAGGATGAGGTCAATCAGATTTTCACCTGCTGCAAGCCCAATCTGACAGATATGTCCTACAGGGTTTGGCCAACTCACACATTGGTGGCTCTACATAGCCTCTGATGGACATTCAAGTTCTCCAACCAGAGTATATTCTGTGCCCTTGCTATCCTCAGTGCCTCTTCCAAATGCTATTCAATGGTGTGGCCAAGTGGCCAATGTCTTAAGCAACTAGGCCCAACATAAAATTGGACACTAAATCAAACACAGATGAATAGCTTGTAGAAAAAAGGTCTGATGGAATGCGGACAGGCCAAGGTTACCACAGGTCAAAAGCCAACAAGGACTGCCCAGACCTGTCTTGTCCATTGAACAGAGGTGCTCACTAAACCAAGGGAGAGTCGTTATAAGCCAAAGCTCATCAAGATATACCCAGCCAGAACAATAGAAAAATACATTGTTTGTGTACTTCCCAGTTTCAGTCAGGCTCCGTGGCATCTCGGATTAATCATATCTTGAAAGGGGATATGTGCATACAGAATAACTTGGCCTACCTTCATTGGGTGCTGTGACCCCAGCCCTGTGACCCCATTGGCTGAAAACCAGAGAACATTCCAGAAGGGCCCAGAGAGCGGGATAAAAATTGACATCTGGAGACAACCCACAGCAAAAACTCAAGCAGCCTGCTGTGATCTATGAAGATGTCCCAGATTCACCTTTGCACCAAGAAGATCCGCAGTTCATCCGTCAACACAAACTCAGTGAATTGAAACCCGGTCAAGTTCACCAGAGTAAGTAGTTTGTGTTTTTCAGGCAGTCAGCCTAGTTTGGTGAAAAGCTAACTTAATTTAATGTGTAAAAGTTGTTTCTTTAACATGCCAGTGTTTTAATAAAAAAAAGTTTAAAACACAGTCCTTTGTGTTCCATAAAGCAAGACACGTGGGTAAATGTGTTTTGAGCAATAAACTGGTTGAAGTGCCTGTATGTTTCACAGGACCACTGAGGAGGAGTACTGATTCATTAGCTAATGTAGGAGTACAAGTAGAATCAGCAGGAGGTTTTCTTACTCATTTTTGACCTGATGCCATGAGACTTTAAGGACTCCCAGGGCCACTCCATCATGACTGTGCTGCCATATCTGGTGGGTGTGTCCCTTGGTAGGATAGGACATACCCAGGGATAACGTTGATGAAGTCTGGGGCATTGGCTGTATAATTCTGAGTATAAATATGTCAAGTCTTGAGTGACTCAATCTTAACATGTCAGATGTTACTGAAAAGGACCTTGCAGGGTTTTCTGGGCTGGGTGTATCTTTGTTAGAACAATATCCAGGTTGACGCTGGGTGATCCATCCAGTTTTATTATTAGCCCTCTAAGCAGTTTGATATAATTGAATAGCTTGCTAGGTCTTTTCAGTTAGCCTCTGTGCATTGGAAATGTGCCACGACCCACTAACTGGCTGTGGGAACAAGGGGACAAGTTACACTGGACTTTCAAGGAGAGGGAGCACTGATGATAAATTATACTTCTGCCTTTCAGGAGAAGGGAGGCTAAAATGTGGCAGAGCATTGAAGAATGGCTGGTGCATACTCAGTCTGCTGTCCTCAGCAGATATGAGAGTAATGCACTAGATTGGAGTGCCACTGAACAGCTTGCTTCACTGGTCATGGTGAACCAGGGGTCTGAGATGAAGGTAAGAGTATAGAATGCAGATGACTGTGCAGTGGGAACTGCAAACATAATGGGGCCCTCTCATCTGAAATGGAAATGTTGCATTAAGAGTGTCCATTGAAGCTACAGTGCAGATGGCACCTTTACCTCATCAGCCCACCTAGCATGCATAATGACAATTAAGATTGAATCGACTGATATGATGTCTTCCTTCTGCGGATGCACCATCTGCAAGAGCTGTTAGTGAGCCTGAGGACCCCACATTAAGCTTTTAAGAGGGCATTACACCTTCACCAGAGTCAGACCTTCTCTTAAAATCAGGCACCGGCAAAGGTACTAACACGTTAGTGGGAATTACGTAGTCAGCTCCATGAATATTGTACAGTGGTGAGGGCACATCACTACTCATGTGAGGAGCTGGCAAAGAAGTCCCAGGGCTCCAACGTTGAAAGTACTGCTGGAGACCAGGACCATGTTGAGTCTGAGGCAGATGATGAACCTCTGGAGTTGTCCAACAGGCAACATCCTGAATGTTTAGCAGGATGCGTGGGGAAATCTGGCGTAGATCCATGAGGGTCTGTGTTTTGATTTATTATTGTCACATGTATTAGTGTACATGGATTCGCCAGCATTCTTGACACACACACACCACAGCTTCCCAAAACACCAGGGAGAAAGAGAGATTCTAGTTACTAGCTATCAAACCACCAACAGCAGAATTTTCACTCTAGGAAGGCAAGAAAACCTGCTTCCAGCTCGCCATTTATTATAGCATTGCTAGTAGTGGACACTGCACAGTCCTTGTGACAAAGTTCTATTTTCAGACTAAGGGAAGCCTCCACTGTATGTTGTGAAATTATCCTCATGTTAAATGGTATAGATTCAGGTCAAATACATCAGTTCAAAATTGGGCATTTGTGAGGTGCTGTGGACTAGGGGCAGCAGCAGAATTGTATTCCACCAGATTTGTAACAGCATAACCTGACATACCAAAGCTAATAGCAGAAGTGTGGGACAGCATTCCAGGAGCAACCAGACATACCTAAAAATGAGGTACCAATTTTTGCAGCGTGCAGCAGATTGGACTCCCCAGGCCCCAGAACAGTGAAAATTATACTTGGGTGGTCTTACAGATTCCTTGCACATTTATCAATGGTTTGAAGCCTCATTGATGCTCCTTTATACGTTTTGTAAAATTAGAGTAGTCTGGAACCCTCCAGTGAGAACGGTGCTGGCTCGGACTTATATATCAATTGTTTCTGATGGGCATTGGAAACTACTTGGCAACGGGACGGAAACCGACACAGTTATATTCGTACAAGCTTTCTTTAAAAAAACGAAATGAAAGCATGTTGTGTTTTATCGAAATATTTTTTATTTTAAAACGATTTTTTGAGATAGTAACTCAGTGAGCTCTATATTTAAATAAGTAATATTAAATATCGCAAATAAATGGAAAGCATTTTACAGAGAAAATCTGCCTAGATCTCAGATAGCTTATTCCAGGATGCATGCCAAAGCTATATTTTACATTCATTGTGCAATAATGCAGCGTCTGCATCGTTAACAGTACCATTCCCAGTTATCCTTGTCCTCCCTTAATGATAAATCCTGATCGACAAAATACGTTATTTAATTACGCCTAACAAAGGCTCTTGGAATTCAGCATTTAGACAATTTCGATTTTGTGCCGTCCATAAATAATATCTATGAATTAACAAATAGTGATGAGTTAGATAAATAACCTTCATTTAACACCTTCAAATTTTACTAATTTTAGAAATACCGTGCATTGTAGAAAGCATCTAAATATTATCTGCCGATGCTATCATGCTAAAAATAACGGGAAGTTCAACGACTGACCGCAACAGATCGGCGGCAGGCAATGCACAAGCTTATCATCCGTGCAGAACCTAACATCTGACTGCAATCTGTAAACTGGCCAAACGATTGATGGTTTATGGCTGGTCAGTGGGCCTGGGAAGAACTGCTAGGTGGAAGCAGTGTCAGCCAATATTCTCCCTTTGGCCAACGGTATGTTTACAGTGGGTTCAGTCAAAAAGACGTTCCCAGGACAATCTTCACGAGACCTCCGGGGGGACTGTGAACACTAATAAATTTACTGAAATAGAACGTAACTATCGAAACTCAATTTTGATTTGGGGCGTTTTCATATATTAAAATCAAATTCTACGTAAAATAAACTTGGCGTATTTTTGTTTCCATTTGATCTCGACACTAACACATGTTTCCGCAAGCACAAACGATACATTCATCGATTGCTACAAGGTCACCTGGTCCGACTTTAATGAGTTGACGTCCAAAGTCTTGGTTACCTGCGGACGATTTGGGTACGGCAATGTTTACAAAATTACTTTGACCTTGTTCACATCACAGTCCATAACACAAATTAGCTTAATACTTTGGCATAGCACAGTCATTGTCACAAAAGGATCAAAAAGGTAAAAGGGTGCAGAGATTGTAGGAAACATTACTGCCACCTCCACGTAGTAGTTCATTAGATGCTGAAGGGGATTTCTTTGCATATTTGTTTTTTGCATAGGTTATTATGGTTGAGTTATGGAAAAAATGAGCGCAAGTCTTGATAACGCAAATTGAAGTGAAAAAAGCATGAGATGTATTCTAATTATAAACTTTGGAAAAATAGTAACATAGGGTGACGGGATACTTGTTGAAAAAGCAATTTGCTTCCGGGCATCTGCAAAGTAACCAGTCGTGACCGAGTCACGCCTAACCGTCAGAGCATTCGCAACACTTCATCGACAATGGAAAGTAGAATTGGTTTGTTATTTTTGTTATTCTATTAAGCCCATCATTTGGTTTCAAAGGGTTAATGGGTCATATGCTTATAAAAATTGGTCGCTGAAATGTAATCCACAAATCATTGCACCCTTTCACTTCAGCCCTTCTCTAGAACAGTTACATTAAGAACTGGCAACATAGATCATGGTAGATTGACCAAAATAATAAATACATTTTCATAAGCTCCACAGATGTTCTAAAATAAATTTACCTTTGACTAGCCACCTTAATGATTTTTGTTTGCCTGAGCAGTAGTATTTTTTTAATAAATAAATCTCTTATATTGAGAGACTAGTGTAAGGATTATAATTAACAAGTATCTGATCATGAGAACTTAAGCTGCTCAAGTAACGCATATGCATTTGTCACATCCAAAGTTTGAAATGTGAATGGCCTCAAAGTCATATACAGAGAAACATGATCAGAGATCATGATGTGCATATTGAGGTCATCCTGCCACTCACTTGCAATAGGACTTTCTTGTTGATCAAATAAGCTTGCCAAAAATAATCCAATTCAATTAATGCAGTGCATTAAATTGGTTAGAATCATTTCCACAACAGCCATTAAATAGGACATAGAACAGTACCCAGTGAGGCACCAATGTCTTCTCGGCATGACTAAGTCCTGCTTGTAGAACTCTGATAACCAACCATCTATGATGCACTGTATTAATATTCAAGACATATAATGTCTGAAAAAGTGTACAGATATATGATATCTGTTCCAAACATATTATTTACATGTTGAGTGCAGTCATCCCTTAGATAGAATGCATGGCTAGACAGTAAAAGTAATATTTACATGAATGTTTTCAGAAGTACTGTGAGATGAGTTGCTATCTAAATAGCTAATAAATAGTAATATATAATATTAATCATTCATGCTCCGGTGAGATTAAAACATTAATTCTTCCATTCGGAATAGGTCACAGTGGCTTATGATGTCCAGTTCGAAATATGTGCCACGTACGTGTCACTGTAAAAGACAGTCAAAATAAATTATTATTACAATAAAAATGGCAATTATTAAAACAAATATATTGAAATCAATGTCAGCTGATGTGAAAGGCCTTATTGGAGCCATGCTTATTCATCCACTGGATCTTCAAGAATAAATCCTGTTTTAATCTAAGTTGAGAGAAGAATTGACCTGAATAGAAATAATTAAAACCAATGTTGGGTATGTAGCTAAGAATGTAGGCTTAGTTTCTGTAACTAACATGCAGTCAGGCAGTAATGTTATTTCGTGGTCCACCAGATGAAGTATTTGCATGCAAGCAAACCAAAATGCCCTCTCATTGTACACTACATTTTAGGCAGCAATGTTTACATAGTAAGCAAGAACCCTGCATGAAGTTAAACTATTGATTTAAATTGTAAAAAAAAACTATTTCAGCACCTTTTGCCTTCCAGGAATCAGGTAAAATCACTTTTTACATATCTGAAATGTTTTTGTCATTTGCACATGACAAGGTGCCAGCCAGCTAAAATCTTTTATCCTTTGTGTTAGAAAAGGATAGCAGAAGAAACTTTAAACATTTCACAATTAATATTCTGCAATTAAGTGATCAAGTATGTAATTAGCATAATAACATGCCATATCATATTGCTAGAAACTAACAACCAATCAGCAAGGTCCGTGAAGTAATTATGCTTTTTTTTCCAGTCACTGAGGACAGGCTGGCAAATTTCCAGGTGATGGTTATAATTATTTTTAAACTTTCATTTTTGTCTGAACTTAAGAGTGGTGTGCCATGAAACTTGAGCACATTTGCTGTTAATTCTTACCTGTTGTTTACGGTTTAAATTTTGTAGAATTCTCAGCATTCGATCCAGAAATTCTTCATTGCTCATTCTTTGATTTGTATATGCAATGCAGTTGTCCTGTGGAATAAGCAAAGGGGGTTTGAGGATCTTGTACAAACATATGATACATTTAAAATAAAATGATGTAACAACTGGCAGACTTATTAAACATGGGTAAATGGGTACAACTCTATGGCAACATATAAGTTCCAGACCCACAAAAAGGAAGAGGGTCAATGTTAAGAAAATTGTATCAAAACAATTGCCATATTGGACATCTTGATACTCTAGAAGGAGCTGTAGACCCTTTTGGAATCAGCTTGAGATGCCAACGCAGGAAGCTTTGAAGAAACAGTGATATCTGTGATGGAAATCAGTGTTTCTAAATCAAGCTGCTGAGAAATAGAAGTTCTATTTGCCCAATGTGGTTTTGTACAATCTTCCCTTTAGGAAAAACTCCACCTCCCTAAATCCAGACAGTATGTTTGCTGGATACCAGAAGTCAAAACTTAAGATATCCGAAGCTTGGATAATTAGAATTTACCTAGTTAAAATCATAGCATAGCTTATGGACAAAATAAATAACTTTTCACCTTATCCAACTGGGGGCTATCTCATGTTTTAAGACTTTAACTGAGAGGATGATCAGGAACAAATTGGAAAAGTTCCAGCCTCCTCCGAAATTAGCCTACTTTTAAAAAATGAAACTTACGGCTGAAATATTCTTCGATGTTTTTTTGATCAGTCTTCTGATGGCGTTTTGAATTTTGTTATCAGGATGTCTTTTCAAGTATTTGCTTAGTTCAGCTATAAAGCAGGAGAGGTCATCCTAAAGGAAATAAAAATATATTTCACAGAACCGCTCAATAACTTTCAAGTGGTAAATGCCAGCTGTTTCATAAAGAAGAAAATTGCATAATATAACCAAGAAGCTTTACAATTTCTTTATGAAGCCAGAACATTCAAAACGGATTATATAATTGGATCCCAATTTGCTGATCCAGTGTTCCAGATAGCTGTTTTTGTCACATTCTCAGAAAAAGAACATGTTAAAATTGAAGGTGGCAGGATCCAGACAAGACATGGGCAAGCAAGTTGCTTGGTTGAGGTGTTGGGGGAAAAGATTTGGGATGATTGAGGGAAGAAAACATGATAAGGCTTGAAAAGCATTATTGAAATCTTTCAGTCTTAAGTCAGCATGGAAATACGGAGTTTTATATGCCATGTAGTGTGTTGATGTAAATAAAGTGCAAGCTTATATTGTAACTTACATTCAGATTCACGTGATGCACATAAAGGAGAAATTTGCAGTGATGACCTGTACGTGATGCCCTCTTGTTGAACTTTATAGTGTTGCAAGTTTTTTATATGCTATAAAAATATCTTTACCAGTTTCAGATTGTAAATTAACAATTATATTCAACATTTATCCAACCTTCATGTTTCCCAATGACTACAAAATTGAAGCTTACATTAGCTAAATCATTGATTTTCTTCCAGCATTTTAGTCATTTGTTCAGTTTACTGAACAGCACAGGAAATTCTGACTAAGTGGCAATTGTATCGGTGAATACAATTACTTAGTTTATCATGTCATTGCTCTCATGTTTTGGCAGCTTATTTACGGTCTTGCAATGTGTTAGAAAGGAAAACTTCTGGCCCTGCTTGATAGGAAGTGGGGAATCCCCTGACACAAAATGCTTCCTGCCTTATTTACATAAGATCAGTAATTTTCAGCTATCTAATATGTTTCGTAGAATCTAAACATATCAATAAATTTAGTGTCATGCAGCTATTATAACAGTATCAAATTATAACTCTAGGTGTAGCATACATTGGGGTAGAAATTAAACCTTATCACAAAATACTGCCTACCTGAGGCCTGAGCCAATTTCAACTTAAGGCCTCTTTTCAATGCTGCTGGCAAGCAATGGGTGCCAAGCAGATGTCTTAATGCAGCTTGTTGGTCTTGGAGGGTAAGTTATGCCACACAATGCTTGGTTCAATTGAGGGAAGTATGTATCTGAATTTTGCATTTGGGAACCTTCTTGATCCTACATGATCTTGTTTGCAATTTTATACTTGTTCAGGCAGGTAGCTGTTTGTCCATTTACAAACTCACTAGAATATCACGTCAAGTGGGCTGTGAGCATCAAAGCGGGCCCCACACCTGATTTTGGCTGGTCATCCAATTCACAGACACAAATTAGGGGGATGGTAAGCGGAACTTTTCCCCCATCGTTTTTGGCTTTCTTATGAAGAAGACTCCCTAACATTGCTTGTGCTACATTTTGATCTCTAAACTGGAGGAATTAATTTGGAGGAAGAATGATCTATTTTTAGTTATTAATAATTTAGTTTTTCACTTCTAATGTTTTTCGATTATCGGTGCACTTTGTGACAGTCTTATGATTGATTAACAAACCTAGATGGATAGAAGATTAAATTTTAATTCAAAATTGCAAATGGAACAACATTAGGCTACTGTTAACATCTTTCTAACTTTTTAGGCATGAAGTTGGTATTTGCTGGTAGGTTTGAAACAGGGATGTTGCCAATCAGCAGTACATTATATATTATATTTGTTTTTTTTAAATCTTGACTTCAGTTGGAAAGATGATTTACTTTGTTTATTTGCTCACAGGATGTGGACTTTGCTGGCAGAAATAGCATCCATTTCTCATCCCTAATTGCCCTTGAGAAGCATAGCAGCAATTGAATGATTTGGTTAAGCCATCTTAGGGAACTGTTAAGAATCAACTACAACAGGTTTCCTTCTCTAAAAAAGACATCAGTGAACAAGTTTGAGTTTTTCCAAAATCCATTAGTGACTTGGACATCATTACTGGTACTAGCATTTTATCTCAGATTTGCTTAACTGAATTTAAATGATCATTTTGGGATTTGAATGCACTAGATTATTAGTCCATGTTTCTGAATTACTAATCAAATAACATAACCACAATACTATAACCTGATGTGCTGTCATGTAAAACAGGTTATTAATTCACGTGTCAGGTTATTTTGTGTCACTTGCCAAAGACCAATTTCAAATGCTTGGTATGATAAAGCAGGAAGTCATTAAGCCCACACGTCTCTTTGAAAGACCTATCTAATTAATTCCATTCCTTTGCTCTTTTCCCAGAGCACTGCAGATTTGCGTCCCCGTCAAATATTTATTTAATTCCCTTTGAAAATTAATATTTAACTTCCCTCTACCCTTTGAGGTAATGCATTCCAGATCATAACAATTCTCTTTGTAATGTTTCCCCCTTGTCACCTCTGATTCTTTTGTCTGTTCATAAATCTGCATTCTCTGGGCACCATGCCTTTTGCCACTAGAAATATTATTTACCTATAAAATCCCTCATGATCTTGAACCAATTTATGAAATCTCCCTTAACATTCTCAGTTCTAAATAGATCAATTCTAACTTCTCTTGCCTCACTTGAAGTCCTGCATTGCTGATACCATTTTAGTAAATCTTTTCTACACCCTCTGTTTTTAATGTCACCTACTTCTCACACATATAAAACAAAGTTGAAAAGGAAACTTTGGTGAGCTGTATGGCCATCTAAGATTGTTATTTTCATTAATTATCTTTGTGAGAGAGCAGCGAGATAACTTAAGGGGAGGTGATGGCCTAGTGGTATTATTGCTAGACTTTTAATCCAGAAACTCAGCTCTGGCGACCTGGGTTCAAATCCTCCCACAATGGCTGGTGGAATTTGAATTCAATAAAAAATATGTAGAGTTAAGAATCTACTTGTGACCATGAAACCATTGTCGATTGTTGGAAAAGACTAGAAAAAGATTGGAAAAGTTAGTTTACTAACTTGCTTTAGGGAAGGAAATCTGCCATCCTTATCTGGCTGGTCTGGCCTACATGTGACTCCAGAGCCAAAGCAATGTGGTTGAGTCTCTGAATGAGGGCAATTAGGGATGGGCAATAAATGCTGGCCATCCAGCGACGCCCATGTCCCACGAATGAATAAAAAAAACTTGTGGTTGGGCACCTGGAGTGCTATTCTGTAAATGACCACTGGGAGATGAGAAAGAGTATTAACTTTACCGTCATGCATGTCTTTCTTCCCAGAGTTGAAATTGAGAATTTATCGTAAGGAAACTTACATGGAAACATTGCTTTTAACTTAAAATTCCCAACCGATTCATTGCTCATGTGAAATATAACAATTTATTTCATTTGACTTGCCCTGAAATTTTCAATTTTTACTAGAACTTGTTTAACTCTATTTTATCTTGGGTTATGATGCTCAAAAGTTCACATCTGCAAACACTGTCCTTCACAGTCTAAATCCTTCAAACTGTAACTGCTTTTGAACATTTTCGTTTAACCTTGATACAACAGATGCCTTTGAAAAAACTGGATGAGTAGGCTAGATTTTTGTCATATTGATTATGGATGGGTAGAATTATAACAGCTCTTGACAGCAGTGTGGGACACCACACAAAGATTGAATGATTTGCAGTTTATAGGGTTTTGATGTATAAATAATTGTTTAACATTGAAATATATTTATAAGTTAATATTCATTTGGATTAGTTGATTGATGTTGCAACAACCTTACAAGATATGAGGAGTCTGATTTTAACTCGATGCAAATGACTGGGTTTTGAGTAAATTAAAGTCTCACCTTAGATCAAGAAACCAAAAACAACTCGAGTTTGAATAGAGCCTCAAAAAAGCAGCCAATGCCAATGACTTATTGCAATACAGTCTAAGGTCAGGCCAAACCAAATTGAAAGGAATTAAAATAACTTGGGACTAATTGAAATACTGAAGTGACCAGTAAAGAAAGCATTTTCTAATGCTAAACCACTTCCCAGGGACACATTTAAGGCATGGATGATTTTTGTATTCTGGATTTGGATTTGATCATTATCTTTCTTATTTCTTTTGTAAGGTTTATTGCTTCAAATTAAGGTTTCAGTAGCAATTAGAATAGATTCCTTAGCTTTCTTACAGAACAAAGTAGTACATTCTTTTAATTGAACATCTTTTACTAGTTAATAAGAGCAAATTAAGCTAAAACCTTTAACCTTTCAATTGCAAAAGTTCAGATATTTAATTTTGTTGATAGTCAAATGATGCAAGCTGATAAGCAGAATTGTTTTTTATATATGTTTTAAGTACCACCGATGTGTATTTGACCCCATCAACAAGCATACCGGAAAGACTGACTTCCTTCCTGTGATTACATTTGACTGATAAAGCAGAAAACAGCCTAGTTCAAAGAAGTAGTCAACTAGTTGTAAGATAAGAAAATCATTTTGGCAAAAAAATGCTTTTTTGTAACATTTGTTAATATTCCACATTAGTGACTACTCTGTGAAAAAGTTGTCCATCAAATATTGCTCATCAGCCTCTACAGCTTAATATGAATTATCTTAGTCCAAAAGCATCCACAAATGTTCACATCTGGATTGAAGTTCATGATTTCCAATTGTTAAGTTATTTGCTTCACCTCAGAGCCTATTTACATTTAAATGAATTATTGTGGTTTAGCAGTACAATGAGGGATTCTGCATTGAACTCTAAAACAGACAAGTAAAAGTAAGCAAAGTAACCTCTCAAATCCTGCAAGATTCCAATTTATTCAGTATGAAGTGTAGGAGTCTAGCCGCTATCATACAAAAAAAGTGGTATATTCCAGCAGGTTAATATTAATGATTAACTGTTTTATGTTGATTTCCCTCCTAATAACTAATTTATTAGTAAAATACGAGCAATTTTGATATTTCATTCATCACTAGATTGCAGTTGTATGTGACATATGGGGGCGAACATTTGTAGGTGCAAGGTTCTGACTCATGCACTTTCAAAATATGAATGTTGATTTTTAGCCTTTCACTTTAAACATTTGAAAGTTCAAAGTTTAGCAGACAGCATCATTTGTTTTTTGACTTCCCATAAATATAATTTATATGTTCATAATTGTTTTTGCATTCATTTTTGTAATAGTTTGGTTATATAGAAATTATGACTAAAAGATAGAAAGTGTGTTGACAAAGCATAATGCAGTTTTCAGCGTTACCTAGAAATACATGCATCACGATAACAGCAATCAAAGAGCAAATGCAATATACGCCTACAATGCAAACTGCAAAGCTTACAATGTTGTGTTAAATTTAAAGATATTTGCCTACCGAATCATTTACTGGAGGGACAGATAACTGAGGAACATCGCCCTGGGAAAATAAGCAGATAATTCAAACTGTTAAATCACATTTTAAATTGAAGTTAAAGACAGTCAAAAAGAAAATTTTAGAGTAATATCTAATCATCTTACCTGAAGTAATCTTTGCAACTGCTTTACATCTTTTATCATCTCTTTAAACTTAATTGGATAACCATAAAGACTGGTACCGAAAACAACCAGGATGAAACTGTAGAAAATTATCCTGTTCATTGTGGCAATGATGGACCGAAGATACACGTTTGTTTGTTGTAAGTGCTTCTAAAGAGAACTTGGTTGAAAAATGAATAATATCTACTACAGGTGGATGGCATATATATATTCTTGTTGGGAAAGGTAAGACCCTCCCATTTAACATGTTGGAAATGTTTTTGAAGCAACTGATGAGTAATCCTTTTCTTTTCCAGTGGCAAGGTGTACGTACGTGCGTGTATGTGTGTGCATTTTTCTGTGTGCGCGTGTGCAAGCAGGGGGTGGGGGATAGGAGGCACAAACAAATTGAAGTTGATCTCCATGTTGGTTAGGGAAACAAGTGAAAGTGGTAAATTCCCATGTCAGTAAAAACCAGTAGAGCAGAATGATAAACCAGAGAATAACATCAGTTGACTCCTATCTGGAAAATGACAACTGTGTTTTCTTTTTTATTTTCCATATCGCACTATCTGTCCCAGTGGACAGCATATAGTCATATCTTAACTACTGTAATGAGTAATGCTGTATGCATGTCATGTGCAGATTTTTTAACTACTATTTTATGGTAATAGAGAAACTTGTTTTCAGAGAGAAAGGGAGTGACTTCTAAACAGGTATCATAAAATATTGAAGATTTGAAAAGCAAACAGGAAATGCAATTTTGACAGTTTATTCATGTGGATTAAAAAAATGAAAAACACTTTGTAGCCAGTGAGGGAACATTGTTGGCAAAATGCAAGACACTTTGTGAAATAATTTGTTGTGAGTCATATTGAATTGCAATCTATAATTTAATGCCCAGTGAGTCTTGTGAGGGCTCATCTGAATCTGAGACAGAGTGGTGAAGACCACTGATAGAAATGTAACCACTACCTGTCACTTTTATGCACCACTTCTGCCACGGTGCTAAACCCACCAAGATTTGATTGTGTGAAAACAATTAAGATGTGCACATTTTTTCCTAACCGCTTATTCAAAGTTCTATCCAAAATTAAAATACTTATGTTATTGCTGTATTAGTTCTGTAGTGCAGGTTCCAATTACTTTTAAACTTGTTATATTGTTTCATCTCATATTACCTCAGCCTTTATTCCAGTATATTATTTTCTTTTATTAAGGTGGGCCTTACAAATTGTACCTCAACTGTTGTAGCCTGGATTGTCATCAGCAGTTTTCAGTCATGATGCAGGCTTTTGAGGTGTGGGATTCCGTCTGGCTATCCTCTTACCCTCAGCAATATGGTACATAGTACATCAATTACAAAGTGCTTTATTTTCAGTTACAACTTTAAACACAACATTATTATTTTTAATTTATCTCAGATAAAAATCAGGAGAAAAAAATGAATGTCAAATCACACATGAAACTTTGGGAGATAATTTACTTTTTAAAAATACATACTTTTGCCTTTTAGTTCCCTTGTTATTATGAAATTGTTATATATGTTTTATTTCCTAATTTATCCTCCTTACTAATAAAACCAAAAGAAAGCTTAAGCTTGGAAAGGTCAATATTTAGGAGAAGATATAAAATGATTTTAAAATCCATAAATTTATCAGAGAAAATAAGTAAAAATTTAAAGCAAAAAACTTTAATCAGTTAAGTACCTGATATATGGAACTATGGCCCGATGCCATACAACTTAAGTAAGAGTTATAAAAACATAAGAACTAGGAGCAGGAGTAGGCCATCTGGCCCCTCGAGCCTGCTCTGCCATTCAATAAGATCATGGCTGATCTTTTTGTGGACTCAACTCCACTTACCTGCCTGATCATCATAACCCTTAATTCCTTTACCGTTCAAAAATGTATCTATCTGTGCCTTAAAAGCATTCAATGAGGTAGCCTCAACTGCTTTACTGGGCAGGGAATTCCACAGATTCACAACCCTTTGTGTGAAGAAGTTCCTCCTCAACTCAGTCCTAAATCTGCTTCACCTTATTTTGAGGCTGTGTCCCCTAGTTCTAGTTTCACTGCCAGTGGAAACAACTTCCCTGCTTATATCTTATCCAATCCCTTCATAATCTTGTATGTTTCTAAAAGATCTTCCCTCATTCTTCTGGATTCCAATGAGAATAGCCCCAGTTTACTCAGTCTCTCCTCATAAGCCAACCTTGTCAACTCCAGAATCAACCTAGTGAATCTCCTCTACACCTCCTCCAGCGCTAGTATATCCTCATCACTGCATTTAAAACCTCTACTTTAAGTGAAAGAAATGTCAACTCATGAAAGAAGATTAATTCAAATTAAAATATTTTGAACATGGGAGGAATAGGAGAAATAATTGTTGGAGATATAGATGTAGGAATCTGTTTATCATTAACATAAATGGTAAAATCATTTCAGGTCCTGCACACACAGACCCTTTATATATAAAATAAATAAAATAACATACTATCCATCCTTTGAAACTGTTAAAGGGAAGCATTGTGTTTTGTTTCATATCTTTCTTGCATTGGTCTTTATGCTCATTAGTTTGTTGTACTGTGGATTTGGCAGGAAATTTAGGGGGCTTTTCTCCCTAAAAAAGTTCTAAGTGCAGAATTTGCGGGGAAACAGATGTAAATTATGACAGTTTTTTCGTGGGAGCTCATACTAGAATCTCTCATGCTCTGTGCAGTGCAGAGGTTACAATCATGAATATAATTACAAGCTCAGCGGGCAGGGCCTATTCACGCCAGCATCTGACAGCTCTGGAACTCAGTGCACACGCAGTGACCCGAACTGTCAGCCTGCAGTTTGCTGATCAACTCAGTCACTGGCCAACCTGGGATCCCCACAGTGCTGCCCCTCCCGACACCCCCATGGCCTGATCATGGCCCACACAAGCAATCCTGGGCCAGCTCTGCCTCCACACCCCCACCCAGGAGTGCCCTGATCTCCAGCACCCCCCTGCGAGTAGTGACTACCCTCCCCTCACCCCAGCAAACTCCCCCCGCCATAGGAGGCTGATCACCCCGCCCTGGCAGACCACCTCCCCACCCAGCCACCCCAATTGCTGGCCTCCCTCTAGTCTCAATTGACCCCAATACAGAGTGTCAGCAGTTCCCCCAACCCCACCGATCACCCACTCAGCCCTTCTCCTTTGGCACTGCCCCATGCCTGATGGGCTGTGCCAAGTTGCTCCTGGGCATGGGCACTTTGCCCCTTGGGCAGTACCAGGGTGCCCATGTCTGGGGCACCACCACTGCCTGGCGCCTGACCCCCTTCACTCTAGAAGGGTTGTCCCATTATTTCCCCAAAAGTGGGGAGCTAGTTTGAATTTGACCAGAGTGAACTGTACTGGCAGAATAGGAAATGCCAGCGGGCCCAGAGATTTCAGTCCTGTGCCCAATAGTAACATTTAAATAAGGTTAAAAATACATTTAAATGATCTACTTGCTGTTCCCGCCAGTTTCCAGCGTGGTCCTGATTGCGCCAGATATCCAGTGCTGGGAGATGCGCAGCTGGATGGGAGAATTGCCCCCTTAGTCTTTTTATTGAGTTTACAAGTAATTCAACCTGTTAACCATCTCTTTGCAATTTCCCCCTTTTGTACCTAATGGACAATTAATAATTTTGCTCAAATGCAGTTTGGTCAATTTCTGCTGCTTTTGCTATGAGTTTGGACAAAAGTTTTTAAATGAAGCTGATTACATGCTCGTACCTTAGGTGATATAACAAACAAAATACAGATCTTGAAAAATAAGTGTCTGCAAACATATTAGCTATCAGAATTAAAAATAGAAAATTCTACAAGTATACAGCAGGTCAGTAAGTATCCAAAAAGAGAAAAAGTGTTTAGGATATGCACCCATCAGCAGAATTGAAGGCTAAAAGCTAAACAAACTATTTAGTTAGCTGGGAAAAATACAGAACAAGGGAAGGGGCAGGAAGGGGATAAATCAGTCAACAAATAGAACGTGAGATGGGGGTAGAGTACTAAAATGTATTGAGGACTGGCTGACTGGCATAATAAAAAGTCTGACAACACCAGGTTTTTAAATGTGTTCTTCTCTAGCTGGCAAAATGTGACTAGTGGGGTGCTGCAAGGGTCAGTTATAGAATCCCTACAGTGCAGAAGGAGGCCACTTGGCCTATCAAGTCTGTACAGACCACAATCCCACCCAGGCTCTATTCCCATAACTCCACATATTTACCCTGTTAATCCCCTGATACCTAGGATCAATTTAACAAAACCAATCAATCAAACCTGCATATGTTTAGATTGTGGGAGGAAACCTACGCAGACATGGGAAGAACATGCAAACTCCGCACAGACAGTGGCCCGAGGCTGGAATTGTACACAGGTCCCTGGACGCTGTGAGGCAGCATTGCTAACCATTGTGCTACCGTGCCGCCCTCACACCTCAATTGTTTACAATCTATATAAATGATCTGTAAGCAGGGACAGAATGTAACATAGCAGAATTTGCCAAACTAAAAATACTAAAGTAGGTGGAAAAGCAGGCAGTGAAGAGGATATAAAGATATTAGAAGGGTATGGATAGGCATGGAGAATGGGCCAAAATTTGGCAGATAGAGTTTAATGTGGATAAATGTGAGGTTATAAATGGGCCAGGAAATGGCAAATGGAATTTAATGTTGGCAAGTGCGAGGTGGTCCACTTTGGTAGGAATAATGGTAGGAAGGATTATTACTTACGTGGCGAAAAACTGCAGCAGGCGACGGTGCAGAGGGACCTTGGGGTCCTTGTGCATGAGACGCAGAAACCCAGCTTGCAGGTGCAGCAGGTGATCAGGAAGGCGAATGGGATGCTGGCCTTCATAGCGAGGGGGATTGAATATAAAAGTAGGGAGGTCTTGCGGCGGCTGTATAGGGCATTGGTGAGGCCGCAGCTGGAGTTCTGTGTGCAGTTTTGGGCGCCGTACTTACGCAAGGATATTTTGGCCTTGGAGGGAGTGCAGAGGAGGTTTACTAGGCTGATGCCGGAGTTGAGGGGGTTGAGCTATGAGGAGAGGCTGAATAAACTAGGCTTGTACTCGTTAGAGTTTAGAAGAATGAGGGGAGATCTCATTGAGACGTATAAGATGATGAATGGGATGGATAGGATAGAGGTGGAGAGACTCTTCCCACTCAGAAGGGATAACAGGACTAGGGGGCACAGCCTCAAGATAAAGGGGGTGCGGTTTAGAACGGAGTTGAGGAGGAACTTCTTCACTCAAAGGGTGGTGAATCTCTGGAATTCTCTGCCCGTTGAAGTGGTGGAGGCTGCCTCGCTAAATATTTTTAAGACGCGGGTTGATGGGTTTTTGATAAGAGAGGGGATTAAGGGTTATGGGGAGAGGGCGGGAATGTGGAACTGAGCCACGACAGATCAGCCATGATCTTATTGAATGGCGGGGCAGGCTCGAAGGGCTAGATGGCGTACTCCTGCTCCTATTTCTTATGTTCTTATGTTATCCAAAAGACAAAAAGCCAAATTATTACCTAAATGGAAAGCAGATTCAAAATGCATGTGAGTAGAGGGATCTAGGGTCTACGTCATGAATTGCAGAAAGTCGGTAAGCAGGTACAGCATGTAATAAAAAGGCAAATGGGATGTTGACATTTATTGTAAAAGGACTGGAATGTAAAAGTCGAGGAGTGCTGTTGCAATTGTATAGGGTGTTGGTGAGACTACATGTGGAGTATTGTGTCCAGTTATGGACTCCTCAGTTGAGGAAGGATGTGATGTCATTGGAAACAGTTCAGAGGAGTTCACCAAATTAATTCTGGGGATGAAAGGGTTGATATATGAGAAGAGATTTAACATTTTGGGCTTGCACTTGCTGGAGTTTAGAAGGGTGAGTGGAGGTCTGATTGAGATATATAAAATTTTAAAAGGGATTAATAGAATAAATGTAGACCTAATGTTTCCTGTTAGGGGGCAATCTAGGATAAGAGGTCACAGGTATAGATTGGGTGGCGGTAGATTTAAAACTGAGATGAGGAGGAACTACTCATAAAAGGCGATGAATTTGTGGAACTTGCTGCCCCACAGCAAAGTGGAGTCTGAATCACCTAATGGTTTCAAGAAAGAGATAGATATTTTTGTAATAAAAAAAGGGGATAAAGGGATATGGGGAACAGATGGGGAGGTGGATTTGAGACCAGGATAAAAATCAACCATGATCTGATTGAATAGCGGAGCAAGCTCAAAGGGATGAATTTGCCTTCTCCTGCTCATAATTCCTATGTTCCTATGATAAATCAATCCGATGTAGGACATTAATGGATTGTGAATCATAAAGAATTGCTAAACTAAATAAAGGTCATCAGTGAGGGAATGAGGAGATATAAAAAGGATACAGCACTGTGCAAATAGTGGGAATGAATTGACACAGGAGAGGTACACGTGAACAGAAATGTGAGTACATTGGATGGAGATTAAAAATAAACAAGTGGTAATACTGCAGATCAGAAATTAAAACAAAAGAGGCAAGCAAAGCATAAGCATTTACAAGCGAGAAAAATAAATACTTCAGCTAAAAGAATGTACCATAGGAAATATGGCTTAGGGGCAGGAGTAGGCCACTCCACCCTTTGAGCCTGGCCAGTTATTCAGTGAGATATGACTGGTCTGGTTGTGGTCTCAATTTCATTTTCCTGAGTGTTAGCACAACCTTTGACTCCCTTGTCTCTTAAAAATCTATCTAACTTAGCCTTGAATAAATTCAATGACCCAGCCTCCACTGCTGCCTGGGAAAGAGAATTCCTCATACTAACGACCTCTGGAAGAAAAAACATTCTCCTAATTTCTGTCTTAAATCTCCACTATAAATCATGGCATACAGAACTAATATTTTAAAATTATTTAATGCTAACCACAACAGCAAAATATTTGCATAACGAAGTTCACTAATAGCATATCAACAAATGGTGAAAAAAACTCTGGAAACTGCAACAACTTCTCTTTATGGCCAGAATCTTCCAGCTGTTCATGCCAATGGGATCTTCTGGTCTCGCTGGTGGTGCACCCCTACTGTGGGCTTTCCGGCAATTTTGGGTGCAGTCAGTGGGAAATGACATCAGCAAGACTGGAAGGTGCTACAGCCTACAAGTGACATGCTGCCTCTGCTGCCACACAGATGCCATGCGGAGGCCAGAAAATCCCCCCTTATATTTAAAATAACTTTATTTTGTTCTGGCATTAATACTAAATTAAATATGTTCTATAGTTCTTTATAACTCATTGACTCCAGAAGATGATGTCTATACTCCGTGCAATGGAATGTTTGTGCAATAAATTGTGGCTCTATTTTTAGAGCCACAAGGCAACCTTCAGAATGTTAAATATTAACAACATCGCAATACCATAATTTTTCTTATGCATGATTCCATTAAAGAATCAAGTCAGCCAAAAGTGCTTTAGTAAATATAGGTCTTCATATGGAAGATGTGATTTGCACTGAGCATTATTCATGTCTTAATCATTTTCCCAAAAAAAGTAATAACAGATGAAAAATAGTCACATTTTTTATATACATTTATTTCACTGACATTCAGATCAAGTATACAACAATTGAATGATCTAAATCAACAATAACATTCATGGTATTTAATACCATTGTTCTACACTGTCAAATGTTTATGATCCATACATGATTGATTCATCCTATAAAATGATATTGCATGAGTATAGAAGTAAACCTTATACTTTGAACCTATGAGTTATTTCACTGGTCTAGAACTCTCGCGGAAATGTCAATTGGTGATATATTTAACTCTGTGAAACTCTATGAAACTCTGTGTAGACTGTCAAGCACTTACTTGTAATGTGAAAACAGATTGATGTATTTGTATCTTACAGTTTAAGTAAAAAGAATAAGAGCAAGTAGTATACTATGCTATCTAGTTTTACAAAGAGAAGTACATCATCCAATAAATGAAGAAGAAGTATGTGAGATTCATCCATAGGTGGAGGGGCCTTATCGGAGAATTTTATGTCCTGCAAATGGTCAGAGATATTTATGGACTAGACTTTTGCTAAAAGGCAGGAAACTCAAGTCGGGAAATTTATTGACTTGGCTGACCAATTTTGATATAAATGCACATGCGCTTTTTGCACCAGGGAGGTGGAGTGAGTTTGAGTTGGGCCTGCCAATGCCAGAGGCATTTTGAAGGTGACACAGGAAGGCAATGTATGCCAAGATGGGATGATTAGAAGGTCCACCTTAGTTCTCTGGGAATTCAACCCAGTTGTGTTAAAGGCTGTTAGGCTCTCTACCCTTCATCACTCTTAGCCCTTTTCCCTACCTGCTGTCCATGCCCCTAAACACACTTCATGCCATCTCATATCTCCCATGCCCTTACATGCTCCCACAACATCTTCTGTACCCACTATTTATAAGACCAATGAACTGTATGATAATAATGACAAGTCTTGAAATGCTCATGAAAAAAATACACCAATTCAGAAAATGAGATTACCTTGTAACTGTATCAACAGTAAAAGATGGCCAGACATCCATTTTTGCAGATGGCCCCATCTGAATGCTTGGTTGTCTCCAAGCTCACTAATGGAATCAGATTGTCAGGGGTCTGTTTATACAGGCTGAAGTGGAGTTTGAGTTTTGATTTACAACTTTGAGGTTATAATATTTTTCTTTGATCTGCTTTTTCAACATCTGTGTGTTTATTTGGATAAGATTAAAAGATGTGAAGTGGGGTGAAGCTTCTGTTACTGAAACTGTGATTGGCAGTGTCTAAATACTTTTGTAGTCGCAGTCATTTTTTGCAAAGCAGATTTTCGATTGGGTGCTTTTTTATTAGCATTTGCCATTGTTATATGGCTCCTTGGTTCTTTATATGGTGCATACTGGGTGAGTGACATGCAGAATTCTGTGGGGAAATTAAAATGGCATGTGGCACATGCAAGGAATAGGAGGGTAATGGAAGGCACATTGAAGGACATGAAAGCGATATGAGGGGGGATGGGTAAGAGCTTTTGAACTTACCATTCTAAAGCTTCCTAAATTCAGACGCTGGCTTACATCTCCTCTGAAGGACAATAGATTATGAGTTTTTGAAAAACTGACTGGCTGCCATTAAATTGTGGAAGTGGGTATGGGTATGAGATGCCAATCTCCTCAGTGGAACTAACTAGGATGGGAGCAGAGGATGTGGGTTGCTACCCGTGACCTTAACTTGCACCAGTGAACATTGCCAGCATCACGAATGGGCATGGGAATTCCAGAATTGGGTCTGGGACCACTATTTTTAAAGGCATCCAGTGTCGATCCAATCCTGCAAAAATCTGGGCCTATAAATTATCTACTCAAAGTCCTACTGGCTAGAATTTCCATCATGCATGCAAATGACAAACAATCACATTTTGACTAATGCTGTAATATTTCTCTCAACATTGTTTCGTATTCATGGTTCATGATTATCTATAGTAAATTGTGCAGGATAAACACATTCCAGTACCATATTGACATTTGCACTGTTCAAGTAAACTGACAAAAATTAGTAAACCTACAGGAGCATTTGTTTATTTCCAAGACAAAGCAAAAAGGCAAAAGTCATGTCAGCAGACAGCTCTGATGATACTATTCTAGTAAATAACAGTTCAGCCATTTATAAGAGATCACCAGCATCAATGAGAGGTTTCAGATGTGAATGTGTAATTAATATTTTCAAAAGCTTGGAAAAATTGCAACTGCCAAAGATTATAAATTTTGGTAATTTAGCCTGGCAAACGATATCAACTTTTTCTATTACCTTATTAAGTTTTGCATCCCCTGACATTTGTTAAGCAAAAAAAAGCTAAGTTGTAAGCAATCTTATTTGCCTAGTAGGAAAGGAACAGGTTGACCTATCATTATGCATTAAGAATCTATACCTTAGTTAGATTTAGTTCAGTGGATTACTGGAACATTTTAATGTTTTCAGATTCAGCAGTGTCTTAGCCCATCAGATACTGAAATTCTCATTCATACAGTAATCATCTCTAGACTCGACTATTTCATTGCATTCCTGGCTGGTCTCACCATTCTTGAGGTCATAGCGAGGGGGATTGAATATAAAAGTAGGGAGGTCTTGCTGCAGCTGTATAGGGCATTGGTGAGGCCGCAGCTGGAGTACTGTGTGCAGTTTTGGGCGCCGCACCTGCGCAAGGATATTTTGGCCCTGGAGGGAGTGCAGAGGAGGTTTACTAGGCTGATACCGGAGTTGAGGGGGTTGAGCTATGAGGAGAGGCTGAATAAACTAGGCTTGTACTCGCTAGAGTTTAGAAGAATGAGGGGAGATCTCATTGAGACGTATAAGATGATGAATGGGATGGATAGGATAGAGGTGGAGAGACTCTTCCCGCTCAAAAAAGACAGTAGGACTAGGGGGCACAGCCTCAAGATAAAGGGGAGGCAGTTTAGAGTGGAGTTGAGGAGGAACTTCTTCACTCAAAGGGTGGTGAATCTCTGGAATTCTCTGCCCGTTGAAGTGGTGGAGGCTGCCTCGCTAAATATTTTTAAGAAGCGGGTTGATGGGTTTTTGATAAGAGAGGGGATTAAGGGTTATGGGGAGAGGGCCGGAAAGTGGAACTGAGCCACAACAGATCAGCCATGATCTTATTGAATGGCGGGGCAGGCTCGAAGGGCTAGATGGCTACTCCTGCTCCTATTTCTTATGTTCTTATGTTCTTAAAACCTTTGCTGCAACGTCTTAACTAGCAGCTAGTCCCATTCCCTATTCCCTTTGCCTCATCCAGTCAAGAAAAGTTTTGATTTTAAAATTCTCATCTTTGTTTTCAAATTCTTCCATGACCTCACCCCTCCCCATCTCTGTAATTTCCTCTAACCCTTCAAACATCCAACATATCTGCGTTCATCCAATTCTGCTTCCTTGGGCATCTCAATTTTTATTGCTCCACCTTTAATGGCTGTGCCTTCAGTTGCCTAGGCCCAAGCTCTGGAATACCCTCCTTACACCTTTCTTGTTTTCTTACTTTCATATGCTCCTTAAAAACTATCTCTTTGGTCATCTGATCTATTATCTGTTTATGTGGCTCAATGTCATACTTTGTTTTATAATGCTCTTCTTAAGTGACTTAGGATGTTTCAGAGGAGGGAGCCACGCTCCTGTTTTACATATGCAGATTGGGTCCAAGGATGTCACCATAGAGCCAAATGAAAGTTGTGACACAGAAAGAGGCTATTCAACATATTGTACCTCTGCTGGCTGCAAATGAAAAATAAAAATCTGAATTCTCATCCTAATCATATCTTCCAGCACCTTGTCCATAGATTTGCAGGTTACAGCAATTTAGGTGCAAATCAAGTAAGTTTCAAAATGAGTGGAGGGTTTCTGCCTTCACCAGAAAGTAGGCAGTGAATTCCAGGCACGCACCATCCTCTGGGTGAAGAGTTTTTCCTTGCATCTGCTTTAATCCTTCTACCAATTATCTTAAACTTATACCTCCCTGGTAACTGAGTTCTCCACTAGGGAAACAATGTGATTTATAATATCACCTGAAGGCCTGAGTGAACATGGGTCAATGTCATCTCCCCAGTCAGCCTGATCCTTGACCAAAAGAGGTCCAGAAAGTAAGTTTTAAGTTTTTTTTAATGTTTGTTTATGGGCAAGAATGCCTTCTAAGGCTCACTGAGAAGCTTTGGGCCTACCATGAAACACATCGGTCCCCCTAATTATGGCAATGTTTCCGTTTTTCTCCAATTGCTACCAGGACCCCCACATGCTTCCAATCACAGTCTGCTCTTCCCCAAACATGACCAGAGTCTCTATGATCCCCTAGCTGCAGCCTCCTACACAAAACATCTACAACCAGGCTGTCAATTTTTAATTTAAAATAAGTCTGCTGTTAAGATCTTCATGCCTTGATGACCATGACCTTATTGTGATTTCTTCATGTTGCGGTGCTTCCCACAGCCTCACTGACTCTGCATTAATATCAGGGCCAAAGTGCCTAACAAGAAATAAAAATGCACCATTTTAAACCAGGTGTGCAAAGAAAGCATTATGGAAACTACTTGTTGCAAAAAAGAAATATTTGTTGTGAAATTAGAAGTAGACATAAGGGGAGAAGTTGTTCTTTGTAACTAATCATAAACATATTCTTTATGATTTTGTTATAAATAGGTCGTGGAGGAAAACCCCTCCAATCAAATCTGACAATTGGAAATGCTGTTAACGAAGGGTATCTTTTGAACACAGAAGATGAAATATGTTCTTAACTACAGAACAGGAATAGTACAATAGTATAGAGCTGGGTGAAATCCCTCTAAGGTTTCAGAAAAATTCTTTGAAAGCAATCCAGTGAATGTACAATTGTTATCAGGCATACTCTACTGCAGTGATGAGCAACTAGGAAAAGAAACACTTATGAATGAGTGCAATCAGTGGAGAGTAAAAGAATGTGTGGGTGGGGGGAAAAGCCTCCCTTTTTTGTTGATGGTGTCATCTGCAGGAAAAGCTCAAGCATTGTCTCCATGGTTCTGGATTGAACTGACAATACCATTGGTGCTTCTGCTGTAGAGAGACCTGTCTGCCCTCATTTGATGAAGTCATTGTCAAAGGAACTAGCTTCAGGTGATTTGATGAGTCATATAAGTATTCTGACTTGCAATGTACAGTGATATAAGTAGGAAAAGTTGGGTTTTTCTCTTATCAGGTGGGTAAATTTGCATTTTGTTCACTGACGTATTGCATGAATGATAAAATGGCCATATCAATCCCTTTACTATGAGTTCCATGTAACTGACCACATCTTTCTATAATCAACCACATCTCATCTCTGCCCACAAACTGAGCATTAATGTCACAAACCACTGCAATCTTCATTCAGCATTCTTAGTGAGCTAGATTAAATTAGAATACGGTAGAATATTAAAATAAAAACTTTATTTTCAGTTAGCTGCTTTGTTTTTCTTGGTTTTTTTAATCTTCGTAGAATAAAGGTATGTTTTAGATTTCAAAATATGCATGTTTTTCTTTCATGTGATGGCCAACAACAAAGTTGAGGGCAATTCTTCTGGCCTGCTGAGCTGCTTTTGTAGCACGGCAGCCTGGGAGACTCGAGCGGAGGTCATTTCGCTGGCTCCCTGCTGGGCACCATGGCTCCCACAAGTCTCTGGCAGCAGGAAGTGCAGATCCATCAGTTCTATGCCAGTAATCAATGCAGAGCTGCATAATTTATGCTAATGACTATTTAAATCTATTTTACATTTGGTTAACAGGCCCGGGACTAAACTGTCCGGGCCTGCTAGCTTCTCTCCCCGTCAGGAGCGATTCACTCCAGCATGGCTCCCCACTTGCAGGAGGGCTGGCCCCCTGGTACTGTCCAAGTGGCAAAGTGCCAATGCCCAGGGATAATCATAGCACTGCCCAGTGGGCATTGGGCAGTGCCAAGGGGGCAGGGCCTAATGGGGCGGGGCCTAATTGGGGCCAGGCGTCCAAGGTGACAGTCGGTGGGGTTGATAGAGGGAGGGAGGCCAGCGATTGGGGCTGGGCATCAGATTGTTGGGGGGTGGGGGGTCAGCTTGCTTGCAGGGTGGGGTGGAGGAGGCCAAAAACATGCCCTGTGGACCCATAAAATCCAGCCTGATCTCCTCTGGTTTATATAGAGGATTTGAAATATACATGTACCTGACCTCAGTAGAATAATTATGTAATCATGGAATTCCAGGATATCAAGCAATGTTGCAATCATTGTGTATATATTTCATTTGTTACACTGTCCAAAAATAGAATTCCAAGCTGTCAATTTATTCCCCAAACATTAGCATCATATTAGATTCCTCATTTGTACATACAATTCTGATATAACAATTGATTCTTGTTTGTTGTTGATGTACAAAGTTCCTGACTGATGCTTTGAACTCTAGTCCATCCACTCACTTTTATCCAAAATTTCAGCTCTAAGTTTATTTTGCAAAGTGTACAATTTCACTTCCTCTCAATGAATGATTCTCGAAAGTTAGCTGCTTCCCAGTTACTTTTTTATTGTTTAGACACTTTTATTTAAACAAAGAATTCCAATGTCCTGAATTATTTCACAATGACTACCTTGACAATAGAATTTCAAACAGGTTGAATTTGCTGAGGATTTCTCTTGTTCTGTCACTGTAAATTTTGCAAAGAAACTCATGTGTGCTTAGTGTCAGACTAAATTCTCAGAACAAAAAGTACATATATCACATTTACCATGTAGATAAATGTATATATTAAATATATATAAATTAAACATGGATTAATTTTATATGGACAGATATGTATGAATGGTACTTGGATATTTGAGGTATGATATTTAAACCTGCAGAATAAACAAAATTAGGAAGTGGAGCTAATTGAACAGGACTGTTGGCAACTTCAGAAGTTTAACATATTGGAAATACAGATGTCAAATGAAATTTAATGCACTAACATATGGGGGGGAATTAACCAGCCTGTTGCCACTAGCAGAGATCTTGATGGCCTGCCAACTAGGGCAGGCCATCAAGCTAGTTTACCTAGCTTGCCCTGCCAGTCCTGGTTAGGTTCCTGATCAGACTGGTTGCCCTTGAAGTCTATCTCTGTCCTCATCATTGCTCACAATACTTCACAATATGTCATCAAATTCTGAAATTGTGTCCCCTGCTCATCATCAAAGTTAAATTCTTCTGTAGTTGTTGGGCTTATCTCTACACTGTTTTTGGTAAAGGGGCCCCTGGTACTGTCCAAGGGGCAAAGTGCCAATGCCCAAGGGGCACCTTAATACTCTGGTACCATCCCTGATTTTAAGGAGTAATTTAAGATTATGGCCAGAGTCTCATCAATTCCCATCCCTCTTTCCATCACTATCCTTTGATACAATTGATCCAGACCTGGTGATTTATCAACCATTAAGCCAGCCTTTCTAATATCTCCATTTTATCAATTTTAGCCCATCAAGTGTGTCAAGTACCTTCTCCTTCATTATGATTTTGGAGGTATCTTCTTCCTTGGTAAAGACAGATGCAAAGTATTCATTTAGTACCTCAACCATGCCCTTTGCCATCGCGTATTAATCTCTTTTTTGATTTTGATTTATTATTGCCACATGAATTGGAATGCCGTGAAAACTGTTGTTTCTTGTGCGTTATACAGACAAAACATACCATTTATAGAGTACGTAATGGAGAAGGAAAGGAGAGGATGCAGAATATAGTATGACAGGAATAAAGAAAGATCAATGTTTGTCTTTTTGGGTCCTCTCCCTCTATTTACTATCTTGTACTATTTATAAACCTATAGAAGAACTTTGGGCTCCATTTTATGTTAGATGCCAGTCTTTACTCATTCTTTCCTTCCCTCTTATTTCTTTTTTCACTTTCCCTCTGAACTTTCTATGTTCAGCCTAGTTCTCACATTTATTAGTAACCTGACATCAGTCATCTGCTCCATTTTTCTGCCTCATTTTAGTATCTCTTTCACCATTCAGGCTCTTCCCCTTCATACTCAAACAACTTTAAGTTGTTTAATGACAACTTTTCCTGCCAACCTTTAATTCCAATTTATCTGGGCCCAATCTGTTCTCATCCCTTGAAATTACGTCTTTACTAATTAAGTATGTATACTCTAGATAGTTTCTTATCCTTTCTATCTCTAATATTTCTGCCTATTCCTATTTCCATGCCAAGTTAGTTTCCATGCCCTCCCCAACAGCACTATAGCAAATTACCCCAAAAGGAAATTGGTGCCAGCTCTGTTCAGGTTCAACCTGTCTGACTATAGATCATATTTCCTTTATTGGTCTCAATTTCACAGGAATCTAAAGCATTCCCTCCTGCACCATCTCGTCAGCCATTCATTTATCTGCTTTATTCCTTCTATACTTTATGCTGTGGAGCACCATGAGTAATACTGAGAGTACTACCTTGAGATTCTGCTTCCTAAGATTTGTGTGCAGGGCCTCATCCCTCTTCTTATTAATGTTTTTCAGCCCAATATGTATAACTACCTTTGGCTATTTACCCTCTCCCCTTATGCCTTATCATGGGTTGGCACGATGACACAGTGGTTAGCACTGCTGCCTCACAGCACCAAGGACCCGGGTTCAATTCCCAGCTTGTCACTGTCTTTGTGGACTCTGCACGTTCTCCCTGTGTCTGCATGAGTTTCCTCCAGGTGCTCGGTTTCCTACCACACTCGGAAAGACGTGCTGGCTAAGTGTATTGGCTATGCAGAATTCCTCCTCAGTGTTCCCAGAATAGGACCCAAGTGTGGTGACTAGGGGATTTTCACAATAACTTCATTACAGTGTTAATGTAAGCCTACTTGTGACTCATAAGTAAACTTTGCTTAGAGTATTCTGCAGCTACTCATTTACATCTTTAATCTTAGCACTAGAGAGGCTACATACCATCCTGAAATCATATCAACTGCAAAAATGTCCATCTGTTCTCTTTCCTATGGAATTCCCTATCACTATTGTTTTTCCAATTTTTCTCTGCCTCCCTGTACAGCTGAACGAGCAGTGGCAGCATGTATTTGGCTCTGGTTGCACTCTGTGTAGAGGTCCCCTGCATTTCTTTGAAGTGCCAAAGAACTTTTACATCTACCTAAGAGGGCAGTGTGGACTTTGGTTGAAGATCAGTAGGGGAATAAGGTGGGGGAAATCTTGACTTTGTGTGACAATGTAATATGCGTGACAGCACTGGGCGATCGCTTTTATATTTGGAGAGGCAATGACTAAGTGGTATGGTCGCTGGACGGGTAATCTCTTTGGAACTCGGTTCAAATCCTACCAAGGCAGATGGTTGAATTTAAACTCAATTTCATAACCATGAAACCATTGTCAATTGTGGTAAAAACCTAACCGGTTCACTAATTTCTTTAGGGACGGAAACCTGCCATTCTTACCTAGTCTGACCTACATATGATTCAAGACCCACAAAAATGTGATTGACTCTTACATGCCCTCTGACATAGCCCAGCAAGCCACTCAATTGTACTTAATCACAATAAAAGGAATGAAACTAGACTGACCACACAGCATTGACCTCAGCACCAGAAATGACAGTAGCAAAACCAGCTCTGTCGACCCCACAAAGTTCTCCTAACCAACATCTGGGGGCTTGTGACCATCTAGAGAGGCAAGAGTAGCAGATAGCTGCAACCACCACCATCTTGGAGGTTCTCCTCCAAGCCATTCAGCATCCTGACTTGGAAATATATCGCCATTCCATGTCGCTGGGTCAAAATCCTGGAATTCCCTCCCTAACAGCTGTGGGTATATCTACACCTCAGGGATTGCAGTGGTTCAAGAAGGCAACTCATCACCATCTTCTGAAAGACAACTGGGATGGGCAATAAAGGCTGGCCTAGCCAGCGATGCCCACATCCCGTAAATAACTTTTAAAAATCTTCAAGTTTTTACTTCTAATGACTTCCATTCATAAAATCAAGATCCAAATGAGTGTATTTTCAGTGCATATCAGACTGTGTCCCCAGTTGCATCCACTAAGTGACAGAAACTGCTGCCACATATCATGTATGCTTTTCCATTCTGCTGTTAGGACTGTGAATGTCAGTGATAAGCTCTGATAATGGACGCAGGCGTTTTGTCCTGTGGAGCTTTCACACCTTTAAACGATAATGCGTTTTAAAATTTTCTAATGACGCATCAAAGGACATTAATTTTCTATTAAAGTGAATGGGGGGCTCCCCCAGAAACCAGTGGTAAAGACAGTGTTGGTGTGATACGAAGCAGGATATTGAATAGAAATAGATGAACATTCTGTTTTGTGTTGAGTTAATCGATCTGATTTTATTTGCTCTAGGAATATCCCAGGAAGCCTTTGACTGAATCACGAAGGAGACGGTTCATCCTAAAGTGTTAGCCCCTGATTGTTCTCCCGCGGATTCTTTATGTAAAGTAAGAATATGTGGCTTTAAAATAAGATTCCCAGCTCCCTAATCTTGATATGGTCTTGGCTAATACATAGGGAGATAGTGACTTTAATGGACTACTGGCACTTTACCATCCCTTATATGGAGCTAGACTAAGCAATAGACAATTCAAGGAAGAAGGGGATTTCATTTTTTGTGATTGATAGAAAACATGAGTGTTAAAGAACAATTTATTTTAGGTTAATTAATAATTTTGTAAAAAAAGTTTTTGTAAAATTATGCTTTATTCATAAAATCCCTGAAACATTGTTATAACAGGTAAGTTAAATTATCTTCACATTTTCTCCAGAGGTTATGATGCACTCAGAGGAGCTTCAGCTCAGTAATGAGAACATTACATACATTTCAATATTATTGAAAATATATACAAGGCAGCAATCTGGCTCCAACCTGTACAGACAACTGAAACTGGTGTGCATTCACATTTCTTGCAAACTTCCCCACTTAAACCTCAGCATATTTGATTTCCTTCATACATTAAATCATACAAGCCTGATTTCCATTATCTAAACCTGTATATATAAAATCATAGAAATCCTATAGCGCTGAAGGAGGCCACTCAGTTCATCGATTCTGCACATCGCAATACTAGAAGCATTAATGGAGATTAGCAGAAATTTCTTCTTGCAAGGAATTATTTTATCATAAACCAATCATAAAGTTTGAAGGAAATTAGATAAATACCATGGGCTGAATTTTCCCTGTAGGTTTCTGAACTCTGCCATCAGGCCCAATGGGGTCAGAAGCCCGCACTATGTGCGAAATACTAACTCATTGTGATTTTCCCCTGAGCAGCCAGTTAATGGCCAGAGGGTGAATGGGTTTTCAAAGCTGAAGGAATCAATCAGATGCCTTCCAGCTTGAAAGCAGCAGCAGGATGCCATAGCAGATAAGTGAGAGAGACATCTCTCCAAAATCTAATAAAAAATTGCCTATGCTGCCAGGTTATCAATGTGCCGAGGAAGGAAAATGAGAATGGGCTGATAGAGGGACGGGTATACTGTTGAAGAAGGAGGAGATGCAGGCGCAGCAAAAGAGAAAGTCAGGGATAGGCTTTAGGATGGGGGAGATTAAATAAAAACAATGCAATGAAACCAAATGCAAAGGGAGTGGTCATGGCCCAGAAGGCTTCAAAGTGAATAATCTGAAGATGAGGTCCTGGCCCTCTTGCTTACTTTGGGCTTCACTGGAATATTTCAGCAAGCCAAGGTCAGAAACATGAGCATGAGAGCATAATGTCAAACTGAAATAGTAAACAACGTGGGCTTGAGCTCAGCTAAAATTTGTGTGTGAAAATTTGGCATTAATTTGAAATACCAGCAGTCATCAACAATTATCTGTTGAATGATGTGTTAATGATTACAAGGTTGGTTCATCTCTCTCATTCTGAGGCATTCTTAGCACAGCTCACCCATACCTTAATACTGGAAGGAGCAGGAAGATTGGTTTAAAATTGGGAGTTTCTTGCTGTCAATTTTACAACCTTAAGGCATTAGACATTAAAACTCTGGGCCATGATATTTCAAGTTGAAAATGCTTTGCTGTGCAGTCTTAGGCCCTAACCCTTGCAGATCCTCCAGTAAGTGGGGTTCACGAGAAGGTAATGGAATTACTGGCTTAGAGTTCCCAGTCAGTGTATACTGACGATGTCATCAGTTACAGTTTCTGTGAGAATGGCATTTCCCTTGAAATTCATCCTCATTCTTAACTGTTTTTCTTGAGTTTTGGGAACAAATCATGCATACTGGATTGACAAAGAATGAAGGCATATGAGCATTTCCCCTTTTATCTGCATTAATATACATGGTGTTCCTTCTGTGGCACTGGACCTCCTACACTCTGGGGTAGTCAGAAATTCTATCTAAGGAAGCCATTGGACCCCTCTCCCCTTTCTCCATTGGAAAGTATCATACTTAATAAACTCTGATACCTTGTGGAATAGGATAGCAAAACAAAGGTCCTCACACTGTCTTGGGAATGTAGCAGACATCACCAATATCTGCCTGAAAGGAACTTAATGTACAGAAAGTCAGGGCTATTGACCGCTTTGTGGCTACTGATAAGGCCTTTCAGCAGTTAGACCATGGCTTCAGATTCTCTTTTAGTATCTAACAGATGTAACCAATTCTGCCTTTGCTAAAACCTCTGATGGAATTTCATAACTGTGGCAGTAGGCTCATCAACCAGCTGGAGAATCATGGGTAACTGCAGACATTTCTGAGAGCCCCGTTGGGATTTAAACCCCATCAGACAGTTTGCTGTCTGCCGTTCAGCTTCATGACTCCTGCAGAAACAATTTCCTGCTTCTCTGAGATGCCAGAAAATAAGAGACTGGCAATTCTCCAGCACATGCAACTCCACGGAAAGTGGTGGCCGCTGCTAGTACTGCAGTAAATTCTAGGAGGATTGTTACTGGAGTCCGGGAATACCAGTTTGATGTGCATTTATTATTATCACAAGTAGGCTTACATTAACACTGCAGTGAAGTTACTATGAAAATCCCCTGGTTGCCACACTCCAGCGCCTGTTGGGGTACATCGAGGGAATTTAGCATTGCCAACGCACTTAACCGGCACATCCTTTGGACTGTGGGAAGAAACCGGAGCACCTGGAGGAAACCCACACAGACACATGGAGAATGTGCAAACTCTGCACAGACAGTGACTTAAGCCAGGAATTGAACCCGGGTCCCTGGCACTATGAGACAGCAGTGCTAACCACTGTGCCACTGTGCTGCCCAAGTAAGTGGATTGGGATTGCTGGGACCAGTCTGGGAGGTACGATGAGGTGGAAGGAGAGGGATTGATGTAAAGAACTTGGATGTCTTCCTGTAGCCTGATGGATATTTCTAAAGGCATCACAAAGTGAAGACACCAGCAAAGCCTGATGGTTAAAAGAGCTAACTCTGTATCAGGCTAAGTACTGTGGGATGTTCAGCCATGGAAAGTTGATTGGACAGTGGCTGTTGCTATGCCTTGAACAGACAGTGATTGAACACAGACTCCTGTATGTTGTGTTGCTAAGAGAATTACGACCCCTGACAGAGATGCGCCTTTTCTGCTTTTGTGACCAAAAAGACAGTGATTGATTTGTGCCTGTCGTGTGAGTATGTGACTGGAAGCATGACCAGTGTAGCAAGATCTGCATAAGAATAAGAAACAGGAAACATTGGCAGCAGTAATCCAGGATCAACCACTGTAGAAGAAACAGTAAGACCTCAAGTCTGAGACTCGTACACGTAGGAACAAAGCCCATTAGGAGGGAATCTGATCAGTTTGCCTTGCCACGGGTAGCATCTCTAAGTCCAAGGATGGAATTTTACTGCTTCACCACCACGGGAATCAGAGCAGGCGAGGGGCGGACCATCGAAAGGTCCGTTGACTTCAGGTGGGATTTTACGGTTTCGGGATGAGCCAGGCTGTAAAATCCCGCCCCAAGTGTGAGTTTGGATATTTTGTGAAGTGCAATCATCTCATTGCCTGCATCCTTGCCTTTCAGTACCTTACCATCCACATTTCCTTTGAACCCCTCTTCATTGGAGGAGATGTACAGTTCTTCCATCTGCTCATCATCCAGGTCCTCCCCACTTTTCATTACCAGGTTGTGTAGAATGCAGCAAGCCATAATGATGTGTGACATCCTTTGGGGAGTATACTGAAGTGTTCCGCCAGATATGTCATGAAACTGGAACCCAATTTTCAGGATGCCAACGGTGTGCTCCTCCAAACTCCAGGTTGTGACGCAACCCTTATAGTACCTTCTCTCAATAGAATTCTGATGCCATCATACAAGTGTCATCAGCCATATCCTTTATAAGCAGCCCTTGTGCCAGAGGAGCCAACCCTGCAGTTTTCATTGTTCCTGGAAGATGCCAGGGATATGAGAACTGCTGAGGATGTATAAGTCATGGATTTTTCTGACATATCTAGTACAAATTTGTATGATCCATTTGTTATGGTTGCAGACTAGCTGAACATTGAGAATGGAGGCCTTTGCGGTTCACACACTAGACTGCTTGATGCCCAGGAGAATTAAGAGCCATGTGAGTGCAATTTATAACACCCTGCACCTTTGGGAATCTGGAAATTGCAACAAATCCCAGTAGCCTTGATTCCTGACTCACCTGATTTCTGTCAAAGTTGACAAAGCTGTGTGCCTTGGCCAAAATGACATTTGTAACCTCCTGGATACATTTGTGGGTGGAGGCTTGCGAGATTCTTCCCTGATCCCCAGTGGAGCCCCACTAAAGAAACTGACTGTAGCATTACTTTCGCCGCCACTGGCTGTGGGTGCCCTATAGTAAGTGTCATATGTGTATGGCAAGTTCCCTTGATGTGCAATTATTGGCAACCATGGTTCTCTCTCATCTGTAGGTAGCACATACACTTTCTATAGACCCTGAAGCAATGAGGTGCCTACGAACAATGACTCTCTGGGGCTCATCCGCGACATACGGAGGAGGCCCTTTGCCCCTTGGTCTTGAGAGTTCTGCTCCTGTCTTTACCAAGCCAAGGAGCTCCTTCACATTCTTCTCCTTCCTCTCTCCTGCTTATAAGCAATGACAGTAAGAAGTCTCATAACACCAGGTTAAAGTCCAACAGGTTTATTTGTAGCAAATGCCACTAGCTTTCGGAACTGGCTGTTCCTTTGTTAGATGGGTGGGAGTTCTGATCACAAACAGGGCATACAAAGACACAAACTCAGTTGACATGAATAATGTTTGGAATATGAGTCTTTGCAGCTAATCAAGTCTTAAAGGTACAGACAATATGAGTACAGAGAGCACAGGTTAAAAAGTTGTGTATTGATTCCAGACGGGAAAGTTAGTGAGATCTTGCAAGTCCCTGCAAGTTGTGGGGGTTACAGATAGTGTAACATGAACCCAAGATCCCGATTGAGGCCATCCTTGTATGAGGAACTTGACTATCAGTCTCTGCTTAGCAACTCTGCGCTGTCGTGTGTCATGAAGGCTGCCTTGGAGAATGCTTACCCTAATGCTCATGACTGCTGAAGTGTTCCCCAACAGGAAGAGAACAGTCTTGCCTGGTGATTGTCGAGCAGTGTTCATTCATCCACTGTTGTAGCTTCTGCATGGTCTCCCCAATGTACCATGCCTTGGGACATCCTTTCCTGCAGCGTATCGGGTAGACAACATTGGCCAAGTTGCAAGATATGTACCGTGCACCTGGTGGATGGTGTTCTCACATGAAATGATGGCATTCTTGTCGATGATCCGGCATGCTTGGAGAGGTTGCTGTGGCAGAGTTGTGTGGTGCCGTGGTCATGGTTCTCCTGAAGGCTGGGTAGTTTGCTGCAGACAATGGTCTATTTGAGGTTGTGCGATTGTCTGAAGGCAAGAAGTGCGGGTGTGGGAATGGCCTTGGCAAGACATTCGTCTCCATCAATGACATGTTGGAGCCTTCAATATGTTATTGATGGAGATGAACATATCGCCAAGGCCATCCCCTGCCACAGCAACCTCTGCAAGACATGCCGGATCATCGACAAGGATGCCATCATCTCACACGAGAATACCATCCACCAGGTACACTGTACATACTGTTGCAACTCGGCCAATGTTGTCTACCTGATAGACTGCAGGAAGGGATGTCCCAAGGCATGGTACATTGGGGAGACCATGCAGAAGCTAATGACAACGGATAAGGAACACCGCTCGACAATCACCAGACAAGACTGTTCTCTTCCTGTTGGTGAACACTTCAGCGGTCGCGGGCATTCAGCCTCTGATTGTCGGGTAAGCATTCTCCAAGGCGGCCTTCATGACACATGATCATGCAGAGTCGCTGAGCAGAACTGATAGCCAAGTTCCGCACTCATGACGATGGCCTCAACCGGAATCTTGGATTCACGTCACACTATCTGTAACCCCCACAACTTGTGTGGACTTGCAAAATCTCACTAACTTTCCTGTCTGGAATCAATACACATCTTTTTAACCTGTGCTTAATGCTTTCTCCACTCACATTGTCTGTACCTTTAAGACTTGATTAGCTGTAAAGATTTACATTACAATCATTATTCATGTAAATTTGAGTTTGTGTCTTTGTATGCCCAGTTTGTGATCAGAACTCCCATCCACCTGATGAAGGAATAGCCAGTTCTGAAAGCTAGTGATGTTTGCTATAAATAAACCTGTTGGACTTTAACCAGGACTTCTTACTGTGTTTACCCCAATCCAATGCTGGCATCTCCACATTATAAATAATGAAGCAGACAGTAAGATGACCAGGTTTTAAATTCCTGATGGCCTTTGACTGCATCCCCAGGCGCAGGCATTCTCCTAACTTGCACTCCAAGGTTTACTTGCACCATGAGGGTGACTTTTCAATTGCTCCTTTAGATATAATGCAAGCGATTAGGAGTGCATCCCTTTGTCAGTGTTGCATGGCGACCTTCCCAAGAGGATTATCAAGCTTGCCCAGTTTCCCAATATGCTGCAGCATTTTGACACTCATTCGATTTTGAAGTCTGTGTGCAACTCCAAGCATATCAGTTGAGCTGTATCTTAATGGTTTCAGCTGCGAAAGATTGCTCCTCTTTAACATGTTTTTCCATTTGTCTGAGCGGTTTCTTCACCTCCTCACCCTGTGACATGTTTGCATGCAACCTTCAGTCTGTGTTGCTATGATTCCCCCCTTGCACTGTAGCCCTACTTCCAAGATTCCTTTCTCTTCTCTCCAGCACTATTGCCCTTTCTCCAAGGTTCCCTTCTCTGGCACTGTTGCCCTTGCTATGATATTCCCTTCTCTCCTTTCACTCTGAAACTTTTACCCTTGCTTGAGGTTCCCTTCTCTCTCTTCACTCCGGCACTGCTGCCCTTGCCTTGGCACCACAAGCCAGCCACAAAGAAGCCACTTGGAGGCTTGCCTGTGACCATCCCTGAATCTGTGGAGCCACTTCCATGCATCAGGATCCTTGCAAACGCTGTGCCAAATTGTGTGCTCACATTCCAGAGTTCCCCTTAAATTTCAGGTTGCTAGGTACACGCCTTTCGAAGGCTTTGTGAATCATGCTGTTCTGACATTACACTGAAATGGGATTTAAATTTGACAATGTTGGATGATTCCAATGTGTGGCCACAATAATAAGATGCAAAATTTATTAAAATTAAGTTTGTGCTGTTTGATGGCAGAAGGGTTGACCGTGTCCTGGATTTACATGACTGGGAAAGAGGCCTAGAGGATTTGAAATAACTTGTCCCTTCAACAAATTTAGATTTATTTACATTGTAAGCAACACTCAGTAAGGTACTTCCTCATACAGAATATAAACCCAGAGTGCCAGTTGTCCTAATACTCCACGTTATGTACACTAACAGGGCTCCCTGATTAGTCAAGCCATTACTACTTTAATCTGAGAGCTTATATTCAAGGAAGTCCTCATCGTGGGCCTTGTTAAAATCGTTACAGTTTTTTTGTGAGATTTTCAAATCTCGCCACTGAACCACTCCCCACCACCCTGATCAGGTGCGGAAAATTCTGGCCAAAATGCACAGCTTGAGCATCTGGGATGGAAAGAGTGTCCAGATGTACTAAAGAAGGATGGAATCTCAGAAAGTTTGAAATAGTTGAAGGCTTTGGCAGCTTGTGGACAGATGTATTTTTAAGTGGTGAGGCAAGATATTGGTCAAAGCATTCAGAATTTGCATCTCATTGATTTGTTTGTGAGTATGTGATTAGAAAGAACCAATCAGGACTCAGACATATTGATAATGTAATATCTGGGGACCCATAACATTTCTTACCAGAATGAGGGATGAAGATGCAAAATGTATGTATTTTAATTGTAATGAAATCTAATCTCAGTACGTTCGTATTAAAGAAAGCATTAGGAAATTAAGATTTATGTAAAACTAAGACATAAATTTAAAAATAGCTTTGCTAGATATTTTGCATAAATGCTTTATATTCTAGTTTATGCATTGTTCATAATGTATGAGTATACAATTGAGTAATATAGTGCCTCAAACAAGTAAGAAAATTGTGTTGTATACAACTTTTGAGGTTTCGGTAAATGTAAACAAAAGCATATGATTAAGAAAGCAATCATTTCAGAGTCTGTGTTAGTAATGCATTGAATCATCCTCAATATTTTTCCCATGTAGATGTCATATCACTATCCTTAAGCCTCTTTTTCAGTTCTCATTGCTGTGAAATAATACCAGTAATAAGAAATTTCCTTATAATTTTGAGACTGCAACAAAGAAGAAAAACACTAAATGTGAATTCTAGCCAAAGCTTTTGTCCTCTTTTAGAAATCTTATTTTTTGTTACCAGTCAAGAGAGATACCAGGTAGGATTTTCCGGCTGCATTCATTTCGAAACTGGAAAATCCAGCCCGAGGTCAATGGATCTTTCCATCGTCCACCCCTCACCTGTTCTGATTCTCGTGGCAGGTGGAATGGGAAAATTTGCCCAAGTGTCTTTCTCAACAGAGTCAAATACACATTTACAGTTGTAGAAAATATGATCTTTCTGAGTTTCACATAAATAGAAAATTATATACATAGTTAATGAACTTTGAAATTAGAATATGTTAAAGAGACATTTGCGCATAGGAAAAGTTGGCATTATCTATAAAAATCCTCCTAGTGGCAATAGCAAAGCCGTCAAAACTAAACTGAAAATCCGTGACGTTATTAAAGAGTAAGCGTCTAGTCATATGGAACCTGAAGTAGGGGGCCCGGCTTAATAGGTGTGTGGTTGTACAAAGGTTTGGATTACTCATTTCTCATCGTCTTATAACAATATCAAAATCTATTTTAAAGAGAGAAATAAACATACAGCATTTCAGTTCTGGTTACTATGACTACTTCTACAGTAAGCATAATCTATTGCTTCTTCATCAAGACACAAACCATTTAAAACTTGTTTTCTTTTAAAAAATCTTTGTACTTTCATAACTTTGCACAACAGGGCAACAAATAGAACGGTTGGAATCTTGTGATCTTGCTATTGGTGAACTTGGAGACAGGAAGGGCACTTGCTTAGGTGGGAGAGTGGAAGACCCAAATCCTGCTACCTTCCTGACTCAACCAGAAATAAGTTCTGGGTGGGAGAGCCCATGGTCAACCTTCCCATTCTAATCGAGGCCTTAAATGGCCAATTAGTGACTACTTGAAGGCCTCATCCTACTGCCTTTGGTATTAAACGAGCTGCAAGCAAGATGGTCACCATGTTCACAGCAGATAAACTGTTAGATCAGCTTGTCACCTCAGGGGTGGATTGGGAGTCCCTTGATCTAAGACTTTTAGTGCCTCAATGGACTGGATATCAGGAAGATGGAGCCTGCTAAGAGCCACCTCCTTCTCCTGTTGATGATACCCCTGCACCTTGTGAGACCCCCACCCACATTACTTACCTGTGGGCTGGGTCACTCCATGATTCTGGGACTCTGGCACCTGTACTTCTGGCCATGGCCGAGTCCAGCAGTGTTGCTCAGCATGAGACCTGTGATTGGCCAGTGATTGGTAGGCAAGATTTGTGTCTAAATTCCAGGGGAAAACCATGCTATTGGCTTTGCCACTGCCTGAATGGTGAGTGGATTGGTGAAGTGTACCTTCCCAAAAAGAGGCAGCATGCATCTCTCATTGGCTCTCTAACTGGCAGATGGAATCCCTGATGCCCTGGCAAGGTTCTGCCCAATGTATGAGAAAAACATTCCCATGCAAAGATAAAGTAAATCTATAGTCAGAATTACATTATATAAAATATCATTGCAGAGTAACCAACAAATTTGGATTCATGAATACAAATTATTTGGATGTATCACCCACTTAAGAATAAACTATTCTTAACAATTAACTTCAAAAAGAACATTAAGCTATGGAAAGTGTATTGAATCAATAGACGTTAGGTAAAAACCCTCATTAGTGTCCTTTCTCTTCGCTAGGTTATGATTCTAAAATAATAATTTTAAATTTGTCCCTGCAAAATTGCTTTTTTCTCAATCAATATACAAATATTTGATATATAATATTCTTGGCATTTTATTTTAATGGAGACTTCACGTCGTTTAAAATAAGCATGTTAACGATACATTTAAAGTTTTTTAAAACAGTGAATATAAAATGTTATGATTGTATGAAATGTTTATCCACTGATATGTTCAGACAGTAACATTGTGCTTGTCTTTATGGCTTTGCTTTCTTTGACCATAAATCTCACTGCTTTACCTAATCTATATTGGGAAGCTTCTGATAACAACATTATAACAGCAATATATTTGATCACGCCTTTGTAATACCCATAATCTTAAAGCAAAATTAAACAAATCAAAAGTAACGTTAAAGCATTATATAAACCCGACAAGAAGTGCGATGACAAGATACTAATAAGGACATTTTAAGAGAGAAAAGAAGACCTTCAGATAGTAGTGAAAGGTGTGGTAAGGAAAACAGTAGTGAGCAAAGTAATGAGCCATGTAATTTGCATTCATGGAAGTTCAGTGCATGATTTTCAGGGCAGCAACACTTGTTTTGGTGGAGACAGGCATCACTTCACAGTAAGGAAAAAAATCAGAATAAACTGGGAAAACGAGAGATATTCCCAAACATCATCAGGCAGAAACAGAGCAGCAATGTTCCCGCTCCAAAAATCATAGCACGTTGAAGTTCCCATGCCTATCTATCCACTCTCAAATTGTTTGGGACAATCATAATGATTACCTAAATGTCCACCTATTTTAGGCAGGAGTCTAGTTATAATATTCATATTGGGATTTTCATGGATCTGATGTAATCTCGATGCTAATGGCATGCATCATGTACATTTTGCTGAGTGATACTTGCCACAGAAGGCCCTCACTCATGGTCTATAAAGGACCATGGCAGATTGCTGAGGAAAGTTAATGAGATAGGTTTTAAAAACATTCTTGTGGAGCCAGAGGCCACAAAATCTCACAACTGTTATCACCCACTCTGCACCCTCACCAGTATCATCTCCCTCTGCACATAACGCGTAAATTTTGGCTTGAATCTGTGCAGAGAAAAACAGATTTCCAACTTCCTTGCTCCCCCAAAGTGGTTCTCACTGATTAGTTGCTCACATATTAAAATGAAATCTAATTCCATTAAAAGGAGAGGTACAGTATGATCAAGAATAGTCAGCACGGCTTTGTCAAAGGCAGATCATGCCTTACGATCCCGATTGAATTTTTTGAGAATGTGTCTAAACACGTTGATGAAGGGAGTGCAGTAGATGTGTTTATATGGACTTCAGCAAGGTGTTTGATAAAGTGCCCCATGCAAGGCTTATTGAGAAAGTGAAGGGGCACGGGATCCAAGGGGACATTGCTTTGTGGATTCAGAACTGGCTTGCGCACAGAATAAAAAGTCTGACAACACCAGGTTTAAGTCCAACCTGGTGTTGTCAGACTTCTTACTGTGTTTACCCCAGTCCAACGCCAGCATCTCCACATCTTGCCCACAGAAGGCAGAGAGTGGTTGTAGTTGGGTCTTTATCTTCATGGAGGTCGGTCACCAGTGGTGTGCCCCATGGATCGTTTCTGGGACCCTTGCTCTTTGTGATTTTTACAAATGACCTGGATGAGGAAGTGGAAGGATGGGTTGGTAAGTTTGCGATGACACAAAGGTTGGAGGTGTTGTGGATAGTGTGGAGAGATGTCAGAAGTTGCAGCGAGATATTGTTAGGATGCAAGACTGGGCGGAGAAGTGGCAGATGGACTTCAACCCAGATAAGTGTGTGGTGATTCATTTTGGCAGGTCACGTAAGATGACAGATTATAATATTAAGGGTAAGACTCTTGGCAGCGTGAAAGATCAGAAGGATCTTGGGGTCAGGGTTCATAGTACGCTCAAAGCAGCTTCACAGGTAGAGGCTGTGGTTGAGAAGGTCTGTGGTGTACTGGCATTCATCAATCGAGGAATTGAGTTTAGGAATCGGGAGATAATGCTGCAGCTGTATAAGACCCTGGTCAGACCCCACTTAGAGTACTGTGCTCAGTTTTCATTACAGTAAGGATGTGGAAGCCATAGAAAGGGTGCAGAGGAGAATTACAAGGATGTTGCCTGGCTTGGGTGGCATGCCTTATGAGGATAGGTTGAGAGAGTTCGGTCTTTTCTCCTTGGAGAGATGAAGGATGAAGGATGACCTGATAGAGGTGTATAAGATGATGAGAGGTATTGATCGAGTGGATTGATCGAGTAGGCAAAATGCGAACTGAGGATCTGGGGAGGGAGTATGAAAAGCTGGGAATGGAATTAAAAAGTAGAACCGACAAGGTGGTTATCTCTGGACTACTGCCTGAACTGTGTGCAGACGGGCGTAGGATTGATAAGATTAAGGAAGTGAATGGGTGGCTCAGGGATTGGTGTGGGAGGAATGAGTTTGAATTTATGGGGCATTGGCACCAGTATTGGGGTAGGTGGGACCTGTTCAGGTGGGATGGGGTTGGTCTGAACTATGCTGAGTCCTGGCGAATCGTGTAGATAGGACTGTAGATAAGGCTTTAAACTAACTGGGGGGGGGGGGAGGGTGCGAGGGTAGGTGGAATTGCAGGGTCGAAAGTAAAGGAGAGGGTACAGGTACGGGAAGAGGCCAAGGATGTCCCAATAATAAAGGGAGTAGGGGACGTGAGTAAGGTTGGTGGTGTTCCGGCAAATAGGGTACAGGTGAAGGCTGGGATGAAGGCACTTCATCTGAATGCACAAAGCATTTGGAATAAAGTGAATGAGCTGGTGGCGCAGATCAGCACAAATGGATATGATCTGGTGGCCATTACAGAGACGTGGCTGCAAGGTGACAGGGACTGAGAGCTGAATGTCCAGGGGTATCAAGTGTTTAGGAAGGATAGGCAGGAGGAAAAAGGGGGTGCGTAGCTCTGCTGATTAAGGATAGCATCAGGGTGGTAGTAAGGGATGATATAGGAACCAAAGAGCAGAAAGTGGAATCGTTGTGGGTGGAGATTAGGAACAGCAAAGGGAGGAAGATGCTGGTGGGTGTCATCTGTAGGCCCCCAAATAATGATCTGGAGGTGGGGCGGGCTATTAACGTGCAAATAAATGTGGCGTGCAGGAATGGAACGGCGATAATTATGGGGGATTTCAATCTACATATTGATTGGTCGACCCATGCTGGACGCGGTGGGCTTGAGGAAGAGTTCTTGGAATGCTGCCGGGATAGTTTCCTTGAACAGTGTGTGTTGGAGCTGACGAGGGAACGAGCTATCTTGGATCTGGTGTTATGTAATGAGGCAGGTAGAATTAGGGACCTTGTGGTGAAGGAACCTCTTGGGAAGAGTGATCATTGTGTGGTGGAGTTTCTGATGCAGATGGAGGAGGAGAAAGTGGGTTCCTGGACCTGTGTCCTTTGTTTGAACAGAGGGGAGTATGATAGGATGAGAGAGGAATTGGCGAATGTTGATTCGGGGGGCACATTGGAAGGTAGGTCTGCTGAGGAACAGTGGAGGATCTTTAAGGAGATCTTTCTTGGTGCTCAGCAGAAATTTATTCCGATGGTTAAAAAGGATTGTAGGAGGAGAGATAATCAGCAGTGGATAACAAAGGAAGTAAAGGAAAGTATTAAATTAAAAGCGGATGCGTCTAGAGTAGCTGGCAAGAAGAGGATTGGGAGAGGTTTAAATATCAACAAAGAATGACGAAGAAGTTGATAAAGAAGGGTAGGATAAACTATGAAGCTGGGCTAGCGCTTAATATAAAAAAGGATAGTAAGAGTTTTTATAAATTTATAAAAAGGAAGAGGCTGGCTAGGGTGAACGTTGGACCCTTAGAGGATGAGAGGGGGGACTTAGTGGTGGGGGATGGGGAAATGGCTGAGGCCTTGAATAACTTTTTTGTTTTGGTCTTCACGGAGGAGGACGTGAATAATTTGCTGGGTGTTAGCGATGGAAAGATGGTAGGAGTGGAGGGCCTGAATGACATTATTGTTACTAGAGAGGCGGTGCTCGACAGACTGGAGGGACTGATTGTGGACAAGTCCCCAGGGCCGGATGGAATGCATCCAAGGGTTCTGAAGGAAATGGCGGAGGTGATAATGGATGCCTTGATGATTATTTTCCAAACATCGCTGGATTCTGGGGAAGTGCCGGAAGATTGGAAAATGGCTAATGTTACGCCGTTGTTTAAGAAGGGTGGCAGGCAAAAGGCAGGGAATTATAGGCCGGTTAGTTTAACATCTGTTGTAGGTAAAATGTTAGAATCCGTGATCAAGGAGAAAATAGCGAGGCATCTTGCGGAGAATTGTTTGATAGAGCAGACGCAGCACGGTTTCGTTAAGAGGAAGTCGTGTCTGACGAATTTATTGGAGTTCTATGAGGATGTGTCTAGGGCGGTGGATAGAGGAGAGCCGGTGGTTGTGGTCTTTCTTGATTTTCAGAAGGCGTTTGATAAGGTGCCGCACAAGAGGTTATTACAGAAGGTTAGGGAGCATGGAGTTGGGGGTAGGGTGTTAGCGTGGATAGGGGATTGGCTGTCAAATAGGAGGCAGAGAGTGGGGGTCAATGGGTGCTATTCGGATTGGCGGTTGGTGACTAGTGGAGTGCCCCAGGGGCCGGTGCTGGGGCCTCAGCTATTTACCATTTATATAGATGATCTGGAGGAGGGAACCGAGTGTATGGTGTCGAAATTTGCTAATGACACCAAGATTGGTGGAACGGCAAATTGTGCGGAGGGTGTGGAAAGTCTGCAGAAGGATCTAGATAGGCTGGGCCAATGGGCCAGGAACTGGCAAATGGAATTTAATGTTGGCAAGTGTGAAGTTGTCCACTTTGGTAGGAATAATGGTAGGAAGGACTATTACTTACATGGCGAAAAACTGCAGCATGCAACGGTGCAGAGGGACCTCGGGGTCCTTGTGCATGAGTCGCAAAAACCCAGCCTGCAGGTGCAGCAGGTGGTCAGGAAGGCAAATGGGATGTTGGCCTTCATAGCGAGGGGGATTGAATATAAAAGTAGGGAGGTCTTGATGCAACTGTACAGGGCACTGGTGAGGCCGCAGCTGGAGTACTGTGTGCAGTTTTGGGCACTGCACTTACACAAGGATATTTTGGCCTTGGAGGGAGTGCAGAGGAGGTTTACTAGGCTGATACCAGAGTTGAGGGGGTTGAACTATGAGGAGAGGCTGAATAAACTAGGCTTGTACTTGTTAGAATTTAGAAGAATGAAGGGAGATCTCATTGAGACATATAAGATGATAAATGGGATGGATAGGATAGAGGTGGAGAGGCTCTTCCCGCTCAGAAAGGACAGTAGGACTAGAGGGCACAGCCTCAAGATAAAGTGGGGGGGGTGCGGTTTAGAACGGAGTTGAGGAGGAACGTCTTCACTCAAAGGGTGGTGAATCCCTGGAATTCTCTGCCCGTTGAAGTGGTGGAGGCTGCCTCGCTAAATATATTTAAGACGCAGGTTGATAGGTTTTTGATAGGCAAGGGGATTAAGGGTTATGGGGAGAGGGCGGGAAAGTGGAACTGAGCCACGACAGATCAGCCATGATCTTATTGAATGGCGGGGCAGGCTCGAAGGGCTAGATGGCCTACTCCTGCTCCTATTTCTTATGTTCTTATGCTCTTATGGATTCTGAGGCTTTTTCCCAGGTCTGAAATGGTTGCCAGAAGAGGACACAGATTTAGGGTGCTGGGGAGTATGTGCAAAGGAGATGTCAGAGGGTGGTGGGTGCGTGGAATTGGCTGCCAACAGTGGTGGTGGAGGCAGATTCGATAGGGTCTTTTAAGAGATTTTGGATAGGTATATGGAACTTAGTAAGATAGAGTTTTATAGGTATGCCTAGTAGGTAGGGACATGTTCGGCGCAACTTGTGGGCTGAAGGGCCTTTTTGTGCCGTAATTCTTCTCTGTTTCTATTAAAATGACATTGGTCTCCAAGTGAATATGTTGAACAGATGGCACCTCCCATTGAACCCCGCCCTCCATCCCCAGGTACATTAAAATAAACCTAACATTTCTCAGCACCATATTTACTTTAAAACTCTTTTGCATGGCTTTGAGTTAGTGTTTGCAATATTTCTAGCCAAACATCGAATACATTTTTATTCTGTTTTTAGTGGAGAAATTAACTTTTCAACATAAACAAAGTAATAACTGCATTTAAATAGTGGACAAAAGAGTGATTAACAGTATTAGGTGCTCTTTTGTTGATATCACAAATATCAAATTCAAGGCTATCATGTTGTACAGAGATTCTGATCTGTATTAAATTTATCTTATTGAACTGTGATTACAAATTGCATCATTGAGGGTTTTGATGTGTGCACTATTTTCTCACATACACAGTATTTGTGTAAAATTGCAATGCAAAATGTTATGGATATAATGCATAAAACCCGTAGAGAATAGCAGAAAGTCAATGAATAAGAAAAAATCTTTTCATTGTTATTTAACTTAGAATGCTGTTGATCTGAAAACGATAACAAGAAAGCTGTACAAAATTCAGTGACATTTTGGTATCAGACAGCTCAGGCAGCTTATATAGTTATAAAAGCTGAAAATACTCAGCAGGTCAGGCATTGAAATTTAAAGTTTATTTATTAGTCATAGATAAGGTTTACATTAATACTGCAATGAAGCCACTGTGAAACTCCCCTGGTCACCACACTCCAGTGCCTACTCACGTCAATGCACCTAACCAACACGTCTTTCACATTGTGGGAGGGAATTGGAGTACCCAGAGGAAACCTGTGCAGACATGGGGAGAACATGCAAACTCCACACAAATAGTGACCCAAGCTGGGAATTGAACCCAGGTCTCAGAAACATAAAGGGACTTGGGAGTCATTGTTCAAGTTTCTCTTAAAGTTAATATGCAGTTCAGTCGGCAATTAGGAAGGCAATGCAATGTTGGCGTTCAAATTGAGAGGGCTAGAATGCAAGAGCAGGGACATACTGAGGCTGTACAAGGCTCTGGTCAGACTCCATTTGGAGTATTGTGAGAGCCCCATATCTTAGGAAAGATGTGGTAGTCTGGGAAAGGGTCCAGAAGAGATTCACAAGAATGATCCCTGGAATGAAGAGCTTCTTGTATGAGAATCGGCTGAGGACTCCGGGTCTGTACGTGGAGCTTAGAAGGATGAGCTTCTTATTGAAACTTACAGGATACTGTGAGACCTGGATAGAGTGGACGTGGACTGGATGTTTCCACTAATAGGAAAAATTAGAACCAGTGGGCACAACTTTGGGCTAAAGGGACAATCCTTTAAAACAGAGGTAAGGAGGAATTTCTTCAGCCAGAGAATGGTGAATCTGTGGAACTCGTTGCCGCAGAAGGCTGTGGAGGCCAGGTCATTGAGTGTCTTTAAGAAGAGATAGATAGGTTCTTGATCAATAAGGGGGTTGGGGTTATGGGGAAAAGGCAGGAGAATGGGGATGAGAAAAGTATCAGCCATGATCAAATGGTGGAGCAGACTCAGTGGGTGGAGTGGCCTAATTCTGCTCCTATGTCTTATGATCTTATAGTCTCTGGCGCCGTGATGCAGCAGTGCTAATCACTGCCATAGTGCTGCCTACATTGTCCATGTAAACTGGGCAAAAAATCTTTAAGTAGGTGAGAGGTAGCAATGGCATATTGGTACTGTCAGTGGACTAGCAATCTAGAGAATCAGGTCAATGGCCTGGGGATCTGGGTTTGATTCTTGTGAAATTTGAGTTCAATAAAAATCTGGAATTAAAAACTAATGGATGACCATGAAACCATTGTGTCAAGACCCATCTGAGTCATTAATGTCCTTTTGTACTCCAAATGACAATCAAATTTTGTTTACAAAAATTGAGCATCATAAAAGTTTGCTTCTTTCAGGTGAAACAGTAGAAAAAAGCAAAATATTGCGGATGCTAGAACTTGAAACAAAAACAGAAAATGCTGGAAAATCTCAGCAAGCCTGATGGCATCTGTGGAGCGAGAATAGAGGCAATGTTTCGAGTCTGGATAACCCTTGGGTCATCCAGACTCGAAACATTGGCTCTATTCTCTCTCCGGCAATGCTGACAGACCTAATGAGATTTTCCAGCATTTTCTATTTTTGTTGGAGACAGTAGAAGGTTGTTCAACAAATGCTGATTTCCATTTCATAATGCTTTAGAATGCATTCTTGTTCTTTTTGCAAATTAGTCCAGCTCAAATAAGCTAGTGTCTTTAGCCTATTGTCTGAAGCATTGGCGGTACATGTTGAGGCCATGGGGGCGATTCTGCCAAAAGTGCTGAATTGGTGGGAAAACTATTCTAGATCATGACTGTTTTTTCAGTGCAGCTTCACACTTGAATCTCCCCAATCCATGCAATGCAGAGGTCACAATTGTCAATCTCGTTAAAAACCCAGGGGGGTGGGGCCTATTTGCACCGAATTTGACAGCTCTGGAACTCCATGCATGTGCAGTGTCCCCGATCTGTCAACCTCCCTGTTTGCTGGCCAGTTCAATCGCTGGCCAGCCTGGGACCCCCCATACTGCTGTCCCTCCAACGCCCCCATGGCACGATTGCGGCCCCCACAGCAATTTGCAGACCAGCCCCACCCCCCCCGTCCCCATCCCAGAGCATCCTGACGACCAGCCCCCCCCACCACCCGCCTCCAGCCCAACCCCCTCACCCTGGCAGATCCCCCCTTCTCCCAGGAGGCAGCCCTCCCCATGAGCCCGCCTCCCTCAAACCCAGACCAATCCTCATGCAGAGTGGCAGCAAGACCCCCCCACCCCAGCCAATCATCCCTAGGCACTGCCCACAATAGGCCCCACTGCTTTGGCACTGGCCCATGCCCATTGGGTGGTGCCAAGGTGCTCCTGGGCATGGGTCTTTTGCCCTTGGGCAGTACCAGGGGGCACAGGCTGGTACTGCCAGAGTGCCCAAGTCCAGGGGGCACCGCCCTCCACTGCCCAATCTCCCGGGGGGCCCTGATTGCCCCCCTTCATTCTGGCGTGGACTCCCATAGTTCCCCCAAAATGGGGAGCTGCTCTAAACCCTGCCGGAATAAAGTACTCCTGGCGGAGTGGGAGATTCTATTGGGACTGGCAAGTTCCTGATAATGACATAGAAAACATATTTAAACTACATTAAAAAAAGATTCAAAAGACGTACCTCTCTTCTCGCCGGTTTCCAGCGTGGTCTGGATTCCGACTGTTCTCTGGCTCTGGGAGATGCGCGTGCATTCCCAGCACATGTGCAAATCCTGGAAAAAGACTGACGGCACGTTTCTCCCAACCAGAACCACCAGAAAAATTGCAGGTCATGATGGGAGAATCGGGCCCTATTATTTCTGAATCAGGCCATGTTAGTTTGCACTCATTTGGCATGAGTGAGAACCCTGGCTGAATTTCTTAGGATGAGACCAATACAGGTGCTGATGACCAGTGGCAACCAGACAGAGAAAGAAAGAGGCGGGGCCTCACATGCACTCTTCAGGGCAGAAAATCTGCCATCCTCTCCTGATTTGGCCTACATGCAACTCCAGATCCACAACAATATGGATGATTCTTTTAAAAACATGCCCTCTGAAATAACTGAGCAAGCTGCTCAGTTGAAGGGCAGTTAGGGATGGGCAATAAATGCTGGCCAAGCCAGAGATGCCCTCATCTGCTGAACGAACAGAAAAGCGGGGGAGAGTGGAAAGAGAGCTAAAGGGAAGGTTTGTGATGATTTAGCTAAAACAGATATGAAGTACACATTCCAAATCAGTGTTGTGGTTTGCAATGGATTATTTACATAGGAACGTAAGAATTATTTAATTTTTCACATATATTTTCCCACAGGATGTGTACGTTATCAATGATATTTTTCGGATGTATGTCAGTAGAAAATCTTTAAAATCCATGTACTTTCTGTGTTGCATGAGAGTAAAGAGGAATTCTGCAGTTAGATAATAAATTTGTTCATTTTAAAATATCAACATCTCATATATTTTATCACATAGACAATTTCCAGCTATAAGGGCAATTTTGAGATTTCAGTTTCCCTCCAGTCTTATTTATTTAGTATTAATATAATGATTTCTATGACAACCAATGCTGTTTAAGTTTGCAAATTTTTGAAATCAATATTACAATATGTTCAAATATTACAATCAATAAAAAGCTGTTTAAATTAATCAGATGACTTGCCAATGAATATTTCTCTGGTCTAGGAAAGACCGTTAATTCACTTGTAATAACCCATATTCCCATCCCAGCAACATTTTTAACATTATCATGGGGCCCCGGGTGTGCAATTGCAAACTACCATAGAGTTGTTGTATTCTGTCACCAACAGACTACATCCACTTCTGCTATGTTATTAATGCACAGAAGGTATGCATACATGTATTAATTCAAAGATTTAATTACATCAATAAATTTGCAAAGTTGTGTTTGAACATAGCTGTTGTTCATTATTTGTTTGGTTTTTTTAATTTTATTATTAACATAGATGATGCATTTTATTCCATATAACCACAAAATCAATTGCAAGAATTACTTCCTTGCAAGCTAATAATTAGAATTGCCAAATCAATGTGCTACTTGGGGTAAACAAAGAATTATCAATCACAGAAATACCTTGCTGCAACAACCCTAAGTTTAATTATTATGAAGAGCAATTAAACATCATATTATATAATCTAAACTGGCCGTTTCAAAATTGTCATTGGGAAAATAATTGATTTTGTAGTTATACTTTTGAATTTAATCTTGTGGCCTGCATTTTGTTTTGAGTATAAAGAATGGCAATTGGAATTAAGTTGTTTTAACCCTTACTCAGCCTATCTGAAAGACTGAACAGAAACTAAAAAGTCACACATTATAATAGAATGAAAAAAAAACTTTCCTTAAATGGTTCGAATCCTATTTTCAAAGTTGGCAATTTGTATATATCAAGCTCATGATTCATGCAAATAGTATTTTAGAATTTTCTGCACGTTGTTACACAAACTTCCTGTATATTGCAATGGGGTTGTCCTGACTTCCGTATGTAACTCAGACTTTACGTGTGGTGATGCAATGGGATTAATAGGTAGGTAGTCTATTTTACAACAAGGGAAATGATATACTGGAGAATTATAGCACAGCCTTGCATTTATTTCTGGTTCCAGTAGTGGATTTCCACGTAAGTGGAAATACATGAAGGCGGCAAAGTACAATGCAAGCTTAGGTAACTATATTTATATTTTTAAAGGAAAACAAATGCCGAAGATCTGTCGATTATTTCACAGTTAATTTGTGACATGTGGAAAATGAAAAGATAGGGAATATTCATATTCTTTTAGAACACAAATGTTTTTGACTTGTTTAAAGCATTCTTATTTTCCCATCCTTTAAAGGTGATACTTTCATATGGAAACCTGACAATAAAACATATTTAGAATGTTTCTAAGCTCTAAAGCAAATTTAGAACCAGTGAGGCCGAATATGCTCAGAAATCAGTAAAATTAGGCCAATTAAAGTGATCTGGTAAGTTAGACTGTAAAGTCCATAATTGACTGTAAGTGATTAAAAAGAGAGTTTTGTGAGTGGGCGATTGTCTGGAAATGAGAGTTATCGTTCTTGTCAACTATAGCATAAAAATGTGACATTGTAGTAATGTTTTTTATTTCATTTCTTTCATTGTCAAAAAGCATGCAACAACTCTTTAAAGATAAGTAAAATTTTACAAACATTTTGCAATCAGAATTTGGCGACGTGTTGGTGCTGGCGAGAAAAATGGAGCGAATCCTGCCAACGACTCCAGTGTAATTTTTGACCAGATCGTGAGCCTCATTGACAAAAGTTTTATGGCCATGAGAATCACGCTGTGTCTACAGCGGCCTCCCTCTGATTCACCTATCACGGCTCCAATACATTGTGCGATTCACTGGGGAACTCCATATAAACAGCTCTCCAGTACTTGTTCCACAGCTACTGCAGGGAATGGCAGCCAGGAAGGCTGCACCATGATTCTCAGATGGAGCCCTCACCAGACTTCATGATGGAGTTCAGCAGAAGCAGGATGCACTCTACCCTGCTCCAGGAGAAAGCCTCCTGCCAAGGCCACCATGCCTGCCTGGGATGCAGTGGCAGTCTTGGTGATTGCAAGCTTGCTGCAAAAGAGGATAGGATAGCAGTGCCACAAGATGACTGATCTGCGCTCAGCCAGGGTAAGTGAGACTCATGCAGATTTTTTCTGGACCCCCTTGCTACTCCACCTTCATCTCTCACCCAGCCACTTTGGGCTTTACCAATACCTGTAAGGAGGCCCTCCTCCCCCTTTCCCCTTCCCACAATCACCTTGTTCCTCCCTACTCTCTGCCACGCTCCTCACACTCCAGCTCCCACTCAAGACCCATGCCTGCCACACCTCATCATCATCATAAATGTCAACACCGCTGCTTACACATTCCCTACCTGTCGTTGCACGACAAAATAAGCCACAACAAGCATGAGCAAGTACACTCAGCCAGAGCTCAGAACCCTCATGCTCTTCAAGGAGAGGGCCCACAAGCTGCCAGGGAGGAAGAAGAGCACGCATGCACTGATGGTGAAGTGGGGGCAGCATTCAAATGTGAGATTCTTCAAGTCATGCTGTCATTCCTCAAGCCTCAAGTGAGTAATCAATGCCCCCTCCTTTTTCCCATGTGATGCACTAATGCCATCTCTCTTCTCTTGCAGGCAAAGCAGCCGAGCAGGCCAGACCATCCTCATGAACCCTGGACCCACCAGACTTGAGCAGCTCTGAGGAAGACTCCTCAGACCCCACCACTGAAGATGTGTCAGAGTTGTCACCCGCACCTGGTACCAGTGCAGGTACTCACACATTGGTGGGATCACTAAATAGACAAGCTTCGGGATCACTCACTAGTAAACAGCTGAAGATCCACAGCAGGTGAAGGCAGGGATGTCCCAGAGAACCAACTCTGGAGGGATACCAGAGGCCAGGATTTTGCTCAGCTCCTGGGTGACGATGTCCTCTGTATCTGGTCATCCCAGAGTTGATGGAACTGCAGAGACACAAGCATCAGGAAGGGATGACAGCATCCATCCTCAGATTGCAAGGCCAACTGTAGGAATTCCATTGCCTTCCATCCGAAACGTTGGTTTCGTCACTCCAGTGCAATGACATCAATACTGTAAGGGTGGTGTCCACAGTAGAGACCTTGGTGTAGGGCGTGCATTCCCTGACAGGGGATGTCTGCACCATGGTTGACCTCATGACCTCTATATCTGAGGGCATAAACTCCATGGTGCAGTGCTTCAACTGCATGGTGGCAACCCATGAATGTCTGCACCAGAAACAGTGGGGCATCTGGTCCTCACTCGTGCTGCCTCTCTATCATATGGAGGACCACTGAGCCCATTGAGTACCGGACTGGATGAGGATCGTTTGGTGCACAGCCCAGGGCCTTCCATCCAGGAGACCCTGCGGGTATCCAGCCAATCTGAGTTTACCCTTCCTGTGAGAGACACTCCTCCAGCCTCAGACACTAGTGAGGGCAGCACAGAAACAACCGTGCTGCCTGAAAACAGACTAGTATCCTCAAGGTCCAGGCCCCTGAGGGGATGCCTGCCAAGGTCATTTCAGACAATTGGGTGTGGAAGTCAACATGTCTCCTCAACCTCAGCTGCAGATCCTAGGAACACACTTAGATGTAATGGGAGGGTGAGAAAATTAAGAAGTAAAAGGCACCTATTTGACATGGGTGAAAGTAGGCACAAGTATCGAGAGGCCATCACTGTATATAGTAACAAATAATAAATCACTCCATTCATTCATAGAGTCTCCAGCCTGTCATTTCATGCTGCTAAGATCAGCAAACCTATGTGCACACCCAGCTTTTCATTCCTCTGAACCGTGAGAATGGCTGTGCTATGTCTGTCCCAACTAAAGTGAGGGAAAAGAAGACCTGATGCAGGCAACTCCGCCCCCGCCCAGTCCCCAGCCATCCTTACTGAAATCCCGTTCATGGAGGTGCAAACCTTCCCACCCATCCATCAAGACTAGAACAATTCAATTTTGCATCCCTTCATCTGAGTGGGAGAGGCCAAGGGGTTGTCGAGGTGCTGATTGCTTCGCCACTTCAGTTGTAAGACGAAAGTGAAAACCTGGCCACATACTTAGAGGGGCCTGCAGTGCCTGAGACTATCATTCCAGTTTTGATGAACCCCATAATGTGCCTATTCATTGGCAGAGCACAAGCAGTGCTCTGTTCGGCAGGAGACAGACACACCGTTTTGTTCTGACTGAAAGTCATCATTATTCCTCTACAGAGTCAAGCCAATGGCTTTTTTCTCCTACCATTGCAAACATACAACCTAATTGTTAAATACTGCTGACACATAATCATTGGTTTGACCATACACCCATTGTGGAGGACTGCACCGTCTGCTACTTCCACTCATCCCCAGAACGAGAGGTCAGGACATCACTTTCTTGTCGCTCAATTGGACTCTGTCCACCGCCCTGTATTCTTCCTTCTTCTCAGCATCATCAGGTCCATTGCCCTCCTTAATATCCTCCTCATCCGAAGAGATCTAGTACTCACCCATCTCCTTCGGGTCTAGGTTGTTTCCCTTCTGCAGTGCTACATTGCGGAGACCACAGTAGAGGGTAATGCGAGAGACCCTCGGGAGTCTGTATTATAGGGCAACCCCCTACCAGTCCAGGCACTGGAACCGCATCTTCAACGGCCCAATTGCCTGCTTCACCAACGCTTGCATTGAAGCGTGAGCCTCATTATATAAAGTCTCCGCTATTATATATAGCCTCCACACTGATGTCATCGGCCACCTCCTGAGTGGGTATCCCTTTGGCTAAGATGCAAATAAGATCAAGCCTTGGAGGAGGAACTACACCTACTCCAATCAGCTTGGATCATGTAGGTCAAGCCCAAGACAGGAGGTGAGAGCCCTGTCTTGTCAGCTTGGATCGGGAATGTCCCAACTTGTTGGGACTCTGAATTGGCTTTAATTTGACTTGATTGGATTGGAATAAAGTAAACAAAAAAAAAAATCCCTTGTCTGTCATGGGTGGTCTCTGGGAAACTGACATATATTTGCATGATGTGCATTGTGTGGTGACAGACAGGTTGGAATGGAATCTCTTGTAGTTCCTGAAAGGCGCCATATGGTGCCATGGTATCTTAAGAACCACGTGGGTGCAGTCTATTAGATCTTGCACCTGGGCATATCTGCCTAAGGTGCTAGCATCCTGGCTTATCTGGTCCTGGTCACAGTTGGTAAAGATATCAACTCTGACATAAAGGTCATCTATCACCTGATGCATTTGGGAGCATCAGAGTTGGAGGTGACGCAGATATCCTCTGCACTATCCTGGAATGAACAGCTAACATAAAAGTTCAGAGCAGCTGTAACTTTAAGGGCCATGGGCATTGGATGTCCTCGAGTTCCATGTGGTGTCAGCTCATGCAGTATATGGCAGATGTGGTCTACTGTTTGCTAGGATAGATGCAGTCTTGCCGCTAATCCTGGCCACGTGCAGCAGCACACCGTTGTCTCTGCCGATGGTCAATCCTGATCAGTAGAAAGGCCAACTCAACAGGTTCATTGATCCCTATTATTCCTTGGTTCCTTGATTCCTATAATTCCTATTATTATAACACCATTATTTCTATGAGAGTCATCTCCAAACTTCGTGGCCTTGGGCTTCAGCTCCTCCCTCTGCAACTGGATCCTAGATCCACAGACCACAGTCAGTAAGGATAGGTAACAACACCTCCCCCATGATCATCCTCAACACCAGTGCTCCGCAAAACTGTGTTCTCAGTGCCTTTCTATCCTCCTTATACACCTATGACTGTATGGTCAAATTTCCCTCCAACTCGATTTTCAAGTTTGTTGATGACACCACCGTTGACATGTGATCAGCAAACAATGATGAGACACAGTACAGGGAAGCGATAGAGAATTTGGTCAGCTAGATGCGACAACAGTAATCTCTCCCTCAGTGTCAACAAAATGAAGGAGATAGTCATTGACTTCAGGAAGTGTAGTGGAGGGCATGCCCCTACATCAATGGGGACAAAGTTGAAATGGTTGAGAGCTTCTGGTTTTTAGGTGTCCAGATCACCAACAGCCTGTCCTGCTTCCTCCATGCGGACACTATAAGAAAGCCCACCAAGCCGCTACTTTCTCAGGAGACTATGAAAATTTGCCCATACAACTCTCACCAACTTCTACTGATACATCATAGAAAGTATTCTTTCTGATTGTACCACAACTTAGTGTGGCTCCTGCTCTGTCCAAGACCATAAGAAACTACAAAGGGTCATAAAGAAGCCCAACCTATCACTCAAACCAGCCTCCCATCCATTGACACTGTCCATACTTCCTGTTGCCTCAGAAAAGCAACTAGCATAATCAAGGACCCCACACACCACGGACACACTCTCTTGCACCTTCTTCCATTGGGGAAAAAAGATACAAAAGTTTGAGGTCACATACCAACCAACTCAAAATCAGTTTCTTCCTTGCTGTCATCACACTTTTAAATGGACCTACTTGCATTAAGTTGATTTTTCTCTACACCCTAGCTATGACTGTAACACTACATTCTCCACTTTGGCTTTTCTTTCTCTATGTACGTTGTGTTTTGTCAGTATAGTACTCAAGAAACATTACTTTTCTGTATATTAGTACATTTGACAATAATAAATCAAAACAAATCAAATTGATTTTCATGAATCATGTGCTGAAAGAATGAGGACACCACAGTGAGTGCTGAAATGTCGTTAGAGTCCTGACCCTCATCACGCCATCATCTGTAAATTCCATTCAAGCGCTTCCCATTACCTGTGTGAATTTCTGCTGTCCCTCAGACCACCACTTTGACTTTACAGCCGTATGCCTGCATAGCTTCCTCTGTACTCCAGCAGGATAAACAGTGTTCAGCCTTCATTGTTTCATGGCGTCCAACCCACACATTCCGCCCCCCCCCCACCCCCAACTTGCCACCAAAGAACATAATTCCCAGTCATGCACAGCGATAATGCTAAAATCTATCAGAGAGAATACATGACAACAAGATCTGCATCCTGACAGGGCACCTCAAGAAGGTGCCAGACATCATATTAAACAAGGGGAGTGTTGTCACCATTCTACCTTCTCTGGGAATTCTCACAGTGCGAGTTGGGTACTGCTATCTTGAATTGAAAGACACTTATACATTTTAGAGCTTGGTGTTCCAAATAATCAACCGTTGTCCCTGGACCATGCAACTAGGTCTAGGTCTTGATATTAAACTGGCATGCTGGACTCCTGAAAGAATCACCAGTTAGTCATTCTGGAAATATTCATCTTGATGAGTCACAGATAAATCCTGAGAGATCTGCAATTAGCTTTTGAAGCAATTCCCGGCAGGTCAGCATCAGTCTTCGGGGCTTTTAGTGCTGTGTAGTTCAGCAGACCTGCATGAGAGCAATAACCCCCTGACAGTCAGAATTCACTCAAGTGGATTTAAATTTCCTGACCAGGAAGCTCCTCTGGCCTCATATCATTGATAGAGCTTTCATCCGCATTCAACCTCCTGCAAGTGAGAGGGTCTTTATGCCTTATGGGGCAGGGTAGCTCCCCACCACTGATACCCCCACACTGCCCTCGCAGTCTGGCGTCTCACAAAGCAGGATCTCATAATTGCACCAAGTACTTCCCCGTTGTTGTGGACATCACCCACCATGTTTGTAGCTCTCAACCAGGAAAGGCATCCCCTCAACTACTGTTTGAGCACAAACCCAGCATGGAGAAACTGGGAAGAAATGCCTGCTTGGCAGTCAGCATATCCCCTTGGAGCAAGAGGTGATATATTTGAAGAGAAGGTAAGGCCTCTGAGCTACCCACCCACAGATCCAACCCTGTCCCCCAGTGGCGATAGTGACCTTTGTCCCAGCCCCAACTTGAACATCCTTGCGTCCCTGGAATTCTCCCCTGTGCCCCTTGAGTGTTGGAGTGCATGAGAGATAATGGCCATCTGAGTATTCACCTCCGATATACCCCTCGGAGGTGACGATGCCAGGTTCACGCCTATGTAGACATGTTGTAAATGATGCCATTGTGACATCATGTCAATGCCACCTGAATATTTGGTGCGGCCTCAATATCTGGCGTGAGTGTTTGCTTAAGATATGCTGTACATTCATATTAGGTTCCTGTCCTTCCCCAGCGTGTTCCACATCACTCCACTGGTAAGGTTCATTCAAAATCAGAAAAAAAGAATCTCGGCAGCAAGAATCACGTTTTCTTGAACTCACTGCATTTTGAGCCCACGTAGCCAGTCCCATGGACAGAGAGATTGGGCTCAAGATCCCACCCTATGTTTTTTTTAATTTAACTCCATAGCTGCTGAAAATGTTTGAGGATTGAAAATAAATATTTTGAAAATGACAAAAAGCATTTAGTAGGGATAGATTCAAGGCTTTTAAGAAGTATTGGTCGGTAAGTTACAATGCAGCATTTTCTCCAATCCAATCTGCTGGGATTGTGGCTTTATTCATAGTGTTAAACGAAATAAGCTTCATTGATATTTGTGGTACTCAGTATTACAATATTCTGCAGTTTTGACTTAAGCATCAGTCACACTCTGTAAGGATTAATATAAAGAATAATGAATACGTTAGAATTATTATCAAATAGTAGCTTGATTAAAAGGAGATCAAAGATGCACCGTATTGTAGCAGAAAAGCTCACATAATTCATGACCGTAGAATAATGGACAAGCACAAGCACATCATTTATGTCTATCCCAGACCTGTATAGACCAATTTAAAAATTAATCCGCAAGCCTCGCTTTTTCTTCTGATTCAAAGTTTTGTCCATTTCCCCCTAAGTATGCAAAAAATCAATCTCCAATAACTTACAGTGGTAAAACGTTCGATGCTCCAACAAGTTTGTCTCAACCTCTCTCCACAATCTCTAAATAACAATATTAAACTGATGACCCCTTGTCACTGAATTCCTTGTTCAGCCTATAAAACTCCATCAAAATTTTCAAGAATTATTACGTTTCCCTTTGACTTTCTCTGCGGAAATATGTCAAAGTTTATCTTCAAAATGAGAGCTTTCATTCCTAGCGCTGGCTTTAATGTTCTTTCTATAATGGAACATTCAGAATTACAACTATGGCCTGATCGTAGTTTTGCAGAAACTTACCATTACTGCTTTTCTGTTTAATATATATATATATATAAACCTAAATTGCTTTTGGTGTTTTACAGATTTATTTACCAATTTACTATTGCACACACTTTCCAAAGATATGGATCTCTAGAGCTTTCTCTTTATCTGCAACTTTCAGCATATTTCATTGAATATGTGCTTCCATTCTTTATATATTTTTATAAAATTCTGTGCTTTCCATTTCTTACCAACAGTAGGTTCTGCTATTAGACTGTTCATTCCACTGACCAGATGTCGTTTAGAGTTCTTGCACACTTTTGTGTATTTAGCAATCGTGTACTTTGATTAACGCGCATGGTATTCAACCTTTCCAGGATATTTAATATTTTTAGAGATAATCTGGCAGGGATTCTTCAGGCTCGCTGTCAGCAGAATCAGGGGAGTTCAGCAGGTACTAACACACTTCTGCACACTGCATGAACTCTGCAGTGTTCCCTACAATGGATGCTCTTTACAGGGAAGTTAGGAGAGTGCCTCACTACCTTCTGTCTGACCTGGATGCCATGTCTGGAAGCCATTTTGCACCAAATGTCCAGGTGGGTACATGCAGGTGCATACTGCAAGGTTTTCTCATTGAGTACCTTACAGCTTTTTGCTTAATACGCACACCAGAACACTGAGCCCAGCCAACCTCATGCTGCCATCATTGGCTTGTGGTATCAGGGATCCGTATCCAGTGTGTTGGTTATCTAGAGGGGGCAGCTCTGTGCTGCACAGCAGCCAGCATGCGTTTGCACTGTCACGGCAAAAGGTATTGTGTGCATAATGTGAAGGGAGGATACAGCCATGTGAGATGCCATTGATGATCATGAGGGGACACGGTCCATGGTCACTGAGGCAATGAGGTGGTAACATTCGGCAGCCAGTCAATGTGGAGCATAACCCGGGATTGTTTTGGGCTGCTAGGGGTCAGCTGCATGGGGACACAGGTACTGGGAGGGGTTGAGGGGCCTAGGATGGATAACTTTATGAACCTCCTCTCACTCTGTCCTTCCCCTCCTCACCAGAACAAGAATGAATATTGGATTAGAGCCATCGCCAACCCAGGCAGGAGGCCACACCAAGTCAATAAGTAGCTGCTGGTCCTAGTCAGGATCTGGCTGCAAATTGACTGAGGGAGAGGGCAGAAGACAGTAGAGGAGGCGATCTCAGCTGTGTAGGACTCACATGTCCCTCCTTGAGCTCCCAGATGCCATGTGCTGCCAAAGTCCCTGCCTGAGCGCAGAGACAGTACAACACCTGTGCTTTGTCTTCATAGACCTGGCATCTGATGGCATTTAAGGTGATGGCTGCCCGTTTATGCCACCATGTCATTCCAGGGCTCTTGTGTGGACTTTTATGGCATTTTGCAGTTATCAGCCCACAGGTACAGCTGGGAGATAATGGATGCTCTGTTTGCCTGGACAGAGCACTACAGGCTGTGGGCTTTGCTACCATCGCTGGCATGCCACAGCTTCAGGGTGCAATAGATGGCTTGCACATCACTCTAACGATCCCGCGGAATCAGGGGTTGCCCTTTATAAACAGGAAGGGATTCCACTCCCTGGTTATGCAGATTGTTTGCGTCCACCTCGCCAATGTCATGGAGATGTGAGCACACTTCCTGGGAAGTGTGCATGAGAGCTATATCTGGGAGCACTCGGACATCTCTGGGGTCTTAGAGGCCAACTCTGGGCTGCTAGGATGGCTTACAGGGGACAATGGCTAATGCTGAGGTCATGGCTGATGACGCCAGTGTGAAGGCCTGAGACCAAGACAGAGACCTGGTATCATGAGGCCCACGTGGCCACCTGGTGTGTGGCAATTAGTGCGTTGGGCTCCTGAAGATGCGGTTCCTCTGACTTGACCGCTCTCGCAGGGCCGTGCAATACAGCCTATAAAGCGTCTCTCGCATTGTATGCTCTACAACCTTGCACAGCAGTGGGGCAACGTTCTGGAGGAGGAGGAGGACAAGGCAGATGTCCCTGCAGAGGAGGCAACCTGGAAGGTGCAGAGGACGAGGTTGAAGATGCTGGACCAGCGGCGGCAGCAATGGTCTGGCTGGGCTGGGGGACCAGGGAGGGCCTCATCACCGCTAGATTCAGCCACTAAGAGGTGGCTCCAACCCCCTCTGCCCAAGAGACCTTCAACCTCACCTCCTGAACCCTCATGCAAACTCCCCAACAGGGCAGACAGCCCAGCAAGTGACTTGACCGGGCAGGAAGTTCATGAAGATTCACTGTGAGGCAAGATGTGACGCCGTCCAAGTGCTGCAAATTCTGAATCCTGGCTGTCCTCTGACTGCACACAGACACTCTGATCCAATGCTCTGGGGTAAGGGAGGGGGTATGCTGGAGAGGCTGTTCCTCCTGGTGGGTGGCTATCACAAGAGGACACAGTTTTAGGGGGTGTGACAGGGATCTCAAGAGGTTCTGTGGAGACAGTCTGCACCCGGCCACATGGTGTGAAACCCATCCCCCTAACTACAGTGTCCACCCTCACACATGCCCTCTTGGTGACCCTAAAGCATCTTCACCTTCTGTGGTCTGCCAACTGACTTCGCAAGGGCTGGGATGGCTGGGATCTTCTGGATGAAAGGCCCCGGCATGGAGTCCAAACCTTCTTCCTCTGTTGGGGTGCCAATGGGGCTCTGTGTCACTCAATTGAATGTCAGAGCAGATGGACAGAGCTTGGCCATGGTCCGCTATGACTCAGCCATGCCTTGAACTCTGCCGCTCATGGAGACCATTTCCTGATATAGGCTTTCTACTGCAGATGCCATGCTTGCAGTGTTAGCCTGGGTACCACACAATGCCGGCACCATCACCTGTACCTGAAGGCTATGGGACTTCTCCCAACAGCTTTGCTGTTGCTGTAGTTTTGCTCACAGCCCCTCCTATATTCCCTGGCTCTGCTGCTGCACCTCCAGCAGCTTAGGGAGAATTAATCACAGCGGCCTGGCACCTGGCTTCGGGCCAGCTCATTCCTTACCTCCGGCAGAATCTGCATGCCTGCAGCCTCGGATATTCCCGACTCCACCCGATGTACATCAAAAGCTGTGTTGTGCACACCAGAGAGTGACCCAGGAGCCTCACCACTAATTTGTCCCTCATGATGATAGTCCCTGTGCTGGTGGATTATATGGTGGAAGGCTGTAGCGACTGACTGATGCTGGCCTCAGAAGTTTCTTCAGGACCTCCTTTGCGGTTTCCTCCAAGGTGTCATGGGACATCTCGGCGAGAGCAACGGAAGGACGTGGAGACTCTGGAGACGGTGCAGAGGAGGTTTACCAGGATGTTGCCTGGTATGGAAGGACTGGGTTATGAGGAAGGATTGAGTAAATTGGGGCTGTTTTCCCTTGAAAGACGGCGACTGAGGGGGGATCTAATAGAGGTATATAAGATTATGAAGGGTGTAGATAGAGTAAACAGTGGTAAGCTATTTCCTATGTTAGAGACACACAGTACAAGGGGTCACGGGCTTAGGGTGAGGGGGGAGAGGTATAACACAGATATTAGAGGGAGGTTTTTCACACAGAGGGTAGTGGGGGTATGGAATGCTCTGCCAAGTAAGGTGGTGGAGGCAGGCACGCTGGAGTTGTTTAAGACTTACTTAGACAGGCACATGAGTGGGTTGGAGGTGGGAGAATATAGGAGATTGTTTTAAATAAGCTTCATTAGCATTGGGACGTCCCTGGTAATGTATAAGGATGTGGAATGATACTAATGTTTTTCTCTTTTAATTCACAGGTTTTAAGTCGGTCCGCCTTGTTGTCTAACAAGGGGCATTCACGTGATGGGTCTGCTCTTGGATGTTCGAGAGTAGCCTAGTGCTTCATGTCGTTAGTGTGCGCTTAAACTGGACCAGATACTGGGCAACACGACAGCTCAGTGACTATCACTGTTTGCTGTGCAGACACATGGATTTGGGCCAGTGTCTGTGGGAGTTTGCGCATTCTCCCTGTGCTTGCGTGGGTTTTCTCCGGTGCTCCGGTTTCCTCCCACACCCCAAAGATGTGCTATTAGGCTGATTGGAGGTAATAAATTGTCCCTAAATTAGTTTCCCTCAATGTGGAATGCCATAATCACTGATAAGGGTCATGGGTGGAGGGGGGATCTGGTAATGTTAAAATGGTGGCGCAGGCTCATTGGGCCGAAGGGCCTGTTTCCCAGGCTGCTTTTGTTCTTTGTTCTTTGAGATGAATGGGGGAGAGGGGGGTGGGGAGGTTGTCGATGCCAGACAGGCCAGGTGCATTGAAGTCGTTTTCTGCAACAAAGGACACAAGGCTCACTGCAAGGGAGGGGCAAGTGTCTGGGCAGCATGCCACTTACTTGAAATATGTCATTTGAATGAGAGATTGGTGAATGCTGACTTCCAGCTCGCACATCAACCTGGTTGTTACCCATGGTCCTGTCCTACTCCTCTCCAACCAGATCCAGGGCTCTTTCCTCAAAGGGAGTGATGATTTTTAGCTCGGTACCCCATCCCCTTTTTTTCTCCCACTCCCGACGATTATGGGACATCTCCTGTGGGGATAGATGGAGGGATTGAACACCTGATGGTTGCAAGGATATGGGTGTCGATTGACGTCAATCAGGTGGGATCTGTCAGGCTGTGCTTCAGAAGGTAGCTGTTGTGACAGAGGTTGCTAGAGGGGTTGGAGGCAGGAGCTAGGGAATCAGATGCTGGAAGGCTGTGGGGTATGTGACGTTTGTGTACCTTTAACAAAGGTTTTTTTAAATCATGATATCTGGTGCTCTAACAGCTTCAGTGTTTCTCATTGCTGCCGAAATGTCCTTTTATTGCTCCTTAAATTGATTAAATATGGGCCTCAGGTACTTTCTGAGATTGGCTTTATGACCCCGCATTGCTAGGAAGAAAACTGGTTGGCAGGTCAGGTGATAGGAGCTCTTCCATTTTCAGTTCTAAGCTTCAGGTTAGTATTTTAGAAGGGACTGCAAGCTGAAAAAAAGTGGTTCCCTCCCTGTTTTATTTGGAAATTCTGCTGGTTAAATGAAAATAAGATCTTGCCTTCCTGTTGATTGCTTGACCAGAGTCTACCTAGAGTTCTGGGAAGCTGTTCTGACTTCAAATTGTTCTGGATGTGTCAAGAGGACTAGAACTTACAAGACTGAGAGTTTTCAATTTTCCAACCAAAGAACTCAATTCCAGTATAACGTGAGCATTAGATTTTGCTGTGTTGAACTTGTTTAAAGAGGTTTGTCTATGGAAGATTTTGGTTTGATTGGAACATCTTAGATGTATTTTTTTAAGGGCTATATATTATCGTGGTTGTTTTGTTTTTGTTTGTAATTGATAAAAGTTATAGCTAATTTTCTTTCTGTACATATTAACTATATTCTTAAGTAAACTTTGTTTGATAAAAGCTCCCTGTTGGGTCATTCAAATCGTACCTGAAGGGAAACATAACCATGCTCATCCTAGCTAAATTCAAGTTGCAAAACTTATGATCCAGGCAGGCTCCAGTAACATGTTGTAGTTTCTGACCTGCATCTAACAATTGAGGACTCTCTTGCAGGATAAAAATCTATATTTCTTGATTGATTTGGGATCATTGAACTCAAAGACAGTGAGTGGTGAGCACATTTGTGTCTTCTTTTCAGATGGTGTATTCAGGTTTAAATAAGGAGTGACTTGTGGAATAATGGCTCTTTCAGAGGTTCAGAAGTTCCTGGGGTGGAGGAAATCATGTAAGGTGGTTTACAAAAGGTGACTAAAACAATGCTTTTGGAATTGGCTAAAACATTACAGTTGACATTGCCTGACACTGTAAGGAAAAGGGAGATAATTGTGGTGATAGTTCAGCATTTAAAATTGCCAGAAACACAGAACCATTGGAAATGGCTAGAATTCAATTACCAAATGAAATAGCTTGAACATGAAAAAGAATTAATTCAAACTGAATTCAAAACAAAGGTTCGAGAGAGAAAGAGTAGTGAAATAAAAAGGGTGATCCTAGCAGAACAAAAAGCCAAAGAAAAGAATGCAATTGCAGCAGGAAAAGCAAAAAGATGCAGACCATTGCAACAGAAAAAAACAAAAGAAAGGGAGGTCATTGCAGCAGAGAAAGCCAAAGAAAGGGAGGAACAAAAAGCACAAGAAATGAAACTGCTTGAATTGCAGGCAAGGGAAAAAGAAAAAGAGAGAGAATTTGAACTTCAGAAACTGGCAATAAAAAGCGAATGTCAGTTAAAATCGGTGGACGTAAAGGCGAAAGTACAAATTGAGTATAGTGATTAGGAAGATGAAAAGGAGCAAGAGTTTTATAGTGAAAGGCTTGGTGAGGATCAATTTAAATATGTCCAAGCATTGCCAAGGTTTGGTGAGAAGGATGTAGAAGCCTTTTTCATTTCATTTGAGAAAGTGGCTAAACAAATGAAATGGCCACAGACCATGTGGATATTATTGATTCAAACAAAGTTGGTAGGTAGAGCTCGTAAAATGTTTGCATCACTACCAGAGGAGGGTACGATGAACTGAAAAAATCCATCTTAGGTGCATATAAACTGTAGGCCTGAAGCCTACAGACGAAGGTTTAGAAATTTAAGGAAAGAACGTGATCAAACATATTTGAATTTGAAAGGATCGAATAGAATAATTTTGGTAGATGGATAAGGGCTTTGAAAATACACCAGATGTATGAAGCTGTTTGAGAAATGATTATCTTGGAGGATTTTAAAAATTCACTTCCTGATATAGTGAGAACTCACGTGGAAGGTCAGAGGCTTAAAACTGCAAGATTACTGGCAAAAAGGGCAGAAGATTATGAATTAGTTCATAAATCAATGTTTGACTTCCAACATCAGTTTCAGCCTGTGAAGGATTGAAACTGGGGAAAAGAGAATTCCTCAGGTGGTAAAGGTAAATGAGATCTTGTGGGAGATAATAAAGATAGTGTATCTCAGGTTAAAAAGGAAATACAGGAGGATGGAAGAGAAATCAAAAGCCTCAGATATTTTACTGTAATAAATTCGGCTATGCAAAGTCACAGTGTTGGTGGATTAAGAAAAGCACTGGGAAGACTGACGTGGTAAAATAGGATGAGACAGTGGGATTTATTAAAGTGGTAAAAGAAAGCCAGTTGAAGCGAAAGAGGTACAAAAGAATGTGCAGCCTGGCCAGGAATTGATTGATAAACATGAACCAGATCTCTATAAAGAATTACCTGTGTGGGTAACATTTACTTATGTGTACCGGGAGGAGTAGGTAAAGAAATTAAAATTTTAAGAGATACAGGAGCAAGTCCATCTTTGACAGTAAGAGATGAGGAGTTATCTAGTTTGGAAGAAGTATTTCCAGAAAAGGTAGTAATATGTGGAATTAAGGTGAGCTTGGAGAGTCCAGTAAAGAGTGGTGAAGTAATAGTAGGAGTAATAGAGAAATTATCTTGTCCAGGAATACAGTTTATCTTGGGTAACAATATAGTTGATCACAGGTTGGAGGTGGTTGAAAAATCAGTAGAGAATCAAACAACTGAGTTATTGACGGACATATATTTTGGGATTTTCCCTGATTGTGTAGTATCAAGTTCGCAAAGTCACAGGTTAAGATGAGGACAAATCAAAGAGTGAAGCTAAAAAAGTTGAAGTTCAATTATCATAAATGATTTTTGATCAGACAATTGGAAAAGAACAAGAGCAGGTGGAGGATGAGGTAGATATTTTAGTTTGGGAAAGTTGGCAGAGTTACAACGGAAGAATATAGAAATACAATAATTGTATCAGAAAGCATACACAGAAGAGGAATCTGAGTGTATACCAGAATATTATTACTTTAAAAATGATGTCTCAATGAAAAAATGGAGACCTTTACATATTCAGGCAGATGAAAAGTGTGCAGAAGTTCATCAACTGGTATTGCCAATAGGGTATTGAAAGGAGGTGTTGTGAGTTGTGCATGAGGTAGGAGGTCATTTGGGAACAAGAAAACTCAAGCTAAAATACAGAAACATTTTTATTGGTTTGCACTGCATAAAGATATAGTTTAATTTTATTGGTCATGTCACATATATGTCAAGTCGTAGGGAAACCTCAAGCGGTGATAAAACCAGCACACTTAATACCCATTCCAGCATTTGAGGAATCATTTACAAGGGCTTTAATTGATTGCATAGGACTCCTCGTTAAAACAAAAAGTGGGAATCAATATCTATTGACTATAATGTCTCTTCAAGGTTTCCAGATGTCATCTCATTACAAATAATACAGCTAAAAGGATTGTAGAAAGAGTTATTTCAATTTTTTACTAGATATGGACGACCCACAAAAATACAGTCAGATCAAAGGTTCATTCTTAACATCAAAAATATTCAAGGAGGTTATGGATAGCTTAGGAATAAATCAATTTAAATCAACTTGGTACCATCCAGAATTGTAGGGAGTGTTAGAGTGGTGGCATCAAACTTTAAAGACCAGTGTGAAGGCTTATTGTCGAGATTATCTAGAGGATTGGGGTAAAGGAATTCCATTTGTACTCTTTGCAATTAGGGATGCACTTAATGAGTCAACGAAATTCAGTCCATTTGAATTGATTTTTGGTCATAAGGTAAGGAGACCACTTAAATTGATTAAGGAGAAATTGATGAGTGAGACTTCTGAGACAATGTTATTGTACAATGTGTCAAATTTTAGAGAAAGGTTGAATAGAGCAGGTGAATTGGCTAGACAATATTTAAAAGTGGGACAGGAAGCGGATAAGAAATCAAAAATTTGTTATTTTGCTAGTGGGAATAAAGTCTTAGTATTGCTACCAGTGGTTGGTGAACCTTTACAAGCAAGGCTTAGTGGGCCTAATCAAGTTGAAAGGGAATTGAGTGAGGTAAATTAGTTGATAAGTATGTCTGATAGAATTAAAACTTATAAAGTGTGTCATGTGAATATGCTTACAAGGTATTTTGATAGGGAAAGAGAGTAGAAGGAGGAGGTTTTAGTGGTTATAGCTCAGAGAGAAGAACCAAATCCAGGTAACTCTGAATGTGGCATTCCTCAAATTAAGTTGCATAACAAGGACATTATTAAAAATTAGGATAAGTTATTGCATTACCTTCCAAAGGAAAATCAAATTGATCTGAAAGTTATTAACATCACATTTAAAGTATGTGGAAGTAAATTTGGAAGTGTTAGAATGGTTATACATGATGCAGATGTGGGAAATGCTGTTCCAATTAAACAATTTAACCCTATAAAATTGATATAAGTTCAAAAGGAGATTGAAAGTATGCTTGAAAATTACATAATTGAATTGAGTTGCAGCGAGTGGCACTCATCCATAGTGATAGTACTGGAATTGAAAGATATCTGATGATTGTGAGTGGACTGTAAGAAAGTTAATGCAGTCACAATATCAAGTTATTATCTTATTCCACTGTTGGAGGACTGCATTGAGAAGGTGGGTCAATCAATTTTTATCTCCAAACTGGATTTACTCAAAGGTTACTGGCAGGTACCATTATCTGAAAGGGTGGAGTAGATTTACGCTTTTCTGACACCATATGGTTTATGCAAGTTTAAATGAAAAGCGCCCCAGCCACATTTCAATGATTAACCAACAAGGTCATTTCAGGATTACCCAATTGTGTGGTGTACATAGACGATCTGGTGATTTTTAGTCAGACATGGAAAGAACGTTTGGAGCATCTAGCGAAATTATTCGATCAACTTCAGGAGGCAGGCTTGGTGGTAAACGTGGCTGACAGTGAGTCTGGAAAGGTCCAAGTCACGTTTCTTGGCCATACAATTGAACATGGACAGAATCTCATGATACCCAACATAACTTCAATGTTTCAAATTGAGTAGCCTAACTAATATTGTGGTAGTCAGGGTCAGTATGGCTACCATGCATTTCAATTGATTTGTTGTGTTGATCTTATTGCCTATTGTGGGAAGAGAGGACTTTTCAATGAGAACTCATTAAAATTCTAACTATGCAAAAGCTGGATTACTGTTGAATGAACATTTATCAATTTTAAGTCAGTTATTCCTTTGAGCAATATTTAAGTGCAATTAAACTATTGAAAATAATTGTTTCTAATAGTTTGTGTTTGTAGATTAATTTATTTAAATGTTATTATCAGAGGTTACAAAATATTGCAAAATCTGAGGAAGGTATTTACTGTGGGTTGTTTGCAAGCAAGTTTTCTGATTGTACCATTTTGATAATGTTACATTTAGTTACAAGAAAGCAATCCTTGGAAGATACCTAGTTATTGAGTCTGGCAAGCAGGGCCTGATAGAGACCGCAAGGCTGGCTCCACAGAAATCAGGGCAATTTCTGCAGAAGATGCCCCACATACAATGGAAAGTAAACACTCCAGCACCCTCCCCACAGACATGGAGGACCCCTCTCACAAGCATATGGGACACCCCTTACAGCACAAACAACATAGCTCTTTCTCCCCACCCACCCCCTATCAAAGCACAAGCGATGCGGCTCCCCCTCAACAAACATATCAGGAACCCACCCCCTCCCCAAAAGGGCCCCTTGCAATCAATACCAACCTGCTCCAGGCCCTCTCCCCTCAGGTAGCTATATTTACCTCTGTGTATCTGGGAGATTCCTCTCGACTGATTCACACCTTTATATTTAGTGATGGGGGGGGGAGTCATTTGGTTGCAAGCTCACTAATATTATAGTATATTGAAATGTATTACAACAAAGTTCTCGCCGTTTGTGGGGGGAACTGCATTACATTACTGGCAAGGGGCATGGGAAATCGGAAAACATAATCTTGCCAGCAAGAATCTCATTTCCTGATTCTTCTGAGATTTTGCAGCTGTGTCACTGTTCACACTGATGGTGAACTCAGGCTCAAAATCACCCATCTAGTCTGTTATCATTGAAACCACCTCAATACAAACTGGACATTTATCTTCACACAAATTTATCTGTGTGAATGAATTCCATGCATTTTCTCACCTTTTGTGTTGATATTAAATTGTGGATGATCCCAAGATGCTAAAATGGTTTGCAGCAGAAGCAAGTGTCAGTGTGTCATGGTGCATGTTAAACTTCACTAGTGTTACCTCAAAACTGGCAAGGATTTGTTAGAGTCAGACATAATTGCTTTAATATATATTGGAGAATGAAAATACACAGACATTTTATTTTTAACACATAATGAAACAAATATAACTATATTTCATTGCCTTTTTATCATTATTTAATGTAATGTCAATATCACTGACAAGCCCAACGTTTTTGTCCATCAATAATTGCCCTTGAGAAGTTAGAGCTGAGATACTTCCTTGAAGCACTGGAGTCAATTCCTTTTTTCATTTTTGCATCATAATTTTGTATAACACAGTGGCTTTCCATGCCATTTCAGAAAGCAGTTAAGAGTCAACCACATTGCTGTGGGTCTGGAGTTACATGTAGGCCAGAGCAGATGATTTCCTTCCCTTAAAAGTATAATGAACCAGATGGATTTTTACGACAATTGATGATAGTTTCAGGGTCACCATTATTGAGATTGCTTTCAGTTCCAGATTTAGTAATTAATTGAAATTATTTTTTTCCAGAAATATACTTGATTCATAAAATTTATGAAAGTACATTACCTGGTTGTTCAAAACTGATATTACATAAGGTTCAGACCAAATCTGTTTCTTCCAATACTGTATGTTACTATATTTGCAATTACAGTTAGTATTTGCAAGATGCATTACATATCAAACATACAGCCAAGGGTTTTCACCCAATTCCAGCTTCTTGGTGTACTATGCCTGAAAGTGCCCTTTCCTCTCTATGTCTTTGCTGCTTCAAGCTTTAGTGTAAACTTCAGCAAGTATTCCTTGACCTTGCTTTGTGGAAAACCACAAGGTTTTGTGCAGACCAAGGAATATCAGCTGGAGCTGATATTTATCTCAGTGTTTGACCCTTGACCCCATAGAGCACAGAGTCCTGCATCTGGATCAAGAATCCCGAAGGTTGTGTTGCTTGCCTGGTGCTCAGGTCCAGGATATTTCATCTGGGCTGCAGAGGAACTTGGAATGGGAGGGTAAGAATCCAGTTGTCGTGGTCCACGTGGGTGCCAACAACTCAGGTAGAACAAGAACAAAGGCTCTGCAAAGGGAATATGAAAAGCTAGGAGCTAAATTAAAAAGCAGAACTAACAAGGTGGTAATCCCTGGATTACTACCTGAGCCACGAGCAAATTGGCGCAGGGTCAATAAGATTAATGCGTGGCTTAAAGATTGATGTGGGAGGAATGGGTTTGAATTTATGGGACATTGGAACCAGTATTGGGGAAGATGGGACCTGTTCAGATGGGATGGTCTTCATCTGAATCGTGCTGGGACCAGAGTCCTGGCGAATTGTATAACTAGGGCTGTAGATAGGGCTTTAAACTAAATAGTTGTGGGGAGGGTGCAGGGGTATGGGGAATTACAAAATCAAAGGGTAAAGGAGAGGGTACGAGTGCAGGTTAATGATGAGGACATTCAACTAGTTAAAGGAGTTGAGGGCTCAGGATAGGTTAGTAATGTTTCCAGACCATGTAATAGGACAGAGAGTATAAAAGGTGGCAGGAATCTAATCTCAGGCGGAGTAAAAAAGGTGACAAGCACAAGAGGAGAGGTGGTCAACGCAGTGCAGGGAGATGGTCTGGGGAAGGATAACAAGTTTGCAACAGGTAGGGACAAAGCGTGCAAACAAAAGAATGCACTAACAAATCGGGTCCAGATAAAGGCTTGCATAAAGACACCTTACCTGAATGCACGTAACATTCAAAACAAAGAGAATGAGTTAATGGCACAAATGGGTATGATCTAGTGGCCATTACAGAAACGTGTTGCAGGTGACTGGAACTGGGAACTGAATATCCAGGGGTATCAGACATTTTGGCAGGATAGACAGGAAGTAAAAGGAGGTGGGGTAGCTGTGTTAATTAAATATAACATCAGGGCAGTAGTGAGAGACGATATAGGCTCTAAGGAGCAAAATGTGGAATTGATGTGGGTGGAGATAAGGAATAGTAAGGGGACAAAGTCACTGGTGGGCATGTCTATAGGCCCCCAAATGATAACTTCGAGTGGGGCAGGCTATAAACAAGCAAATAATGGATGCGTGCAGAAACAAAATGGCAATAATCATGGGGAATTTTAACCTGCATATTGATTGGTTGACTCAAGCCGGACACGGTGGGCTTGAGGAAGAGTTCTTAGAATGCTGTTGGGATTGTTTCCTCGAACAGTATGTTACAGAACCTATGAGGGAGCGAGTTATCTTGGATCTGGTCCTGTGTAATGAGACAGGTAAAATTAAAGACCTTCTTGTGAAGGATCTTCTTGGAATGAGTGATCACAATATGGTTGAATTTCTAATACAGGTAGAGAGTGAGAAAGTAGGGTCCCAAACCAGTGTCCTCTGCTTGAATAGAGGGGAGTACGATAGAATGAGGGCGGAATTGACGAGTGTAGCACAGACTACATTCGGAAATGGCAGAGGCCTTAAATAAGTTTTTTGCCTCGGTCTTCACGGAGGAGGATGCGAATAGTTTGCCGGATATTAAAGATAGAAGGATGGTAGGAGTTGAGGGCCTGAATGTGATTACTGTCACTAGAGGGGTAGTGCTTGATAGACTAACGGGACTGATGGTGGACAAGTCCCCAGGACCAGATGGAATGCATCCCAGGGTTCTGAAGGACATGGCAGAGGTGATAGTGGATGCCTTAGTGATTATTTACCAAACTTTGCTGGATTCCGGGGAAGTGCCGGAAGATTGGAAAATGGCTAATGTTATGCCGCTGTTTAAAAAAGGTAGCAGGCAAAAGGCAGGGAATTATAGGCCGGTTAATTTAACGTCTGTAGTTGGAAAAATGCTTGAATCCGTCATCAAAGAAGAAATAGCAAGGCACCTAGAAAAGAATGGTTTGATAGAGCAGACGCAGCACGGATTCGTTATGGGGAAGTTGTGTTTGACAAATTTATTGGATTTCTATGAGGATGTGACTAGTGTGGTAGACAGAGGGGAACCGGTGGATGTGGTGTTTCTCGAATTTCAAAAGGCATTTGATAAGGTGCCGCACAAAAGATTGCTTCAGAAGGTTAGGGGGCATGGAGTTGGGGGTAAGGCGTTAGCGTGGATAGAGGATTGGTTGTCTAATAGGAGGCAGAGAGTTGGTATCAATGGGTGCTATTCTGATTGGCGGTTGGTGACTAGTGGATCGGAGGGATCGGAGCTGGGGCCTCAGCTATTTACCATTTATATAGATGATCTGGAGGAGGGGGCTGAGTGTAGGGTAACGAAATTTGCTGATGACACAAAGACGAGTGGAAAAGCAAATTGTGCAGAGGGTGTGGAAAGTCTGCAGAGGGATCTGGATAGGCTGAGCGAGTGGGCAAGGACCTGGCAGATGGAGTACAATGTTAGCAAGTGTGAGGTTATCCACTTTGGCAGAAATAATAGTAGGAGGGATTACTATTTAAAGGGCGAAAAGCTGCAGCATGCTACGGTGCAGAGGGACCTGGGGGTCCTTGTGCGTGAGTCGCAAAAACCCAGTCTGTAGGTGCAGCAGGTGATCAAGGAGAATGGGATGCTGGCCTTTATAGCAAGGGGAATAGAATATAAAAGCAGGGAGGTCTTGCTGCAACTGTACAGGGTACTGGTGAGGCCGCAGCTGGAGTACTGTGTGCAGTTTTGGTCGCTGCTCTTGCGCAAGGATATTTTGGCCTTGGAGGGAGTGCAGAGGAGGTTCACTAGGCTGATACCGGAGATGAGGGGGTTAGATTATGAAGAGAGACTAAATAGACTGGGTCTGTACTCGTTGGAGTTTAGAAGGATGAGGGGGGATCTTATAGAGACGTATAAGATAATGAAAGGGATGGATAGGGTCGAGGTAGAGAGATTCTTCCCGCTCAGAAAGGACAGCAGGACTAGAGGGCACAGCCTCAAGATAAGGGGGGGGGTAGTTTAGAACGGAGTTGAGGAGGAACTTCTTCACTCAAAGGGTGGTGAATCTCTGGAATTCTCTGCCCGTTGAAGTGGTGGAGGCTAGCTCGCTAAATATATTTAAGTCACGAGTAGGTAGGTTTTTGACAGACAGGGGAATTAAGGGTTATGGGGAGAAAGCAGGAAAGTGAAACTGATCCACTTCAGATTAGCCATGATCTTATTGAATGGCGGAGCAGGCTCGAAGGGCGAGATGGCCTACTCCTGCTCCTATTTCTCATGTTCTTATGTTCTTATGACTAGTTGGTAGGACAGCTGAGGAACAGTGGAGGATTTTTAAGGAGATTTTTCTCAGTACTCAGCAAAAATATGTTCCGATGATAAAGAAGGAATGTAAGAAAAGGGATAACCAGCCATGGATAACTAAGGAAATAAATGAGAGTATTAATTTAAAAACTGATGTGTACAGAGTGGCCAAAACTAGTGTGGAATTAGAAGCTTGGGAAAGCTTTAAAAAGCAACAAAGAAGTACTAAAAAAGTGATAAAGAGAGGAAAGATAGATTATGAAACTAAACTAGCACAAAATAGAAAAACTGATAGTAAAAGTTTTTACAAATATATAAAAAGGAAAAGAGTGGCTAAAATAAACGTTGGACCCTTAGAAGATGAGTAGGGGGATTTAAAAATGGGAAATGAGGAAATGGCCAAGGCCTTAAACAAGTTTTTTGTGCCGGTCTTCATGGTAGAGGACACAAATAGCTTACTGAAAATTGATGGTCATGGGACTGTAACGGGGTGAGGACCTTAAAACGATTACTATTATTAAAGAGGTAGTGCTTGGTAGGCTAATGGGCCTAAAGGTAGACAAGTCCCCTGGCCTGGATGGAATGCATCCCAGGGTACTGAAAGAAATGGCAGAAGTAATAGCAGATGCATTAGTTGTAATTTATCAAAATTTGCTGGACTCTGGGGAGGTTCCAGCTGATTGGAAAACAGCTAATGTGATGCCACTGTTTAAAAACGGAGGTAGACAAAAGGTGGGTAACTATGGGCTGGTTAGCTTAATGTCCGTTGTTGGGAAAATGCTGGAATCCATCATTAAAGAAGAAATAGCAGGACACCTGGAAAAGAATGGTTCAATCAAGCAGACGCAGCATGGATTCATAAAGGGAAAGTTGTGTTTGATGAATTTATTGGATTTTTATGAAGATGTGACGAGTGCGGTTGACAGGGGAACTGGTGCATATGGTGTTTGTAGATTTCCAGAAGGTGTTCGATAAGGTGCCTCATAGAAGGTTGCTGCAAAAGATTAAGGTACATGGAGTTGAGCGAAAAGTGTTAGCATGGATTGAGGATTGGCTATCTAACAGGAAGCAGAGAGTTAGAATAAATGGGTGCTTTTCTGTTTGGCAGTTGGTGACTAGTGGCGTGCAGGGATTGGTGAGGGGGCCTCAACTGTTTACCATATACGATCTGGAGGGGACCGAGTGTAGGGTAACAAAGTTTGCTGATGACACAAAGATGAGTGGGAAAGCGAATTGCGTGGAGGACGTGGAAAGTCTGCAGAGAGATTTGGATAGGCTAAGTGAGTGGGCAAGGATTTGGCAGATGGAGTATAACGTTGGCAAGTGTGAGGTTATCCACTTTGGAAGGAATAATAGTAAAATGGACTGTTATTTAAGTGGTGAAAAATTACAACATGCTACTGTGCAGAGGGATCTGGGGGTCCTTGTACATGAATCACAAAAACTCAGTTTACAGGTGCAGCAGGTGATCAAGAAGGCAAATGGAATGTTGGCCTTTATCGCGATGGGGATGGAATATAAAAGCAGGGAGATCCTGCTGCAATTGTACAACATTTTTGTGAGGCTGCAGCTGGAGTACTGTGTGCAATTTTGGTCTGCTTATTTGCAAAAAGATATTTTGGCCTTGGAGGGAGTGCAGAGAAGGTTCACCAGGTTGATACCGGAGATGAGGGGGTTAGCTTATGAGGAGAGATTGAGTAGATTGAGCTTGTTCTCACTGGAGTTTAGAAGGCTGAGGGGGGATCTTATAGAGACATATAAGATAATGAAGGGGCTAGACAAGGTAGAGGCAGAAAGATTATTTCCACTTAGAAAGGAAACAAGAACTAGAGGGCACAGTCTCAAAATAAGGGGGAGTCAATTTAGAACAGAGTTAAGAAGGAACTTCTTCTCTCAGAGGGTAGTGAATCTTTGGAATTCACTGCCCATTGAAGCAGTGGAGACTAACTCGTTAAATGTGTTTACGTCACAGGTAGATAGATTTCTAATCAATAAGGGAATTAAGGGTTATGGGGAGCAGACGGGTAGGTGGAACTGAAGCACTATCAGATCAGCCATGATCTTATTGAATGGCGGGGCAGGCTCAAGGGGCTAGATGGCCCACTCCTGCTCCTATTTCTTATGTTCTCATCACAGAGCTGCTTGGAATAAGCCTTGACAAAAAACACTGCATCTTTTTCCAGTTCTTCTTTGTAAAGTTATGCTTTTGAAGGAGGTGGACAATGGTCTCTTCCCTACCACAGCCTCCTTGAAAGGAATGTGAGATGGGGCAGTGAGACCCCAGGCATGCACGAAGGATCTCTTGGGAAATGCCCCTCTCATCATCAGCTAAACTACACCTTGTGCTTGTTTGAAGTTCTGGTGATGACGAATTCTGCCAAATGCATTTAACAGCCTGCTCAGGGAATAGAACGAAAGAACAAAGAACAACCCAGCACGGGAAACAGGCCCTTCGGCCCAACGAGCCCGCGCCGCCGCATCACCCTACACCTATTCTACCCTGCGTATCTACAAATAGAACCCCTGACTTAGCCAGATTCAGGGGAGAATAGTGTCAATTTGGTAAAACCAATCAGCCTAAGAGCACATCTTTGGGGTGTGGGAGGAAACCGGAGCGCCCGGAGGAAACCCATGCAACCACAGGGAGAATGCACAAACTCCCACAGACACAGGCCCAAATCCATGTATCTGCACAGCTAGCAGTGCTAGTCACCGAGCTGTTGCGGCGCCCGTCTACCGGTCCAGGATCAAGTACGCACACCGACACGAAGTACTAGGCCACTCCCGGAACCTCCAGGAGCAGCCCACGCACGACCCACCGTGTGCATGCCCCTCGTTTGACAACGAGGTGGACCTCCACCTGCGGAGTGAAAAGACAAAAACGTTAATCACAAGCCTGCCTTTCCGGTGTCTCCCGAGGTTCTAACCCTTATTCAATAACCCCTACCATGACCCTCCATCCTCGTTTCACTCATGTGCCTATCTAACTGAACCTTAAACGAGTCCAACATTCCCGCCTCCACCACCCCACTCGGTAGCGCGTTCCATACCCCCACTACTCTCTGCGTAAAGAACCTTCCTCTCATATCCAAATTATACCTCTCCCCCCTCACCCTTAAATCATGTCCTCTTGTATTCGTAACCAATCTAGGGAGCAATCTCTCACTATTGACCCTGTCTATTTCCTTCAGTATCTTATATACCTCTATCATGTCACCCCTCAATCTCCGTCTTTCCAAAGAGAACAGTCCCAGTTTCTCCAACCTTTCCTCGTAACCCAACCCCTCCATGCCAGGCAACATCCTGGTAAACCTCCTCTGCACCCTTTCCAGAGCCTCCACGTCCTTCCGGTAGTAAGGTGACCAGAACTGGACGCAGTACTCCAAATGCGGTCTAACCAACATTCTATACAACTGAAGCATTAGACGGCAGCTTTTAAACTCTATACCTCTTCCTATAAAGGCTAGCATTCCATAAGCCTTCCTGACAACATTCTCCACTTGTGTCACAACCTTCATGGATTTGTGAACCTGCACTCCCAGGTCCCTCTGTGTTTCTATACTCCTAATTTGTCTACCTTTAATCACATAGCTCCTCTCTACATTATTCCTTCCAAAATGCATCACCTCGCATTTGTCAGGATTAAATTCCATCTGCCACCTATCTGCCCAATGCACCAACCTATCTATATCCTGTTGTATCACCTGACAATCCACTTCAGTACCCGCCAACCCTGCCATCTTGGTGTCATCAGCAAACTTGCTGATCACACCACCTACGCTCTCTTCCAAGTCATTTATGTAGACTACAAAGAGGAGAGGTCCCAGTACTGAGCCCTGCGGCACACCACTGGTCACTGGCCTCCAGCTGGACAAAGTCCCCTCCACAACTACCCTCTGTCTCCTATTGCCCAGCCAGTTCTCAATCCACCTAGCTACCTGACCCCGTATCCCATGCGCCTTAACCTTTTCTACCAGCCTACCATGAGGGACTTTGTCAAACGCCTTACTGAAATCCATATAGATGACATCAACGGCTTGCCCATCGTCAACCGTTTTTGTCACCTCCTCAAAGAATTCCACCAGATTCGTAAGGCAAGACCTCCCTCTAACAAAGCCATGTTGCGTATCCCCAATCAGACCGCAACGCTCCAAATGCTCATACATCCTACCCCTAAGTACTTTTTCCATTAATTTCCCTACCACCGATGTCAAACTCACCGGCCTATAATTCCCAGGGTTATCCCTACTACCTTTTTTGAACAGCGGTACCACATTTGCCACCCTCCAGTCTTCTGGGACCTCACCTGTGTCCAAAGAAGAGACAAAGATTTGCACCAGAGGCCCAGCAATTTCATCTTTCACCTCCCTAAGCAGCCTGGGATAAATACCATCAGGCCCCGGAGCTTTATCCGTCCTTACGCTACCTAAAAGCCCTAGCACTTCCTCCCTCGTAATAGATATTTCCTGCAGCTGATCCTCAGCTCCCTCTAACAGACCGCACGATTCCGAACCCCTCTCCTTTGTGAATACCGACGCAAAGTATTCATTCAGGAGCTCCCCCATTCCCTCCGACTCAATACATAACTCCCCGCTTTTGTCCCTAAGAGGACCAATTTTCCCTCTAACTACTCTCTTGCTCCTAATATAGGAATAAAATGCCTTTGGATTCTCCTTAATCCTACCAGCCAAAGCCATTTCATGCCCTCTCTTCCTTCTAATTCCCCTTTTTAGCTCCCTCCTACTCTCTCTATATTCCTCCAGCGCACTCTCCGTACCCAGTCGTTTCGACCTAACATACGCCTCCCAACAGGATCACCATCTCCCTTTCCCATGGGGCCTTGAGGCCATTACGTGTGGACCACAATCTGATGAGCAGCACAATAGTTAGCACTGCTACTTCACAGCACCAGGGACCTGGGTTCGATTCCTGGCTTGGGTCACTGTTTATGCGGAGTCTGCTCGTTCTCCCTATGTCTGCATGGGCTTTCTCTGAGTGCCCCCGTTTCCTCCCACATCCTCTGAAAAATGTGCTGGTTAACTGCATTGGCCATGCTAAATTCTCCCTCAATGTACACTGGAGTGTGGTGATTAGGGGATTTTCACAGTAACTCCATTGCAGTGTTAATGTAAGCCTACTTGTGACGAATAAATAAACTTTACTTTAAATTTCTTTTTTTGCACAAACATTTCCACAGAGGAACAGCATGGCACATTACGGCATAGTCCCATCAAATGGAGCTTTCCATGGCCATGTGGCAGACCCATCTTTCGCAATAACATGGACTGGTAGAACTTCAGTTTATGGTGGCATTTGGCGTTTGCAGTGGCTGATGGTCTACGCACAAGTTGATGCAATTGCACACAAATAATTCAATTCCAATATCTGCTATGGTGGGGTTTGTGCAGGTGTCCCCAGTGACATTACCACTATGCTACAGCCTTCCTTTTTGGTTTGTATTTTAAAGATCCATTAATTATATTATATTACATCAAATTATTTATATTAGAATGGCTTAGAATTTATTGCAAGAATAACAGTGAGTTAAAGGCAGCACACAATCCATTACAAATGTGTTAAAAAATCCAGCATTTTGTGGTGAGGCAGAGATAAACCATGAATTGCAATGAGAACAGAAAGTTAAGAACGAGGCAAAGGCGATCAGAAGCTCAAGTTCACTTTTGCAGACTGGACAGACATATTCTGAGAAATGATTGCCCATTCTCAGTTTGGTCTTCCCAGCGTAGGAGCCGTAGCGAGCAATATGAATGATAAATTGAAAGAAGTGCAAGTAAATCAAAGTTTCATCTGCAAGGACTTTTTGGGGTTTTGGATGGTGAGAGGGTAAGGATAGAAAAGGGCAGGTGTTGTATCTCTTACACTTGCATGGGAAAGTGCCATGGAAAGGGGCAGGAGTGATTGAGAAGTGGATAATGATGTCTCAAAGAGACTGCTGAAAGGGAAGGGGAGGAGAAGACATATTTAGTGGTGGTGTCACACTAGAAGTGGAAGAAATAGGAGAGGATGATTGAAGGTAGAGACTGGAATGTTGGAAGATGAGGACAAGGGAAACTCATCATTGCTCTGGAAGGAAGGGGAAGAGGTAGGAGCTGATGTGTGGGAAATAAAACGGAAAAGGTTGAGGAATCTGTCAACTCAAGTGGAGGGGAATTCACATTTGAGTAAAAAATATGATAACACAACCAAATAATTCTTTTCCCTTTCAATATTCTGAAGGGACTTGTTCCCTCCACGATATCTTTGTCCATTACCCTGTTATCTCCAACACCACTTTCTTTCCCACAGCATCTTTCAAAACAAGAACAGCAGATGCACCACTTGCACTTTTCTATCCGTAACTTCTCTTTACGTTCCTACCGTCCAGATTCCCTAACATTCTTATCAAGTGAAGCAATGTCCTACATGCACTTCTTTCAATTTAGTACACTATACTTGTTCATGAGGTGGTCTCCTTTAATTGGGGAGATAAAGTGATGATTATATGACTCTTTGTAGAATACCTCCACTCAGCCTCCAAGTGTGACCAAATCTTTCAGTCACCTGCTAGTTTCATTCTCTGCCCCATTCATATTTTAACCACTCTGTCCTCAGCTGTTTACATTTTCCAATGAAGCCCAATGATGATTTTTTTCTATGGGATGTGGATGCCACTGGCTAGACCAGTATTTATTGTCCATCCCTAGTTGCCCTTGAGAAAGTTGGGGTGGGCCGTAGTGCAAGGGGGAGGGATTTGCCATCTTGAACCACTGTAGTCGTGTGTAAGTATACCCACAGTGCTGCTAGGGAGGTAGTTCCCAGATTTTTGACCCAGTGATGGTGAAGGAATGGTGATTTAACTCCAAGTCAGAGTGGTGAATGACTTGCAGAGGAACCTCCAGGTGGTGGTCAATGAAAGATCATTGACCTGAAATATTAATTATTTCCCTCTCCACTGATGCTGCCTGACCTGCTGTATATTTCTGACACTTTCTGCTTTTATTTCAGCATCTGCTGTATTTGCTCTTATATCAGCTTTGTTGTGAATTACAATAAAATGTATAGAATTTGTGTGTGGGCAGCACCTAATTTTGGTTCCTCAAATTCTTGAATTAAAAATCAATCTGAACCCTTGGCTGGAGAATATATGGCCATATGTTTATGTGTCATGCTCCATAAGCACGAAAAGTTGGAACGACAATAGGTAGTTCAACAATATTTTAATAAACTGTGTTTAAATATTCAGTTGTTCAAACAGCCATTTCAGAGATTTACTAATCAATCAAGTTTTTATGTTCCACAGGTTAAGGAGATTAATGTTTCTTGCATTGTACGCTAAGCTCTCAGATGCCCACTATCAATTTCTACTTCTAGCAGTTTGCATGCAAAAATAATTTTAGCTGAAGAGTGAAGACAAAATCATGGCATTCATCACAAGATGCTCTTGCTGGGTCAAAGTTTTACCCAATCTCTGTAACCTTCTCCTGTTTAAAAGTTTCAGACTTTTTTTGTGCACCTCCATTCCACTATTGACAGCCTTGTCTTCACCTGTCCAGTCTATACCCTGCAATCTCTTCCATAAATTGCTCTGTTGCATCACCTAGTCCTCCTCTTTAAAAAACCATCTCTTTGACCAAGCTTTCAGTTGCATCATCTCGTTACAACTAGAATGTCCACATCAATCCACTTCCTGACACCCCAAGGTCTTCCAGTACCCAATCCCCTACGACTTTCCTCTAACCCCTCTGACACCCCGCCTCACAACTGCTGCCTACCAAGGCATGGTGCCACCGATTGCCCCCACCCCTGACATCCATACCCTTCCAGCCATCAGTCTTTTAATTTCATTTTGTTGACCCAGGACAAGATGGCCCATAACAGGAAGGTGCAGGAAAAAAATACCGGTGGAGTCTCCGAGCTGCATCTCCTGACTCCATTAGAAGAGTGAGCCATGGACCTCTAAGGCCGAGGAGAGAGCAGTGACCAATAACCAGATCGGGGTAAGGAGCCACAAAACCTTCATTCATGACCTATCTCAAGTTGTGATCTGCCCAGATACCTATCCCTCCCTTACACTGAACCATGTATCCTCTGCTACAGGAAATGGCCCCGGTAAGGCTGGGCCGTCAGTGCTTGTCGCACAACAGCTGAGACCCAGTTAATACATTGGAAGAAATCTGTGAAGAAACCTCAGAGGAAAGCACCTATCAGTCGACACAGGCATAACATGCAGCATTCACCAGTGCAGATACAGTCACCACGGTGGGACATGTCAGTAGTGAAGCTTCTGGGTCACTTTCTGGTGTGCACAACACAGCTCTAGATGCACATCAGGTGGAGGTGGGAACGTCCGAGGGCTTGGGCAGACAGAGATCTCTGGAACCAAGGAAACAGCTATCACCCAACCAGGTGTCGAGCATCTGGTATCAGTTCTCCGGAAGCTGCTGGAAATTCAGAGGCAGAGCCGGAGATTGCAGGAGAAGTTGTCGGTGACATTCCAGCAACTGCAAGGGCACTTGGAGGAGTCCAACAATTTTCAGTCGCAGGAGGAGATGCTGACATTGCATGGCTCCCAAGCCAAAACTGAAAGGGTGGCAACTGCAGTTGGAAGTCTGAGGCAGGAAATGGTTGCCCAGAGTGGCAGGGTCCAAAGCATAGCTGAGTTGCTGAGGACCATAGCTGAGGGTCATGTCTGCGGGCTTCAAAATCATGACCCTGTTACAGTGGTCAATTGCTGAGAGGCTTCATAGCTTTGTCCAGCTTCAGAGGACTATTGCTGAGAAACTCCAGATCTTGGTTCAGACTCAAAGGGCCATTGCTGAGGACTCGTACACCATGGTGCAGACACAGTTGCACCTCCATGACGGGCAGAGCCAGGTGACACTCAGGCTTCTGCAGGTCACTCCAGCTGTCCCTCCATCCCATGGAGTGTCCCAGGGACGCATCGGCACCTCAAGGGAGGAGGAAGGGCTACATCAGTAATGCCATAAAGTTGGCCGGGGCCTTCCAGGTCCCAGGCCTCCAAAGGACACTCGGCCAAATCCCCCCACCCTGCAGGGTTTCCCCTTCTACCACCCTCCCCGATCACCACTCTTGCAGAGCTCCCCTTTCCCCGATCACCAACTAGGCAGAATCCCCCCCCTCTAATCTCCAATTATAACCCTTGCAGAAGATCGCAAACCATTTGATGCCAGGAGCGGTTTGGATTTTTAGCTTTGCATGCTATTTTGCCAGCTTATTGCCATTTGTGCCACGCATGGCACAAAAAGTGTATGGTAAGATAGAAACTGGCCAAAAAACAGGCATGTTTATCATTTCTTGCTTCTCACGTTATTATACAAATTCATACACAGATCAATGAGCACAAAAAGGTCGTAAGATTGCGCACCATAGTCTCAGCGTGCTCAATTACTCAATTTCACCAGCAATGACAATGGGTGAGAGTATATATCAATATATGGGGGGTGAAAGTGCATGAGATTTGTAAGACAGGGAATGAAAGCAAATTACTATGAATGCTGGAATCTGAAACCAAAAGAGGAAATGCTAGAAAATCTCAGTAGATCTGGCAGTATCTGTAGGGAGAGAAAAGAGCTGATGTTTCAAGTCTAGATGACCCTTTGTCAAAGCTAAAAGGCATAGAAAGTGGAAGAAATTTATACTGCAGGGGAGGGAATGAAAGATTAGTCATAGCCATAGAAACCAGAAGAAAAGACTGTTCATAGCTGTCCACAGAGAAAATAAAAGTGTGAATGGCCAAATGGCATAGAAGCTGTAAGCTGTGACAGATGAAGATGTTTGGGGGTGGGGGTGGGGGGGGGGGGGGGGGGGGAGGATGCGGGTGGTGGAGGGGGGGCAGTGATAATGAGACAGAAGTAGAATGTAGAAAAGAGGAAGCGGGGGGAGAAAACAAGCCCACTGACTCCCACAGTCATCTGGACTACAGCTCTTCACATCCCACATCCTGTAAGGATTCCATCCCTTTCTCTCACCTCCTTCGCCTCCGTCGCATTTGTTCCACTGATGCCACTTTCCAAAGTGGTGCTTCTAATATGTGTTCCTTTTTCCTATCTACAGTTATCAATAGGGCCCTCAACACCGTGCAGTCCATCTCCCATGCCATGATTCTCACCCCCTCCCCTCCCTCCCAGAACAATGATAAAGTCCCCGTTGTTCTCACATTTCACCACTGCAAAGCATAATCCTCTGTCATTTTCGCCAAGTCCAGTATGATGCACTATCAAACACATCTTCCCTTCATTCCCTCTGTCAGCATTCCGCAGAGACCATTCCCTCCAGGATAACCTAGTCCACTCCTCCACTATATCCAACACCTCTCTCGTCATTTGTGGTACCTTCCCATGCAATTGGAGAAGATGTTACACCTGTCGCTTCACCTCTTCTATTCTTACCATTCAAAGTCCAAAACATTCAGTCTAAGTTATGCAGCATTTCACTTGCACCTCTTTCAATTTGGTGTATTGCATACACTGCAGCTAACATGGTCTCTTCTAAATCAGAGAGACCTAGTGTGGATTGGGTGACCACTTTGCTGAGCACCTTCGGTCTGTGCGCAGTCAGACCCGGACCTTTCGGTTGCTTGTCATTTTAACACATGATCCTGCTGCCATGCCCACATGTCTGTCCTTGGCTTGTTGCAATGTTCCAGTGAAGTTCAATGCAAACTGGAGGAACAACATCTCAACTTCCGGTTCGGCACTTTACAGCCTTTAGGTCTCAACATCAAGTTCAACAACTTAAGATGATTTGCCATCTCGGCTCCCTTTGTTTTCATTTTATTTGATTTAATTTTTTACTGTCCTCTATTGTCTTTCTTCATTTTTCTTCCCCCCCACTGTTTCCCCCTACTTCATCCCCCTTCCCTTACCTTTTCTCCCAGCCTCCGGCCCCCTGCCGCTTCTCCTTTTCTACGGTTTACCTCTGGTCCATTCCCGCACCCTCTCCCAACATCTTCATCTGTCACAGCTTACACCTTCTCTGCCATTTGACCATTTATATCCTTCGTTCTCTCTGTGGACAGCTACTACCATTCTTTTCCCCTGGTTTCTATGGCTATGAATCATCTTTCATTCCCTCGTGCCTTTTAGCTTTGACAAAAGATCACCTGGACTCGAAACATCAGCTGTTTTCTCTCCTTACAGATGCTGCAAGACAGGAATGAGCCAGACACACACACACCCTCCATCTCTCTCAAACACACTGGCTGGAATTTTATCGCTCTGCCCGCCACAGAAATCAGAGCAGGTGAGGGGCGGAACATGGAAAGGTCCGTTGACCTTGGGCGGGATTTCGGGAAGAATGAGGCTGCAAAATCCCACCCACTCTCTCACATGCACACATTCTCTGAGCAGAATTTTACCACCTTGGGTGCCTGGCAGAAATTGCTATAAGCTGGGAAAATAGCATGCAAAGCTAAAAACCCAAACTGCTCCAGACGCCAAATGGGTTGTGATCTTCCTTTTCAAATGCCGCATTATTGGCATGATGTTGATTGGATTTCAGCATCATTAGCAAGCTCAACACATAATCGTCCCCCACTGGAGGCTCTCTCTGACATGACATCACACCATGTACATTAGTACAGATCTTTAATATGTGGCTTAGGCGCAGCAGTAGCAAAGGAAAGCTAGGAGATGAGTACGGCAGAGCACCAATCTCTGGGGTGCAGGGAGCTGTCAGCCACTGTCATGGTTTGAAGTGGGGTGGGGGCTTGCATAGGTGCGGGGGAGGGGGAGGTGTGCGGGGTGCTTCGGCTTGCCTGAGGGTCCAAAGACCAGGGGTCACTACTGGCTTGTGGCTCGTATTGCGTGCATTCCTCCTGGCCACTGATTGACCCCTGAGGGGTTGCATATTAAATCGAGTCCCAATCCCACTAAGGTCGCACTGGCTACACTGCCATCTGTCTGCTGGACAGGCTTTGTGGTTTATTGCAAACATTCCATCCCAGGCCCCACCAGCAGTTGCAAACACTACGTTTGGCAGCTGTTGCCCCAATTAAGGGAACTTGGCAGGTGTTAACATGGCTCCTCAAACTGTATGAACCCTGCAGTGCTCCCTACAATGGTCCCTCATTGCATGGAAGTTATGAGAGTGCTTCTCCACCATTGGCCTGAACTGCACGCCATTCGCAGAAGTCAGGACTCCAGACATTCAGGTGGGTGCACGCAGGTCTATGCTGTATAGGTTCCCAATGTGAACCCCTTCTCAGCCACCCTCATGTGCTCTACGCGAGACAAGTTGGCACATGCTTCCAGCAATGGCCAGTGATATTGGGGGCCTGTTGCTGGGGTTGCTGGTCATCTGGAGGAGCAGACTCACGACACACACCAGCGACTCACGACACACACCAGCGACCATGTAGTTGCACAGGGGGTGCAGAATGCATCAAGCCATACCATGTGAAAGAAGGGTACAGCTATGTGGGGAGCCATTAGTAAGCCATGGTGATGTAGCAATGGCCAGCAGCCCATTGAGTGTGGCATGGCATTGGGGCTGGTGCCCGGTTGGTAGCACCCAGAGTCATGGGGACATGGGTTGCTGGAAGGGATTGAGGGGCTCAGGATGGATAACCTTATGGACTGACCGTCTCTGTCCACTCTGCACCCCACCATCCCATCCCTAGAGTTGGCAGTCATACTTGATGCTGCCATGAAAGCTGACGAACAAGCTGAAGGCCACAGCACAAGGTTGGGGGGGTGCAGGTCAGGATCGGGATCTGGTCACCCATTGGCCTGAGAGGGTGAAGGGCAGAGGACAGCAGAGATGGCTGTACAGGACCCACATATTCTTTTATGGGCTGCTGGACAATGTCTACTGCTGCAAACTGTCTCAATAGGGAGATAGTGCAGTACCTGTTCTATGTACTGGCGCTCACCTTCTGCCGGTGGCCATAAGGGTATCAACTTTTATGTTTCCAGCTCCAAAAGTGTCTTTTGCGACAGCTTACAGTCGTTTCTCACACAAGTGCATCCATGAGGTCAGGGATGCCTGGATGTTCTGGCAGGTAACACATTCATGTGTTGTAGGCCAGGACTAACAGGATGCCTGGGCTGCAAACTTTGTCGCAATCACCAGAATGCACCATGTGCAGCAGGTTATAGATGGCAGGGAGTGCCCTTTATAAACAGGAATGGGTTCCATTCCCTTAACATGCAGATAGTCTGTAGCCACCTGCTGAACATCATGCAGGTGTGTGCATGCCATCCAGAGACTGTGCATGACAATTACATCATGTGGAGCTCAGACATCCCTGGAATTTTTGAGGATTATTTCAGGCTGCTGGGATGCTTGTGAGGGCAAGGGGCTACCCACTGAGGTCATGGTTGATGACCCTGGTGTGGAGGCCTGAGACAGAGGTGGAAACCTGTTATAATGGGCCAGTGCTGCCACCCTATCCATCTTTGAGCAGTGTATTGGGCTGCTGCCTGGTCTGTTCTGGCGGTGTCCTCCATTTCAGCCCCCAGAGAGTCTCCCACATCATCGTGGTTTGCTGTACACGCCACAATCTAGTGCAGCAGTGGGGAGACATCATTGAGGAGGGGGAGGAGGACCAGGCGGAAGCCTCTGAGGTGGAACAGACCAGGAAATATGGAGGAAAAGGTCGAGGAGGAACTGGAGGATGAAGGATCCGGCAGGGCAGGTCAGTGAGAGAGGCCCTCATCGCTGTCAAGTTCACACAGTAAAGAGGCGTGGTGTACTGCAGCTCCTACCCTCACACCTAACCTCCAGCTCCAGGAGGCCTCACCACTTCTCCACCCCCTCTCCACTCCTTGTACAAACACCATGCCATGCGTCCCACTGACATCATGCCAGGGTGATGGGCCTGGGTTGGCTGCAGGCAAGAGGGTGATGACGTTTCACTATGCAGCATGCTGAGATGCTGTGCTGGAGGAACAGAAGCCTGATTTCTATCTACACTCTGACAGCACATTGGCACTCAGGTCCTTGTCTCCATTGCTTCCAAGTTCTATAACTAGGCTTCCCTAAATTATTGGCCTAGTATTGGCCTGCGACCCAGAAGGACTGGGGTGGTGGTGGCTACTCGTTAAAAGGGTCACACCAGCATCACTGTGTCATGACAGTGTGAGGGGAGCTCAACCATTCAGCTGACACCGTCACAGAAAGGAGGTGGAGGAGAAGCTGTCAGTGGGTACCCAGCCTAGATGTGAAAGGTGGCAGTGCATGTTGCAATTAAATAAGGGTAGGTAGACCCTAGGAGGGTGCATAATATAACTTTTAGTACATGAAATGGTGGTTACATCAATGCTCATTACCTTATCTTCCTAATATCACCCGTGCCCGCACTATTTCTTAACCTTCCTAACTCTATCACTATGACAAGGTGTTTTCCCAGGATCCACAGCTGAGGTGGAGGTGGCCTGCTATCTGCCATGCTCTATTGCTTCTGATGAACATGGCAGGCGTCATCTGGAGGGTAGAGACAGGGTGGACCCCTGCCTGCTTTCAGACAGCATGGGTGTTATAGTGCCAACCTCCCCTGAGGCTCGAGGTGTGTCAGTTACAGGATAGACTGGACAGCCCCGGGGTCTCCAGGGTGGAAGGCCCTAGGCAACACATCAGATGATCCTCCTTCCTGTGGGTGCTTAGGGGCCTCAGGGTTCTCTATTGGATAGAGGAGCAGCTGGAATGAGATTCAGAGGCCCCGCTGTTCTCTAGGGCTGGAATCGGTGCCTGCACCATGCATTGCCGCACTGAACCATGGAATCATGGTGCCTTCAGCCATGAAGTGTATGCCCTGAACCATGGAGTGGACATCCGTCACCATAGAGTGCACATCATACATCAAGTCATTCACTATGGATGCCACGCTTATAGTCTTGGCCTGGTTACCATGGAGTGCCAGCACAATCTCCCTGGACAGAAGGCAATGGGACTCCTCCAGTTGGCCCTGCAGTCTGAGGAGGGATGCTTGAGATCCCTTCCTGATATTTGTCTTTGTAGCTCCAGCAGCTGGGGGATAACTGAGCCTAGGGTATATCATCTGACTGGGGCTCTGCAGAGTTCTGTACTCCAGTATTCCTCTGAATCCCAGATCCCTGAGACATTCCTGCCTCTGCCTGCTGTGGATCATCAGAAGTGAGGTGCTCACCAGTGAGTGACCTAGAAGCCTGTGTACAAATGCGGCCCACCAAAGTTTAAGATATGCGCTGGTGGAGGATGAAGGTGACAGCTCTGATGCCTCTTCCATGCTGAGTTTTGATAGCTCTTTCTCAGAACTGCTCAATCTATTCTCTCCAGGAATGAGAGGATGGGCTGGGCTGGTTGACTGATTGTCCTGCAAGGGAAGCGAGAAGGCATTAGTGGCAAGGGCAGAAAGATAGGAGAGAAATAATTTTGTGATTTGTTATGGGTTCTCACATTTGTCTGTTTCTTCCACTCACCATCAGCACAGGAGTGGTCCTACTCCTCTCCAACCAACTCCAGGACTCTCTTCTTGTAGGGCGTGAGGACTTTCAGTTCAGGCATCACTCTGACTAGCTATGCCCGCTCCCACAGATTATGCTTAGGCTTGTCCTGCAATGAGATAGATGGGGAGAGCATAGGCAGGATGTATGTCAGGTCAGATATCAAGGAAGCTTGGTGTGTGTGGTTGGTGAGTGGGAGGGCAAGTGATGGGATCCCGTGAGTCAGCAGGGAGTGTTCTCCCAATTGAAGTGCAATGGGTGTGTAGATGGGCAAGTGGCGACAAATGAGAAGGGTGATTTATCCTGGCTTCACAAAGGAGGTCATTCAATTTTTTTCTGGCACTCACTAGCTGTGTGCCTGTGCAGCAAGCTTTCACTCAATGGTGCTGCCACCACCTCCCATGCGAGGTTGGTGACCTTGCTAGCAGGCGTTCTGCCTGTTTGTTGGTAGAATCTTGCCTCTGCTTGACCCCATCAAGCATATTTGTGAGCCACCCTCTGAGAACCTTGTTTTTTATCTGGCAGCCATCCCTCCAATTGGATTTGGAAGAAGTGCTGAGGAGTGCTGTAGAGGCGCTTAACTGGTGTGGCCCCATGATCGATGAGTTGAAGTGATACTGGTAAGGCAAATCAGAGGCTGGCCACCACAAGTGCAGCATGAAACCTGTGGTATGTTTTTTTTCGGAGTGCCTGAAGGTATGGTGTGATTTCTCGTTAACAATGCCAGTGGGGTATGAGCAGCAAACATGGGAGAGCAGCAGCCTTTGATTGGAGAACAAGTCCCTTGCGAATTTTCAACTTCACTTACCTGTATTACTGGCATTTTGAAACAGTAGTTCTAGGGGCCATATAAAATGTTTTCTGGTCCACAGGTAGGATAAGCCTGCTCTGAAGTTTAGAAGAATAAGAGGTGATTTCAATAAAATACATACAATTCTTAAAGGGCTTGCTGCGTTAGATAAGGAAGGATGTTTCCCTTATTTGAGAATCTAAAAATAAAGGTCACAGTCGCAGATTAAGGGGTTATCCATTTAGGACTGAGAGGATGATGTTTTTACTCAACGGGTGAATTAATGGAATTCTCTACACCAGAGAGCAACCATCTAATTTCCTTCTGAAAATAATTATGGCTTCTGCATCCACAAGTGTTTGTGAAAGATTCAAACCACTGCTTACGTAACAATCTTTTGGTCTCCTTATTTTGATTATCTTAAATTTGTACCCTCTACTTAGCATCTTATCAACTTATAGACAATCCTATTATAATTCTTCATAATTCACAATCCTATTACAATTCTTCAATGGTGGCACAGCTGTCTCACAGCGCCAGGGATCCGGGTTCATTTCCCAGCTTGAGTCACTGTCTGTGTGGAGTTTGCACATTCTCCCCTTGTTTGCGTGGATTTCCTCTGGATGCACAAGTTTCCTCCCACAGTCCGAAAATGTGCTGGTTAGGTGGATTGGCCATGCTAAATTGCTGTTTAGTGTCAGGGGAACTAGCTAGCATAAATGCATGGGGTTATGGGGATAGGGCCTGGGTGGGATTGGGGTTGGTGCACACTCCATGGGCTGAATGGCCTCCTTCTGCACTGTATAATTCTATTGAACACTTCTATCAGGCCTCTTCACAATACAATCTATAGTGAAAAAGATTTGATTTTTCATTTCCTTTCCTCTGAAAATACCCCAGTGAATTAACAATACTTTTATATCTTCTCTCTAATGAGGTGCCCAAGACTTTGCATAATATTCCAACAGCAGCTTAATTAAGTTAGTGATACAAGTTCAATATTATCTTCACAAAAAATGCTGGAAACACTCAGAAGGTCATGCATTATCTGCAGAGACAAACAGTTAATTCAGGTTGATGATCCTTCGTCAACATGAACCATTAAGGCTCAGATTTTCACTTTGGCAGAAGTGGGCAAAAATCATAAGTCCCAAGGTGGCTCAATAGTTAGCACTACTGCCTCACAGTGCCATGGACGTGGGTTTGATTCCCGGCTTGGGTCACTGTCTGTGCAGAGTTTACACATTCTCCTCATGTCTGCATGGATTTCGTCTGGATGCTCCAGTTGCCTCTCACAGTCTGAAAGATGTGCTGATTAGGTGCATTGGCCATGCAAAATTCTCCCTCAGTGTACCCAAACACGTGCTAGAGTGTGGCAACTAGGGGATTTTCACAGTAACTTCATTGCAGTGTCATTGTAAGCCTACTCGTAATCCTAGTAAATAAAATCTTAAGAAAAAACTTGGTTGCTTCCTGGAGGACCTCTGAGTGAGATAGGAGAGTGCAACTGACAGCATCAACTGCCTCCAACATGAGATAGATTCGACCCTCGGGTTTACAATGAATGGATGAATTCTTACTAGGTTAGTGCCCTAGGCTGAGCTTCCCACCTCCAGTGCCTTGGACCGCTCCACTCCTGCAATCTCTGATTCCCCCTCTTTGAATTCCATCAAAGACATGAAAAATGGCTGCACCAACCACCCCCACCCCCCAACTCACTATCTTTTCACATTTTCTCCGATTATGATGAAGCTTCTCCTAATCAGATAAGAGAACATGTTTGAGAGGAGTTGGACACTGCATGGATTGGAGCATTGGAATTTAGTTCAATGACCATTTCTCCTATTGTAAGATTATCTGCTTTTGTGTGGCAGGTCATCATTGGTGCAAATTGGACAGAAGAGTTGTGAACCAGGTGCTTCCAGAGTGCTGAGCACATCTACATGCAAGGGGGAGTCTTGGGCAAGTATGTGGTTTGCAGAGGTTGCTGGTTCCCTTTGCACCTAAGTCCCTGCCCGTGCAGATTTCCATGTCTGTTGAAGAGTGAAGGAGGCACAGCGGTCACTCCACTGCATGTGGATGCACTGAAGTGGGGTTGTGAGGTAAGACATTGCCAGTGGGCCTTAGAGCCCACATATTGGAGACTTTGTAGTTTATGTGACCATTAATGAGACTTAACCTGGCAAAATGAATAAGGTCATTCATTCTTTTTCAGCACTGTATGGTTAACCTCTGGTGCACCCCCTGGGCACTGATCCAGCAGCCACCTGTACCCATGCAGCATTGGCTTCCTTGCTTGGCCTCCTGTACTCATCAGGCAGGTAAAGCACATTCCCATGCATCTATACATGGTCCAGGAGCACATGCAGGGAGTTGTCACTGAATTTTGGAGGTGGGACAGTGGGTGATGTTGCAGACGTTTCTTTGTATTTGGTCTGACATTGTCAGTGTCCAGGTGCCTTTCAAATATGAGGCCTAGATATAAAGTGGGATGTGTGCCAACAAGCTGGCACCACCACAGAAAGAAGTCTGACAACACCAGGTTTACTTCTTACTGTGTTTACCCCAGTCCAACGCCGGCATCTCCACATCAGGACCACCACAGAAGACAGAGTGACCCCCCCAGATCTATAATTCATAACATCAGCGCTGGAAGATATGCTGTGTTTTCCCATTGGCCTCCACAGTGGGAAACACTCCCACCCCCACCAAGGGAATTAGCCCCGGATGATAGAACTCCATCCAAAATGTCTTTTTTTTTTGTTTCCCACCTTTCTAATCTTACTTTCCTGATTTTCTTAATCACTTTTAATTGTTCTACCTACTGATTTTCTACACAGGTAGAGTATTTTCCCTTGCAAGCTGCTGAGTGTGTTCCACCAGCCATCCCCCAAGCTTCATCCTCTATTCCCCCACAACCCACTTCATTTCTGCTATACTAGTTTAAATTAACTCTGATTAACCAACTAAAAAGATTGTTGGTTCTAGCTGTCATCAGATATAGACTATCCCAGTTGTTCAACTCACACCTCACGCATAGGTGATCCCAGTGTGGCAAGAATGTGTTTGCTGCTTTGTCACACCATGATCAAGATTTCCTACCTGCTTCCCTTTTACCTCCACTGACTACCCCATTCAGCCTTTGCTAGATCTAGGGTGTGAAGGAAATTTCTCTGCTATGAGCACTGTCTTCTCCTTTTGCCCTCCTCCCCTATTTCCCATTCCACAGAATCATCAATGTGCCAAAAACTCTATAAATCACAACTGAAAACCAAAATACATAATTTCACCTCACTCTCACACACCTAACACTGCACCAAGAGTCACATTCACATCTCATAACTTGCACATTCTATCAGTTTTTCAAGCACAAAATATACATCAATGCACCCTACACACTGACACACTTAGGTCTTTCAGGGATTCAAGGGATGTGGGAAGTGGATGGGAAAATGACATTTCAGCCATGATCTAGTGAATAGCAGAGTAAATTTGAGGGGCCATATGACCTAGTCCTGTTCCTATTTCTTACATTCTTATGTTCTTACCTCTCTCTCTCTTATAGGACAAGGTTGCAGACAGCTTGCAGGACCTACCAGGAGAGGACAGGAGTATTTACATGTTGTCACTCCCATGGACAAGAAATGCTCAGCTTCATTGGAGTGGACATTGCTTGAGGCATTGGCCAATAATAGGGCTGAAACTATATAATGTGAGTGTATCCTCATACCTAATTATCCTTTTTACATACCACAATTTCTTCTTGTTCATTTGGATGTGGGTACCACTGTTAAGGGCAACATTTACTGACCATATCTAAGTGCCAGCAGGTGATAATGATTCCTTTGAAGAAAATCATTATTAGCAGAGAAATGGTTTTAGGGAAGTTGATGGGATTTATGGTGGATAAATCTCTTGGGCTTGATAATCTTGGTTCCAAAGTATTTAAGGAAGTGGCCCTGGAAATAGTAGATCCATTAGCGGTTATTTTCCAAAATTCTTTGGACTCTGGACTGATTCCTACAGATTTGAGGGTAGCTAATATAAGCGTGCTATTCAAAAAAGGGAAGTAGAGAGAAAACAAGAAACTATAGACCAGTGAGCCTAAAATCAGTACTGGGGATGTTGCTAGAATCCATCATCAAGGATTTCATAGCTCAGTGCTTGGAAAGCACTTGTTTAATCAGTCAAAGTCAATATGGATTTACAAAGGGGAAACCATGCTTGATTTGGTAGAGGGAACTAAATGTATTACCTTCAAATTTGTAGTTGACACAAAGTTGGGAGGGGGAGTGAGCTGTGAAGAAGATGCAGAGATGCTTCAGCATGATTTGAACAGGCTGAGTGAGTGGGCATATGCATAGCAGATGAGTATAATGTGGATAAACATGAGGTTATCCACTTTGATAGCTAAAATAGGAAGGCAGATTATTATTTGAATGGGTGTAAATGGAGAGAGGTGGATACCCAGCGAGACCTTGCGTCAGTTGCTGTAAGTAAGCACACAGATACAGCAGACAGTAAAAAAGGCAAATGTTATGTTGGCCTTCATAGCGAGAGGATTTGAGTGTAGGGATATTTTTCTGCAATTGTACAGAATGTTGGTGAGTCACCTGGAGTATTTTATGCCGTTTTGGTGTCCTTATTTTCCTATAGAGGAAGTTCAGGGAAGGTTTACCATACTGATTCCTGGGATGGCAGGTCTGTATGTACAACATACAGCAAACCACAACTGTCACATATTGCAGGCTTCTACAGCATGGGCCAGTTAAAAGCAAAATTATTTCAGTAGCCTACTCTATCAAATTTCATGTGGCAGCATGACTTTCATTCTCTGAATATGCTCACATGTATGTGGGTTCTGAACCAGGCTCCTAAGCAATGTCATCGAAGGACAAACCTTGTCTCCCAGTAGCTATCCTTTAGTTTGTCATCATGGCTTAAATCCGGATGACACAGCTGGTTGTCACAGTCTGACTAACTTGCTGAATGAAGTTTTTTGAATAGTTAACAGAGAGGATTGATGAAAGCAATGCTGTTGGTGTGGTGTACTTGGACTTCCAAAAAGCATTTGATATAGTGCCACACAGCAGACCTGTGAGCAAAGTTACAGCTCATGGAATAAAAGAGCAATATGAAAATGGAATTGACTGAGTGACAGGCAGAGAGAATTGTGATTAATTGTAGATGTTTTTTAGGCTGGAAGAAAGTTTGTAGTGCAGTTCCCAGGGATCACTTTGGGGCTTTTTCTTTTTGTGATATATATATTAATGATCTAGACTTTGGTGCACAGAGCATGATTTCAAACTTTGTGGATGATACAAAACTTGGTAGCATTGTGAACCATGAGGAGGATAGTATAGAAGTTTGAAAGTACATAGACAAATAGATGGAATGGACACACAAGTGTCAGATGAAATTCAGTGAGAAGAAATATAAGGTGATATATTTTGATAGGAAGAACATGGAGAAGCACTGTAAAATGAAGGGTACAACTCTAAAGTTGGTGCTGGAGTAGAGCAACCTGTGTATATATGTGCATAAGGCATTGAAAGTGATATGATAGGTTGAGGTCACAGTTATTAAACTATACAGTATCCTAGGCTTTATTAATAGGGGCATGGTGCACACGAATGAGGAGGTTATGTTGAACTTGTATTAGACTTTGGTTTGGCCCCAGTTGGAATATTGCATCCAGTTCTGGTTGCTGAATGAAAGCATTGGAGAGAGTGCAGGAAAGATTCATGAGAATGATTCAAGGAATCAGGAACTTCAGGTATGAGGTCAAATTGGAGAAATTAGGATTGCTTTCCTTGAAGAAAAGAAGGCTGAGGGGAGATTTGATAAAATTATTCAAAATCATGTGAAATCTAATGGAGTAGATAGGGAGAAATTGTTCCCACTCATGAATGGAGAGAGAACAAGAGGGAACAGAATTAAAATAATTGGCAAAAGAAAGAAAAGCGATATGAGAAAAACTGCTTTGCACAGTGAGTGGTGAAGGCCTGGAATGCACTGCTTGAGAATGTGATGGAGGTAGGTTCAACTGAAGTATTCAAAACGACCGTTATCTGAGAAGGAAGAATGTGTGTGATTAAGGAGAAAAGGCAGGAGAATGGCACCCCTATTAATTTTGGAAAACTGGTGCAGTCGCAATGGGCCATAGGCTTTCTTCTGCACTGTAACGATTCTGTGATTCTATGGGTCCCAGTTCACTTTAGTGTGAATGGGTCTTCACCTCCACAAGGACTGTGGTTGTTCTTCCTATCTTTTGGTTATAAATAACTATGGCCTCCTGTGAAGCTTTCTCCTCTGATCCTGCCCCACCTTTCAACAACTTGACCTGCTCAGTGTAATTACTGCTCATTGTCTGTGACCCACTGTTGTGCCTTTTTGCTGCAGATATGAGTTACTTACCAAAGTTCAAAGTTGACCTTACTGATTTTCATTTGATAAACATCCTAAATCTGTCATGTTTGTCTCTACATTGATTTTACAAAACTATATTTCTTTTCCAGGAAATCATTGAGGTGACATATCATATCTATTGTAATATCTTTATGGACAGTAATTAAATATCACTCTCTGCCATTGGCTTTTTTTGAATATGTGAAGAAAAATGACAGTTGCAGTGAAGGTCATTGTGATTTGGTCACAAAAAAGTGCAGCAACAGTGGAAAAAGTGAAACCGATGAAAATAGACTACTTACCACAGAAACTGTAGTTAACATTTGACAGGGAAAGATTAGGCTACGTATTTTTACGTCAAAATTGCTTTATATGCAAAAGCTGATATATGTTGCAGAGGTAGAAAATGTAATTCTAATCATCAAATAAAATACAATCTGTAAAAATATTAAATGCTAATTTGATGTGCATCAAAATGTTGAATTGCTCTTCATAATTCACCTTCTTGTTCAGTTGGCAATGAATGAGGGAGACAAAGCCAGAAGTTGGGTGGGTCAGTTTTGTCTTCCATTCAGAATGGCAGTAAATTTGGCAGCATGATGAACACCCTGCTGCAGCCCAGTCGTGATTGTCGTATGTTGGTTACTCTAGCTTTGGAATGATTACTGAGACATAGATATGTCCAAATAATAACTGGTTCAACATTTACAAGTAAACTATGTACAGCTATCCATGACTAGGTGTTACACTGCTGAAGCCATGAACATTCTCCACTCATCATTACAGGAGATGCTGTTCATGTATTAACCTGTGCAAACCCTAATAGTACAGTGGGAGAAGAGAATGTGGGGAGGTGGCCCGTGAGAAGGATTAAGTATGATGATGCCATCATCTTCAACGGGGGTTTCATTCTTACCTCCAGCCATAGCCTCAGGAATGAGTATCTTAATAATGACTACCATCATCTTCCTCCATATTGTTTAGAACTTACAGGCACACCTGTCTCCCTCCTGTTACCATCTACAGCATCCAGTTGTGTGCTACCGTACCCTGAAAGAGAGAGGAAAGTGTGCCAGTAAGTGTGATGCATTTGGTTTGGATGATGTGACTGTCATGATCATATAGCTGGCAGTGTGTACAAGCTGTCCATCTGGGTATGCTAAGTGCTAGGTATGTGAGGGTGAGATGAACCATATGGATGTTATTTGTGAGGCTTAACTGATAGAGATTATAGGTAGATAAATGCTGGGTGTATGGTGAATCAAAGTGTAGTCAAAGCTACTGGTGCTTTGGGTTGGGTATGTCATTTAAAGAGGTTTCCACTAACATTGACTGTAGTAAAAGGGTGTTCGGCACAGCAAGTGTTAATATGGGACTGAAGGACAATACTGTTCACAGTACGATGTCAAGACAAACATGACAATAGACAGGAGACAGAACTATATGGAGAGTCATAGTCATAGAGGTTTACAGCATGGAAACAGACCCTTTGGCCGAATTTGTCCATTCCACCCTTTTTTTTGAAGCCCTATGCTAGTCCCAGTTGCCTGCATTTGGCCCATATCTGTCTGTACCCAACTTACCCATGTAACTGTATAAATGCTGTTTAAAAGACAAAATTGTATCCACCTCTACTACTACCGCTGGCAGCTTGTTCCAGACATTCCCACCCTCTGTGTGAACAAATTGTCCTTCTGGACCCTTTTGTATCTTCCCCCTCTCACCTTAAACTATGCCCTCTAGGTTTAGACTCACCTACCTTTGGGAAAATATATTGACTATCTAGCTGATCTATGCACCTCATTTTTTAATAGACCTATATCACCCCTCAGTCTCCTACTCTCCAGAGGAAGAAGTCCCAATCTATCCGGTCTCTCCTTATAACTCAAACCATCAAGTCCCGGTAGTATCCGAGTAAATCTTTTCTGCACACTTTCTAGTTTAGTAATATGCTTTCTATAATCAGGTGACCAGAACTGTACACACTGTTCCAAGTGTGGCCTTACCAATGTCTTGTACAACTTCAACAAGATGTCCCAACTCCTGTATTCAATGTTCTGACCAATGAAACCAAGCATGCCTTCTTCACAGCTGAGAGATGAGAGTAAAAGTCAAATTGGAATTAGCTTCTAGTTTCAGCTATACTTTGTACATATGTACATAGTTATGGGTTACCAATAAACACTACTGTTCATTCATACAGGCCTCTGAGCCTCATCATGAGACCTACTGAACAAATCCTTATAAAATGCTGGCAGCTCATGAACGAACCCAAACCAAAGAAGCTGGTAAAGGACCCAGAATCTATAAAACTAAATGAACAGCACCCTAATCTGACTGAAGTGCACCTGAAGATATAACGGAAGGTCGCCAGAAAAGAAACTTTATTGCAGATGTGGAGGCAGAAGAGAAATCCACGTGCAGCTGGAAGAATCCACTCAAGCACATTGAGGTCCATTGAGAGTCCCTGTCGATAGCAAAGTTGGGTGACCTCACAGGGGTGAGCAGGAGATTTAGTCTAGAGATGAACTGAACGTTGAAAGTCTTCAGGCCATTAATCAGTCAAACCAGTCAGTTAACCATAAACGATTAACCAGCCAACCTGTTAGTACTATACAAAGTGATGACCAATCGCCATTGAAAAGAAAAGCAACGTTTTAAAAACTTAGATAAAGTTGGGCATTGCTTTTTAATCACCCTAGCGTACCCCGGACATGTTCTAAAAGGTCCAGATCTTTGGTTTAAAACTTGACTGCAAGAAATCAGTCCCTCTGAGGTCAGGTCATGATCACTTTGGGAGCCTACCAAAACCTGACAGCAGGGGAAAAAGCATTAAAAAAATTGTTACTACTGCGCCATCCTTAAAAGTGAAATAATATTTAAAGCTATACTCCCCTGAGCTGAAAAATAACCATGACTAATAAATCAACCTGACTGGATCAATTTGGTAAGAAGTCTGACAACACCAGGTTTAAGTCCAACCAATTTATTTGATAGTAAACTCACAAGCTTTCGAGGTTTCCCTCTTCGTCAGGAGGAAGAGGGAAACCTCAAAAGCTTGTGAGTTTACTATCAAATAAATCGGTTAGACTTAAACCTGGTGTTGTCAGACTTCTTACTGTGTTTACCCCACTCCAATGCCAGCATCTCCACATCATGGATCAATTTGGCCAGTAACAATGTCCAAACCAGGCACAGAATTGTGGGCTCTAGTGAAAAAGATTTTCAAGATACAGAAAAGCTTCAGGATTAAATAAGACAGAGGCTGGACAAATGAAGACACACTGCACTCAGTAAATCGGTTGGCCGATTACATCATTGCAAGGCATGGAATAAATTAATCTTCAGATAAGTTTGAAGATGTTCTGAAAACATGTTCTGTCAGCATTGATGTTCAATAAGTGCAACAACCTGGAGAACCTGTTGACTCTTTCATAAACAAATTTTACAGATTGAAGGCTGTGAATAGAGCGATCTTAAGTCAGAGCTCAAATAAGATGCCCTTTCAGACATACCACTGGCAAAAGAAGATCTGATTCTAGGAAAGGCAATTTACATAGTCAAGTGGTCTGGAATTTGCCAACAACACCAGTCCAATTTTCATGGTGCCATTAAGCCTTGATGGAGAGCAACCCCTAATGTCCAGCTCTTGAAGCAACAGAGAGCGGAGAAATTCCAGGCCAATAAAGACAAAACGCAAAGAGGCTACAATGCTGGGAGACTATGTCAGCCCTGTGAAGCCAAACTACTTCACAACAAGAATAATGTCCAGCAATCTCTGCTTCAATTGCAACTGGTTAGGATACTTTGGGAAGCCTTGCAAATCTAAGATGGCAAAACATGTGGAGGATCCCAAAACAATCCACAAGATTAAGCGATCACACTAGGAAGAAGTCTAACTGTGCTTGGGTGAGATCAAGGATCCTGGATTGCAGATCTTTTGGAATGCAGATATTTCTGTAAACAATCACCTCACCAATTTCAAATTAAACACAGGAGCCAATGTTAGAGTCCTCAGGGATAGAAACCATGGCTAGTACACAACACCATTTGTCACCCACAATATAGCTGTAAGGAGCAGTTAGCATTAAGCTCCCAGTTAAAGGTATGTTGCAAGCCAGAGTCAATACAAAAACAAAAGAATACAAGACATATTGGGCGGGAATTTACAGCCTTGCTCAAGTGAGACCAGAATTTCCCACCCGAGGTCAATGGAGATTTCCGTTGTCAGACCCATGCTCACTCCAATTCCATGGCGGGTGAGGTGGTACAATTCTGGCCATTATTTGTACTCTACAATTTAGAATTTTCCATCTTGAGCTGGGAAACCTGTGCAAATTTCAAACAGCTTCAAGATATTGTTGAGGTTAACCAGCAAAGGTCTGGTTCCAATTTTAAAAAAGAGTTTCCAGAATTTTTCACTCTATTGGGGTGACTGAAGACTACATATGGTATTACATTGAGAGATGCCAAACCATGTTAACACTATGGAAAATAGCACACTTACATATGAAGCAAATGTAGAAACATCTGGATGAGATGACCAAAATGGGGTAATATCATCTCTTAGCTAATGGAATGGTATTCTGGGTTAGTCCCAGTTCCAAAGCCAAATGGGTACATTTGCATTTGTGTTGACTGACTCAACTCAACCAGCAGTGGCAAAAGATTTTATTTTGATTTATTATTGTCACATGTATTGGGATACAGTGACAAGTATTGTTTCTTGTGCTCTAGAGTGTTGCAGTTACAGGAAGGGTGAAGAGAAAGATCAGCTTAATGTATGATAGGACAATTCAAAAGTTTGATGGCAGCAAGAAAGAAGCTTTCTTGAGTCTGCTTATATGTGTTTTTCTGAGGCAGCGGGAAGAGTAGACAGAGTCAATGGATGGGGGGCTGGTTTGTGCAATGGACTGGGCTATGTTCACAACCCTTTGTAGTTTTTTGTGATCTTGGTCAGAGCAGACGTAATATCAAGCTGTGATACAGCTGGATAGGGTGCCTTCTATGGTACAGCTGTAAAAATTGGTGAGAGTAGTAGTGGACATACCAGATTTCCTTCTGAGAAAGTAGATTTCCTTCTGAGAAAGTAGAAGTGTTGGTGGGCTTTCTTAACTATAGTGTTGTGTGGAGGGATCAAGACACGGCGGTTATGATCTGAACATCTAGAAATGTGAAGCTCTCGACCATCTTCACTTCATCACCATTGATGTAGACAGGGGCATGTCCTCCACAATGTTTCCTGAAGTCGATGACTATCTCCTTCATTTTACTGACATTGAAGTTTTAAAGTTTATTTATTATTGTCATAAGTAGGTTCGCATTCATACCGCAATGAAGTTACTGTGAAAATCCCCTAGTAACCACACTCCAGTGACTGTTCAGGAAACTGTGGGCTAATTTAGCATGGCCAATGCGCCTAATCAGAATGTTTATCAGACTGTGGGAGGAAACCGGAGTACCTGGAAGAACCCCAGGTAGAACATGCAGACTCCGCACAAACAGTGACCCAAACCGGAATCAAATCCGGGTGTCTGGCGTTGTGGGGGAGCAGTGCTAATCATTGTGCCATCCCAGGGAGAGATGATTGTCACTGCATGATTTCACCAGATTCTCTATCTCTTCACTGTACTCCAAATCATCGTTGCTTGAGATCCGACCAACTACTGTGCTGTCATCAGCAAACTTGAAAGTGGAGTTGGAGCAGAATTTGGCCAAATAATTTGGAGTACAAATAAGTGTATAAAGAGTATAGTGAAGGGCTGAGGACACAGCCTTGCAGGGCACTGATGTTGAGGGCAATCGTGGAGGAGGTGTCATTATCTGTCCTTACTGATTATGGTCTATGGGTTAGGAAGTCGAGGATCCATTTGCAGAGAGAGGAGCCAAGCTTTTGTCCACAGAGTTTAAAGAGTAGTTTTGTTGGAATAATGGTTGAAGGCTTAGCTGTAGTCAATAAATAGGAGTCTGACATAAGTGCTCTTACTTTCCAGGTGTTCCAGGGTTGAGTTAGGGCCTGGGAAATGGCATCTGCTGTGGACCTGTTGTGGCAACAGGCAAATTGTAGTGGATACAGGCAATCTGGGAGACCAGAGTTGATGTGTGCTATGACTAATCTTTTGAAGCACTTCATAATGATGGATGTCAGAGTCACCAGGTGAAGTCCACCCAATGCCTTCAGTGGACAACAACTTGACCAAGGTCTCCAAAACCTGCTGAAGTTTGATGCTAAGAGCAGCTTCTGACAACTTCCACTGGATGGGAAGTCCAGATTGCTGGTTATCTTTATCACCACATTTGGCAGATTTTATTTTAACCATTTTCCCTTAGCATCTCAGATCTTTCAGTGCATAACATTAGCCAACTTATGAGACCTGAAAGGTGTCATCTCTTTTATGGATTATAGGTAGTATTTTAAGGTGTCGCTTGTCTGAAACTGTAAAATCCCACCTGAGGTCAACGGACCTTTCCACACTCCACCCCTCGCTCGCTCAAATTCCTGTGGCAGGTGGGGCGGTAAAATTCTGGCCAATATTTGATCCATGGTAGAATCGTTGTGGAACACAGGAGGTTCCCAGCTGTCATAAAATGCTTGCAGGAAGCAGGGCTGACACTGAATGAGCAATGTGAATTCTCTAAACCTCAGTTTGGTTTGTAGGACATATTGTAAGCAGCAAAGACATTACAGGAGACCCACATAAAATGAAGGCGATTAGTGAGTTCCCAACCCATCATCTATTCTAGACCTCCAAAGATTCCTGGATATGGTGAACCAGTTAAGATAATTTCTGCCTAAACTGATGCAGGTATCAGATCCCCTGTGGCAACTTCTCAATAAGGGTCTGGCGTGGTGCTGGGATGTGCAACAAGAGCAAGCACTGGGTCGCATAAAAGACACGCTGCTCTCACCCAATATTCTAGCTCACTACAACTTATCTCTGCCCAGCTCAATAGCAGTGGATTCCTCCTAAAGGTCTATGGCAGTCTTATTCTAGGAGCAACTGGATGGATGCTACCAACCAGTGTATTACACACCTAGAGAACAGCAACATAGAGGTATGATATGCTGTTATTGAAAATGAAGCTCTTGAAGTCACAAGGGCTTGCAAAAAATTCTCTTATTACATTTTTGGCCTGGAAGTCCCCATTGAAGTGATCTCAATGTTAGACTAGAAGGAAGTTGCGAAGATGCTCTCCAGAATTCAAAGATTCTGCTCATATCTCATACATGTGATACGGTGTATGTTCAAGGAAAACATCAACAATTGCAGGCACACTATCCAGGGACACAATCAATCTTCTTGCAATTTATCATGTCAACCTGGTTGAAGAGCTCAAGTCGTATTTCCAATTGGTAAGAAAACCACTGCCGGCTACCTCAGGGACTTCAGCGAGTATGCCAGGAGCAGTTGTAAGATGTCTGTTGGCATCTGTCCTTACTATCAACAAGGGTAGCCACAGCAGAAGCTAGGTAACATCATGAAAATGTGCTTTAAACAACAGAAGCATTTCATGATGATAGATGATTGGGTAGCATAAAACAAGAGGTTGGTCATTCCACTTTCTCTTTGGCCGGAGATTCTCCAACGAATCCACCAAGGCCACCTGGGCATTACAGAGTGCAGAGTGCAGGCTCAGTGTGCAGTGTGTTGGTCATGAATATCAGTTGCAATTGAAAAAGCGATCTCAAACTGTCAGGTATGCACACTGCACAAACATCTCCAGAGGGAGATCATTATCCCCACAAAATTCCCAACCAGGCTGTGGAAACTGTTAGAACATAGAACCGTACAGCATGGGAACAGGCCCTTTGGCCCATGATGTTGTGCCAAACATAATGCCATAAAATAGATTTCTTTGTGTTTAACGACAGGTTCTTCCTCATCATCATTAATTACTTTTCCTGGTGGATCAAAGTGAAGCAGTTACACATGATGACCACAAAATGTCCTTGAAGGAAGTGTTTGTGAGTCATTGCATCTTGGACTTGGTGGCATCTGATAATGACACACAATTTGCAAATGACTTTAACTCAATTTGCCATCAATTAAGGCTTTCAACACCGTTCCAGTTCCCCAAGATATCCACAATCTAACAGTGAGACAGAAAGAGGTATCTATACCATTAAACCTCTGGCCTGAGAAAAAAAAACTTTCTTATGATGCTCCTAACATATAGATTCAACCTGCTTCCATTGAATTGGTCCCATCAGAGCTCCTGATAAACAGAAAACTTCACATCCAACTCCCAATGCGGCCAAAGAAATTAAGCCCCGGGTTGGCAGTCAAGAACTACAGGAAGGTTCTAGACCAAGAACAACGTTTTAGACAGGCGGCTGCCGACAATAGGAGGTACTGCATTGGAAACCTGCTCCAGTTATACAAAGATGACAAGGTGTGGATCAGGGATCAGGGATGTTGAAAGAGAGGGTGTCATTGTCTATCAAGCAATGATCAAACAAAGTCATATATGATACATACCCCAAAAGGCATGATTAGGCAGAAAAGGAGAAGTCTCGTCCCCATCCATCAGGGTGATCCTCCTACTATACATTAAAGTGAATCACAAGGAGACAACCAAGTGCCAGAAACACAGAACACTACAATTTCAACTCCAAGCCAACACAACTTGCCTAAAGCAACTAAGCCTACCACTTCTCCAGATGTGACCAGAACAAGATCTGGAAGAATTGTCGAGCTTCTAGACCATCTGAATTTATAAAGTCGGGGTGGAGGAGTGGGAGAAGAGGTAGCATGTAAAGAAAACTTGTATTTTAAATATGTTGGATAAAGTCTTGTGCGGTGGTGCGGTATAAGGGTGTTCAGCATTGTAAGGGTTAATGTGGGACTGGAGAACCAACCATGATGTAGAAAATACATGACAACAGACAGGACTTAAAGCTGTATGGAGAGACTCAAGTAGGAGTTAGCACCTAATTTAGTCTATACTTTGTACACATGTATATAGTTATGTGTTCCCAATAAACACTACTGTTCAACCTTACAGGCCTCTGAACCTCTTTGTAAGATCTACTGAAGAAACCCGAACAACATTGACCACTAATGTGAGATAATTGAATTTCTTCTGGTATATCCAAGTCCTTGGGGATTGACTGCTAGCATTGACTGCCATGACAATCTTTTCCAACTGCCTTCTGAATGCATGCCTGGAGGGCCTCCTCTCATCCATTCCTTATGGTGCATCACCTTTGCACACTTCCACCAAAGCTTCTAGTGGAGCCCTCAAAATCCTTGAAGCATACTGTCTCCCATGTTGAACCACTGCAAAAATGCTTTCCAGATCAGAGTCACTTCTGAATGACTGCCAACTCCTGTTGCAGTCCTAATATATTTCCCCTTTAGCAGGCTAGTTTTCTGCAGCGCAGGCTAACTAAGTGTTACTTGCACAATGTTGGTCTCTGTGATTTTTCCAGTCAGTCATCAGTGTGGTTAGCCTTGCCTGGAAATAAGCAAGCCGCAGAAGTCGATGCACTGTCTGCATTGCAATCTACAGGCGCAGATTAATTACTATCACAAATAGAAACAGAAAATGCTGGAAAATCTCAGCAGTTCTGGCAGCATCTTTGAATTAACATTTTACAGAGATGAAGAGAGGTACAAATGTGAAGTTTTTTTACTATTGAAGAGAGGTAGATCAAGTGGAGCAAAATAGAAGATCATGGATAGGTGGGAGCTGAGGAGAGATTTGACAAAGATGGCAAGGACACAAGACAAAAGGAGCCTAATGGTAGTTAGTATTAAAGACTAAAGTAGATGTGTTAATAGCAGAACAAGTATCAGTGCTGTGAAAGCAACACATTAGAACAAGTTACAGGTGGCACAGTGGGGCAGGGGCTTAAGGATAAAATAAGATATAAAAAAGATTGAAATGGAGGAGAAAGTTCATAGTTTGAAATTGCTGAACTTATTGTTAAATCCAGGAGGCTGGAAAGGGAATAACTGAAAAATGTGATGCTGTTTATCCAGATTGTCTGGGGCTTTACCACAAGACAAGGATGGAAATGTGGGCATGAGAGCAGGATTGCTATCATGCCCCTTTGCCTGTTTTCAGGTAATATCAAATTTATCCACTATTACTTTTTTCTCTGTATCAGGGAAATACATGGACTGATGTATGTATTAATGTTGCTTCTCAGGGATTTATTACTATGACAAAGTATATAAATTAGTAGATATAATCTCTGTTGTTAACATTAGCCAGCCTCTTAGTGACATAGGAAAGTTTATCCCACATCATATCAAAGATGCTGTAGATGTAAACATCACATAAACAAAATTTGGCAGGAGTTTCTAACTCTATGAACACTGAAGTGATTGCTACTTGCATAATTAAGGAGAATATCTGCTATATGTTCTTTTACCTTCTGAATCCTGATGTTGGTAATGATCACACCTTAAGTTTGGAATGATGAAGCTCTTTATATTTAATATTTTCCATGCCCTCCTGTACCTATGTGAACTGATTCTGTTGCACATCCCATGACTCTAGTGCAGCTGTGAGAAGTGGTCCCTGGAACACTTACACACACTTCTTAGCTAATTAGTTCCTAGTACTTTACAGTTATTTACTGGTAATACAACAATATATAATGATATATTTTAGTTATATCCCTTTCTCAGAAAATAAGGGTAAAAATGTTGCCCATATTTAGGTCACTTTGCTGAAAAGATTCAATAATTTTATTTCTTAATATGCAAACCAAAACCATTTTGCAAAGAGTGGGGATAGTCAGGAGATCTCCTACATTGGTTGACCTAGCAAAGTGATGAGTATTTTCCCATGTAGCTTCTGGGTGCACAAATGCTGAAAACAACATTCACAATGCTGACCACTGCCTTGCATTCCCACTGGGTTCTCTTAAAGTCTTGAGACACTCAAGAGAGGAACCAATCTTTCAACTCACCTTGTCCAGCAAAACCTCCATAGACCCATTGGAGAAACAAGCTCCTCTTTCACTTCTCGTCATTCTGTAGGAGTTTTCCTGGGGATCTTCCTTGCAGTCACCTTTGCTTTGGCAAAATTTTTGTTCACACGACTATCTATATTTTCCACTGAAGTTACAGTGGTCAATTAAGAGATCAACCTCATGGAAATCCCCAGCAATTGTTTTTGTGTAAAAGCAATTGCTTTGACTTTCAACTTGAAAAAATTAACAGTCATGTCATTTTAAATTGCTGCAGAACTGTGAATTATGGATGGGATTAATTCACGACAATTCAGGCAAATAGATTCACACACAGCTTCACATGTGACAAGTTTTCGCCCAAATGGAAGTTCTACACTCCAGAATGTAAACAATTCTTTCAGTAACATATCTACTAATACATTCTGCAACAAGCTTTGCAGGACTATACCATCTCACCCATTACATGTAAATTTTAGACTGAAATACAATTCAGAAGAATCTGCTTGATCTCATTTAGTAAAGCGATGATTTAATAAAGCATAATATGTTGTTAATATCGCAGAATTGAATAAATTATTTGAGAACAGAATGACCTTTTTAGCTTTCAGATCAGAATATTATTCCACTTCCACTTCCAGAAATGAACTTTGGTGAAATTAAGGCTGAGGTAAACCTAATTCAGTTTACTGTTCCCACCCCTACCAATTACTTTATCACCACAAAAAAATAATTTGGGCAGAAGGTACGGGTTATTCAATATGTTCAACAACTTGTGAAGTTGCATTTGAACAAAATTGTCATAACAAGCATTTGTCATCGCCAGCCTGCATCCCATTGTCAAATTCTGGTCAAGGATTGCCATACCTTACTAATAAATTTGACTAATACATTTTGATATAAGGTGGTTTCACAATGTCAGTTAGGTGGTAATTCAACATGCATTGTTGCTCCCAGGCAGCAAGAAACTAACAAAATACAAGAGGGGAAAGAGAGGCAACGTGCAGTGTTTTCCTCTCCCATGTTCAGGTTTTAATTTTTTCCTAAATTACTTTTAATAAAAATTGGTTGTGAAAGGCAAAATCCTGGGGTGGTTTAAAAAATAGTTAAAGCGGATAAATGTGTAGTGGTCCATTTTGGCAGGACCAACGGGATGCAGGAGTACAATATCAAGGGTAGGAGTCTTAGCTGGGTTGAAGAGCAGAAGGATCTTGGGGTCCGGGTCCATAGGACTCTTAAATTGGCCTCGCAGGTGGAGGATGTGGTCAAGAAGGTGTATGGTGTACTGGCCTTCATTAATCGAGGGATTGAGTGTAGGAGTCGGGAGGTAATGCTGCAACTTTATAGGACCCTTGTCAGACCCCACTTGGAGTACTGTGCGCAGTTCTGGTCGCCTCACTACAGGAAGGATGTGGAAGCTATTGAGAGGGTGTAGAGGAGATTTACAAGGATGTTGCCTGGATTGGGAGGCATGCCTTATGAAGATAGGTTGAGGGAGCTCGGTCTTTTCTCCCTGGAGAGACGAAGGTTGAGAGGCGACCTGATAGAGGTTTATAAAATGTTGAGAGGCATAGATAGGGTGGACTCTCGGAGGCTATTTCCCAGGGTTGAAATGGTCACTACAAGAGGACACAGGTTTAAGGTGCTGGGAAGCAAGTACAGAGGAGATGTTAGGGGAAAGTTTTTCACTTAGAGGGTGGTGAGTGAGTGGAATCGGCTGCCGTTGGTGGTGGTAAAGGCGAACTCGCTGGGGTCTTTTAAAAGACTTCTGGATGAGTAAATGGGATCTAATGGCATTGGAAGTTACGGATAGTTCTATGACTTGGAAGGTATAGATGTGATCGGCGCAACTTGTGGGCCGAAGGGCCTGTTTGTGCTGTAGTGTTCTATGTTCTATGTTCTATGAAGGGCTATATTTGTTGCTAAGTGTATTTGTTCAAAGTTTCCTCTTATCTCTGTCTAGCATGGTCTTATGAATCAGAGCTTTCTTTAATCTATTCAAAGGACGTGCCACTAGCAAGGTCAACATTTATTGCTCATGACTGCCCTTGAGAAGATGGTGCTGGACTGACTTCTTGAATCTCTTCTGCATTGGTGAAGGAACTCCCACAGAGCTGATAGAGGGTTCCAGCATTTTGACCCAGCTGTGATGAAGGAAAGACAATACATTTTCTAGTCAGGATGGTTTGTGATTTGGGTGGGAACTTGGAGTTGGTGGAGTGCTACTGGTAAGGAGAATGAATGTCTAAGATGGTTGGGGTGCCAAACAAGCACACTGTTTTGTCCTGGATGGTATTGAGCTTCCTGAGTGCTAATGGAGCTGTAGTCATTCAGGCAAGTGAAGAGGAGCGTATTTAATCACCCAGGACCTGTACCTTATAGATGGTGTAAATACTTGAGGAACTCAGGAAGTGAGTCATCCGCTGCAGAATATCTTTGATAAGTCTCTGATCCGTTGCTGTAGTCACAGTAACTATGGCTGCTTCAGTCATGTTTCTGGTCATTGATGAGAATTCAACAATGATATTGCTATTGAATATCAAGAGAAGGTAGTTAAACTCTGTCCCTTGTTAGAAATGGTCATTGCACAGCACATGTGGCACCAATGTTACTTGCCATTTAAAGCCCAAGCCTGAATGTTAGCCAAGTCTTGCTGCATGTGAACACAGATGACACATTCATGTGAAGAATTCTGCATGGAACTGAACAATGTGTGCTCAGCAACGAACATCTCCATTTATGACATTATGGTGGAAGGAAAGCCATTCATAAAGTAGCTGAAGATGGTTGTGTCCATGACATTGCCCTGAGGAGCTCCTGCACTGATATCCTGGGGCTGATTGACCTTCACATAACCACCATTGTGTTTGGTATGACTCTAGCCTATGAAAATTTTTCCTCTAGCCCCATTGACATAGATTTTGCTAAGACTCTTTGATGTCACATGCATCCATATGCTGCCTTGATGTCACCTAAAAAATAGGAGTCCCTTAAGCCTGCTTTGATATTTAATAAGACCATGATTCAACCTCAACTCCATTTTCCCACCTAATCCCTCTGTCCTTAATTGCCTCAGAATCCAAAAATCTATTGATCTCATCCTTTAATATGCTCAACGATTTAACAGTCACAGTCCTCTGGGATAGAGAATTGTAAAGATTCACAGCTGTCTGACTGCAGAAATGTTTCCACACCTCAGTTCTAAATGGCTGATCCTTTATCCTGAGACAATGCACCCGATTTTGCAGCCAGGGGAAACAGCCTCTTAGCTTAGATGCTATCTTAGAATTTTATTTGTTTCACCTCAAATTTTTCTGAAGTATAAACCCATTCTATTCTATTTCTCCTCATAGAACAACCCTTATGTTCCAAAAATTAATATAATCTTCATTGCACCCTCTCTAAAACAAGCGTATCCTTCCTTAGGTTCAGAGACCAAAACTGTACACAGTACTCCAGGTGTAGTGTCACCACAGCCCTATACAACTTCAGCAATAATTCCTTACTCTTGTACATTAACCCCTTTACAAGAAAACATATGTTTCCCTTATTGTTTGCTGTACCTGCATGTTAATTTCCCGTGTTTCATGAACAAGGACATTAGGGCTCCTCTGAACACTAACATTTAATAATTCCTCTATCCCAAATAAAAACCTCATGTTTCCCCAAATTATTTTCCATTTTGCATCCACTTGCTTGCTCGCTTAATTGATCTAAGAAAAATCAGTAATAGTCTGAAAATGTCCCATTGATTCCTTCTATTTTTTTGTTCATTATCAATGCTATATGTGTTTCATATGACATCTTACTGAATACCTTCTGAAAGTTCAAATATACTACATCCACTGGTTTTACTTTATCTATCTTGCTAGCTCATCATCAAAAACTCTAATATATTTTTAAAACATTTCTTTTTCACTAAAATCATTTAGAGTTTAGATGCCTAATTAAATTATGGATGGAATTTTATGAAAAAATTCTAAGTGCCAAACGAGCATGAAAGTGGGAAGCACTCCAATTTTTTGGAGTGAAATTACATTTGCAATTGTACGGCACTTAGTTAAAAAAAAGTGCTAGGATGCAATTCTCGCCTGTAGATAGGCATGGAGACTCAACTTGCCAGTGGTTGCCATTGTGCAGGCTCTCCGATCTCCCAGTCTCCTAGGAGATCTCATAGCCATCCCAAAGATATTGGGACCCACTCTCGATCGCTCCCAATGCTGTTCTCCTCACCCTACCCTCTGGACGTCAACACCCCATCACCCCCCAGGACATCACCATTCCCCCTCCACCCTCCACCCCCCTCCCCCCCCACAGACATTGCTTTACCCCCCACACCCCCGATCACTGCCCCGGATGTTGCTTCCCCTCCACCCCCTGATTGCTGCCCCAGACATTGACCCCCCACCACCCGGAACGCAGCCCTTTATGGAGCAAAGCTGATTTCAGTAGCAAATCAGCGTCAGTAAGATCACAAAAATCAAAATTCCAAGGGCAAACTTGATTTTTCGCCTTGCCCTATCTTACTGGCTCGCCATACAGATTGACTGGCAGGACAAGATGGTAAGATTGCAGCCTATGATTTTCTAACTGCCTTCCTATTATTTTCTTAATAATGGCTTGCAGCATTTTTTAGTGACTAATGTCAGGCTAGCTTCCTGTTCCCTCATATGACTGTGAGTATGGCAATGTTGCTCGTATATACTGTGAATCAGCTGTTCCAAATGTGGCATCAGTTCCTAGTTTTTAGTGAGGAGTAGAACATAGAATGCTATAGCACAAACAGGCCCTTCGGCCAACAAGTTGCACCGATCATATCCATACCTACCAGGCCATAGAACTATCTGTAACTCCCAATCCCATTAAATCCCATGTACTCATCCAGAAGCCTTTTAAAAGACCCCAGCAAGTTTGCCTCTACCACCACCGACAGCAGCCGATTCCACTCACTCACCACCCTCTGAGTGAAAAACTTACCCCTAACATCTTCTCTGTACTTGCTCCCCAGCACCTTAAACCTATGTCCTCTCGTAGCATTTTTTTTCTAGCATTTTTCTGTTTTTATTTCAGTTTTCTGAATTCCTTTCAAAGCTCTAAATTGTGAAATTATCCTTGTCTAGCTTCTCTGACCCTCAACAGTTTCTCAACATTCCTCTGAAGATAGAATAACCAACATCATATGATGTATTTTAAATATGGCTTACCAACGATCTACACTTTCGAATCAGAAAACCCTTGAAACACAACTTAGTGTTTGATAATTTCATAGGGGCTGAAATTCAGGCAACGATCAATAATTATTCTCAAAACCACTTCTGTTTTAAAAGAGAATCCTTGCATACAACAGTTCTATTCCTGTAACACCAATTATTTTATGCATATTAACATACATTTGCTATTTCTTTGGGTATTCATTTAACAGTATAGCTGTCAATACGCACATAAATATTATGATCTATATTTGCAACTAAATTGGTTATCACAAGGCCTATGTTTGAAATAAGTGCAAGTCTATCACAGCAATGGAAATGATTTGGAAGGCAGAGCTTATTCTTGGAAGAGCATCCCAATATTTTTGAATCAGGCAAAACCATACCAAAAGGGCCAGTGGGGAGCCTAGGGATAGGCCTAAGATGGGAATGTAAGTAACTCCCAAAATGACCACACACAATTCAAATCTTTTAGATCTTGATCTCCATTGGTTGCATTGGTTTTAATTTTCCAAAATCCCCTAAGATTCTGGAAAGGTCCCATCAGATTGGAAAATAGCAAATGTAACTATCCAGTCAAGAAAGGAAAGAGACAGAAAACTACAGATCAGTTGCTTAACATCTTTCATAGGAAAATGCTGGAATGTTTTATTAAGAAGGCTGTAGTGGGGCACTTAGAAAATCTCAATGCAATCAGGTAGAGTCAATGTAGTTTTCTGTAAAGGAAATCATGTTTGACTAATCTGTTGGAGTTCTTTGGGGAAGTAACAAGCTACTTGTACATTGCAGAGTCGGCTAGGTTGGCTGATCCAGTTTCACAGCTCTGCTCTTATCCATTCACCTCCCTTTCAGAACCACAATAATATTCCCCATCTCCTCACCTACCTGTGCACCAGCCTCCCTATTCAATGCATCATCTCTCTCTCATTTCTCCCATCTCCAACATGCTATGTGCATTGCCAACAAAAAGGACCCACCAACGAATAGCATTAAACTCTATAACCAAATACTTCAACAGTTTGACACACAACCATATCTGGAGGTTCATCTTACAAACAGTTTTCAATGAGGATTCTACATTCAGTAGATAACACCAAAACAAACAGAATTCTTGGATTTCTGATGAGGAATCTTCAGTACTTCTCGTTGGCCCAAGGGTCAGGCAGCCAAAGCGCTCTGGGAGTCTGTGGCTGCAGATTTAAGTGCCCATGCACTGGCATGTAGGACCGTCAACCAGTGCTGCAAGGAAATGAATGACCTGCTTCCGGCAGGACGGGTGAGTATGCATCCCATTCTGAAAGCAGTCCCATGTGTTGTGTCTGCAATGTGAAACCATCCCCAGACATCCCATGGCCCTCTACCAACTGACCTCCCCCTCAACACCCCCCCCCCACCCCCCGCATGCCCCCAGCCTTCGTGGCACCCCCCAATCGCTACTTCAACGTGATGACACACTGCCCACATACAGCCCACCTGAGCACCCTGACCCCCAACACACTTACATCCCATGGCCTTCCATACATCATTCTTTTAATCCCACTCCTGTCCCCACAGGATGAGACTGCACATGATACATGGGAGAATACTGTTGGTGGTGTCCCCAAGCTGCGCCTGCTTACTGACTTTGAGCAGTGCACCATGGAGCTGGCAGAGGAAGCTGAGGAGAGAATGGCCATCAACAGCCAGGTCAGTGTCTGGCATACAAGTGTGCATTAGCTGAACCCTATTCCCAAGCACTTCTTAGAAGTAAGTGCCATGCTTCATGGACATTTGTCCCTCCCTTCCACTAATGTGTGTGCTTTCTTCCAGATGACCCAGGCTCTTCTGAGGTCGCCATCCCCCTACCTCCTGCTGAGAAACCCCAGGATACCTGAAGGCCCTGAGGAATCCTCTGATGATAGCACCAGTGATTCAGCGCAGGCATCCACCATACATTCCACCAACACTGAGACTTTCACCACTGTGGAACATGTTAGCGGTGAGGCTTCTGGGTCACTTGCCGATGCGCACTTCACAGCCATTGATGCACATTGAGTGGAGGTGGGAATGTCTGAGGGATTGGGCACATGAAAATCTGGCGGAGGTAAGAATTCAGCTGGCCCAGTGCCAGGTGCCAGGCCTCTGGGATCAGTTATCCCAAAGCTGGTGGAGATGCATTAGCAGACCTGAATAATGGTGGAGGATAATGTTGCGACAGCAAGGTTGTTTTGAGGAGTCCAACTGAGAGCTGTCACAGGAGGTGGTGCTGGCACAGCATGGTATATAAGCTGGCATTCTGGAGGCACGTCAGTTCAAGGGCATGGGTGTCGGAGGCAATGGCTGGGGCTCTCGCAGGCAGTCTGAAGACTCAGCAGGCTCATAGCTTGGGCTTATGGGGCTAACGCTGAAGGGCTTCAAAGCTAGGCTTGCTCACAGAACGCTGTAGCAGAGGAGCTCCAGAGCTTGGCCCAGTCTCAGAGGGCCAGCACCGAAGGATCTCAGTCTATGAGGCAGACGCATCTGGACCACCAGGATTGGCAGAGCCAGGTGACGCCAAAACTTGTGGAGCTCAGTCCAGCTGCCCTGGCATCCCATGGAGTGTTTCCGGGGCCTATGGGCACCCCGAGGGAGGAGAAAAGGCTACAGCCCATGCTGAGGTCTTCTACCAAGAGACTCCAAATGTCCCCAGACCTTCCAAATCATCCCTTCCTCACATGGGGCATCTCAAGGGCAGGTGGATGAAAAGGGTGGCATGGATTCATCAGTGTCATCCACAAGTTGGTTGAGGCTCTCCAGGTTTTGGGCTCATCAGTGGACATCCACCAAGGGCATCACAGGCCACAAAACGCAGATCACAGCTGAGCATCTCCACCTCCGATGTGTGTCTTGGGGGATTACCTATGCATGGCCGGAGGCTATGTAAGATAAAGAAGTTGTAGGGTCACCAAGACAGCAGGGTGCAGGTCAGCGCTAGTCAACCTTTTTGATCAACCAAATAAATTAATCAAATGAATTGAGGTACAAATTAAAAGGGGCAGCCCCCAAAAAAAAGGGAACCACCTGAAACAAAAAAAAAGCAGAAAGGAAACTTATTAACATCAAACTAAAATGTGATTAAAGGGGTCAATAATACACCCCAGTCCCTGCAGTGCCCAATGGACTCGAAGGTACCCTCGGGCACTGCATGCTTCCAGTATGGGACACTCAGCCACAAATGTAGCTGCGGCAGAGGGGCAGACGGTTGGGCTAAATGACTCTCTTGGTTGCCCTCGATCTGGACTTGTTTATGGCCGATTTGGCCAAACCTAAGAGCAGGCTCACAAGGAGGTCCTCTGCCTCTCTCTGCACTAGGTGTTTGTAGATAAGAGTGTGGGACTGAAATGCAAACAAAACATCAATAAAAAGTTTTTATGGTAACTAAAAAGAGTGTGCAACCTAAAACATTCAACATAGACATGGCCCACGGACTCCGCTAGACTGCAAAAAGAGCAGGTTACTTGGGAACACATGAGCTGGTACAACATATGGTTGTATGGAACTGCTGGATGAACCATCCTCCATCCCAGATCTCCAAGATAGTGGGGGAGAATCCTCTTCAATGGGGATCTCCATCACCAGACAGCAACAAAGCCCACCAAGGTGTATCTGGGTGATGGGCAAGGGAACAGCAGTGGAAGGTCTGCAGCAGCAGCCCATACGGGAAGCCCCTTCATGTAGTGGCAAAGAGCACGGAGGGCATTTTTGTGAGGTAGATCAAACTATAGTGCTCCTGTAGAATGGGAGGTCTAGGCTTGGGGCCAATCTGAAATTCCTTCCAAGCAGTGGTACACTCAGATAGGCTCCTACTGCATGGTTGCACCTCCTTGAGATGTGTGACGTTGGGACATAGCACGATTGTTCTAAGGTCGTGGATGGTATTGGCCACAAGCTGAATGTCCACTGCTGCGTGCTTGGCTAGCTCGTGGAGTGTCATCCAGCACACTCCTCCAGCACTCTCGATCCTGGTCACCCTGGCAGCCACAGCTTTCCTCTTTGCCAGCCACCTGAAATTTTATTTGTGCAGAAGTGGATTTCTGATGAGCAGCTCTCGAATGACAGCCACTATTCCAGACAGAGAGAGCTACAGTGCGAGGCAACCGTGTCCCAGACTTTGAATAGGTCCTGGTAAAAGGCGGGCATCGCCTGCAGGGAATTCTGAAAACTCCCCCAAGTCTATGTACAGGAGCTGCATGTCATAATTCAAGCCATGCACATGGAAGAAATATGATGCCAGGGCTCACCATCGAGGAGGGGCTCAATGTAAAGGTATCACTGCAGGGTCTGAAGGTAGAGGGTCAACACCTTTATGTCATAGAATCCCTACAGTACAGAAAGAGACCATACAGCTCGTCAAGTCTGTACCAACCACAATCCCACCCAGGCCCTATTCCTGCAACTCCACATATTTACCCTGCTAATCCCCCTGACACTAGGGTCAGTTTGCTATGGCCAGTCAACCTAACCCACTCATCTTTGGACTGTGGGAGGAAACCAGAGCATCCAGAGGAAATCCACTCTGACACAGGGAGATTGTGCAAACTCCACACAGACAGTGATCCAAGGCTGGAATTGGACCTGGATCCTTGAACCGCTGTGCCACTGTGCTCCCCTTGGGCACAAAAGCACACCAGCGCCTGACCACTGTCCCTAAGCAGGAGATTCAGAATTTCAGCAGCAACCTATTGCAGTCTTTTGTTCCTAAAGAACTTTACAAGGATTCTCTGGATTTTTGTGAGGATTTCAGGAGGGGGGGGGTCAAAGTGACCAGCCGGTACCACAGCATGGAGCCGATCAGCTGGTTTATGATGAGAACTTGCATCCTGTAAGACAGCATTCAGAGCAGTGGATGTTCAGCTCGCGGCAAATGCCAACCACAACCTTAGAACAGTCATGCTAGGTCCCAACATCACACATCTCGAGAAGGTGCAACTGTGCAGTGGGATCCCATCCGAGCGTACCGCTGCTTGGACGGAATTTCACATTGGCCCCAAGTCTAGACCTGTTCTGGGCCAGGTGCCCTACAGTTTGCACACATTAAAATCACTATTAAATGTTTATTGCACCCCATGGTGTGACTAATTTGTCTCTGATTCTTTCCCCCAACATACCCCGACCCAACGCATCAAGGAGCAGAGCAAGATGATTGGCAATATTTGCCCCAGACCAAAACTAGTCAACTGCCTGCCCTGATTTCCTCAATATCTACCGGGTCCTGTGTAAAACACCACTCCCTGACGTCTACTCCTCTGCAACCCCTCAGCCCATCAGCTGCACGCTTATGCCCACAACACTCACTCACACATGGGCCCAGGCGCCACTGTGCAGTCGGGAAACAGGTGGGAGTCGGAGAATTGTGTGGCACTAGGGCAGCATCCCAGTGTGCCTTATAGCAAGTCATCCGCACCCTTGTGCCTTGACCAAAGACTTGCAAGGCTGGCCAACCCAGACCCCTCACCTGTTTTGATGCAACTTGGACCCATGGGGGTTAGATGGGGAAGCAGAAGGGTAATGGGGGGGGATGTTGAGGGGGCTGGTTGGGATTGGGGGGTTTGTGGCTGTAACGTTTCCCGAGATGTGGTGGGAGGGTGGTGGTAACACCCCCCACACTGCACCACAGCAACTAAGTAAACCTGGCTGCAATATATTCCTCCCATGCTGTCCTGCTTTGCTGGACCCTCACCATCTCTACCTATCCTCCATATTCCGGCTCCTCATCGGCCTCCTCCTACACATACTGTGGGTGACTCGCCTCCTCCTCCTCCCCCTTCTCCTCCGCGTAATCTACGCTCTGCTGCGCCAGGTTGTGGAGCATACAGTACACAGTAATGATGCAGGTGACTGCATGGAGTTGTATTGGAGGGCACCCCCAGAGCTGTCGAGGCATCAGAACCGTACCTTTGGCAACCCATTTTACCGCTTCACAATGGACTGGGTGGTAGCATGTGCCTCATTAAAACAGGTCTCCTCTATGGTCTTAGGCCTCCCCACTGCTGTCATCGTGACTGACCTTACCATGTATCCCTTGTTCCCTACGAGCCATCCTGACAGCCCAGGCTGATCCTCAGAGCCCAGGAATGTCCAAACTCCTCAGGATGTAACTGTCGTTCATGCTCCCTGGATTCCATGCACACTATTGCATTACGATTAGCCTGTGGTCGCAGACCATCTGCACATTGAGGGACTGGAAGCCCCTCTTGTTGATAAAGCACTGTCCCTCACCTGGCAGGAACTGCAGGGTGATGTGCACACCATCTACAACCCCCATGGGGCATGCCGGCTACAGTGGAGAAGCCTGCAGCCCGGAGTTCCTGTTGGGTCTGGGCAATGTCAAACTGGGTGTACTGACCTGCCTGGGTGTACTGGGCATTCAGGACCTGGCGGACACACTTGTGCACGGATGCCTGAGAAATGCCATGTGTCCCCACTGGATGCCTGGAGCGATCCCGTGGCCTAGACATTCAAGGTCACAGTTACCTTTACTTCCACTGGGAGCGGGTGTTCTCCCTTGCCCTGAGGTGTCAGGTGTGCGAGGACCTGACACAGGTGCCACACCATCTCCACTTAGGCAAAGCTGACTCCAGCACATGGCTCCAGACATGCCCTCAAAAGACCTTCTTGTTCTGTACCCCCTGGGTTTCCATTTCCTCCTTCCCATGGCCCTTCCCTCCCCCCCCAGTGGGAGAAAGCACTGCCATTTCCTGACTGGCAGTCTCCTGCCCTCAAGCAGCACATGGTGCCTTCCTGCCCCTCCCCTCTAAAAACACCAGCTCTCAATCAACTCCCCTACCCTACCCCATAACAAAGACAATGAAACATGTCTGTGTCTGGAATAGCATCCTCAGCGCTCAGTCAACTTTCCCACCTCACTCCATGGCCAGGACAATGGAACAACCCTGTGCCTGGGAACAGCAACCCAGCACATAATCTCATGGTCTGAGAGACGTGCTGGTTATGTGCATTGGCCATGCTATAATTCTCCATCAGTGTACCTGAACAGGTGCCAGAGTGTGGTGACTAGGGGATTTTCACAGAAACTTCATTACAGTGATAATGCAAGTCTACTTGTGACATTAAAAACTAAACTTAATCAAATTCTCCAACCCATGCAGCAACTTTGTAGTGCCTGCCTCCACTCCACTACCAGCCATCCTCCCGCACTCCAGGAGTGTTGCTCCATTACATTTACTTCCTTGTTCCTCTTCAGTACTGCCATGCCAGATCCCGACTTTTATGGAGCAGCAGTAAATGTTGCTGGCGTAACATCATGCCGGAATGGGACGAAACGCAAGTGAGGGGGAAAATTGCCACCCGGAATTCACTAATGATATTGTAAGGGCTTGAAAATCTTTTAAATTAACGTCACGCCCATTTTTGCAAAACATAACCTGAGAAAGACGTGGAGGGCTGGCCGCCTGGCGCGACACCTGTTTTGTGCCTCCTGCTTATGTTTCCTGGCCTGCTGCGCTACCTGAGCAGTGCAGCAGACAGGGAAAATCGTGCCCTATTTGTTTCCAAGACACTATCAACAACCTTCCCACAATGTAACAAGCTGCTGAAGGAAATAGTTACAGATCCATCACATGTAATCGTCAAGGCACATTTTTAGGTTATTTCCATTTTAAAAGCTGTCATTATCAAGACTGACATTTCAGCAGGTCATGCCTGCTTTAGCTGATGCCGGTGTTGGACTGGGGTGATGTAGAGATGCCGGTGTTGGACTGGGGTAAACAGAGACTTCTTACTTAGCTGGTGCTACCCATATAACTGGAATTTTGATTTTAGTTTTGTGCTTAATGATCATCCTTTTCACTACTTGCACTACTAAGTGCTCAGCATCACAAGTTTGCTTCAGGCCAGACTATGGAATTAGATGGTACTTGTGCTTAGTTTAATTCTTTACTGTGGTTATCTTACAAATTCTTTACTCACTAATTACTGACAAGAATGTTAATGAACTTCTGATTACTCATTTAAAGTGCTAGATATAACTCAGACTTTAGACTGATAATGTAAAAGTTTATTTAATTCGAAAATATTTTTTTAAAAGGTTGAATTGTTAACTTATAGTGGGTGTCAGGAAAAGATGTCTGTTAGTGAACCAGTAAATGTTACCAAGTATACCATAATGTCTCTTAGATAATCTAATTGTATGCTGAGTAATTTAGTCCAATCATTACTCAGATTTAAAAATCCAAAAGTCTCCACTGGTGGAGGCCAGCTGTAATTCTCGCCAATGTGAGGACCGATCAACAAGCAGGCAAGTACAAATGAGCCGACTCAATGCTGTCCAGAGCTCACTAATGACATCAAAGCTTGTATGCCATGGTGTTTCAAGTGCTCATCTAAATGCTTCTTAAATGCAATGAGTTCTAGATTCCCACTACCATCTAGGTGAATAAGTTTTTTTCTCAAATCCACTCTAAATCCATTACCTTAAACTTATGCCCCCTGGTTATTGACCTCTCAACTAGGGGAAATATTTCGTGCTATCTACCCTATCAATATTCCTCATAATTTAGTACACCTCCGTCAGTTTCCCTCTCAGCCTTCACTGCTGCAAGGCGAACAATCTAATCTAACCAGCCTCTCTTCATGGCTGAAACTGTGCAGCCCAGGCAACATCCTGATGAACCTCCTCTGCACTCTTTCTAGTGCAATTACATCCTACTTGTAGAGTGATGACCAGAACTGCACACAATACTCTAGTTGCGGCCTAACGATCATTTTATACAGTTCCATCATAACCTCCCTGCTACTTAAATTTGATAAGTCATGAGAACTAGATGGGATGCATCCAAGGTTTCTAGGGGAAATAACGGTAAAAATTGCAAAGGTACTGCCCATAACCTTTCAATCTCTCTTAAATATAGAGGTAGATCCAGAGGACGGGAGAATTGCAAATGTTACATCCTTGAACTACAGGCCATGTAGTTCACATCCAGTTTCTCGCCTCCTCTGATCTTACCAAACCTGTTCTGGCAGGGTGGGGAGAACAGCACAGACAGTGATCAGTGAAGGAGAGAGAGAGACTGGCACAGGAAGCAATTGGTGACCTGGGAGGAGTTGGATGATCGGCCATATAATGCATGGCAGGCCAGTCTCAAAGGGTCCGATGGCCTGTTTCTACTCTATGTTTCTAAATAGGACAGGAAAGAAGTCCCCACAATAACCACTCATTTCAGGAAAGGTTTTTGTCATCTGCCTTTGTTTCTATTTGTCAATCTCCTTAGATTTGTTTGGTCTTGACCCTTCTGCCAATGGTAACAGTTTATTTCTGTCTACTCGTCTCATGATTTTTAACACCAGTATCAAATCTCTTTTCAATCTTCTCTTCTCTAAATAGAAAAACCACAACTTCTCCTGTTTATTCATGTAACTGAAGTTCCTGATTGCTTGAACTATTCTTGTAAACCATTTCTCACCCCTCTTTCAAACATTCACAAGCTTCCTAAAGCGCAGTACTCAGAACTGGACGTAAAACTTGTTTTTATAAAGGCTCATCCTAACTCTCTTGCTTTTGTATGTTATGCTTCTTTTTATAAAACCCAGGATATCATATGCCTTTTTAACTGCTCTCTCAGCCTGTCCTTCCTTCCACCTTCAATGACTTATACTCATATACCCTAAGTCTCTTTGTTCCTGCGTTCCCTTTAAAAATGTACACTTTAATTTGTATTACCTTTCCCTGCCCTTTCTACCAAAATGTATCACTTCACACTTTTCTACATTGAATTTCACCTTAGCTGTCGATTCCACCATCCTGATATCTAGCCTCTCGAGGTCTAACACTATCTGCCTCACTATTTACTGTACTTCCTAATTTTATATCAAATTTTCAGATTTGCTGTATACATTCAAGTCCAAGGGATGATTTTACATTAGGGTCAGACTCCTTGCTGCCCATTGTGAAAGTTTACAGCCATGAGGCTGCTAATTGGCTTGTGTCAGGCCATCTGCCCTCATCTGGAAGTCCCACCACTGACAGCTGTTAGCCAATCAAATGGCCAGAAAACTTGTCCCAGTAATGCCACCGGGAGCAGAGTCCTCTGAAGAAGAACAGCTATGGAGCCTGGCTCAAGGCAAGTCCAGGGCCTCACCATGGCCAGGGTGTCAGGCTATGGCAATGGTGGTGGTGGCCTCGGTGACAGTGCAGGGAGGAGGAGAAACATGGAGGAGCAATATCTTGCGAGGGGCCTCCCATGGACACAATTGGCCCACAACGACAAGGCTCAACATTTGCTGCCAGCACCCTCTAGTGCTCTGTGTAAAGTCCCAAAGGCAGTGACAGGAGACACTTAAGTGGCCATTAATTGGCCATTTAAGGGTCTCAACTGGCTAATGGGCAAACACATTTTATACCTTCCCCTTTCCCCACTCGCCATCCTGCCCCTAGGTTGGGGTGGGGCGAGCACATAAAATTTCCAGCTTAACTCATTAATACATATCATGCACCATAATGCCATGCTTTCACGGCCTTACTATGTAGTCCTGATTCACCACATCCTTTCAGTTATGAGGTTTACAGCATGGAAAAAGACCCTCTGGCCCAATTTGCCCATGCTGCCCAGTGTCACCATTAAGCTAGTCCCAGTTGCCCGTGTATGGCCCACATCTCTCTATGCCAGTCTTACCCATGTAACTGTCTAAATGCTTTTTAAAAGACAAAATTGTACCCGACTTTACTACCTGTGGTAGCTTGTTCCAGACACATCTGTGTGAAAAAGTTACCCCTCTGGATCTTTTTGTATCTCTTGCCTTAAACCTAATCCCTCTAGTTTTAGACGCCTCTACCATTGGGAAAAGATGTTGACTATCTAAAGTTGCCCTTCCAATATCCTCACAGGAGGAGGTGCTGACTGTAGCAGCAGAGATTGTGATGTCTGATTCTTTTACTTGTATTGATCTTTGCTGGTCTTCCCCATGTAAATATGTGAAATGATCATTCTGTACCATGCTGAACCCTGGGAATCTGTCGCATATCATACTGAATATAAAGTTGAAAATTCTCAATAAAAACATTATTTTAAAAAATGGTTTCCAGCAGCTTAAGGGTCAATAACCATAAGGCGATTGGCAAAAGAAAGACTTGTGACATGAGGAACTCCTTTTTTTACACAATGGGCGGAACTTTACCAGCATGTCCACTCGAATTTTGTACAATCCCGCCCGAGACCAATGGAGAATGCCGTTCTCCAAACTTCGTCCGCCCCTGGAATAGGCCGGGCATGCTGGTAAAATTCCAGCCAATGTGCAAAATGTTCCCATCCCATCCACCACGGGAATTATGGTAGGTGGGACACAGACCATGCAAAGGTCTCTTGACCTCAAGTGAGATTTTTCGGTTTTGGGGCAAGCGTGACCGCAAAATCCTGCCCAACAAGTAGTTAGGGTTTTGAATGCACTGCCTGATACATATGTTGGATACAGATTCAATGGTAGTTTTCAAAAGAGAATTGGATAAATATTTGAAGGACAAACAATTGCAGAATTGTGGGCAAAGAGGAGTGGAACTAATTGGATTGCTCTTTGAAAGAACAGATGTAGACTCAAACAAGTGTCTGGAAAACAAAGATATGCCACAGTATGAAAGTCCTTCATGTTTGCTGCTAATGGCATCCAGCAATGGTATCAGACAATGGCCGCGATCTTTCCAAATAAGTTCTAAGGGCATGATTTTACGAAAAAATTCCGAAGTGCCAAATAAATGAGAAAATGGGTTATTCATGTCAGTTTTTTTGGCAAGCCACGGACCGCAATTTTTCAACACTTGCAATGAAAGAGCAACCAGGTGATTCTCGCCGGAATGGATATTGAATTTGATGATCAGGCATGACATAATGAATGGTGGAGTGGGCTCGAAGGGCCAAATGGTCTACTCCTGCTTCTAGTTTCTATGATCCTCTGAGTGCATGATTAGCTCAAAGTGTCTACAGTTGTATGGCATTAACAAGAGAGAGCTGCATATAAGCGCTAACAATGGACACACAGGCAACCACACCAGGAAGGTGGCACACAGAAGAAGTGCTCCAAAATTCACCTGAGCCATCTGCTAGATGTTGTAGTGGAAGGGCGAGCAATATTCCTTCCAGTAAGTTCCAATAAGACCGTCCGGGTCTTGTCCTCCCAGGGGACCCCGCCAAGGACATCACAGGCCACAGAACATGGAAAACAGCTGACCGCCTCCACTTCTGATGTGCATCCTTGGGGGACAGGTAGATGTAGCAGTTGTGCTTCATATGATTAAGAAGTTGGGGGGTTACCAAGAGTGCACAGGTGAAGTTTATTTATTAATGTCACAAGTAGGCTTAAATTAACACTGCAATGAAGTTATTGTGAAAATCCCTTAGTTGGCACACTACGGCGGCTTTTGGGTGCATTGAGGGAGAATTTAGCATGGCCAATGCACCTAACCAGCACGTCTTTCGGACTGTTGGCGGAAACCCATGCAGACACGGGAGAACGTGCAGATTTCACACAGACAGTGACTCAAGCTGGGAATTGAACCTGAGCTCCTGGTGCCACGAGGCAGCAATGCTAACCACTGTGCCACATTGCCACCCTGGACTGGACAAGGTAGATTTAAAAAAATAGGCACTATTCAGAATCACGCACACGTTTTATTGCACTGTTAAATGTCATCACTTAATGTTATTGCAGTGTTAGTTTCACCAGTAAATGTCATTGCACCCCACAGCTGTGACTAATCTGTCTGTGATTCTACCCCCAAAAGGATGACTGTACCTGGACTGTACACATAGAGGTGCAGAGTTTCATGATGTGCAATAGATGTCCTTTGGCCCATTGAGCATGTGCTCCCCAGTTCCCATTACCAGTGCCAGACCCCTGCCTGCTGTGGAACTCCAAGCGCATTCCCAGCAATCAGGGCCCTTTTGGCCCACAGTGAAAGATAGCCTGCCCTAGCATCCCCAGGATCCACTGGACTTGAATCGGTCCCTCCCTCCCAACCCCCAGGGCATTGCACTGCACACTTCTACCCCCAATCTTGGTGCCAAAGAAAAGCCAGGTGGCATGCCTTAATGACTATCATCCAGTGGCTCTGACATCCATCATTATGAAGTTCTTCAAAAGGTTAGTCATGGCATGAATCAGTTCCTGCCTCCCAGACTGCCTGGATCCACTAAAATTCCCCTATTGCAACTCCCTGAACCTGCACTCAACCCTGGAGCACCCAGATAAGAAGGATACCTACGTCAGACTCCTATTCATAGACTACAGCTCAGCTTTTAACACCATTATTACTTCGAGACTCATCTCCAAACTTTGTGGTCTGGGGCTCGGCTCCTCCCTCTGCAACTTCCTAACCTACAGACCACAGGCAGTAAGGATAGGCAACAACACCCCCTCTATGATCATCCTCCGCACTAATGCCTGGCAAGGCTGTGTTCTCAGCCCCTTACTATATTCCTTATGGTCTGACCGTATTGTCAAATTCCGCTCCAACTCGATTTTCAAGTTCGCTGATGACACCACCATTGTGGGTCGGATCTCAAACAATTACAAAACAGAGGACAGGAAAGAGACAGAGAATCTGGTGAACTGGTGTGATGACAATAATCTCTCCCTCAATGTCATCAAAACAAAAGAGATTGTCATCAACTTCAGAAAGCACAGTTGAGGGCATGCCACCCACATGGACTCCAGTCTCATGAAGAAAGTAAGGAGGTGTTGGATAGAGGATAATTTGGCCGATTAGACAAGTAACTGGCTATCTCATAGAAGACTGAAGGTGGTGGTGGATGGAAAATTTTCAGACTGAACACCAGTTACCAGCGATGTACCACAGGGATCAATGCTGTGTCCTCTGCTATTTGTGATTTTTATCAGTGACTTAGAGGAGGGGGCTGAAGGGTGGGTCAGTAAATTTGCTGGTTGATGTAGTGGATGAGGTGGAGGGCTGTTGTGAGCTGCAAAGAGTTATTGGTAGGATGCAGAACTGGGCCGAAAAGTGGCAGATGGAGCTTAACTCTGATAAGTGCGAGATGATTCATTTTGTAGGACAAATTTGAATGCGGATTACAGGGTCAACAACAGGGTTCTGAGGAATGTGGAGGAACAGAGAGATCTTGGGGGTCATATCCAAGAGGTTGCCACTCAAGTGGATAGAGCCGTGAAGAAGGCCTATAGTGTGATAGCGTTTAAGTTTAAGAGCCGTGGGGTTATGCTGCCACTGTACAGGATCTTGGTGAGACCACATCTGGAATATTGTGTGCAGTTCTGGTCACCTCACTATAAGAAGGATGTGGAAGCACTGGAGAGAGTGCAGAGGAGATTTACCAAGATGCTGCCTGGTTTGGAGGGTAGGTCTTATGAGGAAAGTTGAGGGAGCTAGGGCTTTTCTCTTTAGAGCAGAGAAGGATGAGAGGTGATTTAATAGAGGTTTATAAGATGATGAGAGGGATAGATACAGTGAACATTCAGAGACTATTCCCTCGAGTGGATGTAGCTGTTCCTAGGGGGCATAACTATAAGGTTCATGGTGGGAGATATAGGAGGGATGTCTGAGGTAGGTTCTTTACTCAGAGAGTGTTTGCGGTGTGGAATGGATTGCCTGCTGTGATAGTGGAGTCGGACACTTTAGGAACTTTCAAGCGGGCATTGGATAGGCACATGAAGCACACCAAAATAATAGGCAGTGGGATAGCTTGATTTTGGTTTTGGACAAAGCTCGGCACAACATCAAGGGCCAAAGGGCCTGTCCTGTGCGGTGCTGTTCTATGTTCTACGTTCTATGTTCTAAGATCATGGTCGTCTCCTTGAAGTAGATAGGGACATCAAAATAGTGTAAAGAGAGATTGAAGATGTCTCCGAATACTCCGGCCAGCTGGTCTGCACAGGCCCTAAATGCTTGTCTGGCTCCCCTTCTGAGCCAGTTGCTTTCTGTGGGTTGCCTTTTGAGAAGGCTGCTCTGATATCAGCAATGGTGACCTCAGATATGGGTTCGTCCAAGGCTTCTGGGATGGAGGGTGTGCTGTTGCTGACTCACTCAAAATGGTCATAGAATACGCTGAGCTCATTGGGAGGGGTGCAATTAGAGCTGGCAACTTTAACTGCCTTCATCTTGTAGCCTATTACACCTTGCAGATCTTGCCATAGCTGCTTGGAGTCCATTTGGGTAGCCTGGGATTCTAGCTTGGTCCAATTGTCTCTTTTGACATCTTTGATGGATCTCTATAGATCACATCTGGTTTTGTTGTATAGGTTAGCGTCCCCTGACTTGAACGCCTCAAACCTGGACTTCAGCAGGCAGTGGTCCCTGTTCATATGTGGTCTTTGGTTGGGAAACACATGGATTTGCTTCTTTGGCATATAGTCTTCTACACACTTACTAATGAAGTCAGTTATTGTAGCAGCATACTCATTCAGCCTGGTCGCAGAGGTTTTAAATATTGACCGGTCTACTGACTCTAAGCTGCCCTGTAGATCATCTGATTCCTCAGTCCAACATTGCACGAATTTCTTTGATGAGTTCTCTTGTTTTAGGAGTCAGACTTGTGTAGCACCAGGGCAGCATCACAGTGTGCCACATAGTGAGTCTTTATCATCCAGCTGCCTGGATCAATAACTCGCTAACACAGCAAACCCAGACCCATTACTTTGGTGTGGTCAGCTGGACCATGGTGGGTGTTGTGGACAAGGGAGGAGGAAGGGAGGGGGATTGATGGGTTACGGCTCCCAGGAAGTGGTGGGTAGTTGGGGGTCGCAGCTGTTAGACTGCACACCAGCTATTAGGTGAACATTGCTGCAATGAGAGCTCCCTTACCACTCTGCCCTGCCGGACCCTCGCCAAGAGTTGCCTGTTCTCCATCCTCCAGCTTCTCTTTGGTCTCTTCCTCCACATCCTTCTGGGCCCGCTCCTCCTCCAGGATGTCTCCCCTCTATGACCCCAGGTTGTGGAACACACAACAGACCACAGTGATGCAGAAGACATTCAGTGGGCTGTACTGGAGGGCCCAATCAGAGTGGTCCAGGCAGTGGAACCACATCTTCTGGAGCTCTATGCACTGCCTGATGATGGACTGGATAGCAACATCGGCCTCATTATACTGGTCTCTGCATCAGTGTCTGGCCTCTGCACTGACGTCATCAGCCAAGCCCTTAATTGGTACCTCTTGTCTCCCACAAGCTGTCCCAGCAGCCTGGGTTGGTCCTTGAAATGGCCAGGGATTTCCCTACTCCGGAGAATGTAGCTGTCATGAATGCTCCCTGGATGACATGCACACTTGTGGATGATGTTTATCTTGTGGTCACAGACTATCTGCATGTTCAAAGTGTGGAACCCATTTCTGCTGATGAAGCATAAAACCCTGACAATGTGGGGACTGCAGGGCAATGTGTGTACCATCTACAGCCCCTGCCCATGTGGCATTGCAGCGAAGCCTGCACTCTGGACTTCCTGTTAGGCCTGGTGGATGTAATTGCTAGCTTGGGCCATTAGGGCATCTGTGACCTTGCAGACGCACTTGTGCATGGAGAGTTGAGAGATGTTGCAAATGTCTCTGCTGGAAACCAGGGAAGGACCTGGTGGCATAGAAGTTTATGGGCGCTGTGACCTTCATTGCCACCAGGAGCAGGTGTATCTTTTTGCGAGGACCTGATACAGGTGCTACAATGTCTCCTTACTTATACAGAGTCTGCGGCCTCCATCAGCCCATCTGAGTATTCTGCCCCCCCCCGCCCTCCCCCAACCCGCGGGAAGATGTGCAGTCATGTCCAACCAGCAGACCCTGTCCTCCTTCTGTGGCCTCTGGCCCAGTGGTCTTGTCATGATCAGACATCTTCTTCTTCTTCCTCCTCCCAATGATCACCATTGCTGCTAATCTGAAATCCATATTTGTGGGGGAGGGGGTGGTGGGTGGAAGGTGACAGAGAGAAAGAAACAGTAAGATTATCCATGTCAGGCCCCCCCACTCCTTCCCAGCAACCAGTGTTGCCATGAGTCCGGACAACCCAACACCAGTGCCATGCATCACCTCAATAGATTGCCTATGGTTGAGACATTCTCGCCATGGCAGGCACAGAGAGTATATCATTGTCTCTGCAACCAATAGTCCCCATTTGGAACCGTTGAAGCATAGACATGGGTGCACCCACCTGGATGTAGTGGCTGCCAGGTATGGCTCGCAGTTCAGCCAGATGGTAGAGAAGCACCCTCGTGACTATCGCAGGATGAATCCCCATCAAAAGAGCACTGCAAATTATATGCAGTGTGAGGAGCCATAATAACTCCTGCTGATCTCCCTTGATTGTGGCAACAGCAGCCAGACCTGCTGCTTGTCACTGTTAAAGGGGTCTAGGATGGAATATGAACAATCAGCCACTGAGCCTGTCCAGCAGACTGATGGCAGGGTAAACAGAGTGATAATTGTGGGGTTGGTCATCAACCTCATGTGAAAACCCCTCAGAGGTCAGTCATCAGCCAAGGGGAATGCATGTAACACGAGCCCCAAGCCAGCTTCGACCCCCAAGCTGAAATACTGTGGCTACCAGAGCAATCTGTCCTGGGAATGGGAAGATAAGAAGAAGTCAGTGATTTGAAACCAAGGATGTAAGGTAATTTAAAGCTTATGAGATTTTAAATGTGACAAGGTTTAAAACAAGTCAAAACTCAGTTGATCTCTGAGAATTTTTGGCTTTCTTTTATTCATTCACAACTTACAAGCATTGCTGACTGGGACAGTGTTTATTGCCTATCCCTATTGGCCCTTTAGAATGTGGTGAGCTGCCTAATTGAACTGCTGCAGATTCTAAGGCATCAGTACACCCACAGTGCTATTAGAGAGGGAGTTCCAGGATTTTGACCCAGTGACAGTGAAGGAATGGTCAGAAATGGGGATGTTTGTTTGCACAATATTAAGCACCATTCATGACTCCTCAGATACTGAAGCAGTCCATGTCCAAACGCAACAAGATCTGGACAATATCCAGGCTTGGGCTGACAAGTGCCAAGTAACATTTGCACCACACAAATGCCAGACAATGACCATCACCAATAAGAGGCACTCTAATCACCGCCCTTGATTCAGTGGCGTTACCATCTCTGAATCCCCTGAATCCCCTCGACATCCTGGGGGTTATCATTGACCAGAAGCTCAACTGGACTTGCCACATAAACACAGTGGCTACAAGAACAGATCAGAGCCTAGGAATACTGCAGCAAGTGACTCATCTCCTGACTTCCCAAAGCCTGTCCACCATCTACAAGGCACAAGTCAGGAGTGTGATGGAATACTCCCCACTTGGCTGGATGGGTGCAGTTCCAAAACACTCAAGAGATCTGACACCATCTAGGACAAAGCAGCCCATTTGATTGGCACTACATCCACAAACATCCACTCCCTCCACCAGCGACTCTGAATTGCAGTAGTGTGTCCTATTTACAAGATACACTGCAGCAATTCACCAAAGATTCTTAAGCAGCACCTTCCAAACCACGACCACTTCCATCTAGAAAGACAAAGGCAGCAGGTACATGGGAACGGCACCACCTGCAAGTTCCCCTTCAAGCCACTCACCATCCTGACTTGGAAATATATCACCGTTCCTTCATAGTCGCTGGGTCAAAATCCTGGATTTCCCTCCCTAACGGCATGTGGGTCAACCCACAGTCAACCCATGGATTGCAGTGATTCAAGCAAACACCTCACCATCACCTTGTCAAGGGCAACTAGGGATGGGCAATAAAAGCTGGCCAGCCAGTGACACCCATGTCCCAGGAATGAATAAAAGAAAATATTTTTCCAAGTAGGATGGTGTTAATAAAGTGGAATCTCAAGGTGGTAGTGTTCCCAGATATCTGCTGCTTTTGTCCTAGAATGTAATGGTCATGGGTTTGGAAGATGCTGCCTAAGGTGAATTCCTGCAGTGCATCTTGTAGATGGTACACACAGATGCCACTGTGCATCGATGGTTGAGGGATTGGAAGCTGTGGAAGGGGTAGCAATCAAATGGACTGCTTGTCCTGGATGGTGTCAAGCTTCTTGAGTGTTGTTGGAGCTGCACTCGTCCAGGCAAATGGCTTATAGGCAGTGGGTAGGTTTTGGTGAAGGAAGAGTTACTTTCTACAGGATTCCTTGCGTCTGGCCTGCTCTGGTAGCCACAGTATTTAAATGGCTAGTCTAGTTCAGTTTCTGGTCAATGGTAATCCCCAGGATATTGAAAGTGGAGGATTCGATGATGGTAATGCCATTGAATGTCAACGAGTGATGGTCATTGTCTGACACTTGTTTGGCATGAATGTTACTCTCCACTGGTCAGCCCAAGCCTGAATAATGTTCATGTCTTGCTGCATTTGGACATGACTGCTTCAGTATTTTGAGGAATCGTGAATGGTACTGATCATGTGCAGTTATCAGCGAATATTTGCACTTCTGACCTTATGATGGAAGGAGAGTCATTGATGAAGCAGTTAAAGACAACACTACTCTGAGGAACTCCTGCAGTGTTGTCCTGGAGCTGAGATGATTGACCTCCAACACCATAAGCACCTTCCTTTGTGCCAGGTATGACTCCAAAGAATGCAGGGTTTTCCTTCTGATTCCCATTGTCTCTAGTTTTCCTAAGGTGCCTTGATGCAGTTATTAGTGACCATTGCTATTGATTTCTTATTTGTTTTTAATTCTAGTAAATGGGGCACAATAAGGAAGTTGCAAGATACTGGCTGCTTGTTCACAGTCACTAAGGGCAGCAGTGAAGGATTAAAATACAAAGTTATCCATATTTGGGTCTAGATGACCTCAAAGGAACTTGTAGCCAGAGTTTGATTAGATGATTTCAGTCTTACGATGACACAGAGTGAAGGTTTATTTGTCCATGTTTATTGGTGTTTTACTAAGGAATAAGAGATACCAAAAAGTTTATAACAAGCAATATAATGAAGTGGAGATCATAGAATCATAGAAACTCTACAGCACAGAAAGAGGCCCTTTGGCCCATTGAATCTGCACCGATCACAATCCCACCCAGGCCCTTTCCCCATATCCCTACATATTTTACCTGCTAATCCCGCTAATCTACGCACCTCAGTTCAGTAAAAAGCAATTTTAGCATAGCCAATCAACCTAACCCGCATATCTTTGGACTGTGGGAGGAAACTGGAGCACCTGGAGGAAACCCATGCAGACACAAGGAGAATGTGCAAACTCCACACAGACAGTAACCCAAGCCAGGAATCGAACCCAGGCCCCTGGAGCTGTGAAGCAACAGTGCTAACCACTGTGCTATCGTGTCGCAAATTCATCAATGACTCCCCTTCCATCGTAAGAGATCAGGACCATGCAGCCCAAATTTTCTACCCATTTCATAAAGAAGTCAAAGATCATCCCTGGAATGTTCAGGGAAAATCTGAACCACACATTCTGCACGATGAAGCAACTTTATGCACTTTACCAAGCAGTGACACAAATGCCACACGATACACTATCAAGCTAGACACAGTGTGAAGATTTAACTCAGTGTACTAATCCAAAACATCAGTCAAGATTTCACTAATTGTTATTAAATGTGAACCTAAAATAGCATTGGGCCTAATTTTAACTCTGTGTAAATTGGTGGGTTTTGAAATATTGGGTTAAAATCTCACCCAAATACTTCTGATATACAGAAAAGTATGAACACTGGGCTTTGTTTTTAACTGCAACAATATGTGCTTATATCACACCTTTAATGTAGAAAAAAATCAACATTTCTCACAGAGGCTTAAGGAAGAAATGAACACCAAACCAAAGAAGAAGATATTGGATGAGGCATCAAAACCTTGGCAATATAGATAGGTTTTAAAGAGAGGTTTAGGGAAGGAATTTTAGACCATGATGCTGAGAGGTATGAGGAATATTGGTAGATCAACAAAACTGAAATTATAGAAACAGTTGCTTACCTACTAGAATTGCCAATTATGACATTACTTATTTTGCATTGGGTAGGATGCCTTTGAACGGCATCAAATAATAATAAGTTAGAATGCTTTATATTTATTAAAATGTCCTTTGTTGAATAAAAACACAGCCTTGGTAATAAATTGACACTATGGGAATTACACATTGGAAATCAGAAGTTCAATGGGCCTAATTGCCCTTAATGTTGAGGTTTTCTCACAACATCCCAGAACTGCCCACTGTGTCTTAAGTTTCTGAAACAAGCACCTCTATCAGTCTTGCACTCCAATAAGCAGAAAATTACTCTTGTAAGAATTAAAGTTGTTAGTGCGGATGTACTAAGTGTAAATTGAGATGAAAAATAAACTAGAAAGGCACATTTTAGTGAGGTAGTGGTATGATGGATTGTAAAGGAGGAAATGCTTGCATAGCAATATTCAATCCTTATGCACACTCAAGCATGAGCCTTAACAATCAGTGTTGGCAAGTAATTTGGCTGTCCTTCATATCCTAGCCCAAATGACATAGAAAAAAAACATTGAAAATAGAAGCAGAAGGAGGCCATTTGGCCTTTTGAGCCTGCAATGACACTAACTATTGTAGAATTACTAGAAGCAAAAACATTGGGTTGCAATCACGTACATGAATACTAGCAATTTTCCTTCTGAAACCTGGTCTTACCACAGCCATTTTAGCACAGCTTGCTCAATTGAGCTCAGTCAGTAGATATCAGGAAATGAATCTGGTATTTTATGTGTCTGTATGACTGAGTTACTCACTGGATAAACCTCTCACTGTGGGGAAAATAAATTGTTTATATCAGCATCTTTGCTTGGGTTGTATATATTTCTGACCAATTATAGGGTAAAAATTTTGTTACAGAATGGGAACATTTACTGATGTGACAAAATGTCAGACAGACTTAGTCTGGCTTATGATTTATTGTAGTGTACGAGTCTATGCATTGTTTCCTATGGGTGCTAGGTTGTTTTGATGGATGACTATATATGATCTGCTATTAGCCAGACCAGTAGGTGTTCTTATTCACCTTGGTATTGGAGATTCCCTTATCAGAAATATGTGCCAATCAGAATTTCTTAAAGCTTCTCTGTATTTTTTCTTTGGAAAGAATTATAGATAATAGAATGAGCATCAGTGTTGCTCATAGAATCTTAGAAACACTGCAGTACAGAAAGAGGCCACTGGGCCCATCAAGTCTGCACCAAACACAACCCCATCCAGGCCCTACCCCAATATCCCTACACATTTACCCGCTAATCCCTCTAACCTATGCATTGCAGGACACTAGGGGGCAATTTTAGCATGGCCAATTGACCTAAGCCACACATCTTTGGACTGTGGGAGGAAACCAGGGCACCCAGAGGAAACCCACGCAGACATGAGGAGAATGTGAAAACTTCATACAGACAGTAATCCAAGCCAGGAATCAAACCCAGGTCCCTGGAGCTGTGAAGCAACAGTGCTAACCACTGTGCTACCGTGCTGCCCTACAGCAGGTTGTATGCTATTGCAGATTTTAACAAAATCCTCTTCCTTCCTTATTCTCCATCTGAGCTGGAAATTAGAGAAATAGTTGGTCTATGGAAAATAAAACATGGACCAGAATTTTATTCTTCCCCATTGACAGGTTTTTAGGTAGCTGAAAGCGAGAAATTGAAATTATGGGATTCCCTTTGGGTACCCACTTGCCACAACCACATAGTGATTTTATATTGAGGCGAACAAGCCTCATGTGCAAAGCCTACCTTTGCACCAGCTAATTAATGTGTTCTTAAGGACCGCTTCCATCCCAGCCTCAATTTGAAGAAGATGGGAAGATTGAACTTTCATGGGGAAGGCCTAAAATGCAACTAAGTTACAAGTCAGCACAAAGAGCAGGAGGGGTGCTTCTATCAGAAGAGCCCTTCTGAACTCAGGCGCCCTGCCACTCTCCCTCCAGATCACCTCCCCCAAAGCCTCTCCCCGAGACCCAATCACACCCACATGCCAGCCAGGCCTACTCTATACTCCCCTCTCTGGAACCCCTTGAACGTACCTGGACCTCCAGTTCTCAGACCTGGGCCAGAATTTTAATACCTTACCCACCACGGGAAACAGCACAGATGATGCGAAGATCCGTTGACCTTGGGCAGGATTTTATGCTTTCAGGACGAGTAAGCCTGTAAAATCCCAGCCTTAGTCTCGAACAGGCCAAGCTCAAGAGCATACTACCAAGTTACCACCAACACGTCTCCTGCTCCACCAGAGGCCCAAATATCCTAGACCACTGCTATACAAATATCAAACATGCCTACTGCTCTATTGCTTGCCCACACTTTGCCAAATCAGACCACAAGGCTGTGCTCCTGCTCCCAGCTTACAAGCAAAAACTGAAGCAGGAGAATCCATCAAAGAAAGTCATGCAATGTTGGCCTGAGGAATCGGATGATCTCCTACAGGCTGCTTGGAGTCAGTGGACTGGACAGTATTTAAAAACCCTGCGACCAGCCAGAACGAGTACACCACTACAATAACTGACTTCATTAGTTAATGTGTAGAAGAATATATGCCAAAGAAGCAAATCCGTATATTCTCCAATCGGAAACCATGGATGAACAGGGATATCCGCTGCTCGCTGAAGTCCAGGTCTGAGGTGTTCAAGTCAGGCAACACTGACCTATACAAGAAAGCCAGATACGATCTAAGGAGATCCATTAAAGGTGCCAAAAGACAATACCGAACCAAGCTAGAGTCCCAGGCTAGCCACACCGAGCCCCGCCAACTAACCTGCTACAAGATGAAGGCATGTAAAATCGCTGGCTCCAACACACGCCACCCTGCCGGATGAGCTCAATGCATTCTATGCCCGTTTTGAGCAAGAGGTCAGCAAGAACATACCCTTCACCCTGGAAACCCTGGATGAACCTGTATCTGGGATCACCATGCAGATGTCAGAGCAGCTTTCTTGAAGGTCAAACCATGGAAAGTGACTGGTCCAGATGGGATACCCGGATGTGCACTCAGATCCTGTGTGGATCAACTGGTGGGGTTATTCACAGACATCTTCAACTTCTCTTTACAACAATCTGAAGTCCCTATCTGCTTCAAGAAGACAACCATCATCCCGGTACCTAAGAAAAACCAAGCAATGTGCCTTAATGACTATCGGCCGGTGGCTCTGACATCTATCATCATGAAGTGCTTTGAAAGGCTAGTCATGGTGCAAATCAATTTCAGCCTCCCGGACCACCTGGATCCATTACAGTTTGCCTACAGCTGCAACAAGTCCACAGCAGACACCATTTCCCTGGCCCTGCACTCAACCTTGGAACACCTAGCTAACAAGAACACCTATGTCAGATTTCTATTTATTGACTACAGCTCAACCTTCAACACTATTATTCCCACAAAACTCATCTCCAAACTCTGTCGCCCGGGCCTCAGCACCTCCTTCTGTGACTGAATCCTGAATTTCTTAACTCACAGACCACAATCAATAAGGATACGCAACAACACCTCCTCCACGATCATCCTCAACACTAGTGCCCCACAAGGCTGTGTTCTCAGCCCCCTACTATATCCTTATACACCTATGACTGTGTGGCCACATTCCCCTCCAATTCAAGTTTCAGGTTTGCTGACAACACCATCATAGCAGGTCAGATCTCAAATAATGATGAGACAGAGTACAGGAATAGAAAATGGTACGACAACAATAATCTCTCCCTCAATGTCAACAAAATGAAGAAGAGAGTCATCGACTTCAGGAAGCTTAAAGGAGAACATGCCCCTGTTTACATCGACGGGGCAAAGTAGAAAGAGTTGGGAGCTTCAAGGTTTTAGATGTCCAGATCACCAACAACCCCGTCCTGGTCCCTCCATGCTGACATTATTGTTAAGAAAGCCCACCAACACCTTTACTTTCTCAGAAGACTAAGGAAATTTGGCACGTTAGCTACGACTCTCACCAACTTTACAGATGCACAATAGAAAGCATTCTTTCTCTGGTTGTATCACAGCTTGGTATGGCTCCTGCTCTGCCCAAGACCACAAGGAACTACAAAAGGTCGTGAATGTAGCCTAATCCATCACGCAAACCAGCCTCCCATCCATTGATTCTGTCTACACTTCCCGCTGCCTCGGCAAAGCAGCCAGCATAATTAAGGACCTCACACACCCCGGACATTCTCTCTTCTATCTTCCGTAGGGAAAAAGATACAAAAGTCTGAGGTCATGTACCAACTGAATCAAGAGCAGCTTCTTCCCTGCTGCTAAGAATGGACTTATCTTGTATTAAGTTGATTTTTACACCCTAGCTATGACTGTAACACTACATTCTGAACTCTCTTGTTCCCTTCTCTACGAACAGTATGTCCAGCACGCAAGAAACAATACTTTTTACTGTATGTTAATACATGTGACAATAATAAATCAAATCAAATCAAATCAACACCTTCTTGAACTTCCTCCTCTGTCAACTGCGGTGAAGGGTTTGGAGAAATTGGCCTTCAGCTCTCTAAGACAGGACTTCTTCCGAAGTGAGGCAGGAGTCCAACCTGTAGCCAATTAATGCTGGAATCCATGAGGATGTGTTCCCCAATATTCAGATGGCAGGAAACAAGACCCAACCATCCAAAAAATTTGGGTCATGATCTTTCTGATTCCTTCAAAACCTCTGATAATGACCTAAGTTGCGTTTTTACTGCTACCTTCAATCTGTGCCCAATGACAGAAATAAATGTAGAAAACTTTTGTACTTATGATGAGCATTTTTAACTATGAAATAGGCAGTTTCTGATTTTCATCTTATGGTGAGAACACTTAATCTAGAGAGGCATAGGAAAATAACTTGTGGTTTATTAGATCTGTCCCAAGAAAAAATCATTCATTTCTTGTAATAGTAAACAGATTCTCCCTTAAATAATCCTACACTATTTTTCTTCAATTGATGTGTTAGATAAATCACTTTAACAACTAACATCTGCATCATTTGTTATACTTTGCGGAAGAGGTAATATACATGTGGAATGGATGACTGGGGAGTAAATGAAGAAAAATAGTGTAGGAATATTTAGGAGAGATTTACTGGGACTGATCAAATAAACTACAAGTTATATTCCTATGTCGCTGAAGGTTCTCCTTAATTTATGTAATAGAAATTGTGTTCCCGCAGTAGAACAAAAATCCAAAACTGCCAATTTCATGACTAGACATGCTTGCCTGTTAAAACAAGTGCAAAAGTTTCCAATGTTTATTTCCGCCATTGGGCAAGATTGGTGAAGGTATCAGATAACAGTCAATTGAGGTGATTAACAGGGGTTCTGGAATTAATCATTAAGATTGTGTTGTATTTTTCACAGACCAACAATTTCTCCATTGTCCAACTCAGATGCAACACTGACGTACATCCTATTGATGTCACTATACGTCTTTCCAATTAAAAGTTAGGTAAAGGGAGGTTTTAAGAAATTTTGATTAGCACTTCTTTATGATAAGGGAGTCTCCTGTGCTAAGGTGAATAACAATACCTACAGGTCTGGCTGGTACCAGGTCACATATAGTTAGTCATCCATCAAAACAACCTAGCACCCACAGGATACAATGCATAGCCTTGTACATTACAATAAATCATAAGCCACATTAGTCTGTCATTCTCTTTTTGTCACATCAGGAACATTAGGTAACAAAATTTTTATCCAACATTTGATCAGAAATACATAGCAAGCAAAGATGCTGATATAAAGTTATTTTACCTATGGTGAGTGTATCTATCCAGTGAGTAACTCGGGAATGTATTGGGATATTGGGTGAAGGAAAGCTACAGGGTACACTGAGGGGGACAGGGCATAAACACGCTGGTGAGCCCGCTGCAGAGAGCTCGGATGCCATTTCATATAGGTGCCATCATCTCACATTGCACCGGGAGGCCACCTCCCTCCGCTCATGGATCTCGGGAACCTCCCCCTCATCGGCAGCATGTTCCCCCACCCGTCCCTGACATGGGTCACTGACATCAGAGCCCTCCTGATGGGTCCCCCATCATGACCACCGACCTGAGTGGCACGGTGGCACAGTAGTTAGCACTGCTGCCTTACAGCGCCTGGGACCCAGATTCAAAATCCAGCTTGGGTCACACCGGCTTGGGTCACTGTGTGGAGTTTGCACATTCTCCCTGCATCTGCATGGGTTTCCTCTGGGTGCTCCGGTTTCCTCCCACAGTCCAAAGATGCGTGGATTAGGTGAGTTGGCCATGCTAAATTGCCCCTTGGTTTTTATCTAGGGTTAAGGGGATAGGGCCTGGGTGGGATTGTGGTCAGCATAGACTCGATGGGCCAAATGGCCTCCTTCTGCACTGTAGGATTCTATGATTCCTTCCTTCATGATCCATCTCAGCACAACCCCATATGCACGACCACCCCCACATAGCCCCCATCATCATTGCCCTCACTCAGGCCCCATCCCTATTCTGATCCCACCCCATTGGCACTGCCCCAGCACACTTACAGTGCCCAACTGGCACTGACAGTGTATCAAGTGGGCACTTCCCGATGGGCACTGCCTGGCCATGCCACCAACCACCTGGGGGCTCCAATGGCCTCCAATCCCTCTGGTGTGCCATTGCGCATGGCCTACACTGTAGAAACTAGCACTGGCATGATGTCTTACTAGAGAGATGGCAAGCATCCAGAGGAGCAGGGGAGAAACATGCATGCCAAACTTGCTAATGATATTAAAAATACAGTCAATCCCATGCTTTGTGCCCTTTCTGGATGTGAAGTGGTTTTCAGCATTGGAGAGGGGCCAGGAACATTTGGTGCTGGGCGCCAATTGGATTTATAGTGCCATATGCTTGTTTATCAGCTCGCTGTGCTGTTTGCCATGCAGAATGAGGTGGTAAAATCGCACGTAATGTGCCCTGGAGACATCCCAGATCATGCCACTAACACCAGTCAGACTTCATCGGCTGGAATTCTCCCATGTCATAGACCTTGTTGTCATTGCCAATGAGAACAACGAATTTGGCATTCAGCCAAATCAGCACTACAGCAGGACTGGACAATTTAAACTGCAGGCAAGGTTGGAGAATTCTGGCCATCAGCACCAGATGTTCACCCTCAATAGTGCCCTCATCACTTGTCGTTAACACAATGCTGACTGGGACTTTGACCACTCCCTGATGTGTTGCCAAGCTTCAGCCAAGGAAATTATACTACTACAAGAAGAAAGGTCATCCTCACATCAACACTTACCATACCATTGAGCCAGAAATAACCCGGGAGTTTCTCAAAATCCTCAATCAGGCTTTGTCAGCCAACAATGCCTAAGGTCAGAGTGCAGTGTCAAAGTGGGATCATCTGCGCAACACCATGCACAACTCTGCATTCACTGTATATGTTTTCTTTTATTTTGATATGGGAAAAGAGATCAGAGAAAAGCTGACTGGTTTGAGGCTTACTGAACTGAAATGAATCCAGTTATGCAAACAAGTGGAGATATTTCATGAACTACAGCATATACCTAACAAACAAAACTTAGATCATTTCAGAGCTGCCAGAATCAAATCTCAACAGACTGCTTGGCACTGTGCCAATCAATACTGCTTGAAACTGCAACATCATCTAATCTGCTGCTGGATCCAGAGATGCTAGAGAGGGATGTATGGAGGAATCAAGAAAGCAACAGACCCAATAGCAAATAAATCAGACATTTGAAGACAAAGTCAGGGATGAGTATCACTGAACCCAGAAACCAGATGGAAAGGTAGGTGGAGTACTATCTCGAACTCTACACGACATAGAATGTTGTCACTGAAGTAGCTTTCAGCACCATTCCAAACTTTCTTTAAAATGGTGGAGCTTGAAACTAAGTCTACATTGTAGAGCTCAACAAAGCCATTCCACATCTTGGCAGTGGTAAGCCGGAAACAATGGCATTCCACCTGAAATCATCAAATGTGCAAAACCTGCACTGCTGCAGCACCTTCACAAACCTTTGTGTCTCTGCTGAAAGGAAGGATTTGAGCTACAAGACATGCGTCATGCAAATGTAGTCATGTTGTATAAAAAAACGAGGATAATAGTGAGTGCAACAATTAACAAGATGTCTTGTTGTTAAGTATTGTGGGGGAGGTCTTTGCTGATGTTGCTCTGATTGGATTGTAAACCTGGTGTCACACATCTACCCTGAGTTTCAATGAGATTTCAGTGCTGACAGATTGACAGTTTACATGATTTTCTCACTTCAGCATTTGCAGAAGCGCTGTGAATTGTGCCACTTTACATTGTCTTCATAGACCTCACCAAGGCCTTCAATCTTGTCAACAAAGATAGGCTCTTCAAACTGATGCAGAAGATAGGCTGCTCACCTGGTCTGAATCTCATTTCTTCCACGAGAAAATGCACAGTTCTGTTAGTTACAATGGAGCAACAATGGATGCTTTCAAGATTAGCAGCAGAGTAACACTGGGCTGCAACTGGCACCTATGCTCCATTGGTGTATGTTTTTCCATGCTGCTAACGTGTGCTACAGAAAGTCAAACAAAGGTGTTTATCTGCATGCCAGAGTCGATGGCGAGCTGTCAATTTAGCAAGACTGTATGCAGTTTCCAAGTCCATGAGTTGCTTTTACTAATGATGCCACACTAGAATCCTATGCTGAGACTCATTTACAGCAGCTTTGTGGATCAGTTTTCGTAGTCTTGCAAGATCTGTTGGACTGATAGTTAATGTCAGGAAAACCAAAGTTATGGACCTCTCTGTGGAGCTCGTTAATGGCTTTACATCCCTTGAATCAACAATTACCAGTTATCTGCTCCATGATGCCAAAACCAGCACAAGGATTGACAAAGCTATTATGTCAAAGTTGAGAGATCTATAATGGGCCAACAGCAACTAACCAAAAATACACAGTTCTGTGTATCGGACTTTTGTTCTCAGCACTTCCCTTTACAATATCGAGACATGCAAAACTTATGCAAGCCAAGAAGAACATGTGAACAGTTTCCATCTCTGCTCCTTCAGACGAGCATATCCTGAGAGGACAGAGTGCTAAATATGGAAGTACACCAGTGTGCTAGGATTCCCAGCATGTTTGCTATGAGTCTGTGGTGACTCCAGAGGCTGGGATACCTAAGCCAAATGGAGACAGCGGCATCCCTGAAAACAAGCTCTATGGGAACTTGCTAATGGCACAAGACCAAATGCCTGCCCCATGATATAAAGATATTTGCAAGCGAGAGCTCAAGTTAACCAGGATTGAAGTTAATACATGGGGAATCCTTGCCATTGACTGGAGTTCTGGGAGACAGGCAGTTAGGAAAGGCATGAAAAAAGCAGAGGACAAAAGAAATAACCTGACGATGGAAAAAAAAGCCCCTCTGGCAGGTGAAAAAAAATTAGTTCACCTCAAATCACTGACATTCATCTGTGTCAGCAGATTGCAATGGAAAGGATTGCAATTCACAAATTGGCCTCCATAGCCACAACAGACAATGTCCAATACAGAAGTAATCCACACATGGCATGTGGTCTTTCCAAATAAATCAAATGAGCAAGAAAACACAAGTTATTTTTCTTTTGGCGAGCAATGGACCACCATTTTTTGACACGTAGTGCAATGAAAGACCCGCCCAACCAATTCCCACTCAAATGGATCCTCTGGGCGTGTGATTCAAAGTGCATGCATCTACACAGTGTTGACAGGGGAGTGCTGCATATAAACACCAATAATGGACTCACAGGCAACACAAGGAGCTACACTACCTTTCACGGAGGGGGGCTGGGCCATTTGCTGGATGCTGTGAAGAGGTGAGTTACATCTTCCCTGCAGATGGGCGATAACCCAGGAGTTAAGCCAGCAATGCGGCCTGGAAAACTGTGGCAGCTGCTATCACTGTTCGTGCATTGACACAGAGGATCAGTGACCAGTGCAGGAAGAAGATGAACAACTTTCATCGGGCAGGAAGGGTGAGTGTACATCCCATCTTCCAAGCCTGGAATGTTCATGTCATTCCGCCACTGACACCCTGAAGCTTTCTGGCACCTGACCTCTCCCAGTACCTACCTCCAGCCCCTCTGGCCTCACCCTATTACAACCCCTGCCTGCCAAGGCATGATCCTGACATACGCCATCCCACTTCCACCCCAACACCAAACCCCCTGCCTCCACCGACAACCCTGGCTCTTCTAGCCATCAAGCTTTCAATTGCCTCTCCTGTCCCCGCAGGGTAAGAGGGCCCATAACCACCTGGAGCGGGAGGGAACTGGTGATGGGGTCCCCAAGCTGCGCCTCCTCACTGTTTTTGATCAGTGTGCCATGGACCTGGCGTGGGGAGGGCGAGGAAAGAGCAGTGAACGACAATCAAGTGGGTGTGCGGCATGGAAGTGAGCATCTTCAAAACCTTCCCTTAGGGTTGGGGGTCCAGATGGGGAGGAATTTGTAAAATGTGTCCAGGGAGGTTCTTTGAAACAATATGTTGATAGTACAACTAGAGAGGGGGCTATACTGGACCTAGAACTGGAGAATGAGCCCAGTCAGGTCATCAAAGTTTCAGTGGGGGAACATGTGGTGCACAGTGACCACAATTCTGTAAACTTTTGGATAGTCATGGAAAAGGATGATTGTTGTCCTATGGGTAAGGTGCTGAATTGGGGGAAGGCAACTACAGCTGGATTAGGCAGGATTTGGTGGTTGTTGATTGAAAGAGGCTGTTCAAGGGTAAATCCACAACTGGCATGTGGGAGTCTTTTAAGGTGCAGCTGTTAGGAGTGTAGGACAGGCATGTGCCTGTAAAAAGCAAGTACAGGAAAGGTAGGATTTGAGAGCCGTGGATAACCAGAGAAATTGTGGATCTAATCAAAAAAATAAAAAGAAACATACATAAGGTCCAGGCAGCTAAAAACAGATGAAGCACTGCAAGAATACAGAGAAAGTGGAAAAGAACTCAAACAGGGAGTTAGAAGGGCAAAAAGGTGTTACAAAATGTCCGTGGCAGATAGGATCAAGGAGAATCCCAAGGCATTTTATACATATGTTCTGAACAAGAGGGTTGTCAAAGAAAGAGCCGGACCTCTCAAGAACAAAGGAGGGGAATTATGCTGAGAACCCAAGGAAGTGAGATCCTAAATGAATACTTTGCATCAGTACTCGCGAAGGAGAGGGACACGTTGATTGGTCGTGTCTCAGAGGGATGTGTGTAGACCCGTTAGATAAAATTGCAATTACAAGGGAGGAAGTGTTAGGTGTTTTAGAAAGCATTAAGATAAAAAAATTCCCAGGGTCAGATGGCATCTGTTCTAGATTACTGAGAGACAAGAGATGAAATTTCTGGGCCTCTAACAGAAATCTTTGTTTCTTCATTGGACATAGTGAGGTCCCAGAGGTTTGGAGGCTAGCAAATGTGGTCCCGTTATTTAAGAAGAGTTGCAAGGATAACCTGGGTAATTATAGGACAGCGAGCTTGACATCCATGGTAGGGAAATTGTTGGAGAAGATTCCTAGAGATAGGATTCATAGACATTTAGAACTGAATAGCCTCATTAGCAATAGACCACGTGGTTTTGTACGAAGGAGGTCATGCCTCACAAATTTGCTTGAGTTTTTTGAGGAGGTGACAAAAATGATTGACGAGGGAAGGGTCGTGAATGTCGTCTACATGGATTTTAGTAAAGCATTTGACAAGGTCTCTCATGGCAGGCTGGTGCAAAAGGCTAAATCGCACGGGATCAAAGGTGAACTAGCTAGATGGGTACAGAACTGGCTTGGCCATAGAAGACAAAGGGTAGCAGTGGAGGGGTCTTTTTCTGATTGGAGGTCTGTGACTAGTGGTGTTATGCAGGGCTCTGTACTGGGACCTCTGCTGTTTGTGATATATATACATGATTTGGAAGACGATGTAGCTGGTCTGATTAGTAAGTTTGTGGACGACACAAAGATTGCTGGAGTTGTGGATAGTGATGAACATTGTCAGAAATTACAGCAGGATATAGATAGGCTGAACAATTGGGCAGAGAAATGGCAGATGGAATTTAATCCAGATAGATGCGAAGTGATGCATTTTGGTAGATCTAATGCGGGGGAGCTACACAATAAATGGCAGAACCATCAGGAGTATAGACACAGAGGGATCTGGGTGTGCAAGTCCACAGGTCCTTAAAGGTGGCAGCATAGATGGAAAAAGTGGTGAAGAAGGCATATGGTATGCTTGCCTTTACTGGACGGGGCATAGAGTATAAAAGTTGTCATATGATGTTGCAGTTATATAGAACATTGGTTAGGCCACATTTGGAATACTGCATCCAATTCTTGTCGTCACACTACCAGAAGGACGTGGAGGCTTTGGAAGAATGCGAAGAAAAGGTTTTCCAGGATGTTGCCTGATAATGGAGGGTATTAGCTATGAGGTGAGATTAAGTAAACTAGGGTTGTTCTCCTTGGAAAGACAGAGGTTGAGGGGCAACCTTATAGAAGTTCATAAAATTATGAAGGGCACAGAAAGGGTAAACACTTGGAAGCTTTTTCCCAGGTCAGAAATGATAAACACGAGGGGTCACAGGTTCAAGGTAAGGGGACACAAGGTTCAATACAGGTTTATGGGGGATGTATTCACACAGAGTGTGGTTGGGGCCTGGAATGCACTACGAAGCAAGGTGGTTGAGGCAGACATGCTAGGATCATTTAAGACTTATCTAGATAGCCATATGAACAGACTGAGAATGGAAGGATACAAACGGATGGTCTAGTTAGAAATACATGATCGATGCAGCTTGGAGGGTCGAAGAGCCTATTCCTGTGCTGTCTTGTTCTTTGTTCTTTGTTCATGTATATGACTTATCTCAAGCAAGTGCTCCCTTGCTGCTTCCGCTACAGTGCTGGCTAACAGCAGCGATGACATCCCAGAGACAGGCCCCAAGGGATCCTCTCAGGCTGGCACAATTCACTAGACACAGGCATCCACCACAGAATCCACCAGCGCAGATACTATCACCACAGTGAGACAATTTACATTGAGGCTTCTGGGTCACTTAATGGTGCGCAAGCACAGCCAAGCATGTAGACATCTGCCAGAGGCAAGGAATCAGCTGGCCCCAAGCCGGGTGCCAGGCCACTGTTGGAGATGCATCAACGAGCCAGAGAATACAGGAGGCAGACACTGAGGCCCTGTAGGTGGCTGTGCGAGAGTCTCCACTGGGAACCCTTGAAGCACAGACATGGATGCTTCATGATGCAGTGACTTCCAGAAATGCTTTTCAGTTCAGATGGGGGAGAGGCACACTCCTGACTAGCATGGGATGGGTTCCCATTAAGGACCACACTGCAGACTCCATGCAGTGTGAGGAGCCAGGTTAACACCTGTGAAGTTTCCTTGACTGGAATAACAAGCAACAGCTGACAGAGTTGTTGCTTGTTATTGTTCGTAGGGCCTCGGATGGAATATCCGCAAGAAACCACAAAATCTGTCCAGCAAACAGATGGCAGGGCAACCAGAACGATATTCATGATATTGGTAGTTGATCTCATATGAATCTCCTTGAGGGTCAACCAGCAGCCCTGGCGAATGAGTGCAACATGGGCCCCGAGCCAGTGGCAACCCCCAACCTAAGGACTCTCAGACCATACGAGTCCCCCCAAACCCCAGCAGCTATACAAGTCCCCCACCCCACTCTGCAACATGGCAGCAGCTGAAAACCTCACCCCTCACTCTCTTCATTACTGCTGCATCTATGACAATCCATGATTTGTGCCAGCGAGGTGTCATACTGGAGAGAGGGAAAGGTACAGGAGGGGGGAAAATAGCTTTGCCAAACTTGCTACTGATGTCGAACTCCATTCAAATGCATGCTGATATGTTTCACACCAAGAAAAGGTGGCTGGGATGATACCAAACTGCTTGATACTGGGCATAAATCTGATTTTCCAGCTCTCATCCTATTTTTTGGCCTCGCCATGATAATTGACCAGCGTAGCAGGGCGGAAAGATTGTGTTGATTATCACTTGAGACAGACAGATTCCTAAATATATCTTTCAAGCTCTAATTGTTTGGTTTTAAAGCGTCCTGAGGTCATGAAAGATCCTGTATAAACACAAACCGTTTTCATCTTGTGTTTTATTAAAAAAATGATACGCTTCATATTTTGATTGCTTACTTGCAATTAGATTGATACTAAAGCAATTACTTCTGACCTTGGCTGTGTTCACTGATTCTCAAGTACAATTAATAAACATACATTTTAATTTATCTTTTAATCATACTAAATTATTCAAATTAAGGGATTTTGCAGCATTATACTGGGTTTATCATTTGAAGTCATGAAAAGGGAATTCAGTTTTAATCCTTAGATCCAATTAATTTTCTGCTTTCATTCCCTTTGCAGCTCAGTGACAAATTTACAATACACCGTATAAATGAGATTTGAATTTGGGGAGGAATGTAATTTTCATGTTTTAGTCAGGTTTGATCTAGAACCTCATGCCATAAGCAATATATAGAAATGCGGGGGATGATGGTCCCAAAAAAATTTGAAAGGCCCTATTCTCCCATTGCGACTCACTAATATTTTGGCGTGTTGGGTTGGGAGATACGCGTGTCGACCATTTTGCTGGATTCATGCATGCATTCCCTATAAATTAGTGCAGAGAGGATACCCGATCCTCTACACTGGTAGAGAATCCCACCCTCCCACCTCCTCTAACCTAATTATAAGTGTGGGGGAAGTTTTTTTTTATATATTTTTATTTTTCTGCTGGTAATTGTTTCAGGGATGGCAGTTCAGGCAGTAAGCTGCATTTCCTGTGGGATGTATGTGGTGAGGGACTCTAGTAGTGTTTCAGGTGATTTTACTTGTAGGAAGTGTGTTAGATTGCAGCTTCTGGAGGAGCATGTAAAGGAGCTGGAGGTAGAATTAGAGGAACTCCGCATAATTCGGGAGGCGGAGGAGGACATCGATAGGAGTTATAAGAAGATAGTCACTCCTAGAAATGAGTCTTGGGTCACTGCCAGGAAGAGGGGAAAGAAGCAATTGGGGGGACAATCCCCTGGGGCTGTTCCCCTCCAAAATAGGTTTTCGGTCCTGGAGGCTACAGTTGAGGAGGAATCAACTGGGGATAACCGAAGGGAGCAGGTCTCTGGGGGTGAGCCTAGTGTGAAAGCTCAGGTGGTTAGGGGATGTAAAAGATTAGGCCTTGTGATTGGGGACTCTACAGTTAAGGGAACGGATAGGAGAGTCGGAAGTAATGGTAGGGACTCGGGGCTGGTGTGTTGCCTACCAGGGGCTGGGGTCCGGGATGTATCGGAAAGGGTATTCAGGACTCTTAGGGGAGAGGGAGATCAACCCCAAGTTATAGTTCATGTGGGGACGCATGACATAGGGAGGTTAAGGGAAGGGGATATTAAGCAGAGATTTATGGAGTTGGGGTGGAAACTAAAGGCCAAGTCTGATAGAGTGGTTATCTCTGGACTCTTGCCTGTGCCACGGGATAGTTTAGAGAGGAATAGAGAGAGGGAAAGTTTGAACTCGTGGCTGAGGGGATGGTGCAGGAGGGAGGGGTTCAGGTACTTGAGCAATTGGGGGTTGTTCTGGGGAAGGTGGGACCTCTATAAGAGTGATGGTCTACACCTGAATCAGAGGGGAACCAATATCCTGGGGGGTAAATTTGCTAAGGCTATGCAGGGAGGTTTAAACTGATTCGGAGGGGGGGTGGGATCCTGAGTAGAGGGGGTGAAAGTGAGGGGGACATAGATGGGGACTGCAATGCACGGCATCGTGGGGCTGGGGCGGAGCAGGGTTTGAAATGCGTATACTTTAATGCGAGGAGTATTCGCAATAAAGTGGATGAACTTGCAGCGTGGATCAGTACCTGGGACTTTGATGTTGTGGCCATTTCAGAGACATGGATAGAGCAGGGTCAGGAATGGTTGTTGCAGGTCCCGGGGTTCAAATGCTTTAGTCGCAATAGAGAAGGAGGTAGAAGGGGGGGAGGGGTAGCATTATTGGTCAAGGACTGTATCACAGTGTCAGAGAGGAAGTTTGATGAGAACTTGTCTGTTGAGGTAGTATGGGCGGAGATTAGAAATAGGAGAGGAGAGGTCACCCTGTTGGGAGTCTTTTATAGACCTCCTAAAAGTTCTAGAGAGGTTGAGGAAAGAATTGCGGAGACGATCCTGGTTAGGAGTGAAAGTAATAGGGTAATTGTTATGGGGGACTTTAACTTTACTAATATTGATTGGAATTGCTATAGCTGTAGCTCGTTAGAGGGGTCAGTTTTTGTACAAAGCGTGCAGGAGGGTTTTTTGAGTCAGTATGTAGATAAGCCAACTAGAGGTGAGGCTATATTGGATTTGGTGCTGGGAAATGAGCCAGACCAGGTGCTAGACTTGGAAGTTGGGGTGCATTTTGGTGATAGTGACCACAATTCGGTTACGTTCACCTTAGTGATGGAAAGGGATAGGCATGAACCTCAGGCCAGTAGTTTTAGCTGGGGGAAGGGTAATTATGAGGCCATTAGGAGAGAATTAGGAAGCATAGGTTGGACGAGGAGATTACAGGGACTGGGAACGTCCGAAATGTGGAGTTTTTTCAAGGAGCAGCTACTGCGAGTCTGTGATAGGTATGTCCCTGTCAGGCAAGGAGGAATTGGTCGAGCTAGGGAACCGTGGTGCACTAAAAAAGTTGATTCGTTGGTTAAAAAGAAAAAGGAGGCTTATGTTCAGATGAGACTTGAGGGCTCGGGTAGTGCACTAGAAAACTTTAGATTGGCTAGGAGGGAGTTGAAGAGTGAGTTAAGAAGGGCTAAAAGAGGACATGAGAAGACTTTGGCTGATAGGATTAAGGAGAATCCTAAGGCGTTCTATAGGTATGTCAAGAACAGAAGGTTGGTTAGGGCAAGATTAGGGCCAGTTATAGACAGCAGAGGGAAGTTATGTGTGGAACCGGAAGAGATTGGAGAGGCATTGAACCAATATTTCTCTTCGGTGTTCACGCAGGGGGACAAGAATATAACTGAGGAGGACACTGGGTTGCAAGGGAGTAGAATAGACAATATTACAGTTGATAAGGAGGATGTGCTGGATATTCTTGAGGGATTGAAGATAGACAAGTCCCCTGGTCCGGATGGGATTTACCCTAGGATTCTCTGGGAGGCAAGAGAAGTGATTGCAGAGCCTCTGGCTCTGATCTTCAGGTCGTCGTTGGCCTCTGGTACAGTACCGGAAGATTGGAGGTTAGCGAATGTTGTCCCATTGTTTAAGAAGGGGAAAAGAGACTTCCCCAGGAATTATAGACCGGTGAGTCTCACTTCTGTTGTGGGCAAGGTTTTAGAAAAAATTATTAGGGATAGGATTTATAGTTATTTGGAGAGGAATGAATTGATTGGAGATAGTCAGCATGGTTTTGTAGCAGGTAGGTCGTGCCTTACTAACCTTATTGAGTTTTTTGAAAAAGTGACCAAAGAGGTGGATGGGGGTAAGGCAGTTGACGTGGTATATATGGATTTTAGTAAGGCGTTTGATAAGGTTCACCATGGTAGGCTTCTGCAAAAAATGCAGATGTATGGGATTGAGGGTAATCTAGGAAATTGGATCAGGAATTGGCTAGCAGATAGGAGACAGAGGGTGGTGGTTGATGGTAAATATTCGTCATGGAGTTCGGTTACGAGTGGTGTGCCTCAGGGATCTGTTTTGGGGCCACTGCTGTGTGTAATTTTTATTAATGATCTGGATGAGGGTATAGTTGGGTGGATTAGTAAATTTGCTGATGACACCAAAGTCGGAGGTGTGGTAGATTGTGAGGAAGGGTGTCATAGTTTGCAGGAAGACTTGGACAGGTTGCAGAGCTGGGCCGAGAGGTGGCGGATGGAGTTTAATGCGGAGAAGTGTGAGGTAATTCACTTTGGTAGGAATAACAGATGTGTCGAGTATAGGGCTAACGGGAGGACTTTGAATAGTGTGGATGAACAGAGGGATCTAGGTGTATGTGTACATAGATCCCTGAAAGTTGGGAATCAAGTAGATAGGGTTGTTAAGAAGGCATATGGTGTCTTGGCGTTTATTGGTAGGGGGATTGAATTTAGGAGTCGCAGCGTCATGTTGCAACTGTACACAACTCTGGTGCGGCCGCACTTGGAGTACTGTGTGCAGTTCTGGTCCCCACATTACAGGAAGGATGTGGAGGCTTTGGAGAGGGTGCAGAGGAGGTTTACCAGGATGTTGCCTGGTATGGAGGGGAGGTCCTATGAGGAGAGACTGAGGGATTTGGGGTTGTTTTCGCTGGAAAGAAGGCAGCTAAGAGGGGATCTTATTGAAACATATAAGATGATTAGAGGTTTAGATAGGGTGGACAGTGATAGCCTTTTTCCTTGGATGGAGAAAGCTAGCACAAGGGGGCATGGCTTTAAATTAAGGGGGGGTAGTTATAGGACGGATGTCAGGGGTAGGTTCTTTACCCAGAGGGTGGTGAGGGATTGGAATGCCCTGCCTGCTGCGGTTGTAAATGCGCCTAGTTTGGGGGCGTTTAAGAGATCCGTGGATAGGTTTATGGACGAAAACGGATTGGTTTAGGTTAGTGGGTCATTGTTTTTTAACTGGTCGGCGCAACATCGTGGGCCGAAGGGCCTGTTCTGCGCTTAATGTTCTATGTTCTATGTTCTATTCCCGATGCATGTGAATTTCCCAATGCTGGAGAGCAGGCGCAGTTGAGATCACGCTGGAAACTGGCAGGAAGACCAGGTAAGTAATTTTAATCCATTTTTAATGTAATTTAAATGTGATTTTTGGAACCGGAACGGAATTCTTTGGGCCCAGTAGCATCTCCCACCCGCCAGGAGTATGTCACTCTGGCAGGGTTTAGCTCCCCACATTCGGGAATCTAGTGGGAGACCCCGTTGGAGGGGGGGGGAGAAAAAGAATTGAGACCCTGTAGGTGGTTGGACAGCGGTTGGGGGGGGTGGTGGGGTGGGTGTGGTGATGCCCCATGGGCATGGGTACCCTGGCAGTGCCAGCCTGTGACCCCACCATAGCCCAAGGGGCAAAGCGCCCATGCCCAGGGGGCACCTTGGCACTGCCCACTGGGTATCAGGTGGTGCCAAGGCAGTGGAGCCTAGTGTGGGTGGTGCTGATGGCTAATCGCGGGGAGTGGGGGTCCTGCTGCCACTCTGCATGGGGATCAGCCAGGACTAGAGGAAGGCCAGTGATGGGGGTGGCCTGGGGGGGTTCGTCTGCCTCCCATGGGGGCAGTCTGCTGGAGTGGGGTGGATGGGGAGTGGATCATTGCTGTTCGGGGGGGGGGTGCTGCAGATGGGGGCGCTCCGGGATGGGGTGTCAGGGCAGGTCTGGGAATGGTCATGGGGCCTGCGATCAGGCCGTGGGGGGTTTGGAGGGGCAGTAGTCCTGGGCTGGCCAGCAAATGGGAAGCTGACAAATTGGGGCCAGTACGCATGCACAGAGTTCAGAACTGTCAGACTCTGGCATGAATAGACCCCTCCCCTGAGCTTTTAATGATATTCCTGATTGTGGCCCCTGCAGTGCACAGAGTGTGGGAGATTCAAGTCTGAACTTCCACTGAAGAAACAATTGTGAATTACACCAGTTTTCTCGCAAATTCAGCACTTAGAATTTTTTTTGGGGTGGGGGGGATAGAATTGGGCCCTAAATGTTGAATTTGTGGGAAAATTGGAGGAATTCATGTTGGTTTCTTCAGTGGGAGTTCAGACTAGAATCCCCCACACTCTACGCGCTGCAGAGACCACCAGCGAGAATATTATTAAATTTCAGGGAGTGGGGCCTTTTCCCACCTGGGAGGCTGAAAGCAGCAGACCTCTGCCATGCACAGTGGTCCCTAACTGTCAACCTCCAGTTTGGGGCCAGCTCAGTCGTTGGCCAGCCCAGGACCCCGCAGTGCTGTCCCCCCCAACCCATCCAACCGGCTTGATTGCAGCCCACCGACCATTCCTGGGCACAGCCCCAACCCCCTTTCCCCTGTCCCAGACAGTCGCAAGCTCCAGCACCCACCCCAACCCCCCCCAGTATTGCCAATCCCCCCTAACCCCAACAGATCTCTACCAGCAGACCACCCCACACTACCTCAATCTCCAACCCCCACCTCCCCGGCTAATCCCCCAGCCCACCCCAATCACTGGCCTCCCTCCTATCCCCATCAGTCCCCATGCTGATCAGCCCTAGGCCCCATCCCTTAGCCCTGCTCCCCATAGGTCCTGCTCCCTTGGCACTGCTCCATGCCCGATGGGCAGTGCCAAGGTGCCCCTGGGCATGGGCACTTTGCCCCTTGGGCAGTGCTGGGGGCACAGGCTGGCTATGCCAGGGTGCCAATACCCAGAGGGCACCACTCCCTACTGCCCGACCCTCTGGGGGGGCCCCGATTGCCCGCCTTTACTCCAGTGGGGTTGTCCTGATAGTTCCTTGAAAGTAGAGACCAAACGTAAACCCGCTGGAGTGAAATACTCCTGGCGGGGGAAGAGGCTAGCAGGGCCAGATAATTCAGTCCTTGGCCCATTAATCACATTGCAACAGCATTAAACATAGATGCAAATAACTTAATTGGTCTTCCTGCCGGTTTCCCGCGGATCTGACGGCACCAGAAATCTGGGGCTAGGAGATATGTTCCTGCCTCACACACATGCACCAATCTCGCGCATGCCCAGACAAGCAATTCTTCCAGCCTGCTGCGCTAAAAAAATTAGCACAGCGGGATGGGAGAATCGCCCCCGTGTTGTTTGAAAGATTAGTGTTTTAGTGGAACATGAACCTGAAGCTGAACTTTTCCTCAGCTGTTCACAGAACATTACTGATGGAAGACCACACCCACCCATGCAGCTGAAGGAAGCTGTGTGGGTAGGAGGAAACAGGGGGCAGTGTTAAAACACTTTTATATATATTGTACGTATATGTCAACAAAGACTGCATACAGCATAATGTTGAAAATTTAATAATGTATAACCAGGGCAGGATAAAATGTAGATCAGGCTAAATGTATTTAATCTTGTTAATTTATTTGCAATTATATAGCACAGAAATAGATCACATGGCCTAACAGAACGATGCTGCTATTTATGCATCTTGGCCTATCTAACTTCATTTCACCCTATCAATGTACTGTTTCTCCCTCTTCTACTTAAATGCATCAGCGCTGATCAGTTGTTCAACCATTCCAAGTGGTAGCGAGTTAAATATTCTCACCATTTTGAGTCAACAAGGCTGGGATTTTCTGGTCCCACCATAGCATGTCCCCCACTGCAGATGCAGCGAGCTATTCAATATCTGGTGACTTCAGCAGAAGTGGAAGATCCAGCTGATGGGAGGAGCCAGAAACTCCAGCCCAGGTTTCTTGTGAACTTATTAATGATTATCTTACATTTATGATTCCTTGGACCCAATTTTCCCGTCCCCACGGTTTGGGAGATGTACATGTAGGCCATTTTGCAGGATTCGTGCATGCATTTTTGATGCATTCGCATCTCCCGCAGTCGGAGAGCGGTCAGAACACACTGGAAATCTGTTTTTAACCTTATTTAAATGTCAATATTGCACCTGGCATGGAATTCTCCTGGCCCAATAGTATTTTACTCCAGCAGGGTTTAGAGTAGCTCTCCACATTCAGGGAACTAGTGAGAGACAGTATTGGAGTGAAGGGGAGGGTGATCGGAGGGCTGTGTAGATTGTCGGGCAGTAGGGGGTGGTGCCCCATGGGCATGGGCACCCTGGCAATGCCAGCCTGTGGCCACAGCATTCCCAAGGGTCAATTGCCTATGCCCAGGGAGCACCTTGGCACTGTTCACAGACATTGGCAGTGCCAAGGGGGTGGGGCCTATTGTGGGCAGATCTTAGGGGTAATCACTGGAAGTGGGGGTCCCGCTGCCGCTCTGCATGGGATCATTTGGGGCTGGAGAAAGTCCAGCGATGGGTGTGGGCTGGCGGGGTGGTGGTTTGTGGAGTATCTGCCTCCCGGGAGGGGGGAGGGCCTGCCTCCCGTGGAGACGGTGGGGGAGTCTGCTGGGGTGGGGTGGGTGGTGAGTGAATCATCACTCCTAGGGGTGAGGTGCTGCAGCTGGGGGTGTCCCGGGATGGGCGTCAGCGCATACCAGGGAATGATCATGGGGGCTGCTATCGGGCCATGAGGGGTTTGGAGGAGCAACACTGCGGAAGTCTTGGGCTGGCCAGCAAACGGGGGGCTGACAGATCCGGGCCAGTGCACATGTGCAGAGGCCCGGAACTGTCAGCCTCTGGCATGAATAAGTGTCCCCAGCCCCGAGCTTTTAATGATATTTCTGATTATGATATCTGCAGTGCACAAAGTGTGGGAGATTCGAGTCTGAACTTCCACTGAAGAAACAATCGTGATTACACCGGTTTTCCCATGAATTCAGCACTTAGATTTATTTTTTGGGAGAATCGGGTCCTAAGTATTGATTTTGTGAAAAAACTGGAGGAATTCATTTGGTTTTTCAGTGGGAATTCAGACTAGAATCTCTCCCACACTCTGTGCGCTGAAGAGGCTACCATTGTGAATATCATTAAATTTCAGGGGGTGGAAACTGTCAGGAAGACAGGTAGGTGATTTAAATCTGTTTTTAACCTTATTTAAATGTCATTATCGGGCCCGGCACAGAATTCTCTGGGGCCAGTAGCATCTCCCACCTCACCAGGAGTATTTCACTCCAGCAGAGTTTAGAGTAGCTCTCCACATTCAGGGAAATAGTGGGAGACCCCACTGGAGTGAAGGGAGGCAATCAGGGCCTCCCAGGAGGGTCAGACAACAGGGGAGGGGGTGGGGGGGGTGATGCTCCCTGGGCCAGCCTGTGCACCCGGCACTGCCCAAGTGGCAAAATACTGGCAGGGCCCGGGGCAGTCAGTGAGGGTGGAGGTTCCCGATGCCACTCTGCAGATAGGATTGGTCGGTGTTGGAGGGATGCCAGTGATCAGAGTGGGCTGGGGGGTGGGGGCCTTCCTCCCAGTGGGGGTGAGTCTGCCTCCCGGGGGAGGGTGGGGGGATCGTCACTGCTGGGGGTTGATGGAGGTGGGCTGGAGATTGCAGTGCTCTGCGGCTCAAGAACGGGGGGATGGGGAGGGTGGGGGTTGCTGGGGCTTGCCTGGGAGCGCTTGTGTGGATCATGAGCAGGACGTGGGGGTGTCACAAGAGGCAGCAGTGCAAGGGCCACTGTGCATGTGCAGAGTTCAGGAACTGTCGGACTCCAATGTTAATCGACCCGTTTCCTCCCCCCCACCGCCGAGCTTTCAATGAGATTCACGACTGGGACTTCTGCATTGCACAGAGTGTGGGAGATTCAAATTTGAACTCCCACTGAAAGAACAATTATGAATTATGCTATTTTCTTGCCAATTAAGCGCTTAAAATTATTTTTGGGAGAATCAGGCCCTTTGTTTTAGTCATTCTACAAGTGAAAATATATCTCCTTCCACATTTGTCAAACCTTTATAATTGTAAAGATCTCTGTCAGTGCACCTACAAGTTTCTGTTTTCTAGAGCCGTCACTTAATCAGTCTTTTTTAATATGTTAATGGCTTAGATCTTGGTGCACAGTGGATAATTTCAAAGTTTGCAGATAATACCTTGGAAGCATTGTAAACTATAAATGTTCTGGTATCATTTTTGCAAATCCTTTTTCCATTTTCTCCAAAGCTTCTATATGCTTTTTGTAATATCGAGAACAGAAATATGCATCAATGTGGTCTAACCAAGGTTCTATATAAGTTTAACATAACTTCTCTGCTTTTGAATTCTACTCCTCCAGAAATGAAACTCAATGCGTTGCATTTATTATGGCTATTAACCTGTGTTGCTACTTTTAATGATTTGTGAATTTGTATTGCTAGATTTCTTTATGCCTTTACTCAATTTTACGTTCTTATTTTTCAAGGAGCAGGTGACCTCCTTATTCCTTTTACCAAAATGTACCACCTCACATTTAATTGCGTTGGAATTCATTTGTCATTTACACACTCGTTCTGCAAATTTATTAGTGTCTTCAGTATTCTGTTGCAATCTTCCTCAAAACTAACTATGCATTCAGTTCAGTATCATCCAGAAGTTTTTAAAATATACTTCCAATTCCCATGACTGAACCATTTATGTAAATGGGGAACTGATCCATTTGGAATACCATTTTTCACATTAACTACCCTTAACACCAACTCTGTTTTCTGGCTTGTGGCCAAATTGCTACCCATCTTCTTATCTGTCCCTTGAATCCATGTGCTCTGAGTATCGACATGAGTTTAATCGAAGATCTTACTGTGCACCAAATCAGGATTGAAGCTACCAAGATTCTCTGGTACATTTGTGAAGCCACCTTCAAAAGGAAGTGCAATGGCTTACTAAATATGAACTAGTTTAATTTAAGGTGTTTTAGGCCTTGTTTCTATTTGAATTTAACGTAAATGCAATAATCTGCTCATGATCATGTTGACAAACTCAGAATCTAGAATTCTTGCAATGATGTTATAACATTCTAATAGGAATGTCAACATTTCACTACAGATTACCAGCCTTAGATTTCATGGTGTGAGAGAGGGAGATTCACACACCCATTTTGATAATGGGTCTAGATTAGGGTGCAATGAAAATATTTATTTGCACCAACAGCAACCCTACACAAAATTTGCCAGTCCTTTCCACTGGGCGGGTGGACCATTTAGAGATCCATTGACCTTGGGCAGGAATTTCCAGTCTCAGGGCAGGCATGACTGGAAAATGCTACCTATTGGCCGCGATTCTCCCATTGTGACCCGCAGCTTTTCTAATGGGGTCGGGAGGTGCACGTGTCAGCCATTCTCTGGGTTCCCCGCCAGCTTTTATGACCCTCGTGCATCTCCCAGCTGGAGAAAAATGGCACCGCTGGGAACCCACTGAAAACCAGTGGGTCGCTGATTAGTATGAGTTTACATACCTTTACATGCCATTATTGGGATCCACACAGCAATCTCTGCCCACATCTGAGTCTCCCACCTCTTTGGCATGATGTAACTTTGGCGCGAATCAGAGTAGATATTTAAAAGTGTCAACCTGGCATGGCAGATTTGAACTGGCGTGAGTAGGTAAATGCTGCTAGTGGAGCACAGGGTATGTTGCAGGCAAGGCCTGGAGATGCCTGGTGGCCTCTCTCCTGCTGTCTTCAGGTGTTCGCCCATGAACTAGTGATATCTAGGGTGGGGAGGTTGAGGATCAGGGGGGGCTTCTGTTTCCTCAGAGCTGTCTGGGTGATGTTCTGTCAGGGAATCCTGCTCAACCCCTCCCCCCCCCAACCCAGACAGCACTTCCGCGCAATGTGGAAAGCAGCTCCTCTTCCCCCTCCCTGTCTGGGCATCACTGTGGGAAGCAACCTTGAGGACTCCTGCTCACCCTCATCCTCCAAGGCACTTTGCAGTGGCATTGTCTTGCAGCAGAGTGCAGTCAGGGACTCGACTTAGTGCTGGTATTCCGGAGTGGGGGAGGAGTGTACCATGTGCTGACTGAGGCCTAACCAGATGAAGCAGCTGCTGCTCCAGGCTGGAGGTGCAAAGGTTCAGACATGGACTGCGTGGAATCTGCTGTCACGGGCACACTTCTGGTGCTGATTTGAAGTCTGTCCCTGCGCTGTGACATGGACCAACATATGCCTGTAACAGATGCTGCAGTTGCACACATAGCAATGGCTCAAGGGTGCACATTGCCCACGTCTGCACACCGACCTGCATAATCTGTGCCAGCATTTGCCATGATGGGAATCTCACACAACCCTAGTCGGGTCACGCGTGGAACCATGGATGGTGTGGTGTTGCCAGTTCCCACAAATGGGGGTCCTGGCCCAAATGAGGAGAGACCACCGTATCAATAGCCACCACCAGATCCTCAGGAAGGATGGCAGGGGGCTGCAGCTGAGGGCCAGAAGATGCACGGGCAGCCTCCCGAGAGGGTGCACAGAAGGTGGAGGGTGCCGAGGGCAAGGAGGTACAGGCCCCTCAATTCCCTTGAGGCCCTCTTGGAAGAGATGTGCCGTTGCCGCTGCAGCTGTCCAAAACCACTGTGCGACACATTTGTGAGGTGCTATCACACCTGGCACCTGAGGGGAGGGCAGTCACCTGCTCCCTGTGGACGTGAAGGTGATGTCTGCTCTCAATTTCTGTGCCTCCAGATCATTCCAGGTTCCCAATGGCAACCTAGCTGGGATCTCCCAGGCCTCCATGTGTGCAGCAGGTCACAGTGCCCTGTATGCCTGGCCAGAGCAGTTCATTAATTTTGATGTGGGCCGTGCACATTCGGAGGCTCAGGCTCTTGGTTTTGCCTCCCTTTCTGGGATTCCAGATGTGCAGGGAACAGTGGATGGCACACACATCGCCTTGCAGCACCCCACCCCCCACCCCCCCACCCCCACCCCCACCACCACCCCCATGCAGGGCCGCAGCAATTTTTGAACAGGAAGTGGTTCCACTCCTTGAAGGTCCAAATTATCTGCGACCATCAAATGATGGTCGTGCAAGTTGATGCACGCCACTCAGGAAGTGTCCATGACAACTTTGCGATCCAGCAGTCGGACATCCCTGAGCTCTTTAAAGACCAGCCAAGCTCTGGGATGGCTACTGGGTGACAAGGATTACCACTAAGGTCATGGCTGATGACCCCCGAGACTGAGGAGGAGAACAGCTACAACGAGGCCCATGCAGCCACCCGGTCCACCATTGAGCAGTGCATCGGCCTGCTGAAGATGCAGTTCTGCTGCTGGGACCACACTGGGGGTTGGCCCCTCCTGAGCCCTTCAGCAGTAGCCCTCTGAGCCTGGGCTAAGCCTGCTGTGTTTCCAGAATGCCAGCGAGAGTCCCAGCCATGGCCAGCAGTGTCTCCCACATGCTCCCGACACCCATGGCCATTGAATGCTGTGCCTCCTGGATGCCAGAAACAACTCGCCCGTGGCTCGTAGTATCTCCAGGATGGCCTGGACCCTAAGCCAGACTTTCCGCTGCAGTCGCCATCCTTGCAGTGTAGCCTGGATCTCATGCTGTGATGGCACCACCTCCTGCAACAGCACTTTGACTCCCCTAAAAAGCCTTGCAGTCGCAGCATGGTTGCTGACAGCCCTTCCACAACTCCCTGGGTTTCCTGATGCATTTCCACCAGCCTTGGGAGGAACAAACCCAGAGGCCCAGCTGTTGTCTTGGGGATAGCTGAATCCTGGCCTCTGGCAGACCTACATATGCCTGAGCCCTAGGATGTGCCCACCTCCACCCAATGTGCATCAGCGGCTGTGATGTGTTCACTAGTTTGTGACCCAGAAGCCTCAACAATAAAGGTATCCACCGTGGTGCTTGTCTGTGGTGGTGGGTTGCGCTGGTACATGCTGGCGACGCTTTAGTGGTGCTGCCCTCGGAGGATTCATCAGTGGCTCCCTCCGAGGTAATATCCAGGGGGTCGTGTGCAGTTTGCTCCAGAGCAGCGGGGGCAGCAGCAACACTCAAAGAGCTAGGTTTCTCTGGGTCCAGAGCTGTAAAAAAAACATACATTAGGGGGAGGAAGGCAAAATATTCCATGCAGCATCGCATTTACTTCAAGGATGATCTAGGTTGAGGGTGCGCTTCTGTTCATTTTCATGCTGGATGCTGACCTGGCTGTCAATGACCATTCGGGATGGCCCTTCACCCCCTGCCAGCTCCATGGCACACTCCTCCATGTGAGTCAGCTGCCGCAGGTAAGGCACACCACCACCAGTCTATGTCATTTCCCGTGCATTGTGGATGTTCTTTTCCTGTGGGAAGATAAGATGGATAGCAAGCATTAACATATTGCAGTGCATGGTGCACAATGCATGCCCGTGTCTCGAGCTTTGTGCTGGCAGTTTTGGGGAAAGCCATCACTACTGAAGGATGCTCATTGAAGGGTGAGGAGAAGGGGTTAGATTCTGTTCCTGGAGGAAGGTTCACTTATTGTATGCCCTTCAGGTGTCTAAGCAGGATTGGAGATCCATGCCAAGCATGTGCAGGGTTCCAAGTGGGATGCTCACTCACCCTTGTTGCTCCCTGAAGGTCATACATTTTTTTGCAACAGTGCCTGTCAGAACATAGTGTCAGGCCCCTGGCATTCATTGCTTCTGCCACCTCCTCCCACAATGCTGTGGCAGATGCAGATGCACCTTTGGGTTAAGGCCCTGGCCAGGGAACAGACAATCATGCCTCTCTTCCACGGTATCTAGCAGGTGCTCCTGGTCTATCTCTGAAATTCTGGGACAGGTTTCTGCGCAGCCATCTTTGTGGTGTGACTGGCTATGTGTCCATTCCTGCAGTTTATACAGCTCTGGCTTATTAGGGGATTGCAGGTGCAGTGAGTGTGGCCAGTCAAGAGCCCGTTGGCAACAAATCCTTGTGAGAAATTTTGAAAGCTGCATTGAAAGTGCGAGGTGGTCCACTTTGGTAGGAATAATGGTAGGAAGGACTATTACTTACGTGGCGAAAAACTGCAGCAGGCAACAGTGCAGAGGGACCTCGGGGTCCTTGTGCATGAGTCACAAAAACCCAGCCTGCAGGTGCAGCAGGTGGTCAGGAAGGCTAATGGGATGCTGGCCTTCATAGTGAGGGGGATTGAATATAAAAGTAGGGAGGTCTTGCTGCAGCTGTATAGGGCATTGGTGTGGCCGCAGCTGGAGTACTGTGTGCAGTTTTGCTCGCCGCACTTACGGAAGGATATTTTGGCCTTGGAGGGAGTGCAGAGGAGGTTTACTAGGCTGATACCGGAGTTGAGGGGGTTGAGCTATGAGGAGAGGCTGAATAAACTAGACTTGTACTCGTTAGAGTTTAGAAGAATGAGGGGAGATCTCATTGAGACATATAAGATGATGAATGGGATGGATAGGATAGAAGTGGAGAGACTGTTCCCGCTCAGAAAGGACAGTAGGACTAGGGGGCACAGCCTCAAGATAAAGGGGGTGCGGTTTAGAACAGAGTTGAGGAGGAACTTCTTCACTCAAAGGGTGGTGAATCTCTGGAATTCTCTGCCCGTTGAAGTGGTGGAGGCTGCGTCGCTAAATATTTTTAAGACGTGGGTTGATGGGTTTTTGATAAGCGAGGGGATTAAGGGTTATGGGGAGAGGGCGGGAATGTGGAACTGAGCCACGACAGATCAGCCATGATCTTATTGAATGGCGGGGCAGGCTCAAAGGGCTAGATGGCCTACTCCTGCTCCTATTTCTTATGTTCTTATGTTCAACTAAGTGTCATTCATCCCTTGGGGTGCTGATTGGCTGCCATTCAATAGGCTGCCGTGGTCAGGGGCGGGGATGCAATATTCAGGGCTCCTAACTGATTAGCTGCTGTGTCCAAGCGGGGTGCAATACTCAAGGCTCCCATTCAAGAGAGGGAATGATCACAAGCTGGTGTTGTGCACGTTAGCACGACACCAGTTCTCTGCAGGGCAGCAGTGAGGACAGTCTGTTCAAAGGATGGAGAGATGGGGTACCCACATTATCCAGATCCATGGAGGCATGAGGTGAATAGGCAGCCATGTCTGTAGGGAGAGGGGTAAGTGATGAGGCCAGCAATGTCTGTGTGGGGGGGCTGTGCAGGCCGGCAATGAGGCCAGCGATGTGTATGGAGGAGTTGTGAGGGCCAGGGATGAGGTTGGCAATGTCTGCATCGAGGGGTCGGGGGGGGGGCCAGCAATGAGGCCAGAGATGTGTATGGGGGTGCAGTTTATGGGGCCAGCAATGAGGCCAGTGATGGCTGTGTGTGGGGGTTGTGGGGGTCAGCAATGAGGCCAGTGATGGCTGTGGGGGTTTGAGGACCGTGATCTGGATGCTGGGAGGTGTTTTCAACGATCTCCCAGTGGTGTGCACGTGCGCAGGTTCCCGCACATCCTGTTGATTTCAGGCTCTTTGGCACGAATAGGCTCCAACCCCCGGGTTTTTAATGATATTTGCAATTATGACCTCTGCAGTGCACAAAGTGCAGAGATTCAGATGAGAAGCTGAACTGACAAAACAGTCGGGATCTAGAACTATTTTCCTGCTAATTCAGTGCTTTTGGGAGAATTGTGGCCATTATTTCTGTTCAATGATCATCTAATGCCCTCCTGAATGCCTCGATTGAATGTGCCTCCACTGTATTTCCAGGCAATGCATTCCAGATCCATAGCACTTACGTTGTGAAAAATATTTTTCTCCCATTGCATTTCCTCTTTTGAAAATCACTTTAAATATGTGCCCTCTTGTTCTCGATCCTTTACAAATGGAACAATTTTTCCCTATCTACTCTGTCCAGCCCCCTCGTGATTTTGATCACTTCCACTAAATCTCCTTTTAGTCTTCTTCCCAAAGAGAATAATCCAACTTCTCCAATCTGCCTTCATATGTGAAGTTTCTCATCCCTGGAACCATTCTTGAAAACTTCTCCAATGCGTTCACATCTTCCTTAAAATATTCCACTCAGAACTATACACAATACTCCTGCAGACGTCTAACTAATGTCCTATACATATTCAGCATAATCTCCTTGCTTTTGTACTCTGTGCCATGACTAATAAAGCCTAGGATACTGCATGCTTTATTAAGTGTTGTTTCCATCTATCCTGCCACCTTTAATGACTTGTGCACGTATGCACTCAGGTCCCTCTGCTCCTGCACCCCCTTTAGAGTTGCACCCCTTATTTTGTGTTGTTTCTCTATGTTCTTCCTACCAAAAGTAAATCACTTCACACTTCTCCATATTGAACATCATCAAGCATCAATCTATCCATTCTACCAACTTTCCTATACCATTTTAAAGTTCTACACTGTCCTCTTCACAGTTTAGAATGCTTCCAAGTTTTGTATTATCTGTAAACTTTGAAATTAACCCCTGCACACTAAGATTTAGATCATTAACATACATATATATATGTGAAGGTCCCAATACGGACCTGTGGGGAACTCCACCAAAAACCTTCCTCCAGCCTGAAAATAACCACTAACCATTATTCGATGTTTCCTATTACTCAGTCATTTTTGCAGCAACATTCCTACTGGCCCTTTTATTGCATGATCTATAATTTTTCGTACAGGTCTGTGGCGTGGCACTGTATCAAATGCCTTCTGGAATTCCATGTACACCACTTCAACAACGCTACCTTCATCAATCCTCTCTGTCACTGCTTCAGAAAACTCCAGCAAGTTAATTAAACATGACATTCCTTTAAAAAAATCAATTTCTTTTCCTAATCAACCTACATTTTTCCATGTGATTATTAATTCTATTGCAAATAATTATTTCTAAAAGCCTCTCCACTGCTGAAGCTAAGCTGACTGATCTGTAATTTCTGAGCTTATCCTCACCACCCTTTTTTGAACAAGGATATAATGTATGCAGTTCTCCAGTTCCCTGGTGCTTGCCCTAAGTTTAGGCAAGACTGGAAGATTATGACCAATGCACCTGCAATTTCCACTCCACTTCCTTCAATATCCTTGGATGCATCTCATCTGGTCCCAGCGCTTTGTCAACTTTAATTATCCTGTGCCGCCTCCTCATCAGTTTTGAACTCTTCTAGTGACAAGAGTTTCCTCCTCTGTTGTCATGGCCTGGGTAACATCTGATTCTTTGGTTAAAAACAAAAGCAAATAATTTGTTTAACACCTCAGCCATGCTCTATGCCTCCATATGTAATTCCCCTTTTGACTACCCTCATTCAAGTGCATTAATTCAATTATATTGATAAATTGTGGAGTCTTGCCAAGACACCTCATATCTCTAGACTGTTAGATGCACATCCTGCCAAACATATGTTGACAATTTAGGAACTATGAATACTTTCACTGCCTCTCACTTCCCAAACAGCAAAAGACAATATTATGAGGCCTACAAGGAAAACTGGGGGAGAAAATGTGGTCAAGTGTTTCCTTTTGAAATTATGAACTTAAATATCGATTTATTAGATGAGACATTTAAGTGAGAACTCCAAAGATATTTATGGTGTTGGATGGAGCATTTATCTAAAAACCACACTAGAGAACTGAAAATCCGATGCAATGTCCTTTAAGGTTGACTTAAAAAGTTTAGCTCTTTTGTAAACCAGAAAATAAAGTTAGCCCTTGTAACTTTCATCTTATTCATTCAGTCATTTCTGCAGTCCTTTAGTCAAATGCTGATTTGCATTGGGTGGTCATTTCTGGTAATAAGTACACCTACACAATCTAACAGAGGAATTGAAAACTCCATACCTGATGACTTTCAGTGGCTACATCTTAACTTGATGAGTCAGACATTATGCAGTGAAGGACGTTTTTATTACTCAATGAACTACAACTGATTGTTATCTGAAGCCTCTTTGAAACCTGAAAGTTTGCAGTTAAAAGCATTTACAAAAATGCAGTTTTTTTATTTATAGGAAATAGTTCCTCTTCGGTTCAACTGACAAGTTTTTTTTAGTTTTGTTCCATTTAAGTATGTTTTGTGTGGTTTGTTTTTCCATGTGTATAAAACAAGAATTCAGCAGAATTTCAAGTTCTGAAGAAGTGTTTTTTGTTAGGGTTTTTTGTTTGTTAAATCAGCAGTAGTTACAGCAACACTAACTTGTCCAGTGATTTCAGATCACTTTTGATTATTCACTGTCCAATAAGGCCACTTGGCAGCTGGTACTGGACAGAGCACAAAAATTATATTCAAACTACTTGTAAAACTTGGAATTAAATTTGAGAACATGTATCATGAATTTCTTTGGGGTGTTGTCTCAATCAACTGCAACATTTTTGGTGATAGACATTCGGAACGTCATTAATGCATCCATTTGCAAAGTCCTTTTTCTTTTCGAGGGCAGAAATCAGTGTTAGCAGAACGTAAGTTACATGGCGATTTGCTTTGTCCATCACAAGCACACAGCTTCCATGATACTGCGACTTAGATGTTCCCTGTCACGTGAAATAGTGTCCTTGAAGATTAGCAGAGCCCTTTGTGCTTTTTGCACTTGGGTGCTTGAGGAGATGCCTTGTTGCATTTTTCCTGACACTGAGACAATGATAGGGAAATATTATGAAGGTTAAGGAGATAAATGAACCTTGGTATGTAAAGTGGATTGACAGTATGGATTTACCTAAATTTACTTTGCTTCTATCCATAGTAAGATAATCAAATTTCGCTCTCAGCAACCTCATTCCAAAGACCCTGAGCCATCCTATTATGGAATTACTGCTTCTAATTTGCCCTGCATTAATAATAAGAGTCCTGGCAGGAAAGTTCAGCAGAAGATGGATCCAACTCAAAATGTAGGAAAACACTCTGTGAAATACAAGTGAATGGAAAACCATGGACAGAATGAATTGGTCGAAAATATATGTAATTTCGTCTTCTACAACACACTGCCTCCATTCTGCACTCTTTTTTGAACTATATAACCAAAACAAATGACAATCATTCTGGCCAAATAGCTAGACATGCTATTTACTCTTTTAAATTACTTTTCCAATGTCTATACATTTAAAGTGATGAGTTAGCCATCTTGTCAAGCTTTTTTTCTAAATTTCTCTTTATCAATTCAAAGCTGAGATCAGCGTATCTGCTAAACAGAATGGCAATGAGAATTTGATGAGACTATGAATTTGATGTGCTAAGTGTTTGTAATAATCTCATCAAACCCAGTCTTCCATCACCATAACCCTTTATTCAAAGAAGAGCTTCATCCAGGGCTTTAACGCACAAGTCCAAGTCTCACCTACAGAAAAACAGTCTGGGTTAAAGCAGCAGGTTTTAAGCCACCACTGCTTGTTTCCCATTGGATGAGCCCCTGCTCACTCAATTGAGGAGTTCATACTTCACAAAGCTCACCGGGACATCTGTTGACAATTCTCTATCTCCCTTGTGGCCACCATAACAATGCTATAAGCCAAGGGGCTACAGTAACAATTTAAATAGTCAGTAATCAATTAGTTTTAAAGGGATAAAATTTTTAAAAGTAAATGCAGAATTTTACCTTGCAGTCCCGCTCCGGCATAAAATTTGGGGTTGAATTTGCCCCTGCTCCAGTGGGTTGTCTCTTGGCCATTGAACTCCATGGGGCATTAATTGGCTCAGGGTGAGAACTCTGCTCCCATCTGGGGAGAACATCCACTGCTGGTCCCAACGTCACTGCCAGGAATGGTGGTCATTGCTGGAATTACACCCAGTCCCCAACAGCGGAGCTGGATGGGGAGGTAAGTGGGGGGTGAGTTGGTTTCAACATGACAGGTTAGCAGGACGTGATAACTAGGGTTAGAGGGGTGTTTGGGAGTGTGATTGGGCAGTGGTAATGCTGGTCTGGAGAGGAGAAGGGGATGGGAAACAAGACTCTGTGGGAAGGCTCCACCACCATGCCCTTATCATTACCAGCCCAAGCAGTGAGATTGCCAGACTTCCCACTCTGCTGGCTCCTGCTTGACCTTGGAAAATTTTTTCAGCAAGTGGAAAGAAGTCTTTAGCTGTCCATTAATTGTTTTATTAGCAATCCCCTGCACATCCCATTTGTTGCTTATAAAATTGTATCAGGTGAAGCAGGCTGATAGATGATGGGAACATGCCCATAATGTTATACCTCATTTTATTCTCTGCATGCCTTCAAACCTGCCTCAAGGGAGTGTAAAACCTTGCCCCAAGTAGAGGATAGCAACACTAAAGGGATTTATGTTATTTTAAATAAAAATCTGATTTGCATGAATAATAAAAGGAAAAAGGGAATATTCATATTGATATAGGTTATTAATTTATATATTTATACACATACTTCCAAGACAACAGGATTTTCCAAAGCACCAACCAAAGTGGAAGGTGTGATTTCAACCACCAATATTCAATGTTGAAAGAGAGCCTGGCATAGGTCAGAATGGATCCATTCTGTAATTGTTAGAACAAAGGCAACATGGACTTATGGTCTCACCATTGGAAAACTGCCCAACCTTGTTCTCATAGGCATCCTTGGAGGTAATGCTGATGGCTGCTTGGGTTCCCAAAGAAATATTCTCCCAGCAGACAGGAGGAAGAGGCCTGCTTTTGAGACTAAGCAGCATGGCTGGAAGCCATTTAGGAGGAGATAGCAAGATTTTGTCATGAATACAGTGTCAAAAAGAGGTTCAATGAATGTATTAGGGCTGGAAAGATAAATGATATCATAAACTGAAGTGTCAAACCCATCACCTTGACTTACCAACTTTCTCCTCAAGGCTCTCCTCAGACCAACACATCTTGCAGTTCACTCATTCCTTTCCCTCTGTGCACCTTCCAACACTCAATCTAAACAACAATCTAAACTTATACTGACACTCAATTTAGTGCCATCGCACACCCATCCTTCACAGTCACCCTGCAGAAATGTTGCCCTTCCATCCTTTAAAAACATTCCCTTTCCAATGCACATATGTTTCTGTTTTCTCTCCTTGCAGAGGAGGCTATAGATATCTTGGGAGAAGCAGACAAGCAAAAGTGGCTTACCATTAATCACTCACCTTGTTGTTGTGGTGGAAGAGGTGCTGGAGAGTAATGACATGGCAAGTAGAGATGAAATGTAGGTTGTCTTCCAGGTATCTAAAGCTGATTTTACGCTCCCTCATTGGCGAGTTTGAAGGTGGCAAGGATATGCCAAGCAGCTGACCTCCCTCTGTGTACCATTCCCTCTGAACTTGTTTGAAATTTTACTAGGGAGACTCTAGGCACTGTGTCTGCCCATGCGTCTATTAATTAAAGATGACCTAAGGGCCTCCCCATATTTTACCTGTGATGGGGGGAGGCCCACAACAAGCAGGAACTTTGGCTGCTCAGACAGATGTTGGGCAGGAAAATGGATCCACCTTTGCAGGTGTCCTAAGCCCATTAGAGGTATCTCCCATGAGGTTACCACCCCTCTCCCCTGTTCTCCAGCATCCTTGACCCTCCTCACTGAGACCTCTGGCCCTGGACTTACCTTGTCATTTTCAGTATACTGGGACTGCCTGAATTTCCAGCAATGGCTGCCACTCCTCGCTAGTATTGCTAGGACTAAAAAGCTTCCAACCATCTGATTGGCTGCCAGCTATGAGGCAGGACTTCCCCCTGAGATTAGCAAAAAAGCAATTAACACCATTCCTAGCTGCAAGGCAACCATCACGATCATAGGCAGGCTAACCCAACTTTTTACCCAGGTGGAGATAGAACTGCAGTGCCCTGTAAAACCCAGTCTCTGGTAGATATCACACAGCCGAAACTAATGACTTCAACGAGGCACATGAAGTTGGCCTCTTTGTGTATGAACTCCCTGACTAAGGTCTTCATTGCCTGCACCAAAGAGATTGGTCTTCATTGCCTGCCCATAAATGGAGCCTCATCTGTGTATAAAAATGGGAGTGTCATGTCTTCTGGCACTCCTGATTCTGACTGTGTACCAGGAGCACTCTAGACATGAAATAGAGTTTGCAACTAAGGGAATCTGGTGAAGGGACCCTGGCCTCTGAGGAGTTATTTCAGTGGCAATGAGGAAAAAGAAAGATCCTAAGGAACTAGTTCAGTAACAGCCAGTTTGGCATTGGGGGTAAGCCATTATCAGGCTCTGGGAAACCGGACTCTTTCGACCTGGTTGTGGAGCACTGAGCCCAATATGTGGAATGTATGTGTTACTTTTTTAGGGCTAATGACATTATGGCAGATGAAATGTAACGGGTCATTTCTCTGATTGCTTGTGAACCATCAGCATTTCCTAATATTCGCAATTTATCTTTCTGGAGGCACCAGATACCAAAATCTCCCAGGAACTGGCAGACTTAATGAGGGAATATTATGACCCTAAACCATCTCATATCCTGAGAAGGTACCAGTTTTATTCGACAATCCAGGAGACAGGGGAATCTATCACAGGTTTCTTAACAAGATTGAGGCAACTGGTGGAAGCTTATGAATTTGGGTTGACGCTTAATGAGATACTAAGAGACCATTTGGGATGCAGGATAAATAATGTAACAATCCAAAAACTCCTGTTGGCGAAAGCCTAATTGGACTGCCAGCAGGCTTAAGCCAGCCTTACCATTGGAAAAGGCAGCATGTGGTGTACGAGTTGCTGGGTATCCTGATGGAAATGGACACCCATGCCAGTTCGACTGTGTTCCGGGACCACCACTTGAGTGCAGGTGATTACATAGCCTCCCTCAGGAAGAATCTGAATACAAATAAACCCAGGTCTGCCCAAAGGTCAGCTCCAAAACAAAGTCAAGCTTTGACCAGACAGTCAACAGTCCCTTCAGAATCCTGCCAGGCAAGGCATTGTAACTATTGCCGGGTGGAGTCAGAGAGCAAAGTAAATCTTTAGGAGCTAGATTTAGGAAAACAAAGGCCAATGTCCAGGAGAGTGCACATCTGATGGGGAACAATTAAACTTCATAGCAATGTCCAATTCGGAACCAATTAAGATAACCATAAGATTAAACAGACATCCAGTATTAATGGAGGTCAATAGAGGCATGGATGTATCGATGGTGAGAGAATCATTGTCCAGTAAAATTTGCACTGAATTCCAACCCTTAACTTTAATTAAGACTTCAGCAAGACAGGGAAATCTCTGAGATATGTTGTTCCTGTCTCTTACAAAAAGCAACTGGTTAGATTATCATTAGTGGTAATGGAGGGCTCGGGCCTGAGCCTAATGGGGCTAAACTGATTGAGAGAAATCCACCTGGGTTAGGTAAACATCTTCCAGTTAGAAAATGGTCACTTGAGTGAAGTCTTGCTGGAAGTTTTCCAAGAAGGACTAGGAATCATAAAAAAAAGCCAAAGCGACATTACATGTTGATCAGGACACAGCCCTATGATTTTACAAGGCCTGCCTGGCACCATTTGATTTAAGGGGAAAATTGGAAACAGAAATTAGAAGACTAGAACGAGAAGGTATCATAAAACCTGTCCAGTTTGTGGAATGGGCAGCACTGCTGTTCCTATTTTGCAGCCAGATGCTTCAGTCCATCTTTGCAGGGACTTTAAACAAACAATAAAATGCTATTAACAGCTGGACAAATACCCAATTCCCCAGATCGAGGATTTATATGCAGAGTTGGCAGGGGGCTCATATTCTCGAAATTAGACGTCAGTCATGCTTATTTGCAGTTGCAGCTGGATGAGGATTCGCAAAATATTCCACAATCAATACTCCAAAGAACCTCTAACAATACACAGTGTCACCTTTTGGGGTATCGTCAACCTGCTTGATTATCCAGAAAACAATGGAGAACAAGGTTTACCTCAGGTCGCTAATTATTTGGATGGTGTTCTCATTACAGGTAAAACAAAGGCAGAACACCTACAGAACCTGGAGGAAGACCTTAGTCATTTTTCAAGAGCCAGCGTGTGCTTAAGGAGGGAAAAACGCATCTTCTGGTACATCATGACCTACCTGGGTTACAAAGTGGACAAGTCAGGTTTACATCCTTTAGAGGACTGGGTGCAAACGATTAAAAAGGCTCCCACCTCCATCCAGGAGTTTTGGTCATTTTTTTGGGCTGGTGACGTACTATGGAAAATTTATACAAAACTGGGCCTCCACCTTGGTTCCACTACCTCAACTGCTAAAAAAGGACCAAACTTGGGAATGGTCCAGTCATCAAGGCCTTCAAGAAAATAAAGCAACAACTGTCATCGTCGAATATCTTGGCACGTTAGGATCCCACAAAGGAGTTAGCACTAACCTGTGATGTGTCTCCATACAGCATCAGGGCAGTATGAGCACATAGATGGCTAAAATGGAGTGGAACCCCCATAGCATATAACTCCAGGATCTTGGCTATAGCAGAAAGAAAGTATGCACATATTGAAAAAGAAGGGTTGGCGGTAGTATTTGGATGAACATACGTAGGGTGCATTCGGTGAACACATCAAAAATAGTAGAGAAACTTCGCACCTCATTTGTGACGCATAGGATTCCAGAGGTTTAGTCTCTGACAATGGGCCAGTTTTCAACAGCCAGGATTTCACTTGGTTCATGAAGTCGAATGGGATTTGACATATCAGAATGGCACCATATCATTATCAAATAACCTCACAGAGAAAGGGCTTCAGACTTTAAAAGCTGGATTAAAAAACAGCTAGCAGCATCAATAGACACCAAGCTCTCCCATTAGTTATTTGACTAGAGTACAACCCCCCAATGCCACTATGGGAATAACAGCTGCAGAATTTCTCATGTGCAAATGACTCCGCACCAGATTAATTTTGTTATTCTCAAACCTATGGATGGGAAGATGGAGAAGATAAAAGAACTTCAATGCAACAGCCATAGCAATAGTAATTAGGAGAGACAATTGGAGGCTGGTGAAAATGTTTGGGTAAAGAATTATGCAAATGGTCACATATGGTTACCTGGAATGGTTGAATCTAAGATAGGATCTGTATCCTACAGAATACGCATGGGTGGGGGTTTGCTGTCAGTGGGACCAGAAGATCCCACTGACAGGAAGACGCAGAAAATCCTGCCCATTAACTAAATATAAGTTGTTGAAGTTGCAGGTGGCAGCAATAACATATTGAGAAAACCTAAGGGAGTGATTTTCTGGCCCTCTCACTGGTGCGATTGTCCAGCCCCACCAAAGTCAATCCCTTGTGGCATGTTCCTGACAACAGTATGGGCGAGACACACAAAAAGCTATAGATATTGATGGGATTGGAAAATCCAGCCAGCAGCCAACAATAAGCTGCCTCCTCAAAACGTACCACAGAGGGAAGGGGAGAAGTGCAAATTCCACACCTGAGCCTCTCGAGACACTGGTGGGCAGTCCTGATAACCAATTCTGTATCTCTATACGTTGTGCTGGAGTCATTATCTCATGTGAATTGGATCTCTGTAATATGCCCTCTGACTACAGAGCTGTTAACTAGCTGAATAAAAGGCAGCAGCAACTTTGCCTATTACTGCTGGCAATGGTGGTGGTGTTGCTGCTGTTGCTCCGCTTGTTCCTCATCGCAGGTACAAGGTAGAACTGCATAAGCTGCTATAGTTAGCAAAGGAATAATAAGCAGAAAGTAGTGGTCGTCTTTCAGATTGGCATTAAGAGCACTGCTCTTTTTGTTAAATATTGAGCATACTGAACATAATTCCAAAGTGTGTAGATGATTGAAAACTCAGAAAAATAGTAAACAATGAAGAGGAAACTAACAGACTTCAAGAAGATATTGATAACCATGTAGCAGAAGAAACTTAAGTGAAGTGAAGTGTGAATTGATACATTTTGGTACAAAGAATGAGTGAAGGAAATATCAAATAAATGGTACAAAAGGCACGTATGAACAAAAAGACCTGGGATGAATGCAAAATATTTATGTAGGTAAGACAGGTAAAAAGGTTTTTAAAAAAACAAATAGTGCGCGATCTTACCACTTCGTTTACGCCTGGTGATCAGCATGGTGAGCTGGGTAATAGCATGCGAAGCTAAAAATCCAATTCACGCCTGGGGCAAAATGGTTTGCTATCTTCCAAGCCTTTTCTAATGTTGCAAACTGTGTGTGTGTGTGTGTGTGTGTGTGTGTGTGTGTGTGTGTGTGTGTGTGTGTGTGTGTGTGTGTGTGTGTGTGTGTGTGTGTGTGTGTGTGTGTGTGTGTGTTGGGGAGGGGGGGGTGGTTTTGTTCAGGGTCACCGCTGACTTGGACATTACCATGGTAACTGAACGACCCTCAAAGAGTTGTATATGTGGTTCAGTCCCACTAATGTTGTTCCGGTTTCCCTGACATCCATCTGCAGGACAGGCTCTGTGGTTTATTACAGACAATCCATCCAGGGCCCAACTAACAGTTACAAGAACCAGGCCTGGAAGCTGTTGCCCCTCCACCCCGCCCCATTGACCATCCAGAAGGAATTCTTCAGGTATAGGCAGTAAAATATAACAAAACTTACTCCAACTTATAAATCAAAGAAAAGGGTTTATTAAAGTCATTATCTCAACACTTGAAGCCTCATACTGGGCCATTCCAAGCAACTTAACAATTCCCAAAGGGTTCTTATTTATATTGAGTCAGCGGATCATTACATCATTTTATCATTCGTTACATAGTTTATTGGGTCAGCTGACCCTTACGGCTTGTTACCATTGGTCATACTACAACAATCCAATGTTATAATTGGTTATGTTCTAACACCCATAACCCCCAGAGCAAATGTGGATTTCACATTTGAGCCAGTAGAGCTGACAGTTATACTTTTAGCTGCTGTACCAAAGGAGGGTTTCAGCTGCCTGTGGCAAGGCCAGCTCAAGCAAGAGGCTGCAGCAGGAGGACCAGGGGCCACAGGTCAGGGCCAGGATGCAATCACTCATTGGCCTGAGGGGGCGGGGGAACCAAATGATGGCAGCGACATAGACCCTGGTTCTATAGGGCCTGCATTTTCTCTGATAGTCTGCCAGACACCATGTGCTGTTCAGACTTGCAGTGCCTTGATGAAAGCTGCCTGTCTGGCCTCCCAGTCCACTTCAGCCCTGGGGGTCAAGTTATTCCTGCTCAGTAATGGCTATGAACCCCAATCCCCAATCAGCTGGCTGGCTCAATATCTCACAGCTTTGTTTGCCAATTTGCCTACCCCCCGCTGGTCATTCCCACCTCACCTTGCTGCTGGCTGTCTGGCTATAGCCTGCCCCAGTCGTTCTCAGCCCTGGAACAAGATCAATAAACCTGCTGCTTGTTGCATTTTCCCACAAAGTTAAACACAGGATATTTTAATTTTAACTGCTGTTGCTCTCCCTCCTAATTACTTCAATGTTCAGACCAGTGTTTTCCCACTCTAAGGGGACTCAGCCCATCAGAATATGATGTCATTTTGCATTACATGCCAATAGGCTCAAAATTCAGAGCAAAATTTTTCACACGTTGGTCAGGGCTCTCTGCCTCGGCATGGTGTGTTTCATTGTAAGCTAATCTCTGTTCTGAACTGTTTTTTCCTTCAGGGGATTAACTGAAATCATTAAGAGGTGCTATTTACCTTAAAAGTATACTGGTATTGAGGTGGAGAAATGGCCATAACAACGTAAATGGTAGAATAGTACCATACCAAGATACAGCTAAAATCATAAAGCAATAGATTTTGTCAGAGGGTGCTGGTGATGATAGCATGCTTCTTAGAAGAACAACTCAAGAACTATGCAGTGGGAGATGGCAAAAAGGGTCAACACTCCTATTTTGCCTGTTCACAGACAATGAGGTAGGGCGGAAAATATCCCCAGTTCTCTGAAATGTGCCAAGGTGAATATCATGACAGCTTGCCAAATATTACATTGTTACCTTATATGCTCAAGGAGTTTCACTGTAAGTTAGATGTATTACAGAAGGATTTATTAACCTAATTGTCAGATGCATTGGCATAACCATGTTGATGCTATTCATTTCGTAGTTTTGCGTTGTCCCTGATATATGGCAAACTGTAGCAGCAAGTTCATGAACAACAGAGGCTACACATCTAAAGAATCATAGGATGTAGAACTTTGCTGCACAGCTGAGTGGTACACACCTTTATCACTATAAAACATGTCCCTTTTCAATTTACTTCCAGAATTGTATGCAACAATGGTTTAAACTGAATGGGATAAACACAGTTGACATAAGACATTTCATCCTTTATGGAGGAAGAATTGTTTAGATTGTGGACATGCATCCAATTGTTGTCTTGGCTACTTCCAAACTTGACTTTCATTATTTGTTCTCCAGTTCATTCACTCATTGTTCACAGAACACTTATTCATTGAAATAGTGAACCATTGCTGAATGACACATAATATCTTGGAAGGGAAGATGTCTTTTCAATTGGTGTCTTACTGATGGCATTTAAATATGTATTCTTCTGATCACGTAGGTCTCCTTGATTAGAAGACTTCAGAGGCAATTTCCCCTTAGTCCCAATATCTTACATCACTTTGCAACATTCCTACATTGGCAAGCACTGATGTGTGGCCAAATGGGCCACCAAAGAACACTGGGATAAGCACTGAAGCACTGAAACAGTAGGCTGCAGCTTAAAAGACAGATAAACAGGCTGCAACTCAGATGACTGAATAAACAGGAAATAGGCCATCCCAAAGATAATGGACACTTTCTGGTCAAACATCCTTGTTTACCTTACCTCCCTCCCAAATAATGTGTAATGTGACCTATGTGCCTCCAGCACCTACAGGCATGGCTGTTGGGCTTTATTGAGATTAGTGTGGCAGCACTTGATTGGACTCTTATCAATCAGGGTGATGAAGCCCTGATCGATTGATTGACAAGAATCAGGAGACCACCCTAAAATGACGCAAAACCAAGGAGGGATAAAAGGTGCTGCACAGCAGAAAAAGCTCTCTCTCTCTCTCTCTGAGCCCATGAACGAGCTACAACAACAGTGACCGTCACCAGCAACAACCAGCACGAGGAGAGCCACCATACCCTAGAAGGAAGGAAGACCAGAGCCAGAGTGCCAGACCAGACCAAAGGACCAGACTAAGCAGACGACTACCAAGACCAGCGCACAGACAAAGGACAATATCTGCTTGGGTATTTGCCAGTCACGCAAAGTTAAGTCAAGGTCTCATATTGGACTTGAACTTTAGTATTTTCTGTAAGGTAATTTATTGTTGGTTGGGTGGGTGATTATTGATTGTGTATTTTAAATAAGTATTGATTGTACTAACAAGATGTCTACTTGCAATTCTTTGTTCATCATATAAGGATTAAAACAGACTGTGCGGCAGGCACAACAATTGGCGATTCCGCCAGGACATCAACAAGAAGTAACTTTGTTGCTCCGATATCGAATCCCGCAGAATTATATTAAATGATTATTTAAACACAGAGCCAACAGGTGTAAACTTCTTATTAAACAAATAACTGCTTTTGGGAAATTGTTTATTGTGCATGCATTGTTACTAGCAAGGAGGATAGGATAAACTCCGTAGGTTTACATAAGAATCTGGAGAGATTAGGACCAGAACAATGACCAAAGCCGTACCCGCCCACCAATCAACTCTCTACTCCTTGTCGTTGAACATAGAATGGCAGGAAATAGCGCAGAGCCAGAGAAGTGTCCCATATGGGAAATAAAAATCAAAGAATACACTAAGCAGAAAGGGTGGCCCCTATGGGCAGAATCTTGTGCAATAATGAGACAGGACCAGGATCCCTAGTGCATAAGTATTGGGACGATCTGAGGAAAGTTCAGGGAAAACGGGCAGACAAATGTGAGAAAGCGACTGCCATTGTGAGCTGCTTAGGACAGCTGCTAGGAACAGGAAAGGAATTAAACACAGTTCATAAGGAACTGGAGGAATCAGATTGGGCGCAGGAGGAAAAGGAGGAGGAGATTAAGAAACTAAAGGAACAACAAGCAGGAGAGGATAGAGCAAATAAGAGCCGAAAAGAACAGAGACGTAGATGAATTGAAGAGAACCAACCAGGCAAGTCTGTTACATCTGGGCAATTTTCAAATCCGGTATGAGAGAGCCTACCAAGACACCCAGCACACTGCCTTGGCCAAAGGTGAAGCTGAGCGGGTGGTAGCACGATTGGAAGCCAAGTGCACTGATCCGCAGGCGGCAATAAAAGCACTATATCAAGCCAGTAAAGAACAGAGACAGGCAACTGCTGACCACTCCAAATGCCAGTGAAAAATTTTACAGCTGGAATCCCTGTTATCAGTTCAAAACGGATCTATGTGTACCTTCGGGGCAGTAGAGGAAGATGAGACAGAGGATGCAGACTTGGGAAAGTTGAAAGAGAATGCTAAGCTGTATGTTATGCGAACTGAGGGATGGGATACAGGGAAGTCATACCCCCAGATTCACCTCCAATACCGATGCACCCAGTGACAACTGAACGTCAGGTAGGAAATCTCAGGACCCAGCCATTACATACACGACCCCATTTACGGTGACATAATTGGCTGAGATTGCAAATAAAATCACAATCTTTGAGTCATCGGCTGATCCACACAGTTTCTTTGAGGACGTTAGGCAACAGAAGATAATGCATGGGCTAGATGAAAGGGAAGAAGTGAAGCCGATAGTCATGTGCTTAAGCAAGTCTGTACAGTCTGCCTTGCCAGCCCCTCAAAATGTCAGGGAAGGAGCCTTAAATGAAATTAAGGAAGCGATGTTGACCAAATAAAGGGGATCCTGTAGATGGATTAAATAAATGTAGACAGAGGAAAGGGGAACATCCAACTGCCTTTGCTGGTCGTTCATGGATCCACTTCACAGGAGTATATGAGGAATTGGATCGGGCTAGATTAAATGAAACTGATTCTTCCAAATGGGCTAGGACATTAGTCTCATACACCACAGAGGAAGGCGAGAAAGCCTGCGCTAATTTTGACCCTGCAGAGACCACACACAATGAGGCATGGGTTCTCAGACACTTAGCCTGAGTCTGGAAACAGGAAGTTCAGCGAGTCTCAATGTCACAGTCAGAAAGGGAGGCAAGAATGCTTCCAATGAGGGCAAGCCAGGGTCCAGTATGGAGGAATGAAGGTAGAGGGGATCACCAACACCAGAGAGGTACAGCTCCACCTTACACAGGAGCTCCAGAGAGAGATAGAAGGATATGTTTTAATTATGGGCAGCCAGGACACTTCACCTGAGATTGTTGGAGACCCCCACCACCACAGACACACTCTCCGAGACCACCAGGATCACCGGCTCCATCAGTTAGGCCAGCTCTTAGAGCTTCACACACTCAAATGCACAGCAATCCCTCCACCATGACTGAAGCAGGAAAGTTGTTTGTCGGCAGCCTGAACTTCAACACAGATGACCAATCCCTGGAAGAGGTTTTCTCCCAGTACAGGCAGATCTTTAAGGTGAAAATGACAAAGACACCATTGCGTCCTGTGGTTTCAGCTTCATCACTTTCAAAAACCCAGAGGACGCCAGGGACGTGCCGCAGGCAATGAATGGAAAATCCCTTGATGGGCGCCAGATCTGGGTGGATCATGCCAAGAAAAGGTCTGGAGGCGGCTGCGGGTATGGTCAAGATGGCTAAAGCGGCAGCTACAGTAACAGTGGCCACAGGAGAGGAGTAAGAGGTGGCTATTGGGATAGTGACACGAAAGGCGGCTATAGCAGTGGAGGCAGGTATAAATACGAGAGACCGGGATAGCTATTCGGGTGGGTACAAGGGCCAAGGTAGATACTTCTATGGTGGTGGTGGTTATGGAGGCTGCTCATATCAGGACTATGACTGATCAAAACAAGAGAAGCATTTCTGCCAGGTTCAGGATCAATCTCCCACCTTGTATCTAAAATGGCTCCTGGAACACAGAAAGCACTATCTGATGCAATTTGTTTTGCCTGTCATGTTAAAATGCTAGAAGACTATTTTTATCATGATTAATCTTGTTATCCAGTTGTTGATTCAGTTAACTCGTTATGAGGATTGAATGTTTCATTTAAAAAAAAAGCCGTGTGGCTTTTAATGAATTTGAATGTCTTCACTTGGAAAATTGGCATGGAACGTCTGTCGCAAGATTGTGACCGCAAGTTGAATATTGCCAGCAATGTACCCAGTTACTTTTGAGTCATTTTCCTTGCCACTGAAAAGTAATGAAAGATCTCCTGACACAGCAACTTTTTTATGTAACTTATTGCAAGACTCTTTGAAGCAAACTGATGGTCTTTTGTTTTAAAATTCATTTCTTGAAAACTGTATACTGATTTTTAAAAATCAAATGTCATCTGTTGTACTTTCATCAGCTGGCATGTTCCTTTGAACAGAACATTGCCACTTGGGAGTCAAACCTTTTGCCAGTGGATTATCTGAATATAATGCAGCTTCAGAAAAAAAACCAGAGCGGGGGTGGGGGGGGGGTTGCATGGACAGTTTAAATACATGTACATACAAAGAACAAAGAACATCCCAGCACGGGAAACAGGCCCTTCGGCCCAACGAGCCCGCGCCGCCACATCTTCCCACACCTACCCCGCCCTCTGTGTATGTGAGTGGAACCCCTAATATAGCCAGATTCAGGGGAGAATAGTATCAATTTGGTACACCAATCAGCCTAAGAGCACATCTTTGGGGTGTGGGAGGAAACCGGAGCGCCTGGAGGAAACCCACGCAACCACAGGGAGAATGCACAAACTCCCACAGACACAGGCCCAAATCCATGTATCTGCACAACTAGCAGTGATAGTCACTGTGCTGTTGCGGTGCCCATCTGCCGATCCAGGATTAAGCACACACAACGACACGAAGTACTAGGCCACTCCCGGAACCTCCAAGAGCAGCCCACGCACGACCCACCGTGTGCATGCCCCTCGTTTGACAACAAGGTGGACCGACCCTGTGGAATAAAAAGACAATACATAAAAATACATCAAATATTAGACATGATAACAGTAGAAATTACATCAATCTCCTCAGGACAATGATGAACGATGATAAAAATGCAATCTAGGATCTACCTCATCAGACTCATCATCAGGATAAGCACACAGAACATTCCAAACAAGATGAACTTTTCATACCCTGGCTATTTGTGGTTTGACACAACGACAAGATGTGGGGTCTGCCCTCGTATCACGGCCCCTTCTAATTCACTGGCAAAATGTTTACAGAGAACCCACTGGATTGCTATTTGCACTAATGGATAATAATGGACAGTTGAAAATCTTAATATCAGAATGTATTCTGGACTCGCAAATACTCATTGTAATGCTTTGTTTGAATGTTGGTTTGTAATTAGCTTATTGCAAGAATGGTGTTTAGAATATGTGGTTGCTTGTATTTGTAGAGTGTTACTTTCTGTAGCTTCTGGAATGTAACTATGTTGTAGGGATGTATCATTACTGTGCATGCCAATACCTCGGCCTTACTTGACTATTGAATGGGGAATTCCTGGTAGATACTGGTCCTGAGTTTGTGATCCATCACGCTTCATGCTCAGGATCAAAGGAGGGACGGTGGCCAAACGGGCCACCTAAAATGGTGATTTACAGAGCACACTGGGATAATTGGACAAGCACTGAAACAGTAGACTACTGCTTAAAAGACAGAGATAAACAGGCTGCAACTCAGACGACTTAATAAACAGGGAATAGGCCATCCCAAACACAATGGTCAAACATACTTGTTTACCTTAACCCCTTATTTGGAAGGGAGGTATGTGACCTATGTACCTCCAGCACCTACAGGCATGGCCGCTGGGCTTTATTGAGGTTGGTGTGGCAGCACCTGATTGGACTCCTATCAATCAGGGTGATCAAGCCCTGATCGATTGATTGACAAGAATCAGGAGACCGCGCTAAAATGACACAAAACCAAGGAGGGATAAAAGGCGCTGTACAACAGAAGAAGCTCTCTCTCTCTCTGACCCCATGAACGAGCTACAACAACAGTGACCATTGCCAGCAACGACCAGCATGAGGAGAGCCACCACACTCGAGAAGGAAGGAAGACCAGAGCCAGATCAGATCAAAGGACCAGACTACACAGAGGACAACTGAGACCAGTGCACAGATAAAAGCCAAAATCTGCTTGGGTTCTTGCCAGTCACGCAAAGTTAAATCAAGGTCTCATATTGGACTTGAACATTAGTATTTTCTGTAAGATAACTTGTTGTTGGTTGGGTGGGTGATTATTGATTGTGTGTTTGAAATAAATATTGGTTGTACTAACAAGATGTCTACTCACAACTCTTTGTTCATCGTATAAGGGTTAAAACAGACTGTGCAGCAGGCACAACAGATGCATAGACTTTAAGGGGTTCAGTTCATAAGACGCAGAAGCAAGCATTCAGTGCAGCACAAAACATAAGTGAGAAGGTGGAAGTATTGGTAGAATTAAAGGAACCTTAAATTTCTGGCTGGTGCATCAATCTGAGGGATCCAGCAATTGTTGAGTGTGGATTGGACTTTGCTACAAAATGTAGCAACTCAACATTAGTAGTTCATGCATCCTTTTGGCAACCTATTCACCCTGGAGGTATCTATGGTAATATTCTAAAGGGTGAAATTGTATAGACAAGCTGCACTATATTCTTTTGACTATAGAATGCTAAAGGGATGATCTAATTGAGGTACTCACGATGGTTCAAGAATTTAATAAGGTAGAGAGAAACTATTTCCCCTGGTTGGGGAGTGCAAAGCAAAAGAGGATTATTTAAAAATTCAAGTTATTCAGGGGTAATTTAGATAATATCAGGAAGCACTTCTTCACACAAAGAGTAGTAGAAATCTGGAATTCTCTATCCCATAAAACTGTTGAGATGAGGCCAATTGAAAATGTTAAAACTGAAGTCGATATGTTTTTGTTCAGTGAAGGTACAGTATTAAGATATATGAAACCAAACTAGATAACTGGAATTGAGAGATGGATCAATCATGATTTTAATTAAATAGTGGAATAGGTGTTGAATAGGTGTTGACTCTGGTTTTTAAGTTCTTAGTTCACACTCTACGGGCCAGATTTTACCAATTGGAAGCTAAGTGCTGGATCCGGACATAAAACGGATCCAAGCCCAGAATCCCCATTCCAGTGCGCCCATACGCTTTTAGCTGGCTCCGGTCCAGTCCGCGCTGTGGGGCGGGGCTTAGCGCTGCCGGCACGATTGGAGATCTGAACTGCGCATGCACGGTTCAAAAAAAATCTGAAACAACATGCTTGGGCGCAAAAGACAAAACAGAGAGAGCTGGGGTCGGGGGAGGGATGAGCCATGTTTGGACCCCTCTGGGAGGCAGGCCCCCCCCCCCGGCAGATGTCCCCCGATCAGAACCCCCCGGGAGGCAGCCCCCCCCCCCCCCACCCCGATCAGACCCCCCCGGGAGGCAGGCTCCTCTGGCAGACCACACCCCACAGTCAGACACCCCCAAGAGGGAACGCACCACCCCCCCCTCCCCACGATCAGACTCCCCACCACCACCCCGCCCCCCCCGCCCAGGAGGCAGTCTCCCCCTCAGCAGAGCAGACCCCCAACCTACCTTGATTGCTGCTGTCCTCCCACCATCCTTCTGACCTGCACTCATTGATGTGGAGATGTTGGCATTGGACTGGGATCAACACAGTAAGAAGTCTCACAACACCAGGTTAAAGTCCTGTTGGAAAGTCCTGTTGGAGTTTACCCTGGTGTTGTGAGACTTCTTACTGCACTCGTTGAAGAGCCTGCAGCACCTTCCTGGCCTTCTGCTGGCATCTGCCGGAGTGGGGGGCAGGCTCAGATGGATCTCTGGTTGGGGGAGGCGGTGATGGAGATTCTCCCAAGTCTGTCCTCCCCCCCATCCTCCACCGCCACCCCCCAACCAGAGATCCATCTGAGCCCGTCCCCCCTAACCAGAGATCCATCTGAGCCTGCCCCCCACTCTGGCAGACGCCAGCGGAAGGCCAGGAAGGTGCTGCAGGCTCTCCAACGAGTGTAGTAAGAAGTCTCACCACACCAGGTTAAACTCCAACAGGACTTTTCAACAGGGCTTTAACTTGATGTTGTGAGATTTCTTACTGTGTTTACCGCAGTCCAACACCGACATCTCTAAATCAACGAGTGCAGGTCAGAAGGATGGTGGAGGGACAGCAACAATCAAGATAGGTTGGGGGTGCCGAGGGGGGGGGGAGGGGGGGGCCTGCCTCCCTGGTGGGTTCTGCCGGAGGAGCCTGCCTCTCGCAGGGGGAGGGTCTGGTCAGGGGGGTGTCTGTCTCCCGTGGGGGGTCTGATCGGGGCGGGGGGGTGCGGGGGGGGAGGTGCTGCCTCTTGGGGGGTTCTGTTCGGGGGGGCTGCTTCCTGGGGGGGCAGGGGGGACTGATTGCTGATCGGGGGGGGCCTGCCTCCCGAATGGGTTTGATCGCGGGGGGGGTGCTGCCTCCAGGATGGTGGGGGGCCTCGTGGAAGGATGTGCTCTGCCAATGGGGGCCTGGTCCCCGAGGAGGGGGTCCGATCACACAGGGGTGGTCTGTCTCCCAGGGGGTTCAGATCGTGGGGGGACAGGTCTGCCGAGGTGGTTAGCGGGGGGTCTGTGATGGGTGTTCAAGGAGGATGGGCTTCGGAGTTTCATTGCAGAATAGGAATCTGCTTCAGATTTTTATTCTGCAGGTTGGTAACAGCATGGATCCGAAACAGATCTGAAGACGGTAAAATGGGATTTGGCAGTAGAGTTGGGCACGCAGTTCATTAAGTCGATTTAAATGTATGCTAATGCATTTAAATCGTTGGGCCGCCCGATTGGGGCACGAATCAAATTGGGTGTCGGTGAAGGCGCGATCTGCTCGGTTTTGGGTGCAGATCGTGTTACAGATGCGACGCCTGAATTTACAGCGATTTCACGCATGAAAACGGGCACGAATTTTTGGTAAAATCAGGCCCTACATCTCTGCCGTGCTAAATAATGCTAGACTGAGCTATAGACAACCATGGCTACTCTAGGGCACTCTGCAATTAAACCAATTCTTCCCTACCTACTTGACTAAGGAATAAGCTCAATCATAGAGTCATTAATCTCTACTATGTCTGGAGCCTGAAATATTGGTCTCCAATCTACAAAAATCTTTCACTGCATTCACTATGTTGGAGATAATACAAAGTTCAACATCCTCACAGTTTGCTTCCATATGGATATCTGGCACTGATGAGGGAGTGCCCAAGGATGTTGCTGTCATACCTCACAATAAAGCCTGATCCATTTCAATATTTTATTCAAATATCACATAGCATAAAGGCCTAGGCTGCCAATGCACAAACAACATTACCTTGGTAATTTTATAGTAATCTACTGGCCAAACACTGGGAGATAATAGCAGACACTGAAACTAATTGCAATTCACAGTAACTACAAGAACAAATCAAAGGTTAAGAATACTGCACCTCCTGACTCCACAAAGACTGTCCAACATCTACAAGGCACAAGTGAGGAGTGTGATGGAATACTCCCCACTTGCCTGGATGGCTGCAGTTGCAAAGTACTCAGGAAGCTTGACACCATCCAGGACAATGCAGTCCACTTGATTTGTACCACATCCACAAACATCCACTCCCTCTGCCACCAACACTCAGTAGCGTCAGTGTGTACTATTTACAAGATGCACTGCAGCACCTTACAAACCCACGACAACTTCCATCGAGATGGAAAAGAATAGCAGATACATGGGAACACCAACACCTGCAAGTTCCTCTTCAATCCATTCATCATCCTGACTCAGAAATATATCACTGTTCCTTTGCAGTTGCTGGGTCAAAATCCTGGCATTCCCTCCCTAATGGCATTATGGGTCAACTCACAGCACGTGGACTGCAGTGTTTCATGAAGGCAGCTCACCACCATTTTCTCAAGGATAACTAGGGATGGGCAATAAATGCCGGCCAGCCTGCGATGCCCATATCCCATGAATTAATAAAAACAAAGATTAATGGGCAATCTTTAAAGAGATGTCAGATCTCCTGAGATAACACAAGATATACAGAATAAAAGGAAGCACAAAAATGGTGTGTATGTCAAATGGCAGGTTGATAATACAAATCAGAACCAGTCTGAATGTAGAAAGTTCAGAAGAGGTATGCAAAAGAAAATGAGAGGCAAAGAAATAATATGAAAAGAGAATAGCAGCTAACATAAAAGGGAGGTAGATAAATGGGAAAACATAGTAAAAGGAGGGATGACATTGATTGGGGTTAAAAATGAAACCTATGCAGGCATAAAATCATAGAATCCTACAGTGCAGAAAGAGGCCCTTCGGCCCATTGAGTCTGCACCGAACACAATCCCACCCAGGCCCTACCCCACATATTATACCCATTAATCCCTCTAAGCTACACATCCCTGGATGCTAAGGGGCAATTTCTTAGCATGGCCAATCAACCGAACTCACACATCTTTGGACTGTGGGAGGAAACCAGAGTACCCAGAGGAAACCCACGCAGACATGAGGAGAATGTGTAAAATCCACACAGACAGTGACCCAAGCCAGGAATCAAACCCAGGACCCTGGAGCTGTGAAGCAGCAGTGCTAATCACTGTGGTGCTGTGCTGCCCACATAGTGGGATTTGAACCCTGTCCCTACAGTATTAGCCTGAGCCTCTGGCTCACTAGTCCAATGACATTACCACTACACCACCATCTCCAGCAGTGTATGGTTAATTACTTTTGTGTTTACCAAGGAAAAATAAGCTGCCACAGTCATAATGAATAAGGAAGCAGTTGAGATACCAAATGGTTTAAAATTGATTAAGAGGAGATACTAGATAAAAGGCTGATTGTACTTAAATTTAATAAATCACCAGGAGCAGGTGGGGTGGATCTGAGGATGTTGAGGGAAATAAAAGGGTGGAAGCTTGCTTCAGGCTGTAATCTTAGATATAGAGATAGTACTAGAGAACCGCAAATGTTACAAACATGTTCACAAAGAACGGTTTAAGGATAAACTCAGCAACAATAAGCCAATCAGTTGAATCGTGGTGTTGGGAAAACTTTAAAGTCACATGGACAAATGTAGATTAATTAAAGAAAGCTAGCAGTGATCTATTAAAGGCAAAGGAAATGATTCTCCTAGCCCAGTGTGTTGCTTGAGTAATGCAGCAGGCCGGGAGACATAGCAGGGCCATCTCACGGGCTTCCAGCTGGACGCCATACCAAATTGAAATCAACTCTGTGCTGGCAAAATTAATATTTGCATCAGCTTAATGGGTTCGGGACTGAATTCTTCAGGTCTGCTAGTGTCTCCCCTAGGCAGGAAGTGGTTCACTCAAGCGAGATTTACTCCTGCTCCCCATTAACGGGAAACAGACGGCCTGACCCCACTGGAAGAATGATTGGCCTTTGAAGCACCCCGCACCCCCCCCGCCCCGGGAGGTCGGGGGGGTAAGGAGAGTGGGCAGTGCCAGGCTAGCAGGTGGCAGTAGATTTTCAGGGTAAATGCTGTTAGGGCACTCTGTGATGCACAGAGTGTCAGATTTATTCTGGAAATCATGCTAAAAAAAAACAATGGGATTTCCTCCCATTTTCCCACACATTGGGAACTTAGAATTTTTTGGGAGAATCCTGGCCAAAATCTTTTAACTAATATGATTGAGATTTTGAGAAGGTAATGGGAGGGTTGATAAAGGTACTGCAGTTGATGTGGTACATAAGAACTTCCAAAACACATTTTATAAAGTGCCATATAACAAGCGTGCCAGCAAAGTTGAAGCTTACACTCAAGTGGAGGAGGATATGCAGCTGTATTCATAGAGGTTGGTACAGAACCAACGATTTTCTTGACAGATATATGAATGACATATTCTTAGGTATACAGGGCATAATTTAAACAATTGCTAGTTACTCAAAAATGGAAGCACTGTGAACTATGAAGGGGATAAATTTCAAGAGAATGTAGATAGGCAGGTGGAATGGGTGGGCATGTGGCAGATGAAGCCTAATGCAGAAAAGTGTGCAGTGATACATTTTGGTAGAAATAACAAGCAGATACAATATAAACCAAAGGGCTCAATTTTAAAGGGGTGCAATAACAGAGAGATGTGATGATTTGGAAATGCCGTGTTGGACTGGGGTGAACAAGATGAGAGGTCACACGACACCAGGTTACAGTCCAACAGCTTTATTTGAAATCACAAGCTTTCGACGCGCTGCTCCTTTGTCAGGTGAAGTAGAGCGAAGTGCACAGGCACAGAGTATACAGGTAGAGTGATGATAGCCCGATACTAACAGTTAATCAAGAGTGTCAAAGGGTAACTACAGAAAGATGTGAGGTATATGTGCACAAACCATTAATGGTGACAAGGGAATTGCAAAAATATCTCAAAAGGTGTATGGGAACCTGTGCTATGACGAACAGAGTATAAATATGAGAAAGTAATGATGTACCCTTGTAAAAACTGGTTTGACCTCAACTACAACATTGCGTCCAATTTTGGGCACTACATTTCATAAGACTTTAAAAAGGATGTAGTAAAGATTTACAAGAATAGTTTCAGGGTTGAGGGCCCAGATTGGGAATGGGTTTGAATTTATGGGACATTGGCATCAGTATTGGGGTAGGTGGGACCTGTTCGGGTGGGATGGGGTTGGTCTGAACCATGCTGGGACCAGAGTCCTGGCGAATCGTGTAAATAGGACTGTAGACAGGGCTTTAAACTAATTGGGGGGGGAGGGTTCGAGGGTAGGTGACATTACGGGGTCTAAAGTTAAGGAGAGGGTACAGGTAAGGGAAGAGGCCGAGGATGTCCCAATAATAAAGGGAGTAGGGGGCGTGAGTATGGTTGGTGGCGTTCTGGCAAACAGGGTCCAGGTGAAGGCTGGGATGAAGGCACTTTATCTGAATGCACGAAGCATTCGGAATAAAGTGGATGAGCTGGTGGCGCAGATCAGCACAAATGGATATGATCTGGTGGCCATTACAGAGACGTGGCTGCAAGGTGACAGGGACTGGGAGCTGAATGTCCAGGGGTATCAAGTGTTTAGGAAGGATAGGAGGGAGGAAAAAGGGGGGGGGGGGGCGTAGCTCTGCTGATTAAGGATAGCATCAGGGTGGTAGCAAGGGATGATATAGGAACCAAAGAGCAGAAAGTGGAATCGTTGTGAGTGGAGATTAGGAACAGCAAAGGGAGGAAGACGCTGGTGGGTGTCATCTATAGGCCCCCGAATAATGATCTGGAGGTGGGGCGGGCTACTAACGTGCAAATAAGTTGCGGCGTGCAGGAATGGAACGGTGATAATTATGGGGGATTTCAATCTACATATTGATTGGTCGATCCATGTTGGACGCGGTGGGCTCGAGGAGGAGTTCTTGGAATGCTGCTGTGATAGTTTCCTCGAACAGTGTGTGTTGGAGCCGACGAGGGAGCGAGCTATCTTGGATCTGGTGTTATGTAATGAGGCAAGTAGAATTAGGGACCTTGTGGTGAAGGATCCTCTTGGGGAGAGTGATCATTGTATGGTGAAGTTTCTGGTGCAGATGGAGGAGGAGAAAGTGGGTTCCCGGACACGCGTCCTTTGTTTGAACAGAGGGGAGTATGGTAGGATGAGAGAAGAATTGGCGAATGTTGACTGGGGGAGCGCGTTGGAAGGTAGGTCTGCTGAGGAGCAGTGGAGGATCTTTAAGGAGATCTTTCTTGGTGCTCAGCAGAAATTTATTCCGATGGTTAAAAAGGACCGTAGGAGGAGAGGTAATAAGCCGTGGATAACGAAGGAGGTGAAGGAAAGTGTTAAATTAAAAGTGGAGGCGTTTAGAGTAGCTAAGAGTAGTGGGTGAGAAGAGGATTGGGAGAGGTTTAAATGTCAACAAAGATTGACAAAGAAGTTGATAAAGAAGGGTAGGAGAAACTATGAAGCTGGGCTAGCGCTTAATATAAAAAAGGATAGCAAGAGTTTTTATAAATATATAAAAAGGAAGAGGCTGGCTAGGGTGAACATTGGACCCTTAGAGGATGAGAAGGGGGACTTAGTGGTAGGGGATGGGGATATGGCTGAGGTCTTGAATAACTTTTTTGTTTTGGTCTTCACGGAGGAGGACGTGAATAATTTGCCGGGTGTTAGCAATGGAAAGGTGGTAGGACTGGAGGGTCTTAATGACATTATTGTTACTAGAGAGGCGGTGCTCGACAGACTGGAGGGACTGATTGTGGACAAGTCCCCAGGACCGGATGGAATGCATCCGAGGGTTCTGAAAGAAATGGCGGAGGTGATAGTGGATGCCTTGGTGGTTATTTTCCAAATGTCGCTGGATTCTGGGGAAGTGCCGGAAGATTGGAAAACGGCTAATGTTACGCCGTTGTTTAAGAAGGGTGGCCGGCAAAAGGCAGAGAATTATAGGTCGGTTAGTTTAACATCTGTTGTAGGTAAAATGTTAGAATCTGTCATCAAGGAGGAAATAGCGAGGCATCTTGAGGGGAGTTGCTTGATAGAGCAGACGCAGCACGGTTTCGTTAAGGGGAAGTCGTGTCTGACACATTTATTGGAGTTCTATGAGGATGTGTCTAGTGCGGTGGATAGAGGAGAGCCGGTGGATGTGGTCTTTCTTGATTTTCAGAAGACGTTTGACAAGGTACCCCACAAGAGGTTATTGCAGAAGGTAAGGGGGCATGGAGTTGGGGGTAAGGTGTTAGCATGGATAGAGGATTGGTTGTCAAATAGGAAGCAGAGAGTGGGGGTTAATGGGTGCTATTCGGATTGGCAGTTGGTGACTAGTGGAGTGCCCCAGGGGCTGGTGCTGGGGCCTCAGCTATTTACCATTTATATAGATGATTTGGAGGAGGGAACCGAGTGTATGGTGTCAAAATTTGCTGATGACACCAAGATTGGTGGAATGGCAAATTGCGCGGAGGGTGTGGAGAGTCTGCAGAAGGATCTAGATAGGCTGGGCGAATGGGCCAGGAACTGGCAAATGGAATTTAATGTTGGCAAGTGCGAGGTGGTCCACTTTGGTAGGAATAATGGTAGGAAGGACTATTACTTACGTGGCGAAAAACTGCAGCAGGCGACGGTGCAGAGGGACCTCGGGGTCCTTGTGCATGAGTCGCAAAAACCCAGCCTGCAGGTGCAGCAGGTGGTCAGGAAGGCTAATGGGATGCTGGCCTTCATAGCGAGGGGGATTGAATATAAAAGTAGGGAGGTCTTGCTGCAGCTGTATAGGGCATTGGTGAGGCCGCAGCTGGAGTACTGTCTGCAGTTTTGGTCGCCGCACTTACGCAAGGATATTTTGGCCTTGGAGGGAGTGCAGAGGAGGTTTACTAGGCTGATACCGGAATTGAGGGGGTTGAGCTATGAGGAGAGGCTGAATAAACTAGGCTTGTACTCGTTAGAGTTTAGAAGAATGAAGGGAGATCTCATTGAGACATATAAGATGATGAATGGGATGGATAGGATAGAGGTGGAGAGACTCTTCCCGCTCAGAAAGGACAGTAGGACTAGGGGGCACAGCCTCAAGATAAAGGGGGGGCAGTTTAGAACGGAGTTGAGGAGGAACTTCTTCACTCAAAGGGTGGTGAATCTCTGGCATTCTCTGCCCGTTGAAGTGGTGGAGGCTGCCTTGCTAAATATTTTTAAGACGCGGGTTGATGGGTTTTTGATAAGCGAGGGGATTAAGGGTTATGGGGAGAGAGCGGGAATAAGGAACTGAGCCACGACAGATCAGCCATGATCTTATTGAATGGCGGGGCAGGCTCGAAGGGCTAGATGGCCTACTCCTGCTCCTATTTCTTATGTTCTTATGTTGATAATCTGGCATTGCTCTCTGTAGAGAAGAGAAAGCTGAAAGGAGATTTGGTGGAGGTGCATAAAACTGTACTGTTTTAAGATAGAGTAGATGGGGTGAAAGTAAATAAAAACAAAATACTGCAGATGCTGGAACCTGAAATTGTTTCAGAAATTGTTCTATTGATTAAAGTATTGAGAATTAAAGGACATAGGTTCAATGTGATTGGTAAAAGAATCAATGGTGAGTTGGGGATTTTTTAAATACAGCCAATAGTTGGAATCTACTGCCTGAGAATATTGTGGCAGTAGATTCCACCATGGCTTTCAGATATCAGATAAGCACCTCAAAACAAAAATCATTGTTGAGCTATGGGAAAAGGCAGGAGCTTGGGTTTGGTTAAATTGCTCTTGGACTTGACAGGTTTAATGGCCTCCTGTGCTGTAACCATTCTACTATTTTGCAGCAGTCTTTGTTCTTCCAGCGCCAGTGCACATCCAACATTGCAGACACTGAACTTCACTCTATTCATCCGCAAATTTTCAGATGCTGAATGCCGCAAGAAACGTTCTCATGATCCTGCCACAAACTGACTGGAAATACTACTTGTTTGAATGCTACTTGTTCTGTTTCCTTTAAAAGACAGATAGCAGAATTTTTCAGTCCCCTCTGCAGTGATTTTAAGCATGGGTGGTGGGGGAGAGGTGGAGGAGAATGTGATGGTAGCTGAAAAATAATTTTCCTGCTGGTGTAAAGTGACAGCAGGATTGTAAGCTCCCACCTGCCATGGGAGATGGGTGGGTGGGGTGGGGGGGTGGGGTGGGGTGGGGGGGGGGGTGTAGGGTGGGGAGGTCATGATTTCAGCCAAGGCCTGGTGTGAAACTGATTTGCATCCTGTTAATGGGAAGCACTTGAAGGCCTGACTGGAATTGCTCCCCATTAACTGATTGTCTATGCCATGCCAGCGAGATATCACACTTGTCCAGAACACAGTGGACCAATGGAGGTGTCAGGAGATACCTTTAAAAGGGAGGGAAAGAGGTATTAGACTATATATTAATTATCTAGATCCTGGTGTACAATTTCAATGTTTGCAGATGATCCAAAATCTGGAAGTATTGTAAACTGTGTGAGGAAGATGGATAAATTGATGGATCAACTTGACAGGTGCAGATGAAATTCAGTGAGAAGTATGAGGTGATGTATTTTGGTAGGACGGACATGGTTTGAGTTTGGAATGCACTGCCTGGTGGAAACATGTTCAATTGAGGCATTCAAGAGAGCATTGGATGATTATTTGAATAGAAACAATGTGCAGAGGTGTGGGGAGTCTCCACCATTCTGACCAATGTTCTTCTGCCTCTCGCTGCTTCACCAGAATCTTGTGAATGGCTGATTCCAGAGGCATGTCATCTGATTCAGACATCATAGGTGCCTCTTCCCCATCAGTCTTTGAGTGTCAGTGAGCTTGGCTGGCCTTGCCTTCTCTTGTTGTGGACATATGATCACTAGAATGGGAGACCCTTCCTAAACTAGATCTAGTACCCATCAGAGTTGTGTATCTCTGCTCTGGTGCAGGGTACAAGTGACTGCTGTGAAGCCTATACAGGTGCAATTTCTTCCTCTGCAATAACTTTATTGCAGTGTTAATGTAACCTTATTTGTGACTAATAAATAAATAAACTTTAAACCTCTGTGAGCTTGTGTGAGTACTAGTTAGGCCTTCTTCTTTGGGCCTTGCCACCTTCCTACTGGAACTTACAGGTAAGAGAGGAGAAAGTGAGTGACTGCATGAACTGCCTCCAGTGTGGAGGAATGACTATTAGATTTCAATGTGACATGCATAGATTCCCATTGGATGGAGGCCAGCACTGACCTCACCTTCTCTGCATGCTCAGCTTTGTTCCATTCCTGCTAGCTGGGTGACCCACTTCTTGAAGTGAGGTTCTTCAAGTCTGGTCAGCCCCCTCCCATGTCCTCCTATTTTGGCTTAACTTTTCCTATGGAAAGAGAGAAGATGGGTTTGAGAGTAATTGGGGTTCATGTATCTTTCTCTTTTTTCCACTTCTACAAATAACGCAGTGGATTATGTGTCATGTAATTGATGCACTGCAGGTTGTTTTGGAGCAGCATCATCCAGACTAGTGAAAGGTGGAGAGCACCCCTCTTGGCCTCCATTTTGTTTAGCAGGATATTCAGAGAGGCATCACTGAATTTGGACTCAGGAGCTTCCTTGGATCAGCAGGCCATCTCCACCCTGAATGTTAGATAGGTTGATATCCTGGCACATGTTAAATATAGCATTACGGCAGGGTGTGTGCAATCCAATACTTAACGCTTTTGATGATGTCATACCTAGAAAGTTATTGTTAGTTTAATGAGTTCAAACATGTTTGGCAAATGACCAGGATTTTCCAATTTGGTAAAATCCAAACTATCATTGCAAAGCCATGTGTAATGAACCGGCTAAAAAATGAATGATAAAACATAACTGTTATTAACATTTTAAGAGACAAGATCTACTGGTTTTGAGAGGCAAGCGCTGATTAGGGACAGTCAGCATAACTTTATACGTGAAAAATCATGTCTCACTAATTTGATTGCATTTTGTGAAGGGGTAACCAGGAAAATAGGTGAGGGCAGTGCAGTTGAATACTCTACATGGACTTAAGGTACTGCATGGTAGGTTGTTGCATAAGGTTAACTCTCACAGGATCCAGGTTGAGGTAGCCAATTGGATACAAAATTGGCTTGACAACAGAAGATAGAGGGTGCTTGTTCAAACTGGAGCCCTGTGATCAGTGTTGTGTCTCTGGGATCAGTGCTGGGTCCGCTGTTATTTGTGATTTATATTAATGATTTGGATGAGAATTTAGGAGGCATAGTTAGTAAATTTGTAGGTTTCACCAAGATTGGTGGCAGAATGGACAGTAAAGAATGTTTCTAGGATTGCAAAGGGGTCTTGATCAATTGGGCCAGTGGGCATGTTTGCTACGACTCTCCCCAACTTTTATAGATGCACCGTAGAAAGCACTCTTTCTGGTTGTATCACATCTTGGTATGGCTCCTGCTCTGTCCAAGACCAAGAAACTATAAAGGCTCGTGAACTAAGCCCAGTCTATCACGCAAACCACAGATTGAGTTTAGATAAATGTGAAGTGATGCATTTTGGTAGAATGAACCAGCATAGGACTTGCTCAGTTAATGCTGGAGTGTTGGGAAGAGTTATAGAACAAAAAGATCTAGGGGTACAGGTTCATAGCTCCTTGAAAGTGGAATCACAGATGGACAGGGTGATGAAGAAAGCATTCAGCATGCTTGCTTTCATTGGTCAGAACACTAAATACAGAAGTTGGGATGTGTTGAAGTTGTACAAGACACTGGTAAGGTCACACTTGGAACAGAACTGTGAACAGTTCTATTCACCTGATAATAAGATATTATTAACCTAGAAAGATTGCAGAAGAGATTTACTAGGATGCTACCGGGACTTCATGGTTTGAATTATAAGGAGAGGCTGGATGGACTGGGACCTTTTTCCCTGGAACATAGGAGGCTTAGGGGTGATCTTACAGAGGACTTTTTTTCCACTTCTACATTCCCGTTCTCTTTCTTGCCCCCTACCCCACCCTCCTTTCAGGACAATTGTCTTAATCATCTGTATCTCTGTTCTGCATTCACATATTCTGATCACTTAAGAGGCCTCTCTCAGCCTTCTTCATCCTCATTTACATACCCTTTGTCCTATTACAGCTCCCCCACCCCCATAGTATAAATGTTTTCTGACTTTCTTTGCTCTTAGCACTGACAAAGGGTCATCCATAACTTGAAACATTGGCTCTATTCCGTCTCCACAAATGCTGTCAGACCGCTGAGATTTTTCAGCATTTTCTGTTTCTGTTTCAGATTCCAGCCCACAGTATTTGCTTTTATCAATTGATGGCAGAGTGGTTTGCATGATAGACTGGGCTTAGTTCACGAGCCTTTGTAGTTTCTTGGTCTTGGACAGAGCAGGAGCCATACCAAGATGTGATACAACCAGAAAGAGTGCTTTCTACGGTGCATCTACAAAATTTGGGGAGAGTCGTAGCAAACATGCCAAATTTCCTTAGCCTCCTGAGAAAGTAGAGGTGCTCGTGGACTTGCATTGACATGGAGGGAACAGGACAGGTTGTTGGTGACCTGGATGCCTAGAAACCTGAAGCACTTATCCCTGTCAATGTAGATAGGGGCATGTCCTCCACTGCACTTCCTGAAGTTGACGACTACCTCCTTCATTTTGCTGACACTGAGGGAAAGGTTATTGTTGTCATACCAGTTCACTAGATTCTCTATTCCTTCTCTGTACTCTGTCTTGTCATTGTTTGAGATTCAAACCACTACGGTGGTGTCATCAGCAAACTTGAAAATCGAGTGGGAGGGGAAGTTGGCCACACAGTCATAGGTGTCATAGGTGTATAAGGAGGAGGAAAGGGACTGAGGACAGACGCTGCCTTGTGGGGCACTGGTGTTCAGAATGGTCATAGAAGAGGTGTTGTTGCCTATCTTTACTGATTACGGTCTGTATGTTACGAAGTTTAGGATCCAATCATAGAGGGAGGAGCCGAGACCCAGCCACAGAGTTTGGAGATGAGTTTTGTAGGAATAATGGTGACTGAGCTTTAGTCAATAAATAGGAGTCTGACATAGGTGTCTTTGTTATCTAGGTGTTCCAGGATTGAGTGTAGGGCCAGGGAGATGGCATCTGCTGTGGATCTGTTGCAGTGAACTATAGCAAATCCAGGCAACCTGGGAGGCTGGAATTGATTTGTGCCGTGACTAACCTTTCAAAGCACTTCATAATGATGGATGTCAGAGCCACCAGGCGATCGTCATTAAGGCACACTGCCTGGCTTCTCCTGGGTATAGAGATGATGGTCTTCTTCTTGAAGCAGATAGGGACCTCAGAATGGTGCAAAGAGAGGTTGAAGATGTCTGCGAATCCCCCACAGCAGGTCCATGCAGTATCTGAGTGCTCATCTGGGTACCCCATCTGGGCCTATTGCTTTCCATGGGTTGACTTTCAAGAAGGCTGATCTGATGTCTGCAATGGTGACCTGGGATATGGGTTCAGCTAAGGCTTATGGGGTGGAAGGCTTGCTCTCGCTGACCTCTTGCTCAAAACAAACATAGAATGCGTTGAGCTCACAGGGGAGGGGTGCATTGGTGCCGGCGATTCTACATGCCTTCATCTTGTAGCCTGTTATGTTTTGCAGACCTCACCATAGTCAGTGGGAGTCCGTGTGGCTAGCCTGGAACCCTGGCTTCTATAGATGAGTTGTCTGACCTGAATATATCAAATCTGGACTTCAGCAAGGAGTAGATATCCCTGTTCATCCATGGTTTCTGGTTGAGAAACACACGGATTTGCTTCTTTGGCACACATTCTTCTACATATTTACTAATGAAGTCAGTTACAACAGTAGTGTATTTGTTCAGGTTGGTCACTGAGATTTTAAATATTGACCAGTCCACTGACTTGAAGCTATCCCGTAGGAGATCATCTGATTCCTCAGACTAACATTGCTCAACTTTTTGATGGATTCTGCAGTTTCAATTTTTGATTGTAAGCTGAGAGCAGGAGTACAGCCTTGCGTTCGGATTTGTCAAAGTGTGGGCGGGTGATAAAGCGGTAAGCGTATTTGACATTTGTGTAGCAGTGGTCTAGAATGTTTGGGCCTCTGGTGGAATAGGAGACATGTTGGTGGCATCTTGTTAGGCCACCCTTGAGCATGGCCTGATTGATGTCTGCAGCCATGATGAATAAGTGTGGTCTTTATGTTTGCATGGGGTGGGATGTAAACTGCTGTCAGAATAATAGAGGTGAACTCCCTTGGAAGGTAGTAGGGACAGCATTTCAGCATTAGGTATTCTAAGTCCGGGGAGCAGAAGTTAGCCAACGTTGCTACATCTAGACACCAAGAGATGTTGATTACAAGGCAGACCCCACCTCCCATAGTCTTGCCTGAGGCTGCTGTACAGTCCATTCAGTGGATTGAGAAGCCCTACGGCACAGTCCGGTGAAGCAGAAGTCTCCGTGAAACAGAGTACTCAGCAGTCTCTCAGTAGTGCATGATAATGACAAATTTTCACCAATACAGCTACTGGTGGAATTTCTTGACTTCGAATATCACTGCCAATCTTTCTTTCTCAATGTGGGCGTATTGCATTCCATGATAGCTAAGGTCCTGGAAGTGTACACAATTGGGTGTTCATCTATATTTGGCCAATACCAATATTTGCCAATACCATCCCAATTCCATACTGGGATGGATCACAGGTCGGTAGTAGTTCTCTCCTGGGATTGTAATGTGCCAGAACTTTCAACAAAGTTGTTTCTTTATTGAAAATCAAGGATTGATGGGAAGTACATTCCCAAGGCTGACCCTTTTTTTAGGAGTTGGTGTACGGGGACCAGGATGGAGGCAAAGTTGGGTGTAAATTTCCCATAACCTGGGTTACCAAGCCCAGAAATGATGTTAGCTCCTGGATGGACATGGGAGCCAGTGTGCTTTTGATCACTTGCACCTTGTCTTTCAAAGGGTATAGACCATAATTGTCTACTCTGAAGCCCAAATAGGTCACTTGGAGAACCTGGAATACCCATTTCTCCCTTCTTAGCATGTGCCTGCCTTGGAAAATAAGGTGGCCATTCTTTAGCTGAAAAATGTTGAACCAATCTGGGTGGATTTTTCGCAACCAATTTCACCCCATTAGGCTTGGGCCTGAGCCCTTCACAATGATTATTGATAACTAAGCCAATTGCCTGTATAGGTTCACAGTCTGGCTGAGATCTTGGTTAAATTTAAGGGTTGGAGTCCAGAGTGAAGTTTATGGAACACTGATTCTCCGACCACCAATATGGCTGCACCTACATTGACTTCCACTAGTGCCAGATGTCCATTTAATGATAGATTTATCTTGATTGGGTTTGATTTGGAGATCGCTCTGCAATTTAACAGTTCTAAATAAGATGTAGGTAGGCCTTCCAAGGTGTGAACTCTTCTGGATGCCGGCCTACGGGTTGTTTTTCTAAATTTAGGTTGATTGGTTTCTACTTATCGATTCGACTCCCCATACCTGCAACAATTACAATGCAGGATTCAGGATTCTGAAGGATCTTATAACTGTTCGAAGTTTGGCTTTGCTTTGGGGTTGTGCTGTGAGCAGACCTGGAGTTACATGTGTCTGGACATTTCCTGAATGAGGCTATTTCATCGCCTGTGCTCAAATAGTGCTCCCTAAACTCAGTCAAACTGGCATGGGTGTCCACTTCCTCTGTGATACTTTGCAACTCATATATTCCACTTCAGCATTCACCATGATAAGGCCAGACTCTGTTTAAAGTCTAGTTGGGCTTCCATTAATAAGCATTTTTGAGTAGTTATGTTGCTAATCCCACATACCAGACAGTCTCTTCGCATCTTGTTAAGTGTTGAAACAAATTCAAATGCTTTTGTCAGGCATCTTAACCTAGTTAGGAAACCAATAACAGATTCCCCTGGCTCAAGAATAGTTGAGTAAAAATGATAACATCTCAGAATGAGAGGTGGCTTGGGGTTGTGGTATCCTCTAACTGGTTTTCTCCAAAGTCCTGTAAAATTATTAACTTAGTTAATGCCATCAAAACTATGATCCTGAAATTTTGAGAGAGCTGAACTTAAAGGCTGAAAAATAATTGATTTTGCAAGACCACACACTATGTCCTATCCTAAAATTGGTGAAATTTGACAGATTGATTTTGTTGAGTTTTTTGCTGCAAGCCGTAAGTCAGTCACGTCAAATGTTGCAAATGTGTGTATGTTTAAGGTTTCAACTTTAAGAACAGATTATGAAGAAACCAGTGGACTATGGTCATACGTTGCACCCAGGTTTTATCAGCATATATTACCGATGTGAAATGCTACCAATTAAGCTAAAATATTAGGACTATCTATTAGTCACATAGGCTACAAAATGTCATCATTCAATGTAATTAGAATTATGTTTAAAATTGAATCAAACTCTATTATACCATAGCCACTGTGGGCAATCTCTGCAAACGCAAAATCATTTTAACTGCATGTGCAAAAACTTAATCAATGAATGTGAAAGTAGCAACTATTATCTATTAACTGCAAAAACAATAGGCTTTTGTAACCACCAAAACAAGATATAACTACACATGTTTATCAACCACATGTTTTATAAAAACTGCCTACAAACGTAGCAAGACCACAGTTGTATGAAACGCTATTTGCAAATGTAATAATGCTATATAGTATTTATTGATTTGTTTTTGTACGCACATTTTCTCCATTTCATCCTCATCGTCCTGCATCTGTACATTAGTCCACCCACGATGCATTTCTGATATGTTTGCCTCAGGATGCTAATCATAGTAAGGACTCAAGGCTTTTCTTGAGCAACCAAAGTGTAAAAATGAGAGTGTTGGGCGGAAGCAGATATTCTGCTGAAGATCACATGTAATCATACTGCAGTGTAACATATTTATATAAATTGCTTTTTTTATGAGGGGGCAGACATTTCCTCTCCAGATACTAGAGGAAGAATAATACAAAACAGATAGCTGCTTTTAAAAGCTCTTAATATTCCACAGGAAATTTGAAAGTGTTTTTCTGTCCTGTAGCATCTCACTATGACAAATATTCAATGTGTTTCAAAATATAATCTGAACTGACTACCAAAATTCACTTTTCTGAACTGAAATAGTCTAATATAAGATGTATATATATGTATATATATATATAGATAGATGTTATAAATCTACAAAGGTGAATATTGTGTTATGAAATGGGATGGAAAATTCAAGAAAAAAATAATCAAAGCAACTTGAGACACCCTGTTCAGAGCAGTGCTAATATCTATATTGAAAAGGTTAATGGAACTTCAAGATTCCACTTTAGATAGAGTTCAGTAATATCCTATGATTATGTTACTCCCAAGAGCTTCATGAAAGTTGTGACCTTTAGTAAACCTTCCAACTGCAGAAGCAATCTTTTCAAAACAGAAAGTAAGGTAATCGGATTCAGGATGTGCCAACGATCATAATAAAGTATTTCATTGTTACAACTTTAATAAAACAGAAGGCACAACAATTAATTTGATCAATGAAGAGTACAATATATTTAAGACTAATATATGTAATATACCTAGCAAAAGAAAAATAATGAACTATTTTGTTCTATGATGTGCATCTCATTGATAAAGTCTCATTTATTGTTGATTCCTAGTTACGCTGAAAAGATCATCTCCTTGGAACACTGTGGGTCTTGTGGTGATGGTATGGAATTCCAGGATATTGATCCAGAAGATCCAAAGTCAGGATCTAAGTGACTTGGAGGGGATCTTGGAAGTGAAAGTTTTGCTACAATAATGTTACCCTTGTCTCTTCTCAATGGTAGAGAGCACATGGATGCAAAATACTGTTGAGGTAACAGAATCCTGCATAGCATTAAGACTGTCAATATTCTAGAAATTTAGTTGTACCCATTTTTGGGCATGCACAGGGCACAGGATGCAAAATAGGCATTTAACCTAGATAAATGGAGTGCCATGCATATTTTTTGGACCTAACTTGGTGTTGTGAGACTTCTTACTGTATTAGTAGGACCAACATTGAATACACTTATCATGTACAAGGAATAATACTGAAAGTGGCTGAGAGAGAAAAGTATCGAGGTGTTATTGTGCACAGTTCACTAAAGGCTCACGACGAATGCAGAAAAGACTAGCTAGCTAACAGTGTTGCATTAATAGACACATTCAGTACAAATTAAACAACACAATTCAGGTATTACACAGGATGTTTATTGGACTGCATTTGGAGTACTGTGCTCAGTTTTCATCCTGTCACTTAGTGAGTGATGTTAGTGACCTTAAAAAAGTTTCAGAAGAGAGCTACAGGAATGATTTCTAGCTTAAAGAACCTTAGTTACTCAGACAGCTTTAGGGAGCTGGGTATACTTACTCTGGAAGAAAGTGGTCTTAGAAGAAACCCTATAAAGAGTTATAAACTAATAAAGGGACAGGATTGCATTCTTAAAAACATTACATACTGGAGTTATTCCAGTTTGACAGATTGATATGAATTGGAGTACAAACATTGAAATGACACAGAAGTAGGAATAGATTTAGCCTTAGTTACTCCAGTCCCATGTGGAACAATGGCCAGCAAAATGCAGCTACTGGCCCCAGTTCGTCATAGTATCTTACATTTCATCCCAATTGGTGCCCTGCTCTTGGAGGACCTCCTTAAGTTCTTCCCCAAGTTTTCTTTGGCTAGTCCCACTTTCTTCTTCCATCTTCCGGGAGGCAAAATATTTGTTCTGCCAGTCTTAGTAGTCCATCGATCACCCGGTCTTGTGGGCATACATGATCAGTCCTCTGCAGTTGTTCTTTGTTGGCGATGTTGTCTCGTCATGTGATGCCCAGAACCTTGCATATGCAATGCTGGTAAAATAAATTAACTCACGCTTTGATGTTCTCGTTCATATTTTGCTGGCATAGATTATGATTGGTATTATTATGGGCATGTAGCGTCGCAGCCTTATTGCCATGTTGATGGTATTGGATACCCAGGCCATGTGGAGCCATTGGTAAACGAATGATGCTTTTCCGATTCTTGTTTAGACATCAATCTCTACATCACTCACTCTGGCCATGTTGTGTCCTAGGTAGAGGAACTGATAGACATCCTCAACATTTGGTTGCCTATTAGTGATGGGAGTGCCTTATTATCTGGGTCTTCACACAGTTAATGTGTAGGTCAATCTTGGCACCGTTATTCTCAAGACTGCCTTGCATATGCACAATTCTTTAGTCAGCAAGGCAATGTCATCTGTAAAATCCAAGTCCATCAAATGATGTTGCCACAGGATACCAAACTCTTCACTGCCTATCACCTTCCTTATGATGAAATCAATAAACAAGAAAAAATGAATGGGGAAAGTATACAGCTGACAGTATACAGTATTTTGAATGGACCTTCCTTACATTAGGTTGATCTTTCTCTATACCCTAGCTATGACTGTAACATTACATTTTGCACCCTCTCCTTTCCTTCTCTATGTACAGTATGCTTTGCATAACACACAAGAAACAATATTTTTCATTGTATACTAATACATGTAACAATCATAAACCAAATAAAATAAAAACTCCGACAGAAACAGACTCAATCAGCAGTTAGTCTTTTTGCTGAGAATAGTAAGTCTCTGGAATATGTTGTTGACTTTCATGTCTTCAAGAAGGCACTGGACTAATTCTTAACTGAGGCAGAGATTACTTTCCCGCACTATTTTTTTTCCATGACTAACACAACTTTCTGCCCCCACCAACCAACTTTGAGTGATACAATTTCAGAGCACGAATCTCAAGCTTTTCAAATAGATCCTGAACCACTCTCTGGTAAAGCCAAAATATAATTTTGGAAGAATTTTTCTTGTAATAGCTTTATGGGTATTTGGATTTTAAAGGATTTGAAAGTGTTAGAACTTGTTTTTTGTAGAACAATGATACAGCACATAGGAGGCCATTTGACACATTGGGCAGGATTTTCCCTGCTGCTTACAGCATTATTCGCAGCGGCAGATGTGGCCTGCCATTGGCTGTTGCCAGGATCGTCTGGGCCTGCCACTGTTAATGGGGTTTCCCGTTATCTGCATCCTGTGCCAACGGGAAGCCTTGACATGAAAAATGACAGGGCATACAACAATCAAATGATAGCAGAATGCACCAGGAGGGGGTAAAGAGTGACCTTTAATACATAACATGGTGGCAACATAAGTGCTCATTATTTAATCGTGCCTAACATTACTCGTGCCCACACTGTGATACTATAATTTCCTAACCCTTATAACCCTACCACTAGGTCTTAGTGTTTCCAGGAACCTGGGAAACACTAACATCTGAGGAGGAGGCAGCTTGCTATCTGCCATGCCCTGTAGCCTGAGATGACTATTATGTCTGAAGTTAATTATAAATTATAAGAAGACCACGAGGTCAGTCAGTATAACTCGAGCAAGGAGCAGTTTATTTTATCATCTTTACAGTTGCAAAGTCAGTGCTAGACTGACTCCCCATTCCCCAGGTCACCAGACCCTGTCTCTTAAACGGGCAGTATGCTTCTCCAACTACCTATATAATATCGCCCCTCTCTTATTTCACAAACTCCCATTACAAACATATATATACAACAATTGTAAGTGTTATGTATACATTATATCCAACATATAGACATGGTAACAAACATTTACACAAAAGATTGGAAAAACAGCCGTCCCACCATAGGCAATACATCCAATCAGTGGTCTACATTGACATGATCATCTCTCCGGGAGATGACAGTTTCTAGATGACAGTCTCCAAGTCTCAGGAGCCTTCTCTGGTATAGGCTCCAGGATTTCTGGGAGCTCCTGCTGTTCAGGGGTGTTTCTGCTGTCCAGTGAGGCTGCTGCTGTCTCCTCCCTGGTATGACTACCCCCGGCTCGGAGACATGTGATTCAGTTGACACCACTGGTTCCATCCAAACTGGCTCTGAATTTTGGGGAATTTCTCTCCATTGATGAGGTGCAGCAACCAGCTGATCCACATGCCTCTTCCAGACCGGCTCATCCCTGGTCTGCACCATATATGATAATGGTTCTGTTTGAGTCATAACCATTGCTGGAATCCATTTTTTCCCAGACGTATTATCCCTGTCCAAGATGGTCTCTCCTCTTTGGAATGTCCTTGACCTGGAGATTCCCCCAGTTCTGGCCATCTGTCCTTTCTGATTTCTCTCTGGCCTCTTCCACAGCAGGTCAAACATGGTTCTCAGCTGGTGGTTAAAGCAAACACTGGATTGTTGCACGTGGCCAGGTTACGATACATGATGAGGAGCCTGTTGATACACTGTCCTGGTGAACCCTTTCCTTGTGAGGTTTTCAAGCCTGCTTCAATGTTGGTACAAATATGTCTATGTGGCCATTTGTTGTCGGGTGGTATGGGGCTGTTGTAGTGATTGATTCAACTGAGTGATTTATCAGGCCATTTCAGAGGGCAGTTGAAAGTCAACCACATGGCTGAGGCTCTGGAGTCACATGTAGGCTAGACCAGGTAAAGACATCAGATTTCCTTCCCTAAATGAACCAAATGCATTTTCCTGACAATCAACAATGGTTTCATGGTCATCAGTAGATTCTTAATTCCAGATACTTTTTATTGAATTCAAGTTCCTGGCATGGCAGAATTCAAACCCAGGTTCCCAGAATATTAGTTGAGTTCCTGGATTAACAGTCGAGCGATAATATCATTAGGCCATTGCCTCCTCATAATGTCACTATCTGAGATGGTGGCTACAACTGTGAGAGTGACAGTGTTTCTTCTTCATCACTGTTTTTCTACTCTTCCAGCTCTTACTCATTGATCATTGAAGGGAGAAAGATACAAGAGTAGGGTTGTTGTGGAACAAAATCAAGAGGTGCATGCTTACACCATTTGCAACTTGTAAATCAGATGAGTTTGTGGGATGAGCAGAAGTAGTATGTAAGGGGGAAAAACCGATATGAAGATACCACAATTTGCAGTGGCTCCAGCAATGCCCCTGACCATGACCTCAGTGGTGGCTGTTCCAGTGATGTGGCTACCATCTCCCCCATAGTGGTCAGGACATGCAGTCATGCCTATCTCCCATCAGTAGCTCCTATTAGATCGGGCTATTTGTCACATCCTGTGAGCGAGAAAGAAGTGTGTCAGTTAGTGTAGTGCATCTGTTTTGGTGATGTGGCTGTCATTGTTGAACAACTGGGTGAAAGCTGTGAGATGCGGGTGTGAGGCATGGATGTGTGCCTGTTAAGTGTGTGAAAATGAGGTGAACTTTACGTTATGAGTCATGATTAATCGACATTGTTGGTGGTGAGTGATAGGGTTTTGGTGCATTGCGCAGTGTATAAGACTGGTGGCACAGTTGGTGGAATATGACACTTGAAGGTACATTCACTAATCTTGATCAGTTGTGTGAATAAGTTTCTGCTAATGCTGCATCCAGGTCCTCAGGTTTGACTCATGGAATTGACAGCCATAGCTATTTGTTCCACTTTGGAGAGTTCAATTGGCGGTCTCCTGGCCCTCTGTGGGTAGAACACATTTTCACCATCAAAGTATCAGTCCAGCATCAGAGAACTTTGGAGCATCTCTTTCCCCATAATGTCATAATTCACTCCTCTTCCCATTCAGACTTCCTTTCATAAACAGTTCCAGCATTGCTCCAATCAGAGCATAGCTCTCTTCTAAATGGTGCAGGCTGGTTTTAAGTGGTGCTGATCTTGCGCAAAGTTGGGCCCCCTCCTGAGACATGCAGCCACTCAACAGCATCTTGAGCGCTGACAACATACAGCAGCCATGCAAATTAGTTGGTAGCATGAAGTTGGCCTGCAACCTACATCACAAGCAACAGGCACAAACTAATGAAGCATTGCAGGGATTGAAATCGCTACACCCATTTTCAGGGGCTGTACAATTTAGCCCCAAGATGTTAAACTGCTATTCTGGTTTAATTTAAAGTAAAATGAAAAAAAAATACAGGGTGCAATTTTCCAAAAAAAAAACAACTGCCCAACAGGCGGGAATACAAGAGTTTTACCTGCATTTTTTTGGGTGAGCTTAGTAAAATGAATTTCCAGCACTCTGTGTATCATAGAGTTTGATGTGGAGATGCCGGCGTTGGACTGGGATAAACACAGTAAGAAGTCTCACAACACCAGGTTAAGATCCAACCGGTTTATTTGGTAGCACAAGCCACTAGCTTTCGGAGGACTAGAGGGCACAGCCTCAAGATAAGGGGGCGGGGGGGCGCAGTTTAGAATGGAGTTGAGGAGGAACTTCTTCACTCAAAGGGTGGTGAATCTCTGGCATTCTCTGCCCATTGAAGTGGTGGAGGCTGCCTTGCTAAATATATTTAAGACGTGGGTAGATAGGTTTTTGATAGGCAAGGGGATTAAGGGTTATGGGGAGAAGGCAGGAAAGTGGAACTGAGCCACGACAGATCAGCCATGATCTTATTGACTGGCAGGGCAGGCTCGAAGGGCTGGATGGCCTACTCCTGCTCCTATTTCTTATGTTCTTATGTTCTTGTGGAGTGTTGCTCCTTCATAAGGTGAGTGGGATTCACAAACAGGGCATTTAAAGACACAAACTCGATTTGCGAAATAATGGTTGGAATGCAAATCTTTACAGGTAATCAGGTCTTAAAGGTACAGACAATGTGAGTGGAGAGAGGGTTAAGCACAGTTTAAAGAGATGTGTATTGTCTCCAGCCAGACAGTTAGTGAGATTTTGCAAGCCCAGGCAAGTCGTGGAGCTTACAGATCCCGAGATCTTGGGTTCATATCACACTATCTGTAACCCCCATGCCCTAGAGGCTGGCATCAGTGTGCTGAGGGGGCCAGTACGCATATACTGATCTCTGGGAGAAGTGCTACCCTCACCCCCCACCCCCCACATCGCAGGCCCAACACCCATCACCCCCCCCTCCCCACTTGATGCTCGGCCTCATGTTTGCTGGCCCCAGCCAGTCGGTCTCACGCTTGCTGGCCCCAACCATCCTGTTGATGGCAGGACCTGGCCTCCTAATGACTGGACTTGGCCTCTGATTGCCTCCTGATTCCTGATGCAGAGTTTCTAATCCCTGCCATCCTACCTTCCCCTCAATCCCAGCTGGATCTGTCCCATGCCTTCAGGCCCCACCAGTTGGACACTGCCTGGTGTCATCGGTCACTCCCCTGCTCCTGATCTCCTGGGTGACCTCAATGGCTACTGGTCTCACCAGCGAGGCCCATTGGTGGGAACCATATGCGATCCCCACTAGTGTGGACCTCCATCAGTGGGGGCAGAAACTTTAGCGAGCCAGGATGATTGAGTCCTGGGCTCGCTAAATACATGGAAATCAGAATTTCTAAATGATAATCAGCCTCATGCTGTTCCCCAGCCCAAAGTTGATTACGTCCAAAAACTGGATGGGGCTGATCGCAACCAAATCCTGTTTTTTCTCTCCCCCCCTCCACCACACTCCCCTTGAGCAACACAGTGGGCTGGGAAAATTGCTCCCACAAAGTCTAGAGCTCAAGGATTTAAAATAACTTTTTCAGAGAGCTGATGTTTTTTGGTTTCTTGAAATACAAAGCTCTTTGGTAGAAGCAGTTGAGTCATCTCTTTTTTCAGTACACAGTTTTGAACTTGAGAATTACTAGTAGACGACATGAGGCATGCCTTCACAAAGATTAAAGACAGAGTAAAGGTATCTATTCTGTGGAACACTTTGAAACAGTCAAAATGTTAACTGTCTTCATACCTTGGTGGACAAAGGTATAACAGTTTGTAACTGTCAGTTTTCTTTTCAATCCATGAAGTTTTCATTAGATCTTTTGCATCCATATACTCATTCATATTATATCATATTCATGCTCCTTTGATGCTACTTCAGGTTCCTTTGCTCTCTGCTGTTTGCCTAGAGGTAAAGCTGTTTAAATTACAAAATTATGGAATTGAATGGATAAAATCAGACTGTTTCCTGCCTCTGAAGGATCTAGAATCACGGGACATAGATATAATATTAAATTCAAGAGATCTAACAACAAATAGCTGAAGAAACTTTAGGGGTGGTTTTAAACCTACCAATTCAGCAGAATAGTCAGATGGCAAAACACCCATTGGTAAGTACCTATTGAGGTCTACTCATTTCCCACAGATTAGGATTTTAACCAGTCTGTCTTCACAGCAGGTGAGGTATGCATGTCAGAAACTGAAGGGGTCATTTGCAGGTCAGCCTGCAAAGACATCTTCAAGGTCCAAGTCGTTAACCAGAGATCTGCACAATGAAACCATAGTGGCCAAAAGAGATCCAGAAAAATAAGTGGTTTTATCTTTTATTTAACTATTCCCACCTGTAAGATCTGACATCAATTCAGTGTTTAATAAAAGCTAGCTTTCAGTATTGATTTGACATCAAATGGTGCAATTTGAAAGGGTATTGATTGTGGATCATTGAAACACTCAACAAAAAAGGCATCAAGATTGTTAAATTTGTAGAAGTGATCATTCATATTCAAAAGTGGTCATTAGGCATTATAGGTATTAAGTATGATCATCATGTCATGTCCTTTGTCCCCACCTAGCACTCAGCTCTCACCAGTGGCTCCCTGTAGCTGTTTGCATGAGACAGCGGCCACACCCCGCGCAACAGCCTCAACAAGCCAGCTAAACCAGGTGAGGGTAGCCGATGGGTCTCGGTGAAATAGGGAGATGTTTATCCCAGCATGTGAAGATAGAGTCCAGCGGATTGAGCGGACGAGACCAATGGAAGGTCCAACGGTCAAGAAGGCAATCTCTGCAAGTGTCATGGAATTCGAAGAGCAGGACAAGACAGGTCATCCACTGCGCCTAGTCCTACCTCCAGCTGTCTTGACTCTTGTCTTGCCACTGGATCTAGATGGGAATTGGGAAGAGAGAGTGAGGCTGACGCTGCGCAACTCTCCCTCACTTTAATCCAAATCAAGTATTAGTTTCGACACCATCATCAGTGTCCTGTAGCGATGGGCGAGCGACGAAACAGCAGGTATGGATACACTGGGAGCTGTAGCCACGGACCTGCACGCAGGTGGCTCAGGTCTAATGGTTGTTTTCCACTGATTGAAGCAGCAGTGGAACTTGGCGTCTACCTGGGCAACTAAGCAGTCCTCTTTAGGAACACACTGCTCACCTCCGTAGAATGAGGATGGGGCTAGAAAAGGTGCTCTAAACATTGCCTGCTTCACTACACCCTGGCCAGTATACCGCGGCTGGAGGCATCCCATCTTGCGGTCGAACACACAAAATAAAACACAAAGTGACGCCGCTCACCATTGGGACTTGGAACGCACACTTTTGGACAACTCTACAGCAGACAGACCAGAGATAAGAACAGCCTTAGTTGCCAGAGGGCTTGCAAGATACAACATTGACATTGCAGCCCTGAGCGAAACTCGTCTTGCCAACGTAGGTCAGTTGACTGAAACTGGAGGTGGATACACTTTATTCTGGAGCGGTCATGGCAGCAATGAGCGTCGTAATGCTGGAGTTGGATTCACCGTCAGGAGACACCTTGCTCGGAAACTTGATAGGCTACCCAAGGGTGTGAACAACCGACTTATGACATTACAGCTTCCGCTACAGAACAGAAGTCAAGCCATCCTGATCAGCGCTTATGCCCCCACAATGAACAACCCGGATGAGATGAAAGACAAGCTCTACGAAGAACTAGACGCCCTACTATCAGCAGTGAGCAGTACCGACAAGCTGATCTTGCTTGGTGATTTCAATGCAAAAGTAGGGTGTGACTCTGCAATCTGGCAGGGAGCCATTGGGAGACATGGAGTGGGCAAGTGTAACAGTAACGGCCTACTCTTACTGAAGACCTGTGCAGCACATGACCTCCTCATCACCAACACAACCTTCCATCTGCCTACCTGTAACAAGACCTCCTGGATGCACCCCCGCTCTAAGCATTGGCATCTTATCGACTATGTCATTGTCAGGAGAAAAGACAGGCAGGATGTCAGTGTAACTAAGGCCATGTTTGGTGTTGACTGCTGGACAGATCACAGGGTCATTGTCTCCAAAATGAGGCTCCGCATCAGACCCAAGAGGCGACCACAAGGAAGCAAGGTTATGAAAAGAATCAATGTGGCCAAGCTAAAGAACCCCAGCATAGCTTCAGCACTGGCTGATCAAGCTTGCTGACCTACACCTCACAGGCAGCGCTAAGGATGACTGGAAACGCTTCAGGGATGCTATCCATACATCTGCGCTGAAGACGCTCGGGCCCTCCACTTGCAAGCAGCATGATTGGTTCGATGAGAATGATGAGATACAGGCTCTACTTGTTGAAAAGCACAAGCTGCCAAGATAAATGCTTTTACCAGTGCTCGCAGGACAGTCCAGAATAAACTGCGTTAAATGCAGGATGCCTGGCTGAGCACCAAGGCAGATGAAATACAGGGATACGCTGACAGAAACGACTTGAAACGGTTCTATGAAGCCCTCAACACTCTCTATGGACCTCAATCTCTCGGGAGTTTCCCCCTCCTGAGTACAGATGGTACAACAGTCATTACAGAGAAGGCTCAGATCCTGCAGAGATGGGCTGAACACTTTGAAGCCGTCCTCAACCGAGCGTCATCTATTAGTGATGAGGCAAAAGACAGGATTCCCCAGGTTGATATCAACAGCGCCATTGATGACCCACCAGTAGTAGCTGAAGTCATGGGAGCTGTCAGCCAGCTATCCAGTGGCAAAGCCCCAGGGACAGATGCCATACCCGCAGAGATCTATAAAGGTGTTGGTCCTGCACTTATTGAGAAGCTCACTGAGTTGTTCCAGTCCTTTTGGCAGCAAAGATCCATTCCTCAGGAACTTAAAGATGCTTCCATCATACACCTCTACAAGAGAAAGGGCAATTGGCAAGTATGTGACAACCACCCAGGAATTTCACTGCCCTCCATCACGGAAAAAACCCTCACAAGAGTCCTGCTAAATCGTCTGGTCACGCATCAGGAGCTGGGCCTGCTTCCAGAGCCACAATGTGGCTTCCGCAAAGGTTGTGGGACTGTTGACATGATTTTTGCTGCATGCCAACTTCAGGAGAAGTGTCAGGAGCAGAATCGCAAGCTCTACACAACCTTTGTTGATCTCACGAAAGCCTTCGATACTGTAAGCCAACAAGTCCTGTGGAAGATCATGTCAAAGTTCGGCTGCCCTCCCAAATTCATTCAGATGGTATGCCAGTTCCATGATGGCATGATGGCCAGAGTACTGGATTGCGGAGAATCCTCTGAGGCATTCCTAGTCACCAATGACGTCAAACAGGGTTGTGTGCTCGCACCCACACTGTTCAGCATGATGTTTACTGCCATGCTGAATGATGCCTTCCAGGACAGTGTTACTGGAATCAGCCTCAAGTACAGAGTGGATGGGAAGCTTTTCAACCTGAGGAGACTTCAAGCTTTTACCAAAGTGAAAGAGTTTGTTCTAAGAGATTTCCTCTTTGCCGATGACTGCGCCCCATGTGCTGGCTCAGAGCCAGAGATGCAAGTCAGTATGGACAAATTTTTCCATGGCTTGTGACAACTTTGGGCTCACCATCAACATTAAAAACACTGAAGTCATGCACCAGCCTGCTCCTCATGCACCGTACACAGAACCCATTATCACAATCAAAGGGCAGAAACTACAGGCAGTGGTCCAGTTCACTTATCTCGGCAGCACCCTTTCCCAAGCAGTGACTATTGATGCAGAAGTTAACTACAGAGTAGCAAAGGCAAGTTCTGCTTTCGGTAGACTGCACTCCACTGTATGGGAATGTTGAGAAATCAGCCCAGCAACAAAACTGAAGGTCTACAGTGCCGTGGTACTCATCACCCTCCTGTATGCCTGTGAAACGTGGACTGTGTATCGAAGGCATGCAAGACAACTCAATCATTTCCACATGACTTGTCTTCACAGAATATTACGCATCCAATGGCAAGACAAAGTACCAGACACTGAAGTTCTCTCGAGCAAGTCCACACACCGCTGATGAGAGCGCAGACCGGGTGAACAGGTCATGTCATCTGTATGTCAGACGAGCGCATACCCAAGCAGCTCCTTTTTGGGGAACTCTCTGCTGGAAGACGCTCGCAAGGAATGTTTCAAAGACACACTCGAAGCCTCCCTGAAGTTGCTTGACATTGACATGACCACCTGGGAAATGCTGGCACAAAACTACCCTACCTGGCACTGCCTCATCCACAAAGGCTGTCAAACTCACGAAGCAAGGTGTATTGCTGAAGCACAACTTAAGCGCGAGCTGCGCAAGTCCAGAGCCACCAGCGCAACAACTACAGTGTCTACACAAGTCTGTCTAATATGTGCCAGGACATTCCGTGCCTGAATTGGCCTGATCAGTAATCTTTGGACACACCGCAACCAGCCTCAAAATGACTAATGGTGTTGACGTCCTCATCGATGATGATGGACAAACAACAATAGACTTAAACCATTCAGGATTATGACAGTGTAACTTTCTACGTGCTGCGATGGAGAAAATAAACAAATCTTACCAATTATTTTTGCAATTCTTTTCATAAGAACATAAGAAATAGGAGCAGGAGTAGGCCATCCAGCCCTTCGAGCCTGCCCCGCCATTCAATAAGATCATGGCTGATCTGTCATGGCTCAGTTCCACATTCCCGCCCTCTCCCCATAACATAAGAAATAGGAGCAGGAGTAGGCCATCTGGCCCTTCGAGCCCGCCCCGCCACTCAACAAGACCATGGCCGATCCGTCGTGGCTCAGTTCCACTTTCCCGCCCTCTCCCCATAACCCTTAATCCCCTCTCTTATCAAAAACCCATCAACCCGCTTCTTAAAAATATTTAGCGAGGCAGCCTCCACCACTTCAACGGGCAGAGAATTCCAGAGATTCACCACCCTTTGAGTGAAGAAGTTCCTCCTCAACTCCGTTCTGAACCGCCCCCCCTTTATCTTGAGGCTGTGCCCCCTAGTCCTACTGTCTTTTTTGAGCGGGAAGAGTCTTTCCACCTCTATCCTATCCATCCCATTCATCATCTTATACGTCTCAATGAGATCTCCCCTCATTCTTCTAAACTCTAACGAGTACAAGCCTAGTTTATTCAGCCTCTCCTCATAGCTCAACCCCCTCAACTCCGGTATCAGCCTAGTAAACCTCCTCTGCACTCCCTCCAAGGCCAAAATATCCTCGCGCAGGTGCGGCGCCCAAAACTGCACACAGTACTCCAGCTGCGGCCTCACCAGTGCCCTATACAGCTGCAGCAAGACCTCCCTACTTTTATATTCAATCCCCCTCGCTATGAAGGCCAGCATCCCATTCGCCTTCCTGACCACCTGCTGCACCCTTAATCCCCTCTCTTATCAAAAACCCATCAACCCGCGTCTTAAAAATATTTAGCGAGGTAGCCTCCACCACTTCAACGGGCAGAGAATTCCAGAGATTCACCACCCTTTGAGTGAAGACGTTCCTCCTCAACTCTGTTCTAAACCGCCCCCCCTTTATCTTGAGGCTGTGCCCCCTAGTCCTACTGTCCTTTCTGAGCGGGAAGAGTCTCTCCACCTCTATCCTATCCATCCCATTCATCATCTTATATGTCTCAATGAGATCTCCCCTCATTCTTCTAAACTCTAACAAGTACAAGCCTAGTTTATTCAGCCTCTCCTCATAGCTCAACCCCCTCAACTCCGGCATCAGCCTAGTAAACCTCCTCTGCACTCCCTCCAAGGCCAAAATATCCTTGCGTAAGTACGGCGCCAAAAGCTGCACACAGTACTCCAGCTGCGGCCTCACCAATGCCCCTATACAGCCGCAGCAAGACCTCCCTACTTTTATATTCAATCCCCCTCGCTATGAAGGCCAGCATCCCATTAGCCTTCCTGACCACCTGCTGCACCTGCAGGCTGGGTTTTTGCGACTCATGCACAAGGACCCCGAGGTCCCTCTGCACCGTCGCCTGCTGCAGTTTTTCGCCACGTAAGTAATAATCCTTCCTACCATTATTCCTACCAAAGTGGACCACCTCGCACTTGCCAACATTAAATTCCATTTGCCAGTTCCTGGCCCATTCGCCCAGCCTATCTAGATCCTTCTGTAGACTCTCCACACCCTCCGCACAATTTGCCGTTCCACCAATCTTGGTGTCATCAGCAAATTTCGACACCCTACACTCGGTTCCCTCCTCCAGATCATCTATATAAATGGTAAATAGCTGAGGCCCCAGCACCGACCCCTGGGGCACTCCACTAGTCACCATCCACCAATCCGAATAGCACCCATTGACCCCCACTCTCTGCCTCCTATTTGACAACCAATCGTCTATCCACGCTAACACCCTACCCCCAACTCCATGTCCCCTGACCTTCTGCAATAACCTCTTGTGAGGTACCTTGTCAAACGCCTTCTAAAGAACTTCCCTGACCTATTCTATTTCAGCTGACATATTACTTCTTTCTCTGGTGCCTCTGCTATGCCGACTCTACCAAGATTATAAACAGACACCAACTCTGGGGAAAAACAAGGTACATTTTGCTGAAGTGAGGGGAGGGGTAGTGAATTGGGGGAAATTAACAATCAACAATAAAGTAAGTATGGCACCATTGAGAAGAAACAGTAGCCTGGAATTAAATTTAAAAATATAATCAAATAAGAAAGCTATTGGAATGTTCTAACCATCAGAAAGGACAGTAGGAGTAGGGGGCACAGCCTCAAGATAAAGGGGGGCGGTTTAGAACGGAGTTGAGGAGGAACTTCTTCACTCAAAGGGTGGTGAATCTCTGGAATTCTCTGCCCGTTGAGGTGGTGGAGGCTGCCTCGCTAAATATTTTTAAGACGTGGTTTGATAGGTTTTTGATAGGCAAGGGGATTAAGGGTTATGGGGAGAGGGCGGGAATGTGGAACTGAGCCACTTCAGATCAGCCATGATCTTATTGAGTGGCGGGGCAGGCTCGAAGGGCTAGATGGCCTACTCCTGCTCCTATTTCTTATGTTCTTATGTTCTTATGCTAGGGTTTTGGGTTTTAAACAAAAAGAAAAAGACATGATTTGCACATGTAGATTTAAACTAACAATAACAAACATATGCTAGGTGCTGCAAAGTAGAAACTGAAAGTAAAACTACAGCCTATGCACCACCCCAATAACATCACCATCAAATCATGTGATCTGTTGTTAAAAAAAACATGCAACTACTTAAATATATAACATCCCTCCCCCTTTCCTTCTTCAGTCATGGCAACAAATTGCTACAATATTATACGTAGGATCAATAATACTCTAGACAGTACAATGCATCATTAAGCATTATACATAATAAGAACTGTGATCAGGAGGACGTTTATTACCCTTTGGTTGTATATGGCTTTCTGGAATTTGGCTATCCATGAACCTAGAAGTATGATTTGGAACTTCATTAAACACTTCTTCTCGTGGGACTAATTCTGCATCATTCTCACATGGTCTGGTAGCATAGACAATTATCAGGCAACTCAGGTTCAACTATGTTTTCCATAGTAGTGTTTACAACACTAGGGACTAAAGAAGTTGTTACCTCTGGAGATGCTTCTGAGAAATCAATTTGAGATGACAACAGTTGTTAGCACTGCTACCCCACAACGCCAGGGACCCAGGTTCAATTCCAGCCTTGGTGACCGTCTGTGAGGCGTTTGTATGTTCTCCCTGTGTCTGCTTGCATTTCCTCCAGGTGTTTCACTTTCCTCCCATAGATGTGCTCATTAGGTGGATTGGCCATGTTAAATTGCCTCTTACTGTCCAAAGATTTGTAGGCTGGGAAGATTAGTGGGATAAATATGTGGGGTTGTAAGGATAGAGCAGGGGATGGTAAGATGCTCTGTTGGGGAGTTAATGCAGAGTCGATGGGCAAAATGGCCTCCTTCTGCATTGTATGGATTCTACGATTCTATGAATTGGTCAGCATGGCATTACCAAACTAATTCATCTGCAGTTTGAAACAAGTAAGAAAGTGGACCTGCTGTTGCTATGTATGGCTGATACACACACTCATGGAATAATTATGCTCTAACCCTCTTTGTTTTGCTCTCATGCCTCATCTACCAACTTAAGATCATTGGTGATGCTCCACTATATCTGAAGCTTCTGGAGGTAACAACAAATCAAATGTAGTTCTCAACTTTCTCTTTAAGAGTAGTAATGCAGGTGAACTTTAGGTATTTGCATGAATATTGTTTCTATGAGGTGCCAAAAAGCTATTCATACAATAATAAACCTTGCTCTTTTAAAGTTTTTAAAGAATATTTCAAAGATTATTCATTTTTTCAGCAAATCCATTGGTTGATAGTTGATAAGGCGCAGATTTTAGATGCTGAATACCATATGCTTTGAGATACTCCTCAATTCTTGTGAAGTCAATTCTGAACCATTATCACTAATAATCTGTTCCGGTTGATTACATCTTGCAAAACTTTCTCCAACTTTTTAATGGTTCGCTCAGTTGCAGTAGATCACATGATAATAGCTTCTGGCCAGTTTGAGTGTGCATCAATTATGACTAAGAACATGTAACCCTTAAATAGACCAGCAATCATCATGGCATTTTAGGTCACTCTGAAGGGTATAAAAGTGACATGAGGGATGTATTTTTTCTTCATGCACGGGATTGACACTGACTCACTTCTGTTTCAATCTGAGCGTGCAGACCCAGTCACTAAAAATAACTATATGCTGATTCCTTCATCCAGGCCATACCAGGATATCCCTCATGTAGTTGTTCAAGAACTCTACCAAGTATACAGGAGGAATGATCACCCAGATTCCCCACAATAGGCATCAGCTTTGAATGGTCAACTCAAGCATTCATGATACATACGGATTGAAATCAGGATGTGAACAATGCATTTTGGTTATCGTTCCTATCAATACCATATCTATCATCTTCCCCATCATGGAATAATTTCTGGTATATGTCTGAACTTGAGAAGCTGTCACAAGCAAATGATCTATCAATGAAAAATAAAGAATATTAACAAAACTGGTTGGTGGCATCTGCTCACTAAGTAATGGCAAGCATGGTGATGTATCATCATTATCACGGTACTCTGATTGATGATATTTAAAATTTTAAGAGTGTGTCAATAAGATCAGTGACCATCTTTGCGATTGGCTAGCAGCTAACAAAGGTAATGCCTTACGTGCTCCAATAGGGTCGATGATCAGTCAATATTGTGAAATTATACTCAATACTTCTTTTTCTAGCTGAACGTATTAGATTTCGCACTAGTCTTCAAGACAACGAAGCAAAAGCTATTGGATGTTCTTCTCCTTAAGGCATAATATGTAGAACTACTGCCCCTATTCCATAAGGTGAAGCACTGCAAGCAAGTAATAATGGTTGACTTCTGCAAAGTATCTTTGACAGTTTTATATGCTTTCTCACATTGTTGTCCAGTCCCATGACTGTTTCACATATAGTAAATTAAGCAATGGTTTCAATAATGTAGCTAAGCTAGGAACAAATGTGTCAAAATAATTTACTAATCCTGAAAAACCACAATTGCATCACAATTGTCAGATGGGGTGGTTCTAAGAATGTCCCTCTTTTTAGGTGCTTTAGCTAAGCCTTTGCTATCAATAACATGACTCAAATACTGGACATGTTTGGAAAAAGTCACACTTTTCTTTCTTGATATGCAGACCATTTGCTTGAAGACATTTCAATGTTGCTTCTAAATTATTCAAGTGCTCTTGTTCACTGAATTCTGTAATTAGAGTATCATCCAGGTAACATTGTACACCAGAGATTTAAAATCTAATCCATTGATCTTTGGAATCTGGCAGGTGCAGATGTTATTCCAAAAGTCAATCTTATTTAATGAAAAAGACCTTTATGAGTAACAATGATGCAATGGTTGAAGTTCAGTGGCTATATTCATTTGTAATATGTTTGTGAAAGATCAATCTTGTTGAGTTTCTGCCCACCTAATAATCCAGCAAACAAGTCTTTAATTAAAGGAAGCCAATATTGATCAGCACACACCACTGGATTTATGATAAAGGCAAAATGAATTTACATATTGTCTACTTCAAATTGGAACCAGTACAGGTAGATTGCTTTAATTATGATACCTCCATTCCCAAAAACTGGGTCACATGAATTTCTAGCCCATTTTATCAGCATTGGATACATACATTAATATAATCCAAAAATAAATCTTCCTAATGACTAGGTAGGCAGTTCCTTTCATGTGCAGCCATCAGCACAGAATCATTCACTGATTCTGAAGTAGTGAGTGAGTCAGAAGAGTTTTCACTAACTGAAGAACTGAACATGGATGCGAATGAAGACTTGTGATTGGAAAAGAGGAAGAGTGTCATTCCTTCATAGAAGATAGAGAAAAGACTGTATTTAGCTGAGGAGCCTGTGGACCCAAAATTCAGGGGTGTAGCTTTGGAAAGAGCTATACTTAGGGAATATGGAAGAAGTATTGGAGACTTTCCATGTACAAATTTGGAATGATAAAAAAGAGGGAGGAATTCACACTCTGCATCTATGCAAGGCATCGAAACATTCCCCATCAGTGCTTCAGGGGAATATGGGAAGCAGGTGACCTCCACTCCTGACCCTGCCAAAATGTTAACATATGTTGAGTTAGGCACTCACAGCACTCTGGACACCTGTCAAAAGGTGGAGTGGTGAGAAAAGTGGTGCCATCAAATTATCCCTTGGAAACCAGTGTCACTGATGAAGATTTTTATTTGTTTTAACTTAATCAGCTTTCTTTATAAGAGGGGTAGTGCCGGGGGCACAGGCTGGCACTGCCAGGGTGCCCACGCCCACGGGGCACTACCCTCCCACCGCCCGATCTCCTGGGGGCCCCGATTGACCCCCTTCATTCTGACAGGATCTCTTGCTAGTTCTCTGAATGTGGGGAGCTGGCCTAAACCCCGCCAGAATGAAGTACTCCTGACGGGGCGGGAGTTTCAGTCGAGAGCCGAAAGTTTCAATAATCCCATTTAAAACATTTTTAAACTACATTTTAAAAAGGTTCAAATTACTTACCTGCCTCCCCATCAGTTTCCAGCGTGGTTTGACCGGCAACTGATCACTGGCTTTGGGAGATGTGCATGCGTGCCCAACGCATGTGCAAATCCCGGTACAAGGCCGGCAACACGCATCTCCCACTGCAACCTGCCAGAAAAGTTATGGGTTGCAATGGGAGAATTGTGGCCAAAGTTTCATCAAAACACCTAGACACTCTCCTGGGACCAGCACATCACTTTCCACTATTTCCTCAACAGCAGCATTTTGGTCTGCTACTGGCTGATTAACCACTTCACCCCTTGGAAAAATAACACTACTTGGTGGCACAATTAGATCAAGCAGTAACACTATCTCTGGGGACGGCTCTCATTTCCGCAAATGATCTACATGTTTCTTCAAAAATCTGTCCAGTGATTTCATGTCATAGGACAGTGGCCCCATTGTACTCCATCTGGGCAAGGGTCTGGCAGATGGAGTAGAATGTTGGTAAATGTGAGGTCATCCATTTTGATAGGAATAACAACAAAATGGCTTATTATTTAAATGGTAAAAATTGTAGCACGTGGCTGTGCAGAGGGACCTGGGTGTCCTTGTGCAAGAATTACAAAGAGTTGGTTTGTAGGTGCAGCAGGTAATTAAGAAGGCAAATGGAATTTTGTCCTTCATTGCTAGAGGGATGGAATTTAAAAACAGCAAGATTATGTTGCAGCTTGTATAAGGTGCTGGTGAGACCACACCTGGAGTACTGTATACAGTTTTGATCTCCTTACTTGAAAAAGGATTTACTGGTACTGGAGGGGTGCAGAGGAGATTCACTAGGTTGATTCCAGAATTGAAAGGGTTGGCTTATGAGGAGAGACTGAGTAGACTGGGGCTATACTCATTGGAATTCAGAAGGATGAGGGAGATCTTATAGAAACATATAAGATTATGAAGGGAATAGACAAGATAGAAGCAGGGAAGTTGTTTCTACTGGCAGGTGAAACTAGAACTAGGGGGCATGGCCTCAAAATAAGGGGAAATCAGATTTAGGACTAAGTTGAGGAGGAAAAGGTTTGTGAATCTGTGGAATTCCTTGCCCAGTGAAGCAGTTGAGGCTACCTTATTGAATGTTTATAAGGCAAGGATAGATACATTTTTGAACAGTAAAAGAATTAAGGGCTATGGTGAAAGGGCAGGTAAGTGGAGCTGAGTCCATGAAAAGATCAGCCATGAAAGGCGGAACAGGCTTGAGGAGCCAGTTGGCCTACTCCTGCTCCTAGTTCTTATGTTTTTATACTGGCCAACAATTCCTGAGACCCAAATTGTTCTGCTTCCAAAATTCTTTACAAAAACTGGATCAGCTACCCAAATGCTCTTTCCACTCTTGATGAATCATGGTTCTTTTTCTGGCAGTCCACCTTCCCTACCAAATTTGGAACCACCAGGCTCACGCAGGTTCTCAAACACGACCCATCAGCAGCTCAGCTGGAACTGATCCGGTTGTGGTATGTAGGTGGTTCTATAGGCTAACAGGAACCATCCTATCTTTGTTTCTAGTGATCCAGGTGATTGTTTCTTCATGCCTGCCTTGAAAGCCTGAACTACATGTGCTGCCAATCCAATTGACGAGGGGTGATATGGTGCAGTTTGGACATGCTTTATTCCATGGAATTCATGGACTTCTGGAATTCAGCATTTGTGAATGCCATTCCATTGTCTGAGACAAGTACTTCTGATACACCATGAGTGGCGAAGCATTGGCGCAGTTTCTCAACTAAGGTATATGAATTTATGGACTTCATTTTGAATACCTCCATCCATTTTGAATAGGTATCCAGTAACAAAAGAAATATTATGCCCATGAGTAGGCCAACATGATCAACATGAACTTTAACCCATGGCCCATTCCCAAGTGTGCAAGGGGACAGTAACAAGTAACTTCTGCAGTAGCTGGCACTGGTCACATTGCTTTACAATCCTTTCTATATCAGCATCGATGCCAGATCATCAAACATAACTTGCCACTAGCATTTTCATCTTTGACACACCAGATGGGCACAATGCAATTCTTTCAGCAATAACTCTCACACTGGCAAGGGATAACCAATCTCGTTCCCTAAAGGAAGACACCATCCTCATAACTAAGCTCATCTTTTCTGAGCTGGTAAGAGAACATTTCCTCCAAAACTCTCTCCCCCTGCCACCCTTGCAGTATCATATATTTAATCTTTTATAACATTAAGTGTCTATTAGTCCAGTACTTAATTTGTTGCACAGTCACAGGTAACATGTGTAGAAAGTTTAAGGCCATTACAATCTCATGTGGGATTAAAGGGTTGGCATGCTTTTTGTTAATAGAAGGCAGCTTAAGGCATCTGAATTGGTTAAGTGAGCTCTGGGCCAATGTTCAAAGGTATATTTGTAGACTGACAAGGACAGTGCCCATCGTTGTGTCTTAGCAAGAGAAATTGGTGGAATCATTTTGCCTGCCTTGAAAAGCCCTAAAAATAGTTTCTAGTCTACGATGATAGTAAAATGTCTCCCATATATGTACTGATGCCATAGATAATGGCTAGGCCTTCTTTTTTCTATTTGGGACTATCCTCTTCCTGCATCTGATAGGATTTTCCTGATATAGTGGTGCATTTCTTCTTAGAGGTATTGAAATGCACTAATAAGCAAGTTGATAGAAAAGATTAAAAATCTCTTTTTGTGTGCTTTCCAGTACCATGTATGGCGTTTTTTTAACAGCACATGCAACAGTACTAACAATGTTGATAGATTGAAAGGAACCATCCATAATAGTTGACCATCTCAAGGATGAATATGTGTTTAACCTGTTTCTAGGCAACCTCCTTAATCATTCTCATTTTATCCTCCATGGGGTCTAACCCCTGAGCATCCACCCATCTCATTCACTTGGAAGGTGCACCATTCTCTTTTTTAGCACACTCATGCCTCCTGAAATCTTTTCAAAACTTTGTCCAAACTGGCCAAATGCTCCTCTGCAGTGGATCCTTTACTAAAATATCATCCAAATAAATGATAACTTTGGGCAAATACTGCAGAAAACTTTCCATAACTTGCTGGAAGATGGCGCAAGCCTATGAGGCCCAAGTGGTAGACATGTATATTGTTTAACCCCTTATGAGCATTTATGCTGATGTACGCCCTTGATGCACTGCCCAGTTCTAACTGTTGGTAAGCATAGTTCGCATCCAATTTGGTATATTTCAGACCCCAACCAACTTCGCAAATAGATCATCTCTTTGGGGTTGGAGGTACCTATCCAGTTTTGCAGCCTGGTTTACCATCAGCTTGTATTTCTCTGATATGAATGATCTTGTCTGGTTTAACTACAGGCACAATGGGTGCTACCCACACATGCAAATTGTACAGGCCTAATGATGCCTAAGTTTTCCAGACATTTTAGCTCTGTCTGTACCTTCTCTAATGCACAGGGCACAGGTCTTGCTCTAAAAAATCTCAGAGTGGCTTTGAGATCCACATGGATTTTTGCTTGCAATCCGTTGACCTTCCCTTCCCTTCTGGAACACATTGTGGTATTTTGTGATGATTTTGTGCAGCCCCCATCTTTTATTTAAAAAATATCTAGCCAATTCAACTTGATCTCTTGGAGCCAGTCACGTCCCATTAAACTTGGCCATGGCTGATACCACTATCACAGTAAGAAGTCTCACAACACCAGGTTAGAGTCCAATCCGTTTATTTGATAGTAATCCCACAAGTGTACACACCTGATGAAGGGACACTGTTTCCGAAAGCTTGTGGGATTACTATCAAATAAACTGGTTGGACTCTACCTGGTGTTGTAAGACTTCTTACTGTGTTTACCCCAGTCCAATGCCGGCATCTCTACATCACGATACCACTATCAACAGCAGCAATGCTGACTGCTATGAATGCTCACTGGAGTCATGGTTTTCCTACTATTTTGATGTCCTCTCTGGTAAATGTAGCCAGTTTAGTTGTAGTGTTCTCCAACCTCAGCTTCCCACCCTAACTGGTGGATGTCATCTCTCTCCACATTTTGTAGTACTTGGGTGCCCTTCTCAGTGCTCGCCTTTTTAGAAGTTAATTCTCATTTAGCTAACAATTTTCTTTGCATAGCTGCATTGTTTACACCGCATTCCAATTTATCCCATAACATGTCATTCAATACTGACTGAAGATCACAATGCCCCATGATTCATCTTAGTCATGTTACAAAGACTGTAGTGGTCTCCCCTGGGGCATTCCCCATGGAGTTAAATTTGTATCTTCATAATATTACTGAAGGTGGTAATGTCCCTTTGCCAGCTCGATGATCTTAGCAAATATTTTTATGTCGGAAGCGTCTGGAGATGTTAAGCTTTTGATCAAGTTATATGTCTGGGTCCCACGTGCAGTCAGAAATTTAATTTTCTTTTCATTCAACTCCTGTAGTTCATTAGCATGGAAAACATATTCTAAACCGTCCACATGCTATGTTATAGTCTTCTGTAGCAGCATGGAAAGCTTTTAATTTTCTGAAGGGAGGCACGCCTATTTTTTTCTGATCTGCAGATTGGGCTCATTTGGACTTGTTCTGAAGCTCTTCCAAATGAAATTTCCTTCAATTTTTTTTACAGTCTGATGTGCTGCTTTTTTCCTCATCACCATTTCAGTAAATGCAATGATTGGTGACTACCAGGTAGCTAACAAACAACAATGGGCTTATCACTATTTACAACTATTTACAGAATGCTACAGTCGATGTGTTCAATCTCAGCTTGAAGATCAACTGGCTGCAAAAGCCCACTCTCTGCCCTGAGATCCCCATGCTTGTTCCCAATTTGATGATCAGATCACATGACTCTACCAATATACATCTGTTAAAGGGCTATCTACTACATGGGGGAAAGAATAGCCAGCCATTTGGCCTGCATCCCTTGTCCACCCAAGACTTGAATGTAACTCAATTATATAACATTGTTCAAACCTTAGGATTCACCAAAGATTTCTACAACCAATTAAATACTTCTGTCCTAATTGTTCCAATGTAGGAAAATTGAAGGAAAATTTAGCCAATTTTTGCACACCAGGTCCAACAAACAACAATGAGATTGACGTCAGACCATCTTTAGGGTCATTTTGATTGAGATATTGGCCAGGAAATGGGGCTTGGAAATTTGGCCACAAGTACTTGTTTTACAGGGGCTAACCAATGCACTAAAGTTCCAATACACTGGGCAGGAAGGGCATCCATATTGCTGATCATACGTGCACCACCTGCCAAATTGGTGAAGGTGGAGTCCATATTAAGAACATTTAATTTGCAGTGTTCAGCTAATTTCCATAACCTATCCAAGAACTCAGTGACAGGTTCCCCAGGGGTTCTCCCAGCCATGGTGAAGTGATAGCGCTGGAGAATTACCGGGAGCTTCGAATCATAATGGTTTTTTTTACCAGGTCTACCAGTTTATTAAAAGTTTTTAAGTCAGGGGCATCCGGATTGGTCAGATTTCTTAGTACACTGAAAGTTGGGGCCCTGAATGCTGTTAGCAAAGTCACTTTTTTTTGTCACCTTCAATGTTGCTAATAGAGTAGAAATAAAGTATGCGCTCAATATATTGGGCCCAGTCTTCCCCATTGGTGTCCTAGGGCTCGAGTTTCCAGAAAAGAGGCATAAAGACTTTGCCTGTCAGAGAAATTCTTGATGTTCAGAAGTTGTCCGGAGGAAAAGATGGAGGAGAATTCACCCTCTGACCAAAGAGTGCTGAATAACCTAATAGAATAAACTAATGAGGAAAAAATTGTTCAGTTATAGATTCTCTAAAATTCAACATTTCTTCTTTGTGTATTTTGCAAACTGAGATTGTATGACTACTGTTGATAAAGACACTAAGAACTGGACACTTAGGTCAAAGTAACTACTGAAATGAATGAGACCCTCAGGTTTAAAATGTTTGTTTATCTGCTAAATCTTAGGAAGTGAAATTAGCCAAGAAGTCAGTTATTGGTAAGGCACACTTTATGTCTTTATTAAGGTTACTCTGCATTCAGTTATAGATGATAACCTGTTTATGGTTCCACTGTCAACCAGCAGGTTAAGTGTTGGGCAGAGTTTGTATGTGGAGTGCTTATTTATATGCCCTTTGGTGCATTGCATCTGAGCTGGTTAAAACAACTGCCTATCTATTCCTATGATGTGCAGATGCCGGTGTTGGACTGGGGTAAGCACAGTAAGAAGTCTCACAACACCAGATTAAAATCCAACAGGTATATTTGGTAGCACAAGCCACAAGCATTCAAAGCAGTGCTCCAAAAGCTTGTAACTATTCTTATTTCATTTTCCAGCACTTGGTCCATAGCCTTGTATGCTAGACATTGCAAGTGCACATCTAAGTATGACTTAAATGTTATAAAGGGCTCTGCCTCCAGTTGTGAAGGTTCTTATCCACATTAAATGTTTTTCTTGGGTTTAATGGCATGGACATGGTCAAAATGCCATCAAAAATTGCCCCTGCATCTGCATTTTCCAGTCACTGGTGATAGCATCATTTTTCTCAATGCTTTGTAAATTTGGGATTGTTATAGTCTTAGATTTTCCCCAACTTTCCACTCTAAATTGGACAGGATAACAGAAAATATGGGTAAATCAGGTGGTAAGGTGGCCACTACTTTTCATTTTAATCTCCTTAGCCTGACCTAGCCCTAAAATTTGAGCATTGCATTAGGAACAGCCTTATTGTAAGTCAGTGAGTTCTGAAAACCATTCCATCATTTTTTATTCATTCAGGATGTGGGCATCAGGGACAAGGTCAATATTTATTGCCTATCCCAAACTACCCTTAACCAAATAGCTCGCTAGGCCATTTCAGAGGGCAGTTAGAACAACCATATTGCTGTGAGTCAGGATTCACATGCCAACTAGACCAGATGACCAGCAGATTTCTTTCCCTGAAGGAAACCATAACATTGTCAGCATTATCAAACCTGCTGATCTGCATCCCCTCCAACACCATATGCACACACCCCCTTCCCCCACCTCAACAACAATGTGGCTTCCCTTCTCGTCTTTCACCTCACCAGCCTCTATATTCAATGCATCATTGTTGTTATTTCCTCTACTTCCAGTGCATTGCCTTCCCCTCTCCTTTCAATGTTCTGAATGGGCAGTTCCTTCTGCAATGCCTAGGCCCTCTCCTCAATCAAACCCAAAAAACGTCCTCCCCTTCCCATAGCACCTTCCTATACAAGCAAAGGAGATGTTACACCTGGCCTTTTTAACTCCTCCCTTCTCATCATGCAAGACCCCAAACATGCCTTCAAGATAAAACAGTGATTTAGTACTACTTCATTAAATTTATTATGTTGTATTCACTGCTCACCATGTGGCCTCCTCTGTAGCATGGAAACCAATTGTAGATTGAATGACTACTCTGCGGAATACCTCCACCAAGGTTTGCCACCAAGTTTCCATTTATCTGCCATTTTAAATCTCCATTCCACTCGCACAGTGACCTTTCTCCCCCAGCCTCCTACACTATTCTGGTGAAAGAACATAAGCTTGAGGAACACCATCTTTTATCAGAACAGGAAAATGTTTGAAATATAACGGGTTTAAATCAAGTACAGAGTTAGAGAAAGCAGCAGGAGAGGACAATTAGACACCTTTCAGCCTTCCGAACTCAACATTGAATTCAGCAATTTCAGAATATAGCCTTTACTCCCATTTTGTTTGTTTTTGGATGGCAGCTATTGGTAATGATTCTGCATTTTCCCTCTGGGCACAACTTTTGTTCTTTACTTGTTCCATTACCATGCACCATCATCTTTTTTGTCATTTAATTTCTCCTGTCTGCCACACAAACAAAAAAAACTTTTCCTTTTTTTTCTCTCTTGCTGCTTTCCTTGCCTCTGTACTTGCTTTAAACAAGTTCCATTTCTAACTTTTTTCTGTTCTGATGGAAGGCCAACAATCTTGCAACCTATTTTTACGCTGGCAGGAAACTTAACATTTGGGCATCCTTCACATTTTATTGTCCCACCTGCTATGATGTCCACTGCTGTCAGAAAAGGAAAATCCCATCCTACAATTCTTCAAACAAATGGTCATAAAACCAGTGCCCTTGTTCCCAAAGACCTCACACCTTACAACACTAGTCACCATGCCCTGCCAGTTGCATCAAAGTCACTATAGTCTTGAACTCGATGATGGTAAAACTCTGAAAGAAGACAGCTTATCTGGAAAGGAAGAGAAGGAGAAGGGAAGTGTTGTTGATCACACATGTACCCTTGCTGCAAGACAAAATTACCTCATTCTGCCACTCTCCCAAAGATGACATCCCTCCTCTCCCCCATGGACTCCAGCATTAGATCAAGATTGGCATCAATGAACCATGGGTCTCTTGTGCCATAGGCATCAAGTCTCTGTGATATCTCACTTCTTTCTGGTGAAGTGCAAAATTTTAGCACAGTCAGCAAGTCTCACCTTCTGGACAACCAACAGCCTCAGTAATAGCTGCCATGGGTAGTCCAAATGAGTGTCCTCACTTCATCTGACTAACTTCTACACCTACCTCCACATTCTGTAAATGCACAAGAAATGTGTCTCCATATCTATTGAAGGATTACCCATATAACTGCTTTTAAACAGTTTCCCCCCGCCAAGGTGAATTTCTCAGCTGAAAATGAACCTGCTCCTGCTTTCTGTGGTGAACATTCAACCCACATATTCATAGTGAGAAAAATAGTCCTTTCCAAAGCATCAGCACTACTGTTGATGATGTGACAATTGATTCTTAATAAAATGGCTTGTCATTAACTGATGATATACAAAGATTTCCTATGTTCTCATTCCATTATCTTTGATTTTTCATGTTTTTATTGCCAATGTACCAGATTAACAATGGAAAAACATTTTTAAAATCTGACCACATTTTTACAAGTAGAAACATAGGGCACAAAAACTTGGTAAAGTCGGGCATGAGACAAATAGCATGATCCGCGCCTGCTTCCGCGCTGGTTTCCCCTTTACCAAGGTCCAAAAATGGCCATGATCAGGACTACATCAAAAATGGCCACGATGGCCATTTAAATGTATTTGCATGCATTTCACTAGACTTAATGGGCTGCACGCCCAACTTTACTGGCACTTCCCCCTTTACCACCATGTTCGCTAATCCAGAATCAGCATGAAACAGACATGCTTCATAAAAGTCCAATTTGGGTGATCCATCAGTGAGGGTTAGTGAGGAGGTAAGTGACTAGCAGCTCTATGCTACTTATAGGGATCCTTTCGTTGCGGCCATTTTGTTTCTCGGTCCGGGCAGGGGGAATGTGAGTGTGTGGGGAGTGGGGGGCTGTTGCTTAGCAATGTGTCCAACATCCAATTTGCAGCATTGGTCTGGGTCTCAGCACTGACCTCGGGTCCTGTGGTTGCTGCTGGGTCCTAATAAACTCAACACTCTTCCAGCTGAAAGATGTGCACAAAGCCCTTGCAAATTTTACTACTGCAGCCTCTGAACTTTCCAATGAGCTGTGATTGTGGGGAGCACATGGATGGGGGGGGTCTGTGATTCTGGGGAGCATGTGCGTGAGGGAATGGACACTATTCACATTGACTGTTGCTGGGCTAGGGACAAGCAGCATTCCTCTACATGCGTTCCTCTCCATCTCCAACCCCTACCCATTCCCCCCAACACCTCAGAGTGACAAGATGGCTTTTGCGATGCAACCAAATGATTGTGCTGTTCTTTTGGTTGCTGCTGGAGTTGAGGAGGAGGAACAGGAAGAAAAATTGCAGGCACAGGAGGCCTAGGCCTTACTACTTGCAGGAGTAGAGGGAGATGACCACCAGAGGTAGGAGGTGGCCACCATTCACCCAGAGGGGGTAGGGGTACAGGAGAAGGAGAGAGCGGAGACCTTGACAGTTTCATGCACGAGTGTCATTTGAACAGATGTCGAACATGTGCTGTCAACGGCTCCGGTCCGAAAAGGAGACAGTGCAACACCTGTGCCACCTTTTGCATGATCTGGCACCTTGGGGAAGTGGAGGGGGGGGGGGGCGGTGCACACAATCTCAGTAGTTGTCAAATTGACAGCCACTCTGAACTTTTATGCAATTGGTTCCAAGTGGAGATGTATGTGGCATTTCCCAGTCAACTGTGCATACTGTGTCAAGAGGCACAGTAGGGTCCTGTAGGCCCCTGCCCCCCTCAGGACCCACCCCCTTGGCACTGTCCTGTGCTCAGTTGACATTGCCAGAGTGCCAGTGGGCAGTGCCCAAGAACCAGACTGGCATGGCCAGGGTGCCAGGTTGGCAGTGCTACCCTGGCACTGCCCAAAAGTATCCTCTTTTGTCTGCAACCTCTCTGGGGGCCACAGTGGCCTTTGGTTGTACCAGCAAAGCTATTATATCTGGTCCTGATTGGTGGGGAACCCTACATGATCCATAGAGGACAGAACCTCCCCCGGCGAGGTCGCACAAGAAAGTGAGCCCAGACAATACCACCCCGAGCTTGCTAATTCCATTTAACTATTTAAAATCAATTTACATAATTTATTCAGCCTTGTGCCAAAAATGGATGCAAGATTGATTGTGCTGGATATCGGTGCTAATAAGATCACGAGAGACGAGAAATCGGACGCGATGGTAAGATTGCTCCCTAAGAGTAGTTGCGGGCAGGAAAGTTGGCTTTCCCACTGGGCAGCAGGAGGGGATTTTCACACAGCGGGGGTAATTCTCCCGAAAATAAACTAAGTGTCAATGGCCGGAAAAACAGGAGTTTCTCCCGTTTTTAGGCATAATTAGTCTGTTGAATTTCCGGCACCCTGTGTCTCTCAGAGGCTGCTGGGGCATTCACTCTGATAAGTGGGGGGGCCAGGGCCTAATCCTGCCTGAGAGGCTGGCATCTGCATGCTGAGTGGGCCACATTGCATGCACCAATCTCCCAAGACATCTGCGCATGTGCACAGGCTCTCCCTCGCCAACCTTGCAATTGCTGACCCAGTGATGGCTTCCCCAGCCCCTCACCTCTGATTGCTGGCCTCCCCAACAGTTGCAATCAGTGTCCCCAGGCTCCCTGATCTCTGGTCCTGACACCCCACCCCCAACTGGTGGCCCTGATACCCCACAATAGCCACCCCACACCCTGCCCAACGGCCAGCCTGAATCCCCCCTCCTCATAGTCAGATTCAATTGCCCCCCTCCCTCCTCCACTGATCACCGTGCAGAGAGTGCTCCTTCCCCCCACCCCCACTACCCACCCTGGCATGGCCCCAGCCCTCCAGAAGGTCCCACTGTCTCTTCAGGCCTCCCTCACCTCAGCATTGCCTGATGCCTGGTGGGCAGTGCCAGGATGCCCAGTGGGGAACAACTTTAATCCCTGCTAGTGGGGACCTCCCCTGGCAAAGTTGGAAACATTGGCGAGCCCTGGACGATAATGTCCGGGGCTCGCTAATGAGATGGAAACCTCAATTTCCATATTGAAATCAGCTTTGCGCTGTTTCCCCATGCTAGGCTGGTTACGCCATTAAAAACTGGCCCAGGGAAGTCGGACGCGAGTCCTGTTGCAGCCGGCTAATATGCTCAAGCAGTGCAGTGGGCTGGAAAAATCGCGTCCGTGATTTTCCGCTTTCCAGCTCATAATTTTTATATCAGGGCGGAGCTCATCGAATATCATGGCAGAATGTGTAGAGACTTGTCTGCTGTGTTGTTGTCTCATGGGATTGTAGGTCCTAGTGCAATATTTAAATGTACAGACATTTTCTTGCTGCAGGCCAAGTATGTTGTTATTTTTCTGAGTTCGCAATGACATACAAAAGAATGAAGCCCTCCACTCCAAGGTTGAACGAAACCATGATGGTTTCCTCCAGACCATTCAAGAATGGTGGGAGGTCCCCTTTCTGAGGAGTGAGAATAGGAGGTGCACCCACATCACCATGCCAGTCTGGGAGGAAATCACCAGGAAGGTCAGTGCCATGACACTCAAAAGAAGGACCACCATATAGTGCAGGAAGTGAATGAGTGATCTGATGTGCTTCTCGAAGGTGAGTGGACCTTTTCCCCACTCCAAACTCACATTTTCATAAGGCCATCAGGCAGCCTAAGGATTAGAGTCCACAGGGATGTCATATACTACCAGCAGATGGCATATCAGCACTGAATGTCTGCCAGAATGTCAGACATGTGCGCTCTCTATTTAATAGAATCCTACAGTGCAGAAAGAGGCCATTTGGCCCATCGAGCCTGCACCGAATACAATGCCACCCAGGCCTTATCCCCATAACCCCACGTATTTACCCTACCTAGTGCCCCTGACATTAAGGAGCAATTTTGCATGGCCAATCCACCTAATCCGCACATCTTTGGATTGTAGGAGGAAACCAGAGTGCCTGCAGGAAACCCACGCAAACACAGGGAGAACATACAGACTCTGCACAGATAGTGACCCAACCCGGGCATGGAACCTGGGTATCTGGCGCTGTGGGGCAGCAGTGCTAACCACTGCTCCACCATGCCACTCTATTTCATAAAACATTCTGCACAAATGGTGTTAATTCCTTCCTGGGGACGGCTTAGCAGACACACAGATATGCATGCTTATGAAATGCTCTTTCACCAATAATGCTCAAAGTCAATCCATCTACTTTATGCAAGACAAGCACACCATCATTTGCAGGAGAGAGAACAAACGCCAGAGGGGTACCTCAGATATAAGGATACTCTCCCTCTTGAGGAGTAAGCTGCTGAGCCAGTTGCCGAAGATAGCTATCTTTCTTGTACAACAGGCAAGACTAGACTCCCTCAACAAGCCTGTGAGTCTCCACGCAGTATACATTGAGTGACTACATGAGGACAATGACTGAGTGACCTATAGCATCGGAGTCCACCTAGTCAATCACTAACTACTTCTCTTCTCTATTCAGGCCACGGGGAAGAAAAGGCCAAATAAGAGCTCCAGAAAGCGCCTCACCTAAGCACTGAGGCCATCCCAGATGAGGATGCTAAGGAACAATCCGATGAATACTCAACATTGCGTTCACCTACACTTGGGTCCCTGGCACTTGTGAGGCAGCAGTACTAACCACTGTGCCAATGTGGTAGCACACGATGACGATGAAAGTGTTGTTGTCTCTGCTGCAGCAAAGCATGAAGAGAATTGCACTCAGAGCAATTTGCCTTCACCTTATTCCTCCTGGAATCTTGTAGCTATCAAGTTGTCGTGGACATGTCTTCCGTTTGTGTGCTCGTGCAAGGCCATCCTCATGAGGCTCATCTAAATCCTTACCCTCTTCAGGTTCCTTCCCTATAATGTCCTCCTCATCCAAGGAGAAGTGTAGGTCCTCCACGTCTCCCTGTAGGAAAACATCCCCCTTTTGCAATGTTAGGTTGTGCAGGGCATAACAAACAACACAACAATAGCACCTCTTGGATGATTACTAGAGAGCCCCATCTGATGGTATTTCCTATTGAATTGTCTTCCTCCATATACAAGGCAGCTAGGCATTCTCTAGCCCATGACTTTCTCGTAGTCTACACATTGCATACCAAGATCATCCGTTACAACATTATATGATCCTGGAGGATAACAGGTGGGTGAGTTTTCTCCTCCGATGTGAATGCATTTCATAAGGGTCTTATTAGGGCCATAAGACACAAGTTCTAGGAGCCACAGTCAGCCTTGCATTGCTTGTCCTCCTGTCTCTGGCTTTTCCTCGGCAGTCTTATAACTCTTGGCCCATTATTCTTTCATTACTCCACTCTGTTCCTTCCCCCACCCCAGGTCCTACATCCATCTTTCCCCTTCCTTCCTGTGTTCTCCTCTCTCTTCACATGGACCACCTCCATTTTCCCCCGCTGGCATTTCTTCTGGGTGTCCAGCCTGGGTATAGGTTCTGATAAAAGCACCCAAAATCTCACAGCAGTTCTCCTAAAGATAGGTGAAGTGAAGCTTGTCAGACGCACATTACTTATATAGGTTCGGGAAACAAACAGTTCCCCTTATCTACTGGTGGTAGTTGCATTTAATTTGGAGGGAGAAATCTATTCTAGCAAGTTTGCCTTCTAATGAGCATTCATGAGATGGAAATGAATGTAAATATTATAGATATAGCAGGAAATCCTACCCACCTTTAACAAAGTCAAAATCAGTAAAACAGAATTCCAAAGTAATTTCCTACTGGCGGTAAAATGACATCTTCTATCATGCCAAATTTAGTACCGTATTTGCAACAAATCCCAGGAAGAAAATTCTGACTTAGGCTACTCTTTGGGACATTAACATGAAGACAGAAGAATTGTTTAACAAATATTTTAAATAGCCTTTTTAATAGTTCAGTGGCTAAATAGACTGCCTTTTCAATATGAAGTGATGTGAATTAGAAGGATCTGAATATCAGCTGTCATTTTGGTAAGGCTTGCTAAGCTCTTCACCCAAGCCATGAACCTAGTTTTCCTCTACTTGGATGATGATGGACTTGGGTAGAAACTGGAAAAGGTCATATCGTCCTTCAGATAGTTCTACCATTAACTAGATGATGGCTAATTTGTATATAAATTCCATCACATTTCTGTACATTTCAAAGCAATTGCCTCACAAAAATCAATTATGTTCTGTGGTCCCTTTAAGACTGCTGGCTGTGTCACTTTGATACTGGAAAACTGAGGGAATCATGTGCAGCAGGCAGTGTGAAGTGTATTTTGTTCCATTCAAGTTGTCCAGAAATTAGCTGCAAGTGACCCAGTGTCTGCAGTTTGCTCATCCTGAAAGCAATAGGGTGCTAGAAATAATGCTCATGAATTGGTTCCCCAGTTGCTATTTTATCGCCCAGAAACTCAAACTGGTTTCTCTCCCGTAAATGGGGAGAAAGACAGACATGTGTTTTTCTTCTCATTACAACTTGATTTTGTTTTTGTGTGGAAGAAACAGTAAGGGAGTATAGAGAATGGAGCAGAACGGGGAGGATGATAAAAGGGTGTAAACAATTGGCCTCTTGCCATCACCTTTCAGTAGAGTGAAAATGAGGAAGAATTGATGGACGTGAGGTATTTTCTCAAATATCTATACCCTCATCATAAAATGAGGAAGCTATGGATGAGCAGGGATATCCACTGCTTGCTGAAGTCTAGGTCTGAGGCGTTCAAGTCAGATGACCCTGACCTATACAAGAATGCCAAATGCAATCTAAGGAGATCCATCAAAGATGCCAAAAGACAGTAGCGGACCAAGCTAGAGTCCCAGGCAAGCCACACGGATCCCCACCAACAATGGCAAAGTCTGCAAGACATAACAGGCAACAAGATGAAGGCATGTAAAATTGCCAGCTGCAACACACTCCTTCCTGATGAGCTTAATGCATTCTATGCCCATTTTGAGCAAGAGGTCAGTGACAGCATACCCTCCATCCTGGAAGCTTCGGACGAACCTGTATCTGAGGTCACCATTACCGATGTCAGAGCAGCTTTTCAAAGGTCAACCCACGGAAAGTGGCTGGCCCAAATGGGGTACCTGGACAAGCGCTCAGATCCTGTGTGGATCAGCTGGCAAGGATATTCACAGACATCTTCAACCTCTCGTTACAACAATCTGAGGCCCCTATCTGCTTCAAGAAGACAACCATCATCCCAGTACCAAAGAAAAACCAAACAGCATGCCTCAATGACTATTATCCAGTGGCTCAGACATCATCATTATGAAATTCTTTGAAAGGCTAGTCTTAGCACGATCCACTACAGTTCGCTTATCACCACAACAGGTACCCAGCAGACGCCATTTCCCTGGCCCTACACTCAACTCTGGAATGCCTAGATAACACAGACACCTATATCAGACTTCTATTTATTGACTACAGCTCAGCCTTCAACACCATTATTCCTACGAAACTCATCTCCAAACTCTACGGCTTGGGCCTCAGCTCCTCCCTCTGCGACTGAATCCTGAACTTCCTAACTCACAGACCACAATCAGTAAGGATAGGCAGCAACACCTTCTCCATGATCATCCTCAACACTGGTGCCCCACAAGGCTGTGTTCTCAGCCCCCTACTATATTCCTTATGTCTATGACTTGTGGCCAAATTCCCCTCCAACTTGATTTTCAAATTTGCTGGCAACACCACCATAGTGAGTCGGATCTCAAACAATGACAAGACAGAGCACAGGAATGAGAGAAAGAATCTGGTGAACTGGTGTGGCAACAATAATCTCTCCCTAAATGTCAACAAAACGAAGGAGATTGTCATCGACTTCAGGGAGCATAGTGGAGAACATGCCCCTGTCTACATCAATGGGGACAAATTAGAAATGGTTGAGAGCTTCAAGTTTTAAGGTGTCCAGATTGCCAACCTGTTCTGGTACCCCCATACCAACACTAGTTAAGAAAGCTCATCAACACTTCTACTTTCTCAAAAGACTAAGTAAATTTGGCATGTCAGCTATGACTCTCACCAACTTTTACAGATGCATCATAGAAAACATTCTTTCTGGTTGTATCATAACTTGGCATGGATCCTGCTCTGTCCAAGACCGCAAGGAACTACAAAAGGTCGTCAATGCAGCCCAATCCATCGTGCAAACCAACCTCCCATCCATTGACTCTGTCTACACTTCCCACTGCCTTGGCAAAGCAGCCAGCAAATTAAGGATCCCATGCACCCCAGACATACTCTCTTCCACCTCCTTCCATCAGGAAAAAGATACAAAAGTCTGAGGTCACATATTAACCAGCTCAAGAATAGCTTCTTCCCTGTTGCCATCAGACTTTTGAATGGACCTACCTCGCATTAAGTTAATCTTTCTCCACATCCTAGCTATGACTGTAACACTACATTCTGCACTCTCACCCTTCCTTTCCTATGTAAGGTATGCTTTGTCTGTATAGTGCCCGAGAAACAATATTTTTTACTGTATGCTAATACATGTAATAATGATAAATCAAATCAAATCAAATTAAATCAAAATGCCATTTCATCAAACACCACCCACTCAAAAGGAATGGAGGAAAAACCCAGAATAACCTGAAAGGCACAGTTGTTGTTGGACACTTTAAATTGTGCAATATTATACTGAAATATTCTGAATCACATGCTGATACGTTCAGAAACATAATTCAGCAAACATATTTATTTAAAAGAATGCATTAATAATTTAAAGTACGTAAAAAAAACTTGTATTAATCAAACACTCACTTTTCAGAAGGTGCATGTGTCTATACTTCGTTGCCCTAAACTCTACACACAAAAAAAACTGTACTGAAAGAGTACCTTTAATGGAGTAAAAAGTCCCAAGATGCTTTGCAGGAGAATGATCAAAAAAAATTGACACCAAGCCACATGGAATATATTAGGAATGGAATCCGAAAGCTTTGTGAATGTCTTTAAAGGACAGAGAACAACTGGGACACGAAGCTTTAGGTAGGGAATTCCAGAGCCATCCTTCACCCTATAAACATTGGGATGACCCCTCCCCCAACACAGAGGTATCAAGATCTCTCTCCCCACCTGCCCCCACACCCACAGAAGTACCGGGGCTCTCCTACCCTCCCAAACCACTTAAGTATTGAGGGCTCTCCTCTCAGTGGTCAATGCCAACCACTGTGGGGCAATGCCAATTTATGCCAGGGGACATTGCCAGAGACAGTGCTAGGGCATTGCCCAGGTATGTCTCTCTCTCTCCCTGGAGGATATACTTACCTTGGCACCCCTGGGCGGTTCCCCTAAACTGAATCTCATTTTTAAATACCTGTTGTAAATGTTAACGAGGTATAAATATTCAGTTAGTGGGGATCATGTGGCCGGGAAGACTGTTAACATTTGAAATGTATTAAAATGTACTTAGATGTTGCTCCTGCCCGTTCTGGGTGGTAACCTTGTTATGTCATTGTCAAGGGGCTGGGAAAATTGGGAAACAAGCTCTTGCCAGCAGGAGTTTCATTTCCAGACTCTCACAGGATTTTACACCTACATCACCGTTTCAGTTCGCAGCAAATGTGGGCACAAAATACCCTCCATGTAAATACATTAAGATCAATAAAACTGATTATAAAATTTTGCAATTAACAGATTTACTTCAGAATAAGAATGATAATGCTATCATAGTGGAATGTCAATATTTATTTTTATTACAGAAAAGCCCATTCACATGATTCCAAACAGCAATAATGAAGTTCCAAAGCTTTTGTCATCCATTCAAACTGAGAATCATATTAATACTGCTTGTGCCATTATCTTTCCTATGATACTGCTAAGGTTATTAGTGAAGTATTGCTAAATTCCCAACAAATTATGCCACAGCATGAATAATGGCATCATTCACTTGCACCATAAACAGACCCAGTGCAAAAGATGTGCTACTGTGCTGGGGGATTTTTAGAAGAAATTCTGCATTTTAAGTAGAGAAGGAGTGAGGAGCAGAAGAGAAGAGCAAAAGAGGCAGTAGAAGAAGAAAATAGTAATACAATGGGGGCTATTTTCCGACCTCACTGCACATGACTCAAACTATTTGGTGCGGGCCTAAGAATTGGTTCTGCGCCCTTTGCCAAATGGTATGCAATTGTGCAGGTCACTTTCTACTAGTGCAGATCATGCCCAGAAATGATGTGATGCTGATTAGCATGAGATTGACTGGATTTTAATTACAGATTTACTGTGCCATCCTATTCAGCCCATTGCCTGTGAGATGCATCAATGTCAAGAAGGGGAGATTTGGAAGGGCTGGAGACTGCCAGAGTCTCCTGGGAGGAAGGCCCTGGAATGGACTTCAGTGTTTCTGTCTCCATTGAGCTGTCTGTGGGTCCCTGGGACACTCCATGGAATGGAGGGGAAGCTGGAGTGGACTTCAAAAGCCTCTGCGTCACCTGGTGCTGCCAGACCTGGAGACCTGAGGTGCGCAAGCCCTCAGCAAATGCCTTCAGAGTCTGGACCAAGCTCTGGAGCCCCTCTGCAATTGCTCAGTATGTCTCAGCCATGGTCCTCAGCAACTCAGACATGCCTTGGACCCTCCCACCCATGGCTACCATTTTCTGCCTCCAGGCTTTTCACTGCAGTCTCCACCCTTGCGCTATTGGCCTGGGTGCCACACAATGCTGGCACAATCTTCTGTGCTTGAAGGCTATGGGACTTCTCCAAGTGGCCTTATTGTTACTGAAATGTTGCTGACACCCTCTTCTGCAGGCCTTGGCTCTTTTTTGCATCTCCAGCTGCTTTGTGAGAACTGTTTCCAGTGGTTTGGCATCTAGCTGGGGGCCATCGTCTCCTGCATAGACAAAAGGGGATGATTATATAATTGCTGGGGTTGGTGGGGAGGGGTGGAAGGTCAAGTGGTATATGTTGGCACCATGTTCGGCAGACAGGGGTTGTGACGGGGGGGGGGGGGGGGCGGTATATATTTTTGGCACCAGCTTCAATTTTACTGGTCAATCCCAGACAATTAGGCACTACGGCCTCAACAGCAAGTTTTAGTGTTATAGAGCTTTCAGTGAGCAATCATCTTTAAATTGCTTCATTTTGAATTTCACAAAAGATTGGTCTCATAGAGTGTCTTTAAGGGTCCAGGCCAAACAACAACTTTTTGCTAGTTTCTGAAGTATGGATACAAACTGTGGAATATTTTTCCCCCATTCTTGGCTTTGTTGATGAAATCAGAATCTCTCTGCTATGATTAAAGGTTTGGGCGAGGAGCATTCTTCAAGAGTCTTAGTCAATTCTGCGTAGGTTTTTCTAACAGGTTTGGCAGGATTGACAAGACTTTGTAATAGAGTGAAAGTTTTCTGTACTATTATAATCAGGAAAGTTGCTCCTGTAATTTCACCCTGCTTGACACAAAGTAATATTGAAATCTCTCTTTATATGTGCAAGGTGATTCCGCTTTCTCACGAACGGCATAGAACCATCTTTTCCTACCATCACATTTACCGGTTCTTAAGTTGCAGTACTTTCTTTAACTTTTCCACCCCTCTAATTTATTTTCTCTTCCAATTTAATTTGTATTATTTCTTTGTTGTTTCTTTCAAAAAAATTTCTTTGTTGGACTGTTGCTTTAAGGAAAAAAAATCTTTTTTTGCAATCACCAATATGTTTCAAAACAAGGAGATTTCAGCTTTATTTCTGATTAATTTTGTTTACTATTGCGTTATATTCCCCCTCGCTTTTTAAGCAGTTGCTTTACAAAAGCAAGTTTCTCTCTCTCTCTCCCTTTCAGAATTCGAGGACTCGACACTGCAGCCCGCTGTGTGTGAAGGTCCGCAGCTGGAAAAGATCCCGAGCTTCGGTGAGTAAACTTGTTTTTATGCAGCCCTATTTCCTTACTCTGTCCAGTTTCTAGGAGCTTTTGAACCCATTGATTGTATTCTTCGACTAGTATTACGGTCAATACACTGACTGAAAATTCTTTTTCTTTCCCCGCCTCCAACTCTCCAAGCGCTTCCTAGGACACAGTTAAGAAAGAGTATGGAACTATCCAGAATACTTTTTATCAATTTTAAAATTAATGTACACCCTTAGCAAAGGATAAAAACATCATTTCCAATCGCCAGATTTCCCGGCACTGTGGAATAGTCTCCTGAAATCAATCCTTAATTCGAGATCCGAGGAGTGAATTGTTTCTTCAGACCATTTTTACTGTAAAACCATTTTCATCTTTTACTAGTGTACACTAACGTGGTCAGCTCACTTTACCAGCAAAGATAAAAGAATGAAAAGGTTGCCACACACTGGGTTATTTAATCAGTTTGTGGAGCTTTATTAGATAAATGTTGCTTGCTTCCTGCCCAGGGTAGAAGAGGAAGAAAATGTCCCAAATGCCTCTGATGATGTTACCATGTAATCATGTGGCACAATACACAGATGTGCATTAGTTTACAATGCATAACACTTCCATACAGGCTAGGTGCTTTATCATTTGTGTGACCATTTCAGCAATCTTGTTCTGGCATGTAATCTCAGTTTCTTTGTCTGAATTGCTGATCCTGCTGTCAATTTCAATGTTTTTACCTTTTCAGTTAATATCTCATTTTCAAACCTCCTTCTTCAAGCTTTTATTCCCCTGATACAATTCTTCTCTGGACTTGTTCTTATTTTCAGATTGCTTCTTCATGGAGTTCAGCTTATCCTACATTGTCTCATTAAGTTCTCCTACTTCTTCATTACATTTTATAAATTTTTTGCAACATTTTTTGAAGTTACGTCAGTCATTTCATCTTGTTATTTTAATATCTTCTCTAAAGCTTTAATTCTTTTTGCTGATTCTTATTTATTTTCAATAGTAGATCCAATCTTCTTTTGACCTCTTTAATTCTTGTGTTTCTTCCAAGATGAATTGACCATGTTCTTATTGAACATATACATTTCACAAATAGAATCCCCATCTCTCCTCCTCTCCTTCCCCCTACCCCCCAAACCGTATGATCAGGTTTACATCAGGAACTTTGGTAGTAACCAGAGGTGGCTAGAGGGAATAATTTTAAACCAAGATGATCTGGTATCTTTCAAGAGCAATCAACTAGTATGACTGTAGAATCCCTACAGTACAGAAGGAGGCCATTCGTTCAGCCCATCGAGTCTGCACCAACCACAATCCCACTCCAGGTCCTATTCCTGTAACCCCCACATATTTACCCTGCAATTCCCCTGACACTAGGGTCAATTTAGCATGGCCAATCAACTGAACCCACACGCCTTTGGAGTGTGGGAAGAAACGAAAGCATCCGGAGGAAACCCACGCAAACATGAGAAGAATATGAAAACTCCACACAGACAGTGGCCCAAGCCAGGAATCGAACCCAGGTCCCTAGCGCTGTGAGGCAGCAGTGCTAACCGCTGTGTCACTGTGCCGCCTACTAAACCACTGCCCACTCTTGAGTTGTGAGACTGCGAAATGAAGTAATTTTTTGCAGTTACCAAGATCATAATTGTTTATGTATGACCTAAGATCAGAAAAGTTTCAGAGTCAGCAACCTTTATTGATATCATGGCAGAAGATATTGCTGCTGTGGATGTTCACCAGGAAGTTGTTCCTGAGGTTCAAGGCTTGCCTGTTGACTCTGCTATGGGAATGGAAGAGGACCGTTCATTTACAAATTCTCAGCCTACTTCCACACTTACGATTCCAGATCCACCAGTACAAGATTCATCAATGGTATTATATAGGCCACAATGCAAACGCAAAGCTTCTAACATACTTTTTTATAGTTAAGATGTTAGTTTTGTTGTATTGACGGCAGATTGAAATCTAACGGGGGAGAACATGTTACAGCGTATCATTTTGAATACAGAGTGTTTTTATAAGCGTTGCTCCTATGTAGTTGTTTCACTGGTGTCTGTTGAGGTTCAGAGTATGTGTGGGTTTTGGAGGGTGTTTTAGTCAGTAGGAGAGCATTCTGCAAGCAAGACCTGTCTCACTAGTGCCTCTATTTTCATAGTTATTACTATTATTAGTCTGGTGATTTACTATTATTGTTAAACTTTGTTTTTTATTTAGCTAAAGATCATTCTTTAAATAACACATTCAACTATCTTATTTGTGGTCTCAAGTTACCACACATTTTTAATGTTCTTTCAGGATGGATATCCTCGTCTGGTTTGGTCTACACATGACTCCAAACTCACAGCAATGCGTCTGATTCATAAATACCCTCTGAAATAACCAGCAAGCTACTCAGGTCTAGGGAAATTAGGGTTGGGCAATAAAGCCAGTGAACCCACAATCCATGAATGAATTTTAAAAGCCTGCTGGCTATCTTTTTTGAGACTACACTTGTGGATCATTCCAAGACTTATAGGCTTCTCTTTTAACTTCCAGCATTCAGGTCTGGAATGTCCTATTTTGTTACAGTCAGAACACACCAGTCTCCAAAAGTCCTCTTTTCAGGCATGGGAAGGACTTTCCACACCCTGTTTTTATCTTTTTTGGGTGCAGCCCCCTCGCTATCCCATTCTCCCTTGTTACGTTTCCAATGGTTTGGGGAATGGTTCTGAAAGGGTCTTTCTGAGTTGCCAGGCCTATGGATCGAGTCAAAGCTATCAATTTACGAATTCTTCTGCTGCACCCTGGGCTGTGAGGACTTTCTGTATCTCTCAGAACATTCTGAGGTAAAAGGGTAGGGAGTTTTAAAATTCATCTAGCAACATTAGTTCTTGTAAATCATTGTAGGTGTGCAGTATTTTTATGGAGCGCACCCACCAGTCTAACATGATTTGTTTTAGATTTTTCAATTCTAGATAAGTCTGTATGGGTTTCTTACAAGCATTCCGGAATTGCTGGCGATACGTCCCTAGAACTAACTCATAAGATTAAGGATGACAACCTTTGTACAAAGTAAATGATCTCACATTTGCCTGCATTGAAGACCATTTACCACTGTTCTGCCCATTCATTTAACCCATTCCATCTGTACTGCTTGAAATGCTGACTTAATGTGTGTCCTTGGCAGAATTATTTATGTGCTTTCTATCCCATCATGTGCAAGACACTGTTTTAAAGCTAATTAAAAACATTGCAGGTCCTGGAAATCTAAAATAAGACAGAAAATGCTGGAAACAGTCAACAGGTCAGGCAACATCTGTGGAGAGAGAAACAAAATTAATGCTTCAGGTCAAAGAACTTTCAGCAGAACTGGGAAAAGTTTGAACAAGGAACGGGTTAGGCTCAATGTAAACTTGAGGAACTGCATCTCATCTTTTGATTAGACTTTTACAACTTTCCACACCCAAAGCTGAGTTCAACAATTTCAGGCCATAACTCCATTTTGTTTCATTTCTTTTTATCTCTTTTATTTCCTTATTTTTGTTTTTAGACAGTGGCAAATCTGCTCTTGATGCATCTTTTGTTTCTTTCTGTTTCAGCTTTAGTTATGTTGACATCACAGACTAAAATCCATATTCCACCAATATTTATATGGATAGGGCCAGCTAAACCAGGCAAGACTTTCAGTTCTCTGCCCATAGTGCATGTGCAGGTCTTGCAAGGAAGCAAGTCCCAAATCCATTGCAGACAGAATGGGGATTGAATCCCATGCTGTTGGCTCCAATATGATTCACACCAGCCATCCAGCTAACCGACTCCCCAAGGAGCCTGAATTATTGTAACAATATGCATTTTATATGCATGCAGTTCAAAGCTATGCATAATGATGGTAGAGACTTCAATTTTTTTTCCATCACATGGTTGACTAAGAATCTCTGCTTCTTACTGTCTGCCACTGCTATATGTTGGAAGAATTGATACTAAAACTGTTTGGCTTCATTACAAAGATACCTTCCTCGACCATCAAATCTTGCACTGAGACTTGAGCTTGAAGATTGAGGCCGGAATCTTACCACTGTTCACACTGGCGGAATTTTTCTATCCTGCCGCAGTGAATGGCGATTTGGCTGGCCGCCAAATTCTCCAACCTCACTGCAGAGGAACTGTGGCGTGAACAGCAGGTAAGATCGTGCCTTTTGGTTCAGAGACGAGGACACTGCCATTGCCCCGCAAGATCTCTGCTCAAAACCTATTACATCTCCAATTTTTCCAATCTCTGATGAAAAGTCCTGATGAAATGGTAACTCTGCTTCCCTCTCCAAAGATACTGTCTGACCAACTGAATGTTTCCAGCAGTTCCTATTTTTATTACTGTTTCAAATGTCAGTGTTGAGACCATTGGTCTTCTCAAAATGTAGGAGATAAACAAATTATAAAATTGGGCAGACAAGTATGATATGAAATATATTATGATAAATAAAGGACAAAATATTTTGGGGAAGAAACAGGGAAAACTTTAAAATGAGTTGTATTTCAGAGACCTGGGCGTTCAGATACAAATATTTAAAATATTAGATTAATTTCTACTTATGCAGTGGATCATCAAGGCAGACAGTGACCTACCAAAATGACAGAGTATGCAGAATCCATTATAGCTTTTGAAAATGTTGAAATATTTGCAAGAGATAAAAATGACAAAAAGGAAGGGAAATGCAACAAATGAGTACCTCTTTCTGAGACAGCACTAAACCTCAATGAATCACTTCTTTCTGTGCTGTAAAATTCTATGAATCATACAGACATGCAGAAGGAACTACAGTAGACAAATAAGTATGAAAGTACCAGAGCCACTGCCATTTTGACTAAATGTCAAGCGAAAGGTTTTACTGGTTGATCCAGCTTAATTCCGCTACATTTAGGTATGAGTGGAGCTGGGAGACCTACTTTCACCCGCAGAAGCCTATGACCATATTAATAACTAGAAAATAGTCAGCTGATCTGTGACAGATAATTGTTGCTGTACCACTGTTTTTATAAAGTTCTAAAGTTATAACAGCATCTGTCAAAATGTTATTAAAATAACTCAATAAAAATATAGAATAATAAAATCACTTGAGAATAAAGAAATCCATGAAGAAAGATTATTAATGCATTGCATAATTTCAGATTAATTAGAATGTGTTTAAAAATGATTCCCAATGCCCAGACTTTCCTATCTACGCGTGTGGCAAGCTTTCCTTGCATAGTATGTGATGCTATACTCCTCCAGCAAAAGAAATAAGCTTATAAATGATCAGTTCATCACTAACATATTAATAGAGACCTCTAGTGTTGTTGTGCAACATAGCAGTTTATGTGTCGCCTTCCTTACTCCATCTGAAAACCTAAATACTTCAATGCTTCTAATGCAGCCACACCTTTAATGATACTTCTGCTACCTTTACCAATAAAAGGTCTGCTACCTTTACCAATAAAAGGTCTGCAGCTTTGTTTTTAGAAATCTTGAGGCTAAATTTTCCCATCTGTGGCAAAGGAATAATTCAAATTGCATATATCACAAATTGTCCTCTGACTGAATTATGTCATTCTTATCAATTATTATTAACTGATTTGTTAACTATACAAGATATTGCTATTGGGTGAAGGCATTGGCAGTAAGCTTACCATAAGTGTGAATTATGTAAAATATATTTTTAGGGAAAAAATATTTTTCTTAAAATCATATTTGCTATCAGTGCAACAGAGGAAAGTTAATAGCTTGTTTCCAAATACAGTTTCATGAATCATACTACAATTTTGCTTTGATTTAAAGTAGAGTAAATTTATCATGAAACTTTGGAATGATTTGGCTTGCGTAAAAAAAGCAAATGACACTAGTATCCCTACCTAACCTTGTTAAATATTTTAAGACCACAGGAGTAGCCAAGCAATGAAAGAAACAATGATTCTAAATATTGATCAGTCTGGACCACCCAAATCTCTCAGATGAAGAAGGGACCAGGTAGCTGGAGTTATCAAGAAGGAACAGGGTTACAAATAGCAATTAAAGTAATTAATTCTTTTGTCATTTGATATTGGCCTGAAAAAATGTTTTAAATAAGTTGAGGACAAATTCTAATTCCATCTGGATTTGTCTATACAAGATGTACATCAAACCTCTTCATCCTAGAACGATTGATTTACTTTTACTTTAAACCAGAAAATCTGGTTGGTAGATAAGTATAATTCATAGATGAATGTGGCTATTTATAGTTAAATGTAGTTTGTGGAGGCAAGTTGTTTGGTTTTCCCTCCCAATGCAATGAGAATAATAAAAGTAAATTCAACATACTGGTACAGCCAGTTATTTTGGCTCTCAGCTCAGAAAAAAATGGAGAAAACAAGAGCACAAGTCAACAGAGCTGTTCTCACATTGCCAAACGTGGTTAAAAAATGCATTTAATAGATGCTTCAAAGAATGTCGTCTGGCCAGCCTCTCAGGGAGTGAAGGCTTAAACTGCTGGATGGGGTACCAATCAGTTGGCTGCTTTATCCTGGACGTGTCAAGCTTCTTGAGTGTTTGTGGAGTGAATTGATCCAGGTAAGTGGAAGGTATTCTGTCACACAAAACCCATATGGCTTGCAAATGGTGAAAATACTGTGGGGAGTTAGGATGCTACAGGATACCCAACTTGCCTTGCTCTTGTAACCACAGTGTTTATGTGCCCGATCATATTACATGTCTGGTCGATGATGACTCCCTGGATTATGGGGAGATTCACTGACTGTGAGATCACTGATGGTTGAAAATATCCCCTCCCTCTCAATATCCCTTAATCCTTTTAGCCTCAAGAGCTATATCTAATTTCTTCCGGCCTTTTCTATATGTTAGTCTATATAGCACACAAGAAACAATATTTTTCACTGTTTAGTAATACATGTGACAATAATAAATCAAATCAAAGTTTTGGCTTCAACTATGTTCTGTGGTAGTGCATCCCACAGATTCACTACTCTTTGGGTGAAGAAGTTTCTCCTCACCTCCATTCTAAAAAGTTTACCCATTATCTACAAATTATGATTCCTAGTTCTGGACTCCCCCACCATTGGGATCATTCTTTCTGAATCTACCCTGTCCAACCCTGTTAGAATTTTATAATTTCTATGAGATCTCATCTCATTCTTCTAAACTCCAATGTATGCAATCCTAACGAACTTAGTCTCTCCTCATATGACAGACCTGCCATTCCAGAAATCAGCCAAGTAAACCTTCGCTGTACTCCCTCTATAGCAAGGACATCCTTCCTCAGATAAGGACACCAAAATTGCAATACTCCAGGTGTGGCTTCACCAATGCCCTATACAACTGCAACAAAATAACCCTATCCTAATACTGAAATCCTCTTGCTGTGAAAGCCAAGATACCATTTAACTCCCATCCATTGATTCTGTCTACACCTCCCATTGCCTTGGCAAAGCAGCTGCATAATTAAGGACCTCACGCATCTCAGACATTCTCTCTTATAACCTCTTTCTTTGGGAAAAAGATACAAAAGTCTGAGGTCATGTACCAACTGACTCAAGAACAGCTTCTTCCCTGCTGCTGTCAGACTTTTGAATGGCCTTACCTTGCATTAGGTTGATCCTTCTCTACATCCTAGTTATGACTGTAACACTACATTCTGTACTCTCTTGTTTCCTTCTGTATGAACGATATGTTTTTTCTGTACAGCACACAAGAAACAATACTTTTCACTATATATTAATACGTCTGACAATAATAAATCAAATCAAATCAAAACCAAAAATTACTGCCCACTATAGCTGCGTGCCTACTTGCAGCAACAAGGACTCCAAGTATCTACCTCTCTCAATTTACAGCCCTTCAAGTAATAATCTTCCTATTATTGCTACTAAAGTGGACAACCTCACATTTATCCACATTATACTGCCCACACACTCAGCCTGTTCGAATCATGCTGAAGCATCTTTGCATCCTTCTCACAGCTCACCCTCCCACCCAACTTTGTATCATCTGCAAATTTGGAGATAATACATTCAGTTCCCTCTTCCAAATCATTATATACTGTGGAGATTAGTTCCACACTTCAGAGGTTTGTTCTATCACATGAGGAGATGTGCTGAACTTTCTTGCCTCTGCATTCTGCCAGGGTTTCTTCACTGCATCTTCCAGCTGGCAGTTTATCTCTGCAGCTGACTGACAGCTTGCTTGTCAAGGCCAGCAATTATGTCAATTGACCTAAAATTAGAATGAGTGAGTGTTCAGGTTTGTGGCTTTGGCTGGCTTCGCACTGTGTCATTGACTGCACTCATATTGTAGATCACCCAAGATGTTCAATAGCCACAGGGGCCTCCACTCTGTTTAAAGGGATCTTCACGCAGCAGTAAGGGGATCTTGCACATTTGCATAAAGATCTTTTTGTGGTTCCACAGCATTTTGCCCTGCTGCAATCCAAGCTCCATGGTGTCCCTTATTGCTAAGCAACCACCCCTTGGACTTGTAATCAGATCGAAGGGGTGGTTGTTTGGCAACAAGGGATACCCACTTCAGATATAGCTCATGATACCTGTCAGGAACCCAATCAATGAATCCCTAACATACTATGAATGTCACCAGATCTATAAGTGATCAGGCCTCTGTCATGTTGAAGATATGATTCAGATCTGTTGGCACCTTTCAGTAGGATCCAGACAAGGTCTCCAGGTGGTTCGGCACTAAGCTGTGCTTTGTATAACACTCTGCTGTGCTCTGAAAAACACTGTGCCACAGCAAGGCTTGCACCCCTGCAGGAGAAGATGAAGAGCTCAGGTCCTCCTTGTACAATTCAGATTGGGAGGATAACAAAGGGGGGGGGGAGTGGAAGAGGATGATGAGGACAGTGTATCACCAGCTACTTATACTGCTGCCTGGCATTTCTTTATTAATGCAAGATTCACTCAAATTTCACCAGTGGACCCATATCAGAAGGAAATGTGACAGATGCTCATTCTATAACCCCAGTGGTACTGACACAAAGCAATTGTGCAACCAACTGACCTTCACTTAAACATCCCTCTATTGCTCCAAAACAATTCATACCTTCCCATTTCTCAAACCAGTTAAAAGACCACTAGCCACTCTGTACCCAAGAATGGACAAAAACAGAAAAGTGGTGAAATGTGGCCCAAGTAAACAACAAAAACTTAAAACACCATTTTCAAGAGGCCCATTTAACATTCCCTTGTGTGATTACTGCAAACCTCTCAGTCAACAACCTTGGTGATTTGGAGCCCACAAAGGCCCTATTAAGCATTCCTCCATCACTGCAGGGGCAGGTTTGGGGTGCGAGATAGCATAGGGGCGCTTCTCCCAAAAAAATTCTAAGTGCTGAATTGATGGGAAAAATGGTGTAAATTCATGATTGTTTCTTCAGTGGGAGTTCAGTTTCGAATCTTCCACCTGATTATGCAGAGAACAGTCAGGCACTGTACTGAAATGGTGTGAAACATGATATACTGAGTACACGATTGTATATCTGTGACAGGGGGGCATCTGTTATTCCTGACTGATCACAGAGTATATCATCAGATAGAAGAGACATATGCTAGATGAGATGTCGACAGTAACAAATTCTATTTACATATCTGCAAATTTTATACAAATTGTGAATACTCTTGCCACCTTTGTGCTTAGTATTTCTTTATTTTCTTACCCTACCAATACATCTGTGCCCAACATCCACAGTAAATACATCCTGTGGACTGTTACACCCTGTTGTCGGGAATGTCAGTCATCCTCTGAGGAGCTGAGACCTACAATGGGACATGAATAAAGCCTTTGGTTCTAAGAATTGGTTGTTGTGCAATGCATCTGTGAGACCTGCTTCAGAGGTTTATATGATGTTGCCTTATGAGTTTGGAAGTTGTAGGCTGTCTTTGTCTTCTACACTGAGGAGTGCTTAATGTGGATGTTAGAGGATTAAATTGCAATAAGCATAGCATTCATTCACAATTGGTGCATCTTTCATTTCCTTCATGTAATGTCCATCAGTTATGAGTGTGGTTTTCCATGTGTACATCTAAATATCACCCCAGTAGTAGTGTTCATTTTTCCACCTGCATGGAAAAGTGATGGACATCATTGACACATGTTGAGCCTTGCGATTTCCACTAGAGGGCTGAAACTATGCAAGATTGGAGTTATGTGTAAAGGCCGCAGATGTTGAACTTCAGTACAGGAGGATGCTGCACTGAGCCAGAAGGCCTGGCTAGTGTCTCTTGACATTAACCCTGCGCCAGCTCCGGGATGGTCAATCAATATGTGCTTGTTACAATGGCATAAATTTCTATGTGGATATGTCAGACTGGTAGATTGAAAAAATGGAGGACTCAAATAGAATCATGCACATGTTTAAAGGTCTGTCAGCTAAATTATCAAAGTCTTAAGGGTCCCCCGCTGATGTCTCTTCATCAGAGCAATGCTCTTCGTTTTACCCAGCCTGAAGGTGAGAGGCCCTTCTTCTCCTCCTCCTGCTCAGTTGCTTGATTGCCAGCAGCAACATTGGTAGCTCCAGCCATTATGCACTTGCGCCTGTCTCTGTGGAAATACTGAACATGAATACCCATATGATTGCAAAATGATTATCTTCCAGCAAAAACTATGGAGTCATTAAGAAGCCCACTGGTTGCATTCAGCTTATCATTCCATAGCTACATCAACCCTTGAAGTGATATCACTGCCTTAAGTATCACTGTACAGATCCCAACCCACTCCCAATCCCCACAAATTCCACAGGCATGACAGGGTTTTCACACAGGATCTTGGATCTGAATGAGTTACGCCAGGCTAGCAGCCTTGATCAGGGCACTGTCAGACTGAATCCTTTAGATCACACAGCAGCTTCAGCTTTCACTGGTTATACTGGTATTTGGGTAGGGGGTGGGGGCTGTGGGGTGAGTGTGCAAATCCTGAACCTAGCAACTGCAAGGTCTAGAGGTATTAGGGACATTTGGCACGTGTATTTTGGCCATTGCCCCTTTGGTTCCTTCTGACCTTTACTATTTCTTCAGAGAGGGTCAAAGCATATTTGGAAACCAATCCAAAACTGGCCCCAGTCGGGGATAGGCTCTCGCAAGAAAGCACAACATAAGTTAAGGTGCCACTATTGACATTTGACTGTCCCTAACATTTTGTAGTTGTGCCTTCTTCTCCAATTGGTATATAAATTAATAGGTATCCCTTCAATTGGCCCAAAACTACAAGCCCTTAGTGTTCTGTCTTGGCAATTCTTTACAATCTTTGTTTCTCAAATGCTTAATTGAATCAGCTTGAAAAATTGCAGAGCTGATATTTGATTATGAGACCAGCTTCCTTGTGATTGTGAAGTCCCTCCTGTCATGGTAAAAGAGCAACCTGTACGGGATCCAATCATTCTCCTTCCTCCCTCTTTAATCCCTGATCCCTTTTTAAAATTAAACCATGGGAACCTTCCATACACCTGATGAAGGAACACCGTTTCCGAAAGCTTGTGGGATTACTATCAAATAAACTGGTTGGACTTAAACCTGTTGTTGTGAGACTTCTTATTGTGTTTACCCCAGTCCAACGCTGGCATCTCTACTTCTTGAACTGCTGCAGACCATGTGGTATAGGTACTCCCACAGTGCTGTTAGGGAGGGAGTTCCAAGATTTATATTCAGCAACACTGAAGGAATGGTGATATATTTCGAAGTCAGGATGGTGAGTCTCGTGGAGGGGAACTCCCAATGGTGGTGTTCCCATGCATCTGCTGTCCTAGTCCTTCTAGATGATAATGGTTGTGGATTTGGAAGGTGCTGAGGAGACTTTGGGTGTTTCTGCAGAGCATCCTGTAGATGGTACACACTGCTGCCACCGTTCATCAGCAGCGGAGGGAGGAAATGTGGATGGGGTGCCAATCAAGCAGGCTGCTTTGTCCTGGATGGTGTCACGAGTGTTGTTGAAGCTGCACTTAGCCAGGCAAGTGGAGAGTATTCCATCACACTCCTGATTTATAGATTGTGGACAGAATTTGGGGAGTCAGAAGGTGAGTTCCTTGCCATAGGATTGCAAGCCTCAGACCTGCTCTGGTAGCCACAGTATTTAAATGGCTCAACCTGTTCACTTTTTTATCAATGGTAACCCCAGGATATTGATATTGTCATTTATATCCCTGTCCTCCCCCTCAAATTCTTTTATGTTGATGTTCTGATGTCCTAAGTAGACCTGACCTTTCCTCACCTTGTGGCTTATCGCACTGTGACTTACTGAGATCCCACTTACATAAAACATAGAACATTACAGCGCAATACAGGCCCTTCGGCCCTTGATGTTGCGCCGACCTGTAAAACCAATCTAAAGCCTATCTAACCTACACTATTCCAATATCATCCATATGTTTATCCAATGACCATTTAAATGCCCTTAATGTTGGCGAATCCACTACTGTTGCATGCAGGACTCTTTGAGATCATTAGATTACATCCCCCTTCCACTATATTACTTGTCCCCCATTTACAGGCTACAGATGCATCTCCTGACTGTGACTGTGCCACATGCAGCCCAGTATTAAGCTACCAATTCCCAAGGACAATGTGTGTGAGGGACTGACCACATCCCGCACACCATGTTGGGTGTGACTGATACAGGACTGACAGGTTCTCCCCGAGCACAGCCCGCTAGATTGTAGCGCAAATCCCTGGAGCATTTATGCTTTCTGGCCTCAATTAATTTCCCCATCTCCCCCAACTCATATGTCTCTGTCCTCTCTTCCTCAGCCATTCACTCCCGTCCCCTGTCATGTCTCTGTGCACTCCTTCCCCCAGGTTTCATTGCCACACCCTTCCACCCCCATGCCCCCATAACCCCTCCCAACAAGCAGTTACCTTCCAACCCCCTTCCCTTCTATGTATCTTGTGTTATCACCCTCCACAGTTAAGCTTTTGCTTTCCAAACACCCATCCTCCCTTCGAGCTGGTCTCAGATGAGCTACCATGATACAGAGCTGTGACAACCATAATTCAGGGAGAGATAGGCAAATCCTATGCGCACACATTTCAAGGTCACAAGTGAAGTGTAGTTCACCAGGTTCACTACATTTATGTGTAGTTGTGATTCAGGCCAATATAATTAGCCGCTGGTGTTGTCATTTGATCTAGAGTAGGGGCACGATTCCAACAAGCTGGTTTTTAATGAATATTCATGAGATTCAAATGCATACGAATGAGATTCCTGGTGGCAGGGTATCTACCCCACCATGAAAATCAGGAACAGAAAATTTCAAACTATTTTTATGGTGGGGAACTGGCTTTTGGCCACACTCCACATTTTCCAGTCCTCCCAGCCATGACACATGTCACTGGAGGGACCAAAAAATCCTGCCTAGTGTTTGGAGTCATGAGCTCCTCCACTTGTGAGGCCACACACTGTGTAAGCACCAAGGCCAAGGCAGTGTCCAGCCCTGACCCTATCTTGCTTGTCTCATGTTATCTCACTCCAAGCCATTGGCCACTTCACTGTGTCGCAAAGTCCAATCCCAACTATGAATTTAGCAGCGATGTCGCTGCTGATGAACTGCTTTCCATCTGAGCCCAACCATGTCACTCTTGCTCTGTAGAATGACTTAGGCTCCAACATGATCCACTTCAAGACCCTGAAAATGTGCTCCTACTGCTGCCTGGCCAAGATCCATGAGCTGGAGTAGCTGAGATGAAGTAATGAATTGGCATGTACATAAAATAGTAACATTTTTACAAAGTACTTTAAAAATGCAGATTTTTATATTATGTATTAGATGGTGAACTACAACACAGCAATAATTATATATTGAATGTAACGATGTTGCCTCATTGCTTTTTGGGGGCTGCTTGAATTTTTATGCATTAAAAAGGGAGAATAGTCTGGGAAACACTGAGCTGGATGGATAAAAAGTTTACTGAACTTTTGGGAAAAAGCTGCAGTTATTGAGTGGCATGTCAGGACCATAAATTATGACATTAACAGGGCCCATATAACATGAGTTACCAGCACTAAATCACTGTGGCAGGATTAATTTGCACTGGTGGCACAATCCAGCAATTTCATGACATGCAATGGGTGGGATTTTCCAGCCACGCATGCCCCAAGACCGAAAATTCCTGCCTGAGACCAATGGACTATTAATATGGCCCGTCAAACTTTCTGTCCTGCCTGCTGCGATTCCTGTGGCAGACAGGACGGGAAAATTCCATCTAATTGTTTCAATTGGGAGACACATGATGCGGCTGAAACTATTTAATTTTTCTGATTTAGTAGTCTCACAACACCAGGTTAAAGTCCAACAGGTTTATTTAGTAGCATGAGCTTTTGGAGCACTGCTCCTTCATCAGGTAAGTGCAGGATTTGTTTCACAAGCACAGCATATGTAGACACAAACTCAATTACAAGATAATGGTTGGACAATGAGTTTTAACAAGTAATCAAGTTTTTACAAGGCACAGACAATGTGAGTGGAAGGAGGGTTAAGCGCAGGTTAAAGAGGTGTGAATTGTCTCAAGCCAAGCCGTGTTAAGACTTGTATTCCAACCATTATCTTGGAATCGAGTTTGTGTCTATATAGGCCGAGTTTGTATCTATATATGCCCTGTTTGTGAAACAAATCCTGCAATCACCTGATGAAGGAGCGGCACTCTGAAAGCTTGTGCTATCAAATAAACCTATTGGACTTTAAGCTGGGGTTGTGAGACTGCTTACTGTGCCTACCCCAGTCCAATGTCGGCAACTCCACACCGTGGTTTTGTTGAGCCCTACAGGAAAACAGCGCAAATCATCCAGCAATTTGTAGAGAATCATGACTCATGGCATATCTTTTCTCCATCCCAAATTACTGAATTCTTAAAAAATGACTAATGGTGAGTGCTGTGAGTTCATCGTTATTTTCACAGCAACTTCTGGGTTACTATATTTTTAAAAGGCTTCGTGTCTTCACAACAAACTATTATAAAAGTGCTTTAAAATGTATTAGAATATAATATAATGGGAAGGTAAATTACAAGCCACGAAATAGGATTCACATAATGCTTGAAGTGGACAATGATCAGAACTCACTTGTTGAGATTATATCATTTATTCCACAGCTGATCAGGTTGATTTTCCCACATTATGAATCGTAACGGCAGTACACTCTCTATATTTAAAACTCAGCTTCAGTATAGATTAGTTGTCAAAGCCACACTGTAGAAAGCGCTATTTTAACAGTGGGTTTCTCAACCTAAAAGCAATTCTGCCCAGGTTTCCTAGAACTGGGGCAATCAGCTGGGCAAATTTTATTTTCTCTGATGCAACTTCTTTTGCGAAACCTCTATATCTACACTTCTTAATAAGACAAAGCATTTCAGCTCAAAAAAAACCTGACCACAAAAAATCCCCCAACCACCCACGCACAAAAAAAACTCATTAAGATGCTGTGAACAGACCTGTGGCAGATGCTTTTTTGTTTTGTGTCATAGCAGCAATAAAATGCTTAAATTGTATCAGTCTGCAAATGTCACCATCCTTTTCTGTATTACAAAACAATCAAATGATACATATTTTGGTTAATAATTTTAGTTTGCTATTTTAAAGGCCTGAACAGATTCCTCATGTTGCCTATCAGTCCAATAGAGATTATGATTTGAAATCCCAAGATACAAAATTTTTCCCCACCTTTACAAAGTAAAGGAAAATTCCATCCAAGCAGTTAATGAAATTTGTCATTGTTTCATAGGCAGTTCTTTTTTCTCATTTATCTAAGACACTGACTCAAGGTTGGGTAGATTCCCAGGGGTTCTGGCAACTCCCCATACCTCATCCAAGCAAACTTTTTGTTTGTGTCCAAGTTTAACCAAATGTCACTGACGAACTTCAGCAGTGGGGAAGGAGAAATAACACAATCAATCTAGACTTATCTGAACCTCATATCTATATACACATGATATTCCATTATTAGTCAGTGGATCATAAATAGGAGGAGGAAACTTGGGCAATTTTCCTCTCCATAACTTAAGAGTTGTTCAGGCTTCAATTGAGATCAGCTAGTTTAGAGACTGAATCTGGCCTGTATGACTCAGCATCAACCAACCGTTCTCTGAATCATCAAAAATGTATTTCTAATTTAAAGAAGAAAACAAATAACATGCTAGTGGTTACTATAGTGGACTACAATGCACCCAAGATCATTTCTGCTGAACTGAATGGTACTATGAGTTAGGACATTGGGCAGGATTTCCCAGCCGTGCTCACCTCAAAACTGGAAAATCCTGCTCGAGGTTAATGGATCTTTGCATGGTCTCCCCCTCCCCCACCCCTGCCCGCTATGCTCCCCAAGGCGAGCGGGATGGGAAAACTCCCCCCATTATCTTTTCACCCTTGTCGCCTCACTTTGAAACCTTTATAAAACGTAATTGAAGTCCTATTGGGTATGAGCTCCCTGCACAAAATGGAGTATATGTGGAATGTATTTATTACTCAGGATCCTTCCTCAAGCTCTTTTTCTCATACATTGATAAATGTATTGGTGTCATTTCCTGCACTCACCCTGAGCAGGAAAACTTAATCAACTCTGCTTTCAATTACCATCATTTCCTTACCTTCATGTGGCCCATCTCTGATTCTTTCCTTGACGTTTCTGTCTCCATTCCTGGGGATACACTGCTGACCAACATTCACTATAAGCCCACTGATTCAGACAGCTACCTGAACTAAAATCCTCATGTCTCACTTACTCTGTCACAATTGTTCTAACAATGCAATGCTTCATATCTAGTACTTCTCCTCAACCAAAGATTTTCCCAATGATTGAGTGGGATCTTGACCATGTTCATACCATTTCCCACACTTCTGATTTCACCTCACCTCCTCCCTCTCAGGACAATGATAGGGTTCCCCAGTCCTCACTTTCCAACTGGCCAACCTCCATATTCCACAGCCTCCGCCATTCTCACTACCTCCAGTATGATGTCACTGCCAAACACATCTTCCCCTTCCCTCTTTCAGCATTCCAAAGGGACAGTTCCCTCCATGACACCGTAGTCCCCAACTTTATCATTCCCAAAACCCACTTCTTTTCCCACAAAATGCAAGAGTTATAACACCTACTCTTTTACCTCTTCCATTCTCACCATCCAAGTCCTTCCAGGTTCAATAATAATTCACTTGTATTTCTTTCAATTTGATATACTATATTCACTTCTCACAATCCAATCCAATGGAGCAGCGCCGTGGCACAGTGGTTAGCATTCACAGCATCAGGGACCCAGGTTTGATTCCCGGCATGGGTCTCTGTTGATGCGGAGTTTGCATGTTCTTCCCGTGCGTGCGTGGGTATCCTCTGGGTGCTCCGGTTTCCTGCCACAGTCTGAAAGACGTGCAGGTTAGGTATATTGGCCATGCTGAATTCTCCCTCAGTGTACCTGAACAGGTGCCAGGGTTTGGTGACTAGGGGGTTTTCACAGTAACTTCATTGTAATGTTAATGTAATCATACTTATGAGACTCATAAATTAACTTTATAAATCTTTTCGATACAAAGTTCTGTGGAATATCCCAATTCAGTCTGCAAGCATGACCCTCAGCTTTGGGTTGCTTGTCATTTCAATTCTTTGCTTCACTCCCACCCTGAGTTTTCTTTCCTCAGTCTATACTGTTTCAAGCTCATTAACAGCACTTCATTTTTCATCCAGGCAATTAAAGCCTTCAGAATCAACATAGAATTCAAAGATTTCAGATCATAACCTCTGGTCTTTTTTGGTAGAGCCTTTGTTGTGAATCTGCTTTCCCATTTGCAGCTCCTCTAGACACATCAGGGATGATTATCGTTTATTTTTTGCCCCCTTTCACTTTTAACTATCATCTCTTTTGTCATTCAATCTCTCCTATCTTCCATCCGATCACAGACTTTCCAATTTGTTCTTTCTTCTCGTCCCCACCTTTCCCTGCCTTGCTTCAAAGATGTTACATCTTGAAGCACCCAAAGTTCTGATGGAGAATCAGTGACCTGAAACATTTGGCGGAATTTTCCACTCCAGGACTAAGTCCCGTGGTAAGGGTGAAAACCTGGAATGCTTCCTGCCACACAAATTGGTAAGAACTTGCATCTTATCACACACTGCCAGTCATGTTATTTATACCACTGGGGAGTTCCCAGCATTATTTGCAGCAGGGCAGGTTGGATGACACACCCAAGTTTTTTTTAAACATCCATTCAAGGGATGTGGGCTTCAGTGACTGGCCAGCATTTATTGCCCATCCCTAATAACCCTTGAAAAGATGGTGATAAGCTGCCTTTTTGAACCACTGCAGTCCATGTGACATAGATACACCTAGAGTTATTAGGGAAGGAGTTCCAGGATTTTGACCCAGTGATAGTGGTGGAATGGTGATATATTTTCAGGATGGTAGGTGAGTGACTTGGAGGGGAACTTTCAGGTGGTGGTGTTCTCATGTGTCTGTTGCCTTTGTCCTTGTAGATGGTAGTGACTGTGGGTTTGGAAGATGTTGCGTAAGGAGTGAGTTCCTACAGTATACCTTGTAGATGATAGACATTGTTGCCACTGTCTGTCAGTAATGGAGGAAGTGAATATTTGTGGATGTGGTGCCAATCAAGCAGGTTGCTTTGTTCTGGATGATGTCTTCAGTGTTATTGGAGCTGCACTCATCCAGGAAAAGGGAGAATATTCCATCACACTCCTGACTTTAGCTCAATGCAGTGGAAGCCAGGAGAGGCATCCTTTATCCAGAGGATGGAAGGAGGAGACCAAGCTGTCAAACCAATCTTGCAAGGGAACAAGTCTTCAGGAAAGTCAGTGTCCAGGGATTCCACAAGGAGACTGACTCCAATACTGACATCATTTGAATGAACTCATCTGCTCCACCATGATATGTGAATCCTCAACTGCTTACACTCACCTCGCTGAATGGTAGAGGGAGTAGGGCCACAGTGGCAATGGGTACCATCCTTGCGGCCTATGTATAAAAGATGGTGATAAAAGAGCTACTTAATGTGATAAGATGATGCCTCATACTCCCACTGCAGTCCATCTAGTCTGTAGTTGGAGAAACCATCATGGGTTCCTGACATTTCCACTCAGGCAGCTCAGGTGATTCGGGGTTGAGGGCACTAACAAGCATCGCTAATAACATGCCTCTGGAGTCTCATCCTTCTCCTTGAAAGGGCTCACCACTCTGGAGGGTGCTGCCCCAACAATCACATTCCACTCAATCCAATTGGTCCACAACCCAGAAGAAAGAAGCCCTCCTATGCCTCACCAATTACCCGAAAATCCATGGGTGGAATTTTCCCTCCCATGACTAAGTTCCTTGGTGGAAGTGAAGGGGGAATATTTCTTGCCACAGATGCAACCTCAACCTCATTAATTATGCAATGGGGAGATTCTCCTGACATTTTGCACAGGGTCATCACTGGGTGCCATATTTAAAAGGTGACCTGACAGCAGCTTATCCACCATATGGATTGAGGAAATGGCCAGAGAATGATAAGGAGTTCAGGTACCCAAGTTCAGCAATACCTCTCTGGGCATCCTCCTTCATTAAGCGGAGGCTTGGAGGGCCAACCTTTTTTCAGTGGATGGAAGGAGAAGGTCAAGTAAGGGTATGAAACCTGCTCGGGTGCAAGTCTCATAGAAAATAGAAAATAGGGGTATAGGCCATTCGGCCCTTCAAACCTGCCCTGCCATTCATCATGATCATCCAACTCAGTAACCTGTTCCCATTTTTCCCTTATCCTTTGATCTCTTAGCCTCAAAAGCTGTATCTAACTCCTTCTTGAAAACATGCAAGCTGGAATTTCATAAAAAAAATTCTAAGTGCTGAATACGTGAGAAAACAGGAGAGTTTCAGACTCATTTTTTGGGTGAATTTTAAAAAGCAATCTCATGGCACTTAAAATATCAAGATGTGATTCTCGGCTGTTGGGGGGATGGGGGGTTGGAGTCTAATCTCACCAGTAAAGCCAGCTGCTGAGTCCTGTGGGTGCCATTCTGCAGGTGCCCCAATCTCACAGTGTACTAGGAGAATGCCTATCAAACCCCCCACGGACATTGGGACCCACCACCGATCACTCCTTGTGCCAGTCTCCCCCACCAACGATTTCTAACGCTGCAATGTTCCCTCCACCACCCCAATCGCACCAATCAACACCCCCCTTGCAGAGTTCCCGCTTCCCTCTCCACCTTTCCTATGAAGCTTCCACCTGCCTCCCCCATCATGGTCCCACCTCCCTCAGGCCCCAGCCCTTGGCATTACTAGGATGCCAGTGTGTCTCTTGGGCAGTGCCAGGCTGGCACTGTCCAAGGGTCACTGCTCAGCCCTATCCCCAACAACCTGGGGGGCTTCAGTAGCCTCCAGTCATACCATTGAGGCTATTGTGTTTGGTCCCTGTTGGTGGAACCATATGTGATGGTCGCTAGTGAGGACTTCAGCTGATGAGGAGGTAAGTTCAAGTGTGCCTGGACAACAGCATGTAAGACTCACTAATGACAATATTGAAATCAGCTTCAAGCTCAGAAAGGGTGAAATCAATGCTGGTTAGATCACAAGAAGCAAAAATCCAGATGCAATCTTGATTTTTCGTCTCTCACCCAATCTTACTGGCTTGCCTCACTGATCGACCAGCAGGGTGAGCCGGTAAGATCGCAGTCACAATGTTTTGGCCTCAACCGTTTCCTGCGATAGAGAATTCCACAGGCTCACCACTCTCTGGGTGAACAACGTCTCTTCATCTTAGTCCTTAATGGTTTAGGCTGTATCCTTAGACTGTGACCCCTGGTCTTGCCATCAGGAACATCCTTTCTGTATCTACACTGTCTAGTCCTGTTAGAATCTTATAGGTTTCTGTGAGATACCACCTCACTCTTCTCAACTCTGGTGAATATAATCCTAAACAACTCAATATCTCCCCATTTTCAGTCCCACCATCTCAGGATTCAATTTGGTAAACCTTTGTTGCACTCCCTCTTAAGCAAGAACATTCTTCTTCAGATAAGGAAACCAAAACTGCACACACTATTCCAGGTATGGTCTCGCCAAGGCCCTATACGACTGCAGCAACGATGTAGAGATGCCAGCATTGGATGGGGGTAAACACAGTAAGAAGTCTCACAACACCAGGTTAGAGTCCAACCAGTTTAGTTGATTGTAATCCCACAAGCTTTCGGAAACAGTATTCCTTTGTCAGGTGTGTGCAAGGTTCTGATCAGAGAAGGGCATATAAAGTCACACAGTTTACAGAATACTGATTAGAATGCAAGTCTTTACAGCTAACCTGCTAATCAAGTCTTAAAGATGCAGACAATGTGAGTGGATATAGCATTAACATAGGTTAAAGAGATGTGTATTGTCTCCAAACAGAACAGTAAGTGAGATTTTACAAGCCCAGGCAAGCCATAGTGCGACATGAACTCAAGATCCCGGTTGAGGCCGTGCTCATGTGTGCGAAACTTGGCTATCAGTCTCTGCTCAGCGACTCTGTGCTGTCGTGTGTCGTGGAGGCCGCCTTGGAGAACGCTTATCCAAAGATCAGAGACCGAATGCCTGTGACCGCTGAAGTGTTCGCCAACAGGAAGGGAACCGTCTTGCCTGGTGATTGTTGAGCGATGTTCATTCATCCATTGTTGTAGCGTCTGCATGGTCTCCCCAATGTACCATGCTTCGGGACATCCTTTCCTGCAGTCTATCAGGTAGACAATGTGGACCGAGTTGCAAGACTATGTGCCGTGTACCTGGTAGATGGTGTTCTTACATGAGATGATGTCATCCATGTCGATGATCCAGCATATCTGCAGAGGTTGCTGTGGCAGGGTTTGTGTTGTGGTCACTGTTGTCCTGAAGGCTGGGTGGTTTGCTGTTTGAGGTTGTGTGATTGTTTGAAGGCAAGAAGTGGGGGTGTGGGGATGGCCCTGGCGAGATGTTCATCTTCATCAATGATGTGTTGAAGACTCCAGAGAAGATGTCGTAGCTTCTCCACTCCAGGGAAGTACTGGACGATGAAGGGTACTGTGTCCCATGTTTGTCTTCTGAGGAGGTCGGTGCGGTTTTTCGCTGTGGTGCGTCGGAACAGTCGATCGACGAGTTGAGCGCCATATCCCGTTCTTTCAACGTCTTGAGGTGTCTGTCGTGATCCTCCTCATCTGAGCAGATCCTGTGTATATGGAGGGCTTGTCTATAGGGGATGGCTTCTTTAACACGTTTAGAGTGGAAGGTGGAGAAGTGGAGAATCGTGAGGTTATCTGTGGGCTTGCGGTACAGTGAGGTGCTGAGGTGATGGAGATGCGTGTGTCCAAGAATGCCACCAATTCCAGAGAATAGTCCATGGTGAGGCTGATGATGGGATGGTACTTAGATTTTGCATGTGGTTGCATGGGTGTATGATTGTTAATGTTATAACAATTTTGTAAATGTAAGTTTGATATGGTTTATTTGCAATTCACTGTCCTTAAGGCTCTGCCCTCCACCTCCCACCCAGAATTCTGCATGTGCAGGGAAGTCCTTGTGAGCCACATGCAAAGAGCCTCTCATACACACAGTCTTCACCCTTCACATGCTCATCTGTTCCAATTCCTTAGCATTGTATGTACAACATGCTGCAGTCCCCTTCAGTTGTCCAATTGAATAGCGGCACAGTGCTTGGGACCCGGGTTCAATTCCCAGCTTGGGTCACTGTGTGTGCTGTTTGCATGTTCTCCCCATGTCTGCGTAGGTTTCCTCCAGACAGTCTGGTTTCCTTCCACAGCCCAAAGATGTGTAGGTTGTTATGTGAATTAACCATATGAAATTGTCCCTCAGTGTACCTGAACAAGTGCCAGAATGTGTGGCTAGGGGATTTTCACAGTAATTTCATTGCGGTGCTAATGTAAGACTACTTGTGAGTAATAAATAAACTTTTACTTTATTCTTTTTGAAATGACCTGCACACCTGCCCACTAGCAATGACCCAGTTCCTGCAATACTTCCACTGTTATGAGCAGCCATGGTTGTTGTAAACTTCAGCCAAATACCTTTACATCTCCTTCCGTGACCACTACCCTCCCACCCATATAACCATTTATCCATTCAGATGTAACATCTGGCTTTTCAGTAGCCAATGCACACCCATCACCATCCATCCTATGCAGGCGAATATTGATATCTCTTACCTTCCCAAGGCACCCACTGCTATGACAGTAATATGCATCTACACATTTTGCTGACCCCTAATAATAATATGGATTTTCCCTTCCATATCCTTCACCTGTCATCACTAAACCCTCACTCTCCCTGCTCCCACTATCCTCTTTAGCTCTCACCCTCCCTACCACTCATTTCAAGTATGCCCCGCAAGATGCATCAATTGACAGCATAAAATCTTCCTTCTGAACCCCTTTCTGCCTATGCCTGTTTACACCTACACAACTGCTTCCCCCAACCTACTCTCAAACATAGCCTCTCCCACCCTCTCACTCCATACCCTCAACCATCCCACAACCCCTGCAGCATCTCTCATTCCCCTACACCACCACACCCACCCCTTCATTCCTCTCTTCCCCATCTAATGTCACCCCCAACCCAGACCATCAATACCTCCTGCAGCACCCACCTTCTGCAGTGAGAATATGCACACAATTGACACTCCACTCACCCACTGCTGCAAGTGATGTTCCAAGGCCCATGGCTGCTGGAAGCCTCCATTCCAATTTCTATATGTTGCCCCAAGCCTTCTTCAGCTAAGTGTTTATACCAAGTTGGTCCAGATGTGCTCTGGCCTGCTGTGAAATTCCACTGGCAGTGCAAATGTTTGGGTGAATGTTTTTTAGTGAGATACCCTTTTCCATCCCATTAACAAGGCACCAAATGGATTGATGCTAGATTCTAGTGGAAGTAGCGACCTACTATGATGGGCAGGAGCTAATGTGCTGTCATTTTACACCAGTAGGAAAAAGATGTTTCAATTCCCACCGCAATACACCCTCCCCCATTAAAGCTGCCATATGGGAGCTGAAAATTTCATCCATTAACTCAGTTTTCTCTGTCTACTGATGCTGCCATCCCTGCTGCGTATTTCTAGCATTTTCTGTCTTTTGGAGGAGGAGACTAGTACTAACGCTGAAATTTAGTTGTATTCGCAAGGAAAAACGAAGGGGACTTCATTATATTTCATCCTTTTGTATTTGAGCAAGGAATTCATAGTATAGAGATACTGGATGCCTGAAACGGAATGCTTTCCTATTTTTCAGCATTAACATCCCATACCCTAAATCTGGGCACAATTTGAATTTCATCTCATCTCAGTGACGGAAAATACATAAAACATATTTAACTTTGCTCAAAGCTACATTATACAAAAACCAATAATGCTTTTGAAGCTTTTTTAATACAATAGCACAGGCTAATAAAATGACATGTTCAGAACGTCAAGTCATAATTTGTCATCAAAACTGGGTGGCTATTTTCCCCCAAAAATGAGCATCTAAAGTGTATTAATTTTCAAAATTCAAATGTTAAAATAAAAATAGATTTGTGAAAAAGTGATTACATATCTTACTTCAACTGAAAGTTCACCATTGTCCAGTGATTTCAACAGACCCCAAATAAAATATTGAATGTAGGGCCTGTGGTCCATTTATAAAAGAAAAATTAGGCTAACCCACAAACAAAATGCAATAAAGATTAAAAGATTAAGCCTGAATGATTTGAACGGTACCGCTGGTTAGCTCACTTCAAATATTCACAAACATCTCAAATCAATATTTGACATAAGAGAACCACATAGTTTGTCAGAAGGTAACATACTTGTTTTGCACTTTTTAAAAATACAGTACTTGTTGACCATGTACTGCAATAAATCTTACATGTGACCCAACCTTTAGTGGAATCACACTTCTGTGGCACTTGAAAGCACATGCTCCATAAAGAGGAACTGGAATGTTACTGTAAAGTTACTGTTAACTGCTACTTTGAAATACTATAGTAAGACTGAATTATACAACACCACCTGCAGCAGCTATATAATTTACAAAGTTTTTCACAAAAATGAGCTACCTATTAATAGATATGAAAGGGAAGGTTGCTTGAATGTGTATTTTCTGGCTTTATTTTAAACAATGATATTGCATTCAAATTAACCAAAACCAAACAGATTTTCTTCATTCTTTATTAATTAAATAAAAACCAACATAACTAGTACTACTTTGGAACTGTAGGACAATATAAAATTAATAGAGGCTTGTTTTTTTCATGATCCGCAAAAATTCTTGTTCATTTATCTCACCGTCGCCATCACGGTCAGCTTCATCAATCATTTCCTGTTTATAAATAGAAAATCAACATATGACTTGAAGTGGCATTTCTTCCTATATGAGCATAAAACCGTAAACCTATTTGAAAAATATATTTTTAAAAACCTTTCCCCAGAACAGTATATGCCTATACTAGCAGATTGCCAATGGTTTTGCTCGCAGTGAACGTGAGTATTTGTTGCTTTGTGGCAGGATGTAACATAATAGGCCAGATGTTGCTGGACTGAAGATCTTGTGGTATATTACTGCGTGGTACTAAGACTTTTTCCTATGTCTCAGCTCAAGTTTTTGTGCTATAACTTGCTTGAAATGTAAGCTCATAAAGGTTTTGCAAGAGCAAAGTAACATCTGGGACCTGAATGAATGATGGGACTAAAGGTTACCTAATCTCTAACCAATGAGATTTAAGGATGAAGAAAGAAACATCAGACTGAGGGAAAAGGGTGAATTATAGATGCTAGAAGAGAAATATAGAGGAAAAGAAAAATTGGATTAAGAGAAAGAAAATATGTAGAAAGGAGAAAAGTACATTTTAAAAATGTCTAACAGTAACTGCATTCAGGAATGACATTGAATAGTTTTAAATTGTTCCCTTTTGGGTCAGTGACGTTTATTGAGATTGCATTATCAATTGTAAAGGGGAGGAGGGTAACCCCCTGTGAAGCCCTCTTGGCACTGACTTCTTGTCCAACTCTACCCTCAACCTCAGGGTTTACAAGTACCTCCGTGGCCCAGCATGGCCATCATGACTGGCTTTCACTTTTGAAAACTAGTCATGGTTTGCACCACCATGCAACAAACCATTTAATAATATTAAAATTACGTTAATGTATTGAAATCATCACATCACCATTTCTCAGTATGAGATCCCACCGGTGCAAATTCCATTTTTGTCTGCTCACAAGATTTAGCAAGTGTTATGCTAATGGGGCCGTTTGATCACGACATAGTCTCAAGTCAGGATGTTGTGTGACATGGAGGGGAGCTTGCAAATGGTTTTCTCATATTTTAGCTGGTTGAGGTTGTGGGTTTGGAAACTGGTGTAGAATTAGCCTTGGTGAGGTGCCACAGTAATCTTGTGGAGGGTTCACACTGCTGCCGCTATGTTTCAGTTGACGGATGGGGTTTCAATCAAGTGAGCTGCTGTGTTCTGGATGATGTTGAGCATTGTTGGAGCCGCATACTTCCAAGCAAATGGAGAAAATGCTATTGTCCTTTTATTGATGGTAGACAAGCTTCTGGCGTCAGGAATTGGGTTACTCATCTCAGAATTCCCACTGTCTGGCCAACTCTTAAGAACATAAGAACTCACAGCAGGAGTAGGCCATCTGGCCCTCAAGCCTGCTCTGCCATTCAATACGATCATGGCTGATCTTTTTGTGGGCTCAGCTCCACTTACTCGCCCACTCACCATAACCCTTAATTTCTTTACTGTTCAAAAATCTATCCTTGCCTTAAAAACATTCAATGAGGTAGCCTCAATTGCTTCACTGGGCAGGGAATTCCACAGATTCACAACCCTTTTCCTCCTCAACTTAGTCTTAAATCTGATCCTCCTTATTTTGAGGCCATGCCCCCGAGTTCTAGTTTCACCTACCAGTAGAAACAACTTCCCTGCTTCAATCTTATCTATTCCCTTCACAACCTCTTGTAACTACAATATTTATACAGCTGGTCTAGTTCAGTTTCTGGTCAATGGTAAGCCTCAGAATATTCATAGTGAGGAATTCAGCAACAGTAATGTCAAGGGAAGATGATCATATTCCCTCTCGTTGGAAATGGCCATTTCCTGGCATTTTTGTGGTGACTTGCTACTTATCGGCTCAAGCCTAAAATGTTGTCCAGATCTTGCTAAATATGGATATGGATCACTTCAGTATCTGAGGAGCTGCAAATGGTATTGAACATTGTGCCATCTCCACAGAACACCCCCATTTTTGAAGGGATGGTCATTGCTGAAAAAACTGAAGATGATAGAACTTGTGCAGCCAATTTTTGGAGCTAAAATTGTTGGCATCCTTCAGTAACGACCAAATTTGTAATAGATAAAGATAATTTCCCCTGATTTCCATTTACTTCAGTTTCACTAAGGCTCCTTATTGCCACACAAGTCAAATGTGCCTTTATGACAAGGGCCATCACTCTCACCTCTCCTCTTGAGTTCCGATCTTTTGTCTATGATTGGACCTTGTAATGAAGTCAGGAACCAAGTGGTCTGGGCAGAACCCAAACTAAGCTGTTTTGCAAGTGTTGTGTGATAGCACCTTCCATCATTTTGCTGATGATCGAGGGGAGGCTAATGGGGCAGTAATTATCTAATTGGATTAGTGCTGCTTTTTGTGGACATAATAACTGGGAAGTTTTCCACATTGTCAGGTACATGCCAGTGGTGTATTAGTGAATTATTGTTGTGAGGAGAATCTGAGCATTAGTTATCAGTGAATTTTAGTGCATTACCATTGGTTACTGATGGATTAAAACCCTAAGACATGGGAGCCGAAATTAGGCCACTCAGCCCATCAAGTCTGCTCCACCATTCAATCATGGCTGATATTTTTCTCATCCATATAACCCCTGATCCTCTTATCAATCAAGAACCTATCTCTGTCTTAAACTCACTCAATAAACTGGCCTCCTGGATTAAGTGTTCAACCACCTCCAGTTCCCCCCCACCTTACGAATCTCTCCCAACTTTTAGTTTATTCTTTTCCTGTTTATTCAGTTTCCTTTAATTGTCTGCTTTGGGATGGCCTCCTAGTTCTTGGAATTTAATACAGCAACTGGCACAAAATAATGAACAAAAATATTCCACTAATGGACCTGATCAGTAGAAGATAAACAATCACATTTTAGATATCATATGATTAGATCTCTAGGAATACCTTCAAACAAAATTAGCAACACTGTTCAGGTGAAGCATATCTGTCCTATACATATTACTCCTGTCACAGAACTTGTCCCAATGTCCAGAAATTTGAGTTTTTCCTTGCACCATTTCTCCAGCCATGTATTCCTTACTTTACTATTCCTGTACTGAATAATACATGAAACTGGGAGTAATCCTCAGATTATTAGCCTCAAGGTCCTCTTAATTTTATCCCTTAATTCGTCCTTCCGAATGGCTTCATTATGAATGAATTTCTTGCTGTTTTCCCTTCTCTCTCGAAAATAATTTGTACTTATTTCATTACATTTTTACAGTAACCTTGAGATCAACACACAATATTGATTTCTGCACTGTGGTTAAATAATAACCTGTCAATGCTTTTCACCATGAAATCCTCAGTTGCTAACATTTTTGCATTTCATACCTGCTCTCTCCCTCATCAACCACTCAATAGTGCTATGGTATTGCTCGTGGTTGCTTTCTTTCATGTTATCGCCAGCAGAATTATTCAGAATTCTTTATTTGCATGTCAGTTCAACATTCTCAAAAAATTTCTATATTGCTCCCAGTGTCCGCCCTTGCTTATTTTCAACAGCTCACTCAGACTACCTCTGTATATACATGATCCCAGGAACTCTTTAGCCTCACAGACAAGGTCCTATAAATACAAACACGAGGCTGCAAGGAGAAAACGTCTTGAGGCTGGTTTATGAAATTTTTGAAGGTGGCAGGACAGGTTATCAATTTGTTTGTAGCAAACAAAGCAGATAGGATTCTGGGCTTTATATAGAGAGGAAAATGTACAAAAAGACAGGAAAACATTAGTTTTGTCCCAGCTGCAGGACTGTGTGCAAATCTGGTCACCAAACTCTAGGAAGGATGTGACTACTTTGGAAAGCATAGGGAAATAATTTAGTAAAATAGTTATATGGATAAGGGACTGCAATTAGGTGGAAAGAAGCTAGAGTTGTTCTCCAGAAAAATAAAAAAAGGTGCAAAATTGCAGAGCTCTGAGATACAGAGGGATGTGGGTATCCTGGTGCATGAATGACAAAAGGCTAGTATACAGATAGAACAAGTAATTAGGCAACCAATAGAATATTGTTGTTTATTATGAGGAAAATTGATTATGAAAGTAGGGAGGTTATGCTTCAGTTGTACAGGACATTGTTGAGACCACATCTGGAATATTTAAGGAAAGATGTAAATACACTATAAACAATTCAGAGAAGGTTTACTTGGAATACCAGGAATGGGAAAGTTGTCTTTCGAGGAAAGGTTGGAGAGATTATGTTTGTATCCACCAGAGTTTATAAAAGTAAGAGGCAACTTGATTGAAACCTTTAAGATCCTGAGGGGTACTGACAAGGTGAATGTGAAGAGAATTTTTCTTCTTGTTGGAAAATCTAGAACTAGGGGTCACTGTTTAACAGCTCATTTAAGACAGAGGTGAGGAAAAATTTTCTCTCTGAGGGTTGTAAATTTCTGAAACTCTGCTCTACAAAATGCAGTGGAAGCAGAATGTTGGAATATTTTTAAACACAGAGCCAGATAGATTCTTGACTAAAAAGGGGGTGAAAAATTATTGGGTGTGGGAAGGAATGCATGGTTGAGGTTACAATCAGATCTGTCATGATCTTATTGAGTGACAGAGCAGGCTCAAGGGGCCAAATGGCCACCTTCTGCTCCTAATTTATATGTTCCTTAGAGAAGGCCAAGAAGCGATCTTTTAAAGATGTTTAAAATCATGAAAGATTTACATACAGTAAACAAAATGAAAGGATTTCTAATGGCTAAAGTGTCAATAATTAGAGATCAGAAATTTAAGGTAATTGGCAAAAAAAAAGAAGCTACTTAAGGAAAAGCTTCAATTATTAAGTGTGTTTGGATTTGGAACACACTACCTGGTAGGGTGGTGGATACAGATTCAACAGTTGTTTTCAAAAAGGAATTGGATAAATATATGAATGAAAATAAAAGTCGCAAAGATATTGGAAAAAAGCGTGATTGGGATTAACTGGATTGCTCTTCGAAACAGCAGCACAGACTGGATGGGCAAAATGGCCTTCCTCTATGCTGCACTTTTTTTTAACGAAGACCATGAGTTTGAAAAAGTGAACACAAAATACAAAGCTAAAATGGAATCATGGTGCAATACATTGGTGCACTGTGAATAAAATGACAGGATGTGGGTTACTAACCACAATTCCCCAAACAGTGAACTTTAGCTTACCAATAGCTAACTAAAACAAATAATGATTGCAGAACAGTTAAGCAGCAGAGTGGGGGAGGGGAAGGATGAGTGGGGAATTAAAGAAAGTAAATGCCGCCACCTATTTATGACTAATGCAATTACAGGAGCTGTAATGTACAGGAGGTGTTCATGTGAGAAAAAAGTCACTCCAGAGAACTCATTGCTTATCTGCTGCAACGTAATATTCATAATAAAACCGATTTAAAAAACAATTGAGTGCAAGAGAAGGAACCGCAGGAATAAGCACTAAAAGAGAAAGAGAGAGTGAGTTTAGGATAAAAAAAAAGAAACAAATGGAAAGAAGACATAGTGAAAGGAAAGAGGTGAAAAAAGGGAAAAGACATAGCAAAAGCAATCAAAGAATATCATTGGGAAAACAATGGTAAGAAAATGAATGCTGCTAGATAAACAAGAAAAGGGTGAAAGAAAGAGAGGCGAGGCAAAAAATACAGCAAAATAATGAAGGGAATAAAGAGGGGAAAGAAAGGGAGAAAATAAAATTAATAAAAGAAAGAAAGAGTGAGCAAAAGAAAGCGAGTGATGAGAAAGAAAGTAGTGAAAAATAAGAATAAACCAAAAGTGAAGGAACGGAATTGTAAAAAGAATGCTAGAGTGAGCAAAACCATGGGAGAAGCTATGCACAAGGAAGAAACAAAACAAAAGTGAGACTGAAAAGAGAGAAAGGGAGAATAGAGAAATGAGGCGAGCTTGTTAGAAAGTGGAAGAAATTATGAGAAAATTGAGCAAAAAGAGAAACATGTCATATTTAGATTCATGATGTGCCATATCTATATTAAGTCAGATTCCAGTGGTTCCTCCAGCCAAATACAATTGGTAGACATAAGCCAGCAAGCTCTGTTTTTGTATTACAACTTTCTTATCCACACCTGTAATTCTTCATCAGTTAGATTTTCACCCAGCTCTTTAGCAACTCTCTTAAGGTTTTTGAATGATATCTTGCCGGTGCCATCATCGTCAAACAACCGAAAGGCTTTCAAGATTTCTTCCTTGGAGTCTTTCTCACTCTGGGACAAAAGAAGTGATTTTAGAGATCCTTATTTAACTTTTCAGTATCATTAATATCTTGAATGCAATTCTTGGCAATCTAATGCACGTGTATCTGACATCTCACCATTTTCTGAGTCATCATAGCTAGGAAGTCATTGAAATCAATGCTACCAGATCCTTCCTTGTCAATGTCTGAAATCATCTTCCTTATTTCTTCCTTTTTAGGTTCAAATCCCAATGCACGCATAGCAACCTAAAAGAAAAGGTTAACATGTCATTCCATTCAACTTTATAACATGGACACGACTTAGATATAGAAAGACAGAAGGATGATTTTAAATGAAGAACAATGATATAAATGAACGTAAACATTTCATGTCTCCACTTTCAACATGGAAACAATTTGGTTTTTACAGAGCCAGAGTTTTACAATACAAAATGAGGCTCTTTGGCCTATCATGTCTGCACCCATCAAACATCTATATTCTAAACTTGTTTTCCTACACTTGCTCCAAAACCTTGTATGTCATGGTGTTTTAGGTGCTCTGAAATGCTTCTTAAATGTCATGAGTGTTCCAGCTTCTACTTATATGTTGTGAGGGTTCTCATCTCTACCACTCTTTTCAGGCAGCAAGTTCCAGATTTCCACCACCCTCTGAGTAAAAAAAGTTTTCTTTCAAATCCTCTCTTAAATCTATGCCCCCTGGTTACTGACCTCTCTACTAAGGGAAAATATCTCTTCCTGTCTATCTGATCTATAGTCTTCATAATTTTGTACACCTCGATGAGGTCCCCCTTCTCTGCTCTGAGGAAAGAACCCCAGCCTAACCAGCCTCTCTTCATATCTGAAACATTCCAGCGTAGGCAACATCTTGGTGCATCTCCTCTGTACCTTTCTAATACAATAACATCTTTCCTATAGTTTGGTGACCAGAACTGCACAGTACTCCAGCTGTGGCCTAATGAGCGCTTTATACAGCTCCATCATAACTTCCTTGCTTTTACATTCTATGCATCAGCTAATAAAGGCAAGTATTCCATATGCCTTCTTAATGACCTTATCCACCTGTTCTTCGTTCTTTCTAGGATTTTTGGACTCGCACCCAAAGATTCCTCTGATCCTCTGTACTTCCTAGCTTCCTATCTGTACTTCCCATTGTCTATTCCCTTGTTTTGTTAGTCCTGAAGCATAGAAATCAAATCCTTACAGTGCAGAAGGAGGCCATTCAGCCCACTGATTTTGCACCAACTCTCTGAAAGAGCATCTTATCCAAGCCCACCCCTCCCCCCGCCTCATTCCCTTTACGCTCCACACATACCCCATTAATCCCCCTAACCTACACATCTTAGGATACTAAGGGCAATTTAGCATGGCCAATTCATTTAACCTGTGCACTTTGAATTGTGGGAAGAAACCCATGCAGACATGGGGAGAATGTGCAAACTCCACACTATCATCCATGGCTAGAGTTGAACCTGGGTCCCTGGCACTGTGAGGCAACAGTGCTCACCACTGTGCCACCACCCTCCCAAAATGTATCATGTCATACTTTTCAGGGTGAAATTCCATTTGCCATTATTCTGCCTATTTGCCCAACCTGCTACATCATCTTGTAATCCAAGGCTTCCTCCTCACTATTTACCACACCATCAATTTTCATGTCAATTGCAAACTTACTGATCATACCCCCATATTCACATCTAAATCATTAATGTACAAACAGCAAGGGACCCAGCACTGATCCCTGTGGCATACCACTGGATATAGACATCCAGTCTCAAAAACAAGACTCTGTCTCGTGCCACTAATGGGCATCTCCTGTAGCCGGTGGAGATTCGAAAATTAGTGTCAGAGACCTGCAATCTCCTCCTCTGTTTTACATAACAGTCTATGATACATAACTTGGGCCGGGGAATTTATCCACTTTTAAGCCTGCTAGAACTACTAACACCTCCCTCTCATTGCTAATCTATTCAACTACATCACAGCCTCTTTCCTGCTTTCTACACCTATATTGTTCTTCTCCATAGTGTACATAAATGCAAAATACTCTTTGAATACCTCACCTACATCTTTCAGCCCCATAGATATTGCACTTTGGTCACTAATGGAACCTACTCTTCCCCTGGTTACTCCAATACATTTATACGTTGGGACTTCCCTTTATTTTGCCCAACAGTGTTATTTCATGCTCTCTCTTCACTGTTGTAAATTATTTTTAAGTAGATCCTGCACTTTCTATACTCCTCTGGGACATCAACTGTTTTGACCCACTGCTTCCAGCACCTCCCCCCCCGCCCAACCAAATCTGCCATAAGCCTCCTTTTTTTCCCCCTTATCCAATGCTGTATATTTCCTGACATTCGGGGTTATCTGGACTTGTTAGTCCCAACTTTTACAGAAACATGTTGGCATTGAACAGTATTTGCTTTTTGAATTACTCTCACTGCTCTGATGTGGATCTTCCAACAAGTAGTTATTCCCAGTCCACTTTGGCAAAATCCTGACTCATGTTATTAAATTCCAACCTAGTACAGAAATGTCAGCATCCTACACATTTGCATATTTTACAGTGTTGGATGCTGAACAGGAGACACCCAAGATAGTAAATATCAACTTTTGCTCAGTAACTAGTATTAGATTCTCTAGTTTGGGCACCTTTCTTTGCCATCCAAAAGACGGAAAAATAGAAACCTGTATTTATATAGCACCTTTCACAATATTAGGATGCCCAAAGCATCACAATGATATATTTTGGAAACATACGCCGCGATTCTTCTATCCTGCCGCACTAATTTTTTAGCGCAGCGGACCAGGAGAATCGCACAGGGGGGTGATGCATGGGATTCGTGCAAGAGTTCACATCCTGCTAGTCTCGCAGCTTCAGATTTCTGGCGCGGCAGGGCTAGCATTTAAATGATATTTTAATATCTTTTAAATGCTATTAGGAGTCTCGAGATTGAATTCTCTGGGCCTCTCCCACCCTGCCAGAGTATTTCACTCCAGCGGGATTTACAGTAGTTCCTCACTTTCAGAGAACTAGTGGCCTGACTCTGTTGGAGTGAAGGGGGTCAATCGGGGCCCCAGGATGTTGGGCAGTGGCGGGGTGGTGCCCCTGGGCATGACACTGTGCCCTCTGGCACTGCCCATACCCAGGGCATGGGGCATATGAAAGCGATTGGTGGAGATTTTCTCATGAATTCTGCTCTTAGCATCTTTTGGGAACAAATTCACCCAAAGTAACTGTTGTAATGTTCCTTTCCTTACATCAGTCAAAATACGTAGGTGCAGGGAGAGATTTATAGGCTTCTGTGAGCTGTTTTACCTTGCAAATACGACCCTGCATACCATTGTCCCTTTAGAAAAAAAAGAATTAATCACAGCCCAAGTCTGTTTTATGTTAAAGTTACAAACAGGGTTTAATTAGTTACATTTGCAGCACTGACCTAATGTGTGGCCCCGAGGATTATAAAACAAGGGTAAATACACAGATCAAGTTACTTTATAAAGTTTTAAAAGTTGAAAAAAATCTGATTTGTTTGATTTATAAAATACTGGGAGCCGGGGGGGGGGGGGGGGGGGGTGTGGATTCTTCGACCTCCCAGCCACGTGTTTGTCGACAGCGGGATGTACTGCACTGTTCACTGGTGGCGGGATTCTCTGGTCCCACTGCTGTCGATGGGATTTCCCATTGATGTCACCCCATGCTGCTGCGAAATTCATGGGACAAACGCGCTGCCAGCGGGACCGGAGAATCCTGCTGACATGAACAGATGGAAAATTCCCCCAAGTATTATTTTATTTAGTTATTAGAAATTATATTAAAATATATTAATTTACTTTTTAGCACATCAGCATGGTTAAGGGTGGTTTTTGGTCCAAGATTAACTTCAAGAATTAAGCACATAATCTCAAGTGACACTGTCGCACAATATTATCAAAACGCATTCCTTTCCTTAACACCGTAATGGATCATAAAAATCCATATCCATGATGGGGGGGGGGGGGGGGGGGGGGTTCCTGTGACCATGGTGGGGTTCCCTTTTTCAGATGGGGGCACCTTATGAAAACAGTGCACCTGCTCCTATTTTTTTTCTCTCAAAGTGTTCAAAGTATGACGGAAAAACCCAGCAAGGTAGCAGTCGGGCTGCCCTCTACTTTTCTGGCCAGAGACAAAACTTTGAAGAAAAACCAAAAATTCCACCCATCATTTGCCTACCAGTAATGTATTTACTATAAAATATTTAAAGATGCAACAAGACGCACTATAATTACAATTTTCTTTTCATGCAAACTTAAGTTTTAGATTGCTGTTTGCATGGATTTTTCAAAGAACGGCAAAGACTCTTCTAATTCTACCCCTAAGAATTTATATTTAAAAAATAAAATGTAGCATAACATTTATGTTGGTATTATTTAAAAATACCTTGATTTCCTTTACATCAATAGTACCCGAACCATCAGTATCAAACAAATCAAAAGCCTCCCGGATTTCTTGCTTTTGTTCCTCTGTTAAATCAGGTCTTGGTCCAGATTTTTTGCGCTGTGAAGTTCCAATGCCACTTTTCCTGAAGCTTGCTGCCTAAAGAAGGATTAAAAATTTCTTAAGGTGATTGACATATACATTTATATGGTTAATGTTTGTGCAAACAGTGCTCACTCCACCCTATTTAATAGAACCACAGAGGTTTATAGTACAGAAGAAGGCCACTTAGTCCATTACGTCTCTGCTATCTCTTTCCCAGAACAATCCAAATCAGTTATTTTTCACTAGTCCCTCCCCAAAATTTCATTTTCTCAAATTTAAAAATATGGCACAAAGCATTCCTCGTCCCAACAATTGCAGCAAAAAAACATTTCTATTAAACTCTCCTGCTTTGTGATTCTTTAAATTGATGAACCCTCATAAGACTCCTCAAAGAGGACTTCATACTTCACTGTTGATTTTATCTGAATTCTTAATAATTTTACAACTATGTTAAATTTTCTTTTAGTCTTTGCTACTCCAGTTGAAATAGTCCCAATATCCCAAAACTCTGCTTACAACTTGGGTTTGCCAATGCTCATCATGTATTTTTTGGTACTGTTCTCTTCAAGTATTGTTAATGGATAGAATTTTGCACTTGAGACTAAAGGCAGAATTCACTCATTTTGAGACTAAGTGTGGTGGCAGGCAGCTCTGGTGATGCCTTTGCTGCTGACCAGAACATCAGATCCTGAACCAGGTTCAGCACTTCAAGGCTCATTAATTATGCATTAGAGAGTTACCTGCCGACTTTTCTGGTGGGCTCGCAACTCACCTGCTTGCCTTCAGTTGACGGGTTTGAAGATCCCAGCGCTGTATTAACCAGTCCAGCACATTCATATCACTCTTTCCAGCCCACCCATCTTCAGTGGACTGTGCAGGGTGTCAGAAAGCCAGGCAGAAAAGGCTAGCAGCCTCAAAAAGTCATCTGTTCCTGATTCAAACACCACCGCCGCTCGTCCCTCCCCCCACATCACCTGTGAGGTGCCCTTAACCCACTTGGACCTCCAACTATTGCATCTGAAGTTTTTGTTCATCTCCTTATAGTAATCAAGGTGGTATTCCTTTGACTCTCTTGTTTGTGAACTTTTCATGCAGTCTCATCAGGGTCCAGCTTCCCTCCCATCAGCCCCTCCTCTGTCTTCCATTGGTCATTTTCTGCGTCACCTCTTTGCCCTTCTGCATGCCATTGTGAGTCCTCGTTCTTTCCAGCACCAGCTCCAAGCATAGCTCTCCTTCCACAATGCCTTAACCACACACCTTGCACTTTACCCTCGGTCGGTTTGATACCGATGTAAATTTCAACTGATGTGACACAAGATTGGATACCTGATGGGATGCTGACAGTCAGCTCTTTTATTTCCATTCACGAGATGCAGGTGCCATTTGCACCACCTGCCAGCAGGAATAGTGATCCGCCATTGGCAGAATTGCAACACGATTCTACATTAGCGGGTTTCTGACCTTTTGGCTCCTGCCAGATTTACCATACCCACCTGCCACCAAATCTACCGCGGATTAGATGGGAGAATTCTGTCCTTGGTCTGGTGACCATAGGAAGTAGGACTGGAGTAGGCCATTTGGCCACTGAAGCTTGCTCTGCGATTCAATAGGATTATCACTGATCCGACTGACATTCATGTCCACTTTCCAGCCTTTTCCCTATAACCCTTTATTTCCTTATTGATCAAAAATCTATCTGAGCCTTAAATATACACAAGGAGTTGGATTTTCCAGCCGTTCTTGCCCCAAAACTGAAAAATCCTCCCCAAGGTCAACGGACCATATCATAGTCCACCCCTCACCCACTCTGATTCCCATGGCAGATGGAACAAGAAAATTCATCACAAGGACTCTGAGCTCACAGTTCTCTGCGGCAAGGAGATCCAAACATTCACAACCATCTGAGAGAGAAAATTCCTCCTCATTTCAGTGTTAAATTGATGCCCTTTTATTCTGAGACTATGCCCTCTGGTCCTAGAATCCCTTATGAGGAGAAGCATCCTCTTAGCATTTATCTTGTCAAGCCCCTTAAGAATCCTATATCTTTCAATGAGATTCCCTCTCATTCTTCTAAATGCTAAAGAGTTTCGTCCCAACCTGTTTAACCTTTCTTCACAAGACAAACCCTCCTACCTGGGATCATCCTAGTGAATCTTTTCTGGACTGCTTCTAATGAAATATCTTTCCTTAAATAAGAGAACCAAAACTGCTCATAGTACTCCAGATGTGGGAGATTATACAGCTTGCACATTCTGAAACTGTAAAATCCCACCCGAGGTCATCGGACCTTTCCATCATTCGTCCCTCACCCACTCTGAATCCCACGGTGGGCAGGACAATAAAATTCCAGCTATGGTCCCACCAGTAACTTGCACAGTGGCAGCAAGACTTCCCTCCTCTTGTACTTCAACCTGCTTGAAATAAGAGCCAACATTCCATTACCCTTCCTGATTATTTATTGCAGTTGTGTGCTAGCTTTGCTAGTACCCCCAAGTCCCTTTGTGTAGTTTTTCTCCATTTAAATAATCGTTATTTTGATCTCCCTTTCAAAATGACCAACTTCACATTTTCCCACATTATACTCCATTTACCCATTCACTAAACCTAGAAATATCTTTGTAAACTGTTTGCATCCCTCTTGCAACTTGTCTTTCCACTTATTTTTGTGTAATCTGCAAATTTGGCTACAGTACATCTGCTTCCTGACTCCACGTTACTTCTATTGTGGACAAAGTTTTGGGAAGAATTATAAGTGATAGGACTCATAAGCATCTAGAAAGGAATAATTTGATTAGGAATAGCCAGCATGGTTTTGTGAAGGGGAGGTTGTGCCTCACAAACCTTATTGAGTTCTTTAAGAAGGTGACCAAAGCGGTGGGTGAGGGTAAAGGAGTTGATGTGGTGTACATGGATTTCAGTAAAGCGTTTGATAAGGGTCCCCACGGTAAGCTATTGCAGAAGATACAGAAGCACTGGATTAAGGGTGATTTAGCAGTTTGGATCAGAAATTGGCTAGCTGCAAGAAGACAGAGGGTGGCGATTGATGGGAAATGTTCATCCTGGAGTTCAGTTACAAGTGGTGTACTGCAAGGATCTGTTTTGGGGTCACTGCTGTTTGTCATTTTTATAAATGATGTGGATGAGGGCATGGAAGGATGGATTAGCAAATTAGTGGATGACACTAAAGTCGGTGGAGTTGTGGACAGTGTGGAAGGATGTTGCAGGCTACAGAGGGATATAGATAAGCGGCAGAGCTGGGCTGAGAGATGGCAAATGGAGTTTAATGCGGATAAGTGTGAAGTGATTCACTTTGGAAGAAGTAACAGGAATACAGAATACTGGGCTAATGGTAAGTTACTTGGTAGTGTGGATGAACAGAGAGATCTCGGTGTCCATGTGCATAGATCCCTGAAAGTTGGCACCCAAGTTGACAGGGCTGTTAAGAAGGCATACAGTGTATTAGCTTTTATTGATAGAGGGATTGAGTTTAGGAGCCATGAGGTCATGTCGCAGCTGTACAAAACTCTGGTGCGGCTGCACTTGGAGTATTGCATACAGTTCTGGTCATCGCATTATAGGAAGGACATGGAAGCATTGGAAAGGGTGCAGAAGAGATTTACCAGGATGTTGCCTGGTATGGTGGGAAGGTCTTATGAGGAAAGGCTGAGGGACTTGAGGCTGTTTTCATTAGAGAGAAGGTTAAGAGGTGACTTTATGTAAGATGATGAGAGGATTCGATAGGATGGACAGTGTGAACCTTTTTTCTTGGATGGAGATTGCTAGCACGAGGGGGTGTAGCTTTAAATTGAGGATGATAGATATAGGATAGATGTCAGAGGTAGGTTCTTTACTCAGAGTAGTAAGAGCATGGAATGCCCTGCCTGCAACAGTAGTGGATTCGCCAATATTAAAGGGCATTTAAATGGTCATTAGATAAACATATGGATGATATTGGAATAGTGTAGGTTAGATGGGCTTTAGATTGGTTTCACAGGTCAGTGTAACAGCGAGGGCTGAAGGGCCTGTACTGTGCTGTAATGTTCTAAGTCATTATATATATTGTAAACAAAATAGTGTGGTTCCAGCGCTGATCCCTGTGGAACCCTACTTGTTACAGGTTGCCAAACTGAAAAAACACTTATTGCCCTCACTCACTGTTTCCTGTGCATTAGCCAATTCTCTGTACATGACGACACCACAGGCTCTTACCTTATGACTTAACCTTTTAAGAACATAAGAAATAGGAGCAGGAGTAGGCCATCTAGCCCTTCGAGCCTGCCCCGCCATTCAATAAGATCATGGCTGATCTGTCGCTGCTCAGTTCCACTTTCCCACCCTCTCCCCATAACCCTTAATCCCCTCTCTTATCAAAAATCCATCAACCCGCGTCTTAAAAATATTTAGCGAGGCAGCCTCCACCACTTCAACGGGCAGAGAATTCCAGAGATTCACCACCCTTTGAGGTATCTCATCAAATGCCTTCTGGAAGTCCAAATAGAACACGTCTACTGGTTCCCCTCTATTCACTTTGGTTGAAACTTCCTTTGAAAACTCAAATAAAGCGTGATTTCCCTTTCATGAAACCATGCTGACTATGCTTGATTAAATATGATTTTTCAAATGTGCTGCTATTATTTCCTTAATAATTGATTCCAACATGTTTCCAACAATAGATGTTAGTCTAATCTGCAGATAGTTACCCACTTTTTGCCTCTCTCCCTTTTCAAAAAGGGGTGGCTCACTGGGCGTTTTCCAATATTTTGGTGTTCTTCAGAATCTAAGAAATTTTGGAAAATTACTATCGATGCATCCACTATCTTCATAGCTACATCTTTTAGAATCCTGGGATGCAAGCCATCGGGGCCAGGGGATTTAGCTGCCTTTAGCTCCATTTATTTGTCTAATACTATTTTTCTAGTGATGATAGGGGTACTTAATTCCTCCCCTCTATTCTTTAGCGTCAATGGGATTTTTAAAGTAATTTCCACCATAAAGACTGATGCAAAATATCTGTTTCTATAGTCTTTGCAACTATCACTGACTTTTACCTCCTTATATGCTATTTCTTTCAACTTAATACTTTCCTTAACTTCCTCGGTTAGCCATGGTTGGGTTATCCCTCTCAGAATTTTTCCTCCTTACTGGGATATATTTTTGTTGAGAGTCATGAATTACCTCCTTAAATGTCTGTCACTACTTGCTTACTGTCCAACCCAATCAACATGAAAATCAAAATCACCCATAATTACAGATGGGATATTCAGATTATTCTCAACGGATGGTGAGCATGTATGATCTTCTGCTTTTCAGTTCATTAATTATGCATCAGTGAGGAACTTGACAAACTTTGCAGTGGGATAGGTAGTATATCACCTGCCCTGCTGTTACCTCACAGGGATGAAGGTCCTAGTGCCATAGTAAAATGGTACCCAGACGGACATTCACTCATTGCAGGCCAGAAGCTCTGTATTATTCCTTTGGAATCCTTGCATCCGCAATTTAAGATTGGAGAAGCTTGCAGGTGAGAGCAACGAGGTCCCAGGACATACAATTTTTGCTCATCTCTAAACAGCGCAGCTGACGATATATCTGTGCTTGACCCAAGCTCACCGTTGCAGCTGACGATATATCTGTGCTTGACCCAAGCTCACCGTTGCTGTGGTCCATGTTTGCCAGCTTCTGTCTTAATACAGGCCTTGCAGTCTCTTACTGCTTAGGCTTTTGCTTCTCCTGGCCCTGTACCAACTTGTGATGAGTCCTCCATCTCCTCATTTGGATGAGAACCATTACCAAAACAGGGTTGCCTGCAACCTACTTCATTGGTGCCTCAGTGGCTGAATGAATTATGTGATAAATTTAGTGTTCATATATCCTCCACAGGTTTCCCTCCACCTGAAAGGCAGCAGACTAACGCTAAGCTCTTCACCTGATCTCTGTCTAGCATTACATCCCATCCCATTCCTTCCAGGTAAAGGACATCTTGGAGGACCAGAGATGGATGTTCTTTCTACTCATTCATACATGAGTGTGTATGGAGATGTTGCTCTTTGACAAGGGTGATTAGAGCCATTTGCAGGAATCTCATGTAAACATTTTCCACTTGTCTCCACTATGTTTTGATCTCTTATAGAGACCACTGCCTCGAAAGCATAGAAGACAAATAATCCTATAATCAGCCATGACCATTCACCTGGGAGGATGGAAGTTTGGGAATTACAAGTTGGTTGTCCTTCACCAGCTGTGCCCCTTGAAGGTATCCACCTCCAGCCCTTCATCTCTGTTTCTGACTGCGGACGATGGCAAATGGCACAGAATGAATGGTAGCTCCATAACTTGCTGGGATCTCAATGTTATGAAACCCATGAGTCAGGAACCAACCTGCTGCAATGCAGCCTTCATCAACACAACTGAAGATATTTGACATCCAGTTGCTTCAAGGTTATTAGTGTCACTTTAGTCAGCTGTCTGTGCTGAATGTGAACTCCATTGGCCCCAAAAAGATTCTCCTTCCACTTCAAATTTCATATAGAGCACCTGTTTGTCAACTGCAGCCCTGAGAAAATGGGAATGCAAATTTTCAGACACACTACAAAGCCTTCTACCCTTCCATTAGCACCAACCTCCACCCATCATTAGACACCCATTCAATATCACCTTTCCTCTTCCTGATCCCAATAACCAGTCATCTGTACATACCATTCCTCTTCTCAGAGCCAGTACTGATTACTATCCCTAATCTCACCCTGCCCCTCCCATTATCCAAGTCTTGTCCCGTTCCCTGACCCACCCAATGATAACTTCACCTACCAGACTCACCCTGAACCCGCCACTCTATTGCAGCCTACTATCCCCTCTGACTTTGACTGTTCCATCCTGCCAACAGTACCCTGAGTTCTACTCCAGGACCTCACCAATCCTGCCCTCTAAGACTAGCTCTCCCTTCCCCGGGCACACACCCATCTTTCCCTGTCTAGCCTTGGAGCTGTCTGTGATACAAACACTTGAAATCTCGCAGAGACTCTCTGTCCATGTACCTAGATGCTACTGATGAAGTGAAACTCGCCAGGTGCATACTAGTGAAACAGACTACTTATTATCCATTATGGACACTAGATTTGGATCAGGAAAATACTAACTTTACTCCAAAAAGCAATTTGGAATAAACTCTTATACTAAAGCAAGCAAAATGCACAACTGAGTCCTTGTTAAAGTTGTTCAATATATTAGCAAAGAGCTACATTTCACTAATTGGAAATCTAAATGTGCATTTTCAATTAGAAAATAAAAACTAAGAAATAGACACTGTTCTTTGGTACGTAATTTCAATGCACAGTCACACAGCATAAGCTTAGGTTTTGAGTAGTAAGCCAAAATGTGTGGGAGTGTTTTGATGGTTGTCTGTGCTTTACATCCTTGACAACTGTTCAGTTATTTGCTAAAATGGTGTGTAACCTGTGAAAACACTAGCACAATGGAGCACTGACTCAATCAACTGGAATAAACCATACTATGCCAGAAGAAAGCAAGCTCAATCAATGATGAACAGCTCCAAAAGGGAATGATGGCAAACAGCAGACAACATCTAATCATGATCTGAATGGAGGACTGGGATGGATCGAGCATGTCTTATGAGAAACAACATTATCAGCCATCATTGCAATGAAGTCAATGCACCACTCTCAACTGATGGACACAAATTTAGAAGCTATGTCTGAAAAATTCATGCCAGAATTCCAAAATTTGATAAAAGACAAAGGCTGAAATATTACCAGACTTCTGGCAATGTGCTGGGAGGGGGAGGGAAGGTTGGCAAAAACATGTGGGAAGGTGCAAGTGGAGTGTGATGGAGGAGGTGTGTAACATACCAAAATCTTCCCATTTCCATGCCAATTTGCAACAATAGGAAAGACTGCAGGTGGCACTCGCCTAGAACCCATATGAGCCACTTAATGGCCAATTATCGACCACCTCCCACTTGCAGTGGTTTTTACCCCACGTTGACAGAGTGCAGTGCTGCGTGCAGCCTGTCCACTAAAACCTCACAGACTTCCAGCAGGCTCCGGGGTGGAGTGTAGACCATCTTTTTGTGCACTTCATAGCCAATTGACAGCAATGGCTGCCATCAGCAATACTGCCAGCTGTTTGTCATGATCCCCTCCACATATCCCCAACAATGGAGCCTAGCTGTCACTCACATCCCCCAACAATACTGATCACTCTTCGGTGGCACTACTGCTGGCTCTTTGATTAGACTGGCACCTTGGAGAAAATCTGTTATCCTTAATAGGAATGGCAGCCCTGACAGAGGCCAGTTAATTGATCACTGCCAGGAAAATCCTTCCCCAGGTCCCACTACTAGTCTACTTGGGGTCACCCCTTGCTTTCAATACTGGACTTCGGCCAACATGGCAAAAGTTTGACCAGAGTTAGAAGTCCCATTAAGAAACTTGGTAAATGTATGCTCAGTAAATAAATATATGCAATACATTTTAACTACTTGCATTGTGATCCTAAGTTTGAACTTTATTTGACCCTTCTTCAATCTGATTGGGGAAGGGGCTACATAATTGCTTGTCCTCTCCCATAAATTCCAAATCCAGGGCACCATGCTGAAATGGATTTCTAAATATTGGAAGTTTAGTGCAAAAGCCCAGGGAAAATCTACAGACAAATGTAAGTTTAACGAGTGGCTAATGTCATCTGCTCGCTGTTGACCACAAAATCCAAGTCCTTGTAATGGCAATCATCATTTTGAAGTCTACTTTTCTCTAACATGAATTCTCTCAGCTCTGTTCGCCTATCTTAATGACAAAGGTGCTTTAACCTTGAATTACATCCAATGGACCACTTCTACACCCTTTTCAAAGCTACAAAATCATCCACCACGATGAGAACACCAAAACCAACACAGTATTCCAAATGTGATTTGCTCAAACTATATCTCGCAACATCAAAAACTGTTGAGAGCACTGAACAGAGCAAAAACAATGGCCGTACCTTTCTCAGTGTGGCAATCTCGGTGCTTTGACATTCTTGACAGATGTAACCATGTTGTAATTACAAAGCCCCTGTCTCAACCAGCCTTCCTCCCTCAAGCTGGGTGAGAAAGGAGCAACAAAGCACACCTCTGGCCACATCAACACAGAGTAACGGGGGGGGGGGGGGGGGGGGGGGGAGGAAACAAAAGAAATAACCTTTTTACAGTATCAGCCGCATAACGGGGATGCTTAAAGGGACAATTTTAAGGGAGAAGGTAAGTTTCAAAGACAAATGGTTTGGACAATCAGATGGAGAGAAATCAGGTTGAAGTGGAGGGGAACAGTGAGGGGAAAAGAATGTAGAGGTGGGGATCAGACCGGGAGGTCAGGTCGGGGGTGGGATGGCGTAGAGGATCTGCTGGGCGGGGGGGGGGGGGGGGGGGGGTCACGTGCCTGATGGGTGTCATGTGCAAGGCTAGATCTGAGTGGTTCAATAGTTACTCTGGAATTAAAAGTCTTTTCTTTCTCTCCTGACTCTGGAGTAATTGTAAGAATAAAACTGGCAAAACCATCTTAAGTTAGCTATTTAAATCACTTCTATTTGATGGTTCCCAACCATCACAATTGTCTAGGGGAAATTAGTGCTTCTGGATAATTACTCGGCAAACCCCTGCATAGCAACTACTTAGAGGGGCTCCCCAGCATATTAGGGTACCCTCTAAATGCGACACTGGGGAATCAGGAAGTTATGAGCCATCAGGTTCCAAGAACATCACTGCTGTGGTGCTGAAGACATGTGCTGCAGACCTAGCCTCACCTCTGTTTCCATACAGTGACATAATTGGCATCTACCCAAAGTGGAAAATTGTCAATATCTGTCAACAAAAAGCAAGACAACTTCAATCCAGACATCGATCACAACATGGGTCGATTCTTGACCATCAGCAAATTGGTGAAAAGTGTCACTGATAGTACTATCAAGCAGTACTTATTCACCAATAACCTGCCAACTGATGCTCAGTTTGGGTTCTGCTAGGGCCACATCCCCAGGCCTAATTACAGCCTTGGTCCAAATATGGACAAAAGGGCTGAATTCCAGAGGTGAGGTGAAAGTGGCTATCTTTGACATCAAGGAACCCAAATAAAATTGAAATCAATAGAAATCGGGAAAACTCTCCATTGAACTACAGTTACAAGTAGCACAAAGGAAGATGGCTTGGTTGTTGGAGACCAATCACCACAGCCTCAGGACATGGCATCCTCAGGATAGTGTCCTAGGCCCAACCATCTTCAGTTGTTTCATCAATGACCTTTCTTCGACGATAAGAACAAAAGTGGAGATGTTCACTGATGATTCCATTGCAACAATTCAGGTAATGAAGCACTTTGTGACTGTGTGCAGCAAGACCTGGAGATCATACAATAGGAGAAGAAGTAGGCCGTTTGGCCCCTGAGCCAGTTTAGCCTTTCAGCTTGTTTCAAATTCCACATACCCATCTACCTAATAACCTTTGATTTCCTTGTCTAACATTCAGGCTTGTGCTATTAAGTGGCAAGTAACATTCACATCCCCCAAGTGATAGACAATAATCCCGATGGACTAAAATCTCAGGGTTATCATTGGAGCAGTTAAGTTTCCAGTCAATCACATAAATACTATAGCTACAAGACAGATGAGAAGCTGGATATTATATATTGCAGAGAGTAACTCACCGAGGCACAAGTCAGGACTCTGATGGGATAGTTTTCACTCTGAACGAGTACAGCTCCAACAATCAAGAAGTTCAGTACCATCCAGAACAAAGCAGCTCATCTAATTGGCAGTCCAGTCCCATCTACCACCTCAAACATTCACTCCCTCTACCACTGGTGCTCCATGACTACTTTCAGTGACAGAGACATGGTTAAAGGAAGGGCAGGACTGGCAGCTGAATGTTCCTGGGTATAAGTGTTTTAGGTGTGACAGAGGAGGGTTGAAGAGAGGTGGTGGGGTGGCGTTGTTAGTAAAGGAGCACATCACAGCAGTGCAGAGGGAGGATAATATGGAGGAGTTAGGGATTGAGTCGCTGTGGGTGGAGTTGAGGAATAAAAAGGGAGAGATTATGATGCTAGGGGTATACTATAGGCCACCCAACAGCCCGAGGTCATTGGAGGAAGGTATTTGCAGAGGCATTTTAGATAGGTGCAGAAAGAATAAGGTGGTTGTAGTGGGTGACTTTAATCTTCCTGGAGTGGATTGGAAGGTGCCTAGAGCTGGAGGTACGGATGGGGAGGAGTTTGTAAAATGTGTCTTGGAAGGGTCCTTGGAGCAGTACGTAACTAGCCCAACTAGGGAGGGGGCTATACTGGATTTAGTGTTGGGTAATGAGCCGGGGCAGGTGGTTGAGGTTGAGGTAGAGGTAGGCGAACATGTGGCTAACAGTGACCACAAGTCTGTCTACTTGAGGATAAAAATGGAAAGGGATGAGTGCCATCCGAAGGGGAGGGTGCTGAACTGGGGGAAGGCAAGCTATAGCCAGATTAGGAGGGAGCTGAAGGACACTGATTGGGAGGAGTTGTTAGCTGGCAAGTCCACGGTTGGTAAGTGGGAGGCTTTTAAGGGCAAACTGATAATGTTGCAGGAAAGGCATGTGCCGGCAAAGAGGAAGGATGGGAAAGGCAGGATTAGAGAGCCGTGGTCCTCTTAGGGACAAAGGAGGGGAGCTATGCATCGAGTCTGAGGGAATGGGGGAGATCCTGAATGAATACTTTGCGTCGGTATTCACGAAGGAGAGGGGTTTGGTGTCGTGTAATGTCTTGGAGGGAGCTGTAGATCATTTGAAGGAAATATCCATTACGAGGGAGGAAGTGCTAGGGTTTTTAGGTAGCATAAAAATGGATAAAGCTCCGGAGCCTGATGGTATTTATCCCAGGCTGCTTAGGGAGGTGAAAGATGAAATTGCTGGGCCTCTGACGCAAATCTTTGTCTCTTCTTTGGACACAGGTGAGGTCCCAGAGGACTGGAGCGTAGCTAATGTGGTACCACTGTTTAAAAAGGGCAGTAGGGATAACCCTGGTAATTATAGGCCAGTGAGTTTGACATCGGTGGTAGGAAAATTTTTGGAAAAAATTCTTAGGGATAGGATGTATAAGCATTTGGAGCGTTGCGATCTGATTAGGGATACGCAACATGGCTTTGTTCAGGGGAGGTCTTGCCTTACGAATCTGGTAGAATTTTTTGAGGTGGTGACAAAAACAGTTGACGATGGGCGAGCCGTTGATGTCGTCTATATGGATTTCAGTAAGGCGTTTGACAAAGTCCCTCACGGTAGGCTGGTAGAAAAGGTTAAGGCACATGGGATACAAGGACAGGTAGCTAGATGGATTGAAAGCTGGCTGGGCAACAGGAAACAGAGAATAGTAGTGGAAAGGTCCTTATCTGGCTGGAGGTCAGTCACCAGTGGTGTGCCGCAGGGCTCAGTACTGGGACCTCTCCTCTTTGTAATATATACATAAACGACTTGGAAGAGGGCGTACATGGTGTGATCAGCAAGTTTGCAGATGACACCAAGATGGCAGGATTGGCAAATACTAAGGAAGATTGTCAGGTGACACAGCAGGATATAGATAGGTTGGTATATTGGACAGATAGATAGCAGATGGAATTTAATCCTGACAAATGCGAGGTGATGCATTTTGGAAGGAACAATGCAGGGAGGAGTTACATGATAAAAGATAGACCGATTAAAAGTATAGAAATACAGAGGGACCTGGGAGTGCAGGTGCACAAGTCTCTGAAGGTGTCAACACAGGTAGAGAAGGTTGTGAAGAAAGCTTACGGAGTGCTAGCCTTTATAGTATAAGAGCTGTCGTCTAATGCTTCAGTTGTACAGAACGTTGGTTAGACCGCATTTGGAGTACTGCGTCCAGTTCTGGTCACCTTACTACCGGAAGGACGTGGAGACCCTGGAGAGAGTGCAGAGGAGGTTTACCAGGATGCTGCCTGGTATGGTAGGACTGAGTTACGAGGAAAGATTGGAAAAACTGGGGCTCTTCTCCTTAGAAAGACGGAGATTAAAGGGGGATCTGATAGAGGTGTATAAAATAATGAAGGGAATAGACAGAGTCAACAGTGGCAGGCTTTTCCCTAGATTGGGGACAACTATTACGAGAGGTCACGATCTAAGGGTGAGGGGGGAGAAGTATAATTTGGATACTAGAGGAAGGTTTTTCACGCAGAGGGTCGTGGGGGTATGGAACGCACTACCAAGTAGGGTGGTGGAGGCAGGCACGTTGGATTTGTTTAAGGTTTACTTAGATAGACACATGAGTGAAACAGGGATGGAGGGTTATAGAAGACGGTATTAAAAAGGGTCAGAGCCTCGGGACAACACTGGAAATGTAATATTACATGTTAATGTTTTGTCTCTTTTAATCCACAGGTGTCGGTCCACCTTGTTGTCAAACGAGGGGCATGCACACGGTGGGTCGTGCGTGGGCTGTTCTTGGAGGTTTCGAGAGTGGCCTAGTACTTTGTGTCGTTGTGTGTGCTTAATCCTGGACCAGCAGATGGGCACCACAACAGCTCAGTGACTATCACTGCTAGCTGTGCAGATACATGGATTTGGGCCTGTGTCTGTGGGAGTTTGCGCATTCTCCCTGTGGTTGCGTGGGTTTCCTCCGGGTGCTCCAGTTTCCTCCCACACCCCAAAGATGTGCTCTTAGGCTGACTGGTGTACCAAATTGACCCTACACTATTCTCCCCTGAATCTGGCTACATTAGGGGTACCATTCACATACACACAGGGCAGGGTAGGTGTAGGAAAAAGCTTTGTTGAAATGGCGGCGCGGGCTCATTGGGCTGAAGGGCCTGTTTCCCATGCTGAGTTGTTCTTTGTTATATCAGAGATAGTTTTAAGTGATTTCTGGTTGTACATTAGAAATAAGGTATACGATTTAAGTGATTTTAATTTAGTGTTTTTGTGCAAGAACATATATAGTTCTAGTGAGATTCATGTTAAACAGAAGTGTTTACATGTGTGGGGGCTTTCAGTTTCAGTTCAAATCATATCTACCCGAGGAGAATTTAACAGCAGGAATACTGATTCATGAGCTGTGGGAAGGCAATAGATGCGAACCAAAAGAAGGCTTCCATGACCATGTTTGACCTGAGCCCATAAAACTACATAGAATCCTCATCATCGACTCCAGACCCTAACAGCTACTGACTACAGACTATCATATGCCCACTTATGATGGGTCAACAGTCACGGATTGTATTCGAGTTTGAGGCATTGGCTGTTTTGTAAGTGTGACTACATCACCTATTTGTGTCACTCATCTATGGGACAACTCTCCCAATTTGGCAGTAGCCCCCAGATGTTAGCGAGGAGAACTTTGCAGGATCAAGCGAGCAGGCTTTTTGAATCAATGCAGAGTTTAGGTTGATTCTTGTTCAGCTTTCTAGTAATTTGAAATAACTGAATGACTTGTTTGAATACTTCAAAGGGCAGTTTGGAGAGATGTACAGGTAAGATCTCATAGCAGGGGAAAATTTCCTTCCAAAAAGGATACTAGTGAACAATTTGCCTTTTTGCAATCATGATGTGGAGATGCCAGTGTTGGATTTGGGTGGGCACAATAAGAAGTCTGACAACACCGGGTTAAAGTCCAAGTTTATTTGGAATCACAAGCTTTTGGAGCACTGCTCTTTCATCAGGTGAGTGCAAACAATTTACTTCCGTATTTTAGAAGTAATTAAAAGTTCTCAAACTGACATTCTCCAGATTATTGGTCCAATAAAATGATTATAATAATATAACAATGAATACCACGACAGTACGTATTACATCAAGTCGGGTCTGCAAAAGACGAAAATAGCTATTTTCTCAAATTGAAAGTAAGAAGCATCATGTAAAAGGATTAGAGCACTGGAGAGCTCTGCAGCTGGGGTTCATAACACATGGTTGCTTGTGGCCTCAATTGCGAAACAGCAAGCTATCATTCGACAGAAACAGAAATTAGGCATGTTTGTTTGAATTGAATAAAGCGAATTACTGCTTGGGATTTGTGAATACATTAACTGAAAATATTATTCATTTCCCTTAAATTAAAAATCCAGATTTTTAAACCGTATTAAAATTGGCTAAATTTTGACTTTGAATCTGCTGGTCCGAAACTTGTAGTTGCAGACTTAAATACCAAATACACCGAGAACATGTAGTGGGACCGCTTATCGGAGTCAAGAAATCCTTCCTGACGGACAGTATTTGATGGGGCTGGGTGGTGGGAGTCTCCCACACAAACCATTTGTTTTGGAAATGTGTTTAAGTGGAGGAAGATCAATTATTCCGTGAAGGACTCAACAATTATTAAACTCGAAAAGAAATTATTTGTTTTAAATCTTACCATTTTCTGGAGTCAGCGCGAAGAATGCCGTTTATTTTGCAGACAATGTCGAGGTCTTCCAGCGACGGTTTTACCTTTCCCGTGTAAACAAACTCTCGAGCTCCTTGACTTACTTTCCCAGGTAGACGTACACATTCAACTCGTCAACAACCGGGGGCGGGGTCAATGGCGTCACAATGACTGAGAGTTCGGCCGACCAGTCACAGGACGGTAGCTGTGCCGGAGCGGTGATGACGCGCATTCACCAGCCAATGGCGCCAGAGACTGCGCGGGGCCATCGATGACATCATCAGGGCGAAGGCGCGCGCGCTTGGTATCACAGCAACCTGCGCAAACAGGCCGCAGGCGGCACGGGGCAGATCCGCGGGTTAAATTTAACCGCCACTTCGCCGATACAACCGCGGGGTGGGAGGGGAACTAAAAGGTGTCAAGCGTCATTTCCGTTCTTTTAGACTTTGGGACGCAAAGATTGTTTATTTATCGCCCGGGGGTTCAAGAGGGGAGCTGCACAACAATGGAGCAGGCGGCCGGCTATTCGCAGGTAATGCGGGAAGCTCCGGCTCTGCAGGCTGGGGGCGCAGCTTCCTCACTCTTATCATTGATCGGTACTGTCATGAATAATAAAACAAGCTCCTTGTGAGGAATTTAAACATAAACGCTACTGAGGTAAAAGGAAAGCTTAACAACCTGAAGCATATTGATATGATCATCTCATACTCTGATAGTCATTGATCAGAAACGTTGGAAACTTGATTTTCAATCTGCTTGGGATTGAATTTAGTTGGCTAAATGACCATCTTTTCTGTTTTCCCAATCTAGGGAAACAGTAGCAGACATTTAAGGAAATGCTTCATAACTCAACAAAAGTATATTGAGAAAGGAGCTACAAAAACGATGCCCCTATACAAAGATAACTAAGGAAATTAAGGATAGTATCAAATTGAAAGCAAAGATGTACAATGCTGCAAGGATTGCTGGTAGACCAGAAGATTTGGAAAATTTTAGAAACCAGCAAAGGATGACTGAAAAGAAGTAAGAGAACGCTAGCAAGAAATATAAAATCAGACAGTAAAAACTTTTACAAGTATACAAAATGGAAAATAACAGTTAAAGTAAGCATTGAACTTTTATTGGATGAGACTAGAGAGCTAATAATGAGAAGTAAGGAAATGGCAGAAAGTTCAAACAAGCATTTTGTATCACATTTCAAAGTGAAAGACACAAAATACATCTTAAGAATAGAACAGGATATATAGGCAAAAGGGAGGGTGGAATCACTAGAGGAAAAGTACTAGGGAAACTAATAGAACAAAAGGTTAGAAGCCTCCTGACCTGATGGGCTGAATTATAGACACTAAAATAACTACCTACAGATATAATGGTTGCATTGCGTTTATAGGCAGAGGATCAGCATTTCAAATTGACAGAGGAACAGTGCATCAGGAAACTTGAGACTTTTTCAGCAGGTCATTATTGACATTTACAACCTCCTGAACAAGGCAGTCCAAGGTGAGCACATGGCAGTGGCTTTTAAGATCACCACAGCCTTGAATGTTTTCACCTCTGCTTACTTCCATGGATGTGCTGATGATATTTGCAGGATTTCATAATTCGCTATCCACAAGTACATCTCACAGTTGACTAGTAGTATGTTTACCAGGGCTGCCATGACATCCACTTTGTTACTGATGAGGACGATTGGAACCAGAGGACTATCAGTTTTGCAGTGACTGGATTTTTACAAAAACAGGGAGGTATAAACTGCACATGTCCATTACAAAGGTGAAAGTAATTTCAGAATTTGAGTTACAAATATTAAGTGGCTTAATTTTTCCTACAGCATTTGATGCCACTACAGCAAAGTGAGGAAAAGGGTTACATTTACAAAATTATGACAAAAGTATAATAGTTATTTGAATTTCTCTTCCTTTTACAGTCTGTTGGAATATGGGGCCTATTCCTAAACCAGAAATCTCACCTAGGCCTGGAACAGATTGCTGCAGTGGCTGCATCAGGAAACTCATTGCTTGGCTCCAAGAAGTGCTACAAGTTCATTGTAGATGACAGTACTGATGAAACAGTTGTGATTTGCTCTGCATTCAGGCTTTTAGAGTATCTACAGTTGGATTGTCCAGTTGGACAGTTATTGAATGAAGCAGTGCAGGCACACTACAAACAATATAAATCTGGAATGTCCACCCTTCTTTTTCTTACTGGAGCGTGGAGTAAAGCTGTTTTAAATTGTATCAAGCAGGGGATTCCCATCCCTACCATAGTATCTGTGATGTATGAAGGATTAGAACATTGCTTTGAGATACTAATATCACATCAGATATCCATTGATAACATTTTGAAAAGCCCACCATGTAAACAAAATCCAGAAACGTTTAAACTTGAGAATTTACCATGTTCTTTAACTAACTCTCCTGCCCACCTCACTAATGAAGTGAAATCACTTGCAAAAGAACACAGTCACTTTCAGACAAATATATCAATAAAAGGGAATTGCAGAACCAAGTACAATGTTAACAATGAGAGCAGCTCCTTATTATGGTCTTTTTCAAGTAATATAATGACTCCTGCCTCTTTTGACCAAGGTCAACTGAACTCTGCATGCAACCGTGTAAAACCAAAAGTAAATATGAGTCGGCACTTCCGGAATCCTAACAGAAACGGACAAGAAAAAGCTTTGCCAAATTTGTTAAATAACTTGGAAGAGGATTCCTTTGCTACTCCAGCTGATTCTGCCAGTTTTACAGCATTGGCTTTATCACTAAGCCATGGGAACCAGAGGATGATGAAGTTAGTTGTGGAAGCTTACAAAATTCAGACTCAAAGTATTTTTGCAGAAAATAGTAATAACAAGACACTCCCAGAATTTGACATTGATAATTTGGTTACGTACTTCCTGCCAGGAATACCTGAGCATGATTCCTGTGTTAGTCCTGGTTTTATCACATTAGTCTCAGGGGAGCAGTCTGTAATTGTCAAGTATTTGGCAACTTTGCCTCTTCATACTGTATTTATAAATGGTGATTTAACTGATAAGTACATTCATCCAGGGTTCAACAGAATTTCAAATATTAAAATGGTCACTCAGACTGTTGAGGGTATTTCTAAAAATTTAAAAGAAGAGTGGGTACGTACAACAATGGATGTACTTCATAAAATTCACATCAATTTAGTTCTGATAAAGGGGATAGCATCTCCTCAATTATTGGATATGTGCATGCAAGAAAATATTTTAGTAATTCAAGAAGTGAAAGACCCTGTGTTTCAAAAGCTTGCAGAAGCTATGGGAGGCATCATTGTAACTTACATTACACAAGTAAATGAGAATTATGTGGGAACTGGAGGACATCTGTGTTTCTGGAAAACAGGAAATGGAGGTGTTTTGAACTTAGGAGAAAAGGTTGCTGTGCAGATAAATACTTGTAAAATTGCTGTCATTACAGTAGTGCTTTGTAGCCCCTTACGTTGCAAGCTGGAGACATTGGCAGATCAATTCTGGACTTGTGCATATCGTCTAAAACATGCACTTAGTGAGAGACGAGTCTTTCCTGGTGCAGGAGCCACTGAACTTGTTTGCCTCTGCCATCTACAACAGTTAATATTAGAAAAACCTCACAAACCAGGAACTGATACAGCAAGTTGCATTGGTGCACAGTGTTCTTCTTGGTTTGCAGACACTGCAGCATTGTACAAATCACAAGTCTTGCAAGCCTTGGCTGATGGCTTTTCTGAATATCTTGTGACTGCAATGGTTAATACTGGCACACATGAAACACCACTAGATGCTTTGTCAGAAGTGCAAAAGTGCCTTCACGAAAGTATTGGTCTATTTCCTATCATTTCAGAGTCCTCAGAGCAACATGTAAATGTTGGTGGACCATGTAGGGCTTCCTTTCAAAGTGTGAATGAAGACTGCTTTGAAGTCTATGATAATGTAACAGTAAAGCTAGAAGCTTGGCGAAGGGCTTTGAATCTAGTGTTATTGGTATTGCGGGCAGATGCTGAAATTATCACTGGCGTCAGAGCTCAAACAACTGTACAAGGAACACTCCTATAGCATGAATAAAAAGATCAGCAAAGCTACAGTTAGCCAATTTGCAAGATAGTGTTTATTCACACACAGATTAATCTAGTCATGAAGGTGAATTGCAAAGTTGGTGTCGGTGTTTAGATTTGCTACCAAAGATACATGGCCCGCAACAGGAGAGTTTGGTCCTTCTGAATCCATTGCAACTTGTTTGGTTATGACACTTGACACCTCTGTGTTTCTAATTATAGCCATTTGATTAGCAAATAGCTATGATAAAAATACTGACAGCTGGAATTCATTTTGCAAAATATGTTTCTGTAAACCATTATTCTGTCGTATGTGCACACGGAGGCCAGAATTTCTCTGGCCCTTTGACATAAGGGGGCACAGAAATCTAGACTGTGTTGGGTAAAGAACCCAACGTGCAACTATGTGTTTTTACTGGAGGAAATCTTTAGTGACACCCTAAATAGGGTGATCACAAGGGCGGTTATCCATTGTATTGAAAACTTACAAACAGAATTTTGCCCCCCTGGTTTTGTCCGCTCCTTGCCAGCTTCATATCAGAAGGATGGAATCTCGTAATTTCTAAGGCTACTGAAGAGCTCATCAGCATCAAATGGCAAAGCTGGTGACTTCCCTAATCAGCCTTGCCACAATGTGATAAAATTGTGAAAATGGATGTCTCTATTGGTTATATGCAGTGAACTTTTTATCCACACATCCTCTGCAGTGCTCCCATTTGCCTCACAATGGTGGGGGCTGCCAAACTCCATTGGAGTGAGCCAGGATGTTCCATGCTCCAACTCCTGGAGGTCATCCGCTGTCCTGAATTGCATGCAGCAGTGGTCTCTCAATTGATCGTCTCCCAGAAGATTCCCCCCATCAGTGCATACCTCATTCAAGCACATTAAATATCTGGAAATGGTCATACCAATTATTTTCTTTGTCCAGAAGCTTTGGGCCAAGGATATTTATTTGATAGTGTTTCCTTAAAGAAAGCAGATTCTTGCATCATTGAATGATTTGCATTTGCTGCACTGTAAAGTTTCAAAAGTTACTTTGAACTGAACCCTGCAAGATTTTTTAGTGCTGGTATGTTTCAAATAAAACAATTAACAGTTTAATAAACTTGCCAAAGTTGTTTTATTTGACATTTAGTTACTAGAACAGATGATAACAAACTAAGATTTTATTCTTCCTTTTGAAAGTGACTATTTTCCCTCTTCTAAATGGAACAGATAATTTGGGTGAGAAATTGATTTTGTGTATTTGAAAGGCCACTTTTCCATAGATATACATATGTGCTGTCATATAGTTGGGAGGCGAAGATGACATGAGAGAGAACATAACGTAATTTTTAGTGCTGATTGAAGATAAGATATTTAATACCAAATTGGCAATTAATTCATGTGATTAGGAACTATTTAGAAACATAGAAACCCTACAGTACAGGAAGAGGCCATTCAGCCCATTGAGTCTGTACCGAGCACAATCCGACCCAGGCCCTACCCCCCATATCCCTACATATTACCCACTAATCTCTCTAACCTACCATCTCATTACACTAGGGGCAATTTTTAGCATGGCCAATCAACCTAACCCGCACATTTTTGGACTGAGAGGAAACCGGAGCACCCGGAGGAAACCCATGCAGACGCAAGGAAACTAAATAACACCACTAACTTAGAAGCTTTTATTTGTAAACACGCAGAATTTAATGTTAAAATGTTCCCAAACTGGTTATAAACTTCTGATTGAATATTATACATTCTTGGCAACAATGACTTCCATTTTCTCAGTACTTTTTAAGAACAAAGGAAGTAGCAGTAGGAGATCATATGAATGAGGAACAGGTTATATAGCCCCTCAAGCCTGCTGTGCTAAATAACAAGATCATAACTGATTCCGAACCTTTATTCCATTTTTCTGTTTGATAGTGATATCTTTTGATTCCTTAAGAGTCCAAAAATCGATGGATTGAATGGACTCGAGTTCAGTACATTCACAGCTTTCTGAGGTAGAGAATTCCCGAGATCTATCTGCAACCATCTTCAGTGCAGAAATTTCTTCTAGGTCTGAAATAGCTAATCCTTTGTCTATGCCTACATTTCTAGACCATTCAGCTAAGGGAAATGAGTATCTCAGTATCTACCCTGTCAAACGCTCTCAGAATCTAATTTCTGTCAATGCGATCACCTCTTATTCTTCCAAATTTCAGAAAGTATTGGCTCAATTTAGCCAATTCTTCGTTATCGGACTTTTCTTTCATCCCAGGAATCAATCTACTTCAACTGCATGTTTCTCCCTCCAAGCCAAGCACAGAGACCAAAATGGTGTCACCAAAGCCCTGCACAGTTGCAGTATAACTTCCTTACTCAATCCCTTTATAATAAAGTCAGCATGCCTTTTGCCTTTGCGATTGTTGTTCCCTACATATTAATTTTGTGTTTCTCGTACAAGGACATCCAAATTCTCCAGTACTTCTTTGCTATTTTAATTAGTTTAATTATATTAGCAAAGAAGCATTTAACATTTCTCAAATAACATGCAAAACCATTCCAATATACTGCCCACGTGTATAATCAGCTAAAAATTGACATTGAGCTGAAGGAGGTGTTCTTGGAATCGATGCCAGCTCTACTTGACAGCAACCATATCAACTTAGCAATGCAATCACTGCCATTTTAAAACCAACGGGAGGAAAGTGCCTCCAGTTGTTAATGAATTTGGTTTAAAATGGAAGTTATGGTTTTATAACATTACTAGAACCCAATGCCATTTTGGGGCGAACTGGTTGGAGTCTGTCCTACATCCTGGTTTCAACCATAGTTTGAGCTGCTGCCACTTCAATGATTGATGTTCCTTCCATTTTGGGGACCTCTCTGTTGAGAATTACTTCCAGGTGATAGCTCTGGCTTGTTTTCCTTTGCAAAAATGAATGTCTTTCTAAAGTTAAAGTTTATTTATTAGTTACAAGTAAGGCTTACATTAACGCTGCAATGAAGTTTCTGAGAATTCCCCAAATTGCCACGCTATGGTGTCTGTTTGGGTCAATGCACCCAACCACCAGACACGGAGACAACATGCAAACTCTACATTGTGACCCAAGCTGGGAATTTGATATCGGAACCACTCTCATAAGAACATAAGAAATAGGAGCAGGAGTAGGCCATCTGGCCCTTCGAGCCTGCCCCGCCATTCAATAAGATCATGGCTGATCTGTCGTGGCTCAGTTCCACTTTCCGGCCCTCTCCCCATAACCCTTAATCCCCTCTCATCAAAAACCCATCAACCCGCTTCTTGAAAATATTTAGCGAGGTAGCCTCCACCACTTCAACGGGTAGAGAATTCCAGAGATTCACCACCCTTTGAGTGAAGAAGTTCCTCCTCAACTCCGTTCTAAAACGCCCCCCCTTTATCTTGAGGCTGTGCCCCCTAGTCCTACTGTCTTACTCTCTAGTCCTACTCTAGTCCCCCTAGTCCTACTCTCCCATGTAATGAATTTCCCCCATGGGCACACCCACCCCTCCTCTCACAAATGTACTACTTTTGGAGTTCCCCTCTCAAATGCGTGATTGCAGAATTTCCTGCTTGCTCCTCAACCCTCTCCCTCCCAATTGTAGATACTCCCATTCAGTCCCTCCCCGATTGCAGAGTATCCTTGTTAGCTACCCTCTCCCCAACTGCCAAGTCTCCCACTCACCCAATTGCATTAGGGTTAGGGTCCTGGTTTATTGAGTCTCCATGTCAACACACTGTCATGGATTGCAGAGTCTCCCACTCACCCTTCCCCTCCCCCATTTGCCCCTATTGCAGAGACTTGCACTCAGCCCCCTGCCTCCTATCACCAGTAGCACATTCCTTCCTGCAACCCGCCCCCTCCCCTCCCCTCCCCATCAGCACACTTGCAAGTCTTACCTTGGCTTCCTTCTCATTACAACAAAGCAACCTGCATGTAATCTCACTGGAATGTTCTAACAGGATCATGGCTCACATAAATTTCTTGCTGCTGAACTGTCTTAACAAGAGAGACCTCCATATAAGCTTCAAGGATGGACACATAGGCCAGAAGCAGGAAGATGACCGCCAGAAGAACAGAACCAAGATTGTCAACTTTGACACTTCGCAATGGATGTCTCAGCATTCTACACCAGCATCCCCATGATGATGGCATTGCTGCAACTGCCTTAGTACTCAACACCGACAACTGCCAGTTTCCAGATGCAATTTTACAACTCATCCACTTCATCCTGGACCACAATGTCTTCACTTTCAACAACCAGTTCTTCATCCAGACACATGGAACAGCCACGGGGACCAAATTTGCCTCAATATTCCAACATCTTCGTGCACAAGATCGAACAAGACTTTTTCACTGCACAGGACCTTCAACTGATGCTATATACTAGATACATCAATGACATTTTCTAAGTCTTTTAAGAGACTTCTGTAGTTTTTCTAAAATCTGATAAACTGCCTCAAGATGCCTGTTTGGTGTCATGCAGCTAGCTTGGCAAATACAGATGAGGCCACACCTCTAAATTACAGGAGCTACCAGCTAAATCCTATTAGGAGGTGAAAGAACTAGGTGTTAAAGGGTAAAAGATAATTACTGCGGATGTTGGAATCTGAGAAAAGGATGCTTTAGAGATAGGGGGGGTTTAGAGAGCAAATTCCCTAACTTTCTGGATGGCTGAATGCACCATCACTAATGGTTGGACAAATGGAATGGGTGACACATGGGAGGCTACAGTTAGAGGAAATCAGAGTCCTAGGTTGTAGGAGGTTAGACATTGAAGCAGGACAGGACTGATTTAAACATGGATGAATTTTTTTGATTTGAGACATTGATAGACCAGAAGTTGCTTCAGGATAGATTGTTGTCAGTGCAGGCTCGATGGGCTGAATGGCCTCCTTCTGCACTATAGGAATTTTATGATTCCATTTTATGATTCTACTTCACAATTAGAAGCAAAAGTGCCTCACAATCTACCTTAAGTATTCCCCTTAATACTTTGGAAATATCAATCAATTCATTCCGTAACATAGGGAATACAATCCTTGGAGTCCAGCATCATTCATAAAATCAGAATGGTTACAGCACGGAAGGAGGCAATTTGATCCTTTCACCAGTGGAAACAGCCCCTTTTGACTTAAACCAAAGAATCAGGAGCAGGGATAGACCTTATAGCCGGTGAAGGTTATTCTGCCATTCAATTTAATCATGGTTGATTTTGGACTTCCGATATAGTTTGATGCCCTGAGACACCAAAAGTCTGTCAATCTCATCCTTAAATGTAGTCACCAATGGAGCATCTACAAACGTCTACAGTGGAGAATTCCAATGATTCACAATCCTTTGAGTGAAACAACTTCCTCATCTCAGTCTGAAATGATTGGCCTTTATCCTGAGACTGCCCCCCCCAGGTTTTAGATTCCCTGGTCTGTGGAAACAATGGACTTTATTTTACCGCTTTAATTCTAAATACTGGATGGACTTGAAACTGGGAGTGTTTCAGATCTGACTTTCGGACCCATTCTCAGGCGCCCACAAATGCACTCTGCCTGCAAAAATAACAGCGATTCCGAATCACACTGCACAAGCCTAATGGCGGGCCTTAACGCACGTGGAACGCTGCAGCTCCAATCGGCGCCACCAACTGCACACGCACAGAAAAGAAGAGAAAATGCTTCTTCCCTGCCACATCACTCCCAGGCCAGATAATGTCTCCCCTGCCCCCCACAGACATTGCCCCACTGCCACAATATTACTGACCTTCTTATTCCCTCCCGCCCACCCCACCACCCTGATTGATTGCAGGCTCCTCCCCCCACCAATCTCAAGCAGAGTGGCAGCGGACCTCCCCCCCACCCCCCCCTTCCACTCAGTGATCACAGGCAGAGTGGTAGCAGAACCTACCCCCCGCCCCCCCCCCCCCCAACTGATCTCAAGCAGAGTGGTAGCGGACCCACCATCCCCCCTCCCCATCCACCGGTCAAGCAGAGAGTTGTCGGACTCTAGGCATCGAGAATCAAATTGATTTGATGCTGTTTTGCTCATTCACATTTCCATCTACACTGCTTACAATGCTGTCCCTCTGTCATGAGCAATTGATATGTGACTTCCTTATTCCATCATCTAAGTCATCAATAATACATCCCCCAGTACAGATCATTGCAGGACATTTAGATCATTTGCCCATTATGCTTACCTTGCATTTTTTTGCTCTGAAAATTTCCTTCCCAGAGTTTGTGTGGAGAAAAGACTGGATGATGGATAAGTGGACTACAGAGGGCAGTGGAGAGATCAAGAGAAAAGTGGTGAGAAAGACCTGGGAGTCATTGGCATATATATGTCACATGATCTCATATTTCCAGTGCTGTTGAAGAGCAGCATGCAATTGAGGAATATGAGATAGCCGAAGACAGATCCTTGGGGGAACACCAAAGGTAATGGTGCATGTTAGGAACCACCATTGCTTTTCAGGTGATTCAATAGGAAATTTTAAAATTCATCCTTAGGATGTGGGCATCACTGACTAGGTCAGTATTTATTGTCCATCTCTAATTGCCCTTGACAGAGTTGGTGGGGAATTGCCTTCTTGTACCATTATAGTCCATGTGGTGTGTGCACACCCACTGTGCTGTTAGGAAGGGAGTTCCAGGATTTTGACCCAGCGACCGTGAAGGAAAGGCGATATATTTTCAAGTCAGGTTGGCAAGTAGCTGGGCAGGGAATATCCAGGTGGTGGTGTTCCCAAGTGTCTGCTAATCTTGCCCTTCTACATGGTAGTTGTATGGGTTGGGAAGGAGTTGTCTGTAGGAGACTTGGTGAGTTCCTGAAGTGCATTGTGTAGATGGTACACATTGCAGCTACTGTGAATCAGTGGTGGAACCAAGCAGCTTCACTTAGCTAGAAAGCAAGAAAAGTACTCATCCATGATTAACTGAATTGAAGGCTGTGAACAGAAGCTGGGAAGAATCATACCATGGATAAATGAGACCACCAACTTGTTGGAATTGGTTATTTCCTCTTAAAACTGAAAACTGTTTGACTACAATTGGACTTGCCACTTAGAATTAGACAGGCGCTATACCCTGAACAAAATTGAATTGAAATGAAAATTAATGTCATGATCCCCACATGGGATCCGTAAATCAAATAAACCCAAATTTATCAGCTAACCCCTAGATAAAGAAATTACTGGATAAGTTTTCACTTGTAACGTTCACTTTAATGCAAGTCAGAATCAATATAGATTAAACATAAATTAATTACAAATCACAGTTGGTACAAAATATAATTTACACATGGAATAGCAGATAAAATAAGGATATCTTACAGAATTGCTAAGTAGTTCACTCTTCCTTTTCCTCTTTAGCTAATTCTCTGAAGGCAGCAGCTTCAACATAAACAGAGATTTGTCCATGCAGTTTTATAGCACACTGCTTCTGGAACATTCTCAACTCTCTCCTCAAGCTCTTCTATTTCACTGTCTGTATCGGTGAGTCACATGGCTTCCATATTTTAACATTCTTTCTGTTCCACAGGTTTATTTGGTAGCACAAGCTTTTGGAGCGCTGCTCCTTCATCATCATAGCAAAACAGTTGACTGTCAATGGCCCTCTGAAATGGCCCAGCAAAACAATCAGTTCAAGATGAGCAATAGAGAAAAATTATTTAATCTTTTACAAGAGAGAAGTCCCTTTCAATTATTTCTAACAATCGTAAATTTCCCAAACATTATAAAGTAATTACAAATTTTCCTTATTATTTTTGATTCCAGGTCAAAAGCTATCACAATAGATAATGACATAATTCTCCTAAACAAAAAAAAGGAGCAGCAGTATTTGGCCCCTCAATCATGCTCTGCTATTTGATAAAATCATGGCTGATCTGGTGGTTTCAAGTTCAACACTCCCACCCACGTCCAATAACCTCTGATTCCCATGACTAACAAGAACCAATCTATCTCAACCTTAAAAATACCCAATGACCCCAACTCCACTCCTTTCCAAAGTCACACAACCCTCAGAAAAAAATTCTCCTAACCTCTGTCCTACAAGGGGGGGACACCAAATTTTAAAAACGTACCCCCTAGTTCTGGATTCATCCACAAGAGGAAATATCATTCTCACATCCATCTCGTCAAAGCCATTCAGGACCTTAGACACTTCAATGAAATCACCCTCAACTCTTCTAACCTCCAGTGGAAATGAGCCCAGTCTATCTAAGGTTTCCTCATAAAACAACCCACTCATTCAATTAGTAAATCATTTCTGATGTATTTACATCCTTCCTTAATAAGACCAAGCACACAATATTTGAGACGCAGTTTCGCCAATATCCTGTATAACTGAAGCATAACATCCTTACTTTTATGTTCAATTCCTAGACTAGTTAGAACAGTGAAGTAAAACAAGGTGGTGGATTTGAACAATGATACAGGGAGTAAACTTGAAAGCTAAGCCAAAACTAAATTAACAAGCATTGTAAACCAACCTTAAAGAAAATTGGGCAAGTTTAATAATGCAGTTGCATTGCAGGACATAATAGGATGTGGCTGGGAATTAGACTGGGATATAAACCAAATGCTTGAGGGTTGACGTATCTTTGAAGTTGAGGCATCTGGAACAGATCGTGCTGATCCCAGAAAATGGCGTGTGGGCCTAAAAATCAGTTTTGCACTCGGAACCAAGTGGTTTGCAATTGTCCAATCCCTTTTCACTGGCACAAGCTGAATTGTGCACAGCTTGAGACCAGCGAGAATCACTACTGATCTCCACTTGCAGAGACTAGGCGTGATGGCCTAGTAAGATGGGCTCTGAGGCCAAAAAAGCCCCCGGTGGTCAGGGACATGGCTGGGCCAGGCCCATCTCCCAAAAAATGACTAAACGTGGGATGATTGTGGTCCAGACCATGCTAGACAGACCAGCGGATCACTCCGCTTTTCTCGCTGTTATGACACTTTTTTTGTGGGGGCGAAATCATGGCCTATATGTTTGTGACAGTTAACAGTCGTGCATAGTATTTGAATTGTGATCTTATTTTACCAATCTCATGTTTATTTCACTGCATCCAAATATGAAAAAGAATTATTGTTATTTATAATTTAATAATCATATTTTGCCCTTTTGAAAAAAATTGTGTGTATTATGAATATGACATTTAAAATTATATTTTGCATATTGAGTTATGGAAGTGACTCTTCTGTGTCAATCACCTCCATGTCCTAGAACTAAGGACTCCTAACAGTGCTGGAGGAGGTCATTCAGTCTATCAAGTCTCTGAAAGATACCTTACCCAGGGCCACCCTTTTCTAACCTATCTCTGTAACCCCGCATGTTTACCATGGCTAATCCATCTAACCTACGCATCTTTGGGCATTATGTGTTAATTTAGCATGGCCAATCCACCTAACCTGCACATCTTTAGACTGTGGAAAGAAACTGGAGTACCTGGACATGGGGCGAATGTGCAAATTCCACACTGTTACCCAATGCCGGAATCAAATCTGGGTCCCTGGTGCTGTGTTAACTGCTGTGTCATCTTCCTGTGCATAGTTTAATGTCATAATGGCTTAAACTTGTTCCAGGCACAATTTAGTGACGTGCAAATCCCAGAAGTCAAACATTAAATCAAACTAACTCAATTAATTTTAAACAAAATCCTTTTAAAATGATTGTGAAAGTATACATGACATGGGGTGGAATTTTACAAGATTTATTCTAAGTGTCAAGCTAGTGTGAAAATGGGAGAGTTCCTGATCCATTTTGTAGTCTTATGCACTTAGTCATTGAAAACATGGGGTAGATTATTTCTGCCAGTAGAGGGAGCTACTCCACATGTGCAGACCTATGATTCTGCACATGCTCAATAGCAACTGCAGGGGCCTGACAGACCCTTGCTTTTGCAAGCAGCCTCAACTCCCAGCAATTGTGGGGTGCCGGCGGCTGATCACGGGCCCCACAATGCATGGGCATCTTTCCCCTGTTGTCCTGCTACCCCTTCCTCCACAGCCCGCCACCCAGACCGATTGGGCCCCCCTCCCCCAATCCAATCACAACTGCAGAGCGGCAGCGGGCCCCATCCCCCTACATCTGATCCTATTGAAGAGCAGCAACGAACCCCCCTTCCCCCCAGTTGGGCTGCCCCTTCATGGCCTAACCCCCACAGGCCCTGCCCCCATAGGCCCACCTCCATATAGCCTCCCCCCACAGTCCCACTCCCATAGGCCCCAACCCTGGCAGTGCCCAGTGGGCATTGGCACTGCCAACCTGGCAACTAGGCAAAGTGCCAGAATGGCACTGCCAAGATGCTAGATTGGCAATTCCCAAGGGGCACCCCCCCCTTGCCCTCAGCCTCCTCTATAGCCTCTGGTTCCACCGGCGAGGCCAGCTGGACCGTTGTCCATTCATAGTTAGCAGGTGTTTTCCTCGCTAGAGAGAACTGCTCCCAATGAGGCCATAAAGACAAGTGAGCTCGGACGATTGAGTGCCGTGCTCACTAAACACATGCAAATCAAAATTTCAATATATCCAAATAAATTATTCAGCCTCTCGCCTAACCTCGCTGGAAATCCAGCTGTTATAAAACCATGAGAGCCAAGAAATCAGGCATGATCCTGATTTCTCAGTTCTCGTGCGACTTTACTGGCTTGCTCTGCGAGGCAAGTCAGTAAAATTCTGCCCGTGTTCTTTTTTAGATATATTGTGCAAGATTTTACAGAATCCTTCATCCTGAAACCATAACATCCTGCTCAAGGTTAATGGACCTTCCTTTATCCACCCCTCACTCATTCTGATTCCCCTGGTGGGCTGGGCAGTAAAATTCCAGCCATTAGATTTCCATTTTAATGTAGGGTAGAATAACTATGTGGTATGTGGAAAAGTTAATGAAGTTTAATTCAAAACAATTTGGAAAAGGAAATCAATAAAATGTAGTTTTTGGAAGAATGGAGAGTTTTGTGTAATTTTAGTTTGACATGATGTTTATTAGTCTTATGTATTTATGATCATTGTAAATTTCACTTTTTGAGTTGTTGTCTTTCAATATATTTTAGCCAGAAGGGGGAGCTGTGAATGGAAAATAACTTTAGTCAGGAGCTACCCAACAGGTTATCACCGTGTTTGACTATATTTAATTTTATCTGAGCAGATATGCTACATTTATTTGGAAGTATTTATCACATCACAAGGTTGCATAAAATGTACTTAATTTATAACTCATCAGAGGATTTCAAGACTTTAAAATAATCATGGAAGCCAGAAAAAAGGTGTGGAGATGCCGACGTTAGACTGGGGTAAGCACACTAAGAAGCCTCACAACACCAAGTTAAAGTCCAGCAGGTTTATTTGGCAGCACTTGCTTTCAGATCTTCAAGTTTCTTCTTCAGGTGAATGAGGACTTGTGTTCACAAACAGGGCATATAAAGACACAAACTCAATTTACAAGATAATGGTTGGAACGTGAGTATTTACAGATAATGAAGTCTGAACTGTACAGACAATGTGAGTGGAGAGAAGGTTAAGCATAGGTTAGGGAGATGTCTACTGTCTCCATCCAGGACAGTTAGTAAGATTTTGCAAGCCCAGGCAAGTTGTGGGGGTTACAGATAGTGTGACATGAACCCAAGATTCCGGTTGAGGCCATCCTCATGTGTGCGGAACTTGGCTATCACTGTCACTTCGGGTAAGTGGAGAACACTTACCCGAAGATCAGAGGCTGAATGCCTGTGACTGCTGAAGTGTTCCTCGACTGGAAGGGAACATTCCTGCCTGGTTAACGTTGTCTACCTGATACGCTGCAGGAAAGGATGTCCTGAGGCATGGTACATTGGGGAGACCATGCAGACACTACAACAACAGAAGAATGAACACCGCTCAACAATCATCAGGCAGGAGTGTTCCCTTCCAGTTCCTATCTTGTAAGTTGAGTTTGTGTCTTTATATGCCCTGTTTGTGAACGCAACTTCTCACTCACCTGAAAGAGGAGCTTAAGGCTCCGAAAGCTAGTGCTGCCAAATAAACCTATTGGACTTTAATCTGGCGTTGTGAGACTTCTTACTGTGCCAGAAAAATTGGCAGAACCTGTTCTATAATATATACTGAGACAAATGCAGAGAATAACATGTCACAGAGATTGATTACAGACAGTTATTTCATGTTGAGGATTAAATGATATTGTAAGTTCCTGAAATTTATAATTATTTTCTGAATCCAAGGTCAGATTAATCAGAACTGTTAATATGGAAATGTTATTAGTAAAATCTGTGGTTAAGAAAAGATGATCCTAACAAATCCATTTAATATAACTTTTAATTTTAGCAAATACATCAAATAATTTACATTTTAAACCAAAACCCAACACTACAAGACTTGCATTGTTTGTGAGAAAAGTTTCCTTAAATTTCACCCCTTTCATTTCTTGTCCTTCAATGCCACAGCCTGCCACACCCAGTGGTACAGAAGGTCCTTCAGTATATGACTATCATCCATTTGATGAACATAGTTGAGCCAGTTCATTTTGTAGACTTATTGAATAATGCAACCTAATAGAAAAGCATGTTTCAGGATCTCCAAGTTCTGACATGAGATGCCAAGGATACTTCAGAGGTAGCAAAGAGGATCCGTCTTTTTCCCGTGTCAAGATTATGTACTCAATGTCTCACTGCTATCAACATACTGGGGGTTACCATTGACCAGAAACTGAACTGGACTAGCCATATGAATGTTGTGGCTACAAGAGCAGGTTATGAAATGGGGAGTCACAAATTCATAAGAGCAGAATTAGGTCATTTGGCCCATCAAGTCTGCTCTGCCATTTGATCATGGCTGATGTGCTCCTCGTCCCCATTTTCATGTCTTCTCCCCATAACCCTTCAACCCGTTACCAATTAAAAATCTGTCTAACTCCTCCTTAAATTAACTCACTGTTCCAGCACCCAACGCAATTTGGGAAGCAAATTCTACAGATCCACAACCCTTGGGAGTAGTAGTTTCTCCTCAACTCTGTTTTAAATTTGCTATCCCTTATTCTAAGTCAATGACCTCTCATCCTAGAGTGCACCACAAGAGGAAGCATCCATGTCTATTTTAGCCATATCTTTTATCATCTTGGATACCTCAATTTGATCTCCCCTCATTCTTCTAAATTCCAGAGAGTATAGGCCTAAACTCTTCAATCTCTCTTTATGCGGCAAACCCCTCATTTCTGGAATTGACCTAGTGAACTTCCTCTGAACTGCCTCCAATGCCACTTCATCTTTCCTTAAATAAGGGATCAAAACTGTGCACAGTACTCCAGATGTGGTCTCACCAAGGCCTTGTATTGTTGCAACAAATCTTCCTTACCTTTACACTCTATTCGTTTTGCTATAAATGCCAACATTCCATTCGCTTGCTTTATTATCTGCTGTACCTGCATGCTAGTTTTCTGTGACTCATGAATGGGGACACCCAGATCCCTCTTCACCAGACCACCCTGAAGTCTTTCCCCATTTAGATAATAAGTCACCTTCCTATTTTTCCGACCTCACACTTAGCCATGTTAAGTTCCATCTGCCACATTTTGAGCCATTTTCCTAACCAATCTATATCCATTTGTAAGGCTCTTATTTCCTCATTGCAACTTACTGTCCCGCCTAGCTTTCTACCTCTGTATCCAAATCGTTAATATAGATTGTAAGTAGCTGGGACCCAAGGACTGATCCCTGTGGCACCCCACTAGTTACTTTTTGCCATCCAAAAAAAAAGCCATTTATCCCAATTCTCTGTCTTCTGTCCATCAGCCAGTCACCTATCCAAGCTAATAAATTACCCCTAGTCCCATGTGACCTAACCTTGTGAATTAACCTTTTATGTGGCACCTTATCAAATCCTTTTGGAAGTCCAGATATACTACATCTACAGGGTCCCCATTGTCCACTTTGCTTGTTGCATCTTCAAAGATATTAGTCAAACATGATTTGCCTTTCATAAAACCATGCTGATTCTGATGGATAGCTTTTTCCAAATGTCCTGATATTGCTTCCTTGATTATTGATTCTAACAATTTCCCAACAACAGATGTTAAACGAACTGGTCTGTAATTTCCCACATTTTGCCTCCCTCCCTTTTTGAATAAGGACATTACATTAGCACTTTTCCAATCCACTGGAACCTTTCCTGTGTAAAGGGGATTTTGGAATATTATAACCAATAGGTCCACTATCTCTGCCACCACTTCTTTTTATACCCTAGGATGTAGGCCAAGGACTTATCTGCCTATCAATACTCTTAAAGGTTCTGTCATTTACTATATATTTCTATATATCTGTATTCAATGTTCCAAAATGTATTACCTCTCATTTGTCCAGATCAAACTCCATCCGCCATCTCTCCGCTCAAGTCTCCAACCAGTCTATATCCTGCAGTATCCTCTGATGGTCCTCATTGCTATCTGCAAATTCACCAACCTGTATGTTATCTGCAAACTTACTAATAAAACCAGTTACATTTTCCTCCAAATCATTTATATATATTACAAAACGCAAAGACCCCAATACTGATATTTGAGGAACGCCACTTAGCACAGCCCTCCATTCAGAAACGCACCTTCCACTGCTACCCTTTGTCTTCTATCTCTGAGTAAGTTACATATCCACCTTGCCAGCTTACCTCTGATCCCACGCGACTTCACTTTCTGCACCAGTCTGCCATGAGGGACCTTGTCAAGGTCCTTACTGAAGTCCATGTAGACAACACCCACAGCCCTACCCTCATCAATCATCTTCGCCACTTCCTCGAAAAACTCGATCAAATTAGTGAGACATGACTTCCCTTTCACAAAACCATGTTGCCTCTCACTAAATGTCCACTTATTTCCAAGTGGGAGTAAATCCTGTCTGAAAGATTCCTCTCCAATAATTTCCCTACCACTGACGTAAGGCTCACCGGCCTGTAATTACCTGATTATTTTTGCTATGCTTCTTAAACAAAAGAACAACATTGGCTATTCACCAATCCTCAGGGATCTCCCTTGTTGCCAGTGAGGGGACAAAGATTTCTCTCAAAGCCCCAGCAACTTCCTCCCTTGGCTCTCTCAGTATTCTAGGGTATATCCCATCAGGCCCTGGGGACTTGTCTACCTTAATGTTTCTCAAGAACCCCAATAGCTCCTTTTTGGTCTCAACATGATTCAAACTATTTACACATCCTTTCCCAGATTCATCATCCACCAAGTCCTTCTCTTTGGTGAATACTGACGTGAAGTATTCATTTAATACCTTGTCCATTTCCTCTGGCTCCATGGATAGGTTCCCGCCCCTGTCTTTGAGTGAGCCAATCTTTTCCTTGGCTACCCTCTTGCTCTTTATATATGTATAAAAAGCCTTGGGATTTTCCTTAATCCTGCTGGCCAATGATTTTTTGTGACCCTTTTAGCTCTCTTTATTCCTTGCTTAAGTTTCTTTCTACTTTCCTTTATTCCACATTTGCTTTGTATGTTTTCAACCTCCTAGCTTTGACAAATGCTTCCTTTTTCCCTTTGACTAGGCTCACAATGTCTCTTGTTATCCAAGGTTCCCAAAACTTGCCATAATTATCCGTTGTCCTTACAAGAATGTGCCGGTCCTGAATTCCTATCAACTTACACTTGAAAGCATCCCACATGGTAGATGTTGATTTGCCTTCAAACATTTGCCCCCAGTCTACACTCTTCAGTTCCTGCCTAATATTGTTGCAATTAGTCTTCCCCGAATTCAGCATCTTAACTTGAGAACTATACTTATCTTTATCCATCAGTACCTTAAAGCTTACTGAACTGTTCCCCTACTGAAACGTCGACCCACTTGGCTGTGCTCATTCCCCAGTACCAGGTCTAGTATGGCCCCTTCCCTAGTTAGATTATCTGCATACTGTTTCAAGAAACTCTCTTGGATGCTCCTTACAAGCTCTGCCCCATCCATACCCCTAGAAATAAGTGAGTCCCTGTCAATATTGAGGAAGTTAAAATCTCCCACCACAACAACCCTGTCACATCTACATCTTGCCAAAATCTGCCTACATATCTGTTCCTCTATCTCCCACTGGCTCTTGGGTGGCCTAAAGCAAACCCCCAACATTGTGACTACACCTTTCCTATTCCTGAGCTCTACCCATATTACCTCACTGTAAGAGCCCTCCGAGGTGTCCTCCCACAGTACAGCCATGATATTCTCCTTAACCAGTCGTGCAACACTCTCATCCCTTTTACATCCCTCTCTATCCCACCTGAAACATCTGTATCCTGTAATGTTAAGCTGCCAATCCTATCCTTCTCTTAATCAAATCTCTGTAATAACAACTACATCATAGTTCCTAGTACTAATCCAAGGTCTAAGTTCATCTGCCTTACCTGTTACACCTCTCACATTGAAACAAATGCACTTCAGTCCACCAGACCCTCTTTGATCAGCAACCACACCCTGCCTGCTCTTCCTCTGAGCCTTACTAATCCTACTCTCTGGTTCCCCTTCAGTTAATTCACATTTGCTTTGGTTCCCATGCCCTTGCCAAACTAGTTCAAATCCTCCTATGTTATACCAGCAAACCTCCCAGCCAAAATATTTGTGCCCTTCCAGTTTAGATGCAACCCATCCTTCTTGTACAGGTCCCATCTGCCCCAGAAGAGACCCCAATGGTCTAGGTATCGCTCCTTGACATAAAATCTTCTGCTTCCCATTTCTTAGTAGATGTTGCTGGTCCAAATTTTACCAGAATGCACCAGTGAAGTCTCTCAACCGCCTCTACCAGATGCTCTAATTCCTGTTTAGTACTGGAGGTGATCTTTCGCTTCTCACTTCTTGGTCAATGTTGCTGGTTCGACTTGTCCCAGAATGCATCAGTGAAGTCCCTCAGCTGCCTCTACTGGACGCTCTATCTCCTGTTAAGTACTGAAGGGGATCTTCCACTTGCACTTCTTAGGAAATGTTGCTGGGCTGACTTCTCCCAGAATGTATCAGTGAAGTCCCTCGGCCACCTCTAACAGACATATCTTAGTTTTTCTCTTTATATTGTCCTTGACCTCCATGTTTAGCCATGGATGTTTTTTACTCCCCCCTGAGTATCTTTCTTTTACACTAGGTTAAATTTTAGTTGTGATGAATTGAGTATCTCCTTAGCCAACTGCCATTGCTCATCTGCTATCCTACCTTTTAACCTTCCTGCCCACTCTACTCAGGCCAAATCTCTCCTCATGCCTATGTAATTTCATTTGTTTAATTCCAGAATGCGAGTGTGGGACTCAACTTTCTCACCCCCAAACTGAATTTTGATTTCTATCATACTATCTACTACATGATCACTACTCCCTAGAGGATCCTTAACTACGAGGCCATCAATTAATCCCTCCTCATTACACAATACCAAATCCAGGGTAGCCTGATCCCTGGTTGGTTCCACAACACACTGTTCCAAGAAACAATCTCTAATACATTCAATGAACTCTGCCTCCAGCTACCCTTACCAATTTGATTCTTCCAATCTATGTGCATAATAAAATCACCCATGATTATTGCTGTACCTTTCTTGCAAGCCCCCAGTATTTCCCAGTTTATTTTCCACTGCGGAACTACTACTTAGGGATTTATAGATTATTCCTACCAAGTTTTTCTTCCCTTTGCTATTTCTTATTTCTACCCAGACTGATTCCAAATCTTGATCTCCTGTGCTTACGTTATTGCTCATTATGGCATTGATCCCTTTCTTCACCAGCAAAGCTACACCACCTCCTTTTCCTTTCAGTCTATCTTTCCAAAATACTGAGTACCCTTGGATATTTAATTCCCAGACCTGGTCTCCTTGTAACCATGTCTCAGTAATCGCCACTATATCGTACATTTTTGTTTCTATTTGCGCCATTAATTCATTAATTTTTTTCCAAATGCTTCATGCATTTAGATACAAAGCTTTTAAATTTATTCTACAGGTAGATTTTCCTACTCTTTTACAGTTCCTTGATGCATAAAGATATTCACCCATTCTGTCCCTCATCTTTATTGTCTGGTAACCATCCGCCACATTGCTTATCTGCACTCTTACCTCCTCTTTTAATTTGGGTTTTCTAATTTTCCCTACAACTGAACTCTCCCCCACCCTATTCAATGTAAAGACCTATCTACAGTCCTAGTCACACGATTCATTAGGACTCTGGTTCCAGCATGATTCAGATGAAGACCGTCTCATCGGAACAGGTCCCTTCTCCCTCAGTACTGGTGCCAATGTCCCATGAATTCAAATCCATTTTCCCCATACCAGTCTTTAAGCCATTCATTTGCCTGCTTAATCTTATTGACCCTGTGCCAATTAGCTTGTGGCTCAGGCAGCAATCCAGAGATTATTATCTTTTTGGTTCTTCTTTATAATTTAGCTCCTAACTGTTCATACTCCTTTTGCAGAAACTCTGCCCTTGTTTTATCTATGTCATTGGTACCTATATGGACCACAACAACTGGATCTTTACCCTCCCACTCCAAGTTTCTCTGCAGCCCAGATGAGATATCCTGAACCTGAGCACCAGGTAGGCAACACAACTTTCAGGAGTCCCCAAACTTGTCCACTATTTACAAGGCACCAGTCAGGAATGTAATGGAATATTCCCTTCTTCTTGCATAGCACAACTCCAACAACACACAAGAAGCTTGACAATATTTTGGTTTGGGCATTAGTTATTTGGGTGTTTGTTTCAATTTGAGCTAATGCAGTTTTGTTATTGTTTGGGTTGCCCCCTGGCGTTTCAGAGTAGCAGTTTACTTAGGTTGATTGACATGAGCATGTTTTGTGCTAATGGGAAGAGCTAGGCTTACAGAGGGAAAACCAAGCAGTTTTCTGTTTGGATTTGCAAGGAGCAGCAGCTCTTCTCTCTCTCTCTGGATATTGAAAAATGTGACCTGCTAGAAAATAGGTATCTCTCTTTCCAGACATGTTCTGGATGTTTAGGGACTAGCGGCCCGCATACCAGCATGTAAGCCTGTTGTTTGCTAACTGATTTTGAAGTGAAATTTATGTCTATGAGGAACATTGCTTAAATTGGAACTAATAGAGATAAGCTAGCAGTTAAGAATTGTATCTTGTCATGTTTAAGTATTTCAATTGATAAATATTATGCTAATTCTTTTTGTTATAGTTAAACTGTGATTATTAAATAAAGTTTGTTTTAATTAAAGCTTCCCAATGGCTTAAAAGAATCACACCTAGAGTGAAACACCTTATCCTCACACTAATGCCAAAATCACGAATGAATAAATGGAATGAAAAAGTGAAGTTGCAAAGTTTGATGTCAGCATCACGCAAAGGCTGGTGTTTGCAGAGTTTGTTGTGAAAGCCTGAATTCATAGTTTTGAGGGTCATTTCAAACTTTAGATGTATCTTTAACTAATTTGGAGTTTACTCATTATCATCCAGTGTTAAACCTTCACTACACATGGCAGCACCTTAAGCACATTAGCTTGGATCTCTGTGGAGCAGCAACAATCTTTTCCAAAGCTAGCTGCCACTTCAAAATGACAGCGAGTGGAATCTTGGACTGATTTTGCAACTGTTAAGATGTTAAATAAACTGTTCCTTGTTTTAGTTATACTGAACTACCTCGTGGTTTTTTACTGTTTAAAATTAGAGATAAACATAATAACTGGTGATGAGGCTGAGTCACAGCCCATAAGCTGCATGCTACCATGGTTTTTTTGGGAGAGGGGAAGAAGATTGGATGATGCCCAGACTTTGAAAGTGGCACAGATTGATGAGATAGCATGGTAGACTTGTGAGGATCAGGCTTAAAATCGAGGAACGTGATCACGAGGGGACTTGGGCTGCAGTTGATACTGGAGAAGAAGGGTACTCACCAGGGAAAGGACTGAAAGTGGCAGCCATGAGGGGATTTGGGCTGCAGCCAACGGCTAGAGAGAAAGGAGGATGTACTCAACCAGAAGCTGCAGCCAACGGCTAGAGAAAAAGGAGGATGTACTCAACCAGAAGCACTGAAATCACCATGGAAAGCAGTTGCAAGGGGACCCAGGCTGCGGTTGACAGGAAAGTTGTGAGTGGATCATTAGCACAGTTGGTGAGGGAGCGCTGGGTGAAGAGCGCCAAATGAAGGGACTCAGGCTGCAAGCAGCTACTGAGATGCGAGTGGTGGGAAAAACTCCCACCAGCAGGAAAATAAAATGGCGTATGCCAATTCAGAGTGATGGGACCATTTAACAAGGAAACAAAGGGATCCTGTATACCAAATATTTTAATTTCTATTTAAAAGCAAACAAGGTGGATGAAGACCTATTGGTGGTGGTTTTTTTGGGCACTATCAGTAGCAAGACATTTGCAACCCTAAGGAGTTTGGTACAACCAGAAAACCAACAGAGAAAACCTATCGAGAGCTGTGTGAGTGTTGGGAAAATAATTTTGCACCCAAAAACTAATGATTGTGGAATGATTCCATTTTTATAAATGGATGCAACAGGAAGGAAAGTCCATCGCCCAACTTGTGACCACTTTAAAGAGGTTGGCAGAACATTGCGACTTCAGAGGGTTCCTTCCAGATGGCTTGCAGGGACCATTTACTTTGTGGCCTCCAACATGAAGCCATTCAATGGAAGCTGCCAACAAAAGACTTGGAATTCAAAGTAACGTTTGAAATCACTACCTCGATGGAGTTGGTCACCAGTGTAACAACACGGTTGGGTGTTGGTGCCTGGGTGCATAAAGTAGTGAAAACTCAGCAGGGTGCGGTAGCAACCACAGAATGCCACTGATGTAGCCAGTCTGGTCATAAGGAGTCAACATGTTGGACTTGAGAAGCCCAGTGCTGCTGATGTAAGCAAGTAGGCCACATTGCCTGAAATTGCTGGGTACAACTCAAACTCGGGAAGAGGAGTTAAAAAAAGACAACACAGAGGACAAGGCACAAGGAAGATGCTGCCAGCCAGGGAGGAGACAGGGAATCAGCCGGGTCTGTGGAAGAAGCAGAAGATCCAGAATCAGTTGAGTATTGGCTACAATATCCTGTCAATGGGGGGGGGGGGGGGGGGGGGGGTGCTGCTGATTGTTCCTGGATACTTTACAAAATAGAGGGAAGATAATTAAGATGGAGTTGGATATGGGTGCAGCAGTGTCTCTGATTCCTGATTCAATTAATAAGGAAAAGTTAAGGGCACTGTTGTTGATGTCTGCCAAGATTACTTGATGTACATATACGGAAAGAGTGGTGGCACTGAAGGGCTATGTACTGTCAAGTGTTTGAGACCCTCCATTATTTGGATGCTCCTGTTTACAAAAATTAAAGTTAAATTAGGGCAGAGTTAATAAGTTGCGGACTCAAAAACAAGATGTTCTGGACAAGTATAAAGAAGCTTTCAAGGGGACCCTGGGAGAAATGAAAAGAGTTGAAATTAAAATACAGCTGAAGCCAGAGGTTGGCCGAGGAACCTGAAAGCACGTCTGGTACTGTACACCATCCAGCCTAAAGAGGAGGCAGAACTGATGAGTCTGGGATCGTTTTAACCAATAACCACCAGTGAATGAGCCACTCCAATCATGCCAGTCTTAAAAACAGATGACGCCATAAGGATCTGTGGTGATTTCAAGGTCACAATCAATCCAACCCTGTGTGTGGATCAATACCGAATTCTTCTCATTGTGGACCTGTTTTGTGGACTTGTAAAGGGAAAGTAATTTTCAAAGGCCAAGTTCACAAGCCTTCTTATAGATAGGGATCGCAAAAGAGTCTCAGCTGCCACTGATGATAGTGACACCCAAGGGACTTTTCCACTACAAGCGACTTTCTTTTGGCATCGCGTTTGTACCTGCTCTATTCCTGAGGGCCATGGATCAAATATTAAGTGGGCCAGGAGTTTAGTGTTACCTGGATGATATTTTGATTACTGGCTCCTGGATGATATTTTGATTACTGGCTCCACTGAGGATGAGCATTTGAAGAGCTTAGAAGAAACCCTAAAAAGGTTGCAAGAGTACAGACTATAAGTAAAAAGAGAAAAATGTGAGTTTTTAGGGACTCCATTGAATACTTGGGCCTTGTATTCGAAGGCAAAAGACTACACAAGACATCCAAGAAGATGAAGGCCATCATGAAGGTCCCTAGACCAAAGAATGTGTCTCAACTGCAATCATTCTTGGGGTTAGTGAACTTCTATGGCAAGCTCATGCCAGACTTGGCAACTACATAAAAATGCAAACATCAGTTGCTGGGAAAAGGGCAACTATGGAAATGGACCCAGGGGTCTGAGGAGGCTTACCAGGAGGTAAAACAAGCCTTAAGGAGATCAGAAGTTTTAACCCATTTCAACTTAAAGTCACCGCTAGTTAACCAGTGATGCCTCACCTTATGGGGTTGACTCTGTATTATCGCATATGTTGCCGAACGAAGAGTAAAGACCAATCAGCTTATGTTTCAAGGTTACTAACAACGACGAAGAAGAATTATGCCCTAGTTGAAAAAGAGGGATTGGGAATTGTTTTATAACATTTTCTTTACGACAGGCATTCATGTTGCTGACCGACCACACCTCCATATTTGACCCATATACAGGGATATCATCAATGGTGGCAGCGCATTTACAGAGATGGTCACTGACACTGTCAGCTTATGAAAATAAATACTGACAATTGGAGAGACATGACAACGCAGATGCTCTGTCAGGGCTGCCACTACCGGGAGAGAAAGATGTTCCTGACTAGAACCTAAAAATCATGTATTTCTCCCAGGAAGACAAGGTACCAGTGTCCACGAGCCAGGTGCAGAACGCTACCCAGAATGACCCAGTGTTAAATCAAGTGGCGGACTCAGTCCTGAGAGGGAGGACCAGTCATAGAAACCAACCAGATTTAAGTCGCTACCTGCCCAAGAGATGGGAATTATATTGGACCGATGTTTAATGTGGGGGATGAGAGTTGTCATTCCTCCCCCGTTAAGAGGAAAGGTGCTTGAACAAGGGCACCTTGGCGTGGTACAAATGAAGGCAAACAGCCAGGAGCTACTTTTGGTGGCTGAATGTAAACACCCAGATTGAGGAGAAAGTGAGATCGTGTGAGTCCTGCGCATTAGTAAGGAAGGCACCTCCGCTGTCACCCCTTCACCCAGGGAAATGGTTCCAATCTCCGTGGCACAGATTCAAATTGATTTCTCAAGTTCAGCAGAAGGACTGATGTCACTGGTTATCTGTGATTGGACTCTCCCCTGCCTGGAATGGAACAAGGACAGTCTTTGCAAACGCAACATTGAAGCATTTCTTCATTTCGCAATTCTCCCATTCTGACCCAAAGTCGCTTATGTCATTTTGTAACCAACTCTCTCCCACTTAACTCTTACGTTCTGCCTACAAATCAGTGATAAGAACTGCTGACATCAAAAGTAAAATTACATTGTGAGAAAAGTTTTTTTTAGAGGCTTCTTCTGGCTGTATGGGGCAGTTACAGGATAAACTATTCTTTCTGACTCAATATTTAACCCAGTATTCTAAACTGCAGTATTTAATTACCCCAGACTCTATTATGGACAGTAAGCAACAGTAATAGAGTTTCTCCTGCCTGTGAGCTCTGCTTAATGTTAGATTTTCCTGAGTCAGCTATTTCTTTTCTGTTCTTATTTAAACTTCATAGCAGGTAGACTTTTTGGGCAGAATTTTACGATCTCGTTGAACCTGTTTTGCAGCAGGAAAATGTCGTAAAATTGGGCATGATGCAACAAGCGGGAATCCATTTTCACACCCATTCTCATTTTACCAGTAAAAAAATCCATGCAATTGGGAGACTGTCTGGGCAAGATATCAATTTACATTTTTTGTATTCATCACAATATAATTAGTGAGCTTCACTCCTAATCGTCCCAGCTCACCTGCCTTAACAACTTCGTTCACTGCAGCTGGATCGGTCAGGAAAACGTGAGGGTCATGTATAAAAGTCACATTCAAGTGCTTGATCAGTGAGGGTGAGCAATGAGGTAAGTCTTTGCTTTTAAACTGATCTGTGCTCCTCAAAAGGAGGTTGTTTTATGGCAGCCAGGTTGTGTTTCGGGTTGCAGGGGCTTGTGAGTGTTTGAGGAGGGTGGCTGTTGTTGCTCACAGGATCCAACCTTGGGCTCTCAGCATGGACCTGGGCCACAGCGCTGACCTTGGGTCTTAGTGCTGACTCTGGGTCCTAGTGTAAGGAACAGCAAGCACTGTTGCAGGTGGGGGTTGGGCTGGAAACTCTCTGAAGTGGCAGTGCTGCATCCTCAGGACTTGTCAAGCAGCTCTAACTGTGGCCACTACTTCATGGCTTCTGGCTGTGTGTTTGTGAGTGGGGAGGTGGGTCGGTGTTGCCATTTTGGGATTTGTGGGGGGTATGGGGAGTGTGTCTTGCTGGGGGTCTATGGGGGGTATGGGGAATGTTTGTTGCTGGGGGTCTGTGGGTGGTATGGAGAGTGTTTGTTGCTGGGGGTCAGTGGGGGTACAGTGTGGAGAGTGTGGCCATAATGACCTCTTCTGGGTAGCAAGGATGAGTGTGTTTAACCTCATGTAACATCTTCCCCCTAATTGACTCTCAGATCTCCCCAACCCCAGCACCCTGCATGCTTACAGCCCCTGACCCTCACGTATCTCCCTTCTCTCACCCAAGAGTATCACACCCTTGCCCTCTGAGGGCCACCCCCTGAAATCTTGCAGGACTCATGTCATCAGATTTTATATGGCTCTTTTTGTCCCTTAAGAAGTCTCACAACACCAAGTTAGAGTCCAATAGGTTTATTTGGTAGCACAAGCTTTCCAGTTTTTGGGGGCTGTAAGCAAGCAGGGTGCTGGGGTTGGGGAGATCTGAGAGTCAGTTAGGGGGAAGATGCTAGATGAGGTAAAACACTTATCCTTGCTGCCTGGATGAGGTCATTCATTTTCATGGGGCACTGCTTCCTGGTTCTCCTGGCCATGGGCATGCACAGTTTGTGTCTCCTATCTGAGCTGCAGGAATTCTGGTGAATTAAGCCCCGTCCACTGTCTCTGGCGGCTACAAATGGTCTAACCCATATTTTCAAAGACTGAGTGTCTACGATTGGGTGTGGAAACTCACCCGAAAAACAGATCAGGAACTGCCCCATTTTTATTCTAGCTGGACATTTAGAAAAAGTCTCTCAATTCTACCCTTCCTATTTAAGTTTACCCAACTTCAAACAATCTTACCAGGACCTGGTGCTTGCTGGCTGGACAATGTCCCAGGACAAAGGAGAGAGTATCCCAGAGTGTAGGATTCTTACAGAGCTGCAGAATCACTGACATATTGTGAGGCTTGACGATTGTTTCACTTTTGCACCAATTCTTTTCTCGCATGTGGATGACTGAAGTTTGTATATTTCTTGGTCAAACTTCAAAGCTATCCTGCCACCATGTTATGTCCTTCTGTATTTGATGTAAATATACAAATCATGTGACAAGGATTGGTAAAACAGTAATGTGGGTTCTCTATTTGCAGATAATACTTACTATATACAAATAATATTATCTAGAAGGCTAGGTATATGCTTGTGATATGGCAGACTGAATACAATTCATGAAACTAATACATTACATCCTGTCAAAGTGGTAGTGATTGACAGCAGTTTCAGATAGATATGTATCTCTTGTCACAACACTTTTCACTTCCATTTTGATTAAATATCAGGAGTGTATTTACTTCTTGAAGAAATACCATTGGATTTTGCAACTAACTTTCCTTCCAATGTTATAAACTGCAGTCAGCAACTTGCTCTTAGATGTGCAGCGATTGGATGGAAAATAAGTTTGATTTTCAAAAGGTGATGTTTGTGAAGTTTTTGATGAAACATTATGTACTTGCACAAAGTGCGCATGGTCATGACAGAAGCATCATCAGTCCTGGTTATTAAGCTGAGCACTTCATGCCACAGTTCTGCATGTAATTTGCATCTGCAATGAATGATACAATCTCAGGTAAATTGTACAAAATTCCTCCTTTATGTGCATGCTAAAATCAATCCTGGAATACTGGAGATCAACAGGACAACTGGGAACTTTTATTAAACAGCCTTTGGATGAATAAGTGTAACTCGAGGGTTAACAGGATTGTGCATTTAAAAGTTTGTTTTTATATCTTGGGAATTTTGTACAGTAAACCTCCATCAATTAACAACAAACTTCTGATTAAAATAATTTAGTAGCGTTCGAAGGAATTTTATACTGAATTTTCAAGCTATTAAGAATAATTTTTCACAAAAAACTCTCAATGTTCTCCATGAAAACGTCTTCTTAATATATCCTAGGACTATTTAAAATGCTACAAAGTCCCAGGATGTGATTTGCCTCCTTCATGTTAGGAATTGGTCTTCAATTGATAATCATTTCTGCATGTGTGCATTGGGGTTGTCAGAGCTCCTTGAGTTCTGCCTGTGGCCAGATCAGATTGTGAGGGTGCGCCAGAATTGATGGGATTGATGGACCATGTTTCTAATTGCAATGCTGGTGGGGTGGGGAAAATTGCAGATGATGGTTAGGAGGAGTGAGATGGACATGAAGGATGTAATGGTGGGTAGGAGCAGCAGACAGATTGTGTTTGGGTGGGGGAGGTGAAGGGGTCATAGGGATTATTAGGTGGCCAGGAAGAAGCAATACTACTTCTTATGACCTGTAAGTAGTGCTGTGAAGTGATTGATGAGGATCTTCACTGGCAAGACTGGAAAGCTAAGTGAGCCTGGACTATTGCGTTCTGGGCTCACTATTCTCATTTAAATAAACACCATAAATATTTAAATTGGTCTCGATTATGTTGTTAAAAATTGCACGGGAGGGTAGTGAACAACCCGGTGCTGGGGTGACTCAATGGTAGTTTCATGGCCAACATTACTGAGATTAGCTTTCAATTCCAAATTATTATCAAATTTATATTTCCCTAGCTGCTATAGTGGAATTCAAGTTCCTGTACCCTGAAAATTAATCTGGGTCCCTGGCTTGCTAGGGCAATGACATTATCAATATAGGACTGTTTCCCCCCCCCTCCAGTACCATGATATTCCTCCATTCCCATGCAGGACAATGGACAGCAAAACTCTGCAACTGGCTTGGTCCATCACAATCTCCTTCATTCTAGCTCAGATGGTGTCACACTTCTGGGGGAACTTCCATAAATGTACTTCACCAGGTCTTTGGCTAGTCCTGTCTTCCTCTTCTGTCTGATAGTGTCCATTCTACTGCCACTGTGCTAGGGCATATGTCCAGGAGGTGAAATGCATGCCCTGCCAACCTCAGTCATCTTTCCACCATGATGTTGCACAAGCGACCAGTCATCTGAACTTGTTTGTTTTTGATGTTGTCAGTTGGTGTAAGCAACATTGTGAAAGACATCCAACCAACGTGACACCTTTGCTATTTTCTCACATGTCTTACTGGCATAGATTGATGTTGGTATTACTATAAGCATGTAGAGTTGCAGCTTCATGCCCATGTTGATGGTATGGATGCCCTGACTGTGCGGAGCTGCTGGAAAACTGATGCTGCTTTACTGATTTTTGTATGGATATTGATCTTTCCATCACCCTCCCTATGATGAGAACCCTGGCACTGGACTGAGGTGAGCTCAGTAAGAAGTCTCACAACACCAGGTTAAATTTAACAGTTTTATTTGGTATCACAAGCTTTCAGTGTGTTGCACCTTCATAAGGTGAGTCCCCTGATGAAGGTTGACTCATCTGATGAAGGAGCAGCACTCCAAAAGCTCGTGATACCAAATAAACCTATTAGACCTATGTTGTGAGACTTACCCTCCTAGATATAAGAACATAAGAACATAAGAAATAGGAGCAGGAGTAGGCCATCTAGCCCTTCGAGCCTGCCCCGCCATTCAATAAGATCATGGCTGATCTGTTGTGGCTCAGTTCCACTTTCCCGCCCTCTCCCCATAACCCTTAATCCCCTCTCTTATCAAGAACCCATCAACCCGCTTCTTAAAAATATTTAGCGAGGCAGCCTCCACCACTTCAACGGGCAGAGAATTCCAGAGATTCACCACCCTTTGAGTGAAGAAGTTCCTCCTCAACTCCGTTCTAAACCGCCTCCCCTTTATCTTGAGGCTGTGCCCCCTAGTCCTACTGTCTTTTTTGAGCGGGAAGAGTCTCTCCACCTCTATCCTATCCATCCCATTCATCATCTTATACGTCTCAATGAGATCTCCCCTCATTCTTCTAAACTCTAACGAGTACAAGCCTAGTTTATTCAGCCTCTCCTCATAGCTCAATCCCCTCAACTCCGGTATCAGCCTAGTAAACCTCCTCTGCACTCCCTCCAGGGCCAAAATATCCTTGCGCAGGTGCGGCGCCCAAAACTGCACACAGTACTCCAGCTGCGGCCTCACCAATGCCCTATACAGCTGCAGCAAGACCTCCCTACTTTTATATTCAATCCCCCTCGCTATGAAGGCCAGCATCCCATTCGCCTTCCTGACCACCTGTTGCACCTGCAAGCTGGGTTTTGCGACTCATGCACAAGGACCCCGAGGTCCCTCTGCACCGTCGCCTGCTGCAGTTTTTCACCACGTAAGTAATAGTCCTTCCTACCATTCTTCCTACCAAAGTGGACCACCTCACACTTGCCAACATTAAATTCCATTTGCCATTTCCTGGCCCATTCGCCCAGCCTATCTAGATCCTTCTGCAGACTCTCCACACCCTCCGCACAATTTGCCTTTCCCCCAATCTTGGTGTCATCAGCAAATTTCGACACCATACACTCGGTTCCCTCCTCCAGATCATCTATATAAATGGTAAATAGCTGAGGCCCCAGCACCGACCCCTGGGGCACCCCACTAGTCACCAACCGCCAATCCGAATAGCACCCATTGACCCCCACTCTCTGCCTCCTATTTGACAACCAATCCTCTATCCACGCTAACACCCTACCCCCAACCCCATGTCCCCTGACCTTCTGCAATAACCTCTTGTGAGGTACCTTGTCAAACGCCTTCTGAAAATCCAGAAAGACCACATCCACCGGCTCTCCTCTATCCACTGCCCTAGACACATCCTCATAGAACTCCAGTAAATTTGTAGGAAATGGTTGACGTTCTTGTTCTGTTGCCTGATGATGATGGGAGAAGCCATCCTGTTGCCATCCTTTCATCATCGTCTTGGTCTTCTCACAGCTGATGTATAGAACAACCATGGCACCTTTACTATCAAGGCTGGTGGTCATGTCTTGGGGCATACATGATTCTTCATTGAAAATTTAGTGCAGCTTGTTCATAGAAGGAACTAAGTTGCAGAGGTTTAAACTGAGCTTGGGCCTCCAACACTCTACTTGTGTATCTATCAGACCATCCCAGATATAACCATTTCTATCAATTCATCATGGTTAGAGTGTTTGAATCTACTCTCTTTGGAGATTTTCCTTCCTTTTTCAACTAGTTTGCTTTGGCTGTCAGACCTAACATTCCCAATGTAGCTTGCCTGGCTGTGTTGAGGAGATTCTTTGTCTACCACCTACACCATATAAAAAAGTAACTATTTTCACTGACTATTGATATTGCCAGGAGTTGGCTAACCACTAAGCATGGGGCCAGACACTGTTGCTGTGTGGAACATTCTCAAGACAGGGCCATACATAACAGACGTTACATAACTGAAATTCATGACATCTTTTTTAGTACTGGAATAATGTACATAGCCTAAAATTCCTTTTTGAAATTTAAAAAAGTCTTAAATAACACAGGAACAAAGTCTTTTTTAATTAACCATTTGATGCAGATTGTTGAAGAATATGAAGGACTCACTCTATACTGGAACCTATTCCCATATATCTGGAATTTGAGAATGTGTTTTAAAAGTGGAGCCAAAGACTTGATAGCTATTCCACCACTCTCCTGTTCTTAGGCTGATGTTTAACCCCAACTTTAATGCCACATTCCACATACTCCTTGACTTGAGGCTACTCCTGACAATATTTACCATATTTACTCCTAACAATATTTACCATATTTACAATTGATAGACTTCAGCTTAATCTTAACTCTAATGCCATATAGCACATTCATCTCTCCTACAGTTAGAATTAACCCCAACTCAAATACAATTTACTGTGTATTCAAATGCCAGTTCACCAGACTTACTACTCCTTGGATTAACAATTAGTGGAATTTGAGAATGTGTTTTAAAAGTGGAGCAAAAGACTTGATAGCTATTCCACCACTCTCCTGTTCTTAGACAAAAACATTCTCCACGAGAAGTAAAATTGCTGCAAAAGCTAAATTCCTTGAACCAGTCAAGAAATTAAATTTATACTTTCTGAAAAGGACATAACAAATGCAAAGCTAATAAAACAATAAAAAGCTAAATATAGAAAATATAAAGAGAAGGAAAAAATATTGGAAAGTTGAAGAAGAGATATGATGAAAGACTTCAAGGTAATATGAAAGGAAAGTACAAGCACACAAGAAGTCTTTTCATGGTGGATGAAGTAATAACAGAAAGTACTTTGCATCAGTTTTCTCAGAGTGTCATAGTAGGATTAAAGATTTAAAAAGCAGAGGTGAAGGAATTAAAGATGAATTGCTTTATTTAAGGAAATTCTCAGATGTGCCAAGGTATTTGATTCTGGGTTAAATTTAGTACAAATGTTTGACGAATAATCTCAAAGCCCAATAATTTACCACATATTCAGTCCAAAATATGAAGCATTCTTCAATAGCTTTAGCTGATGTGCTCAAAGCAGTTAGTGTTGGTGAGGAGTCATTTGGAGGAATTACTATGGATGGAATTTTAACCATGGCCTGCCATCCTCAATAGAGGAACAGAAAGCGCTTCCACTTCCTTACTTTTTACTTGTTCCAGCATGATTCCAATTAAAGTTTAGGTGCCAGTGTTGTACACAGGAGACATGTGCAATCAGGTGGAGGGGAAGCTTTTCATGGTGAAACTTGCCATTAGCTGACAATGCTGCTGCTACAGATGGTCTACAAAGGAGCCTCCTAGTCAACTTTCTTGACCAGCTCCATTGCCATTAACATTAGACTTATTTAGAACACATTGGTGTTTTTGAGATTTAAATTTCACTTGTAAATATTTCACATTACCTCTTGCAACGAGCTTAGCCAAACAGGTTAATATACATTGTTAGCATGCATTGATGGTTGCAGGAGAGTTAGGAATATTTCTTTGTTGTGGAAGAAACAGTGTTGTATTTTTTGTTCACTCTACATGAATGTTCGTATTAGTGTCCAGTGTTGTACTCCCCACAGTGGGTCATATTTGAAGTTGCAGGCTCAGCTGAATCTCTATTCTATGCATTGTAAAGAACATTTTTGGAAATCAGTCTCAACAGGGACCATTGAAATGTTGCAGATAAATTCAAATCCCTGTAAAGACTCTGCCAGTCATCAACCTTACATGGACCCATATGTAGACAGTACTGATATTGGACTTTAGGCCCCTCATTTCAGATGGTATGTTGGCATAGTGGTTAGCACTGCTGTCTCATAGTGCCAAGAACCTGGATTCAATTCCTGGCTTGGGTCACTGTCTGTGTGGAGTATGCATGTTCTCCCCATGTCTGTGTGGGTTTCCTCCGGGTGCTGTAGTTTCCTTCCACCTTCTAAAATGTTGTGGGTTAGGTTAATTGCCTCCTAGTGTCAGGATTAAAACATGGTGTTACAGTGATAGGGCTTGGGTGGTGCAGGCTCAATGGTGCATGTTCGATGGGCCGAATGGCCTCCTGCAATGTAGGGATTCTATGATTGCATTTTTTTTACCTTAACTACCTATCCCCACCACACCCACTTCACTCCTAATTGACTGTTCCTACCCTTTGTCCTCTCATAGATCCCTCTTCCATTCTTCCATGCTCTTGACTGCTCTCCACAATCCCTCCCACCTCATCCCTGACTTGACTTTACCAGTCCTGAGCCTCCAAGCAAGTTGTCATTCTCCTGCTCCCCTCTCTTGTGTCACAGAATTCAACATGGAAAAATGCTGACCTCAGACATAATAGCACAAAGCCAACTATTGCACTACACATTAAATAAACATGAACTGGATGCCATGTGATTCTTGTACGCCACTGACATTATCATGAAGCAGGAAATAATTGCAAAAAGCTTTAATCTATTGTGTATTCATGGCATACAAATATATTACTGGTAAGAATCCACTATAGGACAGTGTAAGATCCAATGCCCACAAACACATCACTGAGTTAATCTCTAAATTTGAATCCACCATTTGGAAAGCAAAATTTCAGCTCCAGTCTAATCAAATCTCCACATCTGCAATGTTTCCTGCTCTTGGAGGCCCCAGAAAATCCATCCCTACCAACGCACATCTTTCCTAATATTTGAAGCTTGCTTTTCTATAGACAAACAATCCATTGCAGCATAAAATAGGATACATTAAAAAAAAATTTGCAGATGCGATACCATGAATTGGGATGGGTGGAGGGGGGAGGGTCACAGCACAAATATTGGCAGTTGAAAAGTCCTACCTCACTGTGATTCACTGTCGGAACAGGACAAAAAGTCAACTCTGGGTCAGTGTGACAAAAAGTGTTGCACTATTTTCTTCTTGAATAAAATAAATTGCAATTTAGTTTGGAAGATGTCTGTTCCTGTACATTTTTAAACAAAAAATCATTGAAAAATTGCGAGCTCCACAGCTAATTCTGCAGTGATGCTTATTCCAAGCTGAATATGCTGGGCATGTTCCAAACTGGACAGCACAGTGGTTAGTATTGCTGCTTCACAGCGCTGGGGAACCGGGTTTGATTCCTGCTTTGGGTGACTGTGGAGTTTGCAAGTTCTTCCATGTCTGTGTGGGTTTCCTTCGGGTGCTCCGGTTTCTTCCCACAGTCCAAAGATGTGCAGGATAGGCCATGCTAAATTGCCCCTTAGTGTCAAAGGATGTGTAGTTAGAACATAGAACATTACAGCGCAGTACAGGCCCTTTGGCCCTCGATGTTGCGCCAACCAGTGGAAGCAATCTAATGACCCTCTAACCTAAACTATTCCAATGTTATCCATATGCCTATCCACTGACCATTTGAACACCCTTAAAGTTGGCGAGTCCACAGCTGCTGCAGGCAGGGCATTCCACGCCCTTACTACCCTCTGAGTAAAGAACCTACCTCTGACATCTGTCCTATAACTACCACCCCTTAATTTAAAGCTATGTCCCCTCATGTTAGCCATCACCACCTGAGGAAAAAGGCTCTCACTGTCCACCCTATCTAACCCTCTGATCATCTTGTATGCCTCAATTAGGTCACCTCATAACCTTTTTCTCTCTAATGAAAATAACCTCAAGTCCCTCAGCCTTTCCTCATAAGACCTTCCCACCATACCAGGCAACATCCTGGTAAACCTCCTCTGCACCCTTTCCAATGCCTCTACATCTTTCTTATAATGTGGCGACCAGAACTGTACGCAATACTCCAAATGCGGCTGCACCAGCGTTTTGTACGGTTGCAACATGACCTCATGGCTCCGAAATTCAATCCCTCTACCAATAAAAGCTAACACACCGTACGCCTTCTTAACAACATTATCAACCTGGGTGTCAACTTTCAAGGAGCTGTGCACATGTACACCAAGACCTCTCTGCTCGTCAACACTACTTCCATTAGCCCTATATTCTGTACTCCTGTTACTCTCACCAAAGTGAATCACCTCACACTTTTCCATATTAAACTCCATTTGAAACCTCTCGGCCCAGCTCTGCAGCTTATCTATGTCCCTCTGCAAACTGTAACATCCATCCTCACTGTCTACAACTCCTCCAACTTTGGTGTCATCAGCAAATTTACTAACCCATCCTCCTACACCCTCATCAAGGTCATTTATAAAAATGACAAACAGCAGTGGCCCCAAAACAGATCCTTGAGGTACACCACTTGTAACTGAACTCTAGGTTGAATATTTCCCATCAATCACCACCCCCTGTCTTCAATCAGCTAGCCAATTCCTGATCCAAACTGCTAAATCACCCTCAATCCCATGCATCTGCATTTTCTGCAGTAGCCTACCATGGGGAACCTTATCAAATACTTAACTAAAATCCATATACACCATGTCAACTGCCTTACCCTTATCCACCTCTTTGGTCCCCTTTTCAAAAAGCTCTAAGGTTTGTGAGGCACGACTTACCCTTCACAAAACCATGTTGACTATCCCTAATCAATTTATTTCTTTCTAGATGATTATAAATCCTATCCTTTATAATTCTTTCCAAAACTTTGCCCACAACAGAAGTAAGGCTCACCGGTCTATAATTCCCAAGATGGTCTCTACTCCCCTTCTTGAACAAGGGGACAACATTTGCTATCCTCCAGTCTTCCGGCACTATACCTGTGGCCAATGACGACATGAAGATCAAAGCCAAAGGCTCTGCAATCTCCTCCCTAGCCTCCCAGAGAATCCTAGGGCAAATCCCATCTGGCCCAGGGGGCTTACCTATTTTTATACTGAAGAATTGCTAACACCTCCTTATGCACCTCAATCCCATCTAGTCTATAACCCTGTATTGGAGTATTCTTCTCGACTACACTGACTTTTTCCTGCTTGAATACTGATGAAAAATACTCATTCAGTGCCTCTCCTATCTCTTCAGGCTCCACGCACAACTTCACACTGCTGTCTCTGACTGGCCCTAATCTTGCCCTAACCAATCTTTTATTCTTGACATACCCATAGAAAGCTTTAGGGTTCTCCTTGATCCTATCCTTCTCATGTCCTCTTCTAGCTTTTCTTAACTCTCTCTTTAGCTCCTTCCTGGCTAATTTATAACTCTCCAGTGCCCTAACTGAGCCTTCACGTCTCATCTTTACATAAGCCTCCTTCTTACTCTTCATCAGAGATTCAACTTCCTTAGTACACCACGGTTCCCTCGCTCGACCACTTCCTCCCTGCCTGACAGGTACATATTTATCAAGGACTCGCAGTAGCTGCTCCTTGAATAAGGTCCACATTTCAGTTGTTCCCAGCCCTTGCAGTTTCCTACTCCAACCTATGTGTCCTAAATCTCGCCTAATAGCCTCATAATTACCTTTCCCCCAGCTATAACTTCTGCCCTTTGGTATATGCCTATCCCTTTCCATCACTAAGGTAAATGTAACCGAATTGTGGTCACTATCACCAAAGTGTTCATCTACCTCCAAGTCTAACACCTGGTCTGGTTCATTACCCAGTACCGAATCCAATATAGCCTCACCTCTTGTTGGCCTATCCACATACTGTGTCATGAAACCTTCCTGCACACACTGGACAAAAACTGACCCCTCTAACATGCTTGAACTATAGCTTTTCCAATCGATATTTGTAATGTTAAAGTCCCCCGTAACAACTACCCTGTTACTTTCGCTCCTATCCAGGATCATCTTTGAAATCCTTTCCTCTACATCTCTGGAACTTTTTGGAGTTCCTATAAAAAAACGCCAACAGGGTGACCTCTCCTTTCCTGTTTCTAATCTCAGCCCATACTACCTCAATAGACAGGTCCACATCAAACGTCCTTTCTGCCACCGCAATACAGTCCTTGACTAACAATGCCACGCCTCCCCCTCTTCTACCACCTTCTCTGCTCTGACTGAAACATCTGAACCTCGGAACCTGCAACAACCATTCCTGTCCCTGCGCTATCCATGTCTCTGAAATGGCCACAACATCGAAGTTCCAGGCTGTAAGTTTGTCCACCTTATTGCGTATGCTCCTCGCATTAAAGTATACACACTTCAAACCACCCTCCCGCCTGCCAATACACTGCTGTGACCTAGAAACCTTATCCATGACCTCCCTATTCTCATCCTCCTGTACACTGGGGCTACAATTCAGGTGCCCATCCCCGCTCAGTTTAAACCCCCCCAAATAGCATTGGCAAATTTTCCCCCCAAGATATTAGTACCCCTCTGGTTCAGGTGCAGACCATCCCTCTTGTAGAGGTCCCACCTACCCCAGCATGAGCCCCAATTGTCCAAGTATCTGAAACCCTTCCCTCCTGCACCATCCCTTTAGCCACGAGTTCAAATGTTCTCTCTCTATTCTTCTCCATCTATCCCGCGGCACAGGTAACAAACCAGAGATAGCCACTCTGTTTGTTTTAGCCCTAAGCTTCCACCCTAACTTCCTGAATTTCTGTTTTATATCCCCGTCCCTTTTCCTACCTATGTCATGGGTGCCTACATGAACCACAACTTGGGGCTGGTTCCCCTCCCCCTTAAGGATCTCGAACACTCGATCAGAGACATCACAGACCCTGGCACCTGGGAGGCACCATATCAACTGCGAGTCTCGCACATTCCCACAGACTCTCCTATCTGTCCCCTTAATGGAATCCCCAATCACTAATCCTGTTCTTTTCTTCCCCCTTCCCACCTGAGCATCAAGGACAGGCTCTACTCCCGAGACCTGTACCCCATGGCCTACCCCAGTTGAGTCTTCCTCCCCAGCAGCCTCCAAAACAGAGTACTTATTTTGGAGAGGAACAGGCTCGGGGGATCACTGCTCTGACTGCTTCTTACCCCTTCTAGCAGTCACCCACGTATCATTTTTAGTTAGGGGGATTAACAAGATAGATACATGGCATTACGGGGATAGGGCATGGGTAAGATAAAAAGATGGGTCAGTGCGGACTTAATCAGCCAAATGGCCTCCTTCTGCACTGTAAGGATTCTATGATTCTATGAATGTTTAAGGCTTTAATGTGGATCAATTTGCTGCACATTCAGAGATATTTGGAGAACAGTAGCTGCTGAATACTACAGGGAACAAAGCCTTTCAGAGAAGCCAATTTTCCAACTTTTTTTTTCCAGATGTTGCTTTTGGCAATAGGCTGTTGAGCGTTTATGAGCAAATATAATTGCTTTTGGAAAAATGTAAAACATCATTGTTCCCAGTTTGGATGTAAGCGTAAGAACCTTTATGTCATGATTCTATTCTGTACAGGAGATGAGCAGTCTACCACATCAGCTTTTCCTTCCAAAAGTGGAACATCTCATGGTGAAGCAGTAATTGCAGAATGTTGAAAACATGAGGCAGCCACTCCACAGATTGCAACATGGAGGCTAATAAGGGATGAGGGTGCGAGGGAGGGAGATAATGAGGGTGGGAAATGGGTTCCAGGTCATTATGTCCAGGGAAATTAATTACTGATTTGTATTCTATTTCAGAAACATAATTAGCTGATTTGAGTTGATAAGTGGGAAAGTACACAGAGGCTCAAAGCTTAGAAAAGAAGAAAAATTCCTGCCCAGATTTCTCTTTAATGACTTCAGATAGAACATGTCTCTACATGAACATTGGGTGGGGGTAAAAGATCAGATTTAGTTTTGCAGCTTCCTGCAGTTGAACAGCCTGATGACATTCAATATTCACACATCTTTACACAGTTCACGGCTTCTTTGAGTGAGATCATGGAAGAATGCTGAGTTCTTTGGAAAACAGTTCAGCATGACTCAGTTCTTTGAAAGAGGAGAAAAATGAAAAACAAGGAAATTAGAATTGGACAATAGTAAATAAGAGCATCTATAGGGGATTATTTAATCAGGATAATTAGAGGGGTTGGGAGAGGGTGGGAGTACACTGAGTCCTAACAAAGACTGACTGCAGAAAGGAGCTAGCCAAAAAGCAGGTCTGTACACAATCACTCAGATATCCAAAAAAGCAGTTAACCCATTTTTAAGCAGAGATTTAGAGGCCAGAAGAAAAGCCAAATTCTTGGTAAGAAGCATGCTGTATGCAAAAGGAATGAAACACTTGAACTTTAAATTATTGCGGCAGAAGCAAAGTACAATATAGTAGGAATTTCAGAAATACAGAACAATATTGGACTGGACAGACTGATTTGGAAAAGATAGGATAGATAGGAAGATAAATGGTTTAACCCATTTATCACAGATTGAGTCACTGTGGGTGGAGTTGAGGAATAAAAAGGGAGAGATTACGTTGCTAGGGGTGTATTATAGACCACCCAACAACCCGAGGTCAGTGGAGGAAGGCATTTGCAGGGGCATTTTGGATAGGTGCAGGAAGAATAGGGTGGTTGTAATGGGTGACTTTAATCTTCCTGGAGTGAATTGGAGGGGGCCTAGAGCTGGGGGTACGGAGGGAGAGGAGTTTGTGAAATGTGTTTTGGAAGGGTCTCTAGAGCAGTATGTAACTAGTCCGACTAGGGGAGGGGCTATACTGGATTTAGTGTTGGGTAATGAGCCGGGGCAGGTGGGAGAGGTAGAGGTAGGCGAACATGTGGCTAATAGTGACCACAAGTCCGTCTACTTTAGGATAAAAATGGAAAGGGACGAGTGCCGGCCGAACGGGAGTGTGCTGAACTGGGGAAAGGCGAACTATGGCAGGATTAGGAGGGAGCTGCAGGACACTGATTGGGAGGGACTGTTGGCTGGCAAGTCCACGGTTGGCAAGTGGGAGGCTTTTAAGGGCAAAATGAAATGGCTGCAGGGGAGGTATGTTCCGGTTAAGCGGAAGGATGGGAAAGGTAGGATTAGAGAGCCGTGGATTACAGGGGGTATTGAAGACTTGGTCAGGAAGAAGAGGGAGGCGTATGTTAGGTCGAAACGACTGGGTACGGAGAGTGCGCTGGAGGAATATAGAGAGAGTAGGAGGGAGCTAAAAAGGGGAATTAGAAGGGCGAAGAGAGGGAATGAAATGGCTTTGGCTGGTAGGATTAAGGAAAATCCAAAGGCATTTTATTCCTATATTAGGAGCAAGAGAGTAGTTAGAGGGAAAATTGGTCCTCTTAGGGACAAAAGTGGGGAGATATGTATTGAGTCGGAGGGAATGGGGGAGCTCCTGAATGAATACTTTGCGTCGGTATTCACGAAGGAGAGGGGTTTGGAATCGTGCGGTCTGTTAGAGGGAGCTGAGGATCAGCTGCAGGAAATATCTATTACGAGGGAGGAAGTGCTAGGGCTTTTAGGTAGCGTAAAGACGGATAAAGCTCCGGGGCCTGATGGTATTTATCCCAGGCTGCTTAGGGAGGTGAAAGATGAAATTGCTGGGCCTCTGGCGCAAATCTTTGTCTCCTCTTTGGACACAGGTGAGGTCCCAGAAGACTGGAGGGTAGCAAATGTTGTACCGCTGTTCAAAAAAGGTAGCAGGGATAACCCTGGAAATTATAGGCCGGTGAGTTTGACATCGGTGGTAGGGAAATTAATGGAAAAAGTACTTAGGGGTAGGATGTATGAGCATTTGGAGCGTTGCGGTCTGATTGGGGATACGCAACATGGCTTTGTTAGAGGGAGGTCTTGCCTTACGAATCTGGTGGAATTCTTTGAGGAGGTGACAAAAACAGTTGACGATGGGAGAGCCGTTGATGTCATCTATATGGATTTCAGTAAGGCGTTTGACAAAGTCCCTCATGGTAGGCTGGTAGAAAAGGTTAAGGCGCATGGGATACGAGGTCAGGTAGCTAGGTGGATTGAGAACTGGCTGGGTAATAGGAGACAGAGGGTAGTTGTGGAGGGGACTTTGTCCGGCTGGAGGCCAGTGACCAGTGGTGTGCCGCAGGGCTCAGTACTGGGACCTCTCCTCTTTGTAGTATACATAAATGACTTGGAAGAGAGCGTAGGTGGTGTGATCAGCAAGTTTGCTGATGACACCAAGATGGCAGGGTTGGCGGGTACCGAAGTGGATTGTGAGGTGATACAACAGGATATAGATAGGTTGGTGCATTGGGCAGATAGGTGGCAGATGGAATTTAATCCTGACAAATGTGAGGTGATGCATTTTGGAAGGAATAATGTAGAGAGGAGTTATGTGATTAAAGGTAGACAAATTAGGAGTATAGAAACACAGAGGGACCTGGGAGTGCAGGTTCACAAATCCATGAAGGTTGCGACACAAGTGGAGAATGTTGTCAGGAAGGCTTATGGAATGCTAGCCTTTATAGGAAGGGGTATAGAGTTTAAAAGCTGCCGTCTAATGCTTCAGTTGTATAGAACGTTGGTTAGACTGCATTTGGAGTACTGCGTCCAGTTCTGGTCACCTTACTACCGGAAGGACGTGGAGACTCTGGAAAGGGTGCAGAGGAGGTTTACCAGGATGTTGCCTGGCATGGAGGGGCTGGGTTACGAGGAAAGGTTGGAGAAACTGGGACTGTTCTCCTTGGAAAGACGGAGATTGAGGCGGGACATGATAGAGGTATATAAGATACTGAAGGGAATAGACAGAGTCAATAGTGAGAGACTGCTCCCTAGATTGGTTACAAATACAAGAGGACATGACTTAAGGGTGAGGGGGGAGAGATATAATTTGGATATGAGAGGAAGGTTCTTTATGCAGAGAGTTGTGGGGGTATGGAACGCGCTACCGAGTAGGGTGGTGGAGGCAGGAATGTTGGACTCGTTTAAGGTTCAGTTAGATAGGCACATGAGTGAAACGAGGATGGAGGGTTATGGTAGGGGTTATTAAATAAGGGTTAGAACCTCGGGAGATACCGGAAAGGCAGGCTTGTGATTAACGTTTTTGTCTTTTATTCCGCAGGTGGAGGTCCACCTCGTTGTCAAACGAGGGGCATGCACACGGTGGGTCGTGCGTGGGCTACTCTTGGAGGTTCCGGGAGTGGCCTAGTACTTCGTGTCGGTGTGTGTGCTTGATCCTGGACTGGTAGACGGGCGCCGCAACAGCTCGGTGACTAGCACTGCTAGCTGTGCAGATACATGGATTTGGGCCTGTGTCTGTGGGAGTTTGTGCATTCTCCCTGTGGATGCGTGGGTTTCCTCCGGGCGCTCCGGTTTCCTCCCACACCCCAAAGATGTGCTCTTAGGCTGATTGGTTTTACCAAATTGACACTATTCTCCCCTGAATCTGGCTAAGTCAGGGGTTCTATTCGTAGACACGCAGGGTAGAATAGGTGTAGGGTGATGCGGCGGCGCGGGCTTGTTGGGCCAAAGGGCCTGTTTCCCGTGCTGGGTTGTTCTTTGCTCTTTGTTCTTAACCCATAAGTAAAGGATACTTGGAGCATTAAAGAAATTGATTGTATCTGTGCTGCAACACTATATCATGAACTATTCTGGTTAGGTATCTGGAGAATGAAAAGTTAATAATGTAAGTATAGAAGGTATGTGCCAACAGAAAGATAATTTTAATTTCGAGCTTTAACTAACCAGTTATAATTTTTTTATAAAATGGTTTAGAATCTGAGTTGGTAAATGGTACTAGTTGATATTAATAATGCAACTCTAACAGACCCAGGTATAAACAAGAAATGGAACCATTTCAATAATGAGGCTGTCCATGCCTGCATGCAGCAAAACTTGGATAACATTCAGGCCAGGGCTAATAAGTGGCAAATAACATCTGTGCCATACAAATGCTGGGCAATGGCCATATCCAAGTAATGTTCTTGCCACAAGTGCCAGGCAATGACCATCTCCAATAAAGAATTTAATCATTCCAATTACCATCATTTAACCCCCCATCAACATCCTGGGGCTTACCAAATTAAATTTTAACAGGACCAATTACATAGATATAAAGGGAGAGCTGGCTTGAGAAAATAGGCTAAAAGGTAAAGATGTAAATAGATAGTAAGAAATATTATTCAAAATCTTCAACAAAAGTATATTTAATTGAAAATCAGCAACTTGGTATAAAAGATACATCTGTGATTTATTAAGGAGGTTAAGTATAGTTTTAGATTAAAAAAAGGCTTATAATGTTGCAAAGACTTGTAGTAAGTCTCAGAATTGCGAGCATTTTAGAAACAAGCTAAGGCCACCAAGGTTTTGATAAAAAGGGAAAGAAAGAAAATGAGTAAACTTGCCAGGGATGTAAAAACAGATTGTAAGAGCTATTACAAGTGCCACATTCAGGAAGTACGTTCTTTCTTATTGCCTATAGTCCATATGTTTGTATGGAAAGAAGTATGTCTTTCTTTACCATTGGAGTATGTAGCATTCATGCCACACAAATGCCAGGCAATGACCATTTCCAAGGAACATTCATGCCAGAAGTGCATGAATGTACTATTGCCAATGACTATTTCCAACAAGGAATTTAATCGCTTTGCTTTGATATTCCAATTATCTTCACTGCATCGTGTATCAATATCCTGGGGCTTATCAAATTAAACTTCAAGGCCAATTACATAGGTATGACTTAAATTCCAATTAAATAATTCAGCAGCAAGCTTATGTGCATTTAAAATAAAGGAGATTGTTTATTCTCACATGTTTACCTTGAATTAATACAATGTCGCAACTCAGTTACACAAATACACACTCATACATATTATATATACCTATATATATGTATATATACATGCGCACACACACATATAAAGATTGGATACAGAAAAAGATAATGCATTTTTGCAGATTACAGTTAATTCAATCTCTGATTTACAATTTCCAGTCTGCCAAGTGGCAAACCTGTGGTTTCCTGATTGAATTTGAAGCTTTAAAGTTGAAATAAAATCTTACAAAAGGAAAGGTTCACAGCAGAATATGAAATTTTTTGCCATCAAATACCTAGGAGGTTGGTTCTTAGATGAACTTAACTCAAAAACGTTAAATACTCAGCCTGTTTGACTTGGAGTTTGTTTCAGAGTCTAGCTTTCATTCTGGCTGCTGATTGATGGTTTTGATGGATCTGCTGGGTCCTGGGTAATGAAGGTGCAGTCCCCAAATATAGTTTTGACCAAATGACTACTCAGTTAATACTTCAAAGGGTTACCCAATCTAGTTTTGGATGGGGAGTAGGCATGGTGATATAATGGGAAGTTAATAGTGGTTATTGCATATTGATCTTCCCTTTTTATCCAGTATGAAACAATGGGTGGGATTTTGAACCCAGACTCCTTATGCATGGGGTTACCAGTGGAGAAAAGCAGTGACATTGCAATTTCCACTTTTCTCACCCTTCACTGGCGCGTAATCATTTTCATGCCCATAATGGCTGTAAATCTGATTTTAATGAATTTATATCTAATTATCTTGTCCTCTCACCACATAATCACCTCTTGTTTAATATTAAAGCATAAACCTGTCGAGGGAATCCCTCTGGTGTGAAAAGTAAGTAAACACCCCAAGGGAAAGGTACATGGCTGGGCAATGCATTCTTACAATGCCAAACTGTGACGGGGATAGTGTCAAGCACGCACCCTAACAGGAGCCCTCATTGGAAGGGGCTGTTGATTTATGTGTGGTGGGGGCAAAAGCGATTACTGAGCAGGGGCAGGGAACTGAGGCCAATGATAATTGTATTGGAGGGAATGGGAGATTGTGGAGGCTTGAGGAAATGTTGGCAATGGTTGTTTGAGGGGGGGGGGGGGGGGGGGTGGGTGGAAACGGGATCAAGGGAAATGCACCAATGATTGTCCGGGGTGTGGGGAACGGAAATAAATGTCGGTTATGGCTGTTGGGAGGGGGAGTTTGGGAAAATGCCAGTGGCAATTGCTCAGGCGGAGGGTTGAGAGAAATGCTAGGGATGATTGTCAGTGTTGGGGGGGAGGGGTAGGGAGAGAGTGTCTCCCATACGTCTGCCATGGATGTGGGTCAGAGAAGTTATTTTTATTTCTAATTGGGGTGCCCTGTAAAGATGGTTTCTCGATCTCTGTGGATCCTGTTGCTGGTTCAAAGAGTCCCTGCCCTGCCAGATCGATGACATAAATCATGCCCTCATTTTTTTTTCTTTAGAAAGATAAAGATAAGCCTCAAGAATGTCCTCTTTTCATCACATCTGTCCAGTCTGGCCCCATTTTTTAACAGTGCAGTTTCTTTTCAAGTCTCTGACCACGCTGAAAAGTCTAAATGCTTTTAAGTGCTTTGTTTACATTCAATCTCATGCTCCAGTATCTTTATCGATTGGCCTGACTAAGGGGTCCAAGCTATTTCATAGCAGGCACTAGCTTTGTTTTTGTTTCCAATCACAGTTGATTAAATCTTTACGACTGCAGTTTTTAAAAAAATAGCCTTTCTCTTTGATCTTGAGTGCATACTTGTGTCAATGGATGCTGATTCTAAGCATGGGTTTTTTTAAATAGGCTTGTTCTTTGTTCTGACGATGTGGTTGCCTTTTTTTCACAGTGGACCTTCTTCTACCTCTCATATTGAAATAATTGTACGCACTGTAGGTAACTCTCAATCATAGAATATGCTGGCACCGGTATTGTTATTAGATTTCCTAATCCTGTTGCTACATCTGGTTGCATCTTCAACATTCACAGTGGAGGTAGAGGCAGCCTGTTGACTGCTATGCCCTGTGATTACCTTGGCAAGTGTCCTCTGGAGGGGCCTGGCCTGTTTTGAGTCTCCTGCTGTGGAGGAGATGGGTGCTACTTGACTGTGGGGTAGGTGATGGGGGAGGGTCACAGGAAAAAGGGATTGGGATCAGCGAGCATTCCTGGAGTAACCTGGGTAGATGGCCCCAGGTCCTATCTTCTAGTCCTCCTCTCTATAAGTGGCTAAGGGCCCATGGCTGACTCCTTGAGGAGAAGGAGCAGCTGAAGTGAGATCCAGATACTCCACCCCACTCTCGCATGGCCATTGATGGATGCCGCCAATGGCTACAGTGATGCAGTGTAGGACCGATATTTTGTACCAAGGCCTTCATGGTGACCACATCCTGCCAGTGTTGACCTCTGTGCATTGGCATGCCAGTCCTATCATTTCAGACTCAAAGCGGATGGACTCCTCCATATCTGTTGCAATCTGAAGAATGCAGCTGACATCCCTTCCTGACGTTTGTTTGTTTGCTGCAGCTCCACCAACTGTTTTAGGATGGAGTCTGGAGGCTTGTCATCTGACTCAGAGTCAGCAGAATCATGGCCATCAGCTGTCCAGCAGGCACCAGTGAGTTTGGATGTCCCTGCCTCCACCTGCTGTGGGATCAGATTCTGTGCTGTACTGACCAGATTATGTTCCCGAACCTGCTCTAGAATTAGATCCTGCCAAGATGTAGATATGTGTCTCTGCATTGGTAGAGAGTGCTGGCATGGCTCTTCTGAGGTATGTCCTCAGGGTCCTTATCTGTCATTGTGGCTTGAATTAAGGACCTGCTTGGGTGGAGCAGTCAGGCGTCTAGAGCCCTAGAGGTTTACAGTGTGCAACAGGCCCTTCAGCCCAACTTGTCCATGCCGCCCCAATTCCTAGTCCCAATTGCCCACATTTGGCCAATATCCCTCTATACCCATCTTACCCATATAACTGTCTGAACACTTTTTAAAAGACAAAATTGTACTTGCCTCTACTACTACTTCTGGCAGCTTGTTCCAGACACTCACCACCCTCTGTGTGAAAAATCTACCCCTCTGGATCCTTTTGGATTACTCCTCTCTCACCTTAAACCTATGCCCTCTAGTTTTAGACTCCCCTACCTTGGGGAAAAGATGTTGACTATCTAGCTGATCTATGCCTCTCATTATTTTATAGACCTCTATAAGATTGTCCCTGAGCCCCTTACACTCCAGATAAAAAAGTCCCAGTCTATCCAACCTCTCCTTATAACTCAAATCATTAAGTCCCGATAGTATACTACTAAATCTTTTCTGCATTCTTTCTAGTTTAATAATATCCTTTCTATAATAGGGTGACAGAACTGTACACAGTATTCCAAGTATGGCCTTACCAATATACAATTTTAACAAAACATTCCAACTCCTGTATTTAATGTTCTGACCACTGAGACCAAGCATGTTGAATGCCTTCTTCACCACTCTGTCCACCTGTGAACTGCACTTTCAAGGAGCAATGAACTTGTACTCCTACATCTCTTTGTTCTGTAACTCCCCCCATGCCCTACCATTAACTGAGTAAGTCCTGCCCTGGTTCAATCCACCAAATTGCATCACCTCGCATTTATCTAAATTAAACTCCATCTGCCATTCGTCAGCCCACTGAACCAATTGATCAAGATCCTGTTGCAATCTGAGATACCTTCTTCACTGTACACTATGCCACCAATCTTGGTATCATCTGCAAACTTACTGACCATGCCTCCTATATTCTCATCTAAATCATTAATATAAATGACAAATAACAGTGGACACAGCACCAATCCCTAAGACACACCACTGGTCTCAAGCCTCCAGTTTGAAAAACAACCCTCTACAACCACCCTTTGGCTTCTGTCATCAAGCTAATTTTGTATCCATTTAGCTACCACTGGATCCCTTGAGATTTAACCTTATGCAACAACCTATCAACCTTGTCAAAGGCCTTGCTAAAGTCCATGTAGACAACATGAAACGCACTGCCTTCATCTATCTTCTTGGTTACCCCGTCAAAAAGCTCAAATTTAACTAGACGAGGTTCTTATGAAAGAAAGTAAGATTGTGCACTCACGGGATGGTTGTTGTGGAATGAGTTGGTGCAGGATCCTTGTATGGATGTTGGCTACCGGCCTAATCGTCACCACAGGTATGGGCCATGTTCTTTGTTTTTGAACAGAAAGGACCTTGAGGTCCAGCATTCCACTTCTGGCCTGGGTCCTCTGCTTACAATTGTGTGTGATCTTTTCCTACATAAAGACAGAAAGAGTATGAACAGGACATATGCCAGGACAAATGATAAGGATGCCAAACATGAGTGGTGTTGAGGGAGGCCAGAGACAGAATGAGGATGCCATCACCAGAGGAGATGAGCCAAGATGAAAATGTAGGGGGTATGTGTGAGAGTGTGTGGCGATGTCCCTAGAGTTGGCAGTGAGTGTATAATGAATTGTGAATTAAGAGTAATGAGATGATTGCCTTACGCTGGCAGCACAGATGAGATGATTTATCCACTTTCTGCACTGGGTGGCTATCCTCCTCTGTGTAGTATTGGTATTAACTACCACTGCCATCACCTCCCAAGTCAGACTGGTGAGCTTGTTGGACCTCCTGTGACCAGAGTGGGAATAAAGGACATTGCAGTGGGCCTCAACAGTGTCCACAAGGCATTTCAGTGAGGTGTCATTGAACTTGTGCTCTGCCATCTTCTTGGCTTTCAGGACCATGTTTTCAGTGGAGCAATCCTGGCTGCAGTCATTGAGGATGCTGTGCTTTAAATGTGGTGCCCAGAGTGAGGAAGCAGTGAGCTCATGGCAGAATGGGCAAATCAGAGGTTGGCCGCCAGCGAACTGGTGTGTATTTAAGATAGGGACCAAACAATTTGGCACAAAAACATAGGTTTTCCCACCTGTCAGTTTTATTTATCAATGAGTCCCTTTTTATTTTCCTTCAAGCACCTCTGAAGATAGTACCATCAATAAACCATCTTCTTACTTTCATTTCATTGATCCTGGCAAGTTCCACACAGCTAAGGGAACTTGTTGGTTGTCAAAGCCAGAGTGCTGGATTAAATTGACAATGAATTGCATATTTCAGCATTGAAGGGGAAGGGGGCCTACTACCACTCTGCAGGGATCAGTGGGGGGAAGGAGGGAGAGGGGTCTCGCTGCCACTCTGCAGCGATCAATGGGGGGAGGGCAGTAGGTCTGTGATTGGTGGGGGAGTATGAACCAGTTCACTTTAAGAGTTGAAAGCACCAAAATCCTGCTCCCCCTTCCACCAAAGCCGATGGAATTCCCAATATAAAGACAAAAGCTCTGCAGTCCTTCCACATGCACTTGTGGATGGAGGTGGACAATAAAAAAACCAACCGGAGAAGCAGTCTCTCCAAACATCCTCATTCTCAACGTTGGCAGAACCCAGCACATCAATGCAAAAGACAGGACCAAAGAACCTTTAGCTGGAATTGCCAAATGCTTGACCCATCTTAGCCTCCACCTGAGATTCTCAGTCTGATGCCAATGTTCAGCCAATTTGAATCACACCACGTGACGTCAAGAAACAGCTGAAGGCATTAGATGTTAATTGTATAAACTAACATCAAGGGCAGAATTCTCCTCAAAAATTCTGAGACCCTGATTTTACTGGCACGACTGCCCTGAAATTGGGGGGCAGGTGAGGCTCATAGAACAGCATTCCCCATTGGCCTCAGGCAGGATCTTATAAGCCTCAGGTGGCCATGCTGGTAAAATCAGGGTCTAAGTGTCAAATTTGCATGAAAACTGCAGTAATTCATGCTGTTTTTTTTCTGTGGGAGTTCTGAGAAGCATCCCCCACACTCTGGGCACTGCAGAGGCCACCAGCATGAATATAATTCAATTTCAGAGGGCGAGGACTATCCCCGCTAGAGTGGCTATAATCAGCGTGCTGAGTGGGCCACAGCATTTGTGCCGATCTGTCAGTGCTGAGAACAGTGCACATGCAGTGGCCCCGCACTGATGGCCTCCTGTAACACCAGAATCCATGAGGAAAGGCATCATTACCCTCATCTACAAGCAGAAGGGGGAGAGGGAAGAAATTCGGAATTGGTGACCCATTTCACTATTGAACGTGGATTACAAAATTCTGGCCAAGGTCATCGCCAACCGGGTCAAGTCTGCTCTGGGGTCAGTGATCCATCCTGATCAAACCTGTGCTGTACCCGGCAGGAAGATCTCTGGCAGCCTGGCGCTACTCAGGGATACGATCGCCTACGTGCAGGACAGGTAGGTGGATACGTGCCTCATCAGCCTCGACCAGGAGAAGGCGTTTGACAGAATATCGCACAGCTACATGATGGATGTGCTCTCCAAAATGGGCTTTGGGGAGGGAATACGCAATTGGATCCGGCTGTTCTACACAGACATCAGTAGCGCAGTCTCAGTCAACGGGTGGGAAACAGATAGCTTCCAAATCAGGTCTGGAGTCAGACAGGGCTGCCCTCTCTCCCCCGTCCTTTTTGTGTGTTGCATTGAACCCTTTGCCGAGGCCCTCAGAAGCGACCCAGGCATCAAAGGGGTGACAATCCCAGGCAGCGGAGGCACGCAGGTCAAAGCCTCCCTGTACATGGATGACGTGGCTGTCTTCTGCTCGGACCCATCGTCTGTTCGCAGGCTCCTCCAGGTCTGCGAGCAGTTCGAGCTGGCCTTGGGAGCCAAAGTCAACCAGGGAAAGAGCGAGGCCATGTTCTTTGGGAACTGGGCCGACAAATCCTTTGTCCCCTTCACCGTCAGGGCAGAGTACCTGAAGGTGCTGGGGATATGGTTTGGAGCGGCAGGGGCATGCATCAAAAACTGGGAGGAGCGCATTGCGAAAGCCAGGCAGAAACTCGGCTTGTGGGAGCAACGCTCGCTCTCCATAACAGGGAAAAACCTGGTGATCCGGTGCGAGGTGCTGTCTGTGTTGTTGTACGTGGCGCAGGTGTGGCCTATCCCCAAATCCTGAGCTGCAGCAGTGACGCAGGCCATCTTCAAGTTTATCTGGAGATCAAAGATGGATCGCGTCCGAAGGGAGGCGATGCACAAATCTCCAGAGAACGGAGGGAAAGACGTTCCCAACGCCGCCCTCATCCTGATGGCCACCTTTGTGTGCGGCTGCATCAAGCTGTGCGTAGATCCTCGGTACACCAACAGCAAGTGCCACTACTTTTTGAGGTTCTACCTGTCCCGAGTGTTGTGAAGGATGGGTCTGGCCACACTGCCACGGAACGCTCCGAGTAGTTGGACCGTACCGCAGCACCTGTCCTTCATGGAAAAATTTTTCCGCAAACACACCTTTGACCACAAGGCGATTAAGCAGTGGTCAGCGCGTAACGTCCTTGGGGCCCTGAGAGAAAAGGAGACGGCGGATCCTGTCGGATGGTTCCCTGAGCAGACTGTCAGCGTCATCTGGCAGAACGCTTCATCACCAGAACTGACAAACAAGCACCAAGATCTGGCTTGGCTGGTGGTGAGAAGGGCACTCCCCGTCAGATCCTTTATGCACGCTTGAGGTCTCAACATCACCGCACGCTGCCCTCGAAGCGGCTGCGGGGCTGACGAGACGGTCGCACACCTCCTTCTGGAATGTGCCTTTGCAAAGAAGGTCTGGAGCGAGATGCAGTGGTATTTGTCGAGGTTCGTCCCGAGCAGCTCGGTGACGCAGGACTCTGTGCTCTACGGGCTGTTTCCGGGAACGCACACCGAGACAAATATCAACTGCTGCTGGAAGGTCATCAACTCGGTGAAGGACGCACTTTGGTCCGCCCGAAACTTGCTGATCTTCCAGCTGAAAGAACTGTCCTCGACCAAGTGTTGCAGACTGGCACATTCCAAGGTCCAGGACTACGTGCTAAGGGACGGGCTGAAGCTTGGGGCAGCCGCCGCAAAGGCACAATGGGGAAAGGCCACACTGTAAGGCCTTTTAACGGAGGCAGACCGAGGGCCCAGGAACTGCAGAATACCCTCGACCTGCGTAACTGTGTGCCAATCTGACCACTAACGGCACACAGAAATCTATTGAGGCATATATATATTTTTAAGAACTGAAATGTAATTCTTGTAATTAGTACAAATATGTAAATATTGAGACATGGATATAGTTTTTTTAAGCATTGAAATGTAGACACTGTAATTTGGACAGATCTGTAAAAATGTTTTGATTCCACATTGCTTTGCTATTCGAAGCCCTGTACATTTGCAATGGATTACTTGAGATTTTTATGAATAAAGTATATTTTTGGAAAAAAAAACACCTACAACACCAGCTCTCTGCTCACTTATGGCATGATCACTGGCCCCCCTCAACCATTGTAAAAAGTCTCACAACACCAGGTTAAGGTCCAACAGGTTTATTTGGTAACAAACGCCACTAGCTTTTGGAGTGCTGCTCCTTCGTCAGGTGAGTGGGGAGTTCTGAGAAGGAGCATCGCTCTGAAAGCTAGTGGCGTTTGTTACCAAATAAACCTGTTGAACTTTGACCTGGTGTTGTGAGACTTCTTACTGCATTTACCCCAGTCCAACACCGGCATCTCCACATCATGCCCCCCCAACCAATCCCAGGCCCAAACCTGACCCCCGGCCTCCCAGCCCACTGCGAATTCCAACCACCCCCCACCGACTCCTACCCCTGACAGTAATCCCCTCCCACAGTTCCAACCTTGCTAGCAGCGCTGACTCCCCCAGCAGACTGATGACCCCCCTGCCCCTTGACCTATCTGGCCCCCACCCTGCCCTGATCGCTGGCTTCCCTCCTTCCTCCAGTGACAGTGGGACCTTCCCCAACTGATTGCCCTGTTCAGGCAACATCCCCAGGCTCTGCCCCTATATGCCATATGGCACCGTTCCATGCCTAATAGGCAGTGTTAAGGTGCCCCTGGACATTGGCACTTTGCCCCTTGGGCAGTGCCATGGGTCACTAGCTGGCACTGCCAGGGTCCCAAGTTCCCAGGGGCATCCCACCCACCATCGCCTGACCCTCTGGGGGGCCCCAATTGCCTTCCCTTCAATTGGGAGGAGGGCTGGGCCGCCAGCTCCCCAAAAGTGGGGAGCGGCTGTAATACCCACTGGAGTGAAATACTCTGGCGGGATGGGAGATTCTGGTGGGCCCCAAGACTTTGGTCCCAGGCCCACTAATCATATTTACATGATATTAAAATGACCATGTAAATAGTCTTTTTGCACCCCCCGCCAATTTCCAGTATGGAGCAGACACCTCTGGAATTCAGCTCTGGGAGACAAAAGCGGGGCACAAATGTTTGCGCTAACGTCGCAAATTGGCTGACACGACAACCTCCTGGCCTGCTGAGCTAAAAGATTAGCAGAGTGGGTTGGGTGAATCGCAGCCTAAATGTCTACATGTTTGAGGCATTCTTTGGTTAATTATCGTGTACATGAGGGTGGCCTTGGAGAAGGAGTGTGCAGTGTCCACATGTACACTTCAGGCTTTCTGCAACTAATCAGCACCACAGGGGCTGGGTGCATTATCACCCCTGTAATGACATCTTGATTTAGTTAGTTAAGTTTCCTTTGCCATTTTGTTTTAGTTACAATGTCCCACCAGCTGCTATCATCTCCTCTCTTTATTGCTTAATTTAATGGTTTTAATTTTATAATATTAAAAGAAAAGTCCCATCAAGGGCTGTCCTCTTTCTTGAATTTGTTTATTTTTGATCAATTGTTTTATTCAAAAGAGCATTTCAAGTGACACTTGTGGCCCTGAATGGCAGTTCATTAGTTTATCTAATTTTTACCAAAAAGAGGATAAAGAGACATTCCCTTTAATCAGTTGTTAATTTGTTAATTAGTTAATTTGTTTATCATTTACTCAAGGTATAAAGAAATACCTATTAATGCTAGTGGAAGGTTAGGAGCTAAATATTTTATAATGTTTCACCATGTGAATAAATCTGAAACTGAGTAAGAATTGACTTCTAATCTCATGTGATAAGGTCCATGGGGAATCATTAATTGATCTACCTGTAGAGATTGTTGAGTATGAGTTCCCCCAGTAACAGGCAATGGCCTGCTCGCTAAAACTCATTACCTAAACCTTTTATACGGCAGGTCTAGGACTGGGCCTGCTGAACTGTAGTCCGAGGCAGGGACTAGTCTGTGTACACCACGTTAGTGGTTTTACTTTGCATTCTGTAATAAACTGTCTTTTTTTCCAGGTGGGCTTCCTGAGTCATTGAATTTTATTTCACCAATGGTTTGTAAGAAGTTTAACAGTGGAGACACCAAAGGCTGTGGGCCTTGACAGTATCCTTCCTACCTATCATTCTGAAGACTTGTTTTTCAGAAATAGCAAAGCCCCTAGCCAAGCTGTTCCAGTACAACTACTATACTGGCATCTGCAAGACAAAGTGAAACATTTCCCAGGTACATCCTTCCCATAAATGGCAAGACAAAATCTGATCTGACTAATTACCATCTCAATCAGAAACAGAGAATGGTGATAGAGGGTTGTTTTTCAGACTGGAGGCTTGTGACTAGTGATGTGCAACAGGGATTCGTGCTGGGTCCAGTGTTGTTTGTTATTTATATAAATGAGTTGGATGAGAATATAGGAAGCATGGTTAGTAAGTTTGTAGATGACACCAAAATTAGTGGTGTAGTGGACAGTGAAAACTGTTATCTAAGACTACAATGTGATCTTGTTCAACTGAGCCAGTGGGCCAAGGAATGGCAGATGGAGTTTAATTCAGAGCTGTTGCATTTTTATAAGATAAACCAATTTGATTTTCAAGTTTGCTGACGATACCATCATAGTGGATCGGATCTCAAACAATGGCGAGACAAAGTAAAGGAATGAGATAGAGTATCCGGTGAACTGTGTGGCAACAATAATCTCTCCCTCAATGTCAATAAAATGAAGGAGATTGTCATTGATTTCAGGAAGCGTAAAGGATAACATGCTCTTGTCTGCATCAATGGGGAACACAGTAAGAAGTCTCTCAACACCAGGTTAAAGTCAAACAGCTTTATTTGTAGCAAACGCTACTAGCTTTCGGAACTGACTGTTCCTTCATCAATGGGGCTGCAGTAGAAAGGGTTGAGAACTTCAAGTTTTTAGGTGCCCAGATCACCAACAACCTGTCCTACTCCCCCCATGCTGACACTATAGTTAAGAAAGTCTACCAATGCTTCTATTTTCTCAGAAGACTAAGGAAATTTGGCACGCCAGCTATGACTCTCACCAACTTTTACTGATGCACCATAGAAAGCATTCTTTTTGGTTGTATCACAGCTTGGTACAGCTCCTGCTCTGCCCAAGACTGCAAGAAACTACAAAAGGTCGTGAACGTAGCCCAATCCATCACGCAAACCAGCCTCCCATCCATTGACTCTATCTACACTTCCTGCTGCCTTGGCAAAACACCCAGCATAATTAAGGACCCCATGCTTCCCAGACATTCTCTCTTCCACCTTCTTCCATTGGAGAAAAAGATACAAACGCCTGAGGTCACGTACCAATCGACTCAAGAACAGCTTCTTCCCTGCTGCTGTCAGACTTTTGAATGGACTTACCTTGCATTAAGTTGATCTTTCTCCCCACCCTAGCAGTGACTGTAACACTACATTCTGCACTGTCTTGTTTCCTACTCTATGAATGTTATGTTTTGTCTGTATAGCACACAAGAAACAACACTTTTCACTGTATGTTAATACATGTGACAATAATAAATCAAATCAAATCAAAAGCAGGATTTACACATTTAATGGTAGAACCCCAGGGAGTGTTGTGGAACAGAGAGACCTAGGGATGCAGCCATACAATTCCTTGAAAGTGGCATCACAGGTAGACAGGGTGGTGAAGATGGCATTTTGCGCACTTGTCTCCATCGGTAAGAGCACTGAATATAGAAATTAGGATGGCATGTACAAGGCAGTGGTAAGGCCACATTTGGAGTACTGCATACAATTTTGGCCATCCTGCTAGGATGTTATTAAACCGGAAAGGATGCAGAAAGGATCTACAAGGATGCTAGTGGGACTGGAAGTTTTGAATTATAAGGAGAGGCTGGATAGGCTGGGACTTTTTTCCCAGAAGTAAAGGAGGATGAGGGGTGACTTTGTTAGAGGTTTATAAAATCATGAGGGGACATAGATAAGATGAACAGCCAAGGTCTTTTCCCCATGGTAGGGGAGTCCAAAACTAGACAGCATAGGTTTAAGGTGAGATAGGAAAGATTCAGAAGGGACCTGAGGGACAAATTTTCACACAGAGGATGGTGCATATTTGGAACGAACTGCCAGATGAGACAGTAGAGGTGAGAACAATTACAACAGTTAAAATACATTTGGACAGGTATATGAATGGGAAAGGTTTAGAGGGACATCGGCCAAATGCAGGCAAATGGGATTAATTCGGTTTAGGAAAGCTAGTCGGTATGGACAAGTCGGGCCAAAGGGCCTGTTTCTGTGTTGTGTATCTCTGAATCAATGGGCAGGATTTTCTGGCTGTGCTCGCCCAAGAACCAGAAAATCCTGCCTGAAGTCAACGGACTTTTGCATGATCCACACCCTGCCCACTACAATTCCCGTGGTGGATGGGATGGAAAAGTTCCCCTCAAGACTCTTATCAGCAAAGTTATGGAAGGTATTGTTGACAGTGCTATCAAGCAGTACTTAGTCACCAGTAACCTGCACACTAAAGATCAGTTTGTGTTCTTCCAAGGCCACTCTGCTCAAGATTTCATTACAGCCTTGATCCAAGCGTAGACAAAAGAGCTGAATTCCATAGCTGACATGAGAATGACTGACCTTGACATTAAGATAACATTTGATTGAGTGGTGTCTATGACTCCTAACAAAATTGAAGTCAGCAGAAATCAGGTGGAAAATCTTGCAACATTGTGTATGAGTTTGGATGCCAATGTGATGCCAAGTACATAGCTGTATGTCCCAATGATTGCTGATCAGTGTTTGTAATAGGCAGAATACAGATCATACTCAATAAGCCCAAGCTTGCAAAACACAGAACGGTCCATCTACTGTTAGATGTGATTTTGCAATTGCTTGCTGATAAATGCTGAGAGTGTTAATAGCTACATTAACAACCTATTTAAAATAATCAGTCAAGCTCATGACATTACTCATTTATGCTTGCTAGAAGGGACATACATTCATCTGAAGATACCTATTCTCTGCAAACAAAAGAGCAGTGTGGTGGCACAGTGGTTAGCATTGCTGCCTCACAGCAGCAGGGACCCAGATTTGATTCCAACCTTGGCTGTTTGTGTGGTGTTTGTACATTCTCCACGTGTCTTTGTCGTTTTCCTCTGGGTTCTTCAGTTTCCTCCCACAGTCCAACGATGTACAGGTTAGGTGGGCTGGCCATGCTAAATGCACGGGGTTACAGGTATAGGGTGGAGGGGAGGGCCTGGGTAAGATGCTCTTTCATAGAGTCTTTACAGACTCAATGGACCGAATGGCCTCCTTCTACATTGTAGGGATTCTATGAATGTTTTCAAGCCTTGCATCTAGAGAATCTAATGGTCTTCCTTTGACATTCAATGGCATTGCTATTGCTGAATTATCCATATCAGCATCCTGTGGGGTTACCAATAACTAGAAAATTGAACTGAATTCGCCATGTAAATACTGTAGTTAGAAGAACAGGTCGGAAGTTTTGAGTTCTGTTGCAAGCAACTCAACCCCTTTCTCCTCAAAGTCGGTCCACCATTTACAAGGCACAAGTCAGATGTGTGACGGAATGTTCTCCACTTGCCTAAACAATCGCAGCTTCAAAATCTCTCAAAATGTTTCACATCATTTAGGTGGTCAGCATCGCATCCACCGCATTAAACATTCACTTCCTTTACCAATGGCAACAGTAGCAACAAATGGACCACCTTCAAGATACAATGCATCAGATCGCCAAGACCCTTTTGACAGAATCTTCCAAACTTGTGACCTAAAATACCCAGAATGCATGAGAACACCACTATATTCAAATTCCCTTCCAAGTCATCATAACATCCTGACTTGGAACTATCATATTGCTTCTTCACTGTTGCCGGGCCAAAATCCAGGAACTCCCTTCCCAGCATGCTGCGTATACCTGTACTGCCTGGACTCTAGCAGTTCAAGAAAGTGGCTCACGATCACCTTCTCAAAGGCAACTAGGGATGGGGAATATATATTAGCCTTACCAATGCTCACTTCCCACAAATGGAAGGAAAAGGCTGGGACTCGGGATCTTGGAATCTATGTTTAAATTTTGGTCCACTTCTGGAAGTCAGCAAGAACATCAGAAGAATTCAATCAAAAGATTCTGTAGAATCCATCCCCTAATCTGTAAATCTGAACTCTGTCTTTGACAGCAATGTTCATAAAGAAGCTCTGTACCAATTGTATGTAGCATGCTCTAGAACTGACTTTCATGTTTGCTTCATCCTGGATCACTATGGTTCCCATACATCCAAAATTCAATTTTTCTCCCTCCCAGTCTGCACACAGGACAGTAGTGTTTTAACTGCCTGGAACCCATAAGATTAACATAATACTTTCTTCAATAGTCCAGTTGAACATTAAAGCAAAGACTTCTTGGTTTAATTGGTACAATAGTATTCTCCATGGAAGTGACAGCCCAGACAATCAGAATCAGGCAGCCATTTTACCCCCCTCCACCCACTTTAGTTTCAGCCTTACAATTATCCATTATCCAAGGTATGTAAATACAATTTATATGGAAAACACTTTCTCTCTGTTTATAGTTACAATGCCATTGGACTGGTCACAAACAATTTCAATCCAATAGAATTACAGTCACTTACTGGGATTAGTTTTGAATTTCAGATTTTATTAATTAATTGCATTTAAATTTCTCCAGCCTCCAGAACATTAGTTCCGCTTGATTATTCGGCCACTAATTTCATCCCTATGCTACTGTACTCCTAAACACCAGTGAATGAGCAGTTTCTCCAACTTCACCTGTCTGTGCATTTTCTTACTTGCATTCTGCACTTCAACAAGTGCTCTTTCACTGAACACATGTAAATCACTTCATTAACTAATGAATCAGTGGATAACAACATGGCAGAGTAAATATTGCATTCTACAGGTGAGGAATGTTTCAAGTTTGATTCCTGATCTATATTAGTTTGGTGATCTCAGTGAGAATGGAAATTTAACTCATTGTGGCTAAAGGTAGGATAAAAATTATTCAGGATTCCCATTTCTGATTATTATCCAGTGGGCACTTATTGGAAAGGCAGCATTTGCTCACGTGGTTAGTTAGATGAGAGCAGGATCAATCTTGGTAACGATGTCTCATGTGATTGAATAGCCTGAAGACACTTAGGCACTTGGATGAGATGCTTGAGGACCTCTGCTATCAGTGAGAGAGTAAGAAGTCTCACAACACCAGGTTAAAGTCCAACCAGTTTATTTGATAGTAAACCCACAAACTTTCGGAAATGCTGTTCCTTTGTTAGGTGTATGGAAGGTTCTGATCAGAGAGGGCATACAAAGGCACATACAGGTTACAGAATACTGATTAGAATGCGAGTCTTTACAGCTTATCTGCTATTCAAATCTTAAAGCTGCAGACGATGTGAGTGGAGATAGCATTAGGCATAGATTAAAGAGATGTGTATTGTCTCCAGACAGGACAGTAAGTGAGATGTTGCAAGTTCAGGCAAGCCATGGGGGTTACAGCAGATGCGACATGAGCCCAAGATCCCTGTTGTGAGACTTCTTACTGTGTTTACCCCAGTCCAACACCGGCATCTCCACATCAGTAAGAGAAACATGAGTTACTTCCTTCTGGGTAAAAGTAGCAAAAGTAGGCAACATAAACCACATATTTATTTGACTGGAAAATGGACATCATTTGACCTGTCGAATAAAATAACACTTTCTGGGTACTGGAACAAAAGACACCAATGTATTGCCAAGAAAATCATGACACAAACCAGAAACAATTCTGGCCAATTTTACAATTTTAGTTTTACTCCATTGTTTGAAAATAAATAAATTATTCTTTCACTGGAATAAACTTTAGATGCTTGCAAAATATGTATTTTTTTTCTAAGCAGCTTATTTTGATCTGTTTTGACAGTTTTTCTGTTTGTTTAATTTATCCATCTGAGACCCTCCCAGTTCATATTTACTTTATTGTATTATGATAATGACTGAATATTTGAATTATTTACACAACCACAAAAATAGGTACTGATGGTACCTATACAGCCAAGGAATCAAACTTGGGCCAATCCTCATCGGTACAATTCTTCACCATGTGGTACTCTTGCCTTATTTGCAGAAGGAATACTGATTATAGTCTGAAGCCTATAGAATTCGAACAAACACCACCTATTTATTCCCTTTATTAATATTAGCCCTTTACAGAAGATATAATTAAATATAACATTTGTACTGTGCTTTGTTCTAGGTTATAAATTTTCCACCAAAGTATTGCTAAATGTAAATCAATTGAGATGTTTAAAAAATAAAGTAAAATAATTGCGACATTCTGGAATTTATGAGAAATGAAAATGTAAAGGGATGTTTCAGAGGAAAACTGAATGTGGAAATATGTGAACCCACATCCTCAGATGAAGAGTTGTCAAATGAATGTATTTCCTCAGTCTTGTTTGAACATGCCTTTATTTAATTATGAAAAAAATGAAGAAAACCAAAGTGTGTGATTTCAGGACTATGAGTAATTTATATTGCAAGTAGACTCATTGTAAATAGAGATCACAGACACTTCTTTCTGCCAAAGTTAAGGCAGTTAAGAATAAATAATTGTAAAACTTTTGGAAAAGGAAAACATATTAAGGTTGAAATAATTTAGACTTGCCTTTGCTGTTTAGTCTGTATTCTACACATTGGAAGTGTCTCTGACTGTCTGATGACCATCCATAGATGTGTGGATGAAACTCAATTTGTTTGATCAATCTGTCTCAGAGCAAACATGACCATGTCTGAAATACCAAGACTGAATGTGTGTTTTTCTTTTACCTATTCATCTTCTAAGTTATTTTTCCACCTGTTCAGACTGTTTTATTTCAAATGCATTTACTCCACAAGTTATTTTATTTAAAAGAGGATGAGCAAATGAACTATTTCTGGACTATATTGGTCTAGATTGCCCTATATTAGTCTCTACTTTCCTTTTCTTGAAGAACTCAGGAATGGCCTGACCCTCAGTGCCACAACCTTCACCTGAGGTAGGGCAAGGAGGGAGGTCAGAAATTCACCTCAGCCTGAACAGAGATTGAACGGGTGAGCTTTTGGCACCAATCGAACCACACTAGCCATCCAGCTGTTCAAATTGCTGTGACAACACACAATTTTACATGCACGTTGTAATCTGGGCTATGGATAGTGATGGAAAAAAATTGGAGTCTTACCATCTGCCATGCATGTATGTTTTTACAAGTGATACCTGCTTCCTTAGCCATCAAGTCCTGGAGTGGGACTTGAACCACAAGCATCTGGTTTGGAGACAGGAATGCTACCCACTGCACCACAAGACCTCCATATTGGCCTCTATGTGGCACACAAAGCATTGTAGGTTGGCTCACCCTCATTTTCTTCTGTTTACTTCCCTTTGAGGAACACTAAGATACCTTTGGATGCCTCTCTCAATCGTCTGAGTAAGATCAGAAAACACCACGCAGGGAATCACAAGAGAACTTGCATCTTAAATTAAGATGTGAATTAAAATGTATTAACTCTGAATTAAAATTAGTCATCCCTCTCCCCTGATATGTAACTCCAGCAGAGAGACATTTCCATAGATATCTTGTCTGAGTGACCCTTCCTTCATGAAGCATAGAATCCTTACAGTGCAGAAGGATGCCATTCAGCCTATCGAGTCTGCACTGATTCTCTGACAGAATATCTTACCCATGGCCTTTTCCCCAATTCAATCAACCCTATTACCAAGGCTAATCTAACTAACCTAAACATCTTGGGACACTAAGCGACAATTTAGCATGGCCAATCCATTTAGCCCACACATCTTTGGACTGTGGGAGGAAAGTGGTGCAAACGTCACACAGATATTCACCCAAGGCCAGAATCGAACCCAGGTCCCTGGTGCTATGAGGCAGCAGTGCTAACCACTGTGCCACGTTGAAGGAACCTCTCCTGTGAGCAAACTAATTATGGAGAGAATTACAACAAATCATTATTTTTTCCCAATAGGGGTCATCAAAAATTCACTGGTGACACAATTCTTTTGCTGCTTTTTTCCCCCTCCTTAATGCAGTGTAAGGTTGAAACTATAACCTCAGCTAAAATCAGTTAAGTCAACATAGAGTAGGAATCAAACCTTTCTCACTGAAACAACAAGGGAATCCATGCTTTAATTTGAATAACCACTTGTAATAGCAAACATCAAGTATTTTTTGCGTTTTTGTAATTGACAACTTTAATTCCTTCATGTCATTGGCACTCACTCACATGAAGAATTAGCCATAGCTTCCAGTTACATGGGAGCATAATGCCTGCAACTAGTTATACAGATGCACCTCTATACTTTTATAGACACAAATGCACTCCACCAGCTTGAAAAGCACCATTGATTTCAATCAAACTGAATGCTTTCCAATATGTATTTTATGGTCTTATCCGAGTCTGATCAGCAGGGGGCAAGAACATTCAATTTTCAGATATCATATGATTCAGAAAACAATATTTGAAACACTTAGACATGTGCAAACTATCAGTAATTCACTATGTGTTTGAAAATTCATACTGTGATTTTTTTTTTGTTTTTAGCTTCCTTTCCTATTGAATGGTTCCTCTTCTTTATAAAGAAACATTGGAGTAAATAAGCTTTTCTCTAATCTCTTTTTTAGTTGTGCATGAACCTATGGGTTGACATTCCACAATGAACAACACTAATGGAAGGATTTTTAGTTTAATACTGGAAAATGAAGACTTTTGGGGAAGGGGCTGAAAAACTCATCTGGAAACACTTGGAGTTCACTACCTAATGTTTAGGAAGAACATATGGAGTTCATCATATAGCCTGATGCAAACAAAATGTTATGGGTTGGTGGCATGCGATTAAAATCTTTTTTTTCCAACTTGAGTTTTTGTAAAAAAGGCTAACTTGCAATACGAAAAGAGAAAAAAGTTCACAAATATGTTATATTTCATTTCAAGTATTGTATCTGTTAACTTGAAATGTGAACTTTTCAGCATACACACATACATATCTGCACACAGTGATGTTCCCACCCTTACTGCATTATTTGCACCTAAAATCAAAAGGAACGTAGAAGCCCAGATTACTACTTGGTTCCAGCTATGCCTCCCTCCTCCCCACTTTCCTATTTTTCAGGCATACTTCAATCTGCACAACTGGAGCTCCCACTGCAATTAAAGCAGAACTTTAATTTTGATTGGAGTCAGATGGCATAATTGTGACCCCAGCAACGTTTTTATCTTTCAGCTTTTAATTTTGCAATCCATTGTGGGTTTGCCGTTAACTGATTTTCAAATGAATGTCCTTGTTTTGATACTACAAAGATTTTGTCTGTTCCTCAGAACATCACAGCACTTACAGCCATCTCCTTCAAGATTAACCACCCTGCTGGATTTCCTCAATTCCTGGCTGGTGAGCTGTCAATAAGCGCTGACAGCTCATTGAATTAACGTAAGTAAAATCTTGTTATGACAATGAAATGGGTCCCACAGTGATTCCTTCAAGTGAAATAGCACATGCCTTCTCCACTATCCACACGATTTATGGTAAACTGGGAAATCACCCCCTCCCCATAGCCTAATTTCCCACACAGTGAATTCTTAATTTTGGCTGAATGGTCAGGAGAAATGATGGTTTTTCCAATTAGGTGAAAAAATATTAAATGTAACTAAGCCCAAAATTATGTTTTACATCCTCCCGGTAAACGCTCAAGCTGGCAGACCTGGAAGAACACGTCAGTTTCCAATCGTCTAGATTGTTTGAGCCTTGGAAAAATGTAGTAGAATTAAAAGAAAAGAAAAGAAAATGTTTAGCACAACAGCTGTTAGGAAGGCCAACGGTCAGTATGCACTATATTACAATGACAGCTCATAAATAAACTAAAAAGAAAACTGATATCAATTAGACAGTTGTTACAACCTATAGAGACCAATAACCTTTAAAAGAAATTCCAACTTTCAGTCAATAACTGAAAAGATCAAGGTGGGGCGGGCTGTTAACGCGCAAATAAGTGCGACGTGCAGGAATGGGACGGCGATAATTATGGGGGATTTCAATCTGCATGTTGATTGGTCGACCCATGTTGGACGCGGTGGGCTCGAGGAGGAGTTCTTGGAATGCTGCTGGGATAGTTTCCTTGAACAGTGTGTGTTGGAGCCGACGAGGGAGCGAGCTATCTTGGATCTGGTGCTATGTAATGAGGTGGGTAGAATTAGGGACCTTGCGGTGAAGGATCCTCTTGGGGAGAGTGATCATTGTATGGTGGAGTTTCTGGTGCAGATGGAGGAGGAGAAAGTGGGTTCCCGGACACGCGTCCTTTGTTTGAACAGAGGGGAGTACGGTAGGATGAGAGAAGAATTGGCGAATGTGGACTGGGGGAGCGCGTTGGAAGGTAGGTCTGCTGAGGAGCAGTGGAGGATCTTTAAGGAGATCTTTCTTGGTGCTCAGCAGAAATTTATTCCGATGGTCAAAAAGGACCGTAGGAGGAGAGGTAATAAGCCGTGGATAACGAAGGAGGTGAAGGAAAGTGTTAAATTAAAAGCGGAGGCGTTTAGAGTAGCTAAGAGTAGTGGGCGAGAAGAGGATTGGGAGAGGTTTAAATGTCAACAAAGATTGACAAAAAATTTGATAAAGAAGGGTAGGAGAAACTATGAAGCTGGGCTAGCGCTTAATATAAAAAAGGATAGCAAGAGTTTTTATAAATATATAAAAAGGAACAGGCTGGCTAGGGTGAACGTTGGACCCTTAGAGGATGAGAAGGGGGACTTAGTGGTAGGGGATGGGGATATGGTTGAGGTCTTGAATAACTTTTTTGTTTTGGTCTTCACGGAGGAGGACGTGAATAATTTGCCGGGTGTTAGCAATGGAAAGGTGGTAGGACTGGAGGGTCTTAATGACATTATTGTTACTAGAGAGGCGGTGCTCGACAGACTGGAGGGACTGATTGTGGACGAGTCCCCAGGACCGGATGGAATGCATCCGAGGGTTCTGAAAGAAATGGCGGAGGTGATAGTGGATGCCTTGGTGGTTATTTTCCAAACGTCGCTGGATTCCGGGGAAGTGCCGGAAGATTGGAAAACGGCTAATGATACGCCGTTGTTTAAGAAGGGTGGCAGGCAAAAGGCAGGGAATTATAGGCCGGTTAGTTTAACGTCTGTTGTAGGTAAAATGTTAGAATCCATGATCAAGGAGGAAATAGCGAGGCATCTTGAGGGGAATTGCTTGATAGAGCAGACGCAGCACGGTTTCGTTAAGGGGAAGTCGTGTCTGACAAATTTACTGGAGTTCTATGAGGATGTGTCTAGGGCGGTGGATAGAGGAGAGCCGGTGGATGTGGTCTTTCTTGATTTTCAGAAGGCGTTCGACAAGGTACCTCACAAGAGGTTATTGCAGAAGGTCAGGGGACATGGAGTTGGGGGTAGGGTGTTAGCGTGGATAGAGGATTGGTTGTCAAATAGGAGGCAGAGAGTGGGGGTCAATGGGTGCAATTCGGATTGGCGGTTGGTGACTAGTGGAGTGCCCCAGGGGTTGGTGCTGGGGCCTCAGCTATTTACCATTTATATAGATGATCTGTAGGAGGGAACCGAGTGTATGGTGTCGAAATTTGCTGATGACACCAAGATTGGTGGAACGGCAAATTGCGCGGAGGGTGTGGAGAGTCTGCAGAAGGATCTAGATAGGCTGGGCGAATGGACCAGGAACTGGCAAATGGAATTTAATGTTGGCAAGTGCGAGGTGGTCCACTTTGGTAGGAATAATGGTAGGAAGGATTATTACTTATGTGGCGAAAAACTGCAGCAGGCGACGGTGCAGAGGGACCTCGGGGTCCTTGTGCATGAGTCGCAAAAACCCAGCTTGCAGGTGGTCAGGAAGGCGAATGGGATGCTGGCCTTCATAGCGAGGGGGATTGAATATAAAAGTAGGGAGGTCTTGCTGCTGCTGTATAGGGCATTGGTGAGACCGCAGCTGGAGTACTGTGTGCAGTTTTGGGCGCCGTACTTACGCAAGGATATTTTGGCCTTGGAGGGAGTGCAGAGGAGGTTTACTAGGCTGATGCCGGAGTTGAGGGGGTTGAGCTATGAGGAGAGGCTGAATAAACTAGGCTTGTACTCGTTAGAGTTTAGAAGAATGAAGGGAGATCTCATTGAGACATATAAGATGATGAATGGGATGGATAGGATAGAAGTGGAGAGACTCTTCCTGCTCAGAAAGGACAGTAGGACTAGGGGGCACAGCCTCAAGATAAAGGGGGGGCGGTTTAGAACGGAGTTGAGGAGGAACTTCTTCACTCAAAGGGTGGTGAATCTCTGGAATTCTCTGCCCGTTGAAATGGTGGAGGCTGCCTCGCTAAATATTTTTAAGACGCGGGTTGATGGGTTTTTGATAAGAGAGCGGATTAAGGGTTGTGGGGAGAGGGCGGGAATGTGGAATTGAGCCACGACAGATCAGCCATGATCTTATTGAATGGCGGGGCAGGCTCGAAGGGCTAGATGGCCTACTCCTGCTCCTATTTCTTATTATGTTCAAAATTTCAAGTTTTAAGACTTTTACTGTAACAAACATAATAAAAACAATATTGACCAAACATCAAAATAAAAGCAAAACACTGTGGATGTTGGAAATCTGAAATAAAACAGGAGCTGCTGATTTAAACAGACCTGAAAAACCCAGGTCTGTCAGTATCTATGGAGAAGGAATCAGAGTCAGTATGACTCTTCCAAACACTAGGCATTTTTAAAATTTATATCTTGTGAAATTATACTTAGCACATCAGATGTACAAGTTTCAAGTATCATTTCAAACATTATACAAGTTCAAAGGTATCCCGTTTACTACCGAAAAGGTCTCCTTTTAATTTTTACACATATTGAAAATCCTTCTTTATAGTTCGTCTTTATACTGTCCTTTAAGTGGACATTTCATTTTCTGGGTACCGTCCATATTTGCATTTTTCTTTTCCAGCAGGATATCTTTTGCTCCCTGAATTGATTTTCATGGTGAGAGATAAATTGGAAACGCTTCTCTCCAGGCAAAGGTCAGTGAATCTTTCAGTTCTGTTTAAATACTCCTGAACATGGTCTCTTCAATCCCAGCTTGATTGTTCATCTGCATTCTACATAGTGAACAATAGGGACTTGCCACATTAATATCCCTCCTCTACCTCTCTTTCAGATTCTTGCAGACTGACCCAGTGTGTGTGAGGTTCAGTAATATTTTTAGGAAAACCCACAACCTAATCCTACAACCCAACCCTGTGAACACTTGCCCTCTCAAAGCACATATCTGAGGCAAGGTGAATCCAACAGGCTTGGTATCCAGATAGAAACATTCATTAGGTATCCTCTGAACCCCCACTTCATTCTGTCTTGGAATTAAGTAGAGAGCTTAAAGTATAACTGCTTACAAAACCTGACATTTCAAATGGCACTTGGAGACTAAGAACAGATTTCAGTTATCAAAGTAGCTTTATTTGGGAAATTTTGTAAGTCGCAAGATCCGCCATGGCAACAAGTACTCAAAGCGTGCAATTTTTGCTCCGGGCATAGGATCCTGGTGTGGGATAGAGCCTGGCCCATTGGCTCTTGAGGCAGTACCTAGGTAGTCACTGGATCAGGCAAGTGCAAAAGCAGGCTCATTAGAAAACCTGTCTTGTTTCTCTGAGACTTCACCCCAGTTGTTTTCGCAGTTATTAGGCTCTTTAGCAATCATCTCTCAAACCACCTCACTCCCCATTCACAAATCTTCCCATGGCCTATCATACCTTCATGTTGCCTCCAAATCTATTTACCCAGCATCTACCATGGGCAGATCTCAATACAGCAGGACGACTCACAACACCAGGTTAAAGTCCAATAGGTTTATTTGGTAGCAAAAGCCACTAGCTTTCGGAGTGCTCGCTGCTCCTTCGTCAGGTGAGAGGGAGTTCTGTTGACAAACAGGGCATATAAAGACATAAACTCAATTTACAAAATAATGGTTGGAATGCAAGTCTTTACAGGAAATCAAGTCTTCAAAGGTACAGACAATGTGAATGGAGAGAGCGTTAAGCACAGGTTAAAGAGATGTGTATTGTCTCCAGGCAAGACAGTTAGTGAGATTTTGAAAGCCCAGGCAAGTCGTGGGGGTTGCAGATAGTGTGACATGAACACAAGATCCCAGTTGAGCCCGTCCTCATGCGTGCAGAACTTGGCTATCAGTCTCTGCTCAGCGACTCTGCGTTGTCGTGTGTCATCAAGACCGCCTTGGAGAACGCTCAACCCGAAGATCAGAGGCCAAATGCCCATGACCACTGAAGTGTTCCCCAACAGGAAGAGAACACTCTTGCTTGGTGATTATCGAGCGGTGTTCATTCATCCATTGTCACAGCATCTGCATGATCTCCCCAATATACCATACCTTGGGATATCCTTTCCTGCAGCATATCAGGTAGACATCATTGGCCGAGTTGCAAAAGTATGCACCGTGTACCTGGTGGATGGTGTTCTCACGTGAGATGATGGCATCTGTGTCGATGATCTGGCACATCTTGCAGAGATGGCAGTCATGATGTGGGTATGCCGGTGTTGGACTGGCGTAAACACAGTAAAAAGTCTGACAACACCAGGTTTTAGTCCAACCTGTGGCAGGGTTGTGTCGTGGTCACGCCTTTACCAAGGCCCGAAAATGGTCACAATTGGCATTGAGCCCGAAATGGACACAATGGCGATTTAAATGCATTTGCATGCATTTAAATTGACTTAATGGGCTGCCTGCCCAACTTTAATAGCACTTTCCCCTTTACCACTGCATTCTCCAATCCCAAATTGGCACGAAACAGGCATGCTCAATAAAAGTCTGACTAGGGCATTTCATCAATGAGGGTTAGTGAAGATGTAAGTGCATGGCATCTGACAGCTCTCTGTTACTCACGGGTGTCCTGTTGTTGCAGCCATTTTCTGTCTTGGATCAGTGGCGGCTCTGCGAGTGTGTGGGGTGGAGGGGGGGCGGGTGGGTGCTGTTGCTCTGCACGGTCTCTGATGTCCAACTTGCAGCAGGGATCTGGGTCTCAGCACGGACCTTAGGTCTTGCCGTACTGCTGGGTCCCAGCACACTCAGCTCACTTCTAGCTGAAGGATGTGCACAAAGCCCTTACAAATTGCACTGCTGCAGCCTCTCAACTTTGCAAGGAGCTATGATTGTGGGGAGCATCTGACTGGGGGAATTGTGGGGTGGGGGCTGTGATTGTGGGGAGCATGTGGTTGGGGGAATTGGGGGGAGGGGTCTATGATTGTGGGCAGCATGTGGCTGAGGGAATTGGGGAGTAGGGGTGTGTGATAGGGGATGTGCTGGGGCAAGCAGCAATGCATAACCTCCACATTTGTTCCTTTCCACCTCCCCCCACCTCCTTCAGCATGACGAGATGGCTTTTGCAATGTAACCAATCGATCTTGCTGTTCTTTTGTTGCTGCTGGAGCTGAGGAGAAGGAGCAAGAGGAAGAATTGAGGGCACAGGAGACCCAAGCCTTACTACTTGCAGGACCAGAGAGAGAAGGATGACCACCAGAGGCAGGAATTCTTTGCCGTTCACCCAGAGGGGAGCGCAGGAGAAGGAGGGAACAGAGACCCCGGCAGTTCCGTGCACAGGTATCCTTTGAACAGATGTTGGACACTGTGTGCTGCCTACATCTCCGACTCTGAAAGGAGACTGTGCAACACCTGTGTGAGCTGTTGCAGGATCTGGTACCTAGAGGTGGAGGGGCACCCACTCGCGGTGGCTGTCAAATTGACAGCTGCTCTGAACTTCTATGCAATTGGTTCTTTCCAGACCCCGAGCGGAGATGTCTGTGGCATCTCCCAATCTTCTGTGCACACCCGTGTGAGGCAAGTCAGTGAAGCTCTGTATGCCCGGGCTGGGAAGTACATCAAATTTAACCTGAACCAGGCCCAGCAGAAAGCCTGGGCTGCAGGGTTCACAGCCTTTGTGGGGATGCCGAATGTGCAGGAGGCGATCAACTGCACTCATGTCACTCTCAAGGCCCTCCTATAGCATCCACAAAGATTTGTTAATAGGAAAGGATTCCACTCCCTGAATGTTCGGCTAGCGTGCGACCATAACATGACCATCATGCACGTCTGTGCCAGACATCCAATCAGCATGCTTGAGATCTTCATTGACATCCCAGAGGCATTAGAGGAGGAGCCCAGGTTGCAGGATGGCTCCTAGGTGATATGGCTTACCCGCTTCGGACATGGCTGATGACGCTTGTGCAGAGGCCTGGTCTGAGGCGGAGACCCAGTATAATGAGGCCCATGTAGCCACCCTCGTGACAATGGAGAGGTGCATTGGGATCCTCAAGATGTGATTCCAGTGCCTGGGCTGATCTGGAGGGGCCCTCCAGTACAGCCCCTCATTTCCTCCCGCATAGAAGTGGTCTGCTTTGCACATCTGGCAAGATGACTTCTTGGAGGAGAAAGAAGACCAGCCGGCTGTCACTGGGAACAGATGACCAGCAGGAGGATGTAGAAGAGGAGGAGGAGGAAGAGGAGGGAGAGCATGCTTTGGAACACCAGCCAGGCGGTGGAGGTCTGACACTTCAACTGAGGGAGGCCCTGATAACCAGGCAGTTCAGTTGCTGGGGGATAGTGATTGTGGGTTCCATTTAGCACCCCCCCCAATACCAATGCCTTCTAATCACCTGGCATGCCAGTTTTGGAGGACCACCTGCTTCCTACCCATGGAGGTTGATCCGTCTGCAATGATCACGAGTCGGGGGCTGTTTCTCAATGGCTGCAGCGTGCCCGCTGAGACTGGGCCACAGTTTGCAAGCCCTCAGTCATGGCCTGCTGAGACTGGGCCATGTTCTCAAGGGTTGCTGCTATAGCCTGCTGTGTTTCAATGCTGTCCAGCTGGGTCTCCTGCAAGCTCTTGAGCCTCTCAGCCACGGGCCACAAAATCTCGAGAAGCCTGTTCAATCCCTCAGCTGTGGTCTGGTGTGACTTGGCCATCGCTTGAAGCCTGCCACTCATGCTGAGGATCCCCTGCCCTAGGCTTTCCACTGCAGATGCCACTCTTGCGGTGTTGGTCTGGGAGGCACACAAGATAGGCAATAATTGTTCCACCTGAAAGCCTTGGGACTTCTCCCAGCAGCCTCACAGTTGGTCCAGTGTGCATTCCCTGGCTCTGTTGCTGCATCTCCAGCAGCTGAGGGAGAAGTGATCTCAGAGGACCAGCATGTAACCTGGGCCCAGCTGAGTCCTTGCCTCCGGCAGGCCCCCACTTGCCAGAGGCCTCAGACGTTCCCTCCTCCACCCATTGTACATCAGAAGATGTGTCGTGCTCATCAGAGAATAACCCAGAAGCCTCAACACTAACTGGACCCACTGACGGGTCAGTTTCTGGAATGGTGAATTGTGAGGTGGAAGCTGACGGATAAACGATGCCACCCTCATAGGTCCCTTCACCCATATCATCTGAGGACTCGTCCACACTGTTGTGATCAGGATGGGCGGAAGCTGTAACCAGGGCCTGTGGTCCAGAAGGCCCCAGAGCATCTGGATCTGTCCCTTCCACACAGGACACCAGATTAAGTGCAGGGGAGGGAGAGGAATTTGGGATGCCAAACACGTGATTCACATGTCTCCATTGAACATAAAACAAAGCACCAATAAAATTATATCACATGAACAGGCCTTCAGTCCTCCAAGCTAGTAGCGACCCGACTGCCCATTGTCAGCCTCTATCCTTCCGGAAACCGTATGCCTCTATTCCCAACCCATTCACATAGCTGTAGAGATGCCCCTTAAAGGTCACTATTGTATCTGCCCTGGCCTCCCCTGGCATTAAGTTCCAGGGACCCACTACCCTCTCTATGCAAATAAGCATGCCTTGTACATCTCCTTTAAACCTTGCCCCATATACCCAAAACTCGTGTCTGTGAGAAGTTGCCTCAAAGTGACTGAAGAATGACAGGTGCTCGCATCTGGACGGCAGTTCCGCTGACAGTCCGCATCTCTGGAGCTTCTCTGGAGAGCTCCAGCACCCACTCCTCAAAGGGAGCGAGGACCCGGAGGTCTGGCTCAGCACTCCTTGTCTTTACCCTCTCACAGGTGCTGTGCTCGGTCTTCTTTTGTGGAGACAGAAGGAGCCATGAAAGAAATTATGGCATGACTTCTGCAGAGTCACGCCACCATAAAGGCCAGAGGTTAGAGGGCAAACACAGCGGGGCTCATTGCGGGGAAAGGAAAGGGGTGTTTCGGGGTCAGGAGCTGAAAGCATGCAGAGGGCTGGGGATGGGAGGATCTGGGGGAGATATGGGGGAACATGTTAAATGGGGTTCAGTACTCACCTTTGCTGCACAGATGAGGTCATTGAGTTTTCTTAGGCATTGCTTCGCAGTCCAGTGGGCCACTGCCCTAGCACTGACCAAGACGGCAACTTCCTCCCAGGCCACATTTCCATCACACCACCAGCACCCCCCCGCCCCCAACCCTGCCCTGGTCAGCATCCTCCTGGGAGGAAGAGGCTGCCCCGCCTCACCTCTGCTGCATCCAGCATCCTCCCGTGGTCGCCCCCAGAAAATTGGGGAGCTGGTCATGAGCTCATTTTTCTCCCTGCGCTGCCTGCCTGCCTATCCATTCTTGGGTTTTTAATGGAGCTGCCCCTCATTAGGGCAGATCAGCTGCAGACAGTTTGGCAGAGCATTCCAGCAAATTCCCTGCAGTTAGCTTGTTAGCATCGAGGGGAAGGCAATTGAGCACTTACAAGTGTGCTGCTGGGTGGAGGGGGGGGGGGGTGGTGGTGTGGGGGGTGGTGGTGACGGATGACTGCCTCAATGATTGGAGACAGGGAGAGAGAGGGCAGCATCACACAGCCATTGGATTCCAGAGGAGATGGGGGCTTTGTGCGGGTGGGTCGGGTGGTAGGGGTGAGGGGGATCCCTCAGCCTGATATCTGTAGGGTGGAGGGGGCAGTGTGGATCATTCTGCTGAGGGAAGGGGAAAAGGGGGTCTGCTGTCACTCTGCCTGAGATGAGTGAGGGGAAAGGGGGGTACATGCCACTCTGCCTGAATTGGTGGAGGGGAGGGGGGGAGGGTGCCGTGATTGGTCTGGGTGGCGAGGGGGAGGTGGTGAGGCAATAAGTGGGTCTGTTATGTTGTGGGGTTGGGACAATGTCTGTGGGGGGGGGGGCCAGGGGAAGGCATTAATCGGCCCTGGTACAATATGGCAGGGGAGCAATTTTCAATCTTTTTTACTGCACATGCACAGTTGAAAACTTCGATTAGAGCAGCAGTGTTTCGGGCACAATAAGCCCCAACCACAGTGCAATTCAGATTGGTGATTTTTTTTCAGGCTGCGTGCTAATGGGGGCGCCTGAGAACAGGTTTCCAAGTCGGATTGGAATTGTACCCAGATTCAGCACTTAGAATCAAAATGGTAAAATCACTCCCTCTGTCTACACTTCCCGCTGCCTCGGATAAACAGCCAGCATAATCAAGGACCCCACATACCATGGATATACTCTCTTCCATCTTTTCCATCGGGAAAAAAATACAAAAGTCTGAGAACTAGCTTCTTCCTTGTTGCCATTAGACTTTTGAATGGACATACCTTATGTAAAATTGATCTTTCTCTACACCCTAGCTATGACTGTAACATTACAGTCTGCACTCTCGCTTTTCCTTCTCTATGAATGGTATGTCTGTTTGTACAGCATATAAAAAATAATGAGGGGCCACCTCCCTCCCCAAAGAGCTGTTGGTCCAATCAGAGGGCTGGCAGCTCAGCACCCTGAGCAGCGCCACCATTGATAGTTGTCATTGCTGAAACTGTGGTTTCAAGGAGTGGACTCCTCAATAACAAGGCATCCTTATAGACAGGTTGTGCTGCATCAGTAGGGGCCATGCACCAGGAGTGGCCATTGCAACCAGATGAACTCTCTAGGGAATGGAGTGCCCTGAACCCACTGGGATGCCCCAGGGTTCACCCGGAGGTCTTGCTACACAGTGGTAGGCCCCTTTCCCAACATAAGATGCCTGTGGGGTGGGACATGGTCCCTAATTAACTATTTAAGTGGCTGAATTTGCTGCCAAGTGGGCAGCTGCGCCATCACGCTTCCTTAGGCCGGCAACATGCCATAGAGGCAAGCTGTCCTCCTGATGCCTTCCATCCATATTGCAGCCTTCCCAACTCAGATGAGCTGGGAAAATTCAACTTTATGCTCTTGATTCCCGCACCAGGAAAATGTATTTTTCTGCATATAGCCTATCAATTTTTTTTCACTTTTTAAATGCTTCAATCTGATCATAAGACCATAGGAAATAGGGACAGGAGTCAGTCATTCAGCCCTTTGAGTCCACTCTGCTATTTAAGTTAAAGTTTATTTATTAGTCACAAGTAAGGCATATATTAACACTGCAATGAAGTTACTGTGAAATTCCCCTCATCATCATATTCAGGTGCCTGTTTGGGTCAAAGCACCTAACTAGCACATCTTTCAGTCTGTGGGAGGAAAGTGGAGCACCCAGAGGAAACCCACACAAACATGGTGCAAACTCCACACAGACCGTGACCCAAGCCGGGAATCGAATCTGGGTCCCTGGAGTTGTGAGGCAACAGTGCTAATCACTGTGCCACCCACTTAATAAGATCATGGATGAAATAACACTAAGTCCACTTTCCTGCCTTATCTCCATAACCCTTAATTCTCATACTGATTAAAAACCTATCTTCTCAGCTTTGAAAACTTTCAAGGCCTCATCCTCCACAGCTTCCTGGGGTAAAGAATTCCAAAGATTCACCACTCATTGGGAGAAGAAATACTTCCTCAGATTTCTCTTAAATAAGCACCCCCTCATTCTATGCTCTTTGGTCCCACACTCTCCCATGAATGGAAACACCCTCCCAACATTAACCCTATCTATCCCCTAAGAATTTTATATGTTTCAATCATATCACTTCTCATAAGAACATAAGAACATAAGAAATAGGAGCAGGAGTAGGCCATCTAGCCCTTCGAGCCTGCCCCGCCATTCAATAAGATCATGGCTGATCTGTCGTGGCTCAGTTCCACCTTCCCGCCTTCTCCCCATAACCCTTAATCCCCTCTCTTATCAAAAACCCATCAACCCGCGTCTTAAAAATATTTAGCGAGGCAGCCTCCACCACTTCAACGGGCAGAGAATTCCAGAGATTCACCACCCTTTGAGTGAAGAAGTTCCTCCTCAACTCCGTTCTAAACCGCCCCCCCTTTATCTTGAGGCTGTGCCCCCTAGTCCTACTGTCTTTTTTGAGCGGGAAGAGTCTCTCCACCTCTATCCTATCCATCCCATTCATCATCTTATACGTCTCAATGAGATCTCCCCTCATTCTTCTAAACTCCAACGAGTACAAGCCTAGTTTATTCAGCCTCTCCTCATAGCTCAACCCCCTCAACTCCGGTATCAGCCTAGTAAACCTCCTCTGCACTCCCTCCAAGGCCAAAATATCTCTGCGCAGGTGCGGCGCCCAAAACTGCACACAGTACTCCAGCTGCGGCCTCACCAATGCCCTATACAGCCGCAGCAAGACCTCCCTACTTTTATATTCAATCCCCCTCGCTATGAAGGCCAGCATCCTTCTTCTGAACTCCAAGGAGTACAGACCCAACCTGTTTAACTTTTCCTCATATGGCAACCTCTCCACACCTGGGATCATCCTAGTAAACCTCCCCTATACTGCCTCCAGTGATGGTATATCTTTCCTTAAATAAAAGAACCAAAACTGTACACAACATTCTAAATGTGGCCTCACTAGTACCTTGTACAGTTGGAACAACATCTCTACTTTTATACTCACGCCCCCTTGAAATAAAAGCCAGTCTTCCATTTACTTTTCCGATTTCCTTCTGCACCTGTATGCCAGCTTTCTGGGTTTCATGAACAAGGACCCCAAGTCTCTTTGTACTACAGTTTTCTGCAGTCTCCCCCTGGAGGGAATTCACCAGCCCTATCAGATGGCCTGTGGGAACCTCAATGTCCTGCTGAATGAGCATCAGACAAAAATTTCCGGTGGGCGTGAAGGCTATCGGGATTCACCTGTTCTGCCCTGCCAGTCCCATCACAGCTGGCAACCTGATAATTATGCAAACTCGCTAATTGTAACACAATTAACGTTTGATGAGCCATTCACCAGACTTCTGACATCCAAATGTCTCTCCAGCAGGAAATGCAATGGACAGGCTTTGGTGTTGGTAATAATCAGCATGAACCTGGCACGCTGGGCCTGGGAGGTCCAGGAGAGCATCACCAAACCTTCAGCAAAGAGGGGCATCCTTCCGCTCCCCCACTCAAATAACAGATCACTCTCCCCCACCCCCAAAACTGCACAGTGATAAGGATGACCTGACCTGAACACCCCCTCAGCCCCCTTCTGCCCTGAAAGCCCTACTCAGGCTCCCTGTCTCCTCAAACCCACTCAGGCTCCCACTCTAGCCATAAGCCTTAGTAGTGCCAATGGCGCACTGCCACCTAGCACCTTGACACTGACATCCTGCCCTGGTGCCTGGGGCACTGAACAGGGCAGTCAAAAAGGTAAGTCCAGTGGCCATTTGCCCTCTGTCACTGCCAGGCTACAGAGGGAGTGCCCCCCAAAGGTCCTGGGGGTTGGGTGGGCATGGGCTAGGGCAAAGCACTGACCTCACCACACTCCCCTAGGATGGGGGTCTCATGACTGACTGCCCCTACTAGCCTTGGCAGACCTGAAGATTATCCCTGGCATGGTGATGTCGGGTGGCCCTGTAAACAACATCTGCATTCCTGCCTGTCAGCTGTAATTCTTTGAAGTGGTTAGGTCACTTTAATCTCCATGTCCCTTAGACAGCTGGCAGGTTTTTAAATCACAGCAGCACTCCATTCTGCAACACAGATTTTCCTTTTTCTCTGTCAAAAGCTGCAGGTATGAGCAGGCTCCTTTGAAATCCTCTGACAGAAAGGACATGTTAATTTTACTGGGGATTCTGCCTCTTCAAAGCTGTTCACTCAGCCCCAATGTATTCACATAGCTTTTATCTGAGGTCTTTAAACCTTCCTAGAAAGCTGAAACCTTTGAAAGACTATCTATTGTACTGAAAACATTTGATCCCTTTCAATTTAAAGTACAGTGCTTTGATATAGGCCTTCAATCACAGATTAATAAGTTTCTACTTTAGCTTCAGTAAATTATATTTATTTGCCTTTCCTTTCACCTTGAATGAATCTGAAATACCCCCATTTTTCCTGACATTATCTTAGAAATTATAATTCACTCAAACCCCATTCACTTGCACTGAGTTTTCTCTGAATTTAGGTAATACGGAAGAAAATCAAGAAAATGCCTGTTACCACACATCACCTATCCAATGACCCATCTAATCCGCACAGATGTATAATAGTCCAAATGGTGGCCATGAACAAGATGACCTCTTTAAGTTGCAGCATGTGTGTAGCCATGCAAAAGTTTTGACCCATACACTTAAATGGATCAACTGTACTGTTACTAACCACACTGATATTAAATGTGAGGGTATCCCAAAACCCAGAAGGGTAACTTAGAACACCAGTTTGCAGTGGTGTATATGTGTTTTTTGGTATTATATGAGGAACAATGTGCAGCCCAGTGAGGAAACAGTCTGGTCATTGTATGAACAATTAATAAAAATGTTTATTAACTTAGAAGAAAAGCAAAAACACACTCAACAAGAAGGACCAAAATACTCGACAATACTTAAAGATGCTGATGGTTATACATACATAATTAAACATGAAACTATCCCAAAACCTCCTCTGTTTTACCCGAACTCTGAGACATCCCTTTTCCCCAAACAACATCCAACGTTAAAAACCACTGAGATAAATACAGAAAGTAATTACCACAACCAGATTAAGGTGGCTACATCTGGGAAATAGTCTTTCAGTTCAGCGAAGGTGTAAAATGGCTACTTCTCTTGAGAGATTATAGCTGCTTGCTGTTAATTAATCTCTCTCCCTTTCTTCTTACTGTTCTACAGTTATACCACTTCTTCCCTTTCATATTAGTCAACGTGTGGAGTCAGTTTTTGGCAGATATGTGTCAATTTCCTTATCTCTCCTTTAGAAGTTACCATTTCTATAGCCCCATTGTTTCCTCTAATCACAGATATAAGATATTTATTTTCCTCTGTTAGGCTAATTTGCATCTTACACTTCTCCGGCATCTGCTTCTAATCAACTTCTTATTTTTACTTTGCTTTTTTTATTCTTAATACAATGTAAAAAGTATAGAGGGTACTTTGGTCTTGTTCAAGATTTTTCTTCCTCATGTCAGCTGCAAAGGCTGCAAAATGTCCTTTCATCATCCTGTTGAATGTAAATAATAAAGTAGAGTTGGAATCAGGCAATTTGCCCAGTTTTTCTGCCTTCCACCATCAACACTGCTGACCCCAGGTGCTGCCAAGAATGGTAGGCCCTGGGGGTGCAGTGGAGGGCCAATGAAGCCATTTTTGAATGAAATAGAGCATATAGTGGACTTCACTGCCTCTCCCTGGACCTCAAACTTTCCCTGGTTTAGGCCTCAGCTCAGTCCAAGACCAAAAATAAATTAACCTTAATATTCTTTGAGATTCTGTTGCCCACCATAATGCAGCCATATTTCTTCTGATGCTGCATTAAGTGACCCACTGCAATATTGTTTTCATTTTCTTCTCCAGCAGAAATTCTAACCAGAGCTGACTCAAGAAACATAATGCTCCTTGACCTAAGAACTTCATGGCAGGGTCAAGGACGAGACCCTGCTGCCCCAGAAGGAGGAGAATTCAACTCTATTTCTGATAGCCAGGTGAAAAATTTGAATCACAAGTATAACCACTTCCTCTTGTTATTCTGATTTGTAAAAGAAATAAGTTGATACTGTGGAATAATTTAAGCAGCATATGTTCCAAACTTTCTAATGACCTGGCTAAACAATTTAAATTTTAAGTATGAAGGAGGCTAAATCCAGTGCAACAGCACTCTGCATTATGACTTCATGAACATTAAGAAATTGTTGTGCAGGTGTACTTCATATGTACGACTGATCAGAAGGTTGATTAACTGCTTAACATTCATGGATGATTATAGCTTACTTCCCAACTAGTGGTGGTTGAGGATCAAAGTAAGTGGAAAGGCCATATGATAGTTTAAAATTAATGAAGCATCTTATTGTTGCCAAGATGCAATGATTTATGGTTCCAAATGGTGAGGATGTGGGTTGACTTACATTAATGATGTCTCGACACATGAGTTTTCTGATTTCAGCACAAATGGAGGAAGAGAGAGGGTCTATTTATAGAGTGAGTTCTGTCGGCTACCTTTTATTTATGTCCTAGTTAGAGGCTGAAAGTTTGGATGAGGAACATGTGCACCAGTGAGACTGAAGATTGGGTGGCCTCCTTTTACTTTTATGGGGGAGAGTAAATAAAAAATACAGAAATACTTTGGAAACCTCACGTTGCTGAAAAGTACCTTTTTGTAATTCTTGGGAACACTCGATAGATGATTTTACACTGTTGGTTATCACCTTCTGCCTTTAAGCACATTTTCACATTGGACAATCAACAAAGCACCTTATTCCTATAGGCTACTTCCATAAATTATTTACATAAACCATGCTTTGCCAGTTAATCCTCAAATTTACAAGGTATTGAAAGAAAGCTGGAAAGAGATTTCTCTAATCTGCAGTCATGGGGCTGAATTTAACTGTGACAGTAGTGGTTCAATTCAGACAAAAGAGCTGGAGGCAACCCCACCAGCCATTTCCAGAAGCCCTGACAGTTCAATGGTCAACAGCTGGTTAGCAGCCTGGCATTGGGGCTTCCATCCTTAACATCTCAAAGAATGCTGGCCAATAAGAGGACTGATAGCTTTTCAGTCCCAGCAGCAGCATAGGAAGCAATGGACACTGCTGACATTGCAATCAGGCAGCAATAGCATTGATAGTCAAGGCTCTAAACCCAATTAAGTGAATTTGGCTCACTAAGGCAAGTCAGGCAACTCTTAACAAGGGAGTGGTGTGAAGTTTGCTGAAGGCAGTGGACAATTTTGCGCAGGGCAAGGCTCTGGTCGCAGAAGGGAGCTCTTCTTGTCCACAGAATGCCTGATCAAGAGGGTCCCTCTTCACTCACTGGGAAGAGATGATTGAGGAGGAGTCTTGCAACGACCTCTCTTGCAATTACACTTTCTTTAAAAGCCCTCTCTTTAACCAAGATTTTTGTGCCCTTCTAATTTTTCCATCTTGGCTCAGCATCTATTTTCCTCATACCTTTTCAAAATACTGAGCGATATTCTTTGCACATTAAAGTACTACAATATATAGATGCACTTTTGATATTGCATTGATTTTCACCATCAGAAGGATATTTTTGTTTTGTGCATTGCTTTCTGGGAAGAATATTTTGATGTGTGTTTCCTGAAATGATATTGGCCTCTTTTATCAGCATTTTTAATCAATGATTTATGCTTCAGCTTTGAAAAACAAAACTCAAATGCTGGCAAGTCCAAACTCATAAGATCAGGTTCCATGTGTGTTGATAACTTATCCTTTCTGCCTTCCCTTTTAATAATTATTGTTCCAATAGAAAATATCTGTGGCTTAATGTAGGCAAAATCTGATGCCATTATCTTTGATCCTCACCAGCTCTTATGTGTCTCTGCTTTTAACTCTGTGGTGGTGAAATTCGGTTCACAGCTGCACATGAGAAGCATTATTTTCTTTTTAACTATTTCCTAATTGCTTTATTTTTTAACTTCTTAAATTTCTTCTTTTTGACCCATTTTAGTCTTTCCTTATCTTCTCACCTGCTGTAATCTACCAGTTCTAATCCATAATCTGTACATGCACTTCTCTGTGTCAAGAACCAATGGATTGTGCTGAGGATAGGTCTCATACATGGGCGGCACAGTGGTTAGCACTATTACCTTACAGCGTCAGGGACTCGGGTTTGATTCCCAGCTTGGGTCACTGTCTGTGTGGAGTTTGCACGTTTTCCCCTTGTCTGCATGGGTTTCCTTCGAGTGCTCCGGTTTCCTCCCACAGTCTGAAAGATGTGCTGGTTAGGTGCAATGACCTGAACAGTCACTGGAGTGTGGTGACTTGGAGAATTTCATAGTAATTTTATTGCAGTGTTAATAGTGTGACTAATAAGTAAACTTTAACTACATGCAATCGCTTATATTTTCATACGAATCACAGTAAATTGGTGCTTTTGGATCACTATAAGAAAACAATGTTCACCCAGCACAATCTCTGTTATTCATTGGCTGCCAACACGTTTGAGGGTAGGGAACTGGGTTTCAGTGACACCACTTCAGTGTAACCTGCACCACTTAAAGACAACAGGGAACAATCAGCAGCATAATCGTGGTCCCCGAGCTCCATTCCAGCCTGACCCCAGTCCAATCACATTCTTCTGGACCCCACCTTCAGCCTGATCCAATTCCAGACACACATACCTCACAGCTCCTATGATGCTAGCAGCAAATATTGCCCGGCTGTTGTGGCCTCCAGTTGACTCTCAACTTAATTAGAAAGAGGGCTGAGGCCCACTATCTAAGATAATTGATTCCCAATGTATCACCAAACAGTCATAAGAACATAAGAACATAAGAAATAGGAGCAGGAGTAGGCCATCTAGCCCTTTGAGCCTGCCCCGCCATTCAATAAGATCATGGCTGATCTGTCGTGGCTCAGTTCCACATTCCCGCCCTCTCCCCATAACCCTTAATCCCCTCGCTTATCAAAAACCCATCAACCCGCGTCTTAAAAATATTTAGCGAGGTAGCCTCCACCACTTTGACGGGCAGAGAATTCCAGAGATTCACCACCCTTTGAGTGAAGAAGTTCCTCCTCAACTCCGTTCTAAACCGCCCCCCCCTTTATCTTGAGGGTGTGCCCCCTAGTCCTACTGTCCTTTCTGAGCGGGAAGAGTCTCTCCAACTCTATCTTATCCATCCCATTCATCATCTTATATGTCTCAATGAGATCTCCCCTCATTCTTCTAAACTCTAATGAGTACAAGCCTAGTTTATTCAGCCTCTCCTCATAGTTCAACCCCCTCAACTCCGGTATCAGCCTAGTAAACCTCCTCTGCACTCCCTCCAAGGCCAAAATATCCTTGCGTAAGTGCGGCGACCAAAACTGCACACAGTACTCCAGCTGCGGCCTGACCAAAGCCCTCATTGAAAGCAATCTTCCAAAAAAGGCACAGGAGTATTGGATCAGGCAAGAAAAGCTGTGTGAAATTCGGGCTTCACAGCCAACTCTTTTTCGCTGGTTTAACAGCCCTCTGTGCAATTTCAGAGTGCTGGCATGGATGATACAGCCAGCTGGAGGGGCACAGCCTAAACACACTAGCGAAACCAGCAATTGAAATTGAGGTGCCCTTTAGAAAGGGCAATCTCAAAGTTAAATTTAACATCCTCCCCCCCCCGCCCAGTACCACACACACACACACACACACACACACACAAAGTTGACATTGACCCCTCCTCCAAGCAGAAATTGGCACACCCACCACGGATATTGAGACCCTATCATGGACATCAGGATCGTGCTTGCCCCCTCCCCCCCAAAGGATATCAAGCCCCTGCCCCCCTTGTGACTAAGGGGAGCTCCCCCAACCTCCACACATGGAAGGGGACCCCCACCCACATGACCCGCCATGGATAAGGGAAATCCCTCACGTGCAGAGGAGGACACCCCCAATGGAGGAGGGTAACCTCCTCAGCATTGCCACAAGAGGCAGAGTGTCAGGGAGCAATAACAAGGCATGTCCCTCAATTCTTGGGGCCTACAGGCACTTTTGCACCAAAGTCCATTTTGAGGCAGATGTCAATAGTGCCCACTATCTGCTGATAGCAGAGATTAAACTGAGATTGCGGACTTGGATCTCCTGATGTGATGAAGGGTTTTATCATTGAGCTCAGGAATTGCTTCAGCACTTTAGCTAATGCAGATGAAGAAGATCAGGACAGTTGAAAAGAAGTGCATTAACATCAAAGAAGTCTGTTGACAGTTCCAATGAGCTCCACAGTTATTTGATTTGATTTGATTTGATTTAATTTGATTTTATTATTGTCACATGTATTGTGATACAGTGAAAAGTATTGTTACTTGCGGACTGTACAGACAAAGCATATCGTTCATAGAATACATAGGGAGAAGGAAAGGAGAGGGTGCAGAACGTAACGTAACAGTCATAGCTAGAGTATAGAGGAAGATCAACTTAATATAAGGTAGGTCTATTCAAAAGTCTGACAGCAGCAGGGAGTAAGCAGTTCTTGAGGCGATTGGTATGTGATGTCAGACTTTTGTGTCTTTTTCCCAACAGAAGAAGGCGAAAGAGATTATGTCCGGGGTCCATGAGGTCCTTGATTATCCTGGATGTAAGTTAATAACTTTATGCATTTTTATACACATTCATGCCTACTCTCAACATTTCCATAGCACACCTTAGCTCCTCTGAAAGGCATCTTGGCCACCCACAAATTTGTCCCAGGACTAAATCGAATGGAATACTCATGAGGTATCTGGTTATCCACATGTGTCCACAAAGTTCAGACCTGCTCTTACCAGGTCTTAATCTGCACATTTGGGTTTCACATTCCTGGTCTACCAAAATCTGACCTCAGTGCAAATAGCTAATAATTTAACTGACTCCATAAACTGTGGCTGAAATTTTCTGCCCCATTCACCACTGGGAATTTCTGGTCCTGCTGTAAGTTAATGGACTGAGAGTCACAGCTATTCATGCCAGCAAGATTTTCCCATCCCACTAGAATGAACAGAAATTTGGCTGTATGCCAAATTCTGTGACTTTGCTGCTGTGGGAGTATAACATGAATGGTCCCTAAGATCGCACCCAATGGACTTTTGGCTGGTCTGGCTGCTTTCCCCACGATAGGTCCCACCATGACTTAGCCAGAAAATCCAAGCCAGTGAGTGTACAAAATGCAAACCACCCCATTCCCATGAAAATGAGAAGTGTTATGTTCAGGATCGGGACTTAGGATTTTCAAACGCTTCTGCTACTTTTCCCACGATGGAAAGCCTCTCCAGTAGAAGTTATGGTTGCCAGTGGTGGAATGATTAAAATCAGGGATGCCCAAAAGGTCACAATTGGACCAACATAGATAGCCTGGGGAGTTGTAGAACAGGACAGATTTATTCAAATAAGGAGGGACTGGACCACAGAAGAAGTTAAAAACAAGAACAAATTTTGCTTAATTGTGAACTAATGTAGGTCAATGTGCTCAAAGGTAATAGATGAACAAACCTTGTACTTAGTTAGGACAGAGGTAACAAAATTTTGGATGACTTCAAATTTATGGGGGATAGAATGTGGGAGATCAGCCAGGAGTGAATTGGAATGGTCAATTCTAGAGGTAACAAAGGCAAGATGAATATTTCGGCAGCACTTATGTTGATACTCACAGAATTGGATGATGCTACAGAGGTGAAAATAGGAGGTGTTTGTTATGGTGCAGTTATTTAGTCAGAGGTTTGTTTTGGAATCAAAGATTGCAAACAGGTTGGTTTAGATTCAGTCAGTTATTGGTGAAAGGGATGGTGTCAGTGGCTGGGGAGTTGAGTTTGTGGTGGGCTGCAAAGGCTAATGGTTTTGTTCTTCACAATATTTCACAGGAGATTTCTTCTTATCAAGAACAGTATGTCTGACAAGTAAACTGATAATTTAGAGACAGTACAAGGGTCAAGAGAAGTGGTAGCAAGGTAAAAGGATGGTGCAGTTAACTGTGTCAAAGGCTGCATTTGGTCAAGAGGGATGAAACGGGATAGATTAGTACCGTCACAGTCAAAAAAAAGTCTTTTGTGACTTTATTAAGGCTTGTTTCAGTGCCTTGGGCGGGGGCCAGGGGGTGGCTGGGAATCTGATTTAAACATGGAATTGAAGGAAAGATGTGCACAAATTTGAGATGCAACAACACACTCAAGAGCTTTGGTCAGGAAGAGGTGGTAAGAGAATGGGTTGTTGATTCAAAGATGGTAGTGATTGAAGGAAGGAGTTTGAAGTTGTTTGAAGGAAGGAGTGATGATAGCAGACATGAAGGAGGGGGAGACATTACCTGAGGCAAAATAACTATTAAGGTTATCAGTTAACATGGAGCCCATGAAGGGAAAGTGGCTGGTCAATAGTTTGATTAAAGTAGATAATGCTGGCTGTCATGAACAAGGTGAGCTTGGAGAAGGCATGGATAGAACATAGAGGAAGATATGAATTTATGACTAGGATTGTGGAGAACATTCAGTGAAGTTAGGTCTGTGAAGAGAGGGTAGTGGGAGAGACAGCTGAATAGATGTCCGTAATCTTTGTGACAAAAATGTCCATCAATTCCTCACATTTGCTATTGGAGATTAGGGTGGGGGAGACAGGGCAGGGTTGCTTAAGAAGACAGTTTATAACATGAGAGAGAATCCGGGGTTATCTTTGCATTCTGGATGATCTTTAAAAAATAACCAGTTTTAGTGATGGTGACCAGGATTGAACAACTCATTGTATGGTTCAGCCAGGTCTGGTAATGGCTGGTGAAACTAGTTATCCACCAAAGATGTTCATGTCTGCATCCCATGGATTTCAGTGATCTAAGATTGGGTATACCAGAGAAATGGCCAGCGTGAGAAAGAGAAGTGGACACAAGGGTATCAAAGATGGTGGAGAGGATGTGATTTAGAAAATCTATACCTGTAGAAATGCTAGTAAATAATTCAGTCCGTGGTCCTTTTAAGAATCTGTGATAGTTTGGCTCCAGTATTTTAAAAAAATAAATAATACGAGTGTTGGCCTTCTAGAGGATTTACAAGCCTACTTAGGATCTAATCAGATGCTAGTAGTAGTGAGAAAATCAGTAGATGGACTTTTAGTAAGTATTCAACAAAGTGTCACACAGAAGTTTTGATAAGAAGATAGAAGCTGATGAAATAATGGGATGTGGCAGAATGGATATGGAATTATGACAAGAAGCAGAGAGTGCATTGACAAAGAGAAGGTGAAAAGGAATGTAGTGGTAATTGGGGATAGTGTGGTTAAGGGTATTGACACTGTCCTTTGTCACAATGACAAAGAGCACAGAAGGGTGTGTTGTCTGCTTGGTGCTCGGGTCCAGGATGTCACATCTGGGCTGCAGAGGAACCTGGAGTGGGAGGGTGAGAATCCGGTCGTTGTAGTACATGTGGGTGCCAACGACGTAGGCAAAATGCGAACTGAGGATCTGGGGAGGGAGTATGAAAAGCTGGGAATGGAATTAAAAAGTAGAACCGACAAGGTGGTTATCTCTGGATTACTGCCTGAACCGTGTGCAGACGGGCATAGGGTTGATAAGATTAAGGAAGTGAATGGGTGGCTCAGGGATTGGTGTGGGAGGAATGGGTTTGAATTTATGGGACATTGGCATCAGTATTGGGGTAGGTGGGACCTGTTCAGGTAGGATGGGGTTGGTCTGAACCGTGCTGGGACCAGAGCCCTGGCGAATCGTGTAGATAGGACTGTAGATGGGGCTTTAAACTAATTGGGGGGGGGGAGGGTGCGAGGGTAGGTGAAATTATAGGGTCTAAAGTAAAGGAGAGGGTACAGGTACGGGAAGAGGCCAAGGATGTCCCAATAATAAAGGGAGTAGGGTGCGTGAGTAAGGTTGGTGGCGTTCCTGCAAATAGGGTACAGGTGAAGGCTGGGATGAAGGCACTTTATCTGAATGCACGAAGCATTCAGAATAAAGTGAATGAGCTGGTGGCGCAGATCAGCACAAATGGATATGATCTGGTGGCCATTACAGAGACGTGGCTGCAGGGTGACAGGGACTGGGAGCTGAATGTACAGGGGTATCAAGTGTTTAGGAAGGATAGGCGGGAGGAAAAAGAGGGGGGCGTAGCTCTGCTGATTAAGGTTAGCATCAGGGTGGTAGTAAGGGATGATATAGGAGCCAAAGAGCAGAAAGTGGAATCATTGTGGGTGGAGATTAGGAACAGCAAAGGGAGGAAGACGCTGGTGGGTGTCGTCTATAGGCCCCCAAATAATGATCTGGAGGTGGGGCGGGCTATTAACGCGCAAATAAATGCGGTGTGCAGAAATGGAACGGCGATAATTATGGGGGATTTCAATCTACATATTGATTGGTCGACCCATGTTGGACGCGGTGGGCTTGAGGAAGAGTTCTTGGAATGCTGCCAGGATACTTTTCTTGAACTGTGTGTTGGAGCCGACGAGGGAGTGAGCTATCTTGGATCTGGTGTTATGTAATGAGGCAGGTAGAATTAGGGACCTTGTGGTGAAGGATCCTCTTGGGAAGAGTGATCATTGTATGGTGGAATTTCTGATGCAGATGGAGGAGGAGAAAGTGGGTTCCTGGACCTGTGTCCTTTGTTTGAACAGAGGGGAGTACGATAGGATGAGAGAGGAATTGGCGAATGTTGATTGGGGGAGCACATTGGAAGGTAGGTCTGCTGAGGAGCAGTGGAGGATCTTTAAGGAGATCTTTCATGGTGCTCAGCAGAAATTTATTCCGATGGTTAAAAAGGATCGTAGGAGGAGAGATAATCAGCCGTGGATAACGAAGGAGGTAAAGGAGAGTATTAAATTAAAAGTGGATGCGTTTAGAGTAGCTAAGAGTAGTGGGCAAGAAGAGGATTGGGAGAGGCTTAAATAGCAACAAAGAATGACGAAGAAGTTGATAAAGAAGGGTAGGATAAACGATGAAGCTGGGCTAGCGCTAAATATAAAAAAGGATAGTAAGAGTTTTTATAAATATATAAAAAGGAAGAGGCTGACTAGGGTGAACGTTGGACCCTTAGAGGATGAGAGGGGGGACTTAGCGGTAAGGGATGGGGAAATGGCTGAGGCCTTGAATAACTTTTTTGTTTCGGTCTTCATGGAGGAGGATGTGAATAGTTTGCCAGGTGTTAGCGATGGAAAGATGGTAGGAGTGGAGGGCCTGAATGACATTATTGTTACTAGAGAGGCAGTGCTCGACAGACTGGAGGGACTGATTGTGGACAAGTCCCCAGGACCGGATGGAATGCATCCAGGGGTTCTGAAAGAAATGGCGGAGGTGATAGTGGATGCCTTGATGATTATTTTCCAAACATCGCTGGATTCTGGGGAAGTGCCGGAAGATTGGAAAACGGCTAATGTTACGCCGTTGTTTGAGAAGGGTAGCAGGCAAAAGGCAGGGAATTATAGGCCTGTTAGTTTAACGTCTGTTGTAGGTAAAATACTCGAATCCGTGATCAAGGAGAAAACAGTGAGGCAACTTGAGGAAAATTGTTTGATAGAGCAGACGCAGCACGGTTTCGTTAAGGGGAAGTCGTGTCTGACGAATTTATTGGAGTTCTATGAGGACGTGTCTAGGGTGGTGGATAGAGGAGAGCCGGTAGATGTGGTGTTTCTTGATTTTCAGAAGGCGTTTGATAAGGTGCCGCACAAGAGGTAATTACAGAAGGTTAGGGGGCATGGAGTTGGGGGTAGGGTGTTAGCGTGGATAGAGGATTGGTTGTCAAATAGGAGGCAGAGAGTGGGGGTCAATGGGTGCTATTCGGATTGGCGGTTGGTGACTAGTGGAGTGCCCCAGGGATCGGTGCTGGGGCTTCAGCTATTTACCATTTATATAAATGATCTGGAGGAGGGAACCGAGTGTATGGTGTCGAAATTTGCTGATGACACCAAGATTGGTGGAACGGTAAATTGTGCGGAGGATGTGGAAAGTCTGCAGAAGGATCTAGATAGGCTGGCCAAATGGGCCAGGAACTGGCAAATGGAATTTAATGTTGGCAAGTGTGAAGTTGTCCACTTTGGTAGGAATAATGGTAGGAAGGACTATTACTTACATGGCGACAAACTACAGCATGCAACAGTGCAGAGGGACCTCGGGGTCCTTGTGCATGAGTCGCAAAAACCCAGCCTGCAGGTGCAGCAGGTGGTCAGGAAGGCAAATAGGATGCTGGCCTTCATAGTGAGGGGGATTAAATATAAAAGTAGGGAGGTCTTACTGCAACTGTACAGGGCACTGGTGAGGCCGCAGCTGGAGTACTGTGTGCAGTTTTGGTCGCCGCACTTGCGCAAGGATATTTTGGCCTTGGAGGGAGTGCAGAGGAGGTTTACTAGGCTGATACCGGAGTTGAGGGGGTTGAACTATGAGGAGAGGCTGAATAAACTAGGCTTGTACTCGTTAGAGTTTAGAAGAATGAAGGGAGATCTCATTGAGACATATGAGATGATGAATGGGATGGATAGGGTAGAGGTGAAGATCCTCTTCCCGCTCAGAAAGGACAGTAGGACTAGAGGGCACAGCCTCAAGATAAAGGGGGCGCAGTTTAGAATGGAGTTGAGGAGGAACTTCTTCACTCAAAGGGTGGTGAATCTCTGGAATTCTCTGCCCGTTGAAGTGGTGGAGGCTGCCTCGCTAAATATATTTAAGACGCGGGTAGATAGGTTTTTGATAGGCAAGGGGATTAAGGGTTATGGGGAGAAGGCGGGAAAGTGGAACTGAGCCACGACAGATCAGCCATGATCTTATTGAATGGCGGGGCAGGCTCGAGGGGCTAGATGGCCTACTCCTGCTCCTATTTCTTATGTTCTTATGTTCTTATGTGCTGGTTGATGGATGTTTTCCAGACTGCCAGGTGACATGCAAGTTGATATGATAATTAAAAAGCTTTATAGGTTACTTGGGTTTATAAATGGAGGCATAGAATATAAAAGCAAAGAGATTGTACTGGAACTTCAGGAAAGTTGTAGAGATTTCAGAAAGGCTACAGAGGTGATTTACCAGGATGTTTTCAGGGATGAGGAACTTCAGCTATTCGGAAAGTTGAGACTGTTCTCCTGGGAACAGAAAAGATTAAAAGGTGATTTAATAGTGGTTTTCATGCAACATACCCTTTCATTTTTTGGAATGGAATTATCCCAACTCCCTAATTGGGCAAGAATTTGGCAGGAGGCCCAAAAATTGTTTTTATGCTGGCATGAATTTCCTATGGGCACCTCCAAGGTGCCCACCATGTTGGATCAGGAAACCCCCTGGAGGCTAGTACAAAACTCATTTGCATCCTGTTAATGGGATGCAGATGAAGGCTTAATCACCCATGTCCAATTCTCTGCAGTGCCAGTAGAAAATATGACATTGCGAAACACATTTGGGATAATTTGGTCAGCATATGTCGGAACTCATCTGAAAAATGCCTAGGGCTGCCTCCAGAGTGCTGGATGGAGGTCAACAACAGCCTTAGACTCCTGAACATCATAGCAGTGGGCGGGTGGGGGAGGGGAGCACTCACAGGTGGACCTTCTAGATGTCTTGGAGGGAGTCCATCTCAGGCTGTTCCTGGATGTTCTTTCTCAGGAGGTTCACCTTCTGGCCTCAGAGTGCTCCTGGAGGTCTATTTTAATTTTCAGGAAATCCATCTTCTTTTTTCAATAGTGAATCAGTTATGTTGGGCACCTTTTCAAGGTGGTATCCAGATAGGGTGCTGGAATATGCATCATCAAGCCTGCCTCACAGTGGAACATGCACAAAACCCTGGGTACTTAATTAATGAGGACAAAGTTGGAAGATTTGGTTTTCTTGCTGGCCTTCATAGCAGAAAACACTTCAAAGTCCCACCCCATCACAAGACTTCATCCCTAATGGGAGAATTCTGCCCTGGGAGTGCTCAGGCTATTTTTTTAAGTGCGTAGAGCCCTTTAAAATTTATTTTTACGTGGTCATATAAATAAGGTAACTTAAAAGGGCTGATTTTCGCATGGCTTGTGGAAGGACTTTCAGGCTGCTGCATGGCTATGCAACTGAAAGGAATTATTGTTTTCAAAACAATGAGAAGTTTGATAGAGTAGACAGAGAAAATCTATTACCTATAGCAGTTGGATCAACAACCATAGGTCATATTGGTTCAAAATAATTTAAAAGATTTAGGAAGTGAGGAGAATGTTTTTCAACTGAAAGAGTTGTCAGAATCTCGGCACTCTCCGTGAAAAGAAGGTGGAAGCTGATTCCATAAGTAATTTTGAAAGAGAGTTGGACGGGAAGATGGAGGAACTTACAAGGTTAGGGACAAAGCACAACTGTTCCTTCAGTGAGCCAGCACAGCCACGATAGACCAAGTGACCTCCTTCTATGCCTTAACTTTCTGTCACTCAATGATTCTCATTTTCTAATCGTTTTAAAATGGAACTGTTTTTCAAAGGAACACGGTCCAAATTTCCCTTTAACAGGATGATGAAAATTACATCATATATATCATATTCTCTAATCAGAATTTTTATTTTTTAGATTGTTAGTTTTGAAGATTTTTGTAGCTTTCTGGAAAGATGATAGCAAGAAAAATCACCCTGTAGAAGAAGGAAATAAAGTGAATGCCTTGAAAGAATATTACATGCTGAGTAATGTTGAGTATTCTGGCCAATATTTTGATAGATTACACAATTAATATAAAGCTTTACTCTGTTTAAAATACATTATGCATTCCTAATTTTCTCAGAGTAATTTTAAATACCTAAACTAAGCTTACATTTCTGGAGGTAAATTTGACCTTGGGTAATGATGTAAATCAATTCAACTGAACATTGTATATTTTTCTCAATTATCATTTCTGGAATGTTTGCCAGATTGAATAGGGACTAGCAGATGTATTGTGCAATACCCGACATCATTTTGGACGGACCATGATCGTACTTCTGCTTGCGTGTACTGTTCAATGGTCTCAATGATTGTCCACTCATTTAACATGGTGTTGAAAAATAACGTCAAATCCTAGCCATCTAGAATGAAAAGTCAATAATAGTAATTTTGACAGTGATGTAGCAGCATGCAAGCTAGGACAATCATATTCTGTGCCTATCTTTCTGCGTACAACAGATTAAGTATCGCAGACAGATCCCATGGCACCATTCTGAAGAATAGCGTACCAGAAGAGTCCTGACAAACATTTACCCCTTAACCAGTGGTTAGCACTACTGCTTCACAGCTCCAGGGTCCTGGGTTCGATTCCAGGCTTGGGTCACTGTCTGTGTGGAGTTTGCACATTCTCCTTGTGTCTGCGTGGGTTTCCTCCAGGTATTCCAGTTTCCTCCCACAGTCCAAAGATGTGCGGGTTAGGTTCATTGGCCATGCTAAGAAATTGCCCCTTAGTGTCTAGGGATGTGTAGGTTAGAGGGATTGGTGGGTATAATGTGTAGGGTTGTGGGGGTAGGGCCTGGGTGGGTTTGTGTTCAGTGCAGACTCAGTGGGCTGAAGGGCCTCTTTCTGCACTATAGGGTTCTATGATCTAATATTACTAAAACACATTATCTGGTCTTTATCACCTTATTGTATGTACAAAGTGGTGGCTGCATTCTACAATAGTGACTACATCATAAAAGTACTTTGTGCGGAATTTTCTGCTCTGGAGGCTAAGTGCAGTGATAGGTGGGATTGGCAGCAAGTTTCCTGCTGACTGGCAGGTCAGGTTCTCACATCTGATCTTCTGCTTAAAACCTCATAAATTATGCATAGGCTCGCTGCTCATTGAGTCACATGGTGGGGCAGGCACTGATTCATTCTCCTGTTGTCATCTCATGGGGCCAAAGTCCCTGGCACCATATTTAAATGCCACCCAAACACATACATTACAATCTGCAGCCCAGCTGTCTGGTCAGAGGTTCTGGAGATGGCCTTAACGAAAGAGAATAGTGCACCAAGGTATAGCCATGGCTCCCTGGAGAGTTTAATTTGAGGTCATCTCTAGCACCAAGATGTTCTTTTTACAAAGAACAAAGAACAAAGAACAACCCAGTACGGGAAACAGGCCCTTCGGCCCAACGAGCCCACGCCGCCGCATCACCCTACACCTATTCTACCCTGCGTGTCTACGAATGGAACCCCTGACTTAGCCAGATTCAGGGGAGAATAGTGTCAATTTGGTAAACCAATCAGCCTAAGAGCACATCTTTGGGGTGTGGGAGGAAACCGGAGCGCCTGGAGGAAACCCACGCAACCACAGGGAGAATGCACAAACTCTCACAGACACAGGCCCAAATCCATGTATCTGCACAGCCAGCAGTGCTAGTCACCGAGCTGTTGCGGCGCCCATCTACCGGTCCAGGATCAAGCACACACACCGACACGAAGTATTGGGCCACTCCCGGAACCTCCAAGAGCAGCCCACGCATGACCCACTGTGTGCATGCCCCTCGTTTGACAACGAGGTGGACCTCCGCCTGCGGAATAAAAAGACAAAAATGTTAACTTACAAGTCTGCATTTCCGGTGTCTCTCGAGGTTCTGACCTTATTTAATAGCCCCTACTATAACCCTCCATCCTCGTTTCACTCTTGTGTCTGTCTAACTGAACCTTAAACGAGTCCAACGTTCCTGCCTCCACCACCCTACTCGGTAGCGCGTTCCATACCCCCACAACTGTCTGCGTAAAGAACCTTCCTCTCACATCCAAATTATACCTCTCCCCCCTCACCCTTAAATCATGACCTCTCGTATTTGTACCCAGTCTAGGGAGCAGTCTCTCACTATTGACTCTATCTATTCCCTTCAGTATCTTATATACCTCTATCATGTCCCCCCTCAACCTCCATCTTTCCAAGGAGAAAAGTCCCAGTTTCTCCAACCTTTCCTCGTAACCCAACCCCTCCATGCCAGGCAACATCCTGGTAAACCTCCTCTGAACCCTCTCCAGAGCCTCCACGTCCTTCCGGTAGTAAGGTGACCAGAACTGGACGCAGTACTCCAAATGCGGTCTAACCAATGTTCTATACAACTGAAGCATTAGAAGGCAGCTTTTATACTCTATACCCCTTCCTATAAAGGCTAGCATTCCATAAGCCTTCCTAACAACCTTCTCTACTTGTGTCGCAACCTTCATGGATTTGTGAACCTGCACTCCCAGGTCCCTCTGTATTTCTATACTCCTAATCGGTCTACCTTTTATCACATAGCTCCTCTCTGCATTATTCCTTCCAAAATGCATCACCTCACATTTGTCAGGATTAAATTCCATCTGCCACCTATCTGCCCAATGCACCAACCTATCTATATCCTGTTGTATCACCTGACATTCCACTTCAGTACCCGCCAACCCTGCCATCTTGGTGTCATCCGCAAACTTGCTGATCACACCACCTACGCTCTCTTCCAAGTCATTTATGTATACTACAAAGAGGAGAGGTCCCAGTACTGAGCCCTGCGGCACACCAGTGGTCACTGGCCTCCAGCCCGAAAAGGTCCCCTCCACAACTACCCTCTGTCTCCTATTGCCCAGCCAGTTCTCAATCCACCTAGCTACCTGACCTCGTATCCCATGCGCCTTAACCTTTTCTACCAGCCTACCATGAGGGACTTTGTCAAACGCCTTACTGAAATCCATATAGATGACATCAACGGCTCTCCCATCGTCAACCGTTTTTGTCACCTCCTCAAAGAATTCCACCAGATTCATAAGGCAAAACCTCCCTCTAACAAAGCCATGTTGTGTATCCCTAATCAGATCGCAACGCTCCAAATGCTCATACATCCTACCCCTAAGTATTTTTTCCATTAATTTCCCTACCACCGATGTCAAACTCACCGGCCTATAATTTCCAGGGTTATCCCTACTACCTTTTTTAAACAGCGGTACCACATTTTTTGTCCAGAATGGATCCAGGAGGTCTACCATTCTCACCTAGTCGGTCTAAGAAGAAGTTGAAAAGGAAGTCAGCTCCGCAGTCAACTGCCAGAGAAATGCCATCTGTGCAGGAAAAGGATGAATAGTCTAATCCACACTGCCGGGGAAGTTAACTACATCTAACTCCAAATTCACACTCTCATTATGACATTATTCACTTAAACGTCACACAGTTCAGAGATTTCACACAGTATTAGTGGGGGAGGTAGCATTAATGAAAGCGAGCACCTGATCTATCATAATAAAAGCAACATACTGCAGATGCTGGAAATCTGAAATAAAAACAGAAAATGCTGGATAAACTCAGCAGGACTGCCAGCATCTGTGGAGAGAGAAACAGAATTAAAGGAGCGGAAATGGCAATAGGGACAGAGAACTGAGGAGAATCCCAAAATGGCACTCACAATATTAATATTTGATAGATTGAAGAATAGAGGGCTGTGGGAAAATGGCACATAAAAGGAGTTGAGGTCAGTTCAGATCAGCCATGATTGTATTGAATGGTGGAGTAGACCTGAATGGCATGGTGGCCCACTCCTACTTCTACTTCCTATGATAGTCCACGCCCTCAGCCAGTGACATAATGATGTTCCCGCCGTGCAATGATGAGAACCCCATTATAAGATTCACTTAGCAGGCCACCCCACTGTATTATTTCCCACATAGAGAACTCACCCCGTGAGTGTGACATTACATTGGTGGTGTTTACGGCAGGTTTTGAAAAAGGGGGAACTGACAGCAGAGCCCATAGGAAGTGCACAGGTAAGAATAGCCCCCAGCAGAGAGAGGGTCATGCCTGGGCAGTGCCCTGGCACTGGCCTCTGGCTAGCCCCCTGTTGTACCCGAAGGGAGGGTCTTCCATTGGGGAGGTTTGGGTGGGGGTGGGGGGTTCCCATTATAGGGGTTTCCATGTCCTTAGGGAAGGGTGGGATTCCTTTTGTTATTTTCTTTACATTGGTGCTCCCTTTAAAAACAGAGCCCTGATCTCTCAGGAGCTCAGGTTGCTGGCAAGGCAGTTAATTTAGAGACCACCCCACCAGCATGTCATCATGGGATTGCATCATCATATTTTTTTCCACAAGTTTAAAAGTATGGCAGGAAAACCCAAAAAAGCAGCTGATGGGCTGTCCTCTGCTTTTCCTGCTGGAGACAAGACATTGAAAAAAATGAGGAAAATTCTGCCCAATGTTTTGAGTCTGTATGACATCTTCATCTCGCATCCTGCACAAAAAAACATCTTTAGTTCTTATGGCGGCAGGGGCTCAACACACAGAGCAGACATGTATGCTTCTCAACCTCTTCTCCATTCTGTAACATGTATCCTAACTCACACCTACCCATACGTTCATGTCTAGTGTAGCAATGCTTCAAATATACAATACTCATCTGTTGTTTAAATTCCCCCATGGCCTCACCTCACCCTGTCTCTGTACCTCCTCCAGTCCTGATGGTAAATATCACACTGTCAGTCTATATAATTCAGGTTAAAATTAATAATCAATACAGGCAACAGATATTTCATTAGAATCAGACAGAAGTCACATACACATTGAATCAGTTAAGGCCATTTTTTGCCAAAATACATCTGATCAAGATCAAACATGAGCAGTGAGATTATGCTACGGTCACTGTCAGTGTAAAGTAAAAGGATTTCCCAGCTGCAGTTAAGGGATGCTGGATCACAGTTTGAGACATATCATTATGGTAGTCGTTTATGTGTTTTGAGTTGTAAAAGGTAAGTAAATATAATGTACATACTGCTGTGGGTTTTGCAAAATATCATCTTGTGCTCTAAAGTGCTGCTTGTTTTCATCACTGACACTATTTTTATCCCTCCTCTTTAAAGAGCTGCTGCAGGCTTTTCACATTCAGCTGGCCTAACTTTCTGCCTCCCAGATCAGGTTTCCAACAGGGAGGGTGGTGGTGGGAATGTTGGCAGGGAAGCATTTGTGGCTCACCAACAACATTATAATGAAAACCCTAAACCAAACCGAATCAGTTCTCTTGCAGGCAGGTAATATAGGTCTTCCGCACATTATAGATGACAAGATTTGCCTAAGTCACACAGAAGCAGAAAATACACAGCAAGTAACTAAGTAAACTATGGTTAAAGTACACAATAGTTAAACCATTTCACAGAAGAATAGAATCAAAAATCTTGGCGCTTCTATATAATTTACAACAATATAACTGAATCTCTGATAGTGTTACATGTGAATGACTTCCACAGAACTGTCTTATTAAGAAAATATACAAATAAAGGACTGAAGACCTCTGGAGAAAAACAAAGCTCTTAACACAATTTCATGGACTTCCAAAAACAGTTTCAATACTCAGGGGAAAGAATGTTATACAAATTACTGGCAAGCATACAAATGAGCGATTTCACCCACATGGTCTGCCTCACATCTGCCAAGGCCTAAGATATGGCGTAATGGAATTTTGACCAGAGTTAGGCATCCTTTCAGCTGTTAGAGATAACTCAGGCAGAATTTCCTTTTTCGAATTTGGGCATAAAGCATTGCCGGGAAGCAAAATTTCAGCACATGATTATAGATCTGTGATTAAACCCACTGATTTTCTGTTTATTTGATTAATGGGTGAAAAATCTGGCACACTAAACAAGCACTGAAGAAAAAAAAATTGCATCAATTGACTTTATTCTCTCCCAATTTGTTAGCTATTCAAAAGCATGAGTTAATTTCTGATCAATTTAGACATGCAACAAGGGCCTTGATATGAGCCCCAGTCCATGATACGGTCAGCAGGAAGGCAGGATATTAAACTTGAACTATGCTGAATGCAACTCAATCCAGCTGCTGTATGATACTGAGGCATTGGAGTATTATATCATGGATCGATAGGCCAGTTATTAATATATACAAATCCGGTTCCTGTCGTGTGATTAGGATTCTGGTTTGAAATTAACAGCTGCTGCACATTCCCAGAGGTCAGGATTGAGCCAAAAGTTATTGCTATGCTTAAAGATTCAGAATCCATACTAAATAAAGGTTTAATGTTCATATTTGCCTTTTCATTTCTATCCGGGACACAATTTGTTGTGAGAGAGTTACTTGGAGATTTTCTGCATTCAGAAAGGGAAGTTTCTAAGGATATTGAGATGTTGCTACATTACTTTTGTTTATAACAAAGACTAAACAGTACACAAAATGGACTTAAATTGTGTTCCCAAAAAGCCTGTCTTTTCCCCAAATTATGTTGATAATGTTAGAAAAAAATGTATTTCAGGATCAAGGATATTGTACTGTAAAAATTGGCATAGTGGAACAGTAGTATTGTCACTGCACGAGTAATTCAGAGCAAGATCCAAGGACCTGTGTTCAAATCCTGCTCCACAGATGGTGAAATTTGAAAATCTAGAATTAAAGGTCTAATGATGACCATGAAGTCATTGTCGATTGTCGTAAAAACCCATCTGGGTTTTTTGCTAATCTCAAGGACATCTGTCATCCTTAACTGATCTGGCCTACATGTGACTCCAGGTCAATAGTAATGTGGTTGACTCTCAAATGCCCTCTGAAATGGAGGGTGGTTAGGCGCAGGCAATAAATGCTGGCCCAGCCAGTAATGGTCATGCTCTGTAAAATTAACTAATATGGTTATATACATAAATAAACATGATAATTCACAAATGGCGGAGAAATATTGAGATTAAGGAAGGACACTTACCCTTTTACAACCCAGGCTGTGTATCACAGCATGGGGTAGTATAAAACTCAGACTGCCACAATATGTAAGGCAATATGCTGCAATGAAAACATACATTAATGGTTGGTTTCAATGGAAGCAATGTTTCAGGAAAACCAAAGCAAGTAGCTTTATGATGTGAAAAAGTTAAGGGCTTCTCTATTCGCTAATCAGTGATGTGGTGGTAATGCCACTGGACTAGTAATCCAGAGGTCCAGGCTAATGTTCTGGAGACATTGGTGCAAATCCCACAATTGCAGCATTGAAATTTGAACTCATTTAATAAATCTGGAATTTAAAGCCAGTGTCAGTAATGGTGACCGTGGCAATGATCATCGATTGTTGTAAAAACCCTTCATGTCATCCTCACTCAGTCTGGCTGATATGGGACTCAAGACTCACAGCAATGTGTGGTTGACTCTTAACTGGCCTCTTAAATGGTTTAGCAAACCTCTCAGTTCAAGGATAATTAGCATTGGGGAACAAATACTGGCTTTGTCAGTGATGCCTACATCCCACAAAAATTTTAAAGGGAAAAAATTGGTTTTGATCAAACGAATGGTCCTAAAATTTAGAGATGCTGGCGTTGGACTGGGGTGAACACAGTAAGAAGTCTCACAACACCAGGTTAAAGTCCAACAGGTTTATTTGCTAGCAAAAGCCACTAGCTTTTGGAGTGATCTCTGCTCCTTTGTCAGGTAAGTGTGAGCTCTGTTCACAAACAGGGCATATAAAGACACAAACTCGATTTACAAAATAATGGTTGGAATGTGCGTCTTTACAGGTAATCAAGTCTTAAAGGTACAGACAATGTGAGTGGAGAGAGGGTTAAGCACAGGTTAAAGAGATGTGTATTATCTCCAGCTGGGACAGTTAGTGAGATTTTGCAAGCCCAGGCAAGTAATGGGGGTTACAGGTAGTTTGACATGAACCCAAGATCCTGACTGAGGCCGTCCTCACATGGGCGGAACTTGGTTATCAGTCTCTGCTCAGCAACTCTGCATTGTCATGTGTCATGAAGGCCGCCTTGGAGAACACTTACCCGAAGATCAGAGGCCGAATCCTGTGACTGCTGAGGTGTTCGCCAACAGGAAGAGAACACTCTTGCCTTCATCCAGACACATGGAACAGCCATGGGGACCAAATTCGCATCTCAATATGCCAACATCCTCAGGCACAGGTTCGAACAAGACTTCTCACCGCATAGGATATTTACCAATGCTATACACTGGATAGATTGATGACATTTTCTTCCTTTGCACTCATGGTGAAGAATCACTGAAACAACTGTATGATTACATCAACAAATTCCATCTCATCATCAGACTCACCATGGACTACTCTCTGGAATTGGTTGCATTCTTGGACACATGCATTTCCATCAAGGACAGTCACCTCAGCACTTCACTGTACTGCAAGCCCACGGATAACCTCATGATGCTCCACTCCTCCAGCTTCCACCCCAAACACGTTAAAGAAGCCATCCCCTATGGACAAGCCTTCCCTATGCACAGGATATGCTCAGATGATGAGGATCGCAACAGACACCTCCAGATGCTGAAAGATGACCTCATAAAAACAGGATATGGCACTTGACTCATTAATCAATAGTTCCAATGCGCCACAGTGAAAAACTGCACCGACATCCTCAGAAGACAAACATGGGACATGGAGGACAGAGTACCCTTTGTCATCCAGTACTTCCCTGGAGCGGAGAAGCTATGACATCTTCTCCAGAGTCTTCAACACATCATTGATGAAGACGAACATCTCACCAAGGCCACATCCCCATTTTTTGCCTTCAAACAACTGCACAACCTCAAACAGCCCACTGTCCGCAGCAAACTACCCAGCCTTCAGGAGACAGTGACCACGACACCACACAACCCTGCCACAGCAACCTCTGTAAGACATACCAGATCATCGACACGGTGCCATCATGTCACGTGAGAATACCAACAACCAGATACATATTCTTGAAACTCGGCTAATGTTGTCTACCTGACATGCTGCAGGAAAGGATGTCCCAAGGCATGATACTTTGAGGAGACCATGCAGACACTATGACCACGGATGAATGAACATCGCTCGACAATCACCAGGCAGGGGTGTTCTCTTCCTGTTGGGGAACACTTCAGCGGTCATGGGCATTCGGCCTCTGATCTTCGGGTAAGCGTTCTCCAAGGCAGCCTTCACAACACACGACAATGCAGAGTCACTGAGCAGAAACTGATAGTCAAGTTCCGCACACATGAGGACGGCCTCAACCGGGATTTTGGGTTCATGTCACACTATCTGTAACCCCCATGTCTTGCCAGGGCATGCAAAATCTCACTAACTGTCCCGGCTGGAGACAATACACATCTCTTTACGTGTGCTTGATGCCCTCTCCAATTACGTTGTCTGTACCTTTAAGACTTGATTACCTATATAGACTCGCATTCCAGCCATTATTTTGTAAATTGAGTTTGTGTCTTTATATGCCGTGGTTGTGAACAGAACTCCCACTTACCTGACAAAGGAGTAGCACTCTGAAAGATAATGGCTTTTGCTCCCAAATAAACCTAAAATTTTGAACAGAGATACAGCTGGCAGCTTGATACTTGGACCCAATGGGTTAAATCACAAACAGAGATTCAACAAACTGGGGTTGAATTCCATGAAATTTAAAATATTAAGGGGTTGATCTGATCAAAATGTTCCAAATATTAAGAATAATAAAAAGGGTAGAAAGAAGGAGAAACTATTTCTGCTGGCTGGCAAATCCAGAACAAGTGGGCATAGCCTAAAGATTAGAGCAGGTCTTTCAGGAATAAAATTAGGAAACATTTCTACTTACTAAGTGAAGCAAAGTTTGGAACTTTCTTCTGCAACAGCAATTGACACTAGATCAATTGTTAATATTAAGACTGAGATTGATAGATATTTGTTAAAATATGGACAAAGGTGGGAGAATGGAATTAGTCATAGATAAACCATAATCCCATTGATTGTAAGAGGGGCTACATGACACATTCCTGTTCCTATGTTCCTGACGAATTAATGTCTTTGCATTTAGTACGAAAAATTAAGCACAGAATTGAGACTAGTCTTTTTTGAAAGGAGAACACAGGAGTGTGATGTGAAGTAATACATTTAATGTGATGTTACAAATTAAGTCTCTTAACAAATATTTGAAAATACCCATAGCCATGTCCATGGTGAACTAGGAAGCTTTTCTTTTTTTGTCTCTGGCATTTCTGAATGGTCAAATTTCTGCAGCTTTAGCAGATCTGCTAGCAGGCTGCTTTGATCTTTGCTCTGACTTCTCAGGTGCTTTGGGGAAAGGATGTTCCCGGTAAGTTCTGAACCCCAATGTCAGGCACAAATGTCGGTCAGAAGCCTGCGCTATGTGGAGAACAATTTCCCCAAATCAACCAATGAATGGCCAAAGGATAGGCTCACTGTCCAGTTGAAGGTGGTGGGTGGGCTCTTGATGTTGGAGAGCCACTTAGAGGCTTTCAAGCTTCAAAGGAACAATAGGTTGTGATGGAAGGTAAATAAGGGAGAGCGTGCTTTGAAATGGAGGCACCTTCTCTCCAACCTTTCAAAATTTAAATTAAAAAATTGATTTTGCAGCCATGTCTTTACTGTTGCCACTTGAACTACTGCTATGTGAGCAGACCTTTCTCCCCTTGTGTTAATCAAATATGATCACTTTAATCATGTGCATTTCAACATTTGTTAAATTCCAGGAATAAATCTTAGCCATCTTTACTCCCCTCTACAGGAGGACCTGCATCTGCTGCTGATTCCAGGAAGGCAGGGAAGGCTTCTTGACCTCTGGTTTGCTGCAGGGAAGTTAACAGTAAGGGCTACCTGTTAGTTGTTGGTGAAATCTAACAAAATAGTCTGCAGGATTGAGCCTACCTGGCTGATACTTAATGTGAAACGCGTACTCTTGTAATTTGAGTATCCAATCCTCTAATCAAGTAAGTGATGTGCTCTGTGGATTGTTGAAAAGGTTTACTCATAATCTATGATTGATATGGCTCATTTCTCTACAAATAAAGATGAAAATGTAAGATACCCAGGTGACTGAGAGTGCTTCACCCTCTGTTTCTGAATGCAGTTGCTCCAAAGTGTTAGCAATCTGCTTGCCAGTTCAACAATTGATGGGTTCCCTGCCTTGCCTTTTTGCATGAGAACTGCGCCCAGGCCAACTGGACTTGTGCCACAACTAGTTCAGTGGTTTTCTCAGGGTCAAAAGAGGCATTTGTGCAATTTGCTGACAACTGTTATTTGATCTGGTGTACAGCCTGTTTGTGTGATGTAGTCTGCTCCCACATGCTGGTCTTGTCAGATTGTGTAGGGGGGGTGTTGGGGATGGGAGGAGGGGAGGTCAGATAGCATCATGAGGTTAGGAATGAAGCAACTACAGAATGTGATGATTCTCAACAGACTCCATGACTCCCTGCATATTTGTAGGATCTGCAGTGTTTCGCTTCAATTTTCTCTGGGTCCGTTGATAGATACTCTTTTATCACTGAACAAATGACTGAAGAGTTCAATTCTGCTTTCATTGAAAAGGCACTTGTGTTTATTCAATGTGTAGTTCCATTCTCCAAAACCAAAAATGTAGGCATGCATGTTGGTGTTTCTCAAATTCACTTTCAGTGCGAGCATAGATGGGGATGTTATCATTGATATTCAGCATGCCATCAAGTCCTTCAAGTGCAGACTGAATCATGTGCTGAAATCTCTCGGCTGCTGAGCTGACTCCAAGGTTGAGCCTCTTGCATTGAAAGGTTTGGTATGGGATTCTCCCAAAAAAATTCTAAGTGTTGAATTTGCATAAAAACTGGAGTAAATCCCGTTGGGTTTTTAAATGGGATTTTCAAAATGAATCTCCCACACTCTGTACACTGCAGAGTACACTAGCATGAATCTCACGAAAAATTAATGGGAGGAGTCTATTCCCACTGGAGAGGCAGGCAGCATAGCTGATATCATTGGGAAAGTTGGGGATGAGCCTACCTCCTGGATCTCATCCATACAAATTGTCAGGAAACCCAAGAATGAGAAGCAGATTAGAGTCCACTTTAATATGTGATCACCAAACCAAGCCATACAACAAGAAAGCCACTGCCCACGTGCTGATCTGTCAGTGCTGGGTTCAGCGCATGCACAGTAGCTCCCCACCACTGGCCTCCCGAGTGCTGGCCAGCTCCATCATTGGCCAACCCCGTGACCTCGCATCGCTGCCCATATGCTGCCCGCTCCCCCATGGATCAATCGCTGGCCTCCCAGATTCAACCCCCTCACATCCCGACATGCCCTAATCTTCCAAACTCCCCTTTTCCTCTGCAGCCCTGATCTCTCCCCGACCCTTATAGGCCCCACCTCCTTGGCACTGCCGATGCCCTGTGGACAGTGCCAAGATGCCACCTGGGCATTTCTGCTTTACCCTTGGGCAGTCCCAGGGGTCCAGGCTGGCACTGGCAGTGCCCAGGGGGCAACTCCCTCATCCCGATCATCTAGAGCTCCATGGCCTCCCTTCACTCCAGCAGGGTCAGGCTACCAGTTCCCTGCAAGTGGGAAGCAACTGTAAATCCTGCTGGAGTGAAACACTGCTGGTGGGCGGGGAGACTGTAGCAGGCTCAGAGACTTCAATCCCAGGCCTGCTAATTACATGGAAATTCTAATTTAAATATATTATACAGCTCCATGCTGTTTAACTGGCTCCCTGGTGAGCATCACGATCTCTGCTTGAGACTCCTGGCTGGGAGAATCACCTCCCTGATGTGAGTGCAGGAACATGTAAGAAACCTCGATTTTTCTGCAAACTCAATTTGAAGGTATCCTACATTGAGGTCAAGTTTAGCAAAGTGTTCTCTCTGATGTCATCAATTATTTGTGTTAGGTGTCTTTCTTCTTGTATGGCTTGGTTTGGTGATTGCATATTAAAGCGGACTCTAATCTGGTTCTCACTCTTGGGTTTCCTGACAATTTGTATGGATGAGATCCAGGAGATAGGCTCATCCCCAACTTTCCCAATGATATCAAGGAAAAGTAGATGCTGAAGTTCCTTCTTAGTCTGTTTTATGATACAAAATGGTATTTGCTGTTATTGATGCACATTGAGGGCACACTGGACTCTGCATGCATTTCAGTTTGCCTTTCAGTGAAGCAGTCAGCATACAATTCAAAAATGTTACTGGTATACGTAGTAATCACATATAATTGTATGATGGCAATCATGTGCAGATTTGATAAATGTGTCACATTGTCCAGATATGACATGTGAGTGTTCTCTTTGTTCTGGTGGCTTTGAATGAGATTGGCATTTCAAAGGTCCCGCGAATTTTCAGTGATTTGCCATTGTTGTAAGGGAAAATTTTCATCTTCCCTGATTTAGAGAGAATGGGGCAATCCTTAATTTTCTTGAACATTTTGCCTTGCATTCTAATGGTAGATCAAATCCCCAACCCCAGGGCCCCATTCTCATCCTGATCCAACCCCTGACCCAGCTAGACACCCCCACCTGACCCAACCTGAACTCCTCCACCACCCGTCCTGACTGAGGAGGATCTGCCAGATCCCTCGCTACACCCCTTGCCTTGCTGACCCCACCACTCCATTCTCTCGATGTCTGACACCCCTGTATGAATGAGAACATCTATGTCCGAGCAGCTGATAGTCAATGTCACATGTCTGAAAGAGAGCATAGAGGTATGTTAAAGATAACCTGCCTGTACTTTAGTTATATTCTCTCACCATTTAGCTTTGGCGTGCATATGTGGCACCCTTCTGTTGATATTGGTCTTGTCGTTGATTTTGCTGATGAATGGCAAACACAAGTAAGGTGGTTGCTTTTCCACAAGCTTTACACTGTTTACTGGTAACAGGACATTCTGTCCGGTGTGGGTAAGCACTGTCACAGTGGAAACATCGTTTGGACAAATTGCAGCTCTATTTGTGAGACTGCTGTTGTTGCTTTGTAGGTGGTTTCCTGGCACATGAGTATGAGTAGTGTTCCCAGGAGTCAAAGTGACGTTGTTGGCTGTCTCAACTTCCATAGTTGGGACTTGGAAAGCTACAGTGAACTTGCTAGCTCCAGAAACACTAACTACTTTCTGTTTTTGTCAAGTGTTTTCTGCTGCAGCTGGCTGAAGAGACAACCTTTGCTGATTTGTGTTTTTATTTCCCTATTGACCTGTTTGACTTCACCAGAGTCACAACTGGCTGCTAATTGACTCAGAGGCATGCAATACTGCTCAATTGTCTCATTGGCTTCTTGTTGCTTGCAAAGGGATGTTAGTTCCTTTGAAGTTGAATTATAGCAGCAACTTCTGAGGTCTCCAGCACTGGATTTGGAGATGCACCCAAAAGATGCACTGGGAAATCACTCTCAAATGTTCCCAGGTAAGGGTTCATATTTGTGTTAAGATGTGCTAACTTCCTCTGGGCAATTGCACTGGATTAGTAACCATCTGATAAAACAATTTTATTGTTAACTTTGGTTGGTTCTGCCACAGTTACAGTAATAACTGTGGCATTACTGAGAAAAAGTGAGAAGAAATAAAATCTCTTGTCTTCTAACTTCTGCGTAACTAATTGAAACACCCAGACCATTCCCTGAATGGGACTCCTCCACATCTCCAATCCCGCAGGGGACTCCTGCAGCCCTCCCAGCTAACCATCTACATGGTGTTCCCCTGAAGCTACATGGAACTCACCCTCTTGATCAATTCCCCAACCCCAGGGCCCCATTCTCATCCTAATCCAACCCCTGACCCAGCTAGATACCCCCCACCTGACCCAACCTGAACTCCTCCACCACCCGTCCTGACTGAGGAGGATCTGCCAGATCCCTCGCTACACCTCTCGCCTTGCTGACCCCACCACTCCATTCTCTCGATGTCTGACACCCCTGCTCACCTGTTGTATAACACTCCCATCCTCTCCCACAACGTCCAATTCCCCCACTCCCTCCCCATGATATCCAACTCACTCGAATCCCCACCCTAATGTCCATTATTTAATGTGACTCCCTCACTAGGCCTCCTCACTTAAACCTATTCACCTATCTTAGACCATCTCCCTGACCTGTCATTTTCAATAGAACCTTTAAATTTACCTGCTTTATGGCAGCTAGTGTAGTACAAAGGAATATTTCTTCCTTCACTTTGATTCTGTTACATTTTGACACTGGACCTCAGTGAAAGCTGTGCTGTCTGGGTCTCACCCAGCTTGAGTCAGAAAAATCAGTTGAGACAGACAAGGAGATATTTGGTAAGTGTGTATGGTGTGGCAATCTGACAATGACTACCGCTCCAAGCCCATTATCATTCTTCTCAGGTGCAAGTGCTTCAAAAATGCCTTTTATCTCTTTACATCCATAGTGGAAAACTATAGCCTTTTTCATTTTGTACTCTATGATGGAAAAACTTGCCATTGCCCTTTAAAAATGTTGCAATAATTTATGCCAATATGGGAAGACAGATGATGGCTCTAAATGTACTTCAAAAGGTGGTTGATTGGACACTGAATCATAGAATCCCTACATTGCAGAAAGAAGCTGTTTTGGCCCATTGAGTCTGCACCAACAACAATCCTACCCAGGCCCTATCCACGTAACTCCATGTATTTACCCTACTAATTTCCCTTGACACTGAGGGGCAATGATCAATCAACCTAACCTGCGCATCTTTGGATTGTGGGAGGAAACTGGAGCACCTGGAGGAAACTCATGCAGACATGGGGAGAACATGCAAACTCCACACAGACAGTTGTCCAAGGCTGGAATTAAACCTTGGCCCCTGGCACTGTGAGGCAGCAGTGCTAACTGCTGTGCCATCATGCTGCCTTTTCATTGCCATTTTCAATGACAATGCCATTTTCATCAACAATAGTAACTTGTCTGTGAACCTTTCCTGCTTGTTTGCTCTGAGCTTGTACTCCTTTAACATAGTTATGTTTTACTAAGTCTGCAACTTAACATGCTGTTTTCTCTGCAGAGTAGACAAAACCTTCCAGAAGTTTCATATCTTCTTATTTTAGGCTATTTGGTCCATTGTGTCTGCTCTGTCATTCAATCATGGCTGATATACTTCTCATCCCCAATTTCCTGCCTTCTCCCCTTGAACCCATTACCAATTAAAAATTTGTCTAACTCTTCCTTAAATGTACTCATTGTCCCAGCATCCACTGCACTTTGGGGTAGCGAATTCCACAGATTCACAACTGTTTAGGACAAGTAGTTTCTCCTCAACTCTGTTTCAAATTGTTACCTCTTATCCTAAGACTATGACCTTTCATCCTAGAATGCCACACAAGAGGAAGCATAGAATTATCATAGAATCCCACAGTGCAGAAGGAGGCCATTTGGCCCATCGAGCCTGCACCAACCACAATCCCACCCAGGCTCTATCCCTATAACCCAATACATTTGCTCTAACTAGTCCACTGACACCAAGGGACAATTTAGCACGGCCAATACACCTAACCCGCACATCTTTGGACTGTGGGAAGAAACCAAAGCACTGGAAACCCACGCAGCAACTTTAGTCATATCTTTTATCATCTTGTATTCCTCAATTTGATCTTCTATCAGTCTTCTAACTTCCAGAGAGTATAGGCCTAAACTGTTCAATCTCTCTTCATATGACAAACCTCTCATCTCTGGAATCAATCTACTGAACCTCCTCTGAACTGCCTCCAATGCCACATCTTTCCTCAAATAAGGGGACCAAAACTGTGCACAGTACTCCAGGTGTGACCTCACCATTGCCTTGTATAGTTGTAACAATACTTCCTTAGCTTTATATTCTATTCCTTTAGCTATAAATGCTGATATTACATTCACTTTCTTTATTATCTGCTGTACCTGCATGCTAGTTTTCTATAAGTCATATACTTAGGACACCCAGATCCTTCTACACCATAGCACCCCGAAGTCTCTCCTCATTTAGATAATAAGTTGCCTTCCCATTTTTACGACCAAAATGCATGACCTCACAATTATCCATGTTAAACTGCCATATTTTGGCCCACTCTCCTAACCTATGTATACCCAATTGTAGGGCTCTTATTTCCTCATTGCAACTTACTGTCCTGCCTATTTTTGTGTCATCTGCAAATTTTGCTATAGAGTCTTTTATTCCTGCATCCAAGTCATTCGTATAGACTATAAATAGCTGGGGCCAAGAATCAAACCCTCTGGCACCCCATTAACTACTTCTTGTCATCCAGAAAAAAAAATTTATCCTGATTCTCTATCTTCTGTTCATCAGCCAGTCACCTATCCAAGCTAATAAATTACCTCTAATTCTATGTAATCTAACCTTGTGAATTAACATTTTATGCAGCACCTTATCAAATGCCTTCCAGACATCCAGATATACTACATCTACAGGATCCCCATTATCCACTTTGCTTGTTACATCCTCAAAGAACTCTAGCAAATTAGTCAAACGTGATTTATCCTTCATAAAACCATGCTGATTCTGATGGATAGCATTTTGACTTTCCAAATGTCCTGATATTGCTTCCTTGATAATTGATTCTAACACTTTCCCAACAACAGATGTTAAACTAACTGGTCTGTAATTTTCCATACTTTGCTTCCCTCTTTTGTTGAATAAGAACATTACATTAGCATTTTTCTAATCCACTGGAACCTTTCCTGTGTCCAGGGGATTTTGGAATATTATAACCAATGGGTCCTCTATCTCCGCCATCACTCCCATTAATACCCTAGGATGTAGGCCATCAGGCCCAGGGGACTTATCTGCTCTCAATCCTATTATGCACTATATTTCATAGGTTGAGGTTCTTGGGATTAGGGACAACTAGAATTGAAAAGTGCCAAGTGGCCCCTTGCATTAGAACGGCACTTTTTGTATGGTATCTTCCAGTAAACAAAATATATACATTGTAATTCACAAAATGCTACAATACCACACTCAGTTTTTAAAAAATCATTCAGGAATCCTTGGTTTGAGGAAAATGCATGGAGTACGAAAGCAACAAAATTATGCTAGATGTTTACATATCATTGGTTAGGCTCTAGTTTTAAGTCTTTTGTCCAATTCTGCGAAACATACCTTTGGAAAAGAAGTCACTGTATGAGAGAGGGTGCCAAAGAGATGTATTAGCATTGTACTAGGGATGCAAGGCTTTAGTTAATCAAGAGAGCTGTGCTGTTCTACTTGGAGCAGAGAAGCAAATTAAAGAGAGATTTAATGAAGGGATTCAACATTTTGAAGAGGTTAGTAGAGTATATTATAAGAACAAATTGTTTCCAATGGCAGAACAGTTGGTAACCCAAGGATATAGATTACACGTATCAAGCAAAGAATCCAGGGTGAGATGCAATAAAATGATTTTCTGTGAATGTTGTTATGATCTTGAACGCACACTGAAGGGTGTGGCAGCAGATTCAATAATAACAGTTAAAATAAAATTGAATAAATACTTGAATTGGAAAAAAATGCATGGTTAAGGGGGAAAGGGCAATGAATAGGACTAATTGGATAGCTCTTTCAAAAAGCCTGCATGTGCATTGTGGTCTGAATGGCATTCTCATATGCTCTCTCATTCTATGATTCTATAATTCTTTACTCCTGTGATTACAGTTTTGTAATTTCAGTTACTCTTGTATTTTTATCTTAGGATTATTTGATTCGATTGTTGCACCATTACAAGTTTATTTTACAATTGATGCTCTTTCTTTAATCCAAAGTCAAACCAGCATATAAACTTGTTATTCCTATTTCTGCATTAATATTGCTGGTCCCTCTATTATTTCCTATTTATATGGAGTTATATAGAATAGCTCTTTAACTAAACTCTTTATTGTGAAGAGTATTCACATTTGAAAGTGAAATTTGAAAAGAAAATTGAGTGGGTTTTACAGAGATACGTGCACAAATAAAATGTTTTAAAAGCACCCTGAGTGGGAATGTTTACTTGCAATTGTGTTGGGAGCCATGTTGGGGTGTTCGTCCAGGAATGCTTGGGAAATCTGGGTTTCCTTGCATGCTACAGACTATGAATTTTTGTGGTCTGTTAGGTACTCCACCCAAGTTAGCTTGATTGACAGACTTGGCTTCTAGTTATGAAGGGAACAGCATGAAGCATATCACAGGACCATGGAGGTCTGGTTTCTTTATCTGTCCAATCAGATGGCATCATGAGAGGATTCATATTATTTTTTGGTATTTAGGTATAGTTTGCCCTACTCTTGTGAGACTTCTGGCAAGAGTAAGATACAAGATAATTTCCACATCTCATTCCTCTTGGATTTTGGAAGGCATTTTGGATTATCACATCTTGAGTCCACTGTTGCTATGTTTAGTGATGAGTTTGGTAATTTATTTACAGTGAAAGTTCTTAAACCAAACAACATATCCTGAGTCATCATTTGAGACAGTCATAACACAAACAAATGGCACAATGTGGGTAAAATGATGGAGCAGGAAACTTGCATCTCTCCCTCACAGATTACAACCCACACTAGCAGAGCTTCTGCAGTTTGTCAAATGGAATAGGAGTGTGCACTGTTAAATTGAGCTTTCAAAGAGCAAATGGGGCTACAATAACAAATCTATTTCAAACCAGTTTCTGTATCATCTACAATGTGCAGTTCTATCTAGTTGAAGCATCTGGGACAAATGATCTTGTCACAGAAATTTGGTCACATTGGAAAAAGCACATGGAACAAAGCATGGACTGAACTTACTTGTGGTTGCAGAGACTGCATGAAATTGGTGCTGGTAGCTTATTACACTGAGTCAGGGCAGGCAGGTGTACAAATTGGCAGTATTATAATTTTAAAGGATAAGACAATGGATGATGGGAATCATTTACGTTGTGTAATACCATTGTGAAGAACAAGGCTGAGCTGATTTGGAGATCCTTGGCAGTATTTATGAAAGCCAAAATCATTTGTAGGCATTCTCCATTTAGCTTCTGTAATTAATGCATGTTAAAATAATGATTAGCAACATACTAATGTGTATGTACCTACATACTAATGTTTTGTGATTCATGTACCAGGACACTAAGGTTCCTCTGTACCTCAAGAGTTTTGCAATCTCACTCCATTTAAACAGATGTTTTTTTTTATTCTTCTTACCAAAGTGTACAAGTCTACATTTTCCCACATTAAAGCCCATTTACCAAACTTTTGCCCATTATTTTAACCTACTGTATCCCTTTGCAGATTCTTTGTGCCCTCTTCACAACTTATCCTTTCCTACGTCAACAAATTTAGCAACCATGAGCAAGATCTTCTGGTCTCCCCGCAGTTCAGGAGGTAGCATGACATTGGCCAGTAGAGGGATCTTCCAGTCCCACCACTGTCAATGAGATTTTCCACTGAATCCATCCCATGCCGCTCACTGATAGTAAAACCAGAAGATCCTGCTGGTGTGAACAGTTGGAAAGTTCCAGCCCATATCTTGATCCCATTATCCAAGTCCTTAATAAAGACTGTAAATAGTTGAAGCTCCCGCACTAATGCCTCCACTAGTTACATCTTGCCAACCTAAAAATTATGCAATTATACTCTCTGTTAGCTAACCAATCCTCTATGTATGCTAATAAATTACCCCCTACACTATGAGCTCTTATTTTGCGTAATAATCTTTGATCTGACACCTTCCAGTAATCTAAGTAAACCATAATACAAGTTTCCCTTTATCCAAGTTGCTTGTTATTTTCTCAAATAACTTTACTAAATTAGTCAAAAATTAGTTCACAAACTGTATTAAGTCTCTGGTTGCACTGAAATTTTCCAAGTGCTTCGCTAAAACCTCCATAATAATAGATTCCTGCATTTTCCTTTAACAGATTTTTAGCTAACTGGTCTGTAGTTTCCTGCTTCCTGCCTCCCTCCTATCACGAATAGAGGAGTTACATTTGTCATTTTCCAATATGATCAGACGTTTTGAGAATGTAGTGAATTTTGTAAAATTAAACTAACGCATCTACTATCTCATTAGCTATTTCTTTTTAGACCCAAGGATGAATCCATCAAAAACTAAGACTTGTCAGCTTTTAGTTCTAATTTTCTTTTAATTGTTCCTTCCGTGGTGATTATTTTAAGTCCCTCCCTCACTTTTTACCTCTTGATGCACACTTATTTCTGGAATGTTATTTATATCTTCTGCAGCAAAGACATGCAAAATTGGTTCAGTTTACTTGCTATTTCCTTATTTTTCGTTATTGATTCCCCAGATTCAATCTGCAGTGTTCTCTTTCCTTTTTAAATACCTAAAGAAACTCTTACTTTCTGTTTTCATATTTCCAGATAGTTTTCTCTTAAACTTTAATTTTTCCCTCATTATCTTTTTAGTCATTTTTCATGTTTTTTAATTCTTTCCAATCTTCTAATCTGCCAGTAATATTTGAGGAATAGTATGCTTTTTCTTTTTTTCCAAGTTGATACCATGAGGCATAGATGATCTTAACCTTAGAAGGAGATTTGCGAAGGTCAGTGGCATCAATCACATGTCCCAAATACTCAACAGAGCATTGATAAAATTTGCACTTGTCCTCGTGGACTCTCGGACCATAGTCTTCCAATCTCTGAAGAAAGGCATCCAAGTTTCGAAGGTATTCCTTTTTGTCTCTTCCAGTGAATAGGATGTCATCCAGATCGCATTGAGCTCCACTCGGTCCACTCAGGATCTGGCCCGTTGCTCTTTTAAAAGATGCAGAGTGAGGTGATACCAAACAGGAACCTTTGGTACCAGAACAATCCTTTATGTATCATGATTGTCAGAAATTTCTGTGGCTTCTTGTTCACATTCACGTTCATCTGTAAGTCAGCCTGGCTCAGGTCAATTTTGCTGAAATGATGTCCTCCTGCCAATCTCTCAAACAAGTCTTCAGTGTGGGGAACGGGTTCTGTTTTGCACATAACACTGGATTAATGATGCCCTTGAAGTCTCCATAAATCTTTACGAATCCATCCTTCTTGATAACTGGAACTATTGGCATGGCCCATTCATTAATGCTAACAGGTTCCAAGACTCCCATCTTCACAAGTTGTTCCAAGTCAGCTTTCACCTTAGGCTTAATGGGATGTGGTATAGGCCTTGCCTTCAAGAACCTTGCTTGGCTTCCTTCTTTTATTTTCAGTTCAACTGTAATATTTTTCATGCTCCCCAATTCTCCATCAAAAATAACTGTGTGCCTCTTTGGAGTTTTTTGTGAGGCCTGATTCTCCCTTAATCATCATGTTGACCTCGGCCCTGTTGCCTATTACTACATATAGAGACAAATCTGCTGTTTGCTGATTAAGTTGCACAGTTATTTCGATGTGGCTCTTCAATGGAACCACATCACCTGTGTGTGTTTTCAGCATTATCCTTGATGGCTGCGAGGGAATGTGTTTAAGTTTCTCATTGTAAATTGTCTGTGGCACCAGTGAGACTGCTAACATAAGAACATAAGAAATAGGAGCAGGAGTAGGCCATCAAGCCCTTCGAGCCTGCCCCTCCATTCAATAAGATTATGGCTGATCTGAAGTGGATCAGTTCCACTTTCCCGCTTTTTCCCCATAACCCTTAATTCCCCTGTCTATCAAAAACCTATCTACCTGTGACTTAAATATATTTAGCGAGGTAGCCTCCACCACTTCAACGGGCAGAGAATTTCAGAGATTCACTACTCTGTGAGTGAAGACTGTTGCCCCAATGTCAATTTCCATCCTAACCGGCTGTCCATCCAGCAGTGGAGTGACCCATATGAGTGTGAGCACCATCAATGGCTAGCGCATACAGTGATAATTCCTCTTCAGACTGTGAGCCACTACATCTTTCTCAGCCCTTTTGTACAGCATGAACATTTCTCCTTTTGTTCTATTTAAATGCTGTCTTGGTTTGTTCTTGTTTTTTATTTTTACTTAGACTTGCTTTGTCTTCCAGCAGAGATGCTCAATGTGTTCTTTTATCCCCAAAGCTTCGACATACCATAGTCTGTACACCAGCATTCAGCTTTGCACACCAGTGATATGTACAAATTTTGAGTTTCTTGGATATTGATCAACTGCCATTTTGTGTATTTGAATACACAGACTTAATTGCTGAACTAAGTAGTTACCATGGCCTTTATCAGAGTAACGTTACACTCCATCAGCAAATGTTTCTGTAGCTTCACTATGCAGACCACAAACAAATCTGTTCTGACTAGTGTCATTCAGCGCATCTCCAAACTCACAATATTCTGCAAATCTTTTAAGCACAGTCATAAATTGTGCAGTTGACTCCCCATCTTGGTTTCATTTGTTGAATCTAAAGCACTCTGCAATCACCAATGGTTTTGGCAAAAAATATGCTTGCAAAGTATCTATGATCTGTTCATATGTTTTAGTGCCTGACTTCTCAGGTTGTGCTAAATTACGGGAGAGATTAAACATTTTCCCCCCTCATATCGCTCAGGGAAGTGGGTACTTTAATATCTTCAGCTATTTTATTTGCCTGTGCAAAAGAGTCAAAATGCACAGTATAAGAGCTCCATCACTCTACACTCACCAAAAGATCCCATGACACGAAAACTCCTGCCATTTTTCTACTAATGCAGGTTTCCTGTATGCACACTTCACAGCACATATCCAGCAGCTATCTTGACTTCTTCCACACAAGCCACCAACCTGAGCTTCAGCCTTTATTTAACACATCCACCTATATAGCTGCTGCAGAGTATTATTACTCATGTCTACCTAGCCCGTCAGGTCCAGAGCACATGCAAATAGGGTTTTTTAAAACTTTTCCATTCCTGACTTTTTCCTCAGTAAGTTCGTCTTCCTTGGTGGCTAGCAAGTTACTGTTCATCATCCTCATTGCCAGTTTTTATGTTGTGTATTAGAGAATAATGTTAGGGAGAATAGAGGGTGTGTGTTCTCTTACATGACTGCTTCTTCTCTGCCTAGGGGTATAAGACCTCACACAGTATATTTTTATCAAACATATATAAATATCCTCATAGCTATTTTTAATATTTTTAATACTGGACAAAGTCTTTTAAAATGGCCAAATCTATGTTTGTCTGTGACCCCTGAACAAAAGGAACAAAGTGGCATCATTATCTTTGAAAAGACATTAACAATGCCCTCTGAACTAAGGAGGCCAAATTCAAAGAGAACTATAGAAAGTCCATCTACATTTCGTCACCCAAACTGGCCAACCGGAGTCTGTTAGGACAAAGCTCTCTGCCACCTCCTGTATTCCTCTTGGTTCAAAGTTAGCCTGCATCTATGGATTACTGATCCAGTGACATTACCACTATGCCTGCACTTCCCCATGGTTACCCAGAAATTCAAAGAGATTTTAATTATTCTAACTTTTTTTAAGTAACTATTGGTGTAACCCTGTCAGAATCAATTTGTGATTTAAATCACATTTTCTGATGGTTCCCAATACAGGGGGCAATTGTCCAGAGTAGGTTTGCAGTTCTGGGCAATTGCCATGCAAACCCTTACCTGTGAAATTTTGAAAGGGGTTTCCCAGTGAATCTTTGGGCTTCCCCTAATTTGAAGCTGGTGAGCTTGGAAGTTATGGTTACATTTCTCAAACGTTCAATTAGATTTTCAATCTAAGCTCAACTGATGACTGCTTGATAGCTTGATTATTCAGATGAGGTCTTTACACATCAATGTTGTTCAGTGAAAACCATCAACATTTACATTTCAATTTTATAATGTTCCACTGGTGGGCAGAGAATTGCTGGAGATGTTAGTCACTAACTTGAGTACATGTACTGGCATTCTGAAAAAAAAATTACCTCTAATAGAATTTTAACCTTTCTTGTTAAGAAGTTAAGATTGTTCCCCAATATTTCATTCAGTTTTTGCAAGCTGTATTCTTCTAGTGCTCATTATTTGCTAAAGGGAACGGAAGCGTCAGGATTTGTATTATAGAATGATACAATCGTAGAAATATATAGCACAGAAGGATGCCATTGGGCCCATTGTCTCTGTGCTGGTAAAAAAAACTAAGTCAAATCTGTCTTTTTCAGCGATTAGTCCATGGCCTCATCAACTATGTAAGAAGTCTGACAACACCAGGTTTAAGTCCAACCGATTTATTTGATAGTAAACTCGCAAGCTTTCGGGGTTTGCCCCTTCGTCAGGTGAATGGAGAGTTCTGGCCTCAGACAGAGCATATAACAGCACAGTTTACAGATTACTGATTAGAATGCGAGTCTTTATAACTAACCTGCGATTCAAGTCTTAAAGAGGCCAACAATGTGAGTGGAAGGAGCATTAAGCACAGGTTAAAGAGATGTGTATTGTCTCCAGACAGCATAGTAAGTGAGGTACTGTCTGGCCTCTTTAAGACTTGAATAGCAGGTTAGTTGTAAAGACTCACATTCTAATCAGTAATCTGTAAACTGTCTGTGCTGTTATATGCTCTGTCTGAGGCCAGAGCTCTCCATTCACCTGACGAAGGGGCAAACCCCGAAAGCTTGCGAGTTTACTATCAAATAAATCGGTTGGACTTAAACCTGGTGTTGTCAGACTTCTTACTATGTTTACCCCAGTCCAATGCCGGCATCTCCTCCTCATCAACTATGGCACACACAAGCACTTTTTAAATGTGATGGGAGGGTTCTATTGTACCACCTGAGAGGACTAAGTGCATAGATTTTTGAAGATGATGGTACATATTGAGAGAGTAATTACCAAAGTGTATAATGGGCAGTTGAGCAAAATAAATTTGTAGGATTATGAGAATATAATGGATGATTGGGACTGATGGATTACTCCACAGAGAGCTGGTTTAGACTTGATGGACTGAATGGCCTCCTCCTTTGCTGTTTTGACTCTTCAACTATGTATTCTGGCCCCCTATCACCATCTGGATGGAAAATATTCTCAACTCCCTCTAATCTTTCCACCATTATTTTAAATCTATACTGCTTGGTTATAAATGCTTTGCAAAGGGAATAGGTCCTTCATATCCACATGACCTAGGCCTCTCGTAATGTTAAACATCTCAATTAAATCTCTTCTCAGCCTCATCTGTTCCAAAGAAAACAATCAAAGACTATCCATTCTTCCATCATAGCTAAACTTCTGCTGTTCTGGCAACATTCTCTGTACCCTCTCTCGTGCGATCACATCCTTCCTGTAATAGGTGACCAGAACTATAGATAGTATCCTAGCTGCACTCTAATCAATGTTTTATACAGTTCTTGTACAACCCTCCAGCACTTCTATTCAACGCCAGTATTATTTTTTAAAATTCATTCATGGGACATGGGTGTTGCTGGCTGGCCATTTTATTGCCCATCCCTAGTTGCCCTTGAGAAGGTGGTGATGAGCTGCCTTCTTGAATCGCTGCAGTTCATATTCTGTTGATTTACCCACAATGCTGCTAGGGAGAGAATTCCAGGATTTTGACCCAGTGACTGCGAACAAATGGCTATATATTTCCAAGTCAGGATGGTGAGTGGCTTGGAGGGGAACTTGCAAGTGGTGGTGTTCCCATTTATCTACTGCCCTTGTCTTTCGAGATGGAAATGGTCTTGGGTTTGGAAGGTGCTGTCTAAAGATCTTTGGTGATGTGCTGCAGTGCATCTTGTAGATAATACAGACTGCTGCTACTGAGCATCGGTGGTGGAAGGATTGAATGTTTGTAAATGTGGTGCCAATCAAGCGGGCTTCTTTGACCTTATGTGGAATATAAGGTCATAAGAACATAAGAACTAGAGCAGGAGTAGGCCATCTGGCCCCTCAAGCCTCCTCCGCCATTCAATAGGATCATGGCTGATCTGTTTGTGGACTCAGCTCCACTTACCCACCCGCTCACCATGATCCTTAATTCCTTTACTGTTCAAAAATTTATCTATCCTTGCCTTAAAAACATTCAATGAGGTAGCCTCAACTGCTTCACTGGGCAGGGAATTCCACAGATTCATAACCCTTTGTGTGAAGAAGTTCCTCCTCAACTCAGTCCAAATCTGCTTCCCCTTATTTTGAGACAATGCTGCCCAGCTCTAGTTTCACCCACCAGTGGAAACAACTTCTCTGCTTCTATCTTATCTATTCCCTTCATAATCTTATATGTTTCTATAAGATCTCCCCTCATTCTTCTGAATTCCAATGAGTATAGCCCCAGTCTACTCAGTCTCTCCTCATAAGCCAACCCTCTCAACTTCAGAATCAACCTAGTGAATCTCCTCTGCGTCCCCTCCAGTGCCAGTATATCCTTTCTCAAGTAAGGACACCAAACTGTACACAGTACTTTAGGTGTGGTCTCACCAGTACATTATACAGCTGCAACATAATCTCGCTGTTTTTAAACTCCATCCCTCTAGCAATGAAAGACAAAATTCCATTTGCCTTCTTAATTACCTGATGTACCTGCAAACCAATTTCTTGAGATTTCTGCACAAGGACACCCAGGTTCCTCTGCACAGCAGAATGCTGCACTTTTTTTACCATTTAAATAATAATCAATTTTACTGTTATTCCTACCAAAATGGATGACCTCACATTAACCAACATTGTACTCTATCTGCCAGACCTTCACCCATTTGGTTAGATTATATCCCTTTGCAGACTTTCATCGTCCTCTGCACACTTTGCTCTTCCATGCATCTTAGTGTCATCTGCGAATTTTGACACACTACACCTGATCCCCAACTCAAAATCATCTATGTAAATCGTAAACATTTGTGGTTCCAACATTGACCCCTGAGGCACACCACTAGACACTGATTGCCAAGCAGAAAAACACCCATTTACCCCCCACTCTTTGCTTTCTGTTAGTTAACCAATCCTCTATCCATGCTAATACATTGCCCGTAACACTGTGCACCTTTATCTTATGTAGCAGTCTTTGGTGAGGCACCTTGTCAAATGTCTTCTGGAAATCCAGATACACCACATCCACAGGTTCCCCATTGTCTACTGCACATATAATGTTCTCAAAGAATTTCACCAAATTAGTCAAACATGACCAGCCCTTCATGAACCCATGCTATGTCTTACCAATGGAACAATTTATATCCAGATGTCTCACTATTTCCTCCTTGATGACAGATTCAAGCATTTTCCCTACTACAGAAGTTAAGCTAACCAGTCTATAGTTACTTGCCTTTTGTCTACCTCCTTTTTTAAACAGTGGTGTCACATTTGCTGTTTTCTAATCTGCGGAACCACCACAGAGTCCAGCAAATTTTGGTAAATTACCACGAGTGCATTTGCTATTTCTCCTGCCATCTCTTTTAGTAACCTGGGATGCATTCCATCAGGACCAGGAGACTTGTCTAACTTTAGCCCCATTAACTTGCGCAACACTACCTCTTTTGTGATAATGATAGTTTCTAGGTTCTCACCTGCCATAGCCTTCCTGTCATCAATTTTTGGTATATTATTTGTGCCTTCCACTGTGGAGACTGACACAAAATACCTGTTCAATGTCTCAGCCATTTTCTCATTTCCAGAAGATATCGTGGTGAAAACATTTTTGCAATATTTGGTTGGGCTGTGGAGAGTTAGGACTTTAAATGAGGAGTGAGCAGTGTGGAAGAAGGTGAGATGCTGAAAGAGAAAATGCCAGAGAAAGGAGAAAGATCAAGGTGTGATTTGGTGATAAGGATTACATTTCTATGGTGGTGGTTTGGAAGGGCCAAATGATGGAAGATAAAGCCAAGTAGAGAGGCTTCATATGTGGGGGAAGATGTCATCACCCCTCAGCTAGGTTTCTGTCAGGGCCATGAAGTCAATACAACATCCATAATAAACTCATGTTGGCAGGGGATTTGTTCACAAATGAATGGATATCCTGGAGAGAAACATGGAGAGAGGCACAGAGGCATTTATAACAGACCTGCTACTGGCAGAGTTCGCAGGAGAGGAGATTGGCAAGATTAATGTTGGCAAGTGTGAGGTTATCCACTTTGGTAGGAATAATGGTAGGAAGGACTACTACTTACGTGGTGAAAAGCTGCAGCATGCAACGGTGCAGAGGGACCTGGGGGTCCTTGTGCATGAGTCGCAAAAACCCAGCCTGCAGGTGCAGCAGGTGGTCAGGAAGGTGAATGGGATGCTGGCCTTCATAGCGAGGGGGATTGAATATAAAAGTAGGGAGGTCTTGCTGCAACTGTACAGGGCACTGGTGAGGCCGCAGCTGGAGTACTATGTGCAGTTTTGGTTGCCGCACTTGTGCAAGGATATTTTGGGCTTGGAGGGTGTGCAGAGGAGGTTCACTAGGCTGATACCAGAGTTGAGGGGGTTGAGCTATGAGGAGAGGCTGAATAAACTAGGCTTGTACTCAAGTTTAGAAGGATGAGGGGAGATCTCATTGAGACATATAAGATGATGAATGGGATGGATAGGGTAGAAGTGGAGAGGTTCTTCCCACTCAGAAAGGACAGTAGGACTAGAGGGAACAGCCTCAAGATAAGTGGGGGGCAGTTTAGAACGGAGTTGAGGAGGAACTTCTTCACTCAAAGGGTGGTGAATCTCTGGAATTCTCTGCCCGTTGAAGTGGTGGAGGCTGCCTCGCTAATTATATTTAAGACGCGGGTAGATAGGTCTTTGGTAGGCAAGGGGATTAAGGGTTATGGGGAGAAGGCAGGAAAGTGGAACTGATCCACTTCAGATCAGCCATGATCTTATTGAATGGCGGGGCAGGCTCGAAGGGCTAGATGGCCTACTCCTGCTCCTATTTCTTATGTTCTTATGTCCTCAGTGGGAAGGTCGTTGAGAGTGTAGGATGGGGCAGTTGGGGTGATTCTCATTAGGAGGCAACATGATTCTTTGACAGACAGATGTCAAGTAAAGGACAGAGGGAACTGTAGACTTATCTAGCCTGAAATGGAGGCAGAGCAGTGGGAAGGTTGTGGAGTACTGAAGAGTTAGCTGATTATTTGGGAAGGCAAAATGTCTGAGAGTGGTGAATGAAAGGAGCATGCCAACAGGATAGAGACATCTAGGAGGAACAAAGAGGGAGGAAATGTAAAAAGAGGGAACAATCTGCTGTGGGCTCAGAGCCAAGTGTTGCTTGATAACATTCCTGTGAAGTGCCATGCAATATTTTACTGCATTAATGATGTTATATAAATACAAGTTGTTAATAACTTTACAAACATAACATGTTTCTTATAAAACATTAACTTCTGTTTCTCTTTCCACACATGCTGCTAGACCTGCTTAGTCTATTCAGTATTTTCTGTTTTTTTAATTTCAGATTTTCAGCATCAGCAGTATTTTGCTTTTATATAACATGTCCCTTATTCCCAACTCAAGTCGTGATGTATTGACAACAGTACGCCACTTTATGACAGTCACTATCATTTGTTCTGCAAAAAATAATTTCAGGATGTTAATAATAATACCTTTCCCTACTTTATCTCTGGCTAAAGTAGCAAGAATAAAGTAAAACTCGGCAGCTGTACAAGGATAACCTCTGTGGACCAACCCGCCCCCTAATTCTCGACTATGTAAGATTGGGAATAATTTCAAACCTGAGTGGTGCTCTTCGACTTCTAGGAACATAGGAATAGAAATTGGTCATCAGCCATTCAAGCCCATTCTGTCATCCACTGAGATCTTGGCTAATCTGAATCCGACATCCTTTTACCAACCTTAGCTCCATATCTCTTAATACAATTGATTCTCAAAATTATATTGATCCCAGATGTAAAAGTATTAATCAAGCTACCTTAGTGGGAAACAGTCCAGTTTTTTCCAACCTTTCTTGGAGTACTGTTTCTTAACTTCTCCCCTGTATGACCTGGCTGATAAGGTTATGACCCCATATCCTGGATTTCCTCACCAGTGCAATTCTTTCTTCTCTGTCTAAAAATTCTTAAAACCTCAATCTAATAACCCTTTAACTTCAATATACCAAGAAATAGGAACGTAATTTGTCTAATCCTGTCTCATATTTTACTCTTGGAGTGCTAGTTACATTTGGGTGAAATCTGCGCCTCGCTTTTTTCAAGGCTAATGTACCCTTTCTAAAGTGTGGTGTCCAGAACCTAGTCCTCTTCACATAAAGGCAGTTTTATTTTTAGTTGTTTTGTACTTAATTACTATTTTTAGTGATCTGTTTGTAGGGTTTCCCAATTATCTTTGTCGGCAACTATTCACTATCTGCAAATACTTGGATTTTTTTTGTGTCCAAAATAAATGACGCAACACTTAATGACGTTGAAATCCATCCGCTAGTGTTTTTACCACTTAATCTACAACTGTCACTTTGTAATGTTATGCTGCTGTCTACGCTTAAACGCTGGGTCATCGACAAACTGACTATATGGGTTACTTCTGTCAGATATTGTGTTACCTCAGTTATTAAAATAGCTATTAAGTACCACAACTGGCAAGCAACGGATTGAGTTAACATCAATTATGATGCCGTTGGCAATTGCTGTCGGTTAAAAAAAATCGTAAGCATGTTATTTTTCTCTGCTCCTGGCTACCTAGCACAAACCTAGCGGTGAAACTGGACAACTACAAACTGGAAGTTTTTATTATAAAATGGATGGACCTTTATAAAGCAAATCTAAAATATTTAATTAGCAATCTAAATGACTGTATTTACATTGATGAGATAGTAATATTTTCAAGAATGTCGAGTAATTAAATAGAAACCCTATATCCTTTCGGATTATCCATTGGTACGTTCGCTTCTGTCATAATCATAAATCCTGCTTAAGTAAGCTGATGGGAGTTGGTTGGTGCTACAAGTTTTGGCCAGTTAACACAGATTAGCACTAAAGTAGAAATATAATGAAGGTATTGGTAGAGGCTGGGCAGTAACAGTTTACGCGGCCTCTCGATCCTATATTTCCGAGCATGATGTGTGTCAGGAACTACTTCGGAAAACCTTCCTTCTTGTTCAAAAGTACAGCATTGACTGTTCAGCCTTGAGACGTCCGGTGGTTATAAAAAGCGCTATATACATGCACAATTCACTTTTAAAATGCACGCTATTTTTGCACGCTATTTGAGTTGAGTGTAAAAATATTTTTTACAGCGTCGACGTTCTCACTTAATCTGATTTGTATATATTTGGGCAGTAAGAGATCTGCACCTGCAGTCCTCACTATCATGAGGAAATCGCTGCCACTGAGATGAATTGTCAAATATTGCAGCTATTTGAATTTCATTGCCACCAGAATGCTCAAATAAGCGCCATTAACACATTAGGTCCAATACATGTTCAATATATGCAGAAAATTTAAAGATGGTTTTATTTTCTTTGTCATTTAGAAAGTGTTATGTCCCTTGGTACCCACCATCAAATGTATAGCAGCTTGAAATGGGGTGAGTGTACAGCCAGTCACGTTGATAGGTATTGGGTCTGATATAGTCCGGGTTTAATTTATCCTCTGTTTAACCTTGGCGTTTCTTTCCCCCCACTTTGGCTGTTCCAGAGACACTTTACGACTTTCTCTTTCTTCACTCTAATTTCAGGTATCTCTTCTGCTCATCTTTCTTGAAGTTGCGAACCCAGTAAATCCGAGTTTAGACAAGAAGGTCTCACTTTTCGAAAAAAAAAGTAGCTGGAAATCACATTAGTTTAGAGGGTTTGGTTATTCAGGAACTGTTTTAAAGTTTTTTTTTACTGACGACTAACTTAAATGTTTTATGACAGGATGTAGGAAAATTATTTGCTAATAAAATTGTCATCGGAACCATTTTTTTAAAAATCCACTCGACTTTGAAATGCCATTTTACTGTGTGGCATCTTGAAATAACAAATGGGAAAATATCCAGTTTTTGTTCATGTAGGTTAGCACTGCCATAGGGGCATGCTTAGACTAAAGTCTAAGTCAATTAACGGCGGCTTCATCCACTGTCTCCTGCTAAACCATAACCTAAGTTTGAAAATCCAACTATTGTTTCTATGGCACATGTATTCCCTGCTCCCTACATGCTATTAAAATAATACCTGTTCTCATTGTATTCCGGAAGTGAGGATTTGACAGTGGTTGTCGGGTTATTTGACAGAAAATACGTAAGTGAAGAAAGGAAAGTAGGAGTTACATTTATATAACATATGGCGGGGCGGCTCACCGCGCTCTACAGCTAATCTAATACTTTGGAAGCGCAATCACTGTTGTAATGTTAACGCTCTGACCCGGGATCCTTTTGCAATCATATATTTATTTTATAAACTCAATCGTGTTTCAAAAATCCTTGGTAGATTAGCAACCACTTAATAGTTTAAAAAAAAGACATTTTGAAGGGGAGAAAATGTCCTGTCTCAATCTGTCAACTATTGAGTGAGCGAGGAAAGGTGAGAATCAAAGTGAATTAAGCCCTTCAGGTCAGAGTCCTGCACTTTTCCCAATGGGGGTGGGGGTTGGTTTTGGGTTGGGAGGAGTGCCCAGCAGTGCCCACATGGAGTTGGCATTGCCCCTTTAAAAGCACTTGTATCCTGTTCCAATTCCTCCCGAACTGGTCCTGGAGACACGCGTGCGCATTTGTGGCCGGCAGGCTGCGCACTTTGGGAGGGGAGTGTGGTTTTACATTCAGTCTGGGTCACAAACTAAAACATTTCCAGCAAGTGGCCTTCCCTCTTATTTACAGCAACACACGCAGTGATGTGTGCGCGCCGCCAAATACCGGGAACTGTGACGAGGAAGCTCCTGCGAAGTGATGGAATGATCCGCTATTCCTTATCATAAACTTGGTGTCGGGTTTCCTGAGTACTTCCAACAGAGAGAGGGGGGAAGAAGCAATACTTTAATATCACGGACGAGAGGAAGAGAAGAGATTTCTTTAAAAAAAACAAATAACTAGCTGCTTGGCACTTTCCATGAAGGAGAAAGTGTAAGAAGGAGTGTGCTTGTCAGCCTCTTGAGGAAAAGGGAGAGAGAGAGAGGGAAGAAAAGTCACTCAGTCCCGCCCGCCAGCAATTCTTGGACACCGGGCAAGTGGAGGCGACCGAGCCCGGGGTGGTGGTGGTGGTACTGGGGCTGGGGGGGCTGGAGGGGAGTCCAAGACAGCCTGTGACATGGCGGCGGCGGCGGGAACAGGAGGGGTCAGCACCCTGCCTGATGCCGGCAGCAGCCCCTTCCCTCCGGGATCATTCAAGGAGCCCAAGAGACTATACTGTAAAAACGGGGGCTATTTCCTGAGGATCTTACCCGACGGCAGGGTGGACGGAACCCGGGAGAAGAACGATGGCAACAGTGAGTGTTGTACATTTCCACAAACATTTTACCGAAAAGTTTTGTTTTTAAGTGCTCCAGTTCCTTGTTTCCATTCCGAACGCAAGGCTTTATTTCTATTATTATTGTTATTTACTATCCCAGTTAAGTGATGCACTTCCCTTTTCCATTGATGTACTGCAGCCCGAATTCCCAAACCAGCAGCTAGTCATATTATTGCTATGTAATAATTAACTTAGTTTCTATCCGGCCCCAGTTGCAATTTACGATTTCGACTCTAGTTCTGACCACCAGTTCCACAAATAGTTTCTATTTATAAACTCGATTTATGCCCATCCCCAGGAGTACAATAACCTATCCACCTTGTATCTGTCTTAACATCACAACGTTTGTTTGGTCTTTAGGGGGGCACCCTGTAAAAGGGATCGTCTTCTTGCAGCGGCTTTACCATGTTGTGGGGCCGAGCTGCCTTTGCCACACCATCTGCACTTTTCTCTGTTATTCTTTTGCTCACAGACGTGACAGGTAGCAAATTCTTGTGGTCAATAACTATTCTTTTAAAAAACACCGCACTCGTATCATCAGTTGAAACAAAATGGTTGGGGCGTCCGGTTGCTTGGCAACTATAAATAAAACAATCTCACCCCCTCCCTGATAACTTTACTGCCTTCAATACATTTCGGAAATTCTTAATGTTTCTCTGTATATCGAAAAAATGTTTCTTTCAACTTTTACAGACAAATCTAGCATTTTTAAATAAAATGGCCCAACTCTCACCCCATTTACATGAAATCTAATGTAAGCCTTCAGAAATAGCATATTATTAAAATGCCACCCGCATTCTTGTTGCGTCCTTATACACACTTATTAATGATATGAATATAAAAGCAAAATACTGCTGATGCTGAAATGTGAAACATAAACAGAAAATGCTGGAAAATCTCCTGCAGGTCTGATTGCATCTGTGGAGAGAAAATAGACCTGATGTTTTGTGTCTGGATGACCCTTCCTCAAGAGCTGAAGACAATAGAAGATAGGATATGTTATAACGTTAGGGTGAAAGATGAGGAGGAGAGGGGTATGGACAAAGATGTCATTGACAAGAAATCTCACAATGCCAAGTTAAAGTCCAACAGGTTTATTTGGAATCACATGCTTTCAAAGCATTGATCCTTCATCAGGTGAGTCATCTGATGAAGACGAATTAGGGTGCTGATACCGGCCATTAAGAGATCAGAATATGTAAACGCAGGACAAAGAGAAGTAGAGTCATAGAGTCCTACAGTGCAGAAAAGGCCTTTGAAGCTATCGAGTCTGCACTGACAATGACAACCACTAAAGTCATGCCATCCCTATTTTCCAGCATCTGTTCCATGTCCTTGAATGTTATACTGTTTCAAGTGCTCATCTAAATATTTTTTAAAAGGTTTCTAGCCTCCACTACCTCCCCAGGCAGTGCATTCCAGATTCCCACCACCGTCCGAGTGAGAAAGAGATTTTCATAAATCCCTTTTGAAATTCCTGCCCTTTACCCTAAAACTATGCCCCTGGTGATTGACCCCTGAACCAAAGGGATCAGCTGCTTGCTAGTCATCCTGTCCTTATCCCTGATAATGTTATACACCTTAATCATGTCCTCCCTTCAGCCTTCCGGAAAATACCCCCCCCCTCTTCAGCCTTCTCTGCTCTGAAGAAAACAATCCAAGCCTATCCAGTCTCTCCTCCTAACTCAAATGCTCCTGAGGCAAAATGCTGGTGAACCACCTCCTTCCCACATCCTTCCTATGGCGAGATGATCAGAACTGCAATGTATGCCAGCTGTGGACTAACCACACAGTTCCAACATTACCCCCTTGCTCTTGTACTGTATGCCACGATTGACAAAAGCAAGTATCCTATGTGCCTTCTTAACTATCTTGTTCACATGCTGTGCTTCAGGAACCTGTGAATAAGTACCCAAAATCCATCTGTTCCTCTGAGCTTCCTAGTGTCTTGTCAATCATTAAATACTCCCCTGATTTGTTACTTATTCCAAAGTGCATTACCCTCGCTCTGCCTATCTGACCAATCTATCTATATCATCCTATAATGTACAACCACCTTCTTCACTAGTAACCACTCTACCAATCTTAGTGTCATTTGCAAACTTGCTTATCATTTTCCCCACGTTATCATTTATGTTTATAAGAAACAGCATTGAATCTTGTGGTAAGCCACTGGACACAGAGTGTCACAAGGTAAGCCTGAAATAACAATTAATGACATGAAATTTTCTCGAAATAAAACACTCAAACTGTCATCTTGTGCAATGGGATCCGTAAATGCTATAGTCGGAGAGGGATATGCACAGGTTGCAAGTGAATGATTGAATTGTGTTTTACAGCATATCATTAACCATCTTTGTGGTAGTAATGGAATTGATATGTCAATAGGTAGAGCGCTTAAGCATTAAACGTCTCTTGCTATTTATTCACCCGATCTCAATCAGTTGCGATGTGTGTGTGTGTGTGTGTTGGGGGGGGGGGGGGGACAAAATTATGGGCAGTTTGGATGCTTTATAAAATTTGTGTCAGAAACATCAGCTAAAGCAAAATATGTGCAGCTGGGTTGAGATGGATTACAGTACAACAAAAATGCAGCTCAGTGAGAGCTTTGACTCTAGTGCCAGTTACTACTAGATTCTGTTCAGGACGTGGGGGAAGGGAAATCCAAAGTTTTACGGTTTAGAGGTTTCTGTATTTTTCCGGTTTCCTTTATTGCTACAAGATGTTTGTGCGTAATTGAAATGAATTACTTCCTTGAGTTGTCAGATGCTTGCCGAACTCTAACGCAAGAGCTCTCATTGCAATGGATTTGCATCATTTTAGTGGCAGAAGTGCTATGATGTTATCTGAAGTTTCAAATATTGCGCAGGCTTTCGCAATTTTTCATTTTCCTTTCTCTCCCCTCCCCTCCCCCACCTCTTTTCAGGCGCCTAGAGAAGAAACAACAGTTCACTTTCTCAGCTATCTCGTTTTATGAAACGTTGGAGTGAAATACGGATTGTATTGTTAGTGAAAATCCTGATGATGTTTCACATCAGTTGAAGACTAGTTTAAAGTGGGCCACAACGTAGGTTCTCTTTAAAATGACGTGCTTCATTGAGCATTTTGACATGTCATTGAGCCTCTTTTGCATGCAGTATTGGGGGAAATGTTCGAGTATCATTTTAATTGCAGGGCAGGCGTATTATAACTTTTGATTATTGAGCTGTGGTACATATCATTGCCTGCATTCCAGGCCCTGACCAAATGGGTTTCTCTTTAGATAATATGTACCCTGGTGAGAATTTCATTGAGCATTTCAGACAATATAAACCTACGTTAAAGTTGAGGTAATTTGCAACAGCCTAGTGAATCCAGAAATATATAAACACCATCCTTGAAAGAGCCTACAAGCCTTACAGAAGTAGTGAAAACTACAGCTTATGGTTTGTTCTCATGTTGAATGCTGAAGGTTAGCTAAAATGGCATAGGCTGCACACAAAATGACGACTGTTTTTGGATTTACTGGAGGCAGAATGTGGTTTATGCTCGAGTAATCTCTTGGTTTAGTTTATTAGTGTAACAGGCTAGAACTTGTCACATGAATTTGTGGCATTGATTTGTCTTCCCGTTCTCAAGATATCCTTTCTGTAAAGAAAACTTTTTGTTTAATTCAGCAGGGTTAGTTTCGAAAGTAAATAGGGTAGTTAGATTTTGCCAACAACCTGCCAACATTATGGCGTTATATACTGTCGTAACCACAAACCAAATGAACAGCAATGTATCAACCGCATTTAGAATGGGCACACCACTTATATTGCACCACATGCAGTGACGCCATCCCCTGACCTGCATTTTGTGTTTCATCGGGATGATTGTTTAATTAAAAGCATATGGCTGTGCTTTAAAAAAAATGATGTCACTGGAATTTGAGCAGCTATATAGCATTGCTTTAGTTACTAATGAAATTGTAGACAATGCTATCATGTTGTATTTAATCATAGGAAATGTAACAAGGAGCAAGGGTGAGCATATAACCTGTGATGTTGTTCTTAAGTTGTATCAGATTCCAAAGGGAAATGAACATATACTAAAAAGATTTAAGTTTGCAATGGTTACATGGAGAGTGAAAGGGAGTGGACTTTCAAAGAGCTTGCACTGACATAATGGACCAAATGGTCACCACCTTTGCTGTATTATACTTTGCTGTATGATTCTGTGAGCTTTGTAAAGTATAATTTAACTTGAATATGATATGAAATTGATATATTTATTTAAGCCCACAGAATTTTTATAGCATGAAAAATGTGATGATTTTTTTCCAAATGTGTAAAATAATCAAAATACCAAAATTATACCTGCAAATCAATTTTCCATGGTGGTGAATCTCTGGAATTCTCTGCCTGTTGAAGTGGTGGAGGCTACCTCGCTAAATATATTTAAGTCACGGGTAGATAGGTTTTTGACAGGCAAGGGAATTAAGGGTTATGGGGAGAAAGCGGGAAAGTGGAACTGATCCACTTCAGATCAGCCATGATCTTATTGAATGGCAGAGCAGGCTCGAGGGGCTAGATGGCTTACTCCTGCTCCTATTTCTTATGTTTTTGTGCTCCAATAAAAGGATTACATTCATGATTAATGGATATTTTCACCACCCGAGATGGCACCAGAGCGTGTCCCAACATTACCTCTAATTCTATCTTTTACCTATGCTTTTAAAACTCTCTTGCTCTTTCTCTACTCCCTAGCTGTGACTGTAACACTAAATTCTGCATCCTGTCTTTTCCTTCTCATTGTATGGTATGCTTTGTATAGCATGCCAGAAACTATACTTTGTCACATGTATTAGTATACAGTGAAATCAATTTTGCTTATAATTAGTATATGCAAAGGCCTGATTTGCTGGTCTGCATGGTCTTTCATGTGAGCACTGAAAATTTATACCTAAGTGTACAAACTAGATTTAGTAGATTTTAGTTTTGGGTATTGAAAGCTTTATGTCCTGTTACTGCTTAGAGTTACTAGTCATGATAGATGTTCATGTGGAATCCCTAATCATTTAAATTGTTTCTGAATTATTTCATCTGTACTATGAGAAATCGGGTGCTAATTTTTGAAATAATGAAAGGTTACAAGTTGATGAAATAGCAAAAGTGTATTTTGCATGTTGGGCCGTTCAGTACAAAATCTGATCCAATTGTGGCAATGCGAGGTTTTTTTAGGCATATTTGAAATTTTGAGGACTCGAGTGGGGTGAAACTCCTTGTTGGTCAGTGGTAGCTTTGACAAGAACCCCAAATTTATCATGGAATAGAAACAAAGATGTATTTTCTAATCATGTATATAAAACTGAGGGAAAGCAAAACAAAATATAGCACCTTTCATGATTTTGGTTTGTCCAAAATGCTTAACAATCGCTGTTATTTGAGCTAATTGTACTGTGACAAATGAAGCAGAAATTTACATACATGAGGACAAAATAAGCAGCAGGATTGCTTCAGAAAAATTGCTCTTTGACAGTAATGACAAAATGACTGTCTCATTTAGGCTGTAGTAGGACAGTAGAAAACATTTAACACCTACATTCAAAAGCTCCAGATTTACTAACAACTGGAAGATGGATGTTGTAGTAAAGTGTAATGGTACAATATATTTAATAGAAACCTCTAAATTCATGTTGGGAAAAGGAAGCTTTTTAAATGTTGTTGAATTCAACAAAAACGCTACATGCGATATTACTTAAACAAAATGGTAAGACTAATGTTTGTCTTGGGATTTGTCTTGGGTTCCCTAGTGGTAATTTTGTGCAATTTGATGGACTAAAGGGCTCTGAAAATGTAGATAAGTCCTACAAGTTCAAGCAAAAATTTAAATAGATGTATGCTTTTTTAATGTTGTGGAATATTCTAAGTGCACCTTTTCTGTCCATTAAGTTCATTTACTTGTAATTAGGTAGCAGCAGGAAATTTAATTGTGCATTTCTGTAGGAAGCTTCAGTAAGCATACTTTTTTGGAAGGATTTTGTTTGTGTTTTTTTCAGCTCCTTGTTGCATCTGTGGTGAGGGGAATATATGAACCAAATGGGTGTTGTATCTGATAAGATTCAGTGTCTGTTAATAAGACCTTTGATTAAATATATAATTATATGTAGAGAGAGATATAAAGATATATATATATTTGTAAGACACTTGGGAGTCTTTTCAAAAACCAATGTTAAGCTTTCTCGAGTTCTCCCTCCCCGGGTGGATTTTCCACCTAAGAGTTGCCAATAAAATGTACAGTTTGTGCTTGTATAAGACTGCAGGCTACTGGCAACCATTGAGAATTTTAAATTGCTCCATTCTGATTGGTTTGCAGTGAAATATGGTAGAATATTACTGAATGTGATTTCATCCGAAGGTATTGAGATGCTATAACTTTATGGTGCTTTAGTCTACTAACTTGTTTGGAATGAGAAGTTATTTTGTCCAGAACTGTTTTGCTAGCACTTTACAATTCTATCATGCAAATGAGATGAGGGAAGATGCAACAAATGTGGAGAAGATATCTATGCACTATATTGATTTAACTCTGATTAGTACAGTGCTTAAAAATATGAAACAATAAAATGTATGATGAAATTACTGGAAATATTTATACGCGCTGTCCTAAAAGTCTTACCGCTGCTCCCATGTTTCATGACATGTCACTATCCTATTTCCCTTGGGCGTTGACTATGTTTGTGGTACTAGGAGTCTACTTTGTTCATTAAGGGTGATGACCCTCTATAATTGGAAGATTATAATAGTTTCACCCTCTAGGTGATAAAGGAGAATTCAAGCCCCCAATGACAGAAATATGATATTAAGTTACGGGAGAGAGAGAGAGAGGCATAAGTGCCATTTGAGTTCAACAGAAAGAAAAGTAAAACAAGCAAAAAAAATGCAAATTGCAAGCTCAACTTAATATAGAAGATATCAGAGAATATTAAAAATCAAGAGTAACTGTTCATTTCTTTGCTAACCATTCAATTGTGGACATGTAATCTGATGATTTTCAGAAGTAACCGTTGTTCCTTTTATGACCTGAAATCAGTATCTTTTGCCCTCTGCCTTTCTGAGCTAGTGTAGCCCAAAACTTCAAACATGGTAAATTGCTAACTGGAATGCATTCAGGATACTTGCATTTCTTGTTGTTATAGAGGCTAAAAAGGCAAAAAAAAGTCTATTTAATCCATTTGATACAAACCAAAACTACCGACTACTTTTATACGTGACTAGATGATTTACAATTGATATAACTGGGCAGGCTGTTTGAGTTGCTGGTTGTCCAAACATCTCCTGGAGAACTCCTGAAGAGACAGTATGTATTTGGAGACATGTACATGCTCAAGTGTACAAATTATTCCACTACAAGACCTGTTCATTGGCACACGTACTTCTTGAGACAGATGTGTGTTCAAGTCCCTCTCAGAGATTTCAGCACATAATCTGGCTGACATTCAGAGGTGCCATCTTTGAATGAAATTTTAAAACAGATGGTCATTAAGAGATGCCATGATAATCTTTCAAAGTGGTGTAAGGGAGCTTGGGTTTAGTGAGATTATTCCCTGCAAAATTATCTGCATCCTCATTTACCAGACTCATTGTACTTCTCCACCTGTTCAAGATCACATTGTTGTCTGTTTTATTATTTTTCTCCTCTCACCTGGAACCTTGAATAATTCTTTCTCTTTTTGTTTCTTCGTATTCTGTTTGAACATTTTTAGTTAGAAATTGTGTTCTTCTTGATTTCCTCAATGGCTAAACAATATTTCTATCTGGTAATTATCAACTCATTTTGCTGACCACTTCCATTTTATTTTGGTTTGCTCTGTCACTGTTCTATCTCACCCTAGGCTGCTACCACTGTTACATTGATAAAAGCAGACTGCTCTTGCAAGTGAATTCTAGCTTCCTACACCCTTGAGTGTTTTCCCTTCCTGATAACTTGCTAAAATGTAGAACAGTGAACAAAAACCCTAATTTTAGGCTGCTGATTCTGTCTAGTTTCTCCACAGGTCCTCCTGGCATTTGGAAGCGTCTGATAAATGTAACTGCTAAATAACGTGCCACACAATAAGATAACAAATGAAAAGTAGCAACAGCAAAAGAGCAATTTGTATTTTGTTAGATCTTTTAATACAGAAAAAATTTCAAAGGCACTTTAGTGAAATAATCAGAAATGAATGCATATTGAGCTAAAGGAGGAAATATTAGCATGGGTGACCAAAAGCTTTGTGAAAAGAGGTGGGTTTTAAGAAATGCCATAATGAAAGAGACATGGGTCAAGTCGGAGCAGCTGATTGGGGAAGCATTTACAACTTTCATCACTTGTAGCTATTAAGGTCTCTATTTTGTGGTTTATAGTTTGTCATGGCTATATTCTGCAGTACTGATGACCAGGGAACAGGGATCCTAGAGTAATTGGTATTATTTGATTTCCAGTATCTTCCATAATGTTTAAGCTAAAAGGATAAGTAATGGCAAGAGAGCTTAAAGCCATAGCATGCGCCACCTGCTGTATGTGGGACATCAATGTCCATGGCCAGCATGTGTGCAGAAAATCTGCAGCTGCAATTTCTGTAAGTCTGGATCTTGGAGCTGGAGCAGTGGCTGGGGATGAAATTTGTGGCACCATGGTTGGTTTTGCTGCACAGGAGAGGAGCAAAAGATGTGGGAATGCAATAATTATAAGGGATTCAACTGTAAGGGGTATAGATAGGCACTTCTGTGGCTGCAAATAAGACTCCAAGGGTGTTATGTTCCCTTGTGCTAGGGTCAAGAATGTTTCGGGGCATTCTGGAGGGAAAAAGTGAACTACCAGTAGTTGTGGTACATGTTGCTGCAAACAATGTAGTTTTCTAAAAAAAAACAAGGATGAGGTTCAAAATGAAAATATAGAGAGTTAGAAAGTAAGTTGAAAAGTAGGACCTCAAAGGTAGTGATCTTAGGGTCACTATCAGTGCCATGTGCTAGTCAGAGCAGAAATAGCAGGATATATCAGATGACTATGTAGCTGAAGAGATAGGGGGGAAGGTTTCAGATTCTTGGGACATTGGGACAGTTCTGGGGGAGGAGGGACCTGTACAAGCAAGACAGGTGCATCTGGGCAGGACTGGCACAGATGACCTAGGGAAATACTTGCTAGAGTGGTTGAGGAGGATTTAACTTAAAATGACAGGAAGATGGAAATTTATGCAAGGATTCAGAGGAAGGGAAATGAGGGCATGAACAACAAACAGAATGGGGAATAAGAAAAGTGAAATCAGGGCCACAATGAAAAATAATGGAAAGGGGACAAGTAACGTTGAAAAGAAAAGTCTCAAGGGTTGTGCCTTAATGTGTGGAGCATTCACAATAAAGATGAATTAATTGTGCAAATAGATGTAAACAGATATGGTTTAGTTGGGATTGCGGAGCTGTAGCTGCAGGGTAACCATGGATGGGAATGGGAACTTGACATCCAGGTATATTCAGTATTTTGGAACGACAGGCAAAAAGGAAAAGGCAGTGGTGTTGCATTGCTGGTTAAAGAGGAAATCAACGCAATAGTGAGGAAGTATATTAGTACTGATGATGTGGAATTTGTATGGGTAGAGCTGAGAAATAGCAAGGGCCAATAAATATTATTAGGGATCGTATGTAGACTCTCAAACTGTAGTGGTGATGTTGGGGATGGCATTAAACAGGAAATTGGAGCTGCATGCATTAAAGGAACATCTGTAATTATGGATGACTTTAATTTGCATTTGGATTGGGCAAATCAAATTAGTAACTGTACCATAGAGGAGGAATTCCTGAAATGTATACAGAATTGTTTGCTGGACGAATGCATTGAGGAACTAACCAGAGACCAGACCATCTTCAACTGGGTATTGTGTAATGGGAAATCTAGTTGTGCAAGGTGCCTTGGAATTGAGGGGCCATAATATGATAGAATTCTTCATCAAGATGGAGAGTGGCATAGTTGATTCTGAGACTAGGGACCTGAATGTAAACAAAGGTAACTACAATAATATGAGGTGAGAGCTGGCTAGGATGAATTGGGAAATGTTACTTACAGGGATGATAGTGGATAGGCAATGGCAAACATTCAAAAAAATGCATAGTGAATTGCAATAATTGTTCATTTTTATTTACTGCAAAAATAAAATGGAAAAGGTGGCCAAACTATGGTTTATAGTGGAAATTAGAGATGGTATTAGATCCAAGAAAGAAACATACAAATTTGCCAGAAAGGCAGGAGATCTGTCGAGTGAGAGCAAATGTAAAATTCAGCAAAAGAGGACAAAGGGATTGATTAAGGAGGAGGAAATAGGATACGCAAGCAATAAAGTTTTTATTGATATGTGAAGAAAAAAGGTTGATGAAGCCAAATGTCTTCTGGTCAGAAACAGGTGAATTTATAAAGGGAACAAGGAAGTGGCTGATCAACTAAATATACACTTTGGTTCTGCCTTCAAAAAGGAGGACACAAGTAACGTACCAGAAATGTGGGGGAACACAGGGTTTAGCAAGATGGAGGAACTGAAGGAAATCAGTATTAGTAAGGAAATGGTGTTGAAAAAATTGATGGGATTGAAAGCTGGTAAATGGATAGGGCCTGACAATCTACATCCCGGTGTCCCTAAGGAAGAGGCCCTAGAAATAGTGGATGCACTAGTGGTCATCTTCCAAGATTTTATAGACTTTGGAACAGTTCCTATGAATTGAGGGTAGCTTATGTAACTATGTAACTAATGTAACTATGTTTCTAGCTAATGTTTCTATTTAGAAAGGGAGCCAGTCAGCCTGATATTGGTTGTGGGGAAAAATGCTGGAGTCCACTACAAAACATTTAATAGCAGAGTACTTGGAAAATAGTGGCAGGTCAGACAGAGTCAGCGTGGATTCATGAAAGGGAAATCAGGTTTGACAGATTTGTCAAGGATCTAACTAGTAGAGTTGATGAGGGGAGTCAGTGGATGTGGTTTATCTGTACTTTCAGACAAGGTTCCACATAAGAGATTAGCATGTAAAGTAAAAGCAGCTGGTATTGGGGTCAGTGTTTTGAGATGGATAGAAAACTGGTTGGCAGACAAACAAAGAGTAGGAATGAACAGGTATTTTTCAAGTGGCAGGCAGTGACTAATGGGGTATTGCAAGGATCAGTGCTAGGATCCTTGCTATTCACAATGTATATTAATTATTTAGCTGAGGGAACTAAATGTAATATCTCCAAATTTGCAGATGACACAGAGCTGGGTGGAAGGGTGAACTGTGAGAAGGTCAGAGATGCTTCGGTGTGATTTTTGACAGGTTGAGTGATTGAACAAATACACAGCAGATGCAGTATAATGTAGATAAATGTGAAGTTATCCACTTTGTTAGCAAAAGCAGAAAGGCAGGATTAAGGAGACTCCCAAGGCTTTTTATACACATATGAGGAGGAAGAGGGTAGTTAAGGAAAGAGTAGGTCCACTCAAGGACAGCAGAGGGAATTTGTGTGGAGCCAGATGAGATGGGTGAGGTCCTTAACAAGTACTTTGCATCAGTATTCATGAAGAATAAGGATGTGGTGAGTGTAGAAAGGAGGATGTTGATGTTTTAGGACATATTGAGATATAAACAGAAGAGATATTGGAGGTTTTGAAAAACATTAAGGTGAACCAGTCCCCAGGGCCAGATTGGGTCTATCCCAGGGTACTGAGAGAGGGGGGCGGGGAGAAATTGCTGAAGCTTGGCCAAAATCTTAGTTTACTCTTTAGTCACAGGTGAGGTACCAGAGGATTGGAGAGTAGCTAACGTTGTTCCTCTGATTAAGAAGGGCAGAAGAGGCAATCTAGGACATTACTGACCATTGAGCCTTACACCAGTCGTGGGGAAATTATTGGAGAAGATTCTTAGGGACAGGATGTATTCACATCTGGAAGAGAATAGGCTTATTAGCGATAAGCAGCATGGTTTTGTGAAAGGGAAGTCTTGCAGGTTTGGCTTTCAAACTTGATTGAGTCCTTTGAGGAAGAGACAAGAAAAATTGACCAGGGCAGGGCAGTGGATATTGTATACATGGACTTCAGTAAAGCCTTCAATAAGGTTCTTTACGGCAGCTGATACTTGAGGTGCAATCATATGGAATCTGAGATGAGCTGATAAGATGGATACAAAACTAGTTTGAGCATAGAAAGCAGAGGGTAGTTTTCTAACTGGAGGTCTGTGACCAGCGTTGTTCCACAAGGATCAGTGCTGGGAATTTACACATATATTATACATACATATATGTATAATATAAATGTGTATGTGTATGATGTACATGTATATAAGTGATTTGGAGGAAAATGTAGGTGGTCTGATTAGTAAATTTGCAGATGATGCAAAAATTGGGGGAGTAGCAGTGGTGAGGAAGATACAGCAGGATATAAATCAGCTGGAGACCTGGGCTGAAAGATGGCAGATGGAATTTAACCCAGACAAATGTGAAGTAATGTGATTTGGAAGGTCTACTGTAGCAGAAAAGTATGCCGTAAATGGGAGAGCCCTTAGGAATGTTAGAATACAGAGGGATCTAGGCGTGCAGACCCACAGTTCCTTGAAGGTGGCAACTCAGGTGGACAAAGTGGTCAAGAAGGCATACTGGCCTTCATCAGTCGGGATGTTGAGCATAGGAATTGGAAAATTGTATTCGGCTGTGTAAGACATTGTACAATTCTGGTCTGTCATGTTACTGGTAGGATGTTGATGCATTGGAAAGAGTGTAGAAGAGATTTACCAGAATGTTGCCTGGATTGGAGGATATGGACTATAAAGAAAAGTTCAACAAACTTGGATTGTTTTCATTGGAGTGCTGGAGGATGAGGGGAGAACCTGATAGAGGTTTACAAGATTATGACAGGCTTGGATAGACTGGATAGTCAGTTTTTTCTCAGGGTTGAACGGTCAATTACTTGGGGTCATAGGTTGAAACTGAGAGGGGGAAAGTTTAAAACAGATGTGATGGGCATGTTTTTCACAGAGGGTGGTGAATGCCTGGAACATGCTACTGGAAGAGGTGATGGAATGAGATTCTAAAACAACATTCAAGAGGCATTCGGCTAGATACATGAATAGGCAGGGAATAGAGGGATGTGGACTATGTAGAAGCAAGAAAATATTAGATTAGGGAGGTGTCTGTGTCAGCACAGATTTGGTGGACCGAAGTGTCTGATCCTGTGCTGTACTGTTTTTTGTTATATGTGAATGGCTATAGATTGGGAAAGGGGAATGTGCATGTGATCCGGGTGTCTTTGTAACTGAAAGTAAGCATGCCTATGCAGTAGGCGGTGAAGAAGGCAAATGCTATGTTGGCCTTCACAGCAAGAGGATTCAAATACAGGAGCAGGGATATCTTTCTGCAGTTATACAGGGCCTTGGTGAGACGACACCTAGAATATTGTGTGCAGTTTTGATCTCCTTATGAGGAAGGATGTTCTTGCTCTGGAAGGGAGTGCAACATAGTTTTAGCAGACTGATTTCTGGGATGGCAGGACTAACATTTGAGTTGGTTTGGATTATATTTACATAGCTTAGAAAGTGGGTGGTGAGGGATCTCATAGAAACCTATAAAATTCTAACAGGACTAGAAAGGGTAGATGCACAAAGGATGTTCCCAAAGGCAGAAAAGTTCAGAACCAGGGGTCACAATTTAAGGATATGGGATAAACCATTTAGGTCTTGGATGAGAAAAAACGTTTTCACCCAGAGAATGATGAGTCTGTAGAAGTGTCTACCACAGTAAGCAGCTGAGGTCAAAACAGTGTATGTTTTCAAAGATAAAGTTAGATGGAGCTCTTGGGCTAAAGGATCAAAAGACATGGTGGGGGTTGAGGTGGGGGGGGGGGCAGAGAGGAGGTGGGATGGAGGAGTGGGAACAGGGCACTGAATTGGATGATCAGCCATGATCACAATGAATGGCAGAGCAGGCTTAAGAACTGAATAGCTTACTCCTGTGCCTATTTTCTCTGTCTCTTTCCATCAAGTGAGAAGGTGAAAGACTTAGGGAGGGAATTCCAGAGATTTGACAGGCGTGAAAGGGAGCAGGAATAAATTAAAGATCATAGTGGAAAGGGGTTTGTAGGAGATTACAGAAGTGTAGAGAGGCAAGCCCATAAAGAGGTTTAAACATGAGGAGACAGATTTAAAATTGGCTTCCAGTATCCCGAAGACTCCAATATGATTAGCAAGAATAAGGTTAATATTTGAACATTGTTAAGGTGAGATAGGATATGGCAATAGAGTTTTGCATGAGGATAATTAAATATTGGGAAGACTAAATCCGTTGGATGTGATTTTTACCAGCCATTCGCGCCATGCTCCCACTGCAGTGAAGTTGGAGAATTAGGCGGTCAGCCAAATCCCCATTCACAATAATGGAATGGAAAAGTCACGCTGACATGAACAGTTGGAAAATTCCAGTCTTTGTCTTCAGTCCCCACAGCAAATATTGTTCCCGAGCCACTGTCTCCTTCTGCTTCCATTGTCTGAGGCTGAACCAGGCTTTTCACAATCTATTTGACCCTGAGGTGAGTTTCCCACCACACATCAGCACCATCCTTAAGACTGCCTTCAATCTCTAAAATCTGCTGTCTCTTCCCATGTCTCAGCACATCCACTATTGAAATCCTAATGTGCTCCTGGTTGGCCATCCATGTTCCGCTCACCACAAAATTATGGCCATCCAAAACCCTGCCAGAGTCTTAACTTGCAACAAGTTCCATTCACCTATCACCCCTGTGCTTTCAAATTTTTGATTCTCTATTTTAAAATCCATCCATGGTTTCATTTCTCTGTGCCTCTGTAATCGACCCCATCCCAACAATCTTCTGACTGCACACTGCAAGTTAAGACTCTGACTGACCTCTTGAGCATCCCCTGTTTTAAAATTTGTGATTGATGGTGGCAATGTTTTAGCTCTGGAATTCCCTGCAAACCTCTCCTTTTAAAGGATTCTCTTTAAATAAAAACCTTTTTGGCCATTTTTGTTTAATTAGCCTAATAACTCAAGTGGCTTGATGTCAAATCTTTATCTATGATAAGATTCTAGGATAAACCTTTGTTTGATAATGTTCTTGTGAAACACCTTGAGATATTTTAGTATGTTAAAAGAAGGTCCAAATTGTTTTTTTAACACAGCGTGTTGCATAGGAGGGCATTAAACCAGTTCATTCTGGAGGTGACCGTTTTCTGCAGCAAATGGGCTGAGGTACAGGTGGAGAATGCCAATGTTACAGAGATGGAAATAACGATATTTTGTAATGAACAGGTATAAAATTAGAAGCCTGTGTCAAGATCAAATAAAATGCTGAGCTCGATCATAATCTGAAAGGGCTGGAGTGGGACATGGAGTTAGCCCTAAGGGTTTGTGATTGGCTGGAAATGGTGACTTTGGCCTTAATTGGATGAAATTTTGACTCATCCTAGCAGTCTGACAACACAAAGGCAATAGTCTGGTTCAGGAAAAAGTGGATTGATGAAGGTGGATGTTGCTGGCATACATTTGGAAGCTAATCTCTAAGTTGTTACATATAACAACATTTTCAAGATTTTGGAGAGGGAAAAGACATTGGAGGTGGTGTTAAGGTTGGATCTATTGAAGAGGATGATGTTGGCTATTGTGAAATACAGAGGGATAAAGCCTGAGAAGAGGGAATCATTTACTATTTAATCATGGGGTTAAAGATGCAGGATTTACATCTTGTGGATAAGATGAACTTGTAGAGTGTGTGGGTTCAGGATAGAAGAGAAAGTGGACAAAATGTGGGTTTAGGGTTAGGGCATGGGGCAATCTGGGGATGTCTCTGAGCAAAAGTGATGGGGAAATAGTGAGGGGTGGGTGATTGGAATAGAAAGGAATCAGCAGAGGAGCTAAATGGAAAATCTTAATCTTTTTGATAGAAATTGGCAACAATCTCATTTGTGAAGCAGAGGGTGAATGGACACAAAGAGCTTAAGGAGGTGATTGGCTTTTGAGAGATGAAGCTACGGAATAGTGAAAATTTTTACTTGGGAGAATGAGCTCTGATGGCACTTTTATATGGTCCAACTAAATCAGTTGTGTGCCAGGCATACTCGAGCCCCCCAGCTTTGATTGTTCAGCAGTTAAACAAGCATCACACAGGCCTCCACATTTCCCTCCAGAATGTCCATTCACTCACAAAGGAAAAAGACCCTAAAATGTTCAGAAGTAGTAACTTTTGGATGCTGAAGTGAAGCAGCGTAGGAATTGTGCAGTCCAGTTGAGCTACCAAAAGAGATTTTCAGGCAGAATGTTACATCACACTACTTTTGTAAAAGTGACAAATATAAGAACTTGAACATACATAATGTAATTGTCAGATGAATGAACAGGTAGAGATTTAATGGCACACCAATTACTATGCTGTGTGAAGATCTGAGCATTCCATAAAATATTGTGATATTTATTCAGTGAAGTATCACAAAAATCTATGGGTTTTTAAAAATACAGGTAGTGAGTGTACAGTTTGATCATAGTCAGAGAGATATGGTTGGGAAAATAAATGCAGTTGTACATTTACTTAAATGGAAGGATGACCTGACTAGGTTTGTTGAACATGCTTAAAGTAAACTGGCAGGAATTTTCTAATTTGTGATGTAATGAATTAACAAATCAGTGCAAGAATCCAAATAGAAGAAAGGGAGTGAAAATAACAGCCCTGTAGTTCGTTTTTTTTTAACCACAGCTTTTCTTGCCGTACGTTTTCTGAAGCATGGATATGTTAGCTTTAATAGGGGCCCGATGAAGGGTCTTGTGCAGGGCTGCAGCCGTGATTAGCACTGAATTTGAAAGTCAATGCAGTTGGTCAATTATTCCTGCAGAGGCTTGAAAACTAATTATTTGTTGTCCCCAGCACCTTCAGGTATTTTGTGACATAACTAAAACAAAAGGAAAATATTCAAACACATTTTCCAAAGAAAACATACAAAGCTATAGTCTGAAGTGTTCCAAATAAAGTGGAACAAAGTGTAGTTTTGTAGACTCCTACTCACTGAAGTTACTGCAAGTCTGCCAAATATATAATCTGTGCCTCTTCTGACAAACGAGCTAATGTGTACTGTTCTGATTGTTTGCTTTTGTGTGCGACATTGAAGTCTCCCTGGCTAAAAGGAAGTTTCCTGTTCCAGGCAATTTACTTAATTATTTGTGTATGTGCACACGTGTGTGCCTTGGCATACGATGTGCCATATTATTAATATGTGTAACATATATTTTTGAATCAAATGTTGAATTTAGAATATAAACCAACAAAAAGATAAAACTAGAAATGAGGTTTGAGGAACTAAGGCTGAATTTTAAAATACAGAACCTCAAGGCTAATAATCTCTGGATTGCTGCCTGACCTTACACAAACTGTTTATGGATAAACCGATTAGAAGGTCAAGTACAAAGCTGTAATGTAGTGAGGGAGGCAGAGGTTTTGATTCATGGGCCACTGGTACTAATACTGGAGAATGCGAGCTGTTCCTTTGAGAACGGCTCACTTAAACTGGGAGCAGTGTTCTGGTAAAATGAATAACAATGTGGTAGATCGGTCTTGAAGAAAATTTTAGTGGGAGAATTCCAGCAAACAAAAATTCAAAAGCCGTAAGGGAAATGACAAGGCTGAAGAGCAGAGTAATACTTTGGGTTTAAAAATAGAGCTTAAGAAAGAAAGGGACAGCGTAGAAGAACGTACATTAGTGTGAAGGTGACATCTGGAAAATGATAAAACTGAAGACATTATATCTGTGCAAAGCATTTGAAACAAAATAGATGAATTAATACAGCTTAGCATAGAAATGAATGGGTTTTATCTAATTAGAGTGACCTGGATTTGGAATTGAATATTCCAGAATATTTAGAACAGAAGGCAATAAGGAAGAGGAGAAAACATTGCCCTGGTAATATGAAGATTTAAAGGTAGGAGAGAGAAAGCTTGGCTTGAAAAATCAAGATGTAGGATCAGTTTGGTGTTGAGAAAAGTCATGGGGCATAACACATCCAGCGGAAGTAGTTTGATAGGCATTCAAGCAGTAGCCATATTGTCAGGAAAAGTATAAATCTGGGAGATTAGAGGTGCATGCAATAATGGTAATACAGTAGTCGTGGGCTTTAATTTTCATACAGTGGTAGACTGAGCAAACCAAATAATAAGATGGTGGATGAATTAATGAAATGTGTTCAAATGGCTTTCTAGATCAGTATTAACCAGAACAGGCTATTTTTGATTTGATATTCTATAATGTGAAAGGGTGACTTAACTTCACAGTAAAGAAACCTCGAGAACAGAATGATCATAATCTGGAATTTTATATTGAACGTGTGTGTGATTTTATTTAAGTCTAAATCAAATGTCTTAAATCTCCACAAAGAAAATGATGCAGGTATGAGAGGTGAATTGGCTCATAGATTGAGAAACTAGATTTGTTTATTCTTTCATGGGATGTGAGTGCTCCTAGGAAGGTCAACATTTGTTACCCATCCCTAATTGCCCTTTGCAGTACTGTACATAAATTTTTAAAAAATGACAAATTATATCAAACCTCAGACCATATCTGGAGTACTATGTACAGATTTCTTTTCTAATGGAACATATACTTGCCATAGAGTTCACTGGACTGATTCCTGAGATATGGGGATTCTCCTCTGAGGAGAGATTGACCAGAGCAATATTCTGAAGAGTTTAAAAAAAGCAATCAAATTGAAATATTAAAAATTGAGATGTTCATATGGATTGGGGAAAAGTAAATTTTCAGTAATATTGTGGAGGAAACGTTCATGGAATATATGCAAGATGGTTTCTCAAAATGCTGATTTTAAAAAACTAACTTGGAACAGGTTATCTTAGATTTGTATTGTGAAGTGAAAAAGTGTTGGTTAATAACCCTGACGTAAAGGGGCCACTTACAGGGAAGAGTAACTGTACTGTGATAGAATTTTATATTGAATTTGGAAGTGATTCTGAAACTACAGCCTTAAATCTAAATGAAGCAAACTATAATAGCTATGAGGAATGAGTTGCCTCAGGTTAATTGGGAAACTACGATGAACGATATGATGGTAGATGAGGAACGGCTGCTATTTACAGATTTAACTTATTATTTGTAACATGCACACATCATTTAAAGGCTCAAAAACCCCAAGGAAAAAGGGATCCAGTTATAACTAACTAAAGAAGTTAAGGGACTCACTACGTACCTGCACAACAAGCAAATCCTGGCGTGTTTGCTTGCTTGCTAGGTTATGAAGAGGGACCTGGCCTCAGGAAGGGGGATCAGCAACAGCCTGCTCTTGCTGCTGATTTCTTTTCCCCTCCCCGCCAACTCAGTGAACCCCCTTCTTGTCATTCACTTGAGTCCTGGGGTTTGACTGGGTTTGTTCTGACAACAGCACTGCTTCCCTGGTGGGATCGTTGTTCAAAAGAACTGCTAGCCCCAGATTAGTTGGCAGCACTCAGCAAGCTTACCCTCTGCCTGGGGTCCTGATCTTGGGGCACATAATACTGACAGGTCTTCCTCAAAAGAGGCAACGTGTAGTTCCCACTGACTCCCCAGTCAGTGGGTGTTGCCGGTACAAACTTTTAATCAGAGTTTTAAATAGTGCTGCAATCAACCACTGAATATGGTTTGCAACTACTGCAAAGTCCTGGTGAATAATGAGTAATTTATTGTTATTTTAATGCCCTCCAAATCCTTTCAACTTGTATAACTTCCACGGAAAAGACAGTTGTTGTGAGGAGGTGTGACTAACAAACCGGGCCTGAGGGAAATATTCTGATAATCAAGAACAAACTAAACCTTTGCCTGCTTTTCTCATTTGAGCTCTGATTAGATAATTGAAAAGAGAACAAATACCATTGCCACATCACCGTCTGAAGTAAATGTGTTCAGCAGAGTACGTGGTCATCTTTGTTCATAAACTTTAATTCCTGACTGGAGAGTTATCCCACCTATGTTCTTTTCTTTTTCAAACTAAATTTGAAAGAATATGAATTTTTTTCCTTCAGCATTACATATCATAAGTATGTGTATAAGGACATTTCTTCTAAACTCTTAGTGAATTGCCAGGAAGTTTAATCTGATATAATGTATATGTGGGGCTAGAGTTTTAGTTTGGGGTCAAGAACCCGAGCTCGGATCATTTTCACGCCCCTAACAAAATATAAAGCCCCTAATTAGGCTGGAGGTGAGCTCTGAGCTTGATATTAGTGGCAGCAAGCACTATGTGGGGATGGGGGCTCTTGGATGTGCAGTGCTCAAAGTCACTCTGTAGCCATGATTGGCTTTGCCATTGCTTTGCAGATTGGAGCACAAGGGAGAGCAGGGAGCCAGCAGTTTCATGGTACATACAAGTGGCCAAATGGTTAATGACAAAACATTTGACCTGCTCTGCTCAAGTGATGGCAACTTTGAACCACCGCTTGAACACTTCTGTTTCAATACTACTCTTTTTCAAGATTAATGCAGGAGCAACAGCCTGCAGTGTTCTCGACCAAGTGTGCATAATTGTACACCAGATAGAAACAGAAAATAAGAGAGGAAGGAGGCCATTTGGCCTCTCAAGCCTGCTCCACCATTCACTATGATCATGGCTGATTATTAAAATGAATAGCCTGATCCCTTTCCACCCTCCCTCCCCCCCCAACATATCCTTTGAACCCCTTCACCTCAAGTGCTATGTCTAACACGTTCTTGAAAGCAATTAAGGTTTTGGTCTCACTACTTTTCTGTGTTGCGAGTTCCGTAAGTTGACCACTTTCTGGGTGAAGAAATTGCTTATGTGGGACTTTGTTGAGAGCCTTCTGAAAGTCCAAACAAACCAAAGGATTCCAGAATTTTCTCCACTAATGACATTAGGCTTATGGTCTATAATTACCAGTTTTCTCTCTTCCTCCTTTTTTAAATAACGAAGTTACGTTAGCTACCCTCAAATCTGTAGGAACTGTTTCAGAGTCTACAGAATCTTGGAAGATGGCCATTATTGCATCCATTATTTCTCAGGCCACTTCCTCAAGTACTCTGACATGTAAATGATCAGGTCCTGGGACTTATTGGCCTTTAATCCCGTCAGTTTCCCGAACATCATTCCTTACTAATACGGATTTCCTTCAGTTCCTCCTCCTCATTAAACCCTGTATTTGCCAACATTTCTGGTATCTGTTTTTTTTGTGAAGAAGAAACCAAAGCATGTATTCAGTTGGTCAGCCATTTCTAGTTCTGCATTATAAATTCCCCTGTTTCTGACTTTGGCATTTGCCTTCACCAATCTTTTTCTCCTCACATACTTATAGGAACATTTACAGTCAGTTTTTATGTTATGCTCTTGTACTCTATTTTCTTTATCAGTCCCTTGGCCCTCCTTTGCTGAATTCTAAATTGCTCCCAATCCTCAGGTCTGTAGTTTCCCTTGGCCAATTTGTATGCTTCTCCTTTGTATCTAGTATGATCTCTAATTTCCCTTGTAAGCCATGGTTTGGCCAACTTTCCAGTTTTACTTTTGTGCCGGATAGGAATAAACAATTGTTGCAGTTCACCCATGTGCTCCTTGAATATTTACCATTGCCTATCCACAGTCATCCCTTTAAGTAACTTTTCCCAATCTTTCATTACCAGCTCAAGGCTCATATCATCATAGTTTTAATAAGATTCAGGACCCGGGTCTCAGAATCAACTACATCACTCTCCATCTTGATTAAAATTCTAGCGTGTTATGGTTGCTTATCCCCAGGGAGTATCACACCATTGAATTGCCAACTTATCCTTTCTCATTTGACAATACATAGTCTAGAATGGCCTGGTCTCTAGTTGCTTCCTCAATGTATTGGTCCAGAAAACCATCCCGTATATACTGCAGGAATGCTCCTCAATAATATTGAGTAATTTGGTTTGCCCAATTGATAAGCAGAGTAAAATCATCATAATTACAGATGTTTCTTCATCGCATGCATCTCTAATTCCCTGTTTAATGTCATTATCAACATCACCATAAGACAAAGGAGCAGAATTAAGCCACTTGGTCCATTGAGTCTGCTCCATTCAATCTTGGCTGATATTTTTCTCACCCCCATTCTCCTGCCTTTTCCCCATATCCCTTGACCCCCTTATTAATCAAGAACCTATCTATCTCTATCTTAAAGACAGTCAATGACCTGGCCTCCACTGCCTTCTGTGGCAAAGAGTTCTACAGATTCACCACTCTCTGGCTCAAGAAATTCCTCCTCATCTCTGTTTTAAAGGGTCATTCCTTTAGCCTTAGGTTGTGCTCTCTGATTCCTGTTTTTCCTTTTAGTGGAAACATGCTCTCCATGTCCACTCTATCCATGCCTCGCAGTATCCAATAAGTTTCAATAAGATCTTCTCTCATCCTTCTAAGACCCAAAGTCCTCAATTGTTCCTCGTATGACAAGTTCTTTATTCCAGGGATTCTTGTGAACTTCCTCTGGACCCTTTCCATGGCCAGTACATCCTTCCTAAACGGGGCCCAAGACTGCTCACAATACTCCAAATGGGGTCTGACCAGAGTCTCATAGAGCCTCAGAATTACATCACTGCTCTTGTATTCTAGCCCTCTTGACATGAATGCTAATATTGCATTTGCCTTCTTAACTGCTGACTGAACCTGCATGTTAACCTTAAGAGAATCTTGAACCATGACTCCCAAGTCCCTTTGTGTTTCTGATTTTCTAAGCATTTTCCCATTTAGAAAATAGTCTATGCCTTCATTCCTCCTTTTCAAAGTGCATAACCTCACACTTTTCCGCATTGTATTCCATCTGCTATTTCTTTGCCCACTCTTCTAACCTGTCCAAGTCTCTCTGCAACCTCCCCTGCTTTCTCAATTCTACCTGTCCCTCTACATATCTTTGTGTCACCTGCAAACTTAGCAACAGTGCCTTCAGTTCCTTCTTCCAAACTGTTACTATATATTGTGAAAAGTTGTGGTCCCAGCACTGACCCCTTTAGTCACCAGCTGCCATCTTGAAAAAGACCCTTTATCCCCACTCTCTGCCTTCTGCCAGTTGGCCAATCCACCAGCCATGCCAGGATCTCATCCTTCATACCATGGACACTAAGCTTATTTAACAATCTCCTATGCAGCACCTTGTCAAAGACCTTCTGGAAATCTAAATGAATCACGTCCACTGGTTTGCCTTTATCTAACTTTCTTGTTACCTCCTCATTTGAAAATTGCAGCATGTTCCAAGGGCATCAGAAAAATGAGGCACCATTGGGAGCAGGATTTTTGAAGTGCACTCACACACCCTGGCCCCACCAGTGTTTAAACATCTGCCTTTTGGTATTGTGTAGAAGAATTATTATTTTTAGTTGGCATTCTCCCAATGTGAGTAAACCTGTTTTTTGCAATAGATTGTATTGTAAGATGTTTCCTGGGGTGATAGATACATACCTGGACAATAAGGAATATGGCAAACAGAGAATTAAAATTAAATAAGATAAATATGAATTGTTAATGAAATGAGCAATATTTATGGACAGAATGGCATAACTTTCTGTGTTCTCATCATCACCAAATACCTATTTTCCCAGAAATATTTATCTTAATTTCCCACTCAAAGCTATTTATTCTGTTCATTTCTGTAGTCTCTCAGGGCAGTTTCTTCCACAACTCTGTTATCCTTGGGTGTGAAAATATTCTACTTGGCTGTTCTCAATTAACCTCATTTTTTGCACTCTGGTATTTGAAATCTTTGGAATAGGAAACAATTATGATTTTTCCTTCATAATCCTGAAAGCACCAACTAGGTTACCTCTAAATCTGTCTTTTTTTTTGGCAACCTTTTCATTTTAACTTATATTCCTGTTATTCAAAAGTGTCCCCAATGCTTATCTTTATAGATTATGAACAAAAAATGAGAGCACGCTCAACTGTAACCTTGTGACATGGTGTTGGTAATTGTTTGAAAGGTAGGCAACAGAGAGTGGGGGTTGTATATTTTCTCATCAGCTGGATGTATCGAGTGTGTTCATTCTCCTGGGATGTACAAGGGCCTCAGTTTTTCACCATATGTGTTAATTACTTAGAATCATCTCCACTGCTTCAAAGTTAGATGGCACAATAAGGTAAATGTGAGAGTGGGAAGTCGCCAAGGAACAAGGGCAAAAATAGAAGAGTAGGCAAATGTCTACTCAGTGTAGACTCAACGTTGAGAGATGAGAGGTTAGCAATTCTGGATCTGGAAAAGATAAACTGTAAAGTTTTCTTGGTACAGTCATAAGATTTATAACATTTTGTCTTAGGGCTGTATCTTTAATTTATGTTTTTAAAAAAAAATCATGTGACCAATTCTGAAGACTGCTTGACAGCAGATGAGGATGACGAGGCTGTTAAAGATTAAAGAGAGACCCACATTCTGTTGCTGGAAAGAAGGTATAAGGTGCTCATAGTTGGAGGCAACAACAGCCACCTGTGTTTATAGTGATTAGACTGCTAATCTCCAACATCCAAGTAAGGTTTTGAGTGTCAGATTCAAACAGTCCAATCATTTTCATAGAATCATATTATAAAGTTGGGGTCTCTAGGATAGCTAATCAGTGTGTCTACCTGGATACAAGACCTATGTGCTTTACATTGCCATTGAAATTGGCTTTGCGAGGGGATGGGTTTGTAAAATACCATGAACTCTCAGATGCAAACAATCTGCGAGGATCTGGGAAAGGGAGCAACTAGAGGGTGAGAAGTCTAAGGCTTACTGCACAAGTGGGAGCTGCTGGTCAGATTGGAAAGATAAAATTTGTAATGGTTTAAAGTCTAGATTGGAGATTCAGCTAGCTTGTGCTACAGGGAGAATCTCCAGGAAAAACCCTCATTGTGAGAGAGTGTTCTCGAATTAAAAGTTATCATTCTGGGAAAGGAAAGGAATGGAAGTAAACCCTCGTGAGCTAAGCCTCTCTTTGAACTTGATTGGAGAAAATCAAATGGCTGCTTAAGGGATAGCGTAGGGTATACCAAGAAATGGGTTTTTTGCTTGTGTTGGAGGAAAATTCTGCTTTGTAAATTCCCTGTAAAAGTAGTGTTGATTCAATTGTAATTTTAATCCCTTTAAGATAAAAGTCTTAAAAACATGAAATCTTGTCTTTTTTTCAGTTATCAACTGGAATTTTTTAAGTTATTGACCTCTACACTGTAACCAAATTAAGTTTATGCACATGTACAGAAAGTAATAATTGGATGAACGTTGGTTTACAAAAGTGAAAAAATTATGCCTCAAATATATAGAGCCTTGGCCAGAATCCCATCTGGAGTATTACATTTGGTTTTGGGCACCAAAAGTCAAAATATGGACCTTGGAAGGGGTACAATCCAGATTAACCTAACGTGAATTGAGTTTCATAAATTTAATTTGTTTCTGCCAACATTACTCTGTACTCCTGAATCATCTGGAATGTGTAGGAGCAACAGCTACTCATAAGAAACCACCACCCCGCCCCCCCCCACTGCCACCCCACACCCCCACCCCAGTGCCCTGCAACAAAATATGCAAAATGTACATTTTCCATGCTGCTGTGGCACATTTTGCAGAAGCGGCCCACCACTGGCTAGTGACTGTCAACGGCTTTCCTGGGAAACTGCGGTGATAATTTGCCATTGACAGGGTCAACCAAAAAATTCTGAACGCTGTTTTGTTACTAATATTGAAACAATCCACTCAGCTGTGTCTGCTGCAGCTTTATCTGCTCTTTGCTATTCAAACTAGTTTGTTTTCTGTTATCCTTCAGGTCTTCTAGGAGTTTTATCATCCTTGAGACTTACTTTATGATCTCTCAACTCTACTTCCATTAGACCACTGACCATCAATTTTCTGGTCCTGGCCCCCATAATAGCCATTATTGTAAATGCCTTAGTTTCAGATGATTAGCAGGGTTAGTATGTGGGCTACGGGCATAGGGCCTGGGTGGGATTGTTGTCAATGCATGCTTGAAGGGCCGAATGGCCTCCCTTCTGCACTGTAGGAACTCTATCATTCTCTTTCATCCGGTCATGTGTCTCACCCTTTCAGATCTGCAGTCATTATCATCTCCCCTCCTCACAACTGTACTCTTGACCCTTCTGTTCTTTCAAACTACTGTCTCATCTCCAACTTTCCTTTCAAAGTGCTTAAATGCTGTTACCTCTTGATGCCCCTCTTTCCCACAGCTTTTTGATAAGGTTTCAAATCCTGCCACAGTACTGAAATGGCATTAATTGTGACAAATTACATTTTCTGTGATTGGGGCTGAGTTGTTCTATCTCTCCGATGTTTTGCAATCTTTGATCACACTATCGTCCTCCAACATTTTTTCTTTTTTGAGAAAATACTGATGAATCTCAGCAGGTCCGGCAGCATCCGAAAGGAGAGAAAAGAGCTGACATTTCAAGTTCAGATGACCCTTTGTCAAAGCTTTGAATAAGGGTCATCTGGACTCTCAACATCAGCTCTTTTCTTTCCTTGCAGATGCTGCCAGACCTGCTGAGATTTTTCAGTGTTTTGTCTTTTGGATTCAGGTTTCAGATTCCAGCATCCACAGTAATTTGCTTTTATTTCTTTCTGCCCATTTGAGTGGACAACTCATGACTGGTTGCATACTCACCTAGCCAGTCATGGGCAGAGATCCTCGTTGTTCTTCCCATTATCTTTGAGTTCTTGACCACCTCCTATCTCATCAGTGTACTGTCCCATGGCATCATCTGACGATGCATCAGGCTCCCTCTATGCTGATGATGCCCAGCTCTACTTTGTCACCAAATCTCTTGACCCTTTTACTGTTTCCAAGCAATCACTCACTCACCTAACATCCAGTTCTGGATTAGCTAAGATTTCTTCCAATTAAATTCTGAGAGTGAAGCCATTGTCCCTGTTTTGAATCGTAATGTTTGCAACCTTGACTTCCTATTTAATCCTCAGTCTGAGCTTCCCACCCTGTATTCTCTCCTCAGACACTGCCTAATTCCATCTTCATAATTTTGCCCCTGTTTTGGCAAGCAAAATCCCTTTGCCCTTTTAATTATTTGCCTTGTTTCAAGCCAAACACACTCACTGCTAAAAGTTTAATGTATGCTTGTGAATGCTGACAGCCTTTCTTTAAAAGAGCTTAGGTAAAATGTTATGAGTTAGAAATTGCTGCTCGGGTCAGCTTACATAACTGGAATTTTGGATGGCTTCTCTAGTTCTAAAATCTCCAAGTATTAAATCATCTTAGAAAGAATTGCCTCCACAGGAAAACTGCAGTGGGCCTTCTGTGAAGGGTGCATTTTAGTTCATGGGGAGGTTCCAAAGAATTCTTCAGTGTAGATGAATAAAACCTAATTCACAATTTCACTGAGATTAGCTGCTTATTGAAAATGTTTTGGTACATTTTCAAGAGTATAATTAACAAAGATAAAACAAAACTAATTCATTACCTTTGGCATATCATTATTCTAGTGATCTTTGTCAGTGGGGAGTGCACACCAAAGGCCTCTAGAAAGGTGACACAGTAGTTATCACTGCTGCCTCACAATGCCAGGGACCTGGGTTCAATTCCAGCCTTGGGTTGCTGTCCGTGTGGCATTTGCACATTCTCCCCATGCCTCTGCGGGTTTCCTCCCATCCTCCAAAAATGTGTGAGTTAGGTTGATTGGCCATGCTAAATTGACCCTTAGTGTCAGGGGGATTAGCAGGGTACATACATGGGATTACGGGGACAAGGCCTGAGAAGTTGGGATTGTTATCAGTGCAGGCTTGATGGGCTAAATAGCCTCCTTCTGCATTGTAGGGATTCTATAATGTTATTTATGAAAGTCTTCAGCAACTGCAAGCCAAATCACTAGTGTTCCTTTCTACCACCAACCTCCTCCCCTCAGCTCTACAGCCTCATCTGAACCCAGATAGCAGCCTGGAGCTTAGTGCTGTGGTCTATCCTCATGGGTCTTGGGCGGCTGGGTAGGAGCCAAGTCAAGTTGGTAAAGTGAGATTTGTATTGGTGTAGCATCAGGAATTCTGTTTCTGAGGGAATTGACGTGAGCACAGTGCCAGACAACAGACAGTTAGCTGTATTTATTCCCTTCTCTTTTCAGTAGTGTTGCCTGCCGCACAGTCTGTTTTAACACTTATACTTGTAGTTATTTGTCCACTGTATATGTCTTATTAGCACAAACAATATTTATTTAAACCCACACAATCAATCATCACCCACCTGACCAACAGTAAGTTATCTTACAGAAAAATACTAAAGTACAATCCAATATGAGACCTTGACTTAACTTTGCGTGACTGGCAAATACTCAAGCAGATATTGACCTTTATCTGTGTGCTGGACTTGGTAGTCGCCTGCGTAGTCTGGTCCTTTGGTTTGGTGTGGCACTCTGGCTCTGGTCTTTCTTCCTTCCTTCTCGGGTGTGGTGGCTGTCCTCATGCTGGTGATGTTCACCATTGTTGTAGCTTGTTCGTGGGGTCAGAGAGAGAGATTCCTGGTTGTGCAGCACCCTTTATACCCCGTTTGGTTTCATGCCCTTTTTGGCCATTGCCAATCAACTGATCAGGACTTGATCCCCCGATCGATAAGAGTCCAATCAGGTGCTACCACACCAACTTCTGGGTGTGTCCCCAATGGCCATGTCTGTAGGTGCTGGAGGCACATAGGTCACATACCTCTCTCCTATAAGGGTTCAGAAAGTCAGAAAGTCTCTTTCATCCTGCAGATGAAACAAGTCAGTGTGACTATAAAGTCCCTTTCATCCTGGAGATGACCCATATCCTGTTTATTCACTTCGTCTCTGTCTTTAAACTGCTGCCTGTCGATTTAGTTCTTGCCCAACTGTCCCAGAGTGCTTTACAAAATGCCATTTTAGATGGCCCATTTGGCCACAGTAGTCTTTACCTCAGTAGCACAAAGTGAAGATTCCCATGGCTTGATAGCTATTAGTTTAAAAAACCTTTGTCTACCTTTCCTGTTTTGTTCTATCCAGTGAAAATATTTGGTTTATGTCCCTATAGTCTCCATTCTCCCAGAAATGGAAACAAGTCTTTTACTATTTAATACCAGTAAGATTATCAGGTTTCACTTGCCCCTTTACTGACTGTTGCTCTCTTACTGCTGCTGCTGCATGGAAAATGTTGGTCCGCAAGTGCACTCCCACTTCATTTATCCACGACCCCTATCCTAGTCTCCTCCTCTCACCCAACTTCTCAAACCCTGATTCCCCCATTTGCCAGTTTCCATCTCCCCCTGTACCTATTTTCTCCAGTTCAGCTCTATACTGATAGAAAAGAGAGATGACCTACTTAAAAGCTTCTTGAGCTGGTCCTTTCAATTCTCAGTTTCTATCTAATTATAATATGAAACTTTGGAAAACTTTGAATAGTACACAGTAAATATTCAGAAAATGTGTTTTATCAATATAAACTCAGGATTTAATCTGATTTCCGTGCGTGCCTTAGCATAACAACTGTGACTGTAATTTGTTCAATTGGATCAGTCCTCCTGTACATGTGATTTCAATTGTATCTCTTTGCTATTGTTGCTGTAGCTGGCACAAGTTGTCAGATGCTGACACAGCAAATGAACTTGGTTACTGCTATTACTGTGTTACATCGACAATGGCTTACTTCATTGCTAAAACAATAGCGTTTTACATGGAGAATGATGGAAATCTGGAGGTAAAGTTATTCTTATCATTGGCTTGCAATCACTTTTGTGGATGGGAGGCAGCTATCAATGGTAGGTATTGTGGCGGATATTACAGCTCGGGGTGTCCATATAATTCATTTGTGATCACTACTTTAAAGATTTAGGTTGTTAAATTTAGGACTATAGTTGGTTATTGTAATTTTGTGATAGAAAAATAACCTAAATGCAATCCAGGAAGAACTCTTTGTGAATTATAAATTTGTTTTTTATTATTGTCACAAATAGGCTGACATTAATATTGCAATGAAATTACTGTGAAAATCCCCTAGTCACTATATTCGGTGCCTGTTCAGGTATACTGAGGGAGAATTTAGCGCAGCCAATGCACCTAACCGGCACATCTTTCAGACTGCAGGAGGAAACCGGAGAATCCGGAGGGAACCCACACAGATACGAGGAGAACTCCACAGTCACCCAAGGCTGGAATTAAACCTGGGTCCCTAGTGCTGTGAGGCGGCAGTGCTAACCACTGTGGCAAACCAGAAGACAAAGCATGCAATTTCTGGCCGTAAATATTTGAATTCAAACTAAGTGGCTTCAGTTTAAAAAAATATTAATCCACTGTTTGTCTCGAACACTTCCAGTCAGTTGCAGCACAGACAATGTACCTTGCCTCGAGTTTCTGGACACAGCAACAATATACCATTTTCCTTCTCTAGCATCAACTAGCTCTTTGGTGTCTCTGAGGAATCAGTAGAATTGTAGAATGGTTACAATAAAAGAGGAGGTAACTTGGCCCATTGTATCTGTACTTCTCCTCTGAAGGAGTAGTTTATCTAGTGCTATGTTCCTGCCTGTTGCTTGTAGCCCTGCAATTTGTTTTCTTTTCAGGTAATGTTCCAATTTTTTTTGAAAGCCTTAATTGACCGTGGGTCCATTATCTACCTAATTAAAGTTCTTTTATCCCTGGACCCATTCCTGAGTATCTTTTCTGCCCCCTAATGTTTTTGCATACTTGAAATGTGGTGCATAGAACCGAATGCAGTATTAATGTTGAAGCCTAATCAATCTTTGATATTGGGTTGATATAACTTCTTTACTTCCACTCTTTTTTTCTCAACAAGGATGTGAAAATCTGAATTCTCCAGTCCTTTGGATCCACGCCAGCATCTAAGGACCATCGTAAAATTACACAATTTTCACTCTTGCTTCCTTCAGTATCCTGGATGCCCCTGAGTCCTTTTTTCTTTTGTGGAATGTGGGCATTGCTGGCAACTGGCATTTGTTGCCCATTCCTTTATTGCCTTTGTGAATCTTGTGGTGAGCCACTTTCTTGCAGTGTCCTGTGGTGTAGGTAAGCCACTGTGTTGTTAGTAGGAGAATTCTGGGATTTTGATCCAGGAACAGTGAAAGAACTGTGATATAATTCCAAGTCTGTATGGTGTGTGGCTTGGAGGGGAACTTGCTGGTGGTGTTCCCATGCATCTGTTGCCCTTGGCCTTCTAGGTTGGTGATGGAGTGAATGAATGTATAAGGTGCCAATGTTTGAGGTAGTGGATGAGGGACCAGTCAAGTCGACTGTTGTGTCCTGGACAGTGTCGAGCTTCAGGAATGTTGGTCAGCTGCACACATCCAGGAAAGTAGAAGGTATTCCAACATAGTCCTGACTTGTGTTGTGATACAGTAAAAAGTCTGACAACACCTGGTTTTAGTCCAACCAATTGATAGTAAACACACAAGCTTTCGGGTTAGTCCCTTCGTCAGGTGAATGGAGAGTTCTGGCCTCAGACAGAGCATATAAAGCACAGACAGTTTAGAGATTACTGATTAGAATGCGAATCTTTACACATAACCTGCTGTTCAAGTCTTGAAGTGGCCAACAATGTGTGTGGAAGGAGCACTGATCACAGGTTAAAGAGATGTGTATTGTCTCCAGACAGCACAGTGAGTGAGGTTTTGCAAACCCAGGCAAGAGTTGGGGGTTACAGATAGTGCGACATGAACCCAAGATCCTTGTTGAGACCGTCCTCATGTGTGTGGAACTTGGCTATCAGTCTCTGCTCAGCGACTCTGCGCTGTCGTGTGTCGTGAAGGCCGCCTTGGAGAATGCTTACCCGAAGGTCAGAGGCTGAATGCCCGTGACCACTGAAGTGTTCGCCAACAGGAAGGGAACAGTCTTGCCTGGTGAGTGTCGATCGATGTTCATTCATCCGTTGTCGTAGCGTCTGCATGGTCTCCCCAATGTACCATGCTTCGGGACATCCTTTCTTGCAACGTATCAGGTAGACAATGTTGGCCGAGTTGCAAGAGTATTTACCGTGTACCTAGTGGATGGTATTCTCACGTGTGATGATGGTATCCGTGTTGATGATCCGGCATGTCTTGCAGAGGTTGCTGTGGCAGGGTTGTGTGGTGTTGTGGTCACTGTTTTCCTGAAGACTGGGTAGTTTGCTGCGAACAATGGTCTGTTTGAGGTTGTGTGGTTGTCTGAAGGCAAGAAGTGGGGGTGTGGGGATGGCTCTGGCGAGATGTTCATCTTCATCAATGATATGTTGAAGACTCCGGAGAAGATGTCGTACTTCTCCGCTCCAGGGAAGTACTGGACGACGAAGGGTACTCTGTGCACTGTGTCCCGTGTTTGTCTTCTGAGGAGATCGGTGCGGTTTTTCGCTGTGGCTGTGTGATAAACAGGCGTTGTGGAGTCAGGCAATGAATTGCTTGCCACACAATTACCTATTTTTACCTATACCTCTGACCTATTTTTGTAGCCACTATATTTATATGGCTGATTCAATTCAGCCCCTGATCAATGGTAAGCCCTAGGATACGATAGTAGGGGATTCAATGATGGTAATGCTGATGACTGTCAAGGGGAGATGGTTAGATTCTCTCTCGAGGTGGTCATTTCCTGCATTTATGTGGCTTGAGTGTTGCTTGGTACTTATTAGCCCAAGTTTGAACATTGTCCAGATCTTGCTGCATATGGCCACTGACTGCTTCCGTACTTACCAGAATGGGACCTGGCTCGACAGATCCTAACTTCAATTTTTTTGTTTAGAGATTGGATGAACAGAGTCACAGAACTGATGACCATTTAACAAAAGAATGATGTTTTTTAAACAAGAAAATATCATACTTCACCCCAGCTATACCTTCACATAGATACAGAACTGTTAGAATAACAGGTTACAAAATCTATTTTGTACTGTAATGTTCTCAGTAAGTGCACAGTCCATGTAAACCAATAGGCAAAATGTGGTCACATACCACACTCTGAAACCAAGTGACCAGTGCTCCCCAAACAGCTTCTGTGGATTTCTCATCAAATCCCCCCGCCCCCCCCCCCCCCCCCCCCCCGGTGTCTGTTGCACTATAAGCAAACAGTTCTCACTAGAACCCTGGTCTCCAGACTCCACTCTTGAAGAACATACTTTGAAATCTTCTCCCATAAAAGTCTTTCCCTTCACCAACAGTCCACATTTCAACTTCTCCTTTTGTTGTTCCTCAGCCCTGAATCAACATGTGTGTTCAGTCTTCCACGTGATCTCCCAGGTACTCAGCCACATCAACTGAACCTCACCAACCTTAGCATCACATCAGATGTCTTGACTTCTCTATAGCCTTTAACTGGGAGTCTCTTTCTATCCCTTTCTTTAACTTCAGAGAACAGAACCATGTTCAGATTCCAGTTCTTTGTCCCTTTCGACTTCAGTCTTCGTGGATTTCATTTCATTCCCTGGGATCTTTCTGCTCTTTAACTTTTGGAATTTAACTTCTGCATCCCTGTATTGTCCTGCCTGCCCTAGCAGCTGTGATGATAATGGTGCAATTGATACAAATATGTATATTGTTTTATGTTTAAGGGGAACATTTAAAAGTTCAGTTTTATGCTACTGGTTGACAGTGGATGGAATTTTACTGGCACGTCCGCCCGAGGTTCGTACGATCTTGCCCGAGGCCAGTACCATTCTCTGAGCCTGGCCTGCCCCCAGAATCGGGGCGGGCATGCTGGTAAAATTCCAGCCAGCATGTTTGGAGGGAATGCAGCTCAGAGTTTTGGAGAGGAGAATAGTTACTCATTTCAACCTTGCAAGTGGTTATGTTAAGTAGAGTTGATGGACTTCTGTTTGATTAGGTTCCCCAGCTATTTCTGATTAGAGTGTTTGACATGGTCATGTAATGTTGTGGTTTATGTGCAGTCCTGAGTCTGTAGCAGAGAAAAAAGCTTTTGAAAAAACAGCCTGGTTTAAGCTCAAAGGATTTTGCAGGTTTCTGGAACTCATTTTTCACTCTGAAACCTTCAAGATCATCTCCACTCATTACTGCAAGTATATTTATTGTTGCTCACTATATTTAAAGTGGCCTTTTTGGTCTGTAAAGAGAAAGGTTGCTTATTTGGAGCTGAAAAAGTGATTAAGTTAGAAATTAAAGTTGTTTCCTTTTCATTTTAAATATTGTTCAACTGTTAGTAATGTTGCTTCATTTGTTTTATTTAAACTGTTATTTTAAAAGAAGTTTGTTGTACTACAAAATATACCTAATTTGTCAGTGGAGTTACTTCTAGAGTGAAACATCCTACTTCCACATTTATGACAAAACAGAAAAATTGTTGGGATTTAGTCTAACCTTAATCTGTCTGGTACACTGCCATGTTCTCCTTGATCAACCCCTGAGTTACTGAGCTACACTACTGGCATCTATTCAACAAAATTAGAAAATTGTAGATAGATCATATCCATAGAAAGCAGAGCAAATCCAATTTGACCATTTCCCACCCATCAGTCTATGCTCATCAGCCAAAGGTTGTTGACAGTACAATCCAATGATAGCTTACACAGCAGTAAGCTGCTCACTTGCACAATTTGGCTTCCACAAGAGTCACTCAGTTCCTGATCCCAATACAGTCTTGCTTCAAACATGAACAGAAGAGCTGAACTGTAGGGGATGACAGTGACCAATCCTGCAAACTTCTGTGCTATAACATACTTCTTTCCAAACCTTCTCTTCTCAACTCCCAGTATGGTATGGCTTAATATGACATTCAATCACTTGGAAGTGAAGAAAATAGTGACTTCCTGAATATTCAGAAATCCATTTCTCCGATTCTCCTTGCCCACCAGCCTCTCCAGCTGTTTTATTTTCTGTGTGGTGCGTGGTTTATGGAACTTTCTTTCTCTTGATACTGGCTCCAGATCACATGGAATAGTATTCCTTACTATCCAAAAATTATAATTGTTCCCTTTACAATTAATACAAACTTTTAAAGTTCTCTTCAAATCAATTTTCAAACAATTACAAATTCTCTGCACATCTTAAACTAATTACAAATTTTCCTTGCCGTTACTGCTTCTGGGTCAAAGGCTGTCACTGTATTGAGTTGTTTTCTTCTCAGGTGGGCTGGTAGGTGATGTTACATGAAGGTAAATGTACTTTTCCCAAAGGAAAGGATTGAACTGGACTGCACCATACCTCTTTCTGTCTACTAGTAGCACTTCATTGCCTGTTCCATGCATGTTATTAAATTGGGGAGGGGAGAACAGGTTATGGAATAAATATAATTAGGCTAGCTACTTAGAATGTTTGTTTATTCTGGCCAGATTTCAGTCTTGTAGCAAACAAAATGTTGGATTTAATGACTTAAGTTGTAGTTTTTTGGTCAAATATTTATGTTTTGCAAGCTTGTATTTGCTGAACCATGTAGAATGAGTATTGTTAAATAAATTTACATTTCATTTGTTGAATCTGTTTTCTCAGTTATTTGTTGCCAAAATGAGCAAAGCACTTCACAGCTGAACACTTAAATGTGCAACAATATTGATACTGTAATCTCTAATTTTTGTAACATGTAATGTCTGACTGAAAAGTATAAAATGTTAACTAAATTTATCATAATCTCTTATTTGCGACCATGATATGACTGATGTGAGGTCACATATTTCAGTGACCAACTTGGCTCCCTGCTAAAGCTATCTCAGAAAATTCAAACTGCTTTTTTAAAGACATCATCTGTTGATAGAATTCCATTAGAGAGAGAACGTCAGGCAGGCAAGATCATTCTCACTGCAGCTTGTTAAGCAACAAATTAAATATCTACAATATCTTTTTCTAACCTGTTTTACCTTAAAACCTACTTGTGAAAACAGTCTTGGGGCAAAGCAACTTTGGGAGACATCACAAATACTGAGAATCTGCATTTTGGAGATCTTCACTTCAGCTAACGCAATAACTCAACTGTGAAACATTACACCTGCACTGAAACAACGACTGAGTTAAATTCCATTTTTATAATTACAGTTTTACCTTTTACAGTATTTAGTTCTTGTGGGTGAGCTGCTGCATTTACATTAACCTGCAGAGCATGTGCGTGAAAAATAAACTAATCAGTTTAGTTTTAAAAATGCTAAGAGTTTGCTGCTGGGTTATTTAAATTGACTTAATCACTCAGAAAATACACATACAAATAACATCTTAAAATTTTCCACACCAGTGATAGTGCTGGAGCTGCAGCATGAATGATGGTGAAGTGGGGGAGAGAAGAGAAATTGTACATCTTCTATATCTTCAATATCTTCAGATTCTACATCTTCAATATCACTGCTGCCTCACAGCGCCAGGGAACCGGGATCGATTCCCAGCTTGGGCGACTGTTTGCATAGAGTCTGCACGTTCTCGTCTCTGCCTGGGTTTCCTCCGGGTGCTCCGGTTTCCTCCTACAGTCTGCTGTAGACGTGCTGACTAGGTGCTAGATTCTCCCTCAATATATCTGAACAGGCGCCAGAGTGTGGGGATTTTCACAGTAACTTCATTGCAGTGTTAATGGAAGCCATCTTGTGACACTAATAAATAAATAAATTTAGGAACTTGCTGAAAAGAGGAAAATAAACTTGTGGGGAGTGGGACTGACTGGTTTACTCTGCATTGAGCTGGCATGAACTCAATAGACCACATGGCATCTTTCTGTGCTGTAACTGCTATGTGATTTTTCTGGAACTTCATAACCTCATACAGCTTGAAGAAAAGCAGAAGCTCGTTTAAATCGGATCTAAGTAGCAGCATTTGAATGTAATTATAGTTTTGTGGGATATTGGCAAGACCTCTACAGCAACCCTTTGGCAGAAGTTTTATAAAAATATGTTTCAAAGTCCCTACAAGCAAAGAATTCTATGTCTGTGCATTCTATGTTTTTGACAACTATTCATTGTAGAAGAAATATAGTTAATAATGGGAACTTAAAGAAAACAGAGGTGGCAAGGTGGGGATTTTTTTTTAATTTGCTTGTGGGATGTAGGTGTTGCTGCTTGGACCTGCATTGCTCATGGCTCAGTACTGGGACCTCTTCCCTTCGTAATATATATAAATGACTTGGAAGAGGGCGTACGTGGTGTGATCAGCAAGTTTGCAGATGACACCAAGATGGCAGGATTGGCGGATAGTGAGGAGGATTGTCAGGTGACACAGCAGGATATAGATAGGCTGGTATATTGGACAGATAGATGGCAGATGGAATTTAATCCTGACAAATGCGAGGTGATGCATTTTGGAAGGAATCATGCAGGGAGGAGTTACATGATAAAAGATAGACCAATTAAGAGTATAGAAATGCAGAGGGACCTGGGAGTGCAAGTGCACAAGTCTCTGTAGGTGGCAACCCAGGTGGAGAAGGTTGCGAAGAAAGCTTATGGAATGCTAGCCTTTATAGGAAGGGGTATAGAGTATAAGAGCTGGCGTCTAATGCTACAGTTGTACAGAACGTTGGTTAGACCGCATTTGGAGTACTGCGTCCAGTTCTGGTCAGCTTACTACCGGAAGGATGTGGAGACCCTGGAGAGAGTGCAGAGGAGGTTTACCAGGATGCTGCCTGGTATGGAAGGACTGGGTTATGAGGAAAGATTGGGTAAACTGGGGCTCTTTTCCTTAGAAAGACGGAGATTAAGGGGGGATCTGATAGAGGTGTATAAAATAATGAAGGGTATAGATAGAGTAAACAGTGGCAGGCTTTTTCCTAGATTGGAGACAAATATCATGAGGGGTCACGAGCTAAGGGTGACGGGGGAGAAGTATAATTTGGATACTAGAGGGAGGTTTCTCACACAGAAGGTCGTGGGGGTATGGAATGCACTACCAAGCAAGGTGGTGGAGGCAGGCACACTGGACCTGTTTAAGGTTTACTTAGATAGGCACATGAGTGAAACAGGGATGGAGGGTTATAGGAGACGGTTTTAAGAAGGGTCAGAGCCTCGGGACGATACTGGAAATATAATGCTGCATGTTGATGTTTTGTCTCTTTTAATCCGCAGGTGTGTCGGTCCATCTTGTTGTCTAACGAGGGGCATGCACACGGTGGGTCGTGCTTGGGCTGCTCTTGGATGATTCGAGAGTGGCCTAGTACTTCGCGTCGTTGTGTGTGCTTAAAACTGGACCAGCAGATGGGCACCACAACAGCTCTGACTATCACTGCTAGCTGTGCAGATACATGGATTTGGGCCAGTATCTGTGGGAGTTTGCGCATTCTCCCTGTGGTTGCGTGGGTTTCCTCCAGGTGCTCAGGTTTCCTCCTACACCCCAAAGATGTGCTCTTAGGCTGATTGGTGTAACAAATTGTCCCTAAACTATTCTCCCCTGAATCTCGTTTCCAATGGGGGTACCTTACACATACACACGGGTCAAGGTAGGTGTAGGAAAATGCTTTTAAGATGGCAGTGCGGGCTCGTTGGGCCGAAGGGCCTGTTTCCCGTGCTGGGTTGTTCTTTGTTCTTTGTTATATAGGCCCAACCAAGTAAGAACAGCAGATTTCCTTCCCTAAAGGATATTAATGAACCAGATGGGTTTTTATAACAATCGACACTGGTTTCATGGTTATCATTAAACTTTTAATTCCAGGTTTTTTTTGAATTCAAATTCCTGGAGTGGTGAGATTCGAATCTGAGTACCCAAAGCATTACCATGGGTCCCTGGATTACTAGTCCATTACAATACCACTATGTCATCACGTCCCCTGGGGAAAGTACATTTGACTTCCTGTAATATCAACTCTGCATCCTTTGTTCACCTCAATTATGTTCCACCTCAGACTTCTCTGCTCTAAGGAGAATAACCTCAGCTTAACCAGCTTACCGTCACAACTGAAAAGCTCCAGGCCAGGGACCATCCTGGTGAATCTTCTCTACACCCTTTCTAGTGGAATTGCATCCTTCCTACAGTGTAGCAACCAGAATTGAACACGTAATCTAGCTGTGGCTTAACAAATGTTTTATACAGCTCCATCATGACCTCCTTGTTCACATGCTTTCTTAGCCACTTTATCTACCTGTCTTGCTGCTTACAGGGATTTACAGTCATGCACCCCAAGGTTCCTCTGTACTTCCTAACATTCTACCATTCATTGTGTGTTCCCTTGCCATATTACTCCACCCAGAATGCATCATCTCACATTTTTCAGGGTTAAATTCTATTTGCCACTGTTCTGCCCATCCCTTCAATATTGTCATGTAATCTAAGGCCTTCCTCTTTGTTATTTACCACACCATTTTCATAACTCCTACTTTCACATCTAGGTCACTAATGAGGCCAAAATGGCTGAAACTACCATGCTTGGGTAGACCTTCTGAGCGATTCCTAGAGATGGTGAATCCAGAGTTTGACCAACAAGACCTAAACCACCATCGAATATGAACAGGCTTTGTTTCCTTCTCATTTGGACCTGATTCCTTTGTAAAACCCCAGGCATCCTCACCTTTGTCTTTTTCCATCACTAGTTTAAACCTAATGATATTGTGAACACTTTCTAATTGCTTGCCCACTGAAACTTGCTCCATTGTCCCCATTTCCCTGAAGCTTCTTTCCTCACTGGGCTGGAAACATATTGACCAAAGAAGTTCTCTTGTAGACATGGGTAACAACACCATCTCCACGCTCATCCGCAACATCGGTGTCCTCAGCCCTTTACTATATTCCTTGTGCACCTATGACTGGCCAAATTCTGCTCCAACTTGATTTTCAAGTTCGCTAATGACAGCACTATAGTGGGTCAGAACTCAAACAATGATGAGACTGAGTACATGAAAGAGATAGAGAATCTGGTGTGACGACAATAATCTCTCCCTCCAATGTCAGCAAATTGAAAGAGATAGTCATCAACTTCAGGAAGCATAGTGGGGGACATGCCCCTGCCTATATCAATGGGGATGAAGTGGATATGGTTGAGAGCTTCAGGTTTCTAGGTGTCCAGGTCACCAACAACCTGTCCTGTTCACCCCGCACCATGCTGACACTATAGTTAAGAAAGCCCATCAATGCCTCTACTTCCTCAGGAGACTAAAGAAATTTGGCATGTCCGCTACGACACACCAGCTTTTACAGATGCACCATAGAAAGCATTCTTTCTGGTTGTGTCACAGCTTGATATGGCTCCTGCTCTGTTCAAGATTGCCACAAAAGCTCTTGAACAAAACCCGGTCCATCACACAAACCAGCCTCCATTGACTCTTTCTGCACTTCCTGCTGCCTCAGAAAAGCAGCCAGCATAATTAAAGACCCCACACACCCTGGACATACTCTTTCCCAATGGAAGAAGGTAGAAGAAAGATACAAAAGTCTGAGATCCTGTACCATCTGACTCAAGAACTGCTTCTTCCCTGCTGCCATCAGACTTTTGAATGCACTTACCTTACATTAAGCTGATCTTGCTCTATACTCTAGCTATGACTGAAACACTACATTCTGTACTCGCTCATTTCCTTCTCTATGTACAGTATGCTTTGTCTGTATAGCACACAAGAAACAGTACTTTTCACTGTATACTAATACATGTGACAAATCAAATTAAACATTTCAGGAATTTCTTTCTCTCTCTTTCCCCCATCAATAATAAGATAAGTCCCTCATTATCATTCCTCTTGGTTTAAGGTCTTTATTTGCTCGGTGATTTGTTCCTCCATCTGCTTCCCACTATTTGGTCTATAGTATATAATTAGTAATGTAAGAACCCCTCTTTTGCTTAACTCTATAAGAAATAGATTCTGTCTTTGAAGACTCTAGCACATTATTCATTTCCAGGACTGTGACATTGCCTTTGGGCACTGCAACTACACTGTCTCTCCATCCCTCTTTATTACTTTCCTGTTTCTCCTAAACACAAGTTATGAAATCTGACGAGATGATTAAATAACAATTTAATAGCGAGGGGGATTGAATATAAAAGTAGGGAGGTCTTGCTGCAGCTGTATAGGGCATTGGTGAGGCCGCAGCTGGAGTACTGTGTGCAGTTTTGGGCGCCGCACCTGCGCAAGGATATTTTGGCCCTGGAGGGAGTGCAGAGGAGGTTTACTAGGCTGATACCGGAGTTGAGGGGATTGAGCTATGAGGAGAGGCTGAATAAACTAGGCTTGTACTCGTTAGAGTTTAGAAGAATGAGGGGAGATCTCATTGAGACGTATAAGATGATGAATGGGATGGATAGGATAGAGGTGGAGAGACTCTTCCCGCTCAAAAAAGACAGTAGGACTAGGGGGCACAGCCTCAAGATAAAGGGGAGGCGGTTTAGAACGGAGTTGAGGAGGAACTTCTTCACTCAAAGGGTGGTGAATCTCTGGAATTCTCTGCCCGTTGAAGTGGTGGAGGCTGCCTCGCTAAATATTTTTAAGAAGCGGGTTGATGGGTTTTTGATAAGAGAAGGGATTAAGGGTTATGGGGAGAGGGCGGGAAAGTGGAACTGAGCCACGACAGATCAGCCATGATCTTATTGAATGGCGGGGCAGGCTCGAAGGGCTAGATGGCCTACTCCTGCTCCTATTTCTTATGTTCTTATGTTCTTATGTAATGTCTGTTGGCTGCATAGTCAGTTAGCTTTTAGCTATTGATTAATTTAAGTTGCAAAAACAGTTTAGATCAATGTTTGAGATTGATTATAAATGAGTGAAGTTAAATTAAGATTAGACGCCTTTGAGACTGACAGGTTTACTGCATTGGCTAATTGGCCTTCTGAACAGAAAGTTCAAATGATTTTATTTGGTGTTCTACAACTTGTACCACTTCGTACTTTGAGCAATCATTGATGGACATGTTGCCTAGTGTTTCAAGTTAAAAGGAATGTTACAGCAGTAAGGGTTTTAATTTAAATAGCACCAATTTTTCCTCTCACCACCCACCTGTAAACAGATTTGTTACCCTCTTGATAAGTGATGGTGTATTCTTCAACCTTGTTTTTTTGTGTGATTCAATTTCCCATTCATAACCCCACAGCTAACTCGAGGTAGAATGAATTAAAAAGGTTAGTTTATTGCAAGCATTCAAAAATTGAAAGAAGGGTTGCAATGCTGCTTCCAGACTTGGACAGTAAAGAGAAGAATAGAGTAAAAAGTTCTATAGTACAGAGGCCATAGGGAAAATAGATCTTGGCTCACATGAGTTTCAAAGTCCAGTGAGATATTCCTTCACAAAGGTTAATGTGCAGGTTAGGCTGATTGGCCATGCTAAATTGCACCTTAGTGTTAGGGAGATTAACAAGAGCCTACGTGGGGTTACAGGGATGGGGCGTGGGTGGGATTGTTGTCGGTGCAGGCTTGATAGGTTGAGTGGTCTCCTTTTGCACTGTATAATTCTATGTGGTCTCAAGACAAATAGATCAGAGAGAATCTGAACTGAGAATTGGTGAACAATTTATTGGTGAGTTGATGTTTATGGTACTGTTGATGATTCTTTCATCTTGCTGTTGATTAGGTTAGGTTTGTCCTATTGTTTATAGATAGGATGTATAGTATCTGACAGTTTTCTGCAATTGATTTGAAGTGAAGTGAATGTGCTGGAAGAGGCTAATGGATGACGAGTTTTGCTGCATATAATCTTGAGCACTATATAAGCATGTTGTTGGGGCCTACTTGTATGCATTGCAGTCAACTATTGCTTAGTGTGAATTTACTGGACATCAGCATTTATGATGACAGACCCTCATGAGGATGCAAAATGGGATTGTTTGTTTGGCACTTTTGCAATTACTTGAGCCTTGTTTCATTCTTGCGCTAGACTGCACTATAGTTGAGGAAGGGGTTGTTCATGGAGCCTTCCCCTCAGATTAGTTGCCAGATGAAACACCTTCATTCTGACTGGAAATGGTAGCGCTACAAAAGTTGCTCTAATTCTTATGTTGAGACCATTGTGCTCAGATTTATAGCTTAATGCTTTCTTGTTTAATGTACATGCTGTGTTGTGATGTAGCATCTCTTGGCTGGTGCCTCACTCTAGGTTTGCATGATTTCCTTTGCACTGCAATAGTGCCACACTCACTGAAGCTGTAATTTTGTCTTTGCAACAGTTCTGGGATAGTTACTGCTGTTGATACATTCTGCAGACATGTTTATCCATGAGAGTAAGTTGATATGGATAAGGCCAAATAGATGTCCTCAAAAGTGGTTTAAATCCTCGATCTAGAGCATATTTTGCATTGTTTTCTTCAGTGTTTCTTCCATGAGCGTTAAACATGGAAGAGTATTAATGAGGTAAATGAATAGGTTGGAGACTTGTGTGGGACATAAACACTAGCAAAGTCTTGTTGGGCCAAATGACCTGTTTGTGTTGTATATTCTATGGAATTTCAGTTGAGTGGGTTCGTATGTGGTAATATGCAGGATTGTTCTTACGTCCTTGTTTGATATGAAGCCATGAAATTTTAAAAGGTTATGGAGCCAATATTTAAGATAAACCTACCCAATTTTATGCCATTGTGCTACCCCTCTGGCAAACTTTGCCCACAGAGGATTCGAGCTGCTAGATATTAGAATCACTACATTGCAGAAGGAGGCCATTCGAGCCTGCATCTACAACAATCCCACAAAAGCCCTATATATCCCTCAACAGCACATGTTTACCATGCTAATTCCCCTGACTCTAAGGGGCAATTTAGCTTCACCAATCCATCTAACCTGCATATCTTTGGAGCGTGGAAGGAAACTGGAGCACCTGGAGGAAATCCCATGTAGACACAGGGAGAATGTGCAAACTCCACACAGTCATCCGAAGACTGTAATTGAATTCGGGTCCCTGGTGCTGTGAGGCAGCAGTGCTAACCACTGTGCCACCGTGCTGTTTGAGGGGACATGCAGATTTGATTCTATTGAACTGATATATATGGTTTTGATTAGTGAAGTTATTGCTTGATTAACCTGGGGAACAGGTCTTCTCATTTGGTTCTCGGTCTCCAGGTGCAGAGGACTTCTAAGGGTCAATTAGCTGAGTGTTATTCTCTTCAAATGTTTTAGTTGTTGCCTTAATGTCTGACATTACTCATGATTCTTTTCTATAACTGTGTTGAGGCAACTGAGTGGTTTGCTAGGCCAATTCTAAATCATTGTCAGCCAGACCTGAAGAAAATTATTCCCCTGTGTCTAAGTGGGTTTCCTCTGGTTGCTCCTGTTTCCTCCCACAGTCTAAAGATGTGCAGGTTAGATGGATTAACCATGGAAAATAGGGGTTAGACCAATCGAGATGCAATGTCAGATGTTCATTTCAGAATACTCAGAATAACTATTTTCCTACTTTAAAGAAAAATTCTAAAGGGAGGACCCGCCATCTATGGTTAACTAAAGAAGTTAAGGAATGCAACAAACTTGAGGAAAAAGCAGATAATTGCACAAAGCTGTATGGCAGGCCAGATGATTGGTCAAAATGTAAAGAATAGCAGAGAATGACTGATCAGGAGAAATGAATAAGAGAATGAGTGAAAGCTAGCTAGAAATGTAAAACAGCAAGAGTTTCTGCAAGTGTATAAACAAGGACAGAGTAAGTAAAGTGAGTGGACCTCTAAAGAATGAGAATGGAGATTAATTGTAGATAATAAAGAAATGGCAGATAAAATGAACAAATATTCTGCTTTTGTATTCACTGTATAGTTTACAAAAAACAGTAAAAGCTGGAAATCAAGAGGTGGAACGAAAAATGGAACTTGGTGAAATTACAATCACCAAGGACGCCACTGAACTAACTGATGGAGCTGCAGGCTGACAGATTTCTTGGTCCTGATGGACCTCATCATAGGGTCTTAAAAGAGGTGGCTAATGAGATTGTAGGTGCATTGGTGTTCATTTTCCAAAATTCTCTAGATTGTGAAAAGGTTCCATCAAACTGGAAAGAAAGGAGGCAGAAAACAGGAAACTATAGGCCAGTTAGCTTGACCTCTGTTATGGGGAAGGTGTTTCCAGCTCACAGTTTTCCATTTGTTTAATTTTAGAAAGCTGAAAATTTATGCTTGTGTTTTATGAGAAGAACATGGCAGATGCTGACAATGGGGAAAGTAACTTTGCCTCTTGACATGTTGGCACACATTTGGAATCTGATCTGCTTGTTTGAAAGAGGCCAATGATTGTTTGCATCTCATTCTCTTTGCCCACAAACACTCACCCAGGCCACTCCTGGTTGATCTTGGAGCTATTGATTCATTTACTCAACAGAACACCCACCTGCATCATGCTCAATTTCAATTTCAAGATCTGTTTTTTTTTACCCTATTCCACACCCCCCCCCACCCCACCCCCCCAGCAACTGCTCAGTCCTAACATGTTTCTAGCATTTGTTTATTCCATAACTGCTCTCTGATCCCAGGACTCCCCTCCAAGTGATCCTGGGACTTACATCAGTGTGTTGAAAACTTTCCTGTTAATGTTCCTTAGCTGCATCCCTAACACTGCCAAGCCTGGATTTTTGCCACAATGGTGAGCCTTTCCCAATGTGGTGAAAATGGTGGATGAGCAAGAAAATCCTAAATCTCATCCCCAAACATAACACTTCTAATTATCAGTCTGAAAGTCAGTGAGACCTATATATTCTTTCAATTATGCAGACACTATGTTCTACTGATAATATCTTTATTAAATATGTTTGTTTTAACTAAAATATTTATTGATATAATTATATATGTGGAGTAAATTATTGCAAATTACACCTAATTTGTGCAAATAGATTTGCTTGTTGAATTTCAGCATAGAATTTGTTGACAAATTAACAAACCAAATGCAACTAACCTTTACCTTCAGTAAGTCTGTTTCATGCCAGTTACCTAAAAAGTATGTATTGCATCTTGAACGCATGTTTAACCTCTCGAGATAATCCACTTCTCCCACCCCATCCAAACATAGTTTGGTAATTATTTTAGTGGCATCTAATTCAAGTGTTTTGAAAACCAACATTTTATTCCCCCAGTTAAACTACAATTGCAGGCAGAGACTATTGGAGTCATATCAATCAAGGGAATCTGTGCTAACCGTTATCTTGCTATGAATGAAGATGGCAAGTTGTATGGATCGGTAAGTGGATTCTTTCTGAAACCTTACTGTCACTTTCCTGACCGTTTGTGGGTGTTTTTTTTGCGGCCCATTCATTTATGTCCTTCTATGTGCTTGCTGATGTGCTCATGTGTGTTGTGTGTGTCTGTGTGATTACCATTCTGATTTGTATGCTTTGAGCACAGATAACTAAAACTAATGAAATGCAGTCTGAGCCTTAAGTATGCTTTTTGTTTAAAAATTCATAAACAAGAGCTCGTTTTAATAAAAATAAAAACACAGTTACAGTTTGCCGTAGTGTTGCTTTATACTAAACAGTTCTATGCCATATATAAATGTCTATAGACCAGAAAGCCTATTTCCTTTCAATTTCTGTGAACAAAGTGAAAACTTGGTTTTTGTCAGCTGCTGTATTAGGAGAACCATAATAATTAATAATACATTTCAAATATTTTGTAATGGATTTATTCTGAGAATTGTAAATCCCCACCTCCCCAAAATTTCCTAATCTGCTTTTATTTAGGATTGTTTTAGTGGGAAGTATTGACCAACTTGTTAGTGATGATATCAGCACATCCTGGGAATGTGGATAAAAACAAGTTACTGCCGGAATCTGAAACCAAAAGAGAAAATGCTGGAAAATCTCAGCAGGCCTGGCAGCATCTGCAGAAATGCTGCCAGACCTGCTGAGATTTTCCAGCATTTTCTCTTTTGGTTCCTGGGAATGTAGGTCCTGTTGTAGAAATGTGGAAACTAGAAGCAGAAATAGGCCATTTGGCCCTTCAAGCCTGCTCCACTTTCATTTTGATCATAGCTGATTATCAAATTCAATATCCTGATTCCGCACCCCCCCCCCCACCTCCCCAGTATCCCTTGTTCCCTTCAGCTGTTTAGCTGCAAGAGCTATATTTAATTTCTTTTTGAAGTCAGACAACATTTTGGCCTCAACTACATTCTGTGGTGGTGCATTCCACAGATTCACCATTCTCTGGGTGAAGAAATTTCTCCTCTCCTCAGTTCAAAAAGGTTTACCCATTATCCTCAAACAATGAACGCTAGTTCTGGACTCCCCACCATTGGGAACATTCTGAATCTACCCTGTCTAATCCTGTTAGAATTTGATAAGTTTCTGAGGTCTCCTCTCACTCTTGTAAACGCCAGTGATTATATCCTAACTGACTACCTCTCCTCATATGACAGATCTGCCATCTCAGGAATCAGCCTGGTAAATCTTCGCTGTACTCCCTTTATAGCAAGGACATCCTTCCTCTGATGAGGACACCAAAACTGCACACAGTACTCTAGGTGTGGCCTTACTAATGCCCTATACAATTGCAGCAAAATATCCCTATTCCTGTACTCAAATCCTCTTGCTTTGAAGGCCAACATACCACTTGCATTCTTTACAGTCTGCTGTACCTGCACGCTCACTTATAGCGACTTATGCACGAGAACACCAAAGGTCTCGTTGAATATCCATCTCTCTCAATTTACACCCATTCAAGTAATAGTCTGTTTTCCTATTATTGCTACCAAAGTGGATAATCTCACATTTATCCACACTATACTGTATCTGCCATGCACATGCCCATACACTCAACCTGTCTAAATCACGCTGAAGTATCGCTGAATCCTCCTCACAGCTCACACACCCACCCAACTTTATATCATCTGCAAATTTGTAGATAATACACTCAGTTCCCTCTTCCAAATCAATAATACATAATGTGAACAATTGGGGTCTTAGCACATATCCCTGCGGGATACCATTAGTCACTGACTGCCGATCAGAAAAAGACCCATTTATGCCAACTCTTTGCTTTCTATCTGCTAACCAGCTTTCTATCCATCTCAAGATATTACCTGCAATTCTGTGTGCTTTAACACATAGTAATGTGTTATGTGAGACCTTATCGAAAGACTAAATAAACCGCATCCATTGTTCTCTTCTACTAGTTACATCCTCAATAGATTCATCGAACATGATTTCCCTTTTGTAAATCCATGCTGACTTTGTCTGATTATACCACTGCCTTCCAAATACCAGGTTATGAAATCCTTGATAATAGACTCTGGCAACTTCCCCAGTTCCAATGTTAGGCTCACTGGTCTATAGTTTCCTGTTTTCTTTCTATCTCCCTTTTTGAATAGTGGGCTTAGATTAACTACTCTCCAATCTGTAGGAACTATTACCGAGTTCAAATAATTTTGGAAAATAACCACCAATGGATCTACTATTTCCAGGGCCACTTCCTTAAGTAGTCTGGGATGAAGATTATCAAGATCTGGAGATTTATCCACCCTCCATCCCATCAATTTCCCCAAAATAGTTTATCTACTAGTGCTGATTTCCTTCAGCTCCTCACTAAAACATGTTTCTCCCGCACTTCCGGTACATTTTTCATGTCTACCTTTGTGAAGACAGAGGCAAAGTACAAATTTAATTCCTCGGCCATTTCTTTATTCCCAGTTATGAATTCTCCTGATTCTGACTGTAAAGAGCGTACGTTTGCTTTTGTCAATCTTTACATATCTATAGAAATTTTTTTCAGTTGGTTTTGATGTCCCTCGCATTTTATTTTCAATCTCTATTTTTCCCTTCTTAATCAATCCCTTGATCTCCTTTGCTGAATTTTAAACTGCCCCTAATCCTCAGGCTTATTGCTTGTTTCTTGCCAATTTATATGCTTCTTCCTTGAATCTGACACTATCTCTAATTTCCCTTGTAAGTCAGGGTTTGGCCACAATTCCCTTATCACGCTTGTGCCAAACAGGACAAACAACTTCTGGAGTTCACCTATTTGTTCTTTAAATGCTTACAAACAAGTTTGCATTCATATCTAAAAGTGAATATTTTAAATAGTTGGCAAATATAGTTTTCATTTATTTTTGGATGAATATTGGCTGTTTGATTTTTGTCTTTCTGGGTGCAAGGCTGATTTTACTGGAAGAATAGGGCTGGTAACATCGTGAGAGGCGAGAACTTGATTTTTCTTCGCTCACCACGCTGATCAACTGGCATGGTGAGCCAGTAAGTTCTTGCCCTACTTGTTTTGGATGGGAGGGTAATATCCCCCAGTTGTCTTTATTTATCAAACCAAGGATACCATCACTTATTAACCTGTCCTGCCATCTCTGAAGATTTGTGTATGTTGATCTCCAGTAATCTTGGTTCCAACGCATCCTTGAAAATTGTATCATTCATGTTTCCTCCTTATTTTCAAAATGCTCCACATCACATTTCTGCATTAAATTTAATTTGCCATATATCTGCCCATTTCACCAGACATCACATAAGAACATAAGAAATAGGAGCAGGAGTAGGCCATCCAGCCCTTCGAGCCTGCCCCGCCATTCAACAAGATCATGGCTGATCTGTCGTGTCTCAGTTCCACATTCCCGCCCTCTCCCCATAACCCTTAATCCCCTCGCTTATCAAAAACCCATCAACCCGCATCTTAAAAATATTTAGCAAGGCAGCCTCCACCACTTCAACGGGCAGAGAATTCCAGAGATTCACCACCCTTTGAGTGAAGAAGTTCCTCCTCAACTCTGTTCTAAACCGCCCCCCCTTTATCTTGAGACTGTGCCCCCTAGTCCTACTGTCCTTTCTGAGCAGGAGGAGCCTCTCCACCTCTATCCTATCCATCCCATTCATCATCTTATACGTCTCAATGAGATCTCCCCTCATTCTTCTAAACTCTAACGAGTACAAGCCTAGTTTATTCAGCCTCTCCTCATAGCTCAACCCCCTCAACTCCGGTATCAGCCTAGTAAACCTCCTCTGCACTCCCTCCAAGGCCAAAATATCCTTGTGTAAGTACGGCGCCCAAAACTGCACACAGTACTCCAGCTGCGGCCTCACCAGTGCCCTGTGCAGTTGCAGCAAGACCTCCCTACTTTTATATTCAATCCCCCTCGCTATGAAGGCCAGCATCCCATTAGCCTTCCTGACCACCTGCTGCACCTGCAGGCTGGGTTTTTGCGACTCATGCACAAGGACCCCGAGGTCCCTCTGCACCGTCCCTGCTGCAGTTTTTCGCCCCGTAAGTAATAGTCCTTCCTACCATTATTCCTACCAAAGTGGACCACCTCGCACTTGCCAACATTAAATTCCATTTGCCATTTCCTGGCCCATTTGCCCAGCCTATCTAGATCCTTCTGCAGACTCTCCACACCCTCCGCGCAATTTGCCGTTCCACCAACCTTGGTGTCATCAGCAAATTTCAACACCATACACTCGGTTCCCTCCTCCAGATCATCTATATAAATGGTAAATAGCTGAGGCCCCAGCAGCGACCCATGGGGCACTCCACTAGTCACCAACCGCCAATCCGAATAGCACCCATTAACCCCCACTCTCTGCCTCACAAAATGTGGCTTTCATTTTAGGATTAAATGAAACTCCAAAATAACTACATTCCTGCAAAGGCAACAGCCAGATGATTAAGAAGCTGTAAATTTGCTACTTTTGGTTTGCCAATCTTCTTTTATTTAACATCTTCTGTAAGTAGAAATAGTGAAATGTGCTGAATTGTTTTGAAGCAAAAGAAGTAATGTTTATTGTCATGTTGCTGGGTGTCTGCGTGGTGCTTCCACAGATTTCTGTTTCAATTGTAATTGTGTGATGCTGGTGTTATCATGAGTAACACATCCTTCAGAGGCATCAAGTGTGCAGCTGGGTGGTAGCCTATTCCAAACAAATGAGCTCATTGTTAAAAGCTATATTATTGGCCTTCACCAAGGGGAAAAAAGGAGACGTTTTGGATGTGCCAATTGTTAATAATAATGTTGCTTTGTCTGCTGCAGGCAGCTAATTTTATTCTCTGTTGTCCCTATCAGTCATCTGAGTATGGAAAAATTGGGATTATCAGGTCATTTGCGTGGTTTCTAGGTCCTGATGCTGAGCAATGCAATGTTTATTAAAGTTGAGACTGCAGTAGGAGAGTTTAATCATCAAACAAGATGAATAATGGAAAATGGGTGGGAAGTGGGAGGAAGACACAATGGCTACTGAAATTAAAAAGGAAAAGAAAATTATTAGTGAGAGAATTAAGTAGATAAAGGAAAACTAAATAAATTTGTGTTAATTTAAGGGGTGGACTGGATGGTGATTTGAGCTCTTGGTTATTGAAACTGGGCTTTGTTATGTATGTTAAGCCCTTTTAAAGAGAATGGTTCAGGTGATTTGGAACACAAGCTCCACCCTAGGTGGAGTTTGCCAAGCCAGTCTTGTACTGACTGTGCTAGAGATATGACATATTACTCAGTTCTAGTTAGTTTACACCTATTTACTTTGTAATCTGTATATAGTCCATAATTAGACCTCCTGCATAATAAGTTTGTTGGGACATGTGTGGCTCAGCAGTTTAAGGCACGAGGTTCTGGGTTTAACCTCCATTCCAGGGCTTCAGTACAAAAATCACGTTGACAGTCCTGTGCAGAACTGAGGGAGCACTGCACTGTGAGCAATGCCATCTATTGGATGAGACATTAAACTGAGGCTCCATTTGCCCACTTGAGTAGCTGTAAAAGATCGCACGGGATTATTTTGAAGAAGAGTTATCCCTGGTGTCTTGGCCAATACTTATCCCTTGATCAACATAAGAACTGATTTTTCTGGTCATGATCGTGTTGCTATTTGTTAAAGTTTGATGTGGGCATATTGGCTGTCCAGTTCCTTACATTGCAACAGTAACCTCACTTCAAAAATCACTTCGTTAGCTGTGAAGTACCTCGAGGCATCCAATAATCATGAAAAAGTGCTCCATTTATGCAAGTCTCTTTTTTTAAAATTTGAGTTTACAACTGAGTCTGTTTCACCTTATCAATTGTAAGAGTTCTTAAAATAATGTTAGGAGATTCTATGCCAGTCATTGAGTAGGAGTTCGAAGCACAGAATTTCCTTAATTTGTAGGAAACAGTTTTTGTTATTGGTTGAGTGCACCGCTTGTGTTACTGAGCCCCATAACCCGGGATGATGCTTGAGATTGATGGTTGGTCTATTCTGAATTAGTTGATCTGAGCAGGAGAGATTTTTAGGGTAACAGTGTGCTGGGCTCAGGAAAAAGATGGCAATGTTTCGGTTTCTGTTTGTGAGGCCATCGAGTCCTGTTGTAAGTCAGTATGTACAAGCAACTACTGAAGGGTCTATTTGATTTTTTTTTAATATTTGCATTCTATCCAGTCTCTTTTATTTTCTATTCAGCTTGACCTGAGAATGTTTGATGTTCACAGTTGACTGTTAAAAGTGTGATACATCTCATTGCTATCTGTACTAGCATCTCTTATGTTTTTGAATATAATATTTTCCAAAAATTAATTGCAAATTACAAAACAAAGGAGACGGAAATGAAAAGTCAAAGGAACTTTGGGGAATACTGAGTAAGTTCTGCCATTTTGAGACTAAGTGCTGTGGTGGGAATATGAAGTGTTTTCTGCTGTGGCATCCAGCAGGAAAATGTGCCAAACTTTCAGCCCCAATTTAATTAGAATCATAGAACCCCTACAGTACCGAAGCAAGCCATTTGGCCCATTGAGCTTGCACTGACCTCCAGCACTTTTGAGATAACAAAGATGGATCTCCAGGAACATTGAGATTGGAAGATGGACCCTCTCCAGGGCACCTAATCTGGAAGGTCTCCCTGCAGATGCTCTTCCAACCCACTGCTGCAGGGTTCCTTTGGCCACCATCATAATCTCTGGAGACAGCCCCAGGCATTGTTAAGATGAGTCCCAACATCTGTATGCCACACTGATCTGAATGTGTTTCACAGCAGCATGTTTGCCCATAAGCATTGCGGTGACTCTGGCGTGGAGGGGTCAGATCCTCATCTGTATCCCACTAGCAGAATGCAAATGGGGTTCACATCATTCTCTGGGTTTCCTAATCTGCCATGGTGGGCACGTGGAAGATCCCACTGTAAATTTCATGCCAGCATGAAACCAATTTCTGGGTCTCTTCCCACATCTGCCATTGAACCCACTGGCAATTGGGTTTAAATTGGGAGAATTAAACCTAACATTTTTATAGCACAGTTTCTTTGAGGTTAAGAATGCCTATGGAAGGTTTAATCTAACTTTAAATACTATCAAAGTTGTGCATAGCTTTCTAGCGGACGGCATGGTAGCACAGTGGTTAGCATTGTTGCTTCATAGCTCCAGGTCCTGGGTTTGATTCCTGGCAGGGGTCACTGTCTGTGTGGAGTTTGCACATTCTCCTCATGTCTGTGTGGGTTTCCTCCCACAGTCCAAAGATGTGTGGGTTAGGTTGATTGGCGATGCTAAGAAATTGCCCCTTAGTGTCCAGGGATGCGTAGGTTAGAGAGATTAGTGGGTATAATACATAGGGATATGGGGGTAGAGCCTGGGTGGGATTGTGTTCGGTGCAGACTCGATAGGCCGAAGGGCCTCTTTCTCCACTGTAGGGTTCTAGGATTCTACCACTTTGTTACTGTGGTATCTCAGGTCAGATTGAACAGTTTAATATTTACTAATCTGTCAATGTTTACTTTTCATATTGTTAGTAGAAATGTGCTTAGACAGGTTAGTAAGAAAATGTTTTCCTTGAGATTATTTGAAGTTTCATTTAAAATAATTTTGGAATGTAAATATCACTAATGATGCAAGATGGACTCATTGCATTTGAAATAATAAGATGATTATTTGTTTTGTGACTATAAAAATGTGGGACACGTCAGACCAGTGTGCACATTTTCTTTGGACTGTTACTCTGCAATTGTCTAAAACTTTTGGATTAATGATTATGGGAATTAATTCAATCGACAATGAACTTTTTGTTTCCAAGGATTTTTTTTGGCAACTGAGTTTCACCTTCTGAAGAACATGTTTTCACTCTTAACTTCTCAGTACCACACCACCCCCCCACTCTGCCCACCTCATCTTGGACTATTTTCCTTTCATCTTCAGTTACCCAGAATTACAGCCAGGAACTATTAGATACTGTGACTTTAACAGCAGGGGTGCTTAAAAATATTTTTCTTCCTTTTCCCATCTGAAAGCTGATCAAATTGTCAGACTTGTCCACATCTCGGCAGGAAAAAACAACAAAAAACTTGGGTAGGTTCTTGGCAATACAAGGGTGGGGCTAAGGATCTGTGGAGATGCAGAATGTTGGATTGGGTCCTGGAATAGATTGCAGATCAAAGATTGAGGGTGATGGGATTGGGAAGGGAGTTGGGAGGAGGCAGATGGTTGCAGCTGGACCGTGAGGTGCTGCAATCGTCAGAAGAAAGACCAAGGGCTTCCCTGAGGGAAGCACTCTTTCCTGGGGGCAGCACTCCTTCACATGGTCTTCAAGGAGTGCTATGAAAAGCAGGCAGTTCCTGCCTCCATTTTGCTGTCAGATTTCCTAAGTTTTATCTGGCAGCAGTTAACTTTAAATTGTGTCCCAAATTGCATTTTGGGAGTCTGATTTAATAAAGTGTCTCTTGTAGGTAAGACCCAGGTTGAAAAAAAAGTGGAGATGGATAAATCATTAGCCTCGGGACTGCAGCATTGCATTTGTGGTAGAGAACCTTTTCAAGGATAGTGGTCCAGACAAATTATCATTTGGATAAGTAACAGCTAGCACAGGTTTGTTAAGCAGCACAGTGGTTAGCACTGTTGCCTCACAGCGCCACGGACCCAAGTTCAATTCCAGCCTGGGATCAATATCTGTGTAGAATTTGCATATTCTCCCCATGTCTCCATGTGTTTCCCCTGGGCAGTCCAGTTTCCTCCCACAGTCCAAAAATGTGCAGGTTTGGTAGACTGACCATGGTAAATTGCCCTTAGTGTCAGGAGGACTAGCAGGGTAAATGCATGGAGTCATGGGGATAGGGTCTGGATGGATCTGTTGTATTTAAGAACATAAGAACATAAGAAATAGGAGCAGGAGTGGGCCATCTATAGCCCCTCGAGCCTGCCTCGCCATTCAGTAAGATCATGGCAGACTCAATGGGCCAAATGGTCTCCTTCTTCACTTTAGGGACTCAATGATTTTAGGATTCTATGAAATCCTACTTGAACTCAACTTGCTTGAGTTCTTTGAAGTAATGGAGAGTACTGATGAGAGTAGTTGTTATATACCTTCACTTTGCCAAACATCTTTTAAAAGTATGATACAACAGAATTGAAGCCCAAAGAATTAAAGGGATAGTGGAAACTTGGATACAAAACTGACTGAAGGAGACTATCAAATAAACTGGTTGGACTTTAACCTGGTGTTGTGAGACTTCTTACTTTGAAGGACAGAAAGCAGAGAGTGTTGGTGAAAGGTTTTGTCCTGGCTGGACAGAAGTATATGCTGAGTGACCATAGGAGGCTGATTTTTGGACACTGAAAAGAAAAACCCAAGTCCAGATTATTAATATAAAGTTCTGCAAGGTCTTTTTTTTAATTTGTACCTTTTGATACTTTATTACCAGCATGCAGGTACAGCAGATAATAAAGAAAGCAAATGGAATGTTGGCATCTACAGCTAAAGGAATAGAATATAAAAGAAAGGAAGTATTGTCACAACTATACAAGGCATTGGTGAGGCCACACCTGGAGTACTGTGTGCAGTTTTGGTTCCCTTATTTGAAGAAAGGTGTGGTGGCATTGGGGGCAATTCAGAGGATGCTCACTAGATTGATTCCAGAGATAGAACATTACAGCACAGTACAGGCCCTTCGGCCCTCAATGTTGTGCCGAGCTATGTTCAATCCCAAGATCAAGCTATCCCACTCCCTATAATTCTGGTGTGCTCCATGTGCCTATCCAATAACCGCTTGAAAGTTCCTAAAATGTCCGACTCCACTATCACAGCAGGCAGTCTATTCCATGCCCTAACCATTCTCTGGGTGAAGAATCTACCTTGGACATCCCTCCTATATCTCCCACCAAGAACCTTTATAGTTATGCCCCCTAGTAACAGCTACATCCACCCGAGGAAATAGTCCCTGCACGTCCACTCTATCAATCCCTCTCATCATCATAAACCTCTAATAAGTTGCCTCTCATCCTCCTTCGCTCCAAAGAGAAAAGCCCAGCTCCCTCAACCTTTCCTCATAAGACCTACCCTCCAAACCAGGCAGCATCCTGGTAAATCTCCTCTGCACTCTCTCCAATGCTTCCACATCCTTCTTATAGTGAGGTGACCAGAACTGAGTTGGGGGTTTGTCGTATGACAAGAGATTGAATTAGACCTATATGCTGTGTAATTTAGAAGAATGAGGGGAGATCAAGATGATAAAAGGTATGGATAAAATAGACGTGGCATATGCTTCCTCTTATGGGGCATTCTAGGACAAGAAGTCTTAGGATAAGGGGTAGCAAATTTAAAACAGAGTCGAGGAGAAACTACTTCTCCCAAAGGATTGTAATTCTGTGGAATTCGCTACCCCAAAGTGCGGTGGATGCTGGGACAGTGAGTAAATTCAAGGAGGAGTTAGACAATTTTTAATTGGTAATGGGTTGAAGGGTTATGGGGAGAAGTCAGGAAAATGGGGATGAGGAGCACATCAGCCGTGATCGAATGGCAAAGCAGACTCAATGTGTGGAATGGCCTAAATCTGCTTCTGTATCTTATGAATTTGTAAATTATTTATTTCTAATCAAAAAAGCCAATTTAAATTAAGTGAAATCATAGTCCAACATGAGGCACAAACCAGATCCAAGTTGATAAGATGAGATGTTGCATCCCATCTTGGGTTTGATCAAACAAGATCCAAGCTGCCAGGATGAGTCATTGCACCCTTTCCCGAACTTGATTAATGCTTCATCTTAGCCAAAAGGCTGCAATTGCTTTAAAAAATTGCATCAGGTAAAGCCTCAGTTTTATCTCATTGGCTACCTTGACCCTTTGAAAAATGCGCCCCAGTCACAACATTTTCGAGCCACAAAAAGCAATAAAGTGGGCCAGGAGCAATGGCCCCCAGATATTGTCTCACCTACACAACATAACTGTCCCCCATATCCACCAAATCCCTCTCCCCCTCTATCCAGACTGATAGCAACTCTCTGCCACCCCCATCAGAGATCCATCTGGCCACCCCAACCAGATAATGATCGCCCCCAACCCTCTACCCCCCAACCAGAGAACGATCATGCCTGTCTCCCTCCTGTCCCTCCTGCCACCGCCCCCCCTCCCCCCAATCTCAGTTAGACAGCCATTGGAAGTTCTAAACTTACCTCTTCAGAAGATGGAGCGCCCGAAACAGACCTTTGCCGAGCATGTCTGTTTTGTGCCAAATCAGACGTGCAAACATGATGGTAAAGGGGGAATTGCTGGTAAAGTTGGGTGGGCAGCCCATTAATTCAATTTAAATGCATGCAAATGCACTTAAATTGCCATTGCGCCCATTTCCGACACGGTTTGGATCGGGTCCATTTTCGGGCCTTGGTAAAGTGGGCATCTGCGGATCATGCTAATCGTCTCGTGCCTGACTTTATAAGTTTTCACACCCGAAAACGGGCACAACGCAAGGGTGAAATTGGGCCCTTTGTGTTCAGTTCTGTTATATTATCACCCTGGTAGAGTTCTTTTCGCCAGTACCTTGATAACTTATGGAAACTAGGAACGAAATTTTATGACCCCTCCCGCTGCTGTGATTTTCCAGTCCCACCAAAGACTTTTGAATGGCTCACCACATTTTCCAGCCCCACCGAGATGCAACTGTAAAATCCCACACAAATATCCTTGCATTTGGCTAATAATGATTCCATATAAATTTAACATTTCTGTGTATTTGAATTCTGAATGATGGCTAGCCATTTCCTACCCGCTACTCCCTCCCTCAAATGCAGTCATGTAATTTTCTGAGAAATAAAAACAAGGCAAATAATGGGAAAACAAACTACAGAAAATTTCCCTCTTGGCCACCTCAGGCAATCAAAACCTGTGTAGGAATTTAAATGACCATGTGTTGTCTGCTAATTCACTTATCTTCTGCATGAGGTCTGGGTTGCAGTCAGAAAGTAGTCCATCTTCCTCTTGAAGGAATGCAGAGTCAGCACTTGTTACGCTTGCCAGCAACATATTCCACAGCCTCACTATCTAATAACCACTATATTTTTATTTTTTGCATACTTTAAACGTGTGTCCCTTGGTCATTCTGAATGTCTCAAACTGGAGTAATCCTATCAATAAGCATGTTAAATTATTGTATTAACCTTTTAGGTTACTTTTAAGTCTATCAGGAGAGATAGAGGTAACGTTTTGAGTCCAAAGACTTTGTCAGAAATGAAAAAAGGCAGAATGTTAGAGCTATGGAAACTGCAAAAGGTAGCAACTTTAAGAACAAATGACAGATGACATGGTGTGAGAAGATCTTTTGCATTGAGGCAATACATATATGGAATTTTTTCTTGAAAGTTGGGATTAAGATGAAAGTAAAAAGTCAAAGTCTGTAGTTGCCAAACTCAATATTGAGTCCTGAGGGCTGTAACATGCCCAATTGGAAGATGAGATGTTGCCCCTCCAGCTTATGGCAGGCTTCACGAGCACTGCAACGGGACAAAGATGGGCATGTGGGCTCAAGAGCAAGGTGCTAAGTTAAAATGGTATGCAACAGGAAGGTTGGAGTCATGCTTGCAAACTGAGTGAAGGTGTTCTGCAAAGCAGTCACCTTGTTTGCATTTAGTGTCTGCTGTGTAGGGGAGACTGCATTGGGAGCAGCGAATACAATAAACCAAATTGAAGCAAGTGCGAGTGAAATGATCCTTAACCTGAAAGGAGTACTTGGGCCTTGAAATGGTGAAGAGGTAAGGGGGCAGGTGTTGCACATTCTGCGATGGCATGAGATCTGAGTTGCTATCAAAGATGCCGTGGAAAGGGGATGAAGGGTTTGGGGCAATGGAGGCATGGACCAGTTCCTCATGAAGGAATCTCTGAGGAATACTGGCAGGGGGGTTTGAGGAGATGTGTTTTGTCGTGGCATCATGCTGGAGCTGGTGGAACTGGCAGAGGATAATCCTTTGAGTGCGAAAGCTAGTGGGGTGTAAAGTGAAGGCAAGAGGGACCCTAATCATGATTCTGGGAGAGAAGGAAAGAGAGAGCAGATGTGCAAGAGATGGGCCAAATTCAGTTGAGTGCCCTGTTAACCACAGTGAGAGGGCAATCTTCATTAAGGCACAAATGTTAGAAGCATCATTTTCGAAGATGAAAATCATCAAAAGAGATGTGACGGAAGCAAAGAAACTTGGAGAATGGGATGGAGTGGGGTGTGAGGGCATAATTTTAGATGCTTCCCGTCTGGAGTCAAAAGATGGTTGTGGTGATGCTTTTTAGACTTGCACGATCATATCTTCAGCAATTGGATTCTAAACTTGATGTAAAACACAAGCCGCCCATCCTACTTCATAGACTGATCTCACTTTAGATTCAAAGCATTCCAGATTGTGCTTTAAATGTATAGCGTGAATACAGAAATATTCATCATTGTTATTTGTCTTCTTGGTTAGTGAAAAGTTATTTTAGAAATAACCTTGCGAGGAGACATCTGTTTGGGCTGTAGCATCTGAAAATGCTATATTCTGGCTTCAGTAGTAAATGCTTTGTATTTCCTGTCAGTAAACCTTTAGGTAATTCAATTAATTGAATCAATCCTGCTAGGGCCTTCCAGCTGACAGCTGTTGAAATAAGGGATCTAGTTTATTCCCACCTAGGTCTAGATGCTAATCTTCATGCAGAATGCAATTGAATTTGATGCTGGCTGAAGCTTTAACTAATGAAACATTGATTAGCTGCATGCTAGTGCCAGGAACAGTATCCTAATTACAGATTCTCACTTGAGTTATTGATATCGAATCTAATTAGAGATTAATCAGGTGCATAATTTACTTTTGGATGGTATGAACTACATCAATGTTGGTTGCATTTGTATTTTTATTATACTTATATTTTATTTCTTGTGAATTTTCACCCATTATTGTATTGCAAGTATTGATTGGTAAATACTATGTTGATACCATTACCTTCCAATTCCTCACCTCATGCTTAGGGCTTGATGGAAAGCCATTTGAAGCATGATGCTTGTTTATCTTGTCCTAAAAATGAACATTGAGGTTAATTCTAGCATCTCTGTTCCAGTTCCAAAAAGTGAACTCAGCAAGAACTGTAAACTGAACCTTCCTGATTCATTGGATTTCACTGGATCGATGCCTTAGAATGTTGGGAGAATCCCAATGGCTATTTTATTTAAGGAGACTATTTCCTTTGAGCCACTTTCACTTTTCATTCAGAGGCTTTCCAACCAAAGTAGTAGTTTCCATTTTCTTACGGTGAAAATGTCTTGGTGATGTCAAACCAGAAATAAATATTACTTGGGATCAATTGACTTATTTATGCTCTAGTTTGAAGCAAGGTCAGAATTACATTCTGTCCCCATTCGTGCTTGTGACTGTGGTAAGCTGACTTCTTGAACTACTACAGTCCACCCGGTGCAGGTACACCCACAGTTCTGTTGGGAGGCTGCCATAGTTCTGAGAATGGATAAAGGATTGATTAGTCATCATTGACCTTTCCCTCCAAGGTATGTTTCTATATTCCAATAAGTAGGAATTAAACTATCTGAGTTTAGCACTTAATTAATCCCAGTAATTATTTCACAAAAATACCTTTAATTTCTCTAGGATTTAGTTCAATTGCTGCAGGCATAATATAATCTTTTGAGTCATTCCTTGAGACTGATTTGGAAATGGTCAGCTTTTATCTCTAAAAATTACACTGAATAGAGATGAGCCAAATTAAATGTAATACATGTGCAACAACTTGAGTTTAAATATTGCTTTTGACATGGTAAAACATTCAAGGAGCATTACCAGACAAAATTCAACACCGAACTGTGAAATAGGAAATATCAGGACAGATGCTCAAAAAGCTTAGTCAAAGAGGTAACTTTAAGGAGCATCTTGAAGGAAGGGAGGTAGAAAGGCAGAGAAATCAAAGGAGGAAATCCCTCAACTTGGAGCTTAAATTCATGAAGGTATTGCTGCCAGTGGAGGGTTGAAGGAAACTGGGGTTGCAGAAGAAACTCAAATTGGAAAAAGTGTTTCTGGAGGACTGTAGGGCAGAAGGAGGTGTCAGAGATAGGAAGGGGTAAGGCCATGGAGGATATTGCACACAAAGATGAGAAATTGAAAAATGCCATGCTGTTTGGTTGGGAGTCACTGTAGGTCAGTGAATACAGGGGTGGTTGAACAGGACTTTGTGTGAATCGCCGAGTGTGGGCAGCAGGGGAATTTAAATGAGTTCAGGTTTGTGGAATGTGAAGTTGGGAAGCTAACCAGGAGAGTAAGGAATAGGTTCTGCTTTTGTGTTTCAGATTTCTTTTTACCAATATTGAAATTTCAGTTTGGATCATTTTGAATCCGATCAGCAGGTTGTGTTATAAAATGACAATTCTTTATTTTCTACATGCCACAATATTAGTTTCCTGTGATGTTTCACATCTAACGTTAGACGGGTATTGGTTGTACTCCTCGATCGTTACAACTTGAGGGGGGGAAATCCGTTGGTCCATATGATGTTTACTTTTCGGGGGTGGACAGAAGACATAGTCATCACAGAGGCATTCTTCAGTGTAAGTATCAAAATCAAGATAATTTATTAATTCTGTTGTACACCATACCTAGTTCAGCCTTGTAATTGCACAGAAACAATCAAAAAAACAATTCTTGACTTACAAAATACTGCGTCAAGCACAGTTTTTGGAAACAAATCCTTTTTTGATTACATTGCTCTCTGAAAATGGTCTTGCTGCAGCAGCTGGAAACAAAAAAACTGAAGGACATAAGAAATGGGAGTAGGCATAGCGCATATTGCACCCTGCACCACCCCCCCACTCCCGAATTTTAAAAAGTGGCATCGCTGGACATGTCATGTAAGCTTGGAGGTGAAGGATGAAAGGAAGTAGGTGAAAATTAGGACACAGGCAATTGAATTTTATAAATTGCCGTATGAATAATGAACAGTCTTTCTGAATCTTGTTAAATCAACATTTAATGATAAATAAGTTTTTCAAAATGAGCAACTGTATCTGGAACTTAGATGTTTAGTCTTTGCTAAAACGAGCCTGTTCCACCATTTAGTGGAATCAAGGCTGACCATCTGCCTTAACTCTGTTTACCCACCTGTTCCACTTATCCCTCTATTCCCACAGAGATCAAAAATCTCTCATAGCTTTGAATATATCTGATGACGGAGTATCCACATGCCTCTGGTGTGGGGGTTACAAAGATTCATAACTCTGAGTGAAGAAATTTCTTCTCATCTCATTACTAAATAATTGATCCTTTATCCTAAGGCCGTTCCCCATTTTCTATGTTCCTTAGTCAGGAAAAACAATCTCTGTATTTACCCAGTCAAATCTCGTTAAGCCATCTCTCAAAAAGTATCAACCCAATTTACTCAGCTGCTCATCATAGAACTACTCTTTCATCCCAGGAGGAATCTAGTGAACCATTGCTGTACTGCTTCCAATGCAAGTATATCCTTCCTTGAGACCAAAACCATGCGGGGCTGCAATACACTTTCAGTAATGCAGATACAGTACCACCAATGCCCTAAGCCGAGATAATCGTAACAAGACTTCTTTGTGTTTGTACTCCCAGACCCTTTGCAGTAAAAGGCAAAATTTGTCTTCCTAATTGTTTTCTCCACCTACGTGCTAACGTTTTGACTCTCTTGTATGAGTACACCCAAGTCTCTTAGAATATCAACATTTAACTTGCCTCGGTCTTCACAGAGGAGGACGCGAATAGTTTGCCGGATATTAAAGATAGAAGGATGGTAGGAGTTGAGGGTCTGAATGCGATTACTGTCACTAGAGAGGTAGTGCTTGATCGACCAGCGGGACTGATGGTGGACAAGTCCCCAGGACTGGATGGAATGCATCCCAGGGTTCTGAAGGAAATGGCAGAGGTGATAGTAGACGCCTTAGTGATTATTTACCAAACTTCGCTGGATTCCGGGGAAGTGCCGGAAGATTGGAAAACGGCTAATGTTACGCCGCTGTTTAAAAAAGGTAGCAGGCAAAAGGCAGGGAATTATAGGCCGGTTAGTTTAACGTCTGTTGTTGGAAAAATGCTTGAATCCGTCATCAAAGAAGAAATAGCAAGGCACCTGGAAAGGAATGGTTTGATAGAGCAGATGCAGCACAGATTCGTTAAGGGGAAGTGGTATTTGACAAATTTATTGGATTTCTATGAGGATGTGACTAGTGCGGTAGACAGAGGAGAACCGGTAGATGTGGTGTTTCTCGATTTTTCAAAAAGCGTTTGATAAGGTGCCACACAAAAGGTTGCTTCAGAAAGTTAGGGGGCATGGAGTTGGGGGTAAGGTGTTAGCGTGGATAGAAGATTGGTTGTCTAATAGGAGGCAGAGAGTTGGTATCAATGGGTGCTATTCTGATTGGTGGTTGGTGACTAGTGGAGTGCCGCAGGGATCGGTGCTGGGGCCTCAGCTATTTACCATTTACATAGATGATCTGGAGGAGGGGGCTGAGTGTAGGGTGACGAAATTTGCTGATGACACGAAGATGAGTGGAAAAGCAAATTGTGCGGAGGGTGTGGAAAGTCTGCAGAGGGATCTGGAAAGGCTGAGCGAGTGGGCGAGGACCTGGCAGACGGAGTACAATATTGGCAAGTGTGAGGTTATCCACTTTGGCAGGAATAATAGTAGGAGGGACTACTATTTAAAGGGCAAAAAGCTGCAGCATGCTACGGTGCAGAGGGACCTGGGGGTCCTTGTGTATGAGTCGCAAAAACCCAGTCTGCAGGTGCAGCAGGTGATCAAGAAGGCGAACGGGATGCTGGCCTTTATAGCGAGGGGGATAGAATATAAAAGCAGAGAGGTCTTGCTGCAACTGTACAGGGCACTGGTGAGGCTGCAGCAGGAGTACTGTGTGCAGTTTTGGTCGCCGCACTTGCGCAAGGATATTTTGGCCTTGGAGGGAGTGCAGAGGAGGTTCGCTAGGCTGATACCGGAGATGAGGGGGTTAGACTATGAAGAGAGACTAAATAGACTGGGTCTATACTCGTTGGCGTTTAGAAGGATGAGGGGGGATCTTATAGAGACGTACAAGATAATGAAAGGGGTGGATAGGGTAGAGGTAGAGAGATTCTTCCCACTCAGAAAGGACAGCAGGACTAGAGGGCACAGCCTCAAGATAAGGGGGGGGCAGTTTAGAACAGAGTTGAGGAGGAACTTCTTCACTCAAAGGGTAGTGAATCTCTGAAATTCTCTGCCTGTTGAAGTGGTGGAGGCTACCTCGCTAAATATATTTAAGACATGGGTAGATAGGTTTTTGACAGACAGGGGAATTAAGGGTTATGGGGAAAAAGCGGGAAAGTGGAACTGAGCCACTTCAGATCAGCCATGATCTTGTTGAGTGGCGGGGCAGGCTCGAAGGGCTAGATGGCCTACTCCTGCTCCTATTTCTTATGTTCTTATGTTCTTAAGAGCCTTTGAAAAAATATTATGATTATCTATTCTCATTAACAAAATAAATAGCTGAACACTTCCCCACACAATTTATTTGCCGTCCTTGTCCTCTCATTTAACCTATCTGTAGCATTTTGTCATGTTTGTGTCTTCCTCGTAGCTTTGCATTGTCAAATCAAGTTAACTTGAATATATTGCATGCCATCTCTTCAACTAAGCCAATCAGAGGCAGCAGCATCTCTAATCAGCACCAGAGGATGTGGCTGCTGCCAGTATAACACTGACTTCAGGCCTCAGATTGTGGAGGGACTTGGATACAGGTGTGATGGTGGGAAGTGGGGGTGTCAGTAGCAAGGGAAGTAGAATAGCTCTTAATGAGTCTCTACCCCTTGCTGATACTGGGTCCTTCAAGCAATCTCCAGGAGCTGGCAAGCAAGCATGCCGGGTTAATACTGTTGGTGGTGGGGTGAGACCCTTAAGTGGTCATTAACTGCCTATATAATAGTTCCAATTGGCAGCTGGGTGTGAATGTCATTCATAGGCTTTCCCACCATGAACTTAATTGGGGTGATGATCAGAATGTGGCATAGTCTATCATACCATATCCCCGCCTGCTCCTCAGATTGAATAGGAGGAGGCAGTGGTATAACCACTGGAGTAGCAATCCAGAGACCCCAGAGGGACTTGGATACAGGTGTGATGGTGGGGTGTCAGTAGCAAGGGAAGTAGAATAGCTCTTAATGAGTCTCTACCCTTTGCTGATACTGGGTCCATGGCAGATAGTGAAATTTGAATTAAATAAAAATCTGGAATTAAAAGCCTAATGAATACTATGGAACCATACTCCTGGTTAGTTTGTTCTTATTCTACGCTTTCTCTTAGCAGCTTTTGCTGCCATTTTCTAAGTTCCAAAACACTTCCAAACCTCAGATTCATCTTTATTCTTTGCAGTATTGTGATCTAATACCTTCCTTAAGTTCACCAGTAAGCCACAGATGCTCCAATCATTCTTGTATTTTTATTGCATGTTTTGAATTTCGTTAAAAGTTTCCCACCGTTTACTGTCATACCTTTTAATCTGTTTACCCAATCAGCCTTAGCCAACTCTCTTGAAGCAGGAGTGTTACAGAACGTCAAAAACCAACCACTTTGACAACTTCAAACAAACCTTTGGCATTAGGCATGTTTCTTTGAAGATGATCCAACTGGCATTTGGCATATGCATCTTTCCCCCTCTCGAAAGGGGTGGATGTTGATTGCAGCCACTTGGCTTTCTTGAGATTTTACTTTAACTCGGATAGGCCTGAAACAAATCTTTTGAAAATTCAGAAGTAAAAAATGAAAAAGTCTCAGCAGGTCAGGCAGCATCTGCTGAGAGAAACAAGGGTTCTCAGAGCAAAAAGAATCACTTCATTCTTGCATATCCCAGAAAATAGAATCATTGTACTGACCTATCTAAAATTTGACAGTAAAGGCAAAGGTTTGTGGGGGAGTAGCGAAATACTTCAGCAGCCCATGTTGTCATCAAAAAATGTTGTCGAACCTGTAGTCAACTTGTGAATATGACTAATGTCTCCATAGAAGCAAGTAGTCATGAACTCCCTGTGCCAGAAGAGTGTCAAATTATTTGAAGTTTCTGTTAATTTTGATCCAGTGGAAGCATCTCAGACTACAGAATTACGCCATTCTATGAGAAACACAAAACCTCTCAAAGACTCTATATAATTGTCCAACTCGATTATGATGTTTAGTTAGAATTTGGACTTGAAGATTGCTTTGAAGATTGTATAAAAGAATTACCAGAGGAGGGATGCAGTGATTGTCCCTCTAAGAGCAACACGGCAGAAGAAATTCACCTGGCTTGACGAATCAATTGAAACTAAGGGTGGATAATCACCCCAGGGGGCAGAGTCCTACCTAGGCAGAAGATAGTCTAAAGACATGTAGGAACTGGGCAACCAGGGGGCTGCCAGCCTGTACAGTTTTTCCTTATTAATAAATACCCTTTGTGTTCCTGACAAAGTCTGTAAGCATGCATCATTACACTTCCTAAAGGAGATTGTCACAAAATATTGCCACAAAGAGCAAGCACCTTTCAGGAGTATCACACTACATTGCTCACGACTGCCCATTAGTAATTCAACAGGTACAAGCACGAGGAACAACTGTTATTCTGGTGACCTCTTATTGAACTCGGTTTCCTAACATCCTGGCAACCATAAGGAGTAGGATGCCCCCATCCCATAATTCTGGGGAATGATGTTATTGTGTGTTGCATTCAAATCCTCAAGCTGTATTATTCTGGCCTTAATATTGAAAGCTAACAACTTCGTATGTTGGCCTCCCAACCTTGATACTGGACACTTTGTTAAGTTCCGATTAGAATATACATGGATAAAACTTCAGTGCCATGTGGAAAAGCTGTGCATTTGTGGCTTTCATTGTGTGATACCTTACACTTCCTGGAACGTGTCCAGCATTTGTTTAACATTAGCTGAAATTCCATTTAGTTATGCACCATGACTGTTTAATTCTTTCATTAGCCATCTGTTTGAATTATAAGTAGATCACCTGTTGGTGTCAATTTGTTTTGGAAGCCTTTGGAAATGTTGTCCTGTTAGGTGCCCATGGTTCATACATTGGAACTTAATTTAGTCTTTCACAAGCAATTGTAGTCACTATTCAAATCTCTTTACTCACCACAAATTGCTTCCATGGTGAACTGATATTACAATTAATTCTTGCTTAATTTTTTTTTCATTCATTCATGCGATTGAGTGTTGGTGGCAGGGCCAGCATATACTTTTCATTGCTAATTTCTCTTGAAGGTGGGGGAGAATACTCTTTGAATCGTTGCAGTCTAAATGGTGAATGTACCCACACAGTGCTGTTATGAAGAGAAGTCCAAGATTTTGACTGAGCAGTGATATTTTTCCAAGTCTTGTGACTTAAAGATAGTGTTGCTCATTTGTGCCTGCTACCCTTGTCCATCTAGGTGGTAAAGATTGTGATTCTGGGTAGTAAAGAAATGCTGTCAAGATGTCTTGACAAGTTGCTGCAGTGCATCTTGTGGATGGTATGTAAATCAAGTGGGCTGCTTTGTCCTGCGTTTTGTTAAGCTTAAGTGTTAGAGCTGCATTCATCTGGGTAAGTGGAGGGTGTTTCATCACACTCCTGACTTGTGCCTTGTCAATGGTGGAAAGGCTTAATTTGGGGAGTCAGGTGAGTTACTCACCACAAATACCAGCCTCTGACCTACAACATTTATATGCTGATCTAGTTAAGGTTCTGAGTCAATAGTGACCTCAAGGTGGGCAAAGTCATTGAATGTTCATTTCATTTGATTTTTTTTACTGCTGCATGTATTAGTATACAGTGAAAAGTATTGTTTCTTGCGTGCTATACAGACAAAGCATACCATACATAGAGAAGGAAAGGAGAGAGTGCAGACTGTAGTGTTACAGTCATAGCTAGGGTACAGAGAAAGGTCAACTTAATATGAGGTAGGTGCCAAATCTGTAAGAGATTGTAATAGCACATTGTTAAAGAGTTTAAAAGAGTTATAATAGAGTTTTAGAAGCATAGAACAAGAGTAAAAGGTAGAATAAGAGGATATGCTGGGCACAGCTTGCAAGAAATTGCCACACACCAGTGCCATATGAGGGGAAGTAATTAGACTTTCTCATATTGGTGATGGTCATTGCCTGGCACTTGTGTGGCATTAATGTAATTTGTCAGTTATCAGTCTAATCATAAATGTTGACTAATTCTTGCTACATAACCATGGACTGTTTCAATAGCTGAGGAGATGTAAATCATATTGAACATTGTGCAGTCATCAGTAAGTATTGCCACTTTTGAACTTATGATGACGGGAAGGTTACTGATGAAGGAGCTGGAGATGGTTGGGCCCAGGACACACCCAAGGGACTCCTGTAGCAATATCCAGGCTAGATGACAGACTTCCAACAATCACAACCATCTTTGTGCTAGATATGACTCCAGCCAATGAATAGTTTCCTGTCTAATTCCCAAGGGCTTCAATTTTACTAAGGGTCTGTAATGCCATATTTGGTTAAGAGCTGTCTTGATGTGAAGAAATGTCACTCTCACCTAACCTATAGAATTCAGCTTTCTTATCCCTGTTTGGACCAAAGATGTAATGGGACCAGAAGATGAGCTTTCCTAGCAGATTTGTTAGAGTTCCTTTAAGGAGGTAACAAGCAAAGTGGATTTGTCCAACTTGTGTATTATCTGGGTTCATTTAGCATTGGTGTAGCAAGCTGCTTTTGCTGCTAATAGCTTTATCAGGTTGGCATCTCATCCTGGGTACACCTGGCTTTGCTCCTGGTATGCTGTCCTAAATGTCATTCAGCCTGGGCTGGACCCTGGCTAGATGATGGTAGAATGAAGATATGCCTGGCCATAAGGTTACAGATTTTTGTGGAACTGTACTACTGGTCTAGTAATGCAAGGATAATACGATTGTTCTTTTAGTGAACTGCATATTGTTGATCAGCCATTTTTGATTTGGCATTGTGATTTGAGGTTTTCTTCTAGCTTTTGCTTAATTGCTTCCTAACTTAAGTAAAATCCCACCATGTTTTATCTGCTGTCAAACAACTTGGAACAAAGGTTTCATTTCCATGATGCAGGTGCTGACAGAGCGTTAAGCAATTATGTGCCTTGTATAGAGGAGTGTCAAATCATATGATATGTTACCCATACTGCGCATTATTTGGTACAAGGGCTCAGACATCAAATAGCAAAATGGGTGGGTGATAAAGTGAATTTAGGACTTATACTCTCACTCAGGTTAAGAGACCAGAGACTGCATTGAAAGCCAGGCCTGCTAATATGCTGCTATTAATACTTGACATCTCTTAATCAGTTCCAGTATATTATTTACATGGCTGGTCACTCAGATCCAACCCTCATAGATTTCCTGTCTTGATTTAGCTTTAGAATCCTTTTGCACTGTAGGGATTCTATTCGGCCCACCAAGCCTGCACTGACAACAATCTCTCCCAGGTCCTGTCTCTCTAACCCCTTATTTACTCTGCTAATACCCCTGGCACTAAGGGACAATTTAGCTTGGCCAGTCCACCTAACCTGCACATTTTTGGACTGAGAGGAAACCCGAGCACCTGAAGGAAAACCAAGCAGTCACGGGGAGAATGTGTGAACTCCACACAGTCTCACCTGAGGCTGGAATTGAACCTGGCTCTCTGGTGCTAAGAAGCAGCAATGCTAACTGCTGTGCCGCCATGCCGCCCACTTTGATATACAAGATTGTCTGACAGTTCCGCCTGATAGCTCCTATACACAGTATAGGAGCATACCAGAATAGTATTCTGAAAGGAGGAGGCCCTGCAAAGGAGTCAGGAAACCAGCTGCATTTCATCAGCATGAAGTACAATAAACCTTTTCACCTAATAAAAAAAACATGTTGAATTTTATTTTATTCATTGCATCTTATCTCCCTTTGTCTGTATATATAGAAGCCACATTAGTTGTTAGCTATTGCATCTCACACTACCCTTCTTCAATGGAACATTTTTAAGATAGTACTTCTGTTATTTCCTTCCTAGTTTCCTTGAGCATGAGTACATATGAAGTCCTTTAAAAGGTTAGTCATGGACACATCAACTCCCTCGCCCGGATTGTCTGGATCCACTATAGTTCGCCTATTTGTCCCAACAGGTCCACAGCAGACACCATACACTCAATCCTGGAACAACTCAACGACAAGCACACTTATGTCAGGCTCCTTTTTATTGACTACAGTTCAGCCTTCAACACCATAAACGCCACTCCAAACTCCATGGCCTAGGGCTTGACTCCTCCCTCTGCAAATGGATCCTAGACTTCCTAATCCACATACTACAATCAGCTCAAATCAGTAATGACACCACCTCCACGATTATCCTCAATACAGATGCCCGCATGGCTGTGTCCTCAGCCCCTTCCTGTATACTTTATACACTTATGACTGCAGAGCGAAATTCTATTCTATTTTCAATTCGGCTAGTGACACCACTGTAGTGGGTTGGATCTCAAACAATGATGAGACGAAATACAGGAAGGAGATAGTGAATCTGGTAAAATGATAGTCAATGACTTCAGGAAATGTAGTGGAGGACATGCCTCTGTCAATATCAAAGGTGATGAAGTGGAGAAGGTTGAGAGATTCAAATTTCTAGGTGTTCAGGTCACCAATCTGTCCTGGTTCCGATACTATAGTTGAAGCCACCAATGCTTCTATCTTCTCAGAAGACGAGGGAAATTTGGCATGGCACGATGACTCTCCCCAATTTTTAGAAATGCATCACAGTTAGGTATGGCTCTTGCTCCGACCCAGACTGTAAAAGACTGCAAAGAGTTGTGAACGCAGCCCAGTCCCTCATGCAAACGAGCCTCCGATCCATTGTCTCTGTCTACACTTTGCGCTATCTCAGGAAAGCAGCCAGCATAATCAAGGACCCCACACACCCCAGCTAAATTCTCTTCCATCTGCTTCTGTCAGGAAAAAGATGCAGAATTCTGAAAATTCATATCAACTGACTTGAACACATCCTTTCCTGCTGCCATCAGACTTTTGAATGGGCCAACCTTGTACTAAGTTGATCGTTCTCTACACCCTAGCTATGACTGTGACACCACATGCTCACTCTCTCTTTTCTCCTTTCTTCCCTATGTGCTCTATGAACGGTATACTTTGTCTCTATACCACACAAGAAACAATACTTTTCACTGTATCCCAATATTTGTGACAATAATAAATTAATTCATTTTAAAACATATGATTAAGAATACTAGTTTTGCTTTGTCAATTATTTTCTTCCATTCTGTCCCAACTGCAATTTTATTCTTTAAGTTCCACCTCATCCTCTAGTATCTTTGTATTTTTACGTTTTTTTCTTTAGATTCAGTCTCACTTGCACTTGCCCTTTCTCTCTCACCCTCTCTCTTGTGCACGCCCATTCTCTCGCCCCAGCCCCCTCTCCTGCACACGTGTCCTCTCCCCCTCACGCGCATGCCCTCTCTCCCTGAGTTATGTCACGATAGTGGGCCCTGCCAGGGTGATGGCAAATCAGGGCTAGTAACATCATGAGAGACAAAAACTGGACGCAAATCCAATTTTTCACTCCTCGCCCGATCTTACCAGCTCACACCAATTGACCATGTGCTGGTAAGATTGTGGTTAATTGCCCTCTATGTACTTTTCATTTCAGCTTGTGGCTTTGCTTTAAATCCAAACAGAACTCCTGTAGTTCAATAACATGAAAAGTATAGTAGCAGTACTTATGAGCTGAGTTAAAATGGCATTTTAAAGAACTAGTTTTAAACTTGCAAGCCTGGCTGCAAACGCTTGCCAGAATTTTATCAGCAGACTTCAAATTAGTATGAGTATGAATGTACCGTTTTATATTCCTTTTCTTTTAAACCACAACAGAGGATTAATGTGAGATGAAATGCAAATTGGTAAATAAGAAACTGAGTTAGGAAATCTAGTTAATTTTGTAGGTAATGTTACACTGGATCTTTAGCTTATTTAATAAAGACCAAGTCTTGGTTGTATTTTTTTTAAAAAGGTTTCATCCGGTAGTCTATTCAATTCAAGTCCTTCAATCTTCATCTGAAATTGCTTTACTGCATAGTGATGTTGAAATTGTTTGGAAAATGAAAAATATTTACTGTGGATGAGGATATAATAGTTACTCCGTAGTAAAATAGTGAGTTATAGAACCACTATCCAATTTTAAGTTTGGACATTTGACTACAAAAATTGCTCTAATACCCATCCTGCTACATTGTTACCCAAAGTCTGTTTTGCCTGAGCACAACTGCAACTCAAATCCTCATTTCATACTTTTGTTATCTCCAGACTTGACTATTCCAATTCTGTCCTGGCCAGCCTCCATCTTCCATCCTCTATAATCTCTTGCAGTACTATACAGAGGCCTGATGGCAAAAGACACAACAGTGTTCACTTTTTCATGCTTATAGTTTTAGATGGGGTTTTGCCTGAAGTGCTTTCTTTCAACCCAACATTTTCACTATTTTCTTTCTTTGACATTTGTCAAGATATTGGTTGAAAAAGAAACGTACATCCACCTGGGAAACAAACAGGAATACAGTGTATTTGTGGGATAGGACAAACACAAATATTGCTTGTACTCTAGTTAACCCATGGAACAAGGATAATGGCTGAAGTTGTGAAGAAGGCTGTAGTTCTTTCTGTGGTCTCGCTTCGCAACTGTATCTTGGAAGTGCAGCCATCCACAGATCTATAACTAACAGCCACTCCAACCATTTAACAAAATAAGCCATTTCTTTCCTTCAGGGATATAGCTAGTTGCTCTAGAAGTATACATGTGAGTAAAAAGAACAATGTGGACTGAGGCAGAGGAGAAGACAAACATTTTCCAGATGATATAGTACACTTGGCAGGAAAATTGCGCATGCAAAGAAAAGGCTATATTAACAAAATTGTACAGCAACCTGCCCTAAAGGGAACAAAGATCACCATTATGTAGAGCAGGTAGGCCACTTCACCTATCCAGGAACTAGAGTATGATGCAATGCTAATTGTGGATCAGTTGTTAGTTAGTTGGCAAAGCAGTTACTGTCTTTAACATACTGGATAACATCTAAAGAAACCTTAATTGATGAACATTTTGCTATAATGAATGTGTTTGATCCACACAATATGATTCTGAAACCTGGCAACTAAGATTAGAAAAGAAACTCGACTATCAAATATTTTTGAATTTTCATTCAGTTTGTTGTTGTTGCTGGCAGGGATGGTATCTATTAACAATTCCTATCTGTTGAGAAGTTGGTAGAAGACCTTCTTGAACCACCGTGGTCACAAGATAAAGGTGCTCCCACAATGCTAAAAAAGGAGTTCCAGAAAATTGGCCCAGTGGTGATGCAGGAACAGTGATATATATCGAAGTTGGGATGGTGGGGGACTTGAAGGAATTGGTATTCCCATGCACCTGCTGCCCTTGTCCTATTGGGAATTAGAGGTTGTGGGTTTGCAAGATACTGCCTAAATAGCCTTGACGAGTTTTTCCAGTCTTCAAGGTACCCGGGATAGCTGGACAGGCCAAGTAACATGCAAACAGAAGAAAGAAAAGAGAGCAGCCGGCCAATTTAAGAAACTGCTTCAGTTAGCTAGGTCATGTGCTCAGAATGCCAGACTTCAGAAAAGAATGCCAAGATTTTATATGACTGCCAAATGGAAGAGGGAAAGGCCAAGAATAATCTTGCAGTGGAGGACTCCTTAGATGTTGACATCACCTGGAAAAGAAACAGCACCTCACCAAAATACAAGAGAGAAAGGCTCTTGTGCTGGCATGGTGTACTTGGATACAAATGAATCTTAAGAAACAGACTTTTCAAAACTTAAAATTAATTTAAGGAGTTCTGACGGAGTTTCTTCAATGTCTGCCTGTGGAGGGAGCAGTTAGGACTATTTAAATGGTACCATTGAAGATTAAAAAAGATTCTTATGTAAAAGTGTAGGCACAATCTGTATTTCTAGTTTTCAAATTGCAGTGGATTTCTGTAGGAAAGATATTTTATGAGGCTGAACTTATGCTTCTGTATTGCATATCCACCTGAATAATGCTTCAGTTTGCCCTCCAGAGACATGGAATTGGTGGAAGTTTTGGTGGAGGATCATCCCTCCAATCTCTTTGTGACAGAAGGAAATGAGCACTAGTGCCTCACCACTATTATATGAATTTCAGATGATAGTTATAAAAGGACAATACCTCTCTCCTTTCATTCTCCAGAATGTGAGGTATTTCTGCATGAGAAATTCAGGATGCTAATTTGATTTTACAGCTGCTGTACTGATATTATTGAGTAGATTTTTTTTCTGACCAAGGGCAACTTGTAAGATTTAAAAAGTAACATATAAAGAGGTGCAGAATTGCTGTTGTCAATATATCTCTTAAGTGCATCATGTGAGTTTGATTTTTGCACCCAGATACTTATTTTGGAATGCTTTATCTGTGCTTTGTGGAATTGTGCATAAGCTTGTCTTTTTTCTTGTTGGCATTGAATGCATAATTGTGCATTTTCCCTGTCCCGCTTTCCTATGAGTTAATAAAGGGTATGAGAGAGGGATGCAATAAATATTATGTTGGATTGTACATGACATTAGCTAGGACAACCTTGAGCAGGAAGAAGACTGGTTGATGGTCAAGTCTACAATCTAGGGAGGGGAGAAAATAAATTGGCCAGTGTACTTGCTTCTGAACGCTAACTCCTGTTGGAGTATTTTGTGGTTTTTGAGTGGAGCTTCAGTCAAATATGATTAACCTGAAAAAAAAATTCTCCACAGATGTTGCCTAACCTTTTGAGTATTTTCACAATTTTTTTATTCTGATTTCCAGCATCTGCATATTTTGCTTTTGCAGTGAGATGTAGCTTTGATATATTTCTATTAGATTTCTTTCTCTTCCCACTGTGGTTGTATAATCTGTTGAATGTGGCAAAAACTTCTTTGCCAGTTTTCTGCTTGTTCCCTGCCTGTCTACTACTGATGTTTTCTGCCAGTATTGACATGCTAACAATCTTTATATAGGCAAATATGTTATAATTAGATTAAAAAAAATCTGTATAACAGGTCAGCTTTTACCATAAAGGGGCATTTAATGGTATCTGCTGCTTGTCAAACTTACACATACATCCTTGAGCTCAAAAGCATTTTGCCTATGAAGCTACTGGAATCGTGAGTCGATCATGGCACAGCATGAGATATAGGTCATCCAGGACCCAGTTAAACAGGGCAAATCATGTCTCCTTGAACCAGTAAGTTTTAAGGATTGAGAAATGTCCATCGGAAGGACTGAGAAGGACAGTGAGCTAAAAAAGCTGAATTCAATATCAAATCTGTACAGAAAAAGAAATTGAGAGCAGGTAAGAAAGATTGGAATGAGGTTCCACAATTACAGTGGTTAAAGTTCAGTGCTGGACAGACAGATTGACAGTAATTAACAAATATTATTTAATTAAGGGCTATTTGCACGACTGATTACTAGCCCTAAATATTTGCAGCAACTTTAGTTCATATCTACCACATAAACAGTTATCGGTAACTAGATGATATTCAATGGGTTTCAATGATGAGACAAACAGCTTTGTGAGAAGACAAACTGTATTTTGTATATGAACTGCAAAATGCTGCAGCTCAGACAATGTTTGGATGTTTAACTCCACATCTGTTCCTCCATTTGCTGTGCCATTTATGTATAAGTTATGATGAGCATCATTAGTTTCCTTATTTGGGCAGCAAAACTTGTCCCAATGTATTTCCTATTAATTATACTTTTAGCAGTACTGAGTATAATGACTATTTGTCCTGGTATCTAGAGCTGCTAAGGTTAGTGGAGAGATTGCTGAAATGTTTTAAAAGTCAGAACTCCCATTTAACTGGTTGCAAAACAATTGATCATTCAAATATGAATGCTTTTCACAGTTTATTTTAGGTTATTCATGGACAGCACTAACGCCACCTCTGGCAGGTCTTTGAAGCCCTTCGACAGCCTAGCAGAATTACTCAATACACTTAGTCCTGCAGTCATCTGGGGTCAGAGGTGTATTTCTGTTCTGTCACACATCCATAACTCTGCAGCCAACTGGAAAGCTAGACCTCATATGTTTCACACTGACATAATGAAGGACCATTTGGCAGAGTGCCCCTTGTTGCTAGTAGCAGTGCAGCTGCATCCTAGCATAAATCATTATCTTCAGGAGGGTAATCAGAGTAATATGGAAGAGGATAAGTGAGGAATGTGTTCAAACTTGTACTAGGGAGACAGCATCACCTGCAGTCTTTCAGCTTTTCAAGTTTTTTTTGTCCGGATTTTCTTGGAATTTTCTAGACTCAGGGTTCTTCTTACTTTCGACAGTCCTCAGACGCCTTTGCAGTACCTCTTTTGTGACAGCAACAAATGTACTGAAGCCTCTAGCTTTATTTCAGCGATCTGAGTACTGAAACTAGTATGGGTCACACCATCATAGAATTTTGTATCATAGGATACAAAACATGGTATGATATTGGGATTCACAGACAGGATTTTCAGATTCATTTCAAAACTTTATCTGGAGTAGATTTGTACAGATTGACAAATAATGAAACATGATAGATCAACAATACATAATTGTGAGTTAATTCCGTTCAAGTTTCTGGAATGAAAAGTGTATTTAAATGCAGATCATTATTGTACATTTGTAACAGCTTATACTTGAAACAGTTATATCTGAAGTAAAATCCAGCAGAACTCTAAAGAATTAATTTGGTTTTATTTTCTTAAATGAGGTTCTTAATGGAAATATTTGCAGATTGTAAACTTCACATCTATCTGCTCTGAAGCAGTTTTATTTTCTCATTTGAAATATTTGGGTAGTTATTTCTGTTTGTTGATGTTATGAAGTGTAAAATAAATTTAAGGAAAATGTTTCCAGAACAGCAATGTTGCTATGATCCTCAAGATTAAAATCATCACTTGTACACCTTTTAGTTAAGAAGAATCTGCCAACTGTCTAGGGGAACTATTTCAGTAATTTAGAAAAATCTCCCTAATGTTCAACTTTTGTCTTCTGCCATTCAGTAAGAATAGAAGTACACTTTACTGCAGGAAACTTGTTATGTCCAGAATTTTTCACCTGAAAATATAGGACATAAAGTGTGAACACATGGAGTTACTTATTTAAAAATTTTACACCATGCATATATAGGTGGAATAAATGGATCTGAATTTTATTTTTGGACATGATTTGAAATAGATTTTCTTTATTCAACATCACCATTACTTGTGCGCATGCAGTTATTGCAAAACTTCAATTTTTTTGAAAACCTATTCTGATTTTTCTGCTATACAGTGCTCAGCCAAAACTCAATTCACTGTAACAGGACCAGAGAATCCCAACTGTGGACAAGGTTGGAGAATTCTGGCTGTTATTGACATATCCTTGTAAATTGTGCTTAATGTGCTGAGACCAGATTTGCCTTTAGCTCTAGAATTACTGTCCTCTGTTTAAAAAAAACAAATTCTAAAAGTTAAGACTTTTGGGAGGAATAAGATCTTCAAGTTGACAAAACCATTTAGTTAAGATTTTGAAGGTACTAAACAATTAATTGTTAACACAGAAATAAATACATTTGCTGAAAAGAGAGATGTGCTGCTGAAGATTTTTCTGGCACTCATCAGGAAAATGCAAGAGGGCCAACTTTCAAATGATCACGACACTGCTTGGCAAGTCAAGTCAATCAGCATTCTTTTTTCCTGTAGTTCAAATATTTGTGATCAGTTGAAATTTGGCTTTCTTGTGTTTGTCCTGATGAGTGCAAAACGTAAAGCTTCAGTAACACATCTCTCTTTTCAGCAATATTCCAAGTTCTGTATTATAAAGCAACTTTTTATTGTTATTGTAGAATGTGTACTTTGTTAATTTTTAAAAATTAACAATCAAAAACATTACTTTGGACATTGCCATTTCCTCCATAAATGAAGTTTCTGAAGTTATATTTGGAAAGCATTTTGAGTGACTTGGTTCATGAACCTACAGGGAAAGTTTTATATAGAGTTTTCTCATAGAGTCATAGAGGTTTACAGCGAGGAAACAGGCCCTTTGGCCCAACTTGTCCATGCCACCCTTTTTTTTAAACTCCTAAGCTAATCCTAATTGCCTGCATTTGGCCCATATCCCTCTATACCCGTTGTACTCATGTAACTGTCTAAATGCTTTTTAAAAGACAAAATTGTACCTGCCTCTACTACTATCTCTGACAGCTTGTTCCAGACATTCAACACCCTCTGTGTGAAAAAATTGCCTCTCTGGACACTTTTGTATCTCTTCCCTCCCACTTTAAACCTATGCCCCCTAGTTTTAGGTTCCCCTACCTTTGGGAAAAGATGTTGGCTTTCTAACTGATCTATGCCTCTCATTATTTTATAGACATTTATAAGATCACCCCTCAGCCTTCTATGCTCCAGACAGAAAAAGGTCCCAGTCTATCCCAACCTTCCTTATAACTCAAATCATCACGTCCCAGTAGCATCCTAGTAAATCTTTTCTGCACTCTTTCTAGTTTAATAATATATTTTCTGCAATAGGGTGAGCAGAATTGTACACAGTATTCCAAGTGTGGCCTTACCAATGTTTCGTACAACTTCAAACAAGATCTCCCAACTCCTGTAGTCAGTGTTCTGACCAATGATACCAAATATGCTGAATGCCTTCTTCATCACTGTGTCCACTTGTAACTCCACTCTCGAGGAACTATGAACTTGTACCCCCAGGTCTCTTTGTTCTGTAACTCTCCCCAGCGCCCTACTATTAATTAAGTCCTGTCCCTGGTTCAATCTACCAAAATTCATCACCTCACATTTATCTAAATTAAACTCATCTGCCATTCATCAGCCCACTGACCCAATTGATCAAGATCCCATTGCAATCGGAGATAACTTTCTTCCCTGTCCATTATGCCACCAATCTTGGTGTCATCCGCAAACTTACGAATCATGCCTATTAAATTCTCATCCAAATCATTAATATAAATGACAAATAACAGTGGACCCAGTACCGATTCCTGAAACACACCACTGGTCACAGTCTTCCAGTTTGAAAAACAACCCTCTACAACCACCCTCTATCTTCTGTCGTCAAGCCAATTTTGTAGCCGTTTGGCTACCTCACCCTGGATCCCATGAGATTTAACCTTATGCAACAACCTACCATGTTGTATCTTGTCAAAGGCCTTGCTAAAGTCCATCAACTACCCCTCATCTACCTTCATGGTTATCCCTTCAAAAAACTCAATCAAACTTGTGAGATATGATTTTTCATTCAAAAAACCATGCTGACTGTCCCTAACCAATTCTTGTAGCTCTCAATGCCTAGAGATCCTGCCTCTCAAAATACCTTCCAACAACTTATCCACTACTGATGTGAGGCGCACCAGCCTGTAGTTCCCAGGTTTTTCCCTGCAGCTGTTCTTAAACAAAGGCACAACATTTGCCACCCTCCAATCTTCAAGCATCTCACCTGTGACTATCGATGATTCAAATATCTCTGCTAGGGGACCCGCAGTTTCCACCCGAGCCTCCCACAGTGTCCTGGGATACACTTCATCAGGTCCTGGGGATTTATCTACCTTGATGCGCTTTAAGACTTCCAGCATCTCTTTCTCTGTAATACATTCCTCAAGACATCAATACTTATTTCCCCAAGTTCCCTAACATCCATGCTTTTCTCAACAGTAAATACTGATGAGAAATATTCATTAAGGATCTCACCCATCTCTTGTGGATCCGCACATAGATGATCTTGTTGATCCTTAAGAGGCCCTACTCTCTCCCTTGTTACTCTTTTGCCCTTTATGTATTTGTAGGAGCTCTTCAGATTCTCCTTTGTCTTATCTGCCAAAACAATCTCGTGTCTCCTTTTTGTTCTCCTGATTTCTCTTGTAACACTACTCCTACATGCCCTGTACTCTTCAAAGGATCCCAACTGCGTCCTCCTTCTTCTTGACCAGAGCCTTGATATCCCGAGTCATCTAGGGTTCTTTAATTCTGCCAGCCTTGCCCTTCACAAAAGGAATATGCTTACCTTGAACACTGGTTAACACACTTTTGAAAGCCTCCCACTTACCAGACATCCCTTTGTCTTCCCACAGACTCCCCCAATTAACTTTTGAAAGTTCCTGCCTGATACCATCAAAATTGGCCATGCCCCAATTTAAAATTTTAATTTTTGGGTCAGACCTATCATTCTCCATAGCTATCTTAAAATTAATAGAATTATGGTCACTGGTCCCAAAGTGATCCCTCACTAACACTTCTATCACCTGCCCTTCCAAAAGGAGGTCAAGTTTTGCCCCCTCTCTAGTCGGGCCATCCACATACTGAAAGAGAAATTCCTCCTGAATACACTCACCAAATTTCTCTCCTTCCAACCCTCCAATACTATGTCTGTCCCAGTCAATGTTGAGAAAGATAAAATCCCCTACTATTACTATCCTATTTTTCTTGGAGCTATCTGTAATATCCTAATATATTTGCTCTTCAATTTCCTGCTGACTATTTGAGGACCTATATTATAATCCTATCAAAGTGATTTCCCCCTTCTTATTTCTCAGTTCTATCCATATAGACTCAGTGGCCGAACCCTTGGATATAACTGCTCTAAGTACCGCCGTGATGTTATTTCTAATCAAAAGTGCAACTCCACCTCCTCTCTTACTTCCATGTACCATGTACCATGGAACATTGGTACCATCTGTACCATGGAACATTGAGCTGCCAGTCCTGTCTCTCCCTTAGCCATGTTTCAGTAATTGCTACAATATCCCAGTCCCACGTACCCATCCATGCCCTGAGTTCATCTGCCTTGCCCGTCAGGCCTCTTACATTGAAATAGTCGACTTCCTTTGCTGTCTTGTTTTTGCCTGCCATAATACAATGTTTTTGTAAATCTTTACATAAAGGATCCCATTGTAAATGTTAACATTTTGTAATACTGACACAAGTTACAAAAAGCAACATCTGGGGGTAGAAAATGCTTGCAATTTGCAAAGTTTTAAAAAAACTTTGACCTCCCATGTTGCACAAAGGAGTCTACACCAAAAGTGACTTCAAGTGAAACAGAATTAGGTGGGGGATAATTGTCGCAGGATATGAAGATATAATTCAGTCCTCTTTTTAAAGTCACACATCATCTCTGTTCTTATGTAATTCTTTAAAATTATTCATAATTATGTAGCAGAATTAGTAGAAATTTGTGAAATAGAATTGATAGCAAGTTGAGGGTCTATCTGTGGTACAGGCTTGAGTAGCTACAACTGATATTATGTAGAAGGCAAAACATGGAAACAAGCAAGTCATCCTAAATGTGTCAACATTTTTGCCCCACATAAGCAAAAGTCCTGATTTAATTTACCCATCTTGTTCCCATTTTCCACCATCTCCTCTCCTTCATTCACCTGCCCAACCTAACTTTAAATGTAGTCACATTTTCTGCCTTGGCCATTAACTCTAAAGGTGAATTCCACAGCTTCATAGCTCAATTATAGGAAAAGAAGTTTACTTGGGCATGTTCCATATACTGTGCCCATTAATTCTTTCTCATTATAAACTTCTATGTAAAATAGACAAAAGAAAGTGGGAATAGATAAGATTTTTAAAATATTGGAGAAACAGGTAACAAACCTCTTCCCAATGTTTCCAAGGAAAAACTTATCATTTTGCTTTTCTAACTGTTTCAGAAATTGCCAACAGACGAATGTTTCTTCCACGAAAGGTTGGAGCCAAATAACTACAATACATATCGTTCAAAGAAATATGAAAGTTGGTATGTTGCTCTCAAAAGAACTGGACAGTACAAACCCGGACCAAAAACTGGACCAGGACAGAAAGCAATTCTGTTTTTGCCGATGTCTGCAAAGTGCTCATAGTCGTCTGCTTCCAGCCTCCCCCGTTTTATTTAAAAATGGTTGCATAAACACAAAATTACCAATAACTGTTTTATTTCTGTGAAAGGCACCAGTATACACAGTATCTTGTCGCCATGCTGTCAAGTTGTTTTGGCGGTTTTACAAACTGCAGTAAATCAGCTGTGCAATATCACGCTATACAAAATGTGATTTCAGTAAAAAGTTATCACATCTTTGTTTCTTCATATCAAAGTTAAGCTCCAATTTAAAAGTGTCCTGTATATAATCCAATGTACTGGTTTGTGATAAATCATTAGTTAATTTTAGCTCATCCGTGTAATGCAATTATTTTGACTTAGAGGTAAAGTTGATGCTGTGATACAGTGTTTACTTAACAAGTGATTCAAAGGGTTACTTACACTAAAGCCGCTGTCAAATTTTACATTTGATTCCTTGAAACCATTTGATCTGGAAGTAGGTATATGGATAGAATCAGCAATGTAGATGTTTCAAGTTCCCTACTGTCAGATTAAAATATTTCAATTTTTAAAAATCTAAACTTCAATAATTCATTGGTTCTTTGCTTCATGTGGTACGTGCAAGTTCTAAATATTTCACCTGCAGGGTGTATTGATAATTATCCAAAAGATGTGGGGGAAATGTTCTTGTGTTCAGTTTAGGGATGCTGTTTTACTTTCCTTTTGAGTTACTAGCGAATTTTTCATTTTGTCTTTCACTTTGTGGACAGCAAAAAATACTGAGGCTTTTCTGAATTGTTGGTTGGAATGAATGGAAGAGACCAAACAAAAGTTACAAGCAGTGTAGATGTCATAAATGAATATTTGTACATTATATTGGACCTCAATCCTTTATGGCTAAGGACTTGATCAATAAGTATAGATGTAACCATTAAAATCACTAAAAGTAGTGTGGCGCACAACTAATGAACCTTACAGGATTATGTGCTTTCTGTTACGAGACTTTAACACACAACATAGTAACTTTGCTTTAATAAACATTTGTTACAGTGAGGGGACAGTTTATATAACTGGCAAATGTTCTAGACTGTGTTTCTGATTGACAAGTTCAAAAGTCAACCACCACATAAAATGCAGCATTGATTGGAAAACAAACACAGCAGCACTGTCACAAATACAGTCTCTAATGAAGGCCTGTTAATACTTTTTTAAGCCTATCTCTTTTTTTCTCCCCAGACCCCTTCCCTTCCAATCTACACATTATAATGACATGGATCTGAAGTGAATCTACTGAGGTGTTATTTTTGACTTTTCTTCCTATCTCTTTTATTGTTATCATAAATTGGACATTATGCATGAACCAGACTGTTTGCAACCTTGCTATTTGTCCCATTTGCCTCTAAGCTGAGCTACCAACCACATATCCTCTCTGTCACCATGACTGTCTTTTCCACCTCCTCAAATTACCTATTGCCTTCCCTGCATTAGCTCATCTGCTGAAACTCTCATCTGTGCTTATACTTCCAAACGCAACTATTCCAACACTCTTCTGGATAACTTTCCATCTTATACCAATTAAAATCTATGAATTTAAATTATCTTCCTTGCCTCACCCCCCCCCCCCCCCCCCCACCCCCCCTTTCCCTCAACGTTGTAGTACGCTTAAGCCCAAAACACGCTCAAGAGCTCTTCACTCCTCCCATTCTGGTCTTGTATGCATTCAAAAGGGAGATAGATATATTTTTAATAAAAAAAGGGGAAGAGTAATACGAGCACAAGTGGAGAGATGGATTTGAGACCAGGGAAAGATCAGCTAATTAAATGGTGGATCCGGCTCAAAGGGCTGAATTTGTCTATTTCTGCTCCTAATTCCTATGTTTCCTATTTCCCTTGTCCCATATCTTCAGCTGCTCAGATCCTCAACCACGGAGTCCCTTCCCTAAACCGCTCTGCTTCCCTCCTATCCCTTTTCCTCTTAAGATAGTCCTGAAACCTAGCTGTCTGTTATTTCTTGTCAAATTGATATGTTTATGCGCAAATGCCTTGGGAAATTTTACTCTGTTAAAAACATTATATAAAAAAAAGTTGTTTGATACAGCAAAACATAATCCGAAAATACAATCATGCTTGTTAAGTACTTTTTCCATTTTGTAAAGTTATGAATTGAGAAGGTAAAAATATGCAGCAGGCTCCTCTGCAGATGCACAATTTGAAGAAAGGGGAGATAAAGCAACCATTTATAGTGGTCATGAGGATTTTATATGTATCTTTAATTCAACATCAAAATTTTGGACTATAAACCTAAGGGAATCTGTTGTCATTTTTTGGAATTGAAGTGATGTATTGAGAAGCCTGGCTTTTATGCATTTGAATAAACATGTTGCAAAAATGTATTTCTCAACACTGAACAAAGGTAGCATTTTACCCATTAACATCAACAATTATGTAATTTGTAAAAGTTGTTTGACAACTAGAAACAATTGTATTATCTTTATAACAGCTATTTTTCATTTATAACCTATTTGATTCCATTTGTTTTCAGCTTCTCGTATTTCTCTGGTAATTCTTTGTGATAGAGTTTGTAGAAAAGGCCTGTATAAACTGCGGGAAATTCTCTCATATTTATATCAATTTTGTCAAAGCCTTCCCTGTATCCATAGAACAACAGCTTGGCTATCCTGTTGGTTATAAATGTTGTGTGTTCGCTCCTGGCCAGCTCTTCCAGATTCATCCACTCACACCGCAGGCATTCTTCTTGGCAAAAATTGATGTCAAATGAGACAGCTTTCAGACGACAAACAATGTACATGTCTGACTTCCCAAAGGCTCCTGGATGGTTATGTTGCTGCCTGATGCTCAGAAGTGATATAAATTTGGATTTTATTCCCGTCTCTTCAAATACTTCCCGAGCAGCAGTTTCTCCTAGAATCAACATCCAGATTTAATTTTGAACACTTCTGGGAATAAGAGTCTGAAGTGGCAAAGGCAAAAACCAACTTTTTGATATTTCATGCATGAATTGCAGAAGTGCATTTGAGGCCTACAAATTTAGCATGAATATGATGCAAGTTATTTTATGGCACTTCATGTGTGCACTGTCCAATAATAGTTTTGTTGATTTGCTTCCTGGAGACTCATTCAATTTCAATGAATTCCTATCAAGGACCAATAAAGTGCATGTGACTGCATTTTCAGGATATGTGATTTCGTTTAACACTACAGCTTTGAGGCATGTGTCAACTTCTTGCAATGGGTTGTGTTTTTTGCCCTTTGAGAAACTATTAGTTCTGTTTTGGTTATCAATTTCAACCACCACTGAACATCTTTGAAAAGAATGTAACCCAGACTATCATGGTCCTGTAAAATAATTACCTAATTGTAACTTTATAAGACTGTACAAACACACTTGTACAATTCTGAGTATTGCAAACAAATCATTTGCATATCACTCATCTTGAATGGACAAAGTACTAGTCTAAAGAAACAGATTATTTCTACGGTATTATGCAATGAATTGTTTCTGTACACCATGTTTGCTTTGGTTATACCTTCATTAACCCACTGTTCATTTTTCTCTTTTAAATTGTTGCAGATAGAAATGGTTTAACTTTTGTGTAAATCACCCATAGTTGATTTAATATATATTTATATATTTTGTTTGCTTATTAGGAACATTACCCAAGCAGTGCCTATAGCCGCTTACTGAATCATAGCGTTTCATCTGCAGAGAGTAGCAGGGAATGAAGTTTATCTGTTTTCTAACTAAATTAGTAGACTAAATGCATATTGGTGGCAGATTACACAAAAGTGTAAAGCGCTGGTGATAGCTGAGATATATGGCCAATGGGCATTCTGTCACTTATTCTACAAAGTGTTACTCCCTGACGTACAGTATGCCATATTAACATTTTAAAACAATACTGTAATTTAAAAGAAAACTAATTCTGTCTAAGCGCATGTTTTGGGAAATGAAAGTTTACCTTAAGTCAAGCAGAAAAGGTTAAGCAGCTGTTTAATATGAGTTAGTGACAATAAAGGGCGAGGCAAATTTATTTAGGAACATAACTGATTAGTACATTAATTGCACATAATTAAGGCACTAAAAATATGTTTTAACTTGAGGTCAATCATAATCAGTTGCTGTGAAGACATACAAAGGCAAGTAAACAAGTAAATATGATCTCAATAGGACAGAGTGGTATTTTTGTCAATTACATTTTATTCTATTTGATCATCCCTTCGTATTTCTTCTTAAAAACATTTGAAAAAAATTTCAGCAGATTAGCAATAATTCCTGCTATTCTGTTCAATTTTTATAATATACCTTAAAGTGCACTGCACTTATGTTTCCTGCCGTCGTAATAGTTACTTCACAGGAAACAGATTTGGTGAACCCAATTCTTCAGAAGCAAAACTATTTTTGCAAAGAATTATAAACAAATCAAGAACTTTATTGTCTCAGCACAATAAAGTCCTAGCTGAACTCAAAACAACTGAGTAGATCCCCACTAGCAACAGCATACTGGCCTCTGCTGAACAGTAACATTAAAAATCCCTTGCCAATGTGAATATTTATTTTAATATAACAGACGTAAATCTGTAAAAAAAAGGTTTAGCTTGATGATAATATAGCATACACACTGAGCTTTTATGCCCGAATTGTTTGAAAGCATTTTAAGGCATGAAAAACAGCACAGCTGGAATAATTAGGCTATATGTGAACAAATTTCAGAATTATCCAAGCATTCTTCATGCAACAATATACTGATAGACAGCACCATTATATCTTTCAGTTGGAATTGAGAGTAATGTATTTTGTACAATTTTTTGGTTCTGAAATTTCTGAACAGCTTTAATTTCAATCAATTCAATATAAACTTATGATATTATGCTTAAGCCACAAGTATTTTCAAACTGACAGTAATCTTGTGCAAGGGGGAAAATGCTACAGAAAATCCATTATATTATGGCCAAGAGCAAACAGATAGGAATGGAAAGATAATAAATGTAAACATATTTCTTATTTTTATGTCATCCTATAATGGAATGGTCGAGCTTTATTTCAAATGTATGTATGGATACCCATTAGTAATTCTTCCCGTACTGGTAAATTCAAATCATAAAACTATCTTATCAAAACTACTTCAAAATTGACTTAAAATTGACGCATTTAAACTAGTGATCAACATTTTTCCACTGGAGTAGTTTGCCAACAGTGGAGCTTGGACTTGTACCCTTTCGAGTGCCTCCAAGCATCAAATGATTTGTTTCAGCAAAATCTGCCTTTCTTCAATATTTAGCTCTTATCTAACCAGATTTATGAGATACGTGAAGTCTTAATCCGTTTTTTTTTAAGTAACATCCTAGCGTTACTTTTTTAGTAAATTAAGAATTAAGTTTTAAATTAATAAGAATTCAAGCACACTTTTTTAAACTGTGGAACTGCTAAATCTACAATCAAAGTTCAAATACCAAATTCAAAGTTATCTCCAAAGCAATTCAAAATGGAAACAAAAGTATATTTGAAAATATATGTTCATCTTACTCTTAAACATTTAAAGTACAGGAGGACAGTGGGATGGTATTATTATTTGTTGGCTTAACACATTCAAAGCTGCTTTATTTATACATACTTACCAATATCCTCACCAAGATCAGAGAGACCTCCTGGAAACTTCCAAGCATTTAGTGTCTTTAAAATAAATTAAAGTGCAAGTCACTGAAAGTAAATTTACAACAATGTGATACAATATTACTCTATTTTAAAGTGAAGTTTTAAAACAAAAGCAAAGCTTTTGTAATGCTTTCTGTTGATTTTAAATTAAAGCAGCTACAATTGGGCCTTTGTGGCATCCATTTTTTTTAAAGTATGTGAAATGATGAAAGTGATTCATTCTACTGATGCTCTAGGAACAAATGGAATCGATGTGTTGCGATTTAAAAAAAAATGAAAATGCTGCTAGTTCTTAAATGAATCGGGAGAATAGAGGAGTTGATGTTGAAAATTATCAAGCTGCTATGTTTAGAAATTTGTACAGGCTGCAGCAAGGTTACATTAATACTGATGCATTATTTTATAATTTTCAGTAGTGGCCTTTTTTTGAAGTGTGTTGATGTATTTGAATCCTTTTCGATGTACTCAAGAAATGGAAGTTTGTATTATGTAGTACCGTCCTGTACTGCACTGGTTTAAAAGTTTGTCCTGTATTATCTGGTTTGTTTAAATAGATCAAAATATTTTGTATTTCAATGTCTATCCAATGAAAACATTAAAACAAGATAACTGTTCAAGATAACTGTGGATTGTAAGCATTTGTATAAAGTCTCTCCATCAAAAATATTAAAATAACTAAATGTTTACACATTTTTGTTATCAATCCAATCTTATGACCACTGGTTTGAAATATGGAAGTAATGCAACGTGATTTTAAATAATCTGCAATGATGAGAAAAGTAATTTATCCTAATTAAATATTGTTCAAAATATAAGACAATGATGGTCTGGAGCACCTGCATTTAACCATGATCAACTTTTTTTTGCGTCAGCATCATTCTGGGTATTAGGAAATGTCCAGTTAAATGGATATAAACCAGATGGTGAAATATGAAACATGATGCAGATGTTTTCCTTGGAAGCAGGTTTATTTGCAGGATGCAGCATTAAAGATCTCTATCTTCTAACTGACTACCCACTGACCCAGTTGACTCTCCTTGTGTGTTTTCAGATTGTCATCAAACAAACATTGCTCATCAGCTTTGTATCTTTAACCACATAGTCAAACAACTATTAACAACCCCATTCATTTTTATAGGGGTAGTGATGTTTTTGGACATTTGTATTCTATTTGGGCTTACTCCTACAAGCAGGGTGTTAATGCTTCACTCACCCGATTATGCCTTAGCTTGTGCAATTGAGCACTGAGGGTCAAACTGACAGATCTTCATTAATGTTCTTAAACTTATTCAAATATATTACCTTGAGCACATCACCTGTAGACAATACTAAATGGGTTTATTACAAGTAAATGAACATCATGAAATACAAATATGTTTATAATAAACAGCAACACCACTATCTCCTCAATCAAAAACAACAAAGATTCATCCCTCTCTCACTTCTGAATGACATACTACGTCCCAGGGCGATCATCTGAAAATACATGTCGAGATTTTTGTGGAGTCTGTGGGGGGGCCTTTATAAAATGGTGGTTGGCGGGGGTGGGGGGAGCAGAGATGGCAAACAGGACCTGGAAGTTCTGTCCCCATTTCCAGCACATTCTGTTAACACATATTGTATTACCAGCAGTAGAGAGGAATGGTGAGATTGGGGGGCAGGACATGACTCAAGTGAGGGAAACCTGAATTCTGTTGGGAAAGTTTAAACAAACCCTACTTTTGCGGGAGCAAGGCCCTGGTTCCACACTGAAATTTACAAATTTTGTTTGTCCTAGATGTAAATACTGATTGCATGTGGAAAGTGGGATTGGCCTTCAGGAGCTGTCAGGAGAAAGCACCTCAAATGATATGACTTTCATTCTGGGGGAGGGGGTATGCGCCATAGTCAGGCTCACTACCATAGGGGCTGCTGAGTGCTAAAGAAGGCTGGTTAAAAGGCAGAATGAGGTAGTGATGCATGCCTGAGAGCCCAGACTTCCATCAGGTTGCTTGAACAAATGCACACAACGGCAAACATTGCTTTATTGTCAGCCTTTCTGAGACCTAAGTTATCAATGGCTGAATATTTATGTGAAGAACTGATGTTGATTATAGGATGTGGTGAGCCAGTAAGATTGTGCATGAAACAAAAAAAATCAGGTTCACGCTCGGTTTCTCACCGCACGCACAGTGAGAATTTTGCTTGTGGGCATGAAGCTGATTTAAATAATGACATGCTTAGCAAGAGACCAGACATGATGGCCTTGCTTTGGGCGGAGCAAAATCAGAGGCCACTGGATTCCCTGGATGATTGGGGGCATGGCCTGGCACGGCCCATCTGGCACCCCAGCACTGCTCACTATACTGGCACAATAACTGTGCTAGGACAGTGCCATGGGGGCCTGTGGGCTGCAACCATGATGTGGCGATGCTGGCATTGGACTGGAGTAAACACAGTAAGAAGTCTCACAACACCAGGTTAAAGCCCAACAAGTTTATTTGGTAGCAAATGCCACTAGCTTTCGGAGCGCTGCTCCTTTGTCAGGTGAGTGGGAGATCTGTTCACAAACAGGGCATATAAAGACACAAACTCAATTTACAGAATAATGGTTGGAATGCGAGACTTTACAGCTAATCAAGTCTTAAAGGTACAGACGTGAATGGAGAGAGCATTAAGCACAGGTTAAAGAGATGTATAGTGTCTCCAGACAGGACAGTTAGTAAGATTTTGCAAGTCCAGACAAGTCGTGGGGGGTTACAGATAGTGTGACATGAACCCAAGACCCCAGGTGAGACCATCCTTGTGTGCAGAACTTCGCTATCAGTCTCTACTCAGCAATTCTGTGTTGTTGTGTGTCATGAAGGCTGCCTTGGAGAACACTTAACCAAAGATCAGAGGCCATGTTCCTGACCGCTGAAATGTTCCCCAACAGGAAGAGAACACTCTTGCCTGGTGATTGTTGAGCAGTATTCGTTCATCTGTTGTCGTAGCATCTGCACAAATTCAAGCTTCCACCTTAAACACATTAAAGAAGCCATCCCCTATGGACAAGCCCTCTGTGTACGCAGGATCTGCTCAGATGAGGAGGATTGCATCAGACACTTCCAGATGCTCAAAGATGCCCTTATAAGAACAGGATATGGCGCTCAACCCATCAATCGAAAGTTCCAATGTGCCACAGCGAAAAATCGCACCGGCCTCCTCAGAAGACAAACACGGGACATGGTGGACAGAGTACCCTTCGTCGTCCAGTACTTCCCCAGAGTGGAGCAGCTACCATGCCTTGGGATATCCTTTCCTGCAGCGTATCAGGTAGACAACCTTGGCCGAGTTGCAAGAATATGTATCGTATACCTAGTGGATGGTATTCTCATGTGAGATGATGGCATCCGTATCGATGATCTGGCACGTCTTGCAGAGATTGTGGTGGCAGCGTTGTGTGGTGTCATCGTCATTGTTCTCCTGAAGGCAGGGCAGTTTGCTGCAGACAATGATCTGTTTGAGATTGTGCGGTTGTTGAAGGCAAGAAAGGGGGATATGGGGATGGCCTTGGTAAGATGTTCGTCTTCATGAATGACATGTTGAAGGCTCCGGAGGAGATATTGTAGCTTCTCCGCTCTGGGAAAGTACTGGACGACGAAGGGTACTCTGTCCACCATGTCCCACGTTTGTCTTCTGAGGAGGGTGGTGCGGTTTTTCGCTGTGGTGTGTCGGAACCATCGATCGATGAGTTGAGTGCCATATCCTGTTCTTATGAGGGCATCTTTCAGCATCTGGAGGTGTTCTTTGTGATCCTCCTCACCTGAGCAGATCCTGTGTGTAAGGAGGGTTTGTTTGTCGGGGATGGCTTCTTTAACGTGTTTAGGGTGGAAGCTTGAGTTTGTGTCTTTATATGGCCTGTTTGTGAACAGATCTCCCACTCACCTGACGAAGGAGCAACGCTCCAAAAGCTAGTGGCGTTTGCTACCAAATAAACCTGTTGGACTTTAACTTGGTGTTGTGAGACTTCTGGCTGCAACTATGACAGGGCAAAGATTAGGGATGGTAGATAGGGCATCAGATTGGCCTGTGGGGTCTGGGTTAAACTTTCTGAAATTATCTTCCCACATCCAGACTATGGTTTATGACTTCTGAGGGGCCATGAACCATGGGATATCCAGAAACTGGCCTGACTCCATAGAGAATGAGTGGGCTAGAAGATTCCTACCCTCACAATGGAGCTGGCTAGGTCAAGAATACAGGGAGCAGGCTTGCAACGCACACCCGTCTCCCCATGACAACAGAAATTGGGGACTGCTTGAATGCTTCCCACAACCTATCAGCAAAGTGCAGGACTGTAAGGTATTGATCACGCTATGAAGTTAAAGAGGTTAGTGAAGTCTTTGAGTACACGTTTGCTTTCATATACGATTAAGTACTTGAGAGATTTAAATGCATTGAATGGGTTTTCATGATTGGAAATGTTTTTGTACAGACTGAAGACTATAATAGACATTTTAAAATTTTTATTTTATCTCAACATTGCTTCTTTTGAAAGATAATTTCAGAAGTTTAACCTGGACCCTTCATGCCAACTTGATGTCCCCTCTATCATCCCTAATCTCTCCCTTGCCTCCCCCTATCACAGCCCCACCCCATATTGGGATACTGGATGAGTTGGCATGTAGGGTGTAAGGCAAAGGATGGTGGTGAGACTAGTACCCTTCTTCTACATGGCAAATTGTTTGAAAAAGCTCATGAACTTTCTATGTGTTAGTAGAGGAATGCTCTGTGGATTATCACTAAATCCCTACAGTGCAGAAGGAGGCCTTTCGTCCCATTGAGCATGCACCAACAATAATCCTATCCAGGCCTATCCCCATAACTCCACATATTTACCCTGCTAATCCCTTTGAAACTAAGGTGGAATTTAGCATGGCCAGTCCACCTTACCTGCATATCTTTGGAGTGTAGGAGAAAACCCATGCAGACATGGAAGAATATGCAAACTCCACACAGTCATCCAAGGCTGGAATTGAACTCACGTCACTAGCACTGCGAGGCAGCAGCGCTAACCACTGTGCCACCATGCAGTACAGTGAAAAAACTAAAATCACCATTTTAAATGCATGTGAGTTAGTACCTGAGGCGAACTGCCAAAAATTCAGAAATGCCTGAAAAAGGCCTACCAGATCGACATTGAATTTGAGAAAATAAATCATGTGGATTTTGATCACTGAATGAGATCTCTCATATGAGAACTTACAGGAAATTATTAGAAGATTTTAAAAACAGTATCCTGATTAATATCAGATTCCATATTAAGAAACAATGCTCATACGGATGAGGGATGTTGCTACAATGACAGATAACTGAGTGTACCAACAAATCCTATAATCAAGGAAAAGCCTTTCCAAGTAATCTCCAAAGGTTCAGAAAGGACAGAATTTAGAAGAATGATATGAGGAGGTAATATTGAAAGAAAATATAACAATTTGAATCACAGGGAGTCCTTTGGGTCAAGAAGAATGTTCAGAGTGTTGGCATAAATCCTGACAGACTATGTTTTAACTGCATTAAGAAGTTACACAACACTAGGTTAAAGTACAACAGATTTTGTTTGGAATCATGAGCTTTTCAAGCACTGCTGCTTCATCGGGTGAGACTCACCTGATGAAGGATCAGCGCTCTGAAAGCTCATTATTGCAAACAAACCTGTTGGACTTTAGCCTGGTGTTGTGAGGCTTTTTACTGTGCCCACCCCAGTCCAACGCTGGCATTTCATTTCACTGCAAAAAAGCAAGGCACATCAAAGTGGATAACAGCATGACCTTCCTACTACAGAGTGCAGTGAATACAAAGGTTCTAGTGAAGGATATTCAAGGTGGGTACATACTCACCCCTCAATATTAGGTCCACCTAGAGTGCAACTTCATTTTGGGATCTGCTAGAGTAGGGATTGTCCCAGGTTTTAAGTTTATTATTAAGTGTCATAATTAGACATGCATTAACACTGCAATGAAGTTACTGTGAAAATCCCTTAGTTGCCATACTCTGGTGCTTAGGATACAATAAGGGAGAATTTAACATGGCCAACGCACCTAACCAGCATATCTTTTGGACTGTTGGAGAAAACCAGAGTACCCAGAGGAAACCCACGCAATCATGGGGAGAACGTTCTGACGCTGCACAGTGACCCAAGCTGTGGTCTGTCTGTGGATGAAGTAGAAACAAAAACAGAAAATACTAGAAAATCTTAGCAAGTCTGACAGCATCAGTGGGGACTGAATAGAACCAACGTTTTGAGTCTAAATGATACTTCACCAGCTTAAGAATGGTAGCCTCCTCTTCTGGTATACCAAATGAGATCACAACAGTTGCAGGAAGAACGCCGTGGTATCTTCACTGACTATATGGCAACCCAATCTATGACTAAGCAATCTCCACTAGAGGGAGCTGAGCCAGCAACCTGGACAGATGATCCACAGGTCAGGCTATCTGAAACTTGCTTTGGAGATTTAAGTGAACAGAAGAAAGTATCTAGAACATCCTGCTTGACTGAGGCCCAATGAACAGACCCATATTTGAAAATAATAGCACAGGTTGCCTATTCTGAGATAAAAGAAGGAACCCCTGAGCATTACTACTTAATATGAGGCAATAAGAGGAAGTGGAGACCTCTTCAATGACCTGCAGAACGGGATTGGACAATTGTCCATCAAATTGTAGCTTCTCCTGGGCATGGTAAGGAAACCTGAAATACTACTCACAAAATCCCAACGGTTGCACATTTGGGTATCCAGAAGACCCGGGCCTGGATAAATCAGCACTTTTATTGGCCTCACCTCCACAAAGTTATGGTTGAACTTTGCAGAACTTACCATGCCTATCATAATCTGCAATTATGACAACCCCATTTGCCCCATATTTGCATTTGATGAACCCTTTAGCAGAGTTCTGGTAGATTGAGTGGACTCTTGTCAAAAACTAGGATGGGTTATCAATATCTCCTAACCATTAGGGATATTGGTCACCCTATTTCCAGAGGCCATATCTCTGAGGAAAATCTGGTGGTAGTCTGTTCTTGTCCTTTCAATGTGTTAATGCAGCAATGCCTGTGTTCACCAGTGCATTCCCTGGATATCTGCATTTGAGACATCCAGAGAAATGGATCATTACCTAGGCATAGGAAGACGCATCTGCATCTTTCTGTGCCTACACTTCTGACCATCTCAATATCTACTCTGACATTGAAGCGTACTGTTATCTTCCTCAAGACTTTATTGGAAACTGTTTCACCTGACGAAGGGGCAGCCAGCGCTCCAAAAGCCTTTGCTACCAAATAAACCTGTTGGACTTTAACCTGGTGTTGTGAGACTTCTTACTGTGTTTACCCCAGTCCAACACCTGCATCTCCACATCATGTCTGCATCTGGACCAGACTCCCGTATAGTGCTGTTTGCTGTTGGCTTTGCTGTTGTTGGAGAGCAAGAACTCTCCTTTGCATTCTCTTCTCCTGCTCCCAAAGTTACAGGAAACATAGGTGAATGAAACCATGGTTACTGCAATAATTGCACTGTGCAAAGAGGGCAAGCATACATGTGACAGCATACTTGTCCATTGTTCTCATCCATTTACCTATTAAGGAATCTCTTTAATGAGCCAGTTGTGCGCAACATGAAATCCAGCCACCTAAAATAGCCCTCCTCTGTGCTGTGCTTGAAAATAATTAAAATTATGATGTGTTTTACTCCAAACTCAATCCTGTACCTACTACCCTCCTGTTACTCTCAAGATTGCCCTCAACACCCATGACCCATCGAACATAGCCTTTCATTTCCCGTCTCTTAACCTTGAACCTCCCCCATTACTCAGGACCTATTACCATTCCCTTGTGCAAGCCAACATTTCTCTTTCCTGTGCCTACACTCCTGACCATCCCAATATCTGCTTGGACACTGAACCGTACTGTTATCTTCCTCAAGACTTTATTCCGAGGGTAGGACTTTATTGAAAACTGTTTCAGGTTAATGAATATTCATGACATGCAAATATATTACAAGTATGAACCTGCCACAAGTTGGCATTATGTTTGACATGCCACACATGCTGCTGACTTTATCTCTCTATCTGATCCTACCATCGGGCAATCAAAATTTCACATCCTGTCCAATTAAGTGCAACTAATGCCTGGCCCCATATCTTGACAGAGCGCTCACCAAGACCCTATCCATGTAACTCCATGTATTAACCCTGCTAATTCTCCCTAACCCATACATTTTTGGAAACTAAGGGACAATTTAGCATGGTCAATCCAACTAACCAGAGCACCCCAAGGAAACGCATGCAGACACAGGGAGAATGTGCAAACTCCAGAAAGCATTGACCCAAGGCTGGAATTGAACCCAGGTCCTTGGCACTTTTGACCACCTGTCTACTTCGAATCTCTCAAACATCATCTGACTCCACCCTTGCCTCTGGCCATCATCTGCTGAAACCCTCATCTATGCTTTAATTACCTTTAGACTTAACTATTCCACACACTTGGCCAGCCTCCCATTTTTAATGCTCCACTGCAGTACTTCAGGTCATCCAAGAGTTTGCTGCCTGTGTCCAAACATGCACAAAATCTTGTTCACTCATCATTTTTGTGCTTGTTGATCTATATAGTCTCCCAGTAACTCTTGGTTTGTGTTCAAACTTGTCTCCGAACTCACTGTCATTGTTCATTTACAGTTTCCTGCCAAATCTTTGTTTGCAACCCATCTTCTGAAATCACTAAGATTTGGAAGCATTAAAAATTTTGGGAGGAGAAAGATTCGCAAGACTATGGTAAATGGGCAAAACTTTATAAAAAGATATATTTTATAAAAGATATACTTTATAAAAATAAGATGCATCTGAACCCCTTGAGAAGGTCCCGTGTCTTTATCCTGGGGAGAGTTCCCTGTTCCAAAACAAACTTTTTATTTTTGAGAAAAGATCTCTCTGGTTGCTTGTGGGGCAGGCTCCTGCATGACATCATGGGTCACTTAAACTTTTTTCCCGAGTTTTGAAAATATGGCAGGAAACCTCAGCAAAACAGTTGATGGGTTTCTCTCCACTTTTTCTGCTGGAGACAAAGAGAAAAAAATCAATAAATTCCACCCAATGAATTCAAACTAAACTTTTTCAAATTGGTGGTTAGACTCCATCAACTGGAGTATTGCAAACAATTCTGGGTAGCACACTTTAGCATGAATACCAATTCCTGCTGACTAGAATGATACCAATCATGAGAAGTTCAGTTGTGTAGAGAGATTGGAGAAGTGGCATTATTTTCCTTAGAACAGAAAAGTTATGGGGAGACCTAATGAGAGTTTTTAAATGATGAGGTGTTTTGATTGGCTAAGTCGTGAGAAACTATTTCCTCTAACAAGTTGGTCAATCAGCCTTACCCTCACATCTTTAGACTGTGGGAGGAAGCCAGAGCACCTGAAGGAAATCTACATAGACACAGGGAGAATGTGCAAACTCCACACAGTGACCTGAGGCCAGAATTGAACCAAGGTTGCTTGCGTTATGAGACAGCAGTGCTAACCACTATGCCACCTACTCTAATCTCCTAATTTATGGTTCTGTTGCTAGTTAGCTACCTTAAATTCTTTATTTGCACTACTTTCTCTTTACTTTCTTGAGCAAAACCCTTCATGATTCTGAATATGTATTCAGCTGAAGTCTCACATACTTGGGAGCATTCTAGTAAATTCCTTCAGTAAATTTAAAACTTTGACATTCTTGTTAAAGTTTAGTGCCCAGAATTTAACATAACATTGCAGCTGGGGCCTGTCATAACTTCCTTGATTTGTATCCATGTCTCCATTTATGAAGGCATGATGTGGAGTTTCCAGCGCTGGATTGGGATAGGCACAGAAAGTAGTCTTACAACACCAGGTTAACGTCCAACAGGGTTATTTAGTAGCACGAGTTTTTGGAGCGCTGCTCCTTCATCAGGTGAGTGCAGGATTTGATTCACAAACTGGGCATATATAGACACAAACTCAGGATAATGGGTGGAATGCAAGTCTGAACAGGTAATCAAGTCTTTACAAATGTGGACAATGTGAGTGGAGAGAGGGTTAAGCACAGCTTAAAGAGGTGTGAAATGTCTCAAACTAGGACAGTTAGTGAGAATTTGCAAGCCCAGGCAAGTCATGAAGGTTACAGATCATGTAACATAAAGCCAAGATCCTGTTTGAGCTGTCCTCGTGTGCAGAACATGGCTATCAGTTACTGCTCGGTGATTCTGCGTTGTCGTGTGTCTTGAAGGCCGCCTTGGAGAATATTTACCCGAAGATCAGAGGTTGAATGCCCTTGACTGCTGAAGTGTTCTGCGACAGGAAGGGAACACTCCTGCCTGGTGATTGTTGAGCAGTGTCCATTTATCTGTTGTAGCGTCTGCATGGTCTCGCCAACATACTGTGCCTCGGGACATCCTTTCCTACAGCGTATCAGGTAGACAATGTTGGTCGAGTCACAAGAGCATGTACCTTGTACCTGGTGGATGGTGTTCTTACGTGAGATGATGGTATCCGTGTCAATGATCCGGTACATTTTGCAGAGATTGCTGTAGCAGGGTTGTGTGGTGTCGTGGTCACTGTTCTCCTGAAGGCTGGGTAGTTTGCTGCTTATCTTTTCAATCCAGTCTCTTTACCCCTTATTTCATTTTTCACTTATTTTGTCATCTTGATATTTTTGATAGTCTACAATACTTCCAAGTTTTGTGTTACCCATAAACTTTGAAATCCCTTGCACACCATGATTTAGAACATTAATGTGTCAGGGAAAGCAAGGGTCCCAATATTGATCTCTGGGGAACAACAGTACAAACCTCCTTCCAGCCCAACAAATATCCATTGACCATTATTCTCTGCTTCCAATTATTCAGCCAATTTTGTATCCACGTTGCTATAGTCCCTTTCATTCCATGAGCCACAATCTTTTTCACAAATCACTTGAATGCCTTCTGGAAGTTCATGTATATCATGCATTACCCTCATCAATTATTGAACATTCATCTGGCTGTTCTTAATCAAACCACATTTTTCCATGTGAATACCCTAATTCCGAATAATTGTTCCTGGTAGCTTGCCCATTACTGATGTTAAACTGACTGGTGTGTAATTGCTGGGACTATCCTTACAATCCTTTTGAGCAAGGGGTAACATTTCAATTCTCCAGTCCTCTGGTCTGGAGAAGACTGGAAGATAATGGCCAGCACCCCTGCAATTTCTATTCTTACTTACTTCAGTATCCTTGGATGCTTCTCATCAGGTCCTGATGCCTTGTCAATTTTCAGCACCGACAGTCCATTTAACACTTCCTTGGCCATGCTAAATTCTCCCTCCATGGACCCAAACAGGCACCGGAGTGTGATGACTAGGGGATTTCCACAGTAACTTCATTGCAGTGTTAATGTAAGCCTACTTGTGACATTAATAAATAAACTTATCAATTACCATCTGTCACGATATCCTGGGTATCACATATTTGCAACATGGTGAATTGTAATTTTTTGTAATTATCTTTTCATACTCTAACTACATTTTATAGCTCACCTTCCAGGTTTCTCAGACTTTTCAGCTTTCTATAACTCATTCCTTTGGGCTTTGATAGTAACACTACCTTAACCACAAGAAAGGTAGGAGATGGTTGGGGGTGGTGAAATTAAAACTGAAAAGTCTTCAAATAGCAACCTCAACCCATTGCCAAATTTATGACAGTGAATATTATGGCTTATGCATGAACTACCATGGAGAGGTCGGACACTTCATTAAAACATTTAAATTGGGCTCTCGCAGGGCAATTGAAAGCCTGGATTTAGAATTCATGGTTCCGAGTGGATTTTCTAAGGATTAAGAAACCAGCCACTGAAAGGAAAAAGCTGCTGTTTCCAGAAGCTTAAGTGCCTTTAAAACACTCCTTGTGGACAGCAGTAGCAGGACTATTTCCTATGCCAACTCAAGGAAATCATCAGACTCCCAATTATCAATTGTGGCTTCACTCTTCCCCTCCAGGTTGCTGTCATCTTCCACCTCCAACGCCTATCTGTGTAGCCAAATTCCCCTCCAATTCAATTTTCAAGTTTGCTGATGATATCACCACAGTGGATCGGATCTCAAACAATGACGAGTGAGTACAGGAAAGATTTAGAGAATCTGGTTAACTGGTGCGATAACAATAATCTCTCCCTCTCAATGTCAACAAAAGAGATAATCATTGATTTCAGGAAGCGTAGTGGAGGATATGTCCCTGTCTACATCAATGGGGATGAAGTAGAAATGGTCTAGATCACCAACAACCTGTTCTGGTCCCTCCATGCCAACACTGTGGTTAAGAAAACCCACCAACACCTTTACTTTCTTTGAAGACTAAGGAAATTTGGCATTCACTAACTTTTATATGCACTACAGAATGCATTCTTTCTGGTTGTATCACAGCTTGGTATGGTTCCTGCTCTGTCCAAGGCTGCAAGAAACTATAAAAGGTTGTGAACGAAACCCAGTCCATCACTCAAAGCAGCCTTCCACCCACTGACTCCATCTACACTTCCCACTGCTTTGGAATAGCAGCCAGCATAATTAAGGACCTCACGCACCCCGGACATACTCTCTTCCACCTTCTTCCATCGGGGAAAAAAAACAAAAGTCAACTTAAGAACAGCTTCTTCCCTGCTGCCACCAGACTTTTGAATGGACCTACCTTGCATTAAGTTGATTTTTCACTACATCCTAGCTATGACTGTAACACTACAGTCTACACTCTCTCCTTTCCTTTATGTACAGTATGCTTTGTCTGCATAGCATTCAAGAAACAATACTTTTTACTATATACTAATATGACAATAATAAGTCAAATCAAAATATCCTTTCTTCCCTCCTCCACAATACTGAACTCGCCCCAAATACAATGTCTGATCTCTCACTCCAGTCGCAATGTCCATTCTTTCCTTTTCACCAGTCATCCTTCCTTTCCCACCACAATGTCTGTCTGATCTCTTACGACTGCAATCACTTTCATTGAGATGGTTGATCAGCTCCTCCCTGTGAAATGTCCATTCTTACCTGATGTGGAGCTGCCAGTGTTGAACTGGGGTAAACACAGTAAGAAGTCTCACAACACCGGGTTAAAGTCCAAAAAGGTTATGTGGAAGCATAAGCCACTAGCTTTCGGAGCGTTCATCAGGTGAGTGGGATTTCAGTTCACAAACAGGGCATGTAAAGACATAAACTCAATTTACAAAATAATGGTTGGAATGCGAGTCTTTACAGGTAATCAAGTCTTAAAGGTACACAATGTGAATGGAGAGAGGGTTAAGCACAGGTTAAAGAGATGTGTAATGTCTCCAGCCAGGACAGTTAGTGAGATTTTGCAAGCCCAGGCAAGTCGTGACATGAACCCAAGATCCCGGTTGAGGCCGTCCTCGTATGCAGAAATTGGCTATCAATCTTCGCTCAGCGATTCTGCGTTGTCATGTGTCGTGAAGATTGCCTTGGAGAACAATTACCTGAAGATCAGAGGCCAAATGCCCATGACCGCTGAAGTGTTCCCCAACAGGAACAGAACAGTCTTGCCTGGTGATTGTCGAGCGGTGTTCATTCATCCGTTGTTGTAGCGTCTGCATGGTCTCCCCAATGTACCATGCCTCGGGACATCCTTTTTACAGTGTATCAGGTAGACAATGTTGGCCAAGTTGCAAGTGTATGTACCTTGTACCTGATGGATGGTGTTCTCATGTGAGATGATCTCATGTGTCGATGACCCGGCATGTCTTGCAGAGATTGCTGTGGCAGGGTTGTGTGGTGTCATGGTCACTGTTCTCTTGAAGGCTGGGTAGTTGCTGCGGACAGTGGTCTGTTTGCGGTTGTGCAGTTGTTTGAAGGCAAGAAGTGGGGGTGTGGGGATGGCCTTGGCGAGATGTTTGTCCTCATTAATGACATGTTGAAGGCTCTGGAGAAGATGTTGTAGCTTCTCCGCTCTGGGGAAGTACTGGACGATGAAGGGTACTCTGTCCGCCGTGTTCCGTGTTTGTCTTCTGAGGAGGTCGGTGCAGTTTTTCACTGTGGTGCGTCAGAACTGTCAATCAATGAGGCTAGCGCCGTATCCTGTTCTTATGAGGGCATCTTTCAGCATCTGGAGGTGCCTGTTGCAATCTTCCTCATCTAAGCAGATCCTGTGTTTACGGAGGGCTTGTCTGTAGGGGATGGCTTCTTTAACATGCTTAGGGTGGAAGCTGGAGAAATGAGCTTGCGGTACAGTGAAGATTGAAAATCCTTACAGTGCAGAAAGAGGCAATTCAACCCACTGACTCTGCGCCGACTCTCAAAGAGTATTCCATCCAAGCCCTTTCCTCCACACAATCCTCATAAGCTTATGCATTTACTATGGCTAATCCATCCAACCTGTGCTATCCTGCGGACTCACTCAACCAGCACTTTGTATAATGGGTTTCACTCAAAACACTTCTGCATATATCAGGCGAAAGGACTATGCTCGGAAACTAATAGTAAATAACCAATTCACAACTTTATTCCAAACAATAAAATACTTTTACAACTTTAACAATTCTCTCTTTTCTCTAGCTAATTGATCATTTAGAAATTCATATACTATCCTGGATCCTCGTGATTCCGTCAGTACATTGAACTCTCAAATCTGGCTATCTCTCTCTCTCTGGTCTGGAGGCAAGCTACTCTTGTTGCTGTCATGCCCTGACATGCTTTTGGGGATGCAGTGTTTTTTTTCAAGTGCTGCTAGCATAGGTTTTTTATACCTGTCTGGCTACCTTCTGAAATCTTCCGAGGGTTTGGCCTATCAGTGTTTAGGTCTGATTAGTTTCACATCATTGCTGATGGGTTTCAATGGGTGTTAATGAGTTTCAATGGTGGACCCTTTGTGTTTGAGTTCTACATACCTAGATGTCTAGTTTCAGCTTCTAATATGCATTGAATCTTTTGTTTCGCTGATGCATGTCTGTCCCATGTATGTAGTGGTGACTTCTTTCTCAGGAAATGTATCATTGTCCTTTTATACATGCTAATGTGTCCTGGTGTATCTTTGGTTTTCAAATTGTCAAAGCTTGAATTTTGCAAAGGGCCTGTCTGCAGGCAGACTGTTTTGGATTGAGGTAATCCCAGTATACCTTGCTTTTAGTCCAATTTGTATGTTAGTTTTTATGTCACCTTGCTGTGCACATATTTCTGGCCTGATGTTTGTCTACAATTGGTTTCCTTTCAATGATTCTATTTTACTCAAACAATCACAGGCTGCTACTCCTGCATATCTTTGGACCGTGAGAGGAAATCGGAGTACCCGTAGGTAACCCATGCAGACATGGGTAGAAAATGCAAACCCCACACAATCATTCAAGGCTGGAATTAAACTCAGGTCCCTGGTGCTGTGAGACAGCAATGATAACCACTGTGCCACCATGGATTTCAATGTCTGACCTCTCTCTCCTGCTATAGTGTCCAACTAGTGCCCCCCATCCCCCCCACCCCCAACTCGCAGTCAGATTTCTCTCTCCCACCACACTGTTCGATATCTCCCTCCCATCGTGCTGTCTGATCTCTTCCTCACACCATAATGCCTTGTCTCCCTGACCATTATTTCGGATCTCCCCCTCCTACCATGATGTCCAATCACACCCCCCCCTTCAATGTGAGGTTTACTTTCCCATCCACTTGCCACGATGTGCTCTCTTTCCTGAAACAATGGCCGATTTTATATCCTTCCAATTGCCAGAGGCCATCTCTAACAGTTTCTGGCTGTGGTCTCTTTTCATTGAGCTTTTCCTCCCAGCTGCAGTTCAGTCTATCCATATGGTCAGTTGCTGTGCAGGAAATGGATTTTAAAAAATGATGAGTATTCTGAACATTCCCTCCCCCCACCCTCCCCTTCGACTTCACTATTCTGTTCTGAGCCCCCACCTAATTCTATGCAATCTGTAAATGTGGCCGTATGCATGGTGTTTCTGTGTCTGGTTATGTTCGGCAGTGGCTCCACGTCCCCAGCATTGGTGGTTGCTTCGGACCATTTAGGCCTTACCCACTGCCTCTCCAAATCTCCATATCAGGGCCTCAAAATTAGGAATCAGCCTTGTGGCTTTCTTCTGCAGTGCCTCAAAGTTTTGAATATCTCCCTTGTCTCTCGATGACAAAATATTCAAGGAGCTGTCTGACCAACACAGTACACAATTTTAAAACAACAGTTCAGCATCCATGTGTCTTTTTTGATTGCAGTTCTATACTGACGTTGGCACAGTGGTTAGCACTGCTGCCTCACAGCGCCAGGTGCCCAGGTTTGATTCCCAGCTTGGGTCACTGTCTTTGCTGAGTCTGCATGTTCTCCCCATGTCTGTGTGGGTTTCCTTCAGGTGCTCTGGTTTCCTCCCACAGTCTAAAAGACATGATGGTTAGGTATATTGGCCATGCAAATGTGATGACTAGGGGATTTTCACAGTTACTTCATTGCAGTGTTAACGTTAGTTGCGACATTAATAAATAAACTTTAAACTTGGTCGACATTGTTAGTGTTAGATCTCTTTCAATTTCATCTGCCATTGTTCTGATCACTTATTTAAATTATTCTGTAACGTCAGAGCTGCCCGCCCCTCAATTTTAATACTGCCCCCACATATACTCCTCCAATCTAAATTATACAATATGCAGACCTGACCATCCACACTCTTTTTGAATTTGGGTTACTAACATAAATTAGAAATATTTGTCATCCCATAATTGACCCAGTCCCCAGTTATCACTTTCAAAAAAATACAGGGACGTTGGCTATATGGGATTCACTGTCCCAAAATATCTTTATACAACCTGAAAATTATCAAGCTGATCTGATTTAAAAGTTATTGAATGCAAATCCAAATACGTAATGATCGCTCACGGATGAGTGTAGAGCCCTGTGTATGCATGTGTCTTTCAGTACACAAGTAGTGGTGTTCCCTCATCTGCAACTCACCCAAAGCACGATGCTGAAAACTGCAACTGTGTGCTGTTGTTTTCTTTTGGAATTTAAAAAATACTTAGGAAAGCAGCCAACAACGTAACCGAATTAAAAATCAAACTGATCAACTGAAATCTATTTTTTTGAAGAAGATATAGGAAAGGAAATAGGTGTAAGTAGTTACTGTGATTTGGATTAACAGAGTAATTCTAATCCCAAAGTTTAGACCATTAAACTATGACATTGAGATAAACAGGAGACAAAGTTATTTATTGAGGTGTAAACAAATCTTTGGATTTAATGTTGTTTAAAAAACACTCATAACGGTTTTTGATACAGCAAAGCCCATTAATTGTGTTGTAATCATATATGTTTGAACCCAGCAGTATACACACACTTGTCTCTTCCTTTTCTCTGTCAGTGCGCACACTCTATGAACAGTACAGGCACTATTCACCTTTCACAATGCACACAGACTTCATGACGCAGAGCTGAAAATAAATTTGTTTCCATTGGATCAGCAGCAGTACTATGCACAACTTTGCATTCATTAGTTTTGGTAAAATGAAGTGTAACCCACGAGCAAGTCATAATTCAGACTGGATTTGATTTTTACTGTGGCTCTGTGTGCAACTTTTATTTTAAGCCCTCTGGCAGCAGTTTTGTTCCAGTACATTACTACAGTACTTGCAGTTGAGGGAGGGAAGGGAGAAAGATCTGGAAGTTTGGTTAAATAAGGAGAAGAAAAAGCACTGAACCAATATCCTAATTAGATAAACTCCTCAGTACAACTGTACCGAGTACTGTACGTTTCCCATAAACAAAGCCTATGCTTTGCATAGTTCTACCACAAAGTTGTGTAAAATAGTTCTGGAATCTGATTTTCTCATATTTGATTTTAATGACTTTTTGTAAGAATATGTCCAGGGGCCCCTCAGTATGAAATTATCTTATCCGTGTCAGCAACATTGGGCTGAACATTTAGAATGTTTTAAAAAGTACACACACTGACAATCTTGTACAGTTTTTCATAGAAGGCAGTTAGTAACTTCCAAAACCTATATCGGTGATTAGTAGATCTATATATAGTCAAAATGATACATTTCCTTAGAAATATATGTTAAAAATCTTGTTAGCTGAGTACTTGTTGCATCATAAAAACACAAAATCTATCTGCCTGCCAAAAGTACAATATGCTTGCCAAACTGCCCGAGACATACTGGGGCCCAACACAGTGAGGTTAGGAGCAGTTTTACGTGATACTGAAAAAAGACATTGTTAAAGTCGTACTACTTCTCGAATAGTAGATGCCTGTTCCTGTGGTGCTATTTTCCCCCCTCTCTTCATAGTAGGAACAGGAAGCAATATAATTCAGCTTGCCTGTGAATAACATCCTTTCACAATCTTCATTAACACGCGTTCATAAACAGAACGGGCCTTGAGGTGTATCAGACTTCTGTTTTTACTTCAGGATAGGAATCTGGAGGTTGTTAGATTGGAAAGTTACCAGTGACAAATTACTTTCTACATTTGCCTCTAGCCAAAAAAGAAAAGACTGCACTCAATTATATTAATGATCTTGTTGACAAACTCCCAAAAATTAGTTCCACATTTCTAATCAATAAATAAAATTGACTAAGATTGCACAAACCTCTTAATGTCATTCTAATAGCTGATGGTAGGGGATTGCAGAGAAAATTATACTTTCTTTGGATAGTTATGAGAGTTGAACAGACTGGTCACAGTTCTGGGTGAAATTGAAAGGGAAACAATCTGAAAACAGTTGTTCCAGCATAAAACAGATGGCTATATCCATCCCAGTTTCGACAATTCCATGTTCATGGTTTTGTTTATCTTTCTAATCATGACCAATACTTTGAAAGGTAACTGGAAATATAAAGCTGAGCTTCACACTTACAAACTGCAGTACCTTTTGCATTGTTATTGGTTGCTCTGATTATGTTTCTTTCACCCATGTATATATACTGTCATTTCATTACATCTTGCACAATGTTAGAAGCAGAATTTCTGCACTTCCCTGATCTCCTGATATAACTTCAGAAACAGCATTCAGGGAGGGTTCCCAGCAATCATCTGCAAAAGTTATGATGGCAGATCAGCAGAACACAAATGTGAAGTTCCAAATATCTAACTCTAACAGCTTCCCTTATTTGTCCCTCATATATGTGCTCAGTAATAACCTTGTTTGTATTTTTATTAAAAGCAAAGTGGTGCCAGGTTTCCTCATATGCAAAAATAGACAAGGGAACAGATGCCAAGAAATACAAGGAGCGATTAGGGGTCGGGGGGGTGACCAAAAGCCTGATGGAAAAGATGGGTTTTAAAAAGGTATTTTAAAAAATGGAATGAGAACTGAACGAAAAAGAGGGAGCCAGGGAGGAAGCTCCAGAGAGAGCAGCTGAGGCAACTGAAGGCTCTGTCAAGGACTGAATAAAGGGAACAATGCACAAAAATCCTAAAGAAGAAAACTTAAGGTGTATGGGGAATATAAGTTGCTTAAGAAAGAATGAAAAGTACCCGAATGAGCACTTGGAACATCAGAACATTCAAGGCTATGGGCCAAGTGCTAGTACATGGGTTTAGGTGGGAGTTCAGGTGTTTCTTGCGTGTTGGTGCAGACTCAATGGGCTGAAGGGCCTTATTTGCACTGTATGATTCTATGATTCTAAGTTCTTGAGATGGATTGGGAGAGATTTTGGAGGGATTTGAAGACGAAGCAGTCTGCTTGATCTGCACCCCATCTACCAAGTTAAACATTCATTCCCTCCACCAATCATAGCAACCTGTACCATCTACAAGACGCACTGCAGCAAATCAAGGCTCCTTTGACAGCACATTCCAAATCACCAACCTTCACCACCTATGACAAGAGCAACAGATGCACGGGAACATCACTACCTGCAAGTTCTCCTCCAAGCTATACACTATCTTGACTAGGAACGAAATCACTGCTTCTTCATTGTTGCTGAAGAATTCCAGAATTCCCTTCCGAATAGTACTGTGAGAGTACCTACAACAGATGAACTGTAGCAATAGAAGAAGACAGCTTACCATCACCTCCTCAAGGACAATTAGGGATAGGCAACAAATGCTGGCTTTGTCAGCAACACCCACATTTTATGAAAGAATTGTTACAAAAAACATCAATTTTAATATAATATTTTATGTGACAGAAAGCCAACAAAATTCACAAATGTACAACTCCAGTAAAGGGCATTAGTGTTTGTTATACAGATAACGAGAGTGTGCTGATTAATCTGAAGGTTCAGAAATTCCTCTGGTATGAGTCATGGTGAGTCCAGGTAAAACTTGTCCACTTAAAAAAAACGATAATTTTACACAGTAGCTCGGTTTATGTAAATATGTATTTACTTTCCTTCCTATTTCAACTGGGACATAAGCATGGTTGATTTTCTCTTCAACTCCACTTACTTGCCCATTCCCCATGTCCCTTGATGGTCTGAGAGATTAAAAATCTGTCCATCCAGTCTTAAATATATTCAATGATACAGCATCCACAACACTCTGGGGCGAAGAATAACTTTCTCCTCATTTCAATCCTAAATGATTAGCTCCTTATCTTGAGACTAAGCCCATCTACCAGATTTCTTAGCCAGAGGAAACAACTTCTCAGGCTAGATCTTTCGATTTTCTTATTGTCAAGAGACTGGATGTTCAACCCAAGATGCACGCCGGGAATCTGCACAAATCCTGATCTGCTGACCTCCATGAGAATTGCCTGGGGGGTTTGAACTGCAAGGGATGGGCATTTCGCCTGCTTTGCCTGTTGGAGGCTTCGAAAAGTTTCACTGCACTCACCTGAATAATTACCCAGGAAATGTTAGACAGAAAAACCCTAATCTAATTTCTGGATAATTACAGAACTAACTCCCCAATCATTCACATTTACCCCCTTCACCAATTCACCCCTTTATCCCTGATTAACTCCCCTGACTACCCCTTCAACTCCCCCAATTCAATATCAACCCGACTATCCGCACCCCCCCACCCCAAACAGCCTGACTAGCCTTCCAACCTGACCTGATCAGTCCTCACCTGACTATCTCTCCCAACCTTACCTGACTACCCCTGATTCACTTACCATCTACCATCTTACCTGCCTCTGTATCATCTACCATCTTACCCTCCTGCCAACACACCACACTACCCATTCATTACCTTACCCAAATAAAACCTCACCCACCTGTCACCCTATCCATCTATTAGTTCACCCACCTGTCACCTTACCTACACCAACTCCGGGGACCAGGTAGGCTGGTGAATGAGTCCCATGTCTCATTCACTCCAACTTTACTGGCTGCTGCTCTTGGAGCCCCCGGTCTAGTCTTGGCCGTCAGCTTTGCAGTTCTGTCTTCAACGCCTCTAAGCTGCCCCTCAATTTTGTTTGCTGGCTTCCTCTCCCCTTTCAGTAGCAGATTCCATTACAATGGAAGCCCCGCAATGGCTGTCCTTCCCCTTTGAGTCTGAGGCCTCACCTGGACAACACCACTTTTGAATGTCATGGGATTGGTCAAGGGAGAGAAAAAAAGCTTTGAGACGGATATCAAGAGGGTTCAGATACAGATTGGGAATTGCGATAGTCATGAGTGTTGGCACAGAGCGGACAGATAACATATGCATGGAACTGTTAATAATGTCCAGGGAAATGAGCGAGATTCAAAGATAATTGAGGGAAGAGAAAAGATTATGTTGGGTGGGTCAAGGGTGATGGGGGCAAGCATGAGGATAATGGGAGAAGGTAGAAAGTATAGGATTGGGTTTTGAATGTAAGACACACCATTGTGGCTTGCTGAAAATGCACGTTCAGTTGCAAGGATTGTAGAACTAAGTGAGAGGAGGGTTGTTTTGGGTGGCTGAATTTCGTGTTGTGCTAAATTGGCCAATTAGAGGGACTCCCTAATAATTAGTTAAATAGATGAGAACAATGGACGAGCATGCTCTCACATGTATGCCTGCCCTCTTCACACAGTGCAATTATTGCAATAACTATGGTCTCATTTGCAAGTTTCCTGCAACTTTGGAAGCAGAAGAGAATACAAAGGAGAGCTTTTGCTATCCAACATCGGAGGCTGCAAAGTCAACATCAGGCAGCACCATTGGGAGATGTTGGTCCAGACAGACATCTAGGAAGGCATCAGCCAAGACAGGCATGGGCGCATCAACTCATTCAGCGGACACGAACAAACTACCCCTAAAGGTCAGAAAGGAAATGCCAAAAACATCTAAGGATGCTCCAGGAGATGGTCACTGAGGTATGTTGGATTCAAAACATTCATCAAGATCTGCAACTGCATGGATTCAGTGGTAATCCCATGCCAATGTCCCTCATGATTAAAGCAATTTTTATGCCAGCAGTGGCTTCCAGAATACAGCAGACAACATATGACGCATTTCACAGTTGCCACACATAGATGGATAAAGCGAATACCGATGCCCTATGGTGATTTTATCCACTTCACAACCAATAAAACCAATCAGTTTCAAGGTCAGCTGTGTATGCTGTCATCACTGGATTATCACTGGCGGAGTTGGATGCTGTGACAGTTGGGGACTTTGGGAATTTTTCTATTCTATCGGTTGTACTATATCTTTATCTTCTTCCCTACATTAAGCTGATATTTCTCCACACCCTAGTTATGAGTGTAACACTACATTCTGCATCCTCTCCTTTCCTTCTCCCCTATGTACTCTACGAACAGTATGTTTTGTTTGTATAGCATGCAAAAAACAATACTTTTCATTGTATCCTAATGCATTGATAGTAATAATAAATCAAATCAAATCAAAATCTTCTGAATCATGGATCATAACAATGCCAACGGACAGATGGCATAAAGAGAGGTATTGTTAAAAAATAAACAAAGTATTCGGGACGAGAAACAGAGTAATGAAATTTTTCTTCATCATAGTGCACTTGCTTAAATCACTGCTCAGACAACAGCTACTGATTCAACATGTGAATCTCAGCCAGTGAAGCAAAACATTGATGCCTTGTACAAAATATGATCTTATGAAAAAGACAAAATATGACAAAAAGCATGTTGAAATGGGATTTTCTTGGACTGAAACTGTTAGATAACCCCAGTTGCAGTGTGCATTATATGATGAAGTCCTAAAGGTCGTTCTTCTACACTGGAAATTAAACATGAAGAATATAAGGGCAAACTGCCAGAATTTTTCAAGTTGACACAAGCACAGCTAATGGTGAACAAGACAGTTTTGCATTCTGCTGCTGCTGCTGATGGCAATGTTAAGGCCCTTGAACACTCAGTGAGGTAAGAGTTGCACAGTTGGGAGATCCCCATATCATAGCAGAGGAACTAATACTACATGTGCCTGCGGGCATGGTAAGCACATGCTTGGAAAGAAGGCCTCAAAATTAATTTGTTAATTCCATTATCTAAATTCCTTAGTGCTATTATAAAACAACAGGCTGAACTAATGACTGGCTAATAATGTCTTATTAGCAGTCAGTACTTTGATCTACAGCGGAACGAATCCACTGATGTGGCAGACGTAGCTTGCTTTGGGTACATGAGGTACATTTCCAAATGTGCAATAATGAAGTACATCTTGTTTTGCCAGACATTGTCAGAACAACAGCTGAGGAGATTCTTCTACAGCGATAGAGCAAAGTCAATGACTAGTTGGGATAGTGCAGCACAGATGCTTGCTAGAGCCACTGCTCCCAGTATGATGTGGACATATTGCAATATACACCGAGAAGCGCTTGCTGTCAAAAAGCATGCTTAACATCTTTAAGGAGGCTCTGGACACTGCTGGAAGATGATAAGCAATATAAAAGCTCAACCTTGAATCTTCTGCTTGATGGGCAGTACGGTGGCATGGTGGTTAGCATTGCTGTCTCACAGCACCAGGGTCCCAGGTTCAATTCCGGTTTTGGATCACTCTCTGTGTAGAGTTGGCACATTCTCCCTGTGTCTACGTGATTTTCCTCAGGGTGTTCCGGTTTCCTCCCACAGTCCAAAGACGTGTGAGTTAGGTTGATTGGCCATACTAAATTGCTCCTTAGTATCAGGGGGATTAGTAGGGTAATGTGTGCAGTTGTGGGAATAGGGTCTGAGTGGGATTGTAGTTGGTTCAGACTTGATGGGCTGAATGGTCTCGTAAGAACATAAGAAATAGGAGCAGGAGTAGGCCATCTAGCCCTTCGAGCCTGCCCCACCATTCAATAAGATCATGGCTGATCTGTCGTGGCTCAGTTCCACATTCCCGCCCTCTCCCCATAACCCCTAATCCCCTCTCTTATCAAAAACCCATCAACCCGCGTCTTAAAAATATTTAGCGAGGCAGCCTCCACCACTTCAACGGGCAGAGAATTCCAGAGATTCACCACCCTTTCAGTGAAGAAGTTCCTCCTCAACTCCGTTCTAAACTGCCCCCCCTTTATCTTGAGGCTGCGCCCCCTAGTCCTACTATCCTTTCTGAGCGGGAAGAGTCTCTCCACCTCTATCCTATCCATCCCATTCATCATCTTATACGTCTCAATGAGATCTCCCCTCATTCTTCTAAACTCTAACGAGTACAAGCCTAGTTTATTCAGCCTCTGCTCATAGCTCAACCCCCTCAACTCCGGCATCAGCCTAGTAAACCTCCTCTGCACTCCCTCCAAGGCCAAAATATCCTTGCGTAAGTACGGCGCCCAAAACTGCACACAGTACTCCAGCTGCGGCCTCACCAATGCCCTATACAGCTGCAGCAAGGCCTCCCTACTCTTATATTCAATCCCCCTCGCTATGAAGGCCAGCATCCCATTAGCCTTCCTGACCACCTGCTGCACCTGCAAGCTGGGTTTTTGCGACTCGTGCACAAGGACCCCGAGGTCCCTCTGCACCGTCGCCTGCTGCAGTTTTTCTCCACGTAAGTAATAATCCTTGCTACCATTATTCCTACCAAAGTGGACCTTCTTCCAAAGTCTCCTTCTGTACTGTAGGGATTCTATGCATTGAGATAGGAAGGAAGTATATTATTGCACTACATCGATGTTGATGGCTGTCACATGACCAGATTTTGGCAGGTTGGTACAAAAGGTTAAATCTCACGGGATAAAAGGAGAGCTGGCTAGATGGGTGGAGAACTGGCTTGGCCATAGGAGACAGAGGGTAGCAGTGGAAGGGTCTTTTTCTGGCTGGAGGTCTGTGACTAGTGGTGTTCCGCAGGGCTCTGTACTGGGACCTCTGCTGTTTGTGATATATATAAATGATTTGGAAGAAGGTGTAACTGGTGTGATCAGTCAGTTTGCGGACGATACAAAGATGGCTGGACTTGTGGATAGCGATGAACATTGTCAGAGAATACAGCAGGATATAGATAGGCTGGAAAATTGGGCAGAGAAATGGCAGATGGAATTTAATCCAGATAAATGCAAAGTGATGCATTTTGGTAGAACTAATGTAGGGGCGCTATACAATAAATGGCAGAACCATCAGGAGTGTAGACACACAGAGGGACCTGGCTGTGCACGTCGACAGATCCTTAAAGGTGGCAGCACAAGTGGAGAAGGTGGTGAAGAAGGCATATGACATGCTTGCCTTTATAGGACGGGGCACAGAGTATAAAAGTTGGCACATGATGTTGCAGCTATATAGAATGTTGGTTAGGCCACATTTGGAATATTGTGTCCAGTTTTGGTTGCCACACTACCAGAAGGACGTGGAAGCTTTGGAGAGAATACAGAAAAGGTGAAAAGGTTTACCAGGATGTTGCCTGGTATGGAGGGTCATAGCTATGAAGAGAGATTGGGTAAACTGGGGTTGTTCTCCCTGGAAAGACAGAGGATGAGGGGCGACCTAATAGAGGTGTATAAAATTATGAAGGGCATAGATAGGATGAACAGTGGGAAACTTTTTCCCAGGTTGGAGGTAACTAACACAAGAGGTCACAGGTTCAAGGTGAGGGGGACAAGGTTTAACACAGATGTCAGAGGGACATATTTTGCACGGAGGGTGGTGGGGGCCTGGAATGCACTGCCAAGCAAGGTGGTGAAGGCGGATACGCTTGGATTGTTTAAGACTTATCTGGATAGCCGCATGAACAGACTTGGAATGGAGGGATACAAACGAATAGTCCAGTTGGAAGCATGAGTGGCGCAGGCTTGGAGGGCCGAAGGGCCTGTTTCCTGTGCTGTATTGTTCTTTGCTCTTTTGTTCACATTTCTTTGAGTATTACTCTGAGCCCAAGTTATTCCTTGAAGTCTATCCATTCCCACGCTTCCAATTTTTTTAATGATTCATTCCAGCTCTCATGGTTGGGCTACCTGCCGGATATTGACTAAATAAGCTACAACTAGAACTTCAACGTTAAATGCAACCAACATCATCAATGTCTAGGATAAAATTTTGTCACTGATAAACATAATTTTTGGCTCGCTTTTGGAGGAAAACAACACTAAATCTTTTTCAAACATTCATTCCTATGAGTGAATAAACTAAAGTTACAGGAGGTGGCATCAAGCAACATCTCAAATACATGGTCCTTGTCTGTCAATGGGCAATAAAAATAGTTCTGCTAAGTTTTTCTGCAGTATGCATGCCACTTGTCAACAAAAGAGCAAGAGATTCTACTGGACATCTCAATTGATGTGGAGATGCCGGCATTGGACTGGGGTAAACACAGTAAGAAGTCTCACAACACTAAGTTAAAGTTCAACAGGTTTATTTGGGAGCAAACGCCACTAGCTTTTGGAATGCTGTGCCTTTGTCAGGTAAGTGGGAGTTCTGTTCACAAACAGGGTGTATAAAGACACAAATTCAATTTACAGAATAATGATTGAAATGAGGATCTTTACAGCTAATCAAGTCTTAAAAGTACAGACAATGTGAGTGGAGAAAGCATTACGCACAGGTTACAGATGTGTACTGTCTCTAGATAGGACAGTTAGTGAGATTTTGCAAGTCCATGGGGGTTATAGATAGTGTGACATGAACCCAAGATCCCAGTTGAGATGCTATGACAATGGATGAACGAACACCACTCGACAATCACCAGGCAAGACTGTTCTCTTCCTTTTGGGGAACACTTCAGTGGTCACGGGCATTCAGTCTCTGATCTTCAGTTAAGTGTTCTCCAAGGCGGCCTTCACGACACACGATGGCGCAGAGTGGCTGAGCAGAGACTGATTGCCAAGTTCCGCACACATGAGGATGGCCTCAACCGAGATCTTGGATTCATGTCACATGATCTGTAACCCCCACGACTTGCCTGGACTTGAAAATCTCACTAACTGTTTTGTCTGGAGACAATGCACGTCTCTTCAACCTGTGCTTAATGCTCTCTCCACTCACCTTGTCTGTACCTTTAAGCCTTGATTATCCGTCAAGACTCGCATTCCAATCATTATTCTGTAAATTGAGTTTGTGTCTTTATATGCCCTGTTTGTGAACAGAACGCCCACCTACCTGACAAAGGAGCAGCGCTCCAAAAGCTAGTGGCGTTTGCTACCAAATAAACCTGCTGGACTTTAACCTGGTGTTGTGAGACTTCTTACTGCAGGACAACTGATGATAGACTCAAGATTCTGTTCTAGCAATGGTTTTGGGTCTAAATCAACACATAGAATCATGGAACCCTACAGTGCAGAAAGAGGCCCTTCGGCCCATCGAGTCTGCACCGAACACAATCCCACCCAGGCCCTACCACCATATCCCTACATATTATACCCACTAATCTCTCTAATCTACGCATCCCTGGACACTAAAGGGAAATTTCTTAGCATGGCCAATCAACCTAACCTGCACATCTTTGGACTGTGGAGGAAATTGGAGTACCCGGAGGAAACCCATGCAGATACGAGGAAAAAGTGCAAACTCCACACAGACAGTGACCCGAACTGGGAATCGAACCCAGGACCCTGGAGCTGTGAAGCAGCAGCGCTAACATCTAATTTTTTTATGAGTGTAGGGGGAATTTGCTTAAGTGCTTAGTCCCTTTTCATTTTTTTGTGACCATGCATGCATAGTGACTTGAAGGGTCAACTTGTGTTCAGCTTGTGCGGGAACTTTTGGATTGCTGTGCAGCCATGCAGCTTAAAGGGAACATTGGTCCAAATACAAAAATATTTACAATTGTCAGACTGGGTTGTCAATGTTTTTGATACCAATTCCTGCAATTTACCTGTGTGACAATTGATTTTTAATCACTCACCGAAAACAGCTTAGGATTTTCACTAGTATTACAGGGGAATCTTATTAAAAAATGGCACAGTGTTTCCAGCAAGAAAACTGGAACGGTTCTCTGGTAGAATTTGGACAGAAACACACTGGTTTTCTCTCCAGATTCTACCACACTCTGCCAAAAAACATCAAGGAGGCATGTTTTACGACATCATCCAGGGGGGCTCAACTGCTGGCAAAACCCAACTGCACTGAGATTGGACACTATCTTTAAAGGGCACTCTGATTAGAACATGAACAAACCATACCTTCCCCCACCTCACAATGAGGTTGCAGGGCTCCTGTCCCCACCCTTGATCGGAGTCAGTACTTCTATCCCTGCCACCCCCTGCGCCCACCCCTCCCCCCCCAAAACTTTGGTCCTTCCCCAACACCCTGCGTGAATACTGGCATCTACCACATCCCCCTGATCATCACTCATTCCTCCCCCCCCACCCAATCACTGGATCAGACTGGGTTGTCAATGTTTTTGTTACCTTCCTTCCCAACTCCCCCACTCCCAATCAGAGATGGCACCCACCTACTTCAATGGCCATTGCTGGCACCCCCTGTACTTCTGTCTGCCCCCAGTCCACAACCAATTCTAAATGAATCCTCCCCCCCACAATAACTCCCCCATGAGGCTCCCACTGGGGTCTGCCCCTTGGCGCAGTTTGACTCTACCAGGTTAGCATGGGCATGGTGTCATCCTGTGCCAAGGGGCAGTGACTGGCCACTGCTTGGCCACATTCCTGTCACTGGGGAGATCCCCACAACAGATTCACGTTAGCTGAACCTATTGTAAACTGTGCTGATGTGATGTCACATTGGCATGATGTCAATATACAGCCCAGGTTGGGGGGGCGGTGTCAATATATGGCAGAGGGAGGCAGGCCAATCAAATTCAAAGATATGAAAATGTATTTAAATCAGGTTCATGTCCATGATGGGCGTGAACCTGATTACATTGCCAGCGAAGCGTGACAAAAATCAGACATCATGATCTTGCTGGTGAGATTCACAACTTCCGGCCTCTGGATATTGAGCCCCTGCCACTGATTACATGGACAGTGAACGCAGGCTCAAGATCTCACCTTATGTGCGTATACTCAAATAAATAACAAAAACTATCAAAGTAATGGTGAGAATTACTATTGAACCATTGTTCAAGTTTTATGTGCTGCGACCTCCTGAGAAAGGCAGGCTCTCATCCAGTGAGCTGTAATACTCTGCTATGATGAACTGATGAAAGTGAAAGGAGCGGGGAGCAGAAGCCTGGCTCCAGAATTCTTCTCCCTCAGGGCAACTCCTGTCTTCTCTGTCCAGAGACCTGTGGCTCTGGGATTGGCCTGCTGAGTCATCTAAGGACAGACAAATTCTGAAGTCTGGCAAAGGTTGCCCCAAGATTGAGGAATCGATGAAGTAATATGTGTGAATTATGGTTTGTACATTTTGTACATTGCTTGGGCATTAACTGGTTTAAAAATTTAAATCCATAGGCTGGTAGGAATAAATAAGCAGCTGGGGAATCTATAAGGGAATATGACAAGCTACAGTTTGGGAGTCTTTGCTATTAGGAGTTCAAGCAAAGCTTCCTTATCCAGTGAGCTGTTAGAGTGTGAAAGGAATTTGCTACCACAAGGAGTGGTTTAGGTGAATGGTACTTACTGAGAGGTTGCTTAAGTTGTGAAATCTGCCCAGCAACAGAGATCACAAACAGGGACACGAGGAAGCCATTTTTGTTACATTTATATCTATCTTTCCCTTAAGATAGATACATGCATAAAGGATACTAGGGTTAGGTGAAGTAGATTGGGAGGAGGCTCATGTGGAGAATAAACACTGACATAGCCCAACTGGGCAGAATGGCCAAATTCTGTGACAAAATATATGAAATATGAATATGAAAAGAAAGGGGAGAAAAGGCAATTTGGCCCATCAATCTCCACCCTATACATTAAGTAGTGTTGCCTCATGCATCAACTTCCCAGCTTTTTGTGATACTTATTCCCCGGATGGGAAAAAAGCTTGCATTATAATTTATATGTTGCCTACGGTATTACAAAACATGAATACATCTGCTGTTTCCATAAACATGAGAAACAGATTCTTGGGGACACAGGGTTTTGCCTGTGCCTCGGATCTCTCTCCAGTCACTCATCTAATCTAACTTTCTAATGATCTCCTTTTCATGTATCACCTGGGACAACAGGAATGCAATTTGTGGAATGCACCATAGATTTGATATGTTGCAACTTTTCTCCTACTTCAAATTCCCTTGTACATGGCTCCACTGGGAGGGTGGGAGTAGAGAATTCACCCTCTGTTTAAATACTGCTCTGTCATACCTAATCTCTTTAGTTAAAAATAAATGACAAAGTTTGACTAATGAGGGAATGTATCTCTATGATGTATTGAATTGTTGCAACCTGTGGTGGATTCAGTGTGCTAGGTAAGACAAAAGGTTGTTTGGAAACAGGCTTGTGGCTGTGGAACCGGTTCAAGCTGCAGCCTAAAGAATAATGGAAAGGTACTTACTGAGAGGTTGCTTAAGTTGTGAAATCTGCCCAGCAACAGAGACCACAAACTGAGGGACACGAGGAAACCATTTTTGTTACATTTGTTACATTTGTGTATAGCTCGACTGAATGCCATGTGCCTTTGAAATAGAAGTTCGTAACCAAAAGCTTTGTGCCTCATCACTGACTCTCCAAAGAATCAGGATTTGAAACTAAAATCTAACTGTTTGAAGCCAGAATCCAACACTAATGAGGTTGAGATGATACATAAATGCATTAACTGATATCTTTTTATATCTTATACCTCAGACAAAAATAAACCATGGTCAGGTTTTTCGCAAAAGATTCTGTGCATGACCTTTGGTTAGTACTTGAACATACAGCTGGTAATTTGTATCCTGTCAAGTCCAGAGAATATTGGCTGCCCAACATGAGGTAAAAAGTCTGACAACACCAGGTTTCAGTCCAGCCGGTTTATTTGATAGTAAATTCACTAGCTTTCGGGTTAGCCCCTTCGTCAGGTGAATGGAGAGTTCTGGCCTCAGATAGAGCATATAAAGCAAAGACAGTTTACAGATTACTGATTAGAATGCGAATCTTTACACCTAACCTGCTGTTCAAGTCTTAAAGTGGCTAACAATATGTGTGGAAGGAGCACTCATCACAGGTTAAAGAGATGTGTGTTGTCTCCAGACAGACTGTCTCCAGATCTTTAAGACTTGAACAGCAGGTTAGGTGTAAAGATTCGCATTCTAATCAGTAATCTGTAAACTGTCTGTGCTTTATATGCTCTACCTGAGGCCAGAACTCTCCATTCACCTGACGAAGGGGCTAACCCGAAAGCTAGTGAATTTACTATCAATCAGTTGGACTGAAACCTGGTGTTGTCAGACTTTTTACTGTGTTTACCCCAGTCCAACGCCGGCATATCCACATCACAACATGAGGTATTCAGATTGTGGACTGAAACATAACAAATACATATGTATAAAGTCATGATAAATTGGTTTCTCTCATTTTACTGCACAGGTTTGTATCTCAGACTACCAGATAATGTAGGTTAAGTACATATGTGCAAAGGTAAAATACAACTTTGCCTCTTCTCCATTTAAGTAACTGTATCACAGTGCATGGACATCAATTAACTGATGTCAGCGTATGAATAGGTGACTTATTAGATGTTCTGCCAACAGCAATCAAACAAATCTTGTCAGTAACAGGCTTTTTCTTGGAACATGGTCACACCTACATGATAGAAATGTCAATAGATCATTTACATTCAACTTACCTTATTTTTATCTTGTACAACTAAAACTTTACCAGTGGCTTCATTGAGCACTGCACCTGCAAGATGGATAAGAAACAAACATTGGTTAGGTGCTCTGTATGCAGTACAGATTTGTAGATCACTGGAAATTAGCAAAAAACAGAATCCCTGAAAACCACGAAATAACAAAATGCAAAAGCTGAGTGTCCATTTTGTAAATTAATATCCTTTAGAGAACTGTTGCATTTCTGAATTTTTCTTACTCATGATGTTTGTGTTTATCCTAAGAATATTGTCTCTGTTTAATTCATCTGTCACCCCTTACAGAAATTTGAAAAGAATCTGCTGCAGAAGTTGTACCGACTTTAAAAGCTGAAAAACAAAACCCTTTAATAGTCAAAGGGAAATCTGTTATTGGTGAAAAAGAGGTATGCTGTTGAAGCTTTTCATCTTGCACTCATCAGGAAAATGAAAGAATGCCAAATTTCAAAGCAAGCAACAATTTATATAACATGAAAAATGCTGCTGATTGGTTGCCAAGTTGATTCTCATTTGCCAAAGTGTTGACATGGAGAATATGCCAAGGAAATTTCTGTCCTCCATTTCTGTTTAATTCAAAAAGGTTTAATGCCTGGACATGTTATTTTTGTTTACAGAGGACAGGTCCCTGCCTATAAATAGATGTAGCTTCTAGCAAGCATAAATGAACCACATTTTGAGCCTGACTAATAATCTTAGCTTGGTTGTTCGTACAATACTCAGTACACATTGGATTTTTCAGCAAGTGTAGTCTAATTGCGGAATCATGTCATAACATTAGAACATACAACAGTACAGCACAGTACAGGCCATTCGGCCTTCGATGTTGTGCCGAGCTTTGTCCGAAACCAAGATCAAGCTATCCCACTACCTATCATTCTAGTGTGCTCCATGTACCTATCCAATAACTGCTTGAAAGTTCCTAAAGTGTCTGACTCCACTATCACAGGAGGCAGTCCAATCCACACCCCAGCCACTCTCTGAGTAAAGAATCTACCTCAGACATCCCTCCTATACCTCCCACCATAAACCTTATAGTTATGCCCCCTAGTAACAGCTACTTCCACCCGATATGATAATCGAATAATCCAGAGACCCAGGATAACACTATGGGAACATGGGATCAAATCCCATCATGACAGATGCTGATGTTTGAATTCAATAAAAATCTGAAATTAAAAATTATGATGTGAAGAATTCTGGAACTAGGGGACATAGATTCAAGATAAATGGCTGAAGATATAGAGGGAACATGAAAAACATTTTCATGCAGAGGATGGTGATTGTCTGAAACTCGCTGCCCGAGTTTTAAACATCTTCTGAGTTTTGCGACTATGGGCTGGTTGAAAACAGTCAGTACTCTGCTGATTGCAAATAGCCAAAGGGACATACTGTTTGATATAATTTGCCAGTCATGGGAGTATACAGTCTACGTACCTGGCATAGCACAGATACTGAAATTCTTAGATCAGATTGGTCACTTATGTGGAAGGCAGAACATCTTTTTGGTTTGATGGCAGCTTCCTTTTAGTAGAATATACCACACATGTTGTTACTCCTTTAATTGTAAACTATTAGACAGCGGGAACCTAGTCATATCCTGACGTTACATCTAGACAAATGTTCCAGAAAGAACTACATTGTGATCATGAGTGGAAACAGTGCTTGATTTATTTTCTCCTTAATGTGGATGCTGATGTCACCTCTATAATCCCATGACCTTTCTATTTAAGGTTTGATAAGTCTCTTTGGAACCTACTTTCAATTCCACAGTAGGCTATAAACTTATAAGTTCAGCCATCAGATAAACTGAAATTTCTTTTTAATTAACCACAACTTGTTACTTACAATGGTTATAACTAAATGGTCCCTTTGACCTAAATTTGATCTTTGTTCTGAGGAATAGGTTGAAAGCCAGCTGACACTAGCTATTTTCTAACTGATGTAATAGCAATGTTTTCAATCAAGGCCCACTGAATGCTTGACAACTTTCATACCCAAATGTTCATCATAGTTTCCTGTTTAAGGTATACCATAGATTTTAATCTCTTGATTTCCCCTGAATAAAGCAGTTACAAAATTTCAATTATATGAATCAATGAAATGAACATAAATATGGCTACAGATTATACCATTTAATAACAACATTGACATAAAAGTGGTTTGATAGCATAACCACATTTTAAAAATGGAACATGCATTTCATAGGCAGCTCTTGTATGTTAAGCTGTTTCTATATCAAGCTTTTTATATAAACATAGAATGATACATTTTGGTCCATTCTAATTTTGCTGTTTCCCTATTTGGCTCCTGTGTCTATCCCAGCTCTATACCAGAGCAACTCCCCTAGCCCTACTTCTCTACCTTCCCTCCCCCACAACACTGCAAATTATTTCTCTTTGAAAGTCTCAGATAAATCTACCTCACCATACTGCAGCATTGCATGTCAGAACCTAACCATTTGCTGCATAAGAATGTTTATCCTCATAATGTCTTTGGTTCTATTGCTATTCATTTTAAATCAGTCTCCTCTGGTTCTTGATTCTACTGGCAGTGGGGTCAGTTTTTCCCCATCTACTCTCTCCAGCCCCCCTCACACCTTTGAACGCCTCTATCAAATCTCACCTCAACTTCTCTTCTCTAAGACTCAGCATCTTTGATGCTTAAGTCACTCATCCCTGGATCCAGTCTCACAAATCTTTTTTGCAACCTTTCAGTTGCCTTCATATCTTTCTTAAAGCATGATGCTCACAATACTCAAGTTGAGGCTAAACTGGTGTTTTATAAAGGTTCATCCCTGATTGTGTACCCCATACCCATTTGTAAACTGTGCTATGCCTTATGAAATTTTCCACCTGCCCTCCCAATGATTTTTGCATACAGCCCAAGGTTCCTTTGCTCCTGCCTGCCCATTAGTATTGCACTCTTTAGTTTATATCATCTTTCTTCATTTTTCCTACGAAATTGTATCAACTTACATTTTTCTGCATTAAATGTAATCTGTCATGTGTCCATCCATTCTACTACTTGTCCATGTCCACCAAAGGTCTATCATGATCCACTTCACAGTTCACAATAGTTCCAAGGTTTGCACAATTCATACATTTTGAAATTATGCCCTGCACACGCAATTCTAAGGATAGAATTTAATGCTTACTGTCATTCTAGACAGTGAATCTCAACAAATTATTTAACTGCAGAGGTTTCATAACAACAATAACTTTCATTAATATTGGACATTTAAGATTGCAAAACATCCCAAAGTGCTTCAAAAATGGGAGTTATAAGGGCAACTGACTAAAAGTTAGGGGATGCTTTAGAGGTAGTCCTCTTAAGCATGTCTTCACATCCCACACTGCTTTTTACTTCTGCGGAATAGTGGAGAAGTGATGGAAGAAATCCTGAGCTGGTTATCAGACCGTGGAACCATGATGAATGCTCCTTCCATGGCCAACAAATTCTGCCAACAAGTTCTGGTGCTGGACTCAAACCGAGTTTCAGGTCCAGCAGTCAGGACACTTACACTGCACCACAAGCCCTCCTTAGGGACAGTCTTAAAGGAGGGAAGAGAAAATGTAGAGTCAGAGAGAGTTAGGATGGAATTCCAGAGCTTGCGGCCTAGATGTCTGAATATGTCATCAGCAGTGGTGTACTGAATGAAGTGGGGAAGACCAGTGGCCGGAGTTAGATGAATTTCAAGTTCTTAGGCGCAGGATTGGTTGGTCCCCCAACTACCCTCCCTGCACCCTAACTGACCCCCAGACCCTAGTACTCCCCTCTGATTAACCCAAGAGTATCCTCCCAATACCCTCTTGACCATCGTCCCCAATTCCCGACCATGCAACCCATCCTAACTCCCAAACCCATCGTACCTCCTAAACCTATCCTATCCTTTAGTCCACCCCCCCCCCGCACCAACCCTCCAACATCTTAGTCATTACCTTACACACATACCTTCTTCCTGGCTTCTCAAAGTGATTGGGCCCTTTAAACTAGTGCCAAAAAAGGGATCATGGATTTCATTCCCCCCCACCCCGATGCTGCTGTCCTGCACTGGAAACAATCTGTTGTTGCCCTGCTGTACATTTCTTACCAGGCTCGGAACAGAAGGCAGAGCAAAAAATGTACAACTCCCTACTAAGGTAAGTAAAAATGACAGGAGTGGCAATTTGACTGTGGTTGCTACTCCATGGATGTTCTGGCCCATTGAGCTAAATCTTTCAAGGCAGTGGCAATGACTGAAAATGTCACCCACTCCTGTTTACTTACCCAGCACCGGAGCTCCTTATCTCTCGTCCTGATGTCCAATCCAGGCCACCTAGAAATGTGGAGTATACCTGTTCCAGGAGTCCTTCCTCAGTGAAGGATCGTCAGCCAACTTTTGTGGCAGCAGCTGCCATACTCCAGTAAATTTAAGTGTCCAAAAGTCAACAACAGATATGGAGAAAAGGCAAGTGTGTAAGGAAATTTGGTAAGGGGTAGGGGGCGAATGAAGGGAGAGGGTGGCAAATGGTTGAGGGTTACAATGGTAGGTAAGTGGATGAGGGGCTAAGTGGCAGGTGGTTGAGTGAGGATTTAGGCTGTCAGGTGGATGGGGGGGGCTTGGGTGGCATGTGGTGGGTGATGAGAAAGAGTGGTTCAGGGTGTTGTTGCGAAGCTGGGGAGTAGTTGTTTATGGCCACAGTGGTACAGAGCATGGGATTAGTCAGGGGGCAGACGTCGGGGGGGTAGTTACCACATTGAAGTAGACCCCTCATTGGTCTGGCCTGGCCAGGAAATATTTAATTTTTCTTATGCCTCCGAGACTGCCTCTATCTGAAGTGTCTTCCTGATCATCTACTTGCTTCAGTCGCACTCACCTGTCCAGCAGAACTGCCCAGGCTTTAGGACTGCCAGCAGTAGTGAGATACTACCCACTGTCCGTTTTAGGATGGTAAGTACAGAGGGTACTAATCAGGAGGCTGCCTCCAGGAAAATAGCTGCCTCGGCCTGCTTCTGGCATATCCAGGTTCAGGATCTCCATTGGGGTCCCAAAGCCAAACAGAAAGCCCTGCAAACTCAAAGCAAAATCCATATGTAAAGGGACAATCTAAGAAACCATGGAACACACCTTATTTCAATTAATGTTACTTAAACTGCTGCGAGCTGCAGTATAGAGTGAGCCAAGTTTAACAGAATTGGCATGTTTGGTAATCATGAGAAAAAAGTGATATATTGACCTGAAATACTAAGACCAACATTCTGTATTTCCACAATTCCGCACTGACTATTATAAATACTTTCTAACAGCTTTCTTCCCATAATAACAAACTGTAGTGATATCCAACATGACCTTTTGACAGTAAGGAATGAGTCATTCTGTTACCTAATATGCTTTTTCTACTAAATTTGGGGTGAGACAAGTTGCCATCTTTTTGTCCACTTTAGGCTGGAATTCTTGGCTTCCATCAGGCAACACAACTCATTGCCAGCCATAGCCAGCTCACTGCAAGTAACTTCAGCTCACAGGTGTGTGTTTAGTGCATATGTTAACAAAGCTGACATTGTTGGCCAACCAAAAAAATTGCATTCATTCAGAAATATTTTTCTGTAAATGTTTTCTTTTATTATTGATTTCAAAGATTACACAATGTCTCCTGGAGGCCAATCACATCATTACAGGGCTGAAGATATTGTACAAACCTTCAGGATCATTGACTCATTGAACTTGATAACATAGGAAAGAGTCTGAGTGAAAAATTTGATCGTGTAGTGCTGTGGCGCTGCACAAACTTGCCTCAATTCTTCAGGAGCAGGCATCACCACAGGTCCCTATCTTCACGGTGTCCATCTTTGATATGGGTTCATATAACTGTGCCCTCTGTCGACAGCCAAACATGCAGAAACTACAATTTCCTGAAATCATGTTACATAACTGGCTAAAGTGATACCGGAAGACTAAAATTAGACAATAGAGGTCCTGGCAATACCTGTGTACATTTTTCTTAAGAAAAGAAATGTGAAACAATAAAATGAGTCCTGTGGTAGCATTATGTAAAAGGTCAGGCAGATGAAGTAAATTTAGGGAATTTTTTTCACTGAAAGGTGTCAGAAAGCACTCGAGTGTGTGTTTGGGAATACTTGGTGCTTTTGCCAGAGAGTGTTGCTGCATACTCATATGAATAGCGGAGGAGGAGGTGAACTGTCCACTCAAAGGCTGTTCCAGATATGAAGGCAGTAATGACAGTGACTGATCTGCAGCAACACAGGGAGATGTTGTCTGGCAGGTCAGCCAATAAACCCATCAAATCTTGATTTGCACGCCCATTCACTGCTCTCCTGTTTGCCATCCCACTGAAATCCTCATCTGAGTCCTCAGCAACAGACCTCATTTGTGACCTCAACTCCTTGAGAGCTAGCAAAAGAATCATTCCTTAACACTGACATAGCTGCAGCCCACTTGTGTTCAGATGACAAACATATGCAGATGCCAACTCTACAACAGCATCCAAGGTACGTGCGGCGCCAATTTCTGGAGCGCCAGATCAAGTGATGGTGTTTCTTCATTAATTGAGCAGTCTTCCTCCTTAAGCAGATCACAGGTATCTGAAAGTTTAAATGAGGGGAAAGATGGTGTGAGGGATGAATAGAAAGCAGATAAATGAAAGCAAGAGGAACATCGAGAGAACATCTGCAGCTTTCTCAGCATTTCAGGTCGCAAAGTGAGGGTGATCAGGAAGTTTAGAAGGGACATAATGCAGATATATACCATTATCCTCAATGTTCTCAGCGATGATATCACTGTCAGCTCCATAATGCAAGGAATCATCTCTTCCTAAGGGCTCAGGAGATCCTGACGTCACGATTTCTGCTTTGTTCCTTTAGGTCTCCTTTTCCCATGGGAGAAAGGCAAGAATGTCAATGATTGTGATGATTGTGTTTTGTTGGCTATGCCTGTCATAGCTGAAAACTGGCTATAAGTGGAAGAGCAGAAATAAAACAGGCTTCAGGCATCATTGAAATGTGTATGAAGGTAAGGTGGTGTATCTTAATATTAGGTCTATGTCCTGGTGTCTGTTGATTGGTGAAAGATGGAGGTACGGTGTATTGATCAGCATGACAAGCTAGTAGAGCAGTGAGTATAAGATTTTTTTGTGAAGATGTACTCACTGATGTTGATCACCCACGCAAGATAATTGGACGTCTTGAGCATTGCTGCCAGTTCCTCAGGTCCAGACTATAGGAAGCAATCTCCTTGGCCACCTGCTCCCACTCTCTTCTGAGGGTGGCCCTTGTCAGAGCATGGTGTCTCACCTCCAGCAGCACTAATGCATAAAGCATTGTCAACAAACATCTCCACTCTGACTTGACATTGGAGGGAAGATCATTGATGAAGCAGCTGAGGACGGGTGGGTCAAGATTACTACCCTGAGGAACTCCTGCACTGATGCCTTAGGACTGAGGAGATTGGTATCCACCAACCACAACCATCTTTTTGCTAAATATGACTCCGAGCAATGGACAGTTTCCCTCCCAATTCCCACTGACGGCAATTTTGCTAGACACTCTGGGTGTTGCACCTTATGCAATAGCGCCTTGATGTCAAGGGCAGTCATTCTCACCTCACCTTTGAAATTCAGCTCTTTTGTCCATGTTTAGAACTGCAATGGGGGCTGGAGCGGAATGACCCTGGTGGAACCCAAACTAAACATCAGTGAGCAGATTGTTGCTGAACAAGTGCCGCTTTATAGCAATGTTGCTCACACCTTCTATCACATTACTGCTGACTGAGAATTGACTGATGGAGTGCAAATTAATTGCATTGGATTTGGTTGCTTTTGAGAACAGGACACATCTGAGAATTTTCCATATCAAAAGTTAGATGCATATCTTACTACACAGTAATTTAGCTAACTAGATAACTCTGGAGCACAAGTCCTCACTATGATGGTGGTGCTGTTAGGGCAGATATCTTTTTCTGTATCAGATGCCTTCAGCTGCTTCCTTATTTCATGTGGAGTGAATCAAATTAGCTGAAGACTGGTCTCTACCCTATATTGATGGGGACTTCAAGGAAAGGCTGAGGTGGATCATCCACCCCATACTTCTGGCTGAAGATGGATGTATTTCTTATGTTCTTATGTTCTCTTTAGTACTGATTTGTTCGACTCCCATCATTGAAGATAGGGATGTTCATGGTGCTTTCACTTCCAATAGGTTGTTTAATAGTACACTATCATTCCCATTTTGATGTACAAAATTGCAAGCCTTCAATCTGATCCACTGGTTGTGGGATAGCTCAGCTCTGGCTATAGCACAGTGCTCCAACTGTTCAGCATGCGTGTAGTCCTATGTTCTAGTTTCACCAGACTGTCAGGTAATTTTTAGGTATTCCTGGTGCTGCGTCTGGCATGCTCTCCTACCTTCCTCATCAAAACAGGGTTATTTCCCTGCCTTATAAAAGCAAAACACTGTGTACGCTGGGATTCTGAAATAAAAACAGAAAATGCTAGAAACATTCAGCATATCTGGTAGCATTATTGGAGAGTGAAACAGAGTTATGGATTTTCATCTTTGAGGCAGATATCAAGCATTGCAAAAATTCATGGCTTGGCCTATCCACCTTGGAACAAAATACCAAATGCTGATGCAGGCTTTTTAAAAGCTCATGTCAGTACTATCGAACTTTGTCACAGTTATAAAGAACTTTCCCATATCCCATCCATGCCACCTTCGCCCAGAATGCATAATGAAGCTTGGCTGAGAGCCTAGAACTCTACATTAGAATACTGAAATGGCTACACCTCAGGGAAATACTGCCTCATCGGCTCTCTGATCTATTTTGTCAATTGCACAATGTTTATTTACACGAAATGAAGTGGTTTCAAGTGTTTGCAGTTTCAGCTATTGACATTTTAAAATAAAACTCCTTTTTACTGCATGCCCATAAAATGTCAATTATCCAGATTCATTAAGACAGTGAAAGTTATCAACAAATGATCATTTTTTCAAAGCTATTTTTATTATACATCCTGTTGTTACTATAGGGTTCATGAGTTCATACAGTATATGGTGAATAGGTTTGGGAGTACTACAGAGTTTGGTGGGGTACATCTTGGCAGGAAACACATGAGAATTTGCCTTTCAAAAGATTCTCTCACACAGTTTATGGCTCATGACAACGCTGAGGTACCATGACTCACGACTCTGAAAAGCTAATCCAACTCCGTCAAAATTGAGGAGTAGTAGGACATGCATATTGCTGCAATGAAACCAGCCTGGTCAGGACAGCAGGGTGTGGGCTCACAACCTAAATCAGTGTTCACCCTTAAAAGGCATCCCTGAAAACTGGAAATCCTGGGAATTCATTTGGGAATCCTGCAATTGGGACCTGGCCACCATTTCACTCCTCCACAGAGTTTCTCCAACTCTATAAATATCCATAGTTTCAGGTTTGTGATCTTGGAGTATTTCCAGCTTTTTCTGTTTTTAGATTGATCCAGGGCTTGACAATAATGGTAGAATAAGGGATATGCCAGAAATGCGATTACAATTTGTGACTGAATACAAGTATGTTGCTGTTGGTGGCCCACAGTGTCTAATGAATGCCCAGTTTTGAGCTGCTAGATCTGTTCTGATCCTTCCTATTTAGCACGGTGACAGTGTAACACAAAACAATTGCGGGCATCCTCAATTAAAAGATAGGACTTTCTCTCCATAATGGCATGTGGTGATCAGTGCTGTTATGGACAGTTACGTCTGTGACAGCAAAATCGGTGAGAGCGAGGTCAAGTAGATGTTTGTCCCCTTGTTGTTCCCTCACCATCAGCCACAGGACTAGTCTGACAGAAATGCCCTTTAGGATTCAGTCTGTTTGATCAGTTGTGGTGCTACCGAGTCACTATTGATAACGGACATTGAAGTCCCCATCCAGGTTACATTCTGTTTGCTTGCAGCACTTAGTGTTTCTTCCATGTGGCTACCAACACTGAAGAGTACTGAATCATCAGCTGATGGAGGGTGATGAGTGGTGGTGATCAACAGGAGGTTTCCTTGCCTGTATTTAGCCTAATGCCACCTGACGTCCCGGAGTCTGTGATCATTGCTCAGGACTCCAAAGATCGACTCCCTCCTGATTATACACTACTGTGCCACCACCTCTTGTGGGTCTGTCTTAGTGGTGAGACAAAACATACCCAGGGATGGAGGAGTCTGGAACATTAGCTGAAATCATAGAATCCCTACAGTGCAGAGGGAAGTCATTCGGCCCATCGAATCTGCACAATCCCACCCAGGCCCTAATCCTGTCTCCCCACATATTCATCCTTCTAATCCCACTGATACTAGGGCCAATTTAGCATGGTCAATCAACCCAACCTGCACATCCTTGATTGTGGGAGGAAACCGGAGCACCCGGAGGAAGTCCATGCTGACATGGAAAGAATGCGCAGTGACAGTGATCCGAGGCTGGAATTGAACCTGGGTCCCTGATGCTGTGAGGTAGCAATGCTAACCACTGTGCCACTGTTAGGTATGATTCAATGAGTATGACTAGTCTGTGGGATAGCGTTCCCATTTTGGCACAATTCCCCAAGTCCTCATGTAGAAGATTTTGTAGGGTCAACTGGGCAGTGTGTGCCTGTGTTTTTTCCAGTCTCGAGGTCGATGGCAGCTAGTCCAGCCAATTTTATTCTAATTCAACTTTTCTAGACTGATTTAATACAATTGAGTGGCTTGCGAGGCCATTCCAGAGGGTAATTACAAGACAATCACATTTTTGCGGATCTGAAGTTATACACAGGTCACAGTAGGTGAGCACAGCAGATTTCCTCCCCATTAAGGATATTAGTGAGCAAGATGGGTTTTTAGGACAATCTAGCAGTTTCATGATCATTACTAATGAGGCCAGCATTTTAAGAATGACTTAATTTAATTCTTCAAGAGCCCATACAAGGTTCATATTTGTCATTACTCATACATATCCAGAGAAGTACTAATTGATGTCAGGCCATATGGTTCGAAAAATATCTGCCAAACATAGTGAGAATCATTCCATATTTCATCTCAGCATCCATCTCACAGAATGAGTACAGGATAGTTGTCAACAAGAAATAATACTTTATTAATTGAAAAAAAATCACACTTATTTATTTTTAATGGCACTCGATAGAATTTATTTAAAGGCCACTTGATATTTCTAATTTTCTTTTGGACAAAGCATTGGCTTTTTTTTTAAATTGGTGTTTAAGTGCATATTGCATTGTAAATCAGCCTCTGCGTCATTCACTTCCTATACCATTGTGCAACATTACGTCATTCAGAAAATTCCATGTTGATGACATTGGTTTCAGATGAAAGATGAAGACGTTTAGGGCAAAATCTTCTATTTTATGTTAACTAAACTGCTGCCAAATTATGTGGGATGAGCACAAATGGAAAGGAAGCATGTCTCCTGATTGTTATGTCTGGCATGTAGCCTCAGTCATGTCGGGACATGTTCGACAATAATTATCAGTCATTAGTTTCTGAGTAAGATACTGACCTTTTATCTACTTGGAAACTATTTACATTTGTTTAACTAAAATTGATTTTAATTATTCAGAAAATAATATTTTAAATGATTAATAATGTATATATTTAGGAACTATAGATCAAACATTTTTAATGTTACAGCTAGTTATAACACAAAGGGTCAGGCAAATCATTCTGGTGAAAAGGAAATTATTATGATGTATCCAATTTATTTACAAATTATTCTCTGGAACCTGTGATAAGATCATAAGAAAAATGAGATAAATTGCAAAGAAACCATTTCAACAGGAAACATTATCATTGCAATGATTTAATTAGCCCCAGTTCCAATTCCTTAGTGTTGACAGACTCTTTGACATCCAGTCTTGGTCAGCCATAGTTCGATCCAGCAGCCATTTGGAAGGCTAAAGCTACTGTCATCAGACATCATCAAGAATTCAGCACCCTTTCCACCAATTCCATCTTTCCTAATAGCTTATCTCAATTTGCACCATTTCCAACATCAACGCCCTATTCAAACCTGAGACGATCTTTAGAGGAGCAGTGGAGGATCTTTAAGGAGATCTTTCTTGGTGCTCAGCAGAAATTTATTCCGATGGTCAAAAAGGACCGTAGGAGGAGAGGTAATAAGCCGTGGATAACGAAGGAGGTGAAGGAAAGTGTTAAATTAGAAGCGGAGGCGCTTAGAGTAGCTAAGAGTAGTGGGCGAGAAGAGGATTGGGAGAGGTTTAAATGTCAACGAAGATTAACAAAGAAGTTGATAAAGAAGGGTAGGAGAAACTATGAAGCTGGGCTAGCGCTTAATATAAAAAAGGATAGCAAGAGTTTTTATAAATATATAAAAAGGAAGAGGCTGGCTAGGGTGAACGTTGGTCCCTTAGAGGATGAGAAGGGGGACTTAGTGGTAGGGGATGGGGAAATGGCTGAGGTCTTGAATAACTTTTTTGTTTCGGTCTTCACGGAGGAGGACGTGAATACTTTGCCGGATGTTAGAGATGGAAAGGTGGTAGGACTGGAGGGTCTCGATGACATTACTGTTACTAGAGAGGTGGTGCTCGACAGACTGGAGGGGCTGATTGTGGACAAGTCCCCAGGACCGGATGGAATGCATCCGAGGGTCCTGAAAGAAATGGCGGAGGTGATAGTGGATGCCTTGGTGGTTATTTTCCAGACGTCGCTGGATTCCGGGGAAGTGCCGGAAGATTGGAAAACGGCTAATGTTACGCCGTTGTTTAAGAAGGGTGCCAGGCAAAAGGTGGGGAATTATAGGCCTGTTAGTTTAACGTCTGTTGTAGGTAAAATGTTAGAATCCGTCATCAAGGAGGAAATAGCGAGGCATCTTGAGGGGAACTGCTTGATAGAGCAGACGCAGCACGGTTTCATTAAAGGGAAGTCGTGTCTGACAAATTTACTGGAGTTCTATGAGGATGTGTCTAGGGCGGTGGATAGAGGAGAGCCGGTGGATGTGGTCTTTCTGGATTTTCAGAAGGCGTTTGACAAGGTACCTCACAAGAGGTTATTGCAGAAGGTAAGGGGGCATGGAGTTGGGGGTAGGGTGTTAGCGTGGATAAAGGACTGGTTGTCAAATAGGAGGCAGAGAGTGGGGGTCAATGGGTGCTATTCGGATTGGCGGATGGTGACTAGTGGAGTGCCCCAGGGGTCGGTGCTGGGGCCTCAGCTATTTACCATTTATATAGATGATCTGGAGGAAGGAACCGAGTGTAGGGTGTCGAAATTTGCTGATGACACCAAAATTGGTGGAAAGGCAAATTGTGTGGAGGGTGGTGAGAGTCTACAGAAGGATCTAGATAGGCTGGGCGAATGGGCCAGGAAATGGCAAATGGAATTTAATGTTGGCAAGTGCGAGGTGGTCCACTTTGGTAGGAATAATGGTAGGAAGGATTATTACTTACGTGGAGAAAAACTGCAGCAGGCGACGGTGCAGAGGGACCTCGGGGTCCTTGTGCATGAGTCGCAAAAACCCAGCTTGCAGGTGCAGCAGGTGGTCAGGAAGGCGAATGGGATGCTGGCCTTCATCGTGAGGGGGATTGAATATAAAAGTAGGGAGGTCTTGCTGCGGCTGTATAGGGCATTGGTGAGGCCGCAGCTGGAGTACTGTGTGCAGTTTTGGGCGCCACTTACGCAAGGATATTTTGGCCTTGGAGGGAGTGCAGAGGAGGTTTACTAGGCTGATGCCGGAGTTGAAGGGGTTGAGCTATGAGGAGAGGCTGAATAAATCAGGCTTGTACGCGTTACAGTTTAGAAGAATGAGGGGAGATCTCATTGAGACGTATAAGATGATGAATGGGATGGATAGGATAGAGGTGGAGAGACTCTTCCCGCTCAGAAAGGATAGTAGGACTAGGGGGCACAGCCTCAAGATAAAGGGGGGGCGGTTTAGAACGGAGTTGAGGAGGAACTTCTTCACTCAAAGGGTGGTGAATCTCTGGAATTCTCTGCCCGTTGAAGTGGTGGAGGCTACCTCGCTAAATATTTTTAAGACGCGGGTTGATGGGTTTTTGATAAGCGAGGGGATTAAGGGTTATGGGGAGAGGGCGGGAATGTGGAACTGAGCCAAGACAGATCAGCCATGATCTTATTGAATGGCGGGGCAGGCTCGAAGGGCTAGTTGGCCTACTCCTGCTCCTATTTCTTATGTTCTTATGTTCTTAGATCCTTTGTGTTCTCCAGCTACATCCATCCCATAAAACTGCCCTCCTCTTCCTCCATCATCTACTGAAGTCCTCATCCACCCCTTGGTTACTTCATGCTCAACTTTAATGCTCAAATATAAAAGCAAATATAAAAGCTGATGCTGGAAATTTGAAATTAAAACAGAATATGCTGGAAATACACACGTTAGGTAGCATTTGAAGAGAAAGGAACAAAGTTCACATTTCAGATGGGTGACTTTCTTCAGAACTGAAAAATGTTAGAAATGCAACAGGTTTTAAGCATACCCAATGTTTACATTTTACAGACAGCATTCTGATATTCCCATTTACACTTCCTCTAGTTATATTTTGTTTCTGTTAATATCCATTACCAATTCCTTTTGCTTTGAACCATTCCTTTTGCCATTTAATCTCTCCTACTTTCCATCATTATAGACCTTCCCTTTTTCCTCTCTTTCCATTCTGCCTTTTCCTGTCTCTACACTAAGTTAAAACATGTTACATTTCTTTTTCCAGTTCTGATGAAAGCTCATTGACCTGAAACATTAACTCTGCTTCTCTCGCCACAGATGTTGCCTGATTGGAGTAATCCAGCATTTTTTTGTTAATGCTAACATCTTTCTGGCTAGTCTTCATCCTCTGTAAAGGCTGGCACATGCAAAACTCTGCTGCGTTTACCCCATTTCCGCACCAAGTCAATCCAGCACAGCACTAATTTTTATTGGTCGATACTGGCATTATTAACACCTGAATTTAAAATTCTAATACTTAAGTATTTTAATGGCGCCATGCTTCTCTATTTTTAACCTCCTCCGGCTCTAAATTACTTTTCCCCAACTTCATCCACCAAACTCTTCATTTTTCTGATCCTGATCGCCTCCTTTTGGCACACAATTGGTAACATTGTTTTTAAAGGTTACCAGAACTCATGCTCAATTGCTTCTGTTTCTCTAACTCACTCATCTATTTTAATCCCATCTCTTTAACTCTCCCAATATCACCTCTTATAGTTTTGTGCCAATTTTCTTTTGTTTTTTGACAATAGCTCTATGAAGGACATTGGAGCAAATAAATGAAAACTGCTGTAATTTAAATGTATTTTTATTTACCCAATAAATGTTATTTTCATTTCAACAGATAGTGAGTTCTGTGGTGTGGCTCTTAACATTACTCTAAAATTTCACTAATTCCTTTTTGTTCTTTGCTTCTTCAATTAATTTCTACTTTGTTTCTTTTTCATCCCTCCCTGCCCCCTGTTAATAAATGGGTTGTGTGCTGAAGAGAAACAAGTAATTGGTGCTTGTGTTGGGAACAGATGTGATAGTGAAGTTCAACTGAAGTCAGTTAAATTTACTGTAAACACATGTATGACGGCCTGTTCTTTAAGATAAGGTTGAAAAAGTTTGTAAAATGCTTCTATTCAGTTTATTTGGCTGCAAATTGTGCCTTTCTCAGTAAGCAATACAGTTAAAAGGATTTATCTAAGATCAGTTATCAGGGTGATTTAGAACCTTCAAGTTTTACTTGAAACAGAAATCATGGAGCAATTCATCTCAAAGGCAAATATACACCAGATGGAATAAAACTGTCTTGGGAATGGAAGGAGAGAAACAGGTGAAAGTGTAGTACACAAACCTGAATCAAATCCAGTCTGATAATTGGACATATGAGGTGTTTGCTGTTATTCCATTCCAATAGCAGAATACAGTTTCAAGCAATGGTTTTAAGTGGGAGATGACTGCAAGGGAGGTTGAATCCTACTAGGAAGTGACTTTAGTGTACTAACATGTAGTGATAGGACACAATATTGTAGTTGCCATGCACAGTAATTCCTAATCACAGGCAGACGGATATATAAAAAAAAATTTCCACACAGCAGAAGACAAGAAGAGCATTAGAGAAAGAATTATCTCCTCTGAACTTGCACAGAACTTTGTGAATGGATAAAATTAGCAGTGATGAAGGCTTACAAGCAAGCAACCAGTTACTCCCTATTTATTCTATCTGTTCCCCTTAACATTTTTGAAACTTCAGTTAAATCAGCCCTTATCCTCCTAAATTCCAGAGAATGGAACTTGTTTGTGAGAAATCCCCTCATGGTTTAAACCTTGAAGTCATCATTCTAGTAAATCTCGGCTGAATGTTTCTAAGGTCAGCAGACCCTTCAGAAGGTCTGGGGTGGGATTTTCCGGCCATGCTCGCCCCAAAACTGGAAAATCCAGTCCAGGGTCAATGGATCTTTGCATGGTCCGTCTGTCCGCCCCTTCACCACCCCCTCCTCCTGCCCACTGGTGGGCATCATGGGAAAATTCCGCTCTGATGCCCAAAACCGCTCACAGTGCCATTGATGTGCTACCAGACCTTTGTATAACTGAAGCACGACTTCTACCCCTTGTATTCTACAGCCTTGAGATGTAATTTTTCACTCCTAGGGAGATGAGCATCAGTGGGGTTGAGATTGTAGACAGGTATAAAATTGGCTGTCATGCCAGTAGTACCATATTTGTCTTCTGACCACTACGTACTCTTCCAGGTACTTTACCTGTCAGTCAGCTTATCAGTTGAGAACATTAAGTGCCAATCACTGGCCACTTCACAGCCTCTTCCTGCTGCTGCTAGATTTTTCCCGTATCAGGACAGACCCACACCAAGTTTCCAGGCTGCCCAGCAAAAGCTGTTGGTCCAGTGGACTGGTTGTTGGGGGAGGGTGTCTCCTGGTCATACACCCCTGTGCGCATATTCGACACTGCCTTCAAGTTGCCTCATAGGAACTTTATCAATTGTCTTCAGGTAGTTTACATAAATAACATTCATAGATGTTCCCCCGTCACTTCTTCAAGAAAATCAATCAGGTTTTTCAGGCATGACCTACCATTTATATATAATTCCTTAATAGGCTCTGGTAACTTCTGGATAACAGACATTAGGCTAACTGGTCCATAATTCCTTAATTTTCTTCTTTCACCTAACTTAAATTGTAGATAATATGCATAATTTTCCAATACAAATAAACATTTCCTCAATCAAGAGAGCATGGCAAGCTAATACTTCGGACATCTGCAACATTCCTAACTATTTCCTTTAAAACTGTCAGATGGAATCCATCTAGTGCTGAAATCAATATAATTTCACTGGGAATGTTAACAACATTGTGGGTTTACCTATACCACATGGACTGCAACACTTCAAGACGGTGGCAAACCACCATCTTCGCAAGGGCAATTAGGAATGGCAATAAATGTTGGCCTAACCAGCAATGCCTTTACTTCATTTTGCATATGTTAATTTTCTTCAGTCCTGAATCAATATTCATTTATTTACAATATTTGGCATGCAGGCCTCTCCCTCTACTGTATATACTGATATAAAGTAGGCTGGGGACTCTGACAACTAACTCACTTCCTGAATCCCCAAAACCGGTCCATCATCTACAAGGCACAAGTCAGGAATACGATAGAATTCACTCCAATTGACTGGATGAGTGCACCTCCAACAAGATTCAATAAGCTTGACATGATCTAGGGCAAAACAGCCTGCTTGATTAGCACTACATCCACCATCTTCAACATTCACTCCCTCCATTACACAATGGCAGGAGTGCATACCATCTATATGATGCATTGCACATAGGCTGGATGAACAGGAGTTAATGCATCCAGTAGAGGCGGCTGAGGGACTTCACTGGTACATTCTGGGAGAAATCAGACCAGCAATATTGACCAAGAAGTGGGAAGCGAAAGATCACCTCCAGTGATAAACAGGAGTTAGAGCATCTGACAGATGCAGCTGAGAGACTTCACTGGTGCATTCTGGGAGCAGATCCAACAGACAGCATAGTCTCCCAGTCTTTCCTGTCGTCTATCACTCAGGTTTTAGATGACGGCGAGCGGCACAGCCCGGACAGACCAGTATCTCTGGATGAACTGACAAAGGCCGTTGAGTCCTTTCAGAAAGGTAAAACTCCCGGAAGCGACGGCTTACCGGCCAAGTTTTACTCGGCGTTGTGGGACTTGACGGGCCCAGACCTCCTGGAAGTATACGAGAGTATGCTTCTGGAAGGCAGAATGTCAGAATCCATGACAAAAGGCATCATTACCCTCATCTACAAACAGAAGGGGGAAAGGGAAGAAATTAGAAATTGGTGACTCATTTCACTATTGAACGTGGATTATAAAATCCTGGCCAAAGTCATCGCCAACCGGGTCAAGTCTGCTCTGGGGTCAGTGATCCATCCTAATCAAACCTGTGCTGTACCCAGCAGGAAGATCTCTGACAGCCTTGCGCTACTCAGGGATACGATCGCCTACGTGCAGGACAGGCAGGTGGATATGTGCCTCATCAGCCTAGACCAAGAGAAGGCATTTGACAAAATATTGCACAGCTACATGATGGATGTGCTCCCCAAAATGGGCTTTGGGGAGGGAATCCGCAATTGGATCCGGCTGCTCTACACAGACATCAATAGCGCAGTGTCAGTCAATGGGTGGGAATCAGATAGTTTTCAAATCAGGTCTAGAGTCAGACAGGGCTGCCCTCTCTCCTCTGTCCTTTTTGTGTGTTGCATTGAACCCTTTGCTGACGCCCTCAGAAGCGACCCAGGTATCAAATGGGTGACAATCCCAGGCAGCGGAGACATGCAGGTCAAAGCCTCCCTGTACATGGATGACGTGGCTGTCTTCTGCTCGGACCCCTCGTCTGTTCGCAGGCTCCTCCAGGTCTGTGAGCATTTCGAGCTGGCCTTGGGAGCCAAAGTCAACCAGGGTAAGAGCGAGGCCATGTTCTTTGGGAACTGGGCTGACAAATCTTTTGTCCCCTTCACTGTCAGGGCAGATTACCTGAAGCTGCTGGGGATATGGTTTGGAGCGGCAGGAGCATGCGCCAAAACCTGGGACGAGTGCATCGCGAAAGCCAGGCAGAAACTGGGCTGGTGGGAGCTATGCTCCCTCTCCATGACAGGAAAAGACCTGGTGATCCAGTGCGAGGTGCTGTCCGTGTTGTTGTACGTGGCGCAGGTGTGGCCTATCCCCAAATCCTGCACTGCAGCAGTGACGCGGGCCATCTTCAAGTTTATCTGGAGATCAAAGATGGAATGCGTCAGGATGGAAGCGATGCACAAATCTCCACAGAACGGAGGGAAAAATGTTCCCAATGCTGCCCTCATCCTGATGGCCATCTTTGTGTGCGGCTGCATCGAGCTGTGCGTAGATCCTCAGTACACCAACAGCAAGTGCCACTACTTTTTGAGGTTCTACCTGTCCCAAGTGTTGCAGAGGACGGGTCTGGCCACACTGCCGTGGAACACTCCAAGTAGTTGGACTGTACTGCAGCACCTGTCCTTCATGGAGAAATTTTTCCACAAACACACCTCTGACCACATGGCGATTGAGCAGTGGTCAGCACGTAACGTCCTTGGGGCCCTGAGAGAAAAGGAGATGGCAGATCCTGTAGGATGGTACCCTGAGCAGACTGTCAGTATCATCTGGCAGAATGCCTCACCAGAACTTACAAACAAGGACCAAGATCTGGCTTGGCTGGTGGTGAGAAGGGCACTCCCTGTCAGATCCTTCACGCATGCTTGACGTTTCAACATCACCGCACGCTGCCCTTGAAGCAGCTACGGGGCTGATGAGACTGTCGCACATCTCCTTGCGTAATGTGCCTTTACAAAGAAGGTCTGGAGTGAGATACAGTGGTATTTGTCGAGGTTTGTCCCAAGCAGCTCGGTGACACAGGACTCTGTGCTCTACGGGCTGTTTCCGGGGACACACACCGAGACAAATATCAACTGCTGCTGGAAGGTCATCAACTCGGTGAAGGACGCACTTTGGTCCACCCGATACTTACTGATCTTCCAGTTGAAAGAACTGTCCTCGACCGAGTGTTGCAGACTGGCACATTCCAAGGTCCAGGACTACGTGCTGAGGGACGCGCTGAAGTTTGAAGCAGGCGCCACAAAGGCACAATGGGGAAAGGCCACACTATAAGGTCTTCTAACGGAGGCAGACCGAGGGCCTGGGAACAGCAGAATACCCTCGATCTACGTAACTGTGTGCCAATCTGAGCAATAACGGCACACGGTAATTTTTGAGGCATGTATATAGTTTTAAGTTTTGAAATGTTATGACTGTAATTTGTATAGAACTGTAAAAAGTTTTAATTCTGCACTGTTTGCAATTCAAAGACATGCACATTTGCAATGGTTTAAGATTTTTATGAGTAAAGTATATTTTTGGAAAAAAGGTGGTTCGGGAAAGGCCACACTATAAGGCCTTTTAACGGAGGCAGACCGAGGGCCCGGGAACTGCAGAACACCCTCGACCTGTGCAACTGTGTGCCAATCTGAGAAGTAACGGCACACAGTAATTTTTGAGGCATGTATATTGTTTTAAGGTTTGAAATGTTATGACTGTAATTTGTATAGAACTGTAAAAAGGTTTAACTCTGCACTTTGCAATTCAAAGACATGTAGATTTGCAATGGTTTATTTGAGATTTTTACGAATAAAGTATACTTTTAGAAAAAAAAAATTCTAGGAGAGATACCTATCACACTATCTGTAACCCCCACGACTTGCCTTGGCTTGCAAAATCTCACTAGCTGTCCTGGCTGGAGACAATATACACCTCTTTAACCTGTGCTTACCCCTCTCTCCACTCACATTGTCTGTACCTTTAAGGCTTGATTACCTATAAAGACTCACATTCCAACCATTATCTTGTAAATTGAGTTTGTGTCTGTATATGACCTGTTTGAGAACAGAAGTTCTCACTCACCTGATGAAGGAGCCTGAGACTCCGAAAGCTAGTGTTGCCAAATAAACTTGTTGGATTGTAACCTGGTGTTGTGAGACTTCTTACTGTGCTTACCTGTGTCCAATGCTGGCATCTCCAATTCATACTCGATGGTTGCCATTGAAATTCACAACAAAATAAACTCTGCAATTAAAATGCTACTTTATAAATTGAAGACAGCTCCCATGATGGCTGAACAAATTTATCCGGTGATTAGCTGAGCCAAATAGAGGAGACACAGAGAAGGAAAGTTCACGGTTCTTTTGCTAGTGTATGCTGAGTTAATTCAATTTCAGTTGGCGTGGTTTTGTGGGTGTTATAATTGGCCAGGGAGTTGAAAAATCAGCTCACACTTAAACACAGGTCACCATCCAGTGACCGCTTTTTACATAGATGTTGGCGGAGGCTAAGATTAGACTCAACTACGACACCCCTTGCCCATTGCTACCCATTAGGTAGCCCATTGCCACCTGCATGTGGATATATGCCTATTGGGTAAGTTACTAGATTATTATTGGGCCCACCCTTGGATGCAACGTTCAGGAAAGGAGGAAAGGTAAAATATTAGTTTAAAAAAATTTCTCGAGGCAAAGTAAGAATACTGATGAAGATGTTTGATTTCCTTTACAAGTTTGTGCCTTCAGCTATAAACTATCTTAAATCTAGAAAGGAAAAGAAAAACTAGGAAGCTGTCGCTTAGGACTTAAATCAGTGCCTTAAAAATATAGCAGATTGATTGGTGTTGAAAAGACAAAGATTAAGATTTAATCTGATTCTGCCTTTAATACCTGGGAATGAATGAGATGGTTTTACTTCACCTGATCTCTGGAGAACGTTAACACAAACCTGAAGGATCAAATGGCCTGCAGAGTGCTGTAACACTCCAGATATACTTCAGTAAAATCTATAAGGAACTCATGCCCTCAGTGGACTCTCGTTTTCAATTTCATGTGGCATTTGTAAAAATGTTAAAATTTGTTGAAACAATATATGTCACAAAAATAAAATTTGAGGCAAATATCATCAAATGATTTCATGTGGATGTATTCTTTCATTTTAATGCTGTGATCATATATCAGTGTATCCTGTCCACATGTGAAAACAATAAGAAAAAAATTCCGAATAGACATCAATTAATGCAGATGTCTCTGCAGGTAAAAAAAACTTAGAAAAATAGGTAATATATCACCAATTGGAAAAAGTGCATCCATAGCACCATAAGAAAGATCAATTAGTCCAATTTTCATGACGTGTTGAGATGAAATGGAAAAACAATTTGGCTTAAAGACACTGTGTGCTTCATTGTCAAACCCATTAAATGTGATTTTTTTTCCCCTGAAATTGCTTTCATTACACAGAAGGACACAGTGGAATGTGTGACTATATAAACTGTAACAGCTGCCTGTGCTCAACAAAATACTGCAGAAATTCAGATGTGAGACAAATATTCCTCTGACAGTACCCATACTGTCATCACTGAATAATTTTAACCTAATTAATTAAAAATGGTCCCCGGAATGGTGCACCTAGAATTTTCACAGGAGATTCTCTGGTAAAAACAGAAAACTATCCATTCATGCTGTTCCCTGAGGATTTCTACCAATTGTCTACCACAGCAACAGTGGGATACTAGGAGAATCATCTGGAATTTCTACCCCCATAACCATTATTATAAGTCAGCCAATGATCGTACAATATCTGTCTGGTAAATAGGACCTTGCTAGCAAACTTGTGACTGACATTCATGCATTATTCAATCCACTTTTTCCATTATATAAGTATGGTAATCAAAGTGCTGTCCATTGTTTATTCTCTTTTATAAAGTTCGTTTTCAGAAGCATGTATAAATAAGGCAAAGATCTACTTATCCCTAATTCTTGTGAATAAGATGATTCACTTCAATGGTATCCTGGACTTCATCAGTAGAGGGGCATAAATGAGCCTAACATGGCCTGGATATGACTCACCTTATGAGTTTCTTCCTTCTTTGCCACATCACCAATCCCCTGCCTGTCAGTGGATGAGATTGGGAACTTAATGAAAGTGGCAGGTTTTCTGAGTTTTAAATAAACAAACAAATCAGAAGTCTAATCTTTCTCGTCAGAAATGAAATGAAATCCATTTATTTATACAACATACTATGCAAATCCGTCTAGGGAACATCACTGTGGAATTACCCAATTTGTTTCCTTTCCTGGTGCCTAAACCTTTAAAAACATGTTCAAACATGTTCTGGACAAACACCAGAACAGGACAACTATCTCAAATGCTGCCATCTGCTGTCAGAATTAAAACGACACCTCTTCTTCAGAATAGCTACATTTTATATAGCAATAAATGTGCTGACAAAATGGTTGCAGAGTACAAAAATATAAAATCTGTAATTATGGTGAGTTTTACTTCCGTCAATTTTCTATTGTTAAATAAGGGAGGATACAAGGTATATCAACCTCTTGCACTATGCAGTGAAAGAAAACGTGTTGTCCTTGTAGTTTAAATCACAGTACATAACACAATAGCAACTAAGGGCTGTATTTTCAGAGGCCAATATGGACAGGAACTAAGACAAGCTGGTCGGCTTGCTGGCACCATCTCATCCCCAAGCCATTTCTGTGAAGACCCAGTTTGCGGTGAATGGCAGTTAATTGAGGTAGTTAGGGTGCCTATTAAGACGTCCTTCTGTGCCAAACGAAATTTTCCAGTTGGCAAGTGAAACCCCACACAATGGCTGAAACACAGCCATTTAAACAAGGCAACCTTCAAGTTGTATCAGTGGGTAAAAGACATGTTTCATGCTACTAGAGACCCCACCCCTCACCTGTCATGGCCATTAGGCAGTTGCTAGCTGGCAGGTGGAAGGGTTGCTCTTCCACCACCACAGCCAGATAGTTGTTGACCTTTTCAAAGATATATATTTTTATCTTTTCTTCGGAGGGTGCCTCCATTAAGACGCAGAGCTGACAATGTGCCAATACTGGGGGATCCTTCCACTGGCCCTCTAAGCTCTGGAGCCTCACATTGTCCATTATTGGATGACCAGCACATTCCATGACTGTTAGAGACCACATAGAAGCTACAAGGTATATTATGACCCTAACTTTTTATAATTTTGCCATTAGGATAAGCACAAAGTAGTCTGTTCAAGGTATGTTTCAACTGACCCACTAGGAAGCTTTTATCAAAACAAACTTTATTTAAGAATATGGTTAGAATATAACAAAAGGAATTAGCAGAGTATTTACCAATTTAAATGCTTAAACATGACAAGTTATAATTCTCCACAGCTAGCTATCTCTATAGTTCCAATTGTATGCAGTACTCCATAGACATAAATCCTTTCTTCAGAACTCGCAAGCACCAAAGACAGATATGATCATGTGGATGCTAGATTTTCAGACTTTTAACTCTGGACAGAGATCCAGACAGACACCTACCTTCTGATTCTCATACAAACATCCCCAGAGAAAGATCCACCCCCTAAACAGCAGAATATTGGAGAAACAGACTTATTTCCTGGCAGGTTCCAGTCTCCAACTCCAGAGAAAGAGAGACACTGCTCTCTAACAATTCCAAGCAGCATCTCAGCTTGATTTCTCCATGTAAGTCTAGCTCCACCCACTCACTTGATTTTCCTGTCAATCAACCTAATCTAGTCTTTCTCTGTGAAACCCCATACAAACACTAAAATAACAGAACAATATTAGTTCAGTTTAAAACCAACATTCTAACAATTAGGAGCAGTTATGCTGCTGCAGTAACAGTATAAGGCTGCTGGATACAGGCCCAGCAGGACCGGTGTAATAAAACAAACTGCTAAAACAGATACTGTTGAAGTGGGGAAAATCATAAAGATGGGTACCTGACACACAACATGGTCGCCTGGCACATAAAATGGTTACTTGAGAAAGAGACATTAAGCAGGCACTGACTTTAGCGCAGACAGCCACTTGAAATTAAAACATGCAGCACAGATAGTTATTTAAGGTTAAACATGCAGGAAACAAATACTGCAGGAAGCCAGTAAGAGCTTGAGGCACTTTAAAGATAAAGACAGATTCAGGACAATAAGGTCTGATAAAGAGATTAGCCATAAATGGGAACGGGAATACATAAATGCAGGAAAACCAATTACTATATGTATAGACCAAAACTAAGTCATTGATAGTCACTGATAGAGGAAATGTATCCATTCTATGAAACAATGCAATGTTAAATGCCAATGTCTATATATGTCTGACTGTAACGGTGTGTTAGCTACCGATCCTACTCAACTATAACGACGTGTTAAATGGCTAACGTCCGGACTATCCTTTGTCTGAAAAGTATAAAACTGAACCACTCCTATCGTATTATTGAGAAAGTAGCTGCCAAATACTGCAGAGAACCAGTGTTTTCTCCCCAAAGCTTTGTGTCCGAAATAAACCTGTATTGTTGAACCTCCAGTTTGATTCTGGTGATAATTTTCCCACAACACCACATTAAAAAATGACCCATTACATTTCTTAAGGACACAGTATCATCACATTGATTGCTAATTTCCTGACTCTACAAAGGTCGATGGTATGTTACTGTTCCCGGCATGCTGAGGACTTGGGACTGGCAACTGACCTCAACATCTAGGTTCCAACGCAAATGGAAAATCTTGCCTATGCTTAAAATTTTAAAATTACGAGATTTAATTACAGTAGCCTGCTATCTCCTATGGTGCTATGTCGTAGCCAAAAAAACTGAAAATGGAGTAGAACTGCCTGTACAGCCCCTTTACACAGAATCATAGAAGCTGCAGTATGTTTCAAAGATTTGATACATCTCAGCACTGAAATAACTTCAATAAGATTTCCTAATCTGACCATGTTATTAAAGTCTGCATGTTATCCTGCGTTATCATTTCCTGCTGAGCACTGATGTACCTAAGTTTCTCTGTGAGCTTTTCAAAATGTAATTACCTTAAAAACTGAGATATAATTATTCTGATACAGATTACCAAGAATGAAAACCAAGACATATGAGCACATGAAAATGGTAGATAGAGAAAGACTAAATCCATTCAATCTTACCATGACGGAACTGAGTACAATGACAACTTTGCTCCTCTACCCACCAGCACAGAAATATATATGGACTTTGACTATGTTAGCTCTTCGAAAGAGCTGTACAGATAATCTCAATGCTCTGCTCTTCCCCCATATTCTTCCAAATTCCCCCTTTAAATGTTAACTCGATTCCACATATTCACTATTGAGGCAGTAGCAAGAGTCAGGAAATTTGCTGACTCAGTAGACTCACCTCAGTATTAAGGGCCCCGTTATACCCAATCTTTGCTCTAGTGAGGTGTGCCCGACACAGTTGGGCCCCTAACTCTGGAGCTGTTTGAAGGATGGTTCGAAAGCCTGCCCTGGTTCTCTGAGACTTTGTCCCAGTTGTTTTGGAAGCTTTTAAACCTAGCCCTCACCTTCCATGACTCCTCCTTGTAAACTAATGCTCCATATCTAGCCCCATGCTCCTTCAACCCTTACATGCCAACTCATGTCCCCATGCCACCTCTTTAACCATTCACCCATGGGCAAACCTCGGAAGCCATGTGAAAATAAATTATAACATTCTAATATAGCTCTCACGCAAATCTGATAGTGAAAAAAACTCCTACTCATTAAACCCATTCAAAGCTTCTAAATTCCTACAAGTATTTAATTGGTAAAAAAACAAACCATTCAGTATCTGCATCATATAGAGCTAATCCTGTGGTAGCCTCTTTAAACTGTCAAATGAACTGCGCTTAGAACCCCCTACTCAGAAAGTGGTTTTGTAGGTTTTGAAACTCAGCTGAACATTTAAATTGACCTCAGCTGCAATAACAGTCTTTAGGAAACGTCAACAAAAAAGTGCTATTGAAACGACATTTTCCAACCAAAACCAGATGGTCTGTCAATCAAATCAGTGTATCAGATTTTATTTTTAAGAACTGTTACTGACGGCTTAGTTTTTTTTAATCTTTTAAAGAAATGGAGATCTTAAAAAGTCAGACCAGATAATTTAAATAGAAATTATTCACCCTTTAAGAGCTTTTGCATGTTCTCCAAATTTATAGACCCCACTGCAGGCTCAGACTCTTGAAACAGTGAAAATGGGGATTGTTTGAGCTCAGCACTCATTTCAAATGGCCTTTCTGATTTCAGATTTCCTGCTGGTGTGATTCACATCCTGTCCCCTTCCCAGTCATTTTCTCCATTTAGAAAATGCTCTGCAAAGCTTAGTACAATAATGTGGAGATGCCAGCACTGGACTGGAGTAAACGCAGTAAGAAGTCTCACAACACCAGGTTAAAATCCAACAGGTTTATTTGGTAGCAAAAGCCACTAGCTTTCAGAGCAGTTGCTGCTCCTTCCTTAGGTGAGTGAGATTTCAGTTCACAAAAAGGGACACAAGAGACACAAAGACACAAACTCAATTTATAAAATAATGGTTGGAATGCGAGTCTTTACAGGTAATCAAGTCTTAAAGGTGCAGACAATGTAGCACAGGTTAAAGAAATGTGTATTGTCACCAGCCAGGACAGTTAGTGAGATTTTGCAAGCCCAAGCAAGTCGTGGGGGTTACATTTAGTGTGACAGGGACCCAAGATCTCAGTTGAAGCCATCCTCATATGTGTAGAACTTCGCTATCAGTCTCTGCTCAGCGACTCTGCGCTGTCGTGTGTTGTGAAGGCCACCTTGGAGAAGACTTATCTGAAGTTCAGAGGCCGAATGCCCATGACGGCTGAAATATTCCCCAACAGGAAGAGAACACTCTTGCCTGATGATTGTCAAGTGATGTTCATTTTGCTTAATATACCAGCCCACAGGGTTTGTTCATAATATGCTGATGGATGAGTTTGATTCTCTATATTTTCTGGTCATGATCATTCACCTGAACACTGCTGGCCATTAAGGATGTATGGGGTGTCAGGGAGGGGTAGTACCTCTGGTGGGGGAACATGTCGCGTCCTTTTCAGGGCGGTTTGTCCACCCTTTCTCCCCACTTGGCACTCAGCTCTCACCTGTGGCTCCCTGTAGCTGTTTGCATGTGACAGCGACCACGCTCTGGGCAATAGTTTTGACAAGCCAGCTAAACCAGGTGAGGGTAGCTGATGGGCTTCAACCCTAGGTGAGATCGGGAGATGTCTATCCCAGCATGTGAAGGCAGACTCCGGCCGACTGAGCGGACGAGACCAATGAAAGGTCCAATGGTCAAGGAGACAGTCTCTGCAAGCATCATGGAACGCAAAGAGCAGGACAGGATATAGAAGACGTCCTGGTCATCCACTGCGCCTAGTCCTATTTCCAGCCAACTGGACTCTTGTCTTGCCACTGGATCCAGATGGGAATTGGGAAGAGAGAGTGAGGCTGACACAGTGCAACTCTCCCTCATTTTAATCCAAATCAAGCGCTAGTCTCGACACCATTATCATCATCATCATCATCATCAGTGCCCTGTTCAACCTTTGAAGTCCTGTGGCGATGGGCGAGCGATAAAGCAGCAGATGTGGATAAACTGAGAGCTGTGGCCATGGACCTGCTCACAGGTGGCTCAGGCCTAATGGTCATTTTCCGCTGATCGAAGCAGCAGTGAAACTTGGCATCTACCTGGGCAACTGAGTAGTCCTCTTCAGGAACGCACTGCTCACCTCCATAGAATGAGAAACGGGCTAGAAAAAGTGCCCTAAACATTGCCTGCTTCACCTCACCCTGGCCAGTTTACCGCGGCTGGCGGGGATCCCATCTTGCGGTCGAGCAAACAAAATAAAGCACAAGGTGATACCGCTCACCACTGGCACTTGGAACATACACACGCTTTTGGACAACCCAACAGAACAGAGACCAGAGAGAAGAACAGCCTCAGTTGCCACAGAGCTTGCAAGATACAACATTGACATTGCAGCCCTGAGTGAAACTTGTCGTGCCAACGTAGGTCAGTTGATTGAAACTGGAGGTGGATACATTTTTTTCTGGAGCAGTCGCAGCAGCAATGAGCGTTGTGATGCTGGAGTTGGATTCACCGTCAGGAGTCACCTTGTTCAGAAGCTTGCTAGTCTACCCAAGGACGTGAACAACCGGCTTACGGCATTACAGCTTCCACTACAGAACTGAAATCAAGCTACCCCGATCAGCGCCTATGCCCCCACAATGAACTACCCGGACAAGATGAAAAACAAGTTCTACGGAGAGTGAGACACTCTACTATCAGCTGTGAGCAGTACCAACAAACTGATCTTGCTTGGCAATTTCAATGCAAAAGTAGGGTGCGACTCTGCAATCTGGCAGGGAGTCATTGGGAGGCATGAAGTGAGTCCCTGACAGGGACTGGGAGCTGAATGTCCAGGGGTATCAGGTGTTAGGAAGGATAGACGGGAGGAAAAAGGGGGTGGGGTAGCTCTGTTAATTAAGGATAATATCGGGCGGTAGTAAGGGAAGATATAGGCTCCAAAGAGCAAAACGTGGAATCGTTGTGGGTGGAGATAAGGAATAGTAAGGGGAGGAAGACGCTGGTGGATGTGGTCTATAGGCCCCCAAATAATAACTTTGAGGTGGGGCAGGCTATAAACAAGCAAATAATTGATGCGTGCAGAAACGGAACGGTGATAATTATGGGGGATTTTAATCTGCATATTGATTGGATGACCCAAGTTGGACGCGGTGGGCTTGAGGAAGAGTTCTTGGAATGCTGTCAGGATAGTTTCCTTGAACAGTATGTGACAGAACCTATGAGGGAGCTAGCTATCTTAGATCTGGTGTTGTGTAACGAGGCAGGTAGAATTAGGGATCTTGTTGTGAGGGATCCTCTTGGGACAAGTGATCATAGTATGATTGAATTTCTGATGCAGATGGAAGATGAGAAAGTAGGATCCCGAACCCGTGTCCTCTGTTTGAACAGAGGGGAGTATGATAGGATGACAGCGGAATTGGAGAATGTAAGAACATAAGAACATAAGAACATAAGAACATAAGAAATAGGAGCAGGAGTAGGCCATCTAGCCCTTCGAGCCTGCCCCGCCATTCAATAAGATCATGGCTGATCTGTCGCTGCTCAGTTCCACTTTCCCGCCCTCTCCTCATAACCCTTAATCCCCTCTCCTATCAAAAACCCATCAACCCGTGTCTTAAAAATATTTAGCGAGGCAGCCTCCACCACTTCAATGGGCAGAGAATTCCAGAGATTCACCACCCTTTGAGTGAAGAAGTTCCTCCTCAACTCTGTTCTAAACCGCCCCCCTTTTATCTTGAGGCTGTGCCCCCTAGTCCTATTGTCTTTTTTGAGCGGGAAGAGTCTTTCCACCTCTATCCTATCCATCCCATTCATCATCTTATACGTCTCAATGAGATCTCCTCTCATTCTTCTAAACTCTAACGAGTACAAGCCCAGTTTATTCAGCCTCTCCTCATAGCTCAACCCCCTCAACTCCGGTATCAGCCTAGTAAACCTCCTCTGCACTCCCTCCAAGGCCAAAATATCTTTGCGCAGGTGCGGCGCCCAAAGATGCACACAGTACTCCAGTTGCGGCCTCACCAATGCCCTATACAGCTGCAGCAAGACCTCCCTACTTTTATATTCAATCCCCTTCGCTATGAAGGCCAGCATCCCATTCGCCTTCCTGACCACCTGCTGCACCTGCAAGCTGGGTTTTTGCGACTCATGCACAAGGACCCCGAGGTCCCTCTGCACCGTCGCCTGCTGCAGTTTTTCGCCTCGTAAGTAATAGTCCTTCCTACCATTTTTCCTACCAAAGTGGACCACCTCACACTTGCCAACATTAAATTCCATTTGCCATTTCCTGGCCCATTCGCCCAGCCTATCTAGATCCTTCTGCAGACTCTCCACACCCTCCGCACAATTTGCCGTTCCCCCAATCTTGGTGTCATCAGCAAATTTCGACACTCTACACTCGGTTCCCTCCTCCAGATCATCTATACAAATGGTAAAAAGCTGAGGCCCCAGCACCGACCCCTGGGGCACTCCACTAGTCACCATCCGCCAATCCGAATAGCACCCGTTGACCCCCACTCTCTGTCTCCTATTTGACAACCAATCTTCTATCCACGCTAACACCTTACCCCCAACTCCATGTCCCTCGACCTTCTGCAATAACCTCTTGTGAGGCACTTTGTCAAACGCTTTCTGAAAATCTAGAAAGACCACATCCACCGGCTCTCCTCTATCCACTGCCCTAGACACATCCTCATAGAACTCCAGTAAATTTGTCAGACACGACTTCCCTTTAATGAAACCGTGCTGCGTCTGCTCTATCAAGCAATTCCCTTCAAGATGCCTCGCAATTTCCTCCTTGATGACAGATTCTAACATTTTACCTACCACAGATGTTAAACTAACCGGCCTATAATTCCCCGCCTTTTGCCTGGCACCCTTCTTAAACAACGGCGTAACATTAGCCGTTTTCCAATCATCCGGCGCTTCCCCGGAATCCAGCGACGTTTGGAAAATAACCACCAAGGCATCCACTATCACCTCCGCCATTTCTTTCAGAACCCTCGGATGCATTCCATCCGGTCCTGGGGACTTGTCCACAATCAGCCCCTCCAGTCTGTCGAGCACCGCCTTTCTAGTAACAGTAATGTCATTAAGACCCTCCAGTCCTACCACCTTTCTATCGCTAACACCCGGCAAATTATTCACGTCCTCCTCCGTGAAGACAGAAACAAAAAAATTATTCAATATCTTAGCCATATCCCCATCCCCTACCACTAGGTCCCCTTTCTCATCCTCTAAAGGACCAACATTCACCCTAGCCAGCCTCTTCCTTTTTATATATTTATAAAAACTCTTGCTATCCTTTTTTATATTAAGCGCTAGCCCAGCTTCATAGTTTCTCCTACCCTTCCTTATCAACTTCTTTGTCAATCTTTGTTGACATTTAAACCTCTCCCAATCCTCTTCTCGCCCACTACTCTTAGCTACTCTAAATTCCTCCGCTTTTAGTTTAACACTTTCCTTCACCTCCTTTGTTATCCACGGCTTATTACCTCTCTTCCTACTATCCTTTTTGACCATCGGAATAAATTTCCGTTGAGCACCAAGAAAGATCTCCTTAAAGATCCTCCACTGCTCCTTAACAGACCCTCCCTCCAACGCGCTCTCCCAGTCCACATTCGCCAATTCTTCTCTCATCCTACCGTATTTCCCTCTATTCAAACAAAGGACGCGTGTCCGGGAACCCACTTTCTCCTCCTCCATCTGCACCAGAAACTCCACCATACAATGATCACTCTCCCCAAGAGGATCCTTCACCACAAGGTCCCTAATTCTACCCGCCTCATTACATAGCACCAGATCCAAGATGGCTCGCTCCCTCGTCGGCTCTAACACACACTGTTTGAGGAAACTATCCCGGCAGCATTCCAAGAACTCTTCCTCGAGCCCCCCACGTCCAACATGGGTCGACCAATCAATATGCAGATTGAAATCCCCCATAACTACGGCCGTCCCATTCTTGCACGCCGCACTTATTTGCGCGTTAACAGCCCTCCCCATCTCCAGATCATTATTCGGGGGCCTATAGACGACACCCACCAGCGTCTTCCTCCCTTTGCTGTTCCTAATCTCCACCCACAACGATTCCACCCTCTGCTCCTTGGCTCCAATATCATCCCTTGCTATCACCGTGATGCTATCCTTAATCAGCATAGCTACGCCCCCCCCTTTTCCCTCCTGTCTATCCTTCCTAAACACTTGATAGCCCTGTACATTCAGCTCCCAGTCCCTGTCACCCTGCAGCCACGTCTCTGTAATGGCCACCAGATCGTATCCATTTGTGTCGATCTGCGCCATCAGCTCATCCACTTTATTCCGAATGCTTCGTGCATTCAGATAAAGTGCTTTCATCCCAGCCTTCACCTGGACCCTATTTGTCGCAACGCCACCAACTATACTCACGCCCCCTACTCCCTCTATTATTGGGACATCCTCGGCCTCTTCCCTTACATGTACACTCTCCTTAACTTTAGACCTCGTAAGGTCACCTACCCTCACACCCTCCCCCCCACTAATTAGTTTAAAGCCCTGTCTACAGTCCTCTTTACTCGATTCGCCAACACTCTGGTCCCAGCACGGTTCAGACCAACCCCATCCCTCCCGAACAGGTCCCACCTACCCCAATACTGGTGCCAATGCCCCATAAATTCAAACCCATTCCTCCCACACCAATCTCTGAGCCACCCATTCACTTCCTTAATCCTGTCAACCCTACGCCCATCTGCACACGGTTCAGGCAGTAGCCCAGAGATAACCACCTTGTCGGTTCTACTTTTTAATTCCATTCCAAGCTTTTCATACTCCCTCCCCAGATCCTCAGTCTGCATTTTGCTTACGTCGCCGGCACCCACATGTACCACAACGACCGGATTCTCACCCTCCCACTCCAGGTTCCTCTGCAGCCCAGCTGCGACATCCCGTACCCGAGCACCAGGCAGACAACACACCCTTCTGTGCACTTTGTCATTGTGACAAAGGACAGTGTCAATACCCTTCACCCCACTATCCCCAATAACTACTACGTTCCTTTTCCTTTTCTCTTTGCCTATGTCCTGCTGCAGCATTGTACCGTGTGCAGCTTGCTCACCAACCTCACCTGCCTCGTTCTCGTCCAACTTGGAAGCAAGAACCTCAAACCTGTTATGCAGATTAAGAGGCTGAGGCCTCCGCTCCTCACCCCCCTTCCTCTTCCCAGTAGCCCCCTCTTGTCCCTGACCCTTAGAGTTAGCCAGTCTAGGGGGGGTGGATGTCACTTGCACCCCATTGACAATGGCACCCTCTCTCCCCTTGATGAGCCTCAGTGTCTGTAGCTCAGAGGCCAGCTCATTTACCCTGAGCTGGAGCTCCTCCAGCAACCTGCACTTACTGCAGACATGGTCACTGGGATGAACCCTAGGGTCCACCAGTTCCCACATCATACAGAAACCACACATCACATGCCCTTCCATTATTTACTGTAGTAGTTTTGAAAAAATTTTTTTTTGTTTGTTTTTTTTTTGTTTTTTTTGTTTTTCAAACGAACTCACCTGGCCTTTTTTCCCTCAAGCCCTTTTTGATATTAAGCCCTAGTAGCTCACTCTGCTTCCCTCTCACTTCGCTGCCCGCTCAGACGCTGCCCGCTGTCTACACCAGGCCTCCTTTTAAACCTGGCGCTGATTTAAATCTGATGAACCACAACTGCCTGCTAACCACTCCCTCAGAATTCTTAAAGCAGTAAATACAATAAATAAATGCTTTAAACAGTTCTACAAAGAACAAAGTGCTTTAAACTTATTTTAAACTGGTTTTTAACAGGTAAAATCTTAGCTGTCTCTCTGCTCCTTCACTCATCTGCTCCAGCAGATCGGGGGTGCAGATTGGTCGGTAGGACGGCTGAGGAACAGTGGAGGATTTTTAAAGAGATCTTTTTCAGTACTCAGCAGAAATATATTCCAATGGTAAAGAAGGACTGTAGGAGAAGGGATAACCAGCCGTGGTTATCAAAGGAAATAAAGGAGAGTATTAAATTAAAAGCTGATGCGTTCAGAGTGGCTAAAAATAGTGGGCAATTAGAAGATTGGGAAAGATTTAAAAATCAACAAATAATGTCTAAGAAGGTGATAAAGAAAGGAAAGAAAGAGTATGAAGCTAAACTAGCACTAAATATAAAAAATGACAGTAAAAGATTTTACAAATATATAAAGAAGAAGAGGCTGGCTGGAGTGAATCTTGGACCCTTGGAGGATGAGAGGGGGGATTTAGTGGTGGGCGATGAGGAAGTGGCTGAGGCTTTAAATAAGTTTTTTGCCTCAGTCTTCACAGAGGAGGACACAAATAGTTTGCCAGATATTAAAGATAGAAGGATGGTAGAAAATGAGGGCCTAAATGCGATTACTATCACTAGAGAGGTAGTGCTTGATAGACTAATGGGACTGAAGGTGGACAAGTCCCCAGGACCGGATGGAATGCACCCCAGGGTTCTGAAAGAAATGGCAGAGGTGATAGTGGATGCCTTAGTAATTATTCTTCAAAATTCGCTGGACTCCAGGGAAGTGCCGGAAGATTGGAAAACGGCTAATATTACGCCATTGTATAAAAAAGGTAGCAGACAAAAGGCAGGGAATTATAGGCCGTTAGTTTAACGTCTGTAGTTGGAAAAATGCTAGAATCCGTCAAAGAAGAAATAGCAAGGCACCTAAAAAAGAATGGTTTGATCGAGCAGACGCAGCATGGATTTGTTAAGGGGAAGTCGTGTTTGATGAATTTATTGGATTTCTATGAGGATGTGACTAGTGTGGTAGACAGAGGGGAACCGGTGGATGTGGTGTTTTTAGATTTCCAAAAGGCGTTTGATAAGGTGCCTCACAAAAGGTTGCTACAGAAGGTTAGGGTGCACGGAGTTGGGGGTAAGGTGTTAGTGTGGATAGAGGATTGGCTGTCTGATAGGAAGCAAAGAGTTGGTATCAATGGGTGCTATTCTGGTTGGTGACTAGTGGAGTGCCGCAGGGATCAGTGCTGGGGCCTCAACTGTTTACTATTTATATAGATGATCTGGAGGAGGGGGCTGAGTGTAGGGTGTTGAAATTTGCTGATGACACGAAGATGAGTGGAAAAGCAAATTGCACGGATGGTGTGGAAAGTCTGCAGAGAGATCTGGATAGGCTGAGCGAGTGGGCGAGGACCTGGCAGATGGAGTATAATGTTAGCAAGTGTGAGGTTATCCACTTTGGCAGAAATAATAGTAGGAGGGATTATTATTTAAAAGGCAAAATGCTGCAACATGCTACGATGCAGAGGGGCCTGGGCGTCCTTGTGCACGAGTCGCAGAAACCCAGTCTGCAGGTGCAGCAGGTGATCAAGAAAACGAATGGAATGTTGGCCTTTATAGCGAGGGGGATAGAATATAAAAGTAGGGAGATCTTGCAGCAACTGTACAGGGTGCTGGTGAGGCCGCAGCTGGAGTACATAGAACATAGAACATTACAGCGCAGAACAGGCCCTTCGGCCCATGATGTTGAGCCGACCAATTAAAAAAGCAATGACCCTCTAACCTAAACCAATCCCTTTCCATCCATAAACCTATCCACGGATCTCTTAAATGCCCCCAAACTAGGCGCATCTACAACTGCAGCAGGCAGGGCATTCCAATCCCTCACCACCCTCTGGGTAAAGAACCTACCTCTGACATCCGTCCTATATCTACCACCCCTTAATTTAAAGCTATGCCCCTTCGTGCTAGCTTTCTCCATCCGAGGAAAAAGGCTATCACTGTCCACCCTATCTAAACCTCTAATCATCTTATATGTTTCAATAAGGTCCCCTCTTAGCCGCCTTCTTTCTAACGAAAACAACCCCAAATCCCTCAGTCTCTCCTCATAGGACCTTCCCTCCACACCAGGCAACATCCTGGTAAACTTCCTCTGCACCCTCTCCAATGCCTCCACATCCTTCCTATAATGTGGGGACCAGAACTGCACACAATACTCCAAGTGCGGACGCACCAGAGTTTTGTATAGTTGCAACATGACGTTGCGGCTCCTAAATTCAATCCCCCTACCAATAAACGCCAAGACACCGTATGCCTTCCTAACTACCTTATCTACTTGATTCCCAACTTTCAGGGATCTATGTACACATACACCTAGATCCCTCTGTTCATCAACACTATTCAGAGTCCTACCGTTAGCCCTATACTCTACACATCTGTTATTCCTGCCAAAGTGAATTACCTCACACTTTTCCGCATTAAACTCCATCTGCCACCTCTCGGCCCAGCTCTGCAACTTGTCCAAGTACTGTGTGCAGTTTTAGTCGCCACACTTGCGGAAGGATATATTGGCCTTGGAGGGAGTGCAGAGGAGGTTCACTAGGCTGATACCGGAGATGAGGAGGTTGGCCTATGAAGAGAGACTAAATAGACTGGGTCTGTACTCGTTGGAGTTTAGAAGGATGAGGGGGGATCTTATAGAGACGTATAAGATAATGAAGGGGATGGATAGGGTAGAGGTAGAGAGATTCTTCCCGCTTAGAAAGGATAGCAGGACTAGAGGACACAGCCTCAAGATAAGGGGGGGGGGCAGTTCAGATCAGAGTTGAGGAGCAACTTCTTCACTCAAAGGGTGGTGAATCTCTGGAATTCTCTGCCCGTTGAAGTGGTGGAGGCTACCTCGCTAAATATATTTAAGTCACGGGTAGATAGGTTTCTGATAGACAGGGGAATTAAGGGTTATGGGGAGAAAGCGGGAAAGTGGAACTGATCCACTTCAGATCAGCCATGATCTTATTGAATGACAGGGCAGGCTCGAAGGGCTAGATGGCCTACTCCTGCTCCTATTTCTTATGTTCTTATGTAAGTGTAACAGTAACAGCCTACTCTTAATGAAGACCTGTGCAGTACATGACCTCCTCATCACCAGCACAGCCTTCCATCTGCCTACCCGTAACAAGACCTCCTGGATGCACCCCCGCTGTAAGCTTTGGTATCTTATCGACTATGTCATTGTCAGGAGAAAAGACAGGCAGGATGTCAGAGTGACCAAGGCCGTGTGTGGTGCTGACTGCTGGACAGGTCACAGGCTCATTGTCTCCAAAATGAGGCTCCACATCAGGCCCAAGAGGTGACTACAAGGAAGCCAGGTTATGAAAAGAATCAAAGCAGCCAAGCTAAGAACCCCCAGCATAGCTCCAGCACTAGCTGAAGACTTGGAAATCAAGCTTGCTGACCTACACCTCGCAGGCAACACTGAGGACAACTGGGAATGCTTTAAGGATGCTGTCCTTTCATCTGCACTGAAGATGCTCGGATGCTCTACCCACAAGCAGCATGACTGATTCGATTATAATGATGAGGTGATACAGGCTCTACTTGTTGAAAAGCACCGTCTTCATCGGGCCTGTCAGGAAAACCCATCATCAGTTGCAAAGAAAAATGCTTTTACCAGTGCTCATAGGACAGTCCAGAATAAACTGCATAAAATGCAGGATGCCTGGCTGAGCACCAAGGCAGATGAAATACAGGGATACGTTGACAGAAACGACTTGCAACGGTTCTATGAAACCCTCAACACTCTCTGCAGACTTCATTCTCTCGGGAGATCCCCCCTCCTGAGTACAGATGGTACAACTCACATTACAGAGAGGGCTCAGATCCTGCAAAGATGGACTGAACACTGAAACCGTCCTCAACCGACCGTCATCTATTAACGATGATGCAATAGACAGGATTCCCCAGGTCAATATCAACGGTGCCATGTATGACCCACTGGTAGTAGCCGAAGTCATGAAAGCTGTCAGCAGCTATCCAGTGGCAAAGCCCCAGGGGCAGATGCCAAACCCACAGAAACCAAAAAGCTGCTGGTTCTGTACTTATCAAGAAGCTCACCAAATTGTTCCAGTCCTTTTGAAAACAAGGATCCATTCCTCAGGAACGTAAAGATGTTTCCATCTACAAGAGGAAGGGCAATCGGCAAGTATGCGACAACCACCGAGAATCTTGCTGCTCTCCATCACAGGAAAACACCCTCGCAAGAGTCCTGCTAAATCACCTGGTCATTCTTCTGGAGCTGGGCCTGTTTCCAGAGTCACAGTGCAGCTTCCACAAAGGTTGCGGGACTATTGACATGATTTTTGCTGCATGCCAACTTCAGGAGAAGTGTCAGGAGCAGAATCGCAAGCTCTATGTAACCTTTGTTGACCTCATGAAAGCCTTCGACACTGTGAGCCGACAAGACCTGTGGAGGATCATGTCAAAGTTCAGCTGCTCCCCCAAATTCATTCAGATGGTACGCCAGTTCCATGATGGCATGATGGCCAGAGTGTTGGATGATGGAGAATCCACTGAGGCATTCCCAGTCACCAATGGCGTCAAACAGGGCTGTATGCTCGCACACACACTGTTCAGCATGATGTTTACTGCCATGCTGAATGATGCCTTCCAGGACAGTGTTGCTGGAATCAGCCTCAAGTACAGAGTAGATGGGAAGCTCTTCAACCTGAGGAGACTTCAAGCTATTACCAAAGTGAAGGAGACTGTTCTGAAAGACTTCCTCTTTGCCGATGACTGTGCCCTGTATACTGTGGTACTCATACCCTCCTGTATGCCTGTGAAACATGGACTGTGTATCGAAGGCATGAAAGACAGCTCAATCGTTTCCACATGACTTGCCTTTGCAGAACATTATGCATCAGATGGCAAGACAAAGTACCAGACATTGATGTTCTCTCTGAAGCAAGTCGACCATCAATCCACACACTGCTGATGAGAGCGCAGACCCGGTGGGCAGGTCATGTCATCCGTATGCCAGATGAGCACATACCCAAGCAGCTCCTTTTTGGGGAACTCTCTGCTGGAAGACGCTCGTATGGAGGCCAGAAGAAATGTTACAAAGACACACTCAAGGCCTCACTGAAGTTGCTTGACATAGACACAACCACCTGGGAAACGCTAGCACAAAACCGCCCTACCTGGCGCTGTCTCATCCACAAGAGCTGTCAAGCTTATGAAGCAAGCTGCATTGCTGAAGCACAACTTAAGCGCGAATGCGCAAGTCCAGAGCCACCAATGCAACAACTACAGTGCCTACACAAGTCTGTCCAATATGTTTCAGGACATTCCGTGCCCGAATTGGCCTGATCAGTCATCTTCGGACACACCGCATCCAGCCTCAAAATGACTTATGGTGTTGAGGTCCTCATCAACGCCTTTGGATGAACAACAACTGTCCATTAGGAACTTGGGATTCAACAAAGTAGATGGCAAGAAAATAAAGAGTTCAAATACAGTACTTATTTCATTTAAATAAGCCTATATATAACATCAACAACATTGTTATTCCTTAGATTCAATAGTTGAACATTCTTATCTGCCTCCTCTTACTCATAGGTGCTGAAACCCCTGTGGCTTGAGCAGGGCTACAAACAGATTGATCAATTCCCTGCTCTGACAGATTAGATGCTCATGACAGACTCCTCTGGGTTGAGGGTTTGTGAGGGTTCTGCCAGCAACTGCCTCACACATACAGGGGCAGACTGGGTCACTGGGGTAGGAGGCACTATGTCAAGGGATGGATTGGATTAGGGGCAGAGATGCAAGGGATGAGAAGTGGGTCTGTCTTGAGAAGAGTTCCCATAACCATGTTTCTTTTCTGTCTTCTATCTCACTTTCCTGCACTTCTTGATAGACAAAATGGGACAGTACTTGGATACACTTCAATCAAGCATTGAACCACCATTTGCTCCACCTTGCATATGATGGAAAACTGAATATTCAGGTCATTGGTCACAGCCAGTATACATTCATTTGCCTCGCCATGCAGGTAGCTACAGTTTCCATGGAGGCGGATCAGTGCAAATATCTGAAACATCATGGCGCTAAAGCCAGAGATGGACTTCTCAATCTCCCTTTGAGGGTACGCATTGCTACCAGAAATGCTGACAGAAGTACTTTCTGTTCCTGCTCCAGAAATTCTCTTTTGTGGGTGACCCTGAGGCTAGCATTTATGCCCAGCTGAGTCATGCTTGGAGGATCTTGCGTTCTCCAACAGGGTTTCCCCACTGCTATTCCTGCCTCTAGTACCTCCTCTTGCTCACATTATGTGCACCTCACCATTTGATAACCAAGCAATCTCTAGGATCCAATGAGACGTGTGCATCTGCACTGGCGGAGGGTGCACAAGTCATGTGGCAGTGCATCCTCATAATGCTCCATCCATCACCGAAGCTTAGTAACAGCAGTGAGTACTATCTACAAAACGCACTGTAGCAATTCACCAAAGATCTTTAGACAGCATCTTCCAAACCCACTTCCACTTCTGTCTAGAAGGACAAGGGCAACAGATACATAGGATGTTCCCCTCCAAGCCACTCACCATCCTGATTTGGAAATATATCACTGTTCCTTCGCAGTCTCTGGGTCAAAATTCTGGAATTCCCCCAGCAGTATTGTGGGTCAATCAACAGCACATGGACTGCCACCATCTTTAAAAGGCAAGAAATGCTGGCCAGCCTGCGATGCCCATGTCCCATGAATGAATAAACAAAAATTGGCTACACTAGTGTTGGTTCCTTCATTCATGTCATGAATGCAGATCGTAAATAGTTGAGCCTTCAGCCCTGATATTTGTGGCCTTCCACTAGTTAGTCCGACGAACTAAAAATGAGCCATTTATCCTGACTCTGTTTCCTGTTAATTAACCAACTCTTTATCCATGCTGACACATCATTCACAACACTGTGAATTCTTACCTTGCGCACTAACCTTTTACGTGTTAACCATTATCGAATTTTGGAAATCCAAATACACTGGAGTGGGAATTCTCTGATGTCAAATTTGGCGCTCAGGCAAAACTCCATGCACTGGGAGCAGAGAATCTCAGCCATGGGCTGAGTTCCCCCTCATCCATCTGCTTATTAACATCCTCAAAGAATGCCAATAAGTTTGACATACATTATTTCCCTTGCACAAAGCATGTTTATCCTGCCTGACTCTTACAATTTTATAAATGTTCTGTTAATAGTCTCTTTAATAATTAATTCTAGCACTTTCCCAACGACAGCTGTTAAACTAACTGACCTGTAGTTTCCAGCTTTCTGCTTCCCTCCTTTTACACCACTAAGTGATGTTAAATTTACAATTTTCCAAACCATTGGGACCTTTCAGAAGGCCCTAAGATGCAGGCTATCAGGTTTAGGTCCAAGGCTTGTCACCTTTTGTCCCATTGGTTTTCATGGCATTTCTTCTCAAGTGATTGTGATTGTTTTAAGTTCCTCCCTCCCTTTATCCCCTGCTTTCCTACTATTCTTGGGATGCTTTTTGTGTCTTCTACTGTGAGGACAGATATAAAATACTTGCTTATAATCATTGCTATTTCCTTGTTCAGCATTATTAATTGCTCAGTCTCACCCTCTAAGGGACCAATGGTCATGTTGCTACTCTCCTCCCTTTTCGTCTTGCTAGTTTTTTCACATATTCCTATTTCTCCCATTTCATTTGTTCTATTAATTACCCTTTGCTGGTTTCTAAAAAATTCCCAACCTTGTGACCCACCACTAATCTTTGCAGCATTGTACATTTTTCTTTCTATTTGATATCATCCGTAACTTCCTTAGTTATCCAAGGATAGTGCATCCTTCTGATAAAGTCTTTATTTCTTAATTGGATATATCTTTGTCCAGAATGATGAAATGTCTCCTTTCATCTCTGACAAGACTTCTGTACCATCTTTAGCTATTTTCCCAGTCCACTTTAGCTAACTCTATCCCCATACCCTTGTAATTGCCTCTATTTAAGCTTAAGACAGTTCATGATACTAGTCTAAATCTTCCCTTCTCCAGTTTCAACCACTGTTTCCATGTGCAACTGTCATGGATTTATTTGACCTGGTGTGCTGGATTTGTCTGTTCTACTCTGTCAATTGTCTTTTATTCTCTGTAAAGACCCCTTTGATTACCACCTTTTAAAGCATGAAATTGCTGCAGTTGTTCCTTTGGCAAAATTACTAACTTATCCTGTGAACCAACCTTGTGAAATTCAGTTAAAATTAATTCTATCTGCACTAGACTATGATCTTTCTTCGGAAATTATAGTACTGACATCAGACTTTTGCGCTGAGTCCTATATTTTTATTGATGCATTTATCCAGAAGTAGCACATAAAGATATTGGGTCAGGATCCTGGACAAATAATCTTCCTGAGATTACTTTGCAAAAAATGAAGTTGATCTTATAAAATGGAGCCATCATCGATACTACAAAACCTGTTATACTAAAAAAATGCAACTCTTAAAAACTTTTCAATCTAAAGCAATATAAACTGACAGTTGGTTTAAGAATCTGATTAGCAGTTTACGTAATTTCTAACAGGTTAGATTTCTCTACAAAAACTATATTGTTGCATCTGAAGATGCCTTACTGAAAAAGTCCTACCTATTATCACCAGGTTGTTATGCACTTCAATTTAGGTCCACGGTGACAGTGATGGGATGAAATCTGCTGGATTGTGGCATCTTTAGCACTTTCTGAGACAATTTCAGCTTATAGCAGACCAGACCATTTATTTTAATACAAATACAGCAAATACAGCTTTGTTTGATTTAGGAAATATTAGCTTTATGAGTTTGTGACATGCTCTGCAAATGCAATCAGTGGGTCGTGTTCTGAAAAGGTTGGGCAAAAATAGTACTTTGTCATTTGTAACCTTCTACCTTATGGTCTGCTGAGTTGAGTTAAAAATACTTCTCATTCACTGTTGCATTTTCAAAGCTGCCCCAACTCACAGTGGAATGTTGCAAGAATTGGTGGTTGGGCCTCAGCTATTCACAATCTATATTAATGACTTAGAAGAAGAGACACAGAATAATGTATTTAAATTTGCTCGTGATGCAAAACTAGATGGAAAGGTAAACTGTGGAGAAGACACAGAGAGGCTGCAACAAGATACAGACAGGTTAAGTGAATGGCAGCAAGATGGCAGATGGAGTATCATGTGGGGAAGTATGAAGTTATTCACTTTGTTCGTAGGAATAGAAAAGCTGGATACTTTTTATATGGTGTGAAACTTATAAACCTTGATGTTCAGAGACTTGCACGTGCTTGTACAAGGGATCTGAAATTTGGCATGCAGTGCAGCAAGCAATTAGGAAAGCAAATAATATGTCAGTCTTTATAACGATGGGTTTGAAGGGGCAAGAATAAAAAAGCTTAGCTACAACTGTACAGGAATTTGGTGACACCACATTTAGAATACTGGAAGGGCTACACCCAAAGTTCATTAAATTGGTTCCTGGGATGAGTGGGTTCTTTTATGGTAATAGGCTGAGTAATTGGGCCTATATCTCTGGAATTTAGAAGAATGAGATGTGATCTTATTAAAACTAACAAGATTCCAAAGGGGCTTAATATGGTAGACACAGAGATTGTTTCTGCTGGTCAGGGAATCTAGTCTCAGGATAAGGGGCCAATCGTTTAGGAATGAGATGAGGAGAAATTATTTTACTCAAAGGATTGTGAATCTTTTAAATGTTCTACCCAAGAGGACTGTAGACACTTCACCATTGAATATATTTAATGCCGGGATAGACACTTATTTGGTCTCTCAGGAAATTAAGGAATGTGGGGAACATACAAGGAAAATGGAGTTGAACCCCAGAATCATCCATGGTCATATTGAATGGTAAAGCAGACTTGATAATCTGTATGGTCTGCTTGTTCCTAATTTGGGGTTTCTTCTACTTACTAGTGTGTTTGCAGGTGCCTTTTGAGGTTGTTTGTTCCAGAATTGCCAATGTAAATGTCCTAGAACAAATAGCATAAAATGCATAATAAAATAGGAAATGCTGGATAAACTCAGCAGGTCTGACAGCATCAATGGAGTGAGAAACAAGGTAAATGTTTCAAGTCCACATGACCATTCCACAGAACTGAAAAGAGATGGAAATGTGAGGATTAGTATACTTGGAGATAGAAGGGCAGAATGGAAAGTCAGTGGTAGGTTGAAGTTAAGAAGAGACTGACAAAGATGCCATGGAGACAACGGGCCTGTTACTGCTGCCATTAGGGACTGAAGTGTGTTAATAATGGCAAAGGTAGGAAAGCAGAATGTTAATAGGAGAATAGAGATCAGTGCTCAGTGGGAGAAAAACTGAACAACAAGGGACAGTGGCCATGTGGAGGAGGGATGGGACTGTGTTGAGACAAGCCAAGGTAAGTGACTATGAACTTTTCCTCCTTGTTTTCTGCTATTTAGTTGCACTGAACACAAATGCTGTCAGACCTCCTGCGTTTATCCAATATTTCCTGTTTTTAAATGCATTTTCTATTTGTTCTAGTTTTCTATTTGTTCTATTTCTATTTGTTCTAGAACATTTACTTCGACAATTCTGGAATAAACAAACAAACAAACACACAGAAGTGTTGGATAGGAAAAGACCAAGTTCCCCTTGGGCTGCAAAATGACAAGGAGATACAGCACAGGTAGCAGGGAGAAGTTTTGTACAGAGGGAGGTGAAGGAGGTCTCAAAATAAGCCTACCCAGCTAGGATATTCAGGGAGCAGTTACTCTACCTCCAGCTGAACCATGAGCAATGTCTGAGGCAGCTATGTTCACTAAGGAGATGGTCACTGAAATTTTCCACCTTCTCAAATCAGACCTGTTGCTGCAAAGCAGATGAGGATGACACTGTCCATGGCCATCAACATCATTTGAAACTTGAAGTGCTGCCAGACCGGGAACATATGAATGGGACATAGTAAAAATAAAGATTTACAAGGGGTAGGCGGGAAACTACAGTTAAGGCAACAAACAGAGCAGCCATGACTGAATGGCACAGCAGGCTCGAGAGACCAAATAGGTTATACCCTACTCCTGTGTTTTATGTTTTTAGTTAGAACATAGACAGCAGAGTTTTGGATGACTGTAAGTTTATGCAGAGTGGAAGAATAGAGGTTGCAAGGTGGTCAATGGAATAGTCAAGTCTATAGATAACATAGGCATGGGTGAGGGTTTCAGCAACAGATGAGCTAAGAAAGCTGAAGTCGGACAGTGTGACAGAGGTGGAAGTAGGCAGTCTTGTCAGTGGATTTGATATGTAATTAGAAGTTCACCTTAGGGTCAAAATCGATCTGGTTCAAACAGTTGCCAAGACAGCACAGGATTTGATGGCTTGGAAATAGATTTTGTAGTCAGTCCCAGGACAATGATTTCACTCTTCTAAACAATTAGCAGGAAATCTCTGCCCCCTGGTACTGCTGTCAGAGATGGGGATAGGGAAGGCTGGGGAGAGGGGTTTAAAAAGCTGAGTTTACATTTTGCATTTCAGTGATGGTCTTGGAATAGTAAGTAGTTTCAGCAGAGATGGAAGGGACTTAACAGTGCTTTACATGGTCCCCAGCAGAGTATGGAATTTATCGTTAAACCATTTGTTCAGCACAGATGTCTAAGTCTGCCTCTTTTGGATTTAAGGGAGTGGAGATGAGTGCCATATCAGGAGAACGACCAAAGTAAGAGAGACTGATGGTTTTAGTGGAGACAATGGCATCAAAAGTGAAGACTAGAATGCGATTGACCAAGATTAGTATCTGTAGAAATGTTGTGCTAAATTGAGAACCAAGGGCATGAAAGTGGGAATTTAAAAGTGTAGTCATAAATTACTTTGGGGAGAGTTTTTTCCTAAGATTGGAGTTCATAGGTGATACTTATTCTTTGGCATCTCACCCGAATAGGTATAATTAATGTGCTATCTTTGACAGTAACTATAGGCCAGACGGTGGCAGCATCACAGCCAAATGATTGCGCCACACTTGACATCCAAATGCATGCATTTCCAATAGCTAGATAGTGACCAAGAGTGGGGACACTTCCTTATTTTCCACTCCCTAATCTAGGGACACTAAAACCATCTGCAGTTTTTCGACTGCAGCCCTGTTGAACTAAGAAAAAATTGGGGATCAAAGCTGGGACTTCCCTTTGCTGTTGTGTCAGATAAACCTGTAAAGTTATTGGGGGGGGGGGCACCATAAACTTTTAATGCATCCAAGAGAGGATAAACATGATGTAGCTGTTTAGAATATATCAATATAGTTGTCTGGGTAGATGGCACTATTGGTCCTATTCCCAATGTACCAAAAGACAAGAGAGACATTAAAGTCCTGAAGGCAACACAAAGAAAAGTCACAAGGTTGAACCATAGGACTAGAGGACTGAGTTGTGAGGAAGGCTTGTTGAAACTTGGGCTATTCAGTCTTGAAAGAAGATGATTGAGGGAACCTCACAGTGCATACAAGTCAAAAATGAATAAAATATAGAGTAGGCAAGGTAAAGCTGGAATAATATTTCAAATAAAAGTTTAAGAATAGGAGACAGAAGTTTAAACAGAAGGAATGTATGCCTGGAAGTGGTCTGAGGAAATGCATTTTCACACAGTGAAATGGAATGGGTTTCCAGGTAGGGTAGTGGGAACAAAAGCCCTGGAATCATTTAAGATAATGTCTGATTCTATAATAGAGCTATAGATTGATTTTGACCTGGGGAGTGGCTTTATTCAGTGGTGCTTATTTATGGGTTTCATGATCATTATGATTTCCTAAATAAAGTAAAATTTGCATTAAATTAATAAAGATTGAAAGCTTTTGCTCACCTGCCACTCCTACTTGATGTGTGGCATATGCAGGAAGCCTGTTTTCCCCTTTAGATAGCCACAATGCCAGTGTAGAATGGTCCTTTTCTGCATGATGAAAGGTGAAACCTTGAGCAGCTGCAGCAGCTATAAATCTACTCTGGAGAATAGGAACATGCAGCCAGACTGCCACCTTGCCTTCTTCTTTCCAGTGCTTGATAGCATCTGTAAATTAAATAGAACATGTTATATTCTATGTAATGACATTCACTGCAGACATTCTTTCATTGTGCTATCCTGTCCAATATATTAGTTATTTTTGAAAATTAGAAAGTGAGGTAAAAAGACTACTTCAGAACAACTCTGAAACAGCTAAGTAAACTTTCATAAACAGGAACACCTATCTTTCTGAAGAAAGCGGCCTGTTGCATTGCTGAAATGCGAGTTGAGGAAGTTTCTTTAAAAAAAAGATTCTCGATCTGGTGTATGTGGAACCAACTAATCACTCTGGGGATGTTCATTTTGAGCAAAAATGAGCCTTAATTTAGTGTAAAAATTAGATAATATTCTAGTTGTCTTCAATATTGAAGGATGTTTGACAATTGTTATCATATTAGTGCCTCTCCCTTGCACAATTGGAACAAAATGTAAAGTACAACCAAAAGTTCATTTTAGGTTTTGTCTGTACTGACATTTCAGGAATGTTTTATATTAGAGATATTGAGCATATAAATGAAGCACGTCCACATTGGGAAAATAAACTTTTTTTCAGTTTTAGTATCCATTTTAAACATGAAACAGTCTCACCTCAGAAAGGTGCACAGGATAGCTTTGTTCAAACGATGAACTTTCATAAATAGGGACACCTATCTTTCTGAAGAAAGCGGCCTGTTGCATTGCTGAAATGCGAGTTGAGGAAGTTTCTTTAAAAAAAAAATTCTCGATCTGGTGTATGTGGAAGGTCTTCTGGTTAGTGGCAATGTGGATTGCTGCTGCCCTCAAAGTTCTTGCCTAATCAATGCTATGGCCCATTTCATCCATTTCTATACCGAGTTGCAACAGAAATGGCCAATACAGCAGCTCCTGGGTAATTCCAGTGGGAATAGTTGTGTGGAAGGAGAAGTCAGCCCCTTTTTATGGCACTGGCTGCAATATTCAGCTAAATTTTAAAGGTCCAAGTCTACTAATAAGTGAATGTGGGTTACTGAATGGATAAGTGAATGGGTGAGTGGATGGGTGAGTGGGTGAATGAATGGGTGAAAGAGTAAGGCAGTGAATGAGTAGCTGGATGAATAGATGAGGTGAACAAGTAGGTGACGTGTATAAATGGATAGGAAGACAGGTGAGTAACATGGTGAGTTGGATGATTCGGTGAAATGGATAGGTGGGTAGGTCGATGAATAAGTGAAGTGGGTAAATGGATGAGGTTGATAGGTGGGTGAGGTGTGATCGGAGGTCAGGGCATTGTCAGGTCAGGTTGGAGGGTAGTTGAGTGGTTGAGGGGTAGTCAGGTGGTATTCGGGAGATTATTGGGCAGTCAGGGTGTAGTTGGGTGGGAGAGTGCAGTCAAATTGGGTTGTGGGTGTAGTCAGCTGGTTGGGAGTGTAATCAGGTGGTCAGGCAGAAGTCCAGGTTGGTTCAGAGAGGATAGCTGGATCAGGACAGTTGGGTTAGATCAGGATGGATAGTTGGGTTGGGTTAGTCAGTGGTTGAGGATAGTCAGGGAAAGTCGGGGGGCTAGATGGGTGCTTGGATTGTGCTGGAGTGGAGATTAATCTACATCTGTCAGGGGGTGGTCAAGTTGGGGGATATAATTTGGTAGTTGAGGTGGGTGATAGGGGGCACAGACAGAGTCCGCTGTGGAATTATCCAGCTGTTAGACCACGTTTTAAACTGTTGAACATTTCCTGGGTTTATTCAAGTAAGCCCTGTGTGTATCTGGCCTAAATTCCCACCCTGAGCTCAGGGTCAGACATTCAAGGTGGGTCCCAGACAGCAGAGAATCGGCCAATTGGAAGTTTTAATTTCCTGGGCAATTTCTATGTATGTTCACTCATCAAGAATTCCTCTTTATTCTGACACACATCTCCCAATGTGCATCCCATCTCCAATGATCCGGAGACAAGAGAATATGGGCGAATGTGTCTTAACTTACACACACACGTGCAATTACCCAGAAAATACTGCACATAAATAAACCATTTGCCCCAAGTCAATTCCAGATTTTGTGCTCCACCCCACATTCTCCAATTCTTTTTTATCTTACTTGAAAAGCTTAATCCTTTATCCCCTTTTCCCTCATATGCTTATCTAGCTTCTCCTTAATTGTATCTATGTTATTTGCTCCAATTACTCCCAGTGGTAGCAAGTTCCACTATCTCTTATCACTATCTAGGTATAGAATTTCTTCTATATTCCTTATTTTATTTCCTGGTATCTATCCTATATTGATGGTTGCATTCTTCCCCACAACTGGAAAAAGTCTCTCTGTATAGACGCTATTGAAGCCTTTCATAATTTTAAAGATCCCTATTAGGTCCGTCCTTACTTAGCCTTTTCTTTTCAGCCTCTGAAACGTTCCCCTATTGCATCAGTATAGTGATACCCTTGTAGTCTCTCCAGATTCTTATATTTGTGCTGAATTATGGGCATGTCAGTACCACAAAGAAGCGGGTTAAGACTTCCGAAGTTTATTCACATAGAACTTCAAGTAGGAGAGAGAGGACACTTTAAGATGAAGAGTGAAATGGCAGGATGCCAGGTTAATGTGCCAACTCAATCCAGAAAAATTGAATTTTGAGGGAAATTAACAATCAAATTCTCCTGAAAATGCACTTAATTTCAAGTCGAGTTCTTCTATTTTATCACAGAAAACATTATTAAAAGTGATGAACTGACTTACAACTTGACTGTTAGAATCATGTCTATATATGTGAAACCAGTAAAGTCAGTTGTAACATGAGTCAGAACATATATGGACCTGTATTTCTCCTCTTTTGCTACTTGCCACCAAACAAGTAGAAATGAGTATAAAACAAGGAATGCCACTTTGAATGCATTGGAGAGAGTGCAGAAAAGATTCATGGAAATGGTTCTAGGGATAAGGAACTTAAGTTATGAATATAGATTGATGAAATTTGGACTGTTTCCCTTGAAAAATGAAGGCTGCGAAGAGATTTGATGAATGTATTCAAAATCATGAGGGTTCTGGACACAGTAGATGGGAAGAAACTGTTCCCATTCATGACAGGATTGAGGAGAGGGTACAGATTTAAAATAACTGGCGAAAGAAGCAAAAGCAATATGAGAAAAAGAAACAATTTTCACACAGCAAAGTGGTTAAGATTTGAAATGCACTACCTAAGAGTGTGATGGGAGCAGATTCAATCTAAACATTCAATAGGGAATTAAACTGTTAGCCGAAAAGGAATGATCTGCAGGATTATGGGGAGAAGGCAGGGGGATGGCATAAAGCGAACTGTTCCTTCAGAGAACCGGTGCAGGCACAATGGACCTCCTTCTGTGAAAACACCAACTGCACTTGGAAAAAATAACTCATTATCCATTGGCACATTGTGTATACTTACCTCAGACAATTAAGACATTAAGTTCTCGGACATGGAAGGAGATCAGCTCATCATGCATGCCCTAGCTTTCTGGATGATATCCATTTAGCTCATTTCCCTGCCCTTTACCCAGTTTCATTTTTCTTTGCAAATAGTTATCCACCTTTCTTTCAAACACTATTTTGAGTTTTGATTTTACCAACATTTCTAGTGGGGTATTCAACAACTGAACAATCTTCTTTGTAAATGAAACCTGTTAACCTCTCCCCTTGTTATTTTGGTGATCTTAAATTTATGCATTGCGTTCACTGGCTGGTAGAAACTGTTTTTTGTGATCTACCTTGTCAAAATATATCAATTTTATATACATCTCAAGTCTCTTCTTACTCTTTTTTTTATATAATTAAAAATACCTCAGCTTCTTGAACTTTTTCTCCATTACCATCTTAGTAAACCTTCTCACACCCTTTCCATCCTAAAAGTTACTTGTGTTGCTTCACAATGTAATGAACTACAAATGTACAGGAGTCACCACTGGCAATTTTAAAGGGAGTAAATGTTTAACTCCTACAATTAATAGGAGTAATATACTTCTGTATTTTGTGCAATGCTGCTGTGGAAGCTCTAAATTGGATCAGTGAAATGTGTTTTTAGAAGTAATTTGAGACCTATGTTGGTATTAAGAAGTAACTTGAAGAAGTACACTAATAAATATCTAAGAAGTAACTTGTGTAAGTAATATTCTCAAGGGAGGTATAACTAGTCAATTTAGTAAATATTTTCAAACACTCACTACAACCTTTTACAATTTCTATAAGGAAAATGCTGTATTTTCATTAATAATTGTGCCTGCTGAATAATACAAAAGCAAAATACTGCGGTTGCTGGAACATATTAAACAGAAACAGAAAAATATTGGAAACACTCAATATCTCGTGAAGGGAGAAACTGAGTTAATGTTTCAGGTTAATGATCTTTTGTCAGAATGAACACCAGCTTGAGTAGAAACCCAACCCAATTCTAGATTCATCAAATACCCAACTTGCTGTGAGATTGTCTATTGAACTTAATGGTGATAATTTGCTGTATTTACAATGTTATCACTGATTATTCCCACCACAGCCATTTAGGACTTTTTTTTATTACTTGATGGGATGTAGACATTGTCTATCCCTAATTGCCCTTGAGAAGGTGGTGGTGTGCTGCCTTTTTGAAACATGGCAGTCAGTCTAGTGCCACTACACCTACAGTGCCCTTAGAGGGTTCCAGGATGTTGATCTAACAACAGTGAATCAACAGCAATATAGATATAGAGTAGGATAGCGTGGGGCTTGAGGTGAAAATGCAGGTGATGGAATTTCTGTACATCTGCTGCCTCTTATCTTACTAGGTAGTTTGGAAGGGGTTGTCAAAAGAGCACTGGTGAGTTGCTGCAGTGCACTGAATCTGTATTACACTGCTGTCGCTGTATGGTGGTAGAGAAAGTGAATGTTTAAGTTGATGGATGGGGTATAATGATCAAGCAGGATGCTTTGTCCTGGATGGTGTTGCGCTTCTTGAGTGTTGGGGCTCCACTCATCCAGGTAAGGGGACAGTAATCCATCACATTCCTGATTTGTGCCTTAATGATGGTGGACAAAGTTTGGGAAGTCAGGAGGTGTGTTACTCCCTGCAGAATTCCCAGTCTCTAGCCTTCTCCTGTGGTCACAGGCCAGAGTTTTCTGGAAAACATGGTATGCAGATGTCAGGACACACCTAAGTAATGCCTAGGACTGCCTCTGGAGTTCAGGATGGAGGCCACCACCGTCTTCTTTCTCAGGAAGTCCACCTTCTTTCTTCAATAGTGAGTCAATAATTTTGGACATCTTTTCAATATGGGACCCAGAGAGGATAGTGGACTACATACCATCAGCCCTGCTCAGTCACGAAATATGGCGAAAACCCTCACATGCATATTCAATGAGATTGGGGTCACAAGATTTGGCCTGTTTTCCTGTCAGCCTCCGCAGCAGCAAACACACCACATTCCAGTCCCAGGACTTAGTCCAAGGATAGGAGAATTCCACAAAGATGAGGAGGAATTTCTTTGATCAGAGGGTGGTGAATCTTTGGAATTTTCTATCTTAGAGAGCTGTGGAAGCTCAATCATTGAGCATGTTCAAGACAGAAATTGATAGATTTCCAGAGACTAATGACATCAAGGGATAGGGAAATAGTGGTAAATGGCATTGAAGAAGATGATCAGCAAAAATCTAGTTGAATGGTGGAGCAGGCCTCACGAGCTGAATGGCCTACCCCATTCCTATGGATCATCCATTTAGCACTTCTGGTCGAAGATGATTGTAGATTCTTCAGTCTTGTCTTTTGTACTGACATGCAATGCCTCTCAATCACTGAGTACGGGGTTGCTTATGGGCCTCCTTCTCCTGTTGTTTAATCATCCACCACAATTCATTACTCAATGTGACAGAGCTTTGGTCTGATCCATTGGTTATGGATAATTGAAGTCTGCATATCATGCGCTCTTTCCACTGTTTGGCACACAGGGAATCCTACAATGTAGCTTCACCAAGTTGATGCCTCATTTTGAGGTATATCTGCTGCTGTCCTGGCATTTCCTCCTGCACCTTTCATTGAACCAAGGTTGATCCCTTGGCTTGATGTTAATGATTGAGTGAGAGGAATGCTAGACTGTGGATGTTACAGCTTCTGGTTCAATGCAATTCTGCAGCTGCTGCTGATGGCAAACATTGACAAATGGGTGCCCAGTTTTGAGCTGCTTCATCTGTTTTGAATCTCTCTTATTTGCTACAGTCATAGTGCCACAGTTACCACAAAGTCCTGTGGAGGACCTGGCTTTCAACTTTGGAGATGCATGAAAGGATCAAAATGTAAATTGTGTGTATAAGAGTTGAAATAATGTTGCGTGTCACATTGCAACAATTTCTGGTTCGGCATTTTTAAAGATTACTTGCTGGTTTTGGGCAAAAAATTTTAACATGAAATTAACAATCCATCAAAACACTGGGAATGTGAAATTCAGATCTGTAGTGCCATTGGAGATGCTCATGCAGACATCTAAAACCTCTGAACTGCTGCTGTCCTGATGTCACTCAGTCTTTCCAGCTATTTGCAAACTTGGACCCCAGGTAGTTTCAGCTTGTCAAGCACCAAGAAACATGCATTCCACTGCAAGAGGAGGCCAGCACTAGTGTAAGACATCAAACTTGCAGTTAAGGTAGTTTAGGACATCTTCTATTGCAAAGTCTCTGGAAGTACTGTGGAGTATTTTTGAAGGTGTTGTGGTGAGTTCCTAAATTTGGCAGGTAGTCTGGTGTAACAATATCTTTTCAAAAATTACAGTCTCAACAATTTGAAAAAGGCAGCTGTAAATACTTTTGAAAGATCAGTGAGATCAAGTAAATTTAAATAACTTAAAGGGGGATGTCACTCTCAAACATATTTATATAATTCACACAGGGTATTTACATTTGAAGGGAATAGCTTTGTTCCTATTCTAGCACCTGCTTGACAGTAACTGACCAATACTGTAAGCATAGGAAAATGACTTGGGACATTTTTCTGTGGGAGAAGCTGGCTTTTGAATCTGGCACCCTACCTGTGTGTGGGGCTGGAAGTGGCCGAATGTGAAGGGACCTCGCCACCTACCAAAGTTTTCTCTTCCGGGGCTTCTGAGTGACGACATGATGGAAGTGTAGAGATCTCAGTGAAAAAATGGATGGGTACTTGATGTTGTTTGGCAATCCTGTGAATGTTTTGGCCTTTTGAAGCTCCATGGATGGCTATATTATCCTTTAGTTCATCATTAATCCTAACCTACTCCTCTTGTGATTATAATCCTGATTTTGTGATGTTGTGTTTTATACTGACAAAGGTGTTTGATATGTAAAAACTGAGGCACATGTTGCCTGTTTTCCTTTATTTCTTGAAAACAAGGGATATCCATTTATATAAAATGGAATTTATCAACTGGTATGCTCTGGCAATGGAACAAGGTAGAACTTAGTTTAAAATGTGTTACAGTTTACATTCAATTTTGGTCTTTCCTTGGGGGAATGGAATGGGTAAGGGGGTCTGCCCACCCTGCTTGCGGCCATGCGTCAAATTTAAATTTAAGAGCTAGTATTTGTTTTACAGAGATAATTTATTTGTTTGTGGACTGATATAGGGTTTCCATTGGTGACAATGCTGAAATGGCTGTACAGCATCAGAATTGTGTGATATTTATCCTTTTTTTGTATTGCATTTCTGGCATTTACATTGGAGGATAACATTATTTGGTATCCTTTAATTATGGATAAAATGAGTAGTGCCACAACAGGCTGGGGGGCAAATTGTTCTGTATAGAAGCGATGACTTTGGCCTGGTAAGTCCTCATCGTGGGTGAGAAACACCTGCTTTAGAACTAATGGTATTGTATTTTTCTTATGTATTTTGGGGTTAAAGAATCCTTGTTGGTCTCCTGTGAAGGCTCAGACAGTTTATGTATCCTGGGAAAGACTGGGTTTTACTGTTGTTGGTGTCTCTGGCATAGCTGGAGTTAGGGGGAATATTTACTGGTGCACGCCGAAACATGGTTAGGGAATTCTTGGTTGTCCAGCCTTTGTTAGTTTCCTTTTTTTTAAGCTGCGTGGGTTATGACAGTGACTACTTGGTAGATGGCTCCTGAGAATGAATGGTGAGCACTTCAATCTGTTGGGAGGTAGAGGGTCTTATCTTTTCCTGAGAATCGCAACTGTGGATATCTGGATGATTCCTTTTCCTGTTGTTGTGGCTTCTTAATAGGGGGAAAGTGGGTGGAATCCTGTTGACGGCAGGGTCTGAGTGGCATCTCCGGTGTGATTGATGATAGGGGAAATTTGCTTTGAGTGAAGCACAGGGGTGGTGCTAATTCTGACCTGTCGGCCCTACTTTTAATTGTGTTGCTATCCTAAGCTTAACTTGGCTGGGTAGGTTAGGCCTATCCAGCGAAGATAAGCTTAGGATAGGTAGGTTATCTGTTCCTGGATCCTGTAGCAAATATATTAGATGAGGGAGTAGGATTCTTCCCCCAAGATGTTTACTGGTGCACACCTAAACGGGTGAGGGGCCGGGCGCCTGAGTGTGAGGCCGGCTACTGGAGCTCTGAATTATCTGAGTTTCTCCTATGACGTTAGATAGCTTTGTTCCTGATGTCCTGCATGTCAGAGTATACACTGTCAAAACATGTCTTATGTCTACGGTCTTATCTTGGTGCTCCTCTTTCTCTGAGGTGTCCTTTCATTATCTGGGTAAGCGGGGGGTGGTGTGCTGATGTAGACTCCAAGTTGTTACATTTAGCCCTCATATTGTTGGAAGGAAGAGAATTGTACCTCCCAGAGATATTCCGTTTGTGGATGCTTTGACAATCCTCCTTCTGATTGGTGGAGTGTTGTTGGTGGAAGATGGATTAAATTTTCAGGCTAATGGTGGGGCGTGAGTGGTACCTCCGGCGTAGCTTGAAATGAGTGAGACTTGTTTTGTTGTGATCCCAAGTATGATGGGAGAATCCTTGCCTAATCGACTCTTCTTTTATCTGTCTCAGTATCTTTTATTTTTTCAGTTGCTATCTTTGCCTACACAACCTATTTTGAAAATTTATATTTGAAGGGAGATTATACTCATTGTGGAAGGCATCTTGTTATCTGTTGAGCCCAAGGACGAGTTTAGATACCTGGGCTCTGTTTCAACTGCACTCTTCCCTTGAGGCTGTGTAGCTCTGTTCCTGTTATCCTGTATGTGAGAATATACACTGCCATGCTACAACTTGGGTTTGGGGTTGTATCCTAATATTTTCCTCTTTCTGGGGTATCAATCAGTTCATTGTTCAGTGGTTTTGGGAGTTTAAGGCTCTGATTGGTTGTGCTTGATCCCACAGGAGATCCCTTATGCTGTGTTGCTCAGTCTTTGTTATCCTGTGGGCGAGGGTGTGCACCATTGTGCCACATGCTTATAGCTTTATCCTGATATTCCCCATTCTTTGTAATATACTTTAATTATCCATGTGAAGGGAAACATCAATTACAATAAACTGTAACTGATAATCTGAACCAATTGTAATGATACTTGTCAGTCTTTTCCATCTATGTGGAATGATGGTTATTCTGTGCAGTATTCAGTAAAATGGAAAATCTTCAATAACGTGGCATGGTGGCACAGTGGTTAGCACTGTTGCCTCACAGTGCAGAGGACCCAGGTTCAGTTCCAGGTTCAGGTGACGGTCTGTGTGGTGTTTGCACACTCTCCCTGTGTTTGTGTGGATTTCTTCTGGGTTCTCGAGTATCCTCCAACAGTCTAAAGATATGCAGGTTAGGTGGAACGGCCATGCTAAATTGTCCCTTGGAGTCCCAAGATGTATAGGTTAGATGGATTAGCCTTGATAAATGTGTGGGGTTATGGGGATAGGGTGAGGAAAAGGCAATGAGTAAGGTATTCTTACAAAGAGAGTTGGTGCAGATTCGATGGACTGAATGGCCATTTCTGCACTGTAGCGATTCTATGATTAAAAATATTTTAATATCTTTGCACCATAATGGAGCTTCAATGGCAAAATTGTCACCAAGTCACCCACTATGATCAATGCGAGGGTCACAATTGACCAGAAGCTGAACACAACTGGATCAGTCATAAAAACACCAGGAGTAAAACATCAGGGCAGAGTATTCTGTGATGGGGAGTTCACCTCCTAAACTCTTGAACCTCTCCACCCTGACAGTTCAGGTTTTGGTTGCAATGGAATACAAAAGGAAGAGAAAAAACTGCACTTAAATAGCAAAGAGATAAATGACCAGATTGTTATTTTTAAAGTATGCTATAAATGGTGGCTAAGGTACCAGGAGAATTCCCCAGAACTTGAACAAAAAATGCAATGGGATCTTTTACATCCACCTGATAAGATAGCAGGGACCTTGGTTTAATACCTCATCTGTAAGACAGTACTGCATTTAACTGCCACCCTATGTTATATGCTTAAGTTTCCAAAGTGGGGCTTGAACCCATGACCACAAGATGAAATGTAATTATTGACTCGAGCTAATCACTTCCCTAAAAAAAGAGATGCAGCAACAACACAGGGAACTCAACTGGATCCAGGATAGAGCAGTTAGCTTGTTGGTATATATGCCCTTAAATTTAGTATGCTATGAGATTAAGGTGGCCATTTATTCTTTGGGAAATAAGAAAAAAATAGAGCAGAAGAGAGAAAGGATTTAGAGATACAGATTCAAAATCATTACATACAATAATATAGATTAATAAAACCATGAAAAAAAAGAAGGCACTGGAGTTCATCTCCAGTGAAATGGAATAAATCAGTAAGACTATATGAAATAAACCTGTGCTCACTTCAGGTCTCCAAAATACAAAAAAAAGGAAGTACTGCAGGAGATGCGAAAAGGTTTACAAAGGTTCAACCAGAACTGAGTGGCTACAACTATCAAGAAAGACTGGCCAGGCTGGGTTCACGTCTCTAAAAAAGAAAAAGTTGAAAGGTAACTCAATACAAGTCTTTAAAATCATGACGGTGTTAGGGTAGATGGTGGCACAGTGGTTAGCACTTCTGCCTCACAGCACCAGGGACCTGGGTTCGATTCCCAGCTTGGGTTACTGTCTGTGTGGAGTTTGCACATTCTCCCCATGGTGTGTGAGTTTCCTCTGGGTGCTCCAGTTTCCTCCCACAGTCTGAAAGACATGCTGGTTAGGTGTAATGTTATGCTAAATTCTCCCTCAGTGAACTCAGACAGACACTGGAGCGTGGTGACTGGGGGATTTTCACAGTATTTTGTTGCAATGTTAATGTAAGCCTACTTGTGATACTAACAAATAAACTTTAAATGCACACCAGATATCTTCACTTGTGGAGTTCAAAACTCTGAGCCATAAATAAAAGATCTTTTTCTTGAGTTCTCTTCCTGAAAGCAAGTCCTTGCTGTGTTGTGATTTTTTACTACACTTAGGGTGAGGAGTCAGATCCCAAGTTGACTTTGGCTATAATGTGGATTGATCTCTGTGCTGTTGGCATTAATCTGATCCACATGTTCACAGTCTAACCAACTGAACTAACCTCCCCCCTGCTCCTCCACAAATCTATGAAAACCACTAATAAATCTAATGAGGAATTAAGAATAGATTTTTTTATTCAGAGAATGGTTAGAATATAGAATTGCTAATACATAGAGGTTTGGACAAATTGCACAGATGCATTTAAGAAGAAACTTCACCCATTTAAGATGGAGATGAGGCAAAAAAGAATTCTCTCAGAAGATCGTGAGTCTCACTGGAAGAGAGAAATATGGGAAATGTCCCCATCCTCAATGAAAGGGGTGCCCAGCACATTAGTGCAAAAGATAAGGCTGAAGTATTTGCAACAATCCTCAGCCAGAAGTGCTTAATGGATGATCCATCTCAGCCTCTCCAGAGGTCCTCAAAATCATAGAAGCCAGTCTTCACCCCACATATCACGAAAACAGCTGAAGGCACTGGATACTGCAAAGGGTATGGATCCTGACAATATACTAGCGATGACACTGAAGATGTGCTCCAGAACTTGCGGTGCTCCTAGCCAACCAAGTTACTCCAGCACAGTTACACCACTGGCATCTACCAACAATGTGGAAATTTGACCAGCTATGTCCAGTACACAAGAAATAGAACAAATCCAACCTGGATTTATTGCCCCATCAGTGTAGTCTTGATCATTAGTAAAGTGATGGAAGGGGTTATCAACAGTGCTATCAAGCAGTACTTGCTTAGCAATAACCTGCTCACTGAAACTCAGTTTAGGTTCAGCCAGGGCTGTCAGCTCCTGACCCATTACAGCCTTGTTTCAATCATGGACAAAAGAGCTGAATTCAAGAGGTGAAGTGAGACTGACTGCCCTTAATATCAAGGCTACATTTGACAGAATATGCGATCAAGGAATCCTAGTAAAAATGGAGTCAATGGGAATTAGGGGGAAAGCTCTCTGCTGGCTGGGGTCATACCTAGCACAAAAGAAGATAGTTGTGGACATTGGAGATCAGACATCTCAGTCCAGGCCATCATTGCAGGAGTTCCTCAGGGTAGTGCCCTTGGCCCAACCACCTTCAGCTGCTTCACCAATGACCTTCCTTCCAATCATAAGGTCAGAGATGGGGATGTTCGTTGATAAGTGAACAATGTTCAGCACCATTCGTGACTCCTCAAATACTGAAGCAGTCCATGTCCAAATACAATAAGAACTGGATAACATCCAGGCTTGGGCTGACAAGTGGCAAGTAACATTCACACCACACAATTGCCTTGCAATGATCATTTCCAATACAACAGAATCTAACCATTGCCCTTTGACATTCAAAGATATTACCATTGCTGAATCTCCCACTATCAACATCCTGGAGTTTACTATTGATCAGAAACTGAAGTGGGTTAGCCATATAAATAGCATGGCTACAAGAGTAGATCAGAGGCTACAAATCCTGTGGCAAGTAATTCACCTGCTGACTCCCCAAAGCTTGTCCACAATCTACAAGGCACAAGTCAGGAGTGTGTGATGGAATATTCTCCCCTTGCCTCGGTAGGTGTAGCTCCAAGAAGGATAAAGCAGACATATTTGTTTGGCACTCCGTCCACAAACACTGACTTCCTTCACTACTGACATAAAGTAGTAGCAATGATTATTGCCACAAGATGCATTGTAGGAACTCACTAAGGCTCCTTACACAGCAAATTCGAAATGCATGATCATTACCATCCAGAAGGACAATACAACCAGTACATAGAAAGTTCCCTCTAAGGGACACACCATCCTGACTTGGAAATATATCACCATTCCTTCATTGTTGCTGGGTCAAAATCCTGGAACTCCCTCCTGAACAGCATTGCCGGTGTACCTACAACACATGGACTTCTCAAGAACAATTAGGGTTGGGAAATAAATGCTAGCCCAGCTAACAAAACCTACATTCCATGAACTAATAAAAAAATTCTCATTTATTTTCTTTCCTTTAATTGGCTAGCCAACATGACATTGCATTGTTCAGACACTCATGGGCAAAAAGGGATACTGTGGTGCTTGAATGCCAATCATGCATGTCCAATGAATGTAAAATTTAGACCCTGGAATCAGAATTAAGCAGCACTATAAAAATCAGAAAAATGTTATGTATGAGCATCACTGGGCGTGGGAATGTATTTATTTTACAAACTTGCACTCATATGCTGCCTTGGTACATATCCAATATGCCAAAACATTTTACATACAATGAATTACTTTAAAGTGCACTTCAGTGTTTTGTAAGTGAATGTACAGTTGCAGCAAAGCTGGCACCTGAATATATGGCAATACTGAATCACACTTTAAACCAAATAATAATGAATGATCCCCGTTGGCAAAGTTAAAAAAATATAACCAGTATATTTATTGATTATGATGAATCACTGCCAGTTCCCCTTCTGTGACCTTGTATATTTCTGCACCATTCAAACTAATGTAATGCCCCTCAGAATCGGAGTGGGGGGGGGGGTGGTTGCTTATAGGAAACCCACGCAGACATGGGGAAAACGGATAGGAACTTCTTTTACTTGCCCTGTAGTAGGTTTTGGAATGTGACCTCGTCCAGTGCTGGTGGGAAGTACTCGGGCTCCAGGTGGACGGTGACCGCTCTGAAGCGATCCACGGTGGCGATGCTTGGGAGGGAGAAGGCTGCAGAACGGGCCCCGGGGTTCAGCACTGCTCCAAGCCCAGGCGCCTCTCCACCGGCGTGCCCCGCGCCGAGACAGTGGGCCCGTGTTCCAAAGATAACGGCCCGCCCTCGAGCTCCAACAGTCACCTTCCAGGCTCGCGCCACCACCTGCCCAACGCCGAGTCCCTGCAGGTAAAGCATTGCTGCAAGCTAGCGCTGAGGAAAGCTCTGCTGAGAGGCCAACTGCCTGCTACCGCATACCATCAGATTAAAGCCTCACGGCCGCCTGGGACGCCTTACTGACGATATTACTTTCCCCACCCCGGTAAGGGACAATCTCTCCTCAGCCCAGTCAGGGACAATCTTACTCACTATATCACTCTCCCTACTCTTGTCAGTGACAAGTCTTATTGACTATATCTCTCTCCCCACCCCCTGTCAGGAACCAATCTTATGGCCTATATAATTTTCCCCACCCTGGTCAGGGACAAGCATAGAACCAACATTTTGAAACGTTAACTATGTTTCTCTCTCCTCAGATGCTGTCAGTCCTGTGGAAATTTTCCAGCTTTTTTTGTACTCTCTGTTGGCTGGCTGGCAGCTTTGTGAAAAATACATTTTTTGAAAAAACACAATGCTCTGTAGGCATAGAAAATGTTCTCATAACAGGAAAGATTGAAAACAGTTTTAATGACATGAAACTGTCATTTATTTTTGTTTAAGGAAGATTATAACTCAAGAGAATTTGATAGCTAATCATACGTATTAATTTGGAACAATGTTTTTGATCTTAACTAGTCTGTATATTATACCAATTTTTGATGCAGTTTAATTTATCCTGCAATAACCAATCTGAAACTGGTAGTTGTAATATGGATTACGACCAGGCAATACCCTATTTATACTGTCAAGGTTATATTGCAACTCTTCTGCCCAAGAGAGACATTGGGTACTTGTGTTTACATAATGCAGAAATTATAATGCATGATAACTGTACCCTAAGAATAAGATACATAAACTGATGAATCCCTTTTAAAGACTAATTTGGTCCAAACTTCCACACGTGCCTCATGGTGTATGTGCAGATGCAATTAATTAGCTCTGGCAAATATCACTTGTTAGAGATAATTGACATTTTCTGATTTTTAAAAAAATGCTATCATAAATAGAGACAGCTTCAAATAGATGTACTATAGTTGGTTATCTGTTTCATTCTTCTCAGTGGTAGTATTCTCTCCTCTGAGTCAGAACGGCTTGGATTTCAGAGATTCCAGGTTGACACCTCAGTGCAGTACTGAGGAAATGCTGCACTGTCAAGAGATACATCATTTTTTGGATTCAGTGTTAAGTCTCATGAATTCTCCCAGGTGGATGTAAAAGCTTCTATGGTATTATTTGAAGAAAAGCAGGGGAAATCTCCCTACCGTCCTAGTCAATATTAATCCCTCAACCCCCTAAAACAAATTATTTGTCATATATCTCATTGGAGATTGTGCAATTCCTTGCTGTTGGCTGTCTTGTTTTCCTATAATAATTGTGACTACACTTCAAAAGTGATTAATTGGATGTAAAACCCTTTGGGACATTCTGAGGTGGTAAAAGATGCTGTACGAATACAAGGCAGGGGCAGCACAATGGCACAGTGGTTAGCATTGCTGCTTCCCAGCTTGAGTCACTGTATGGAGTCTGCATGTTCTCCCCACATCTATGTGGGTTTCCTCCGGGTGCTCCGGGTTTCCTCCCACCATCCAAAAGATGTGCTGGGTAGGTGCATTAGCTGTGCTAAATTCTCTCTCAGTGTACCTGAAAAGGCGCTGGAGTGTGGCGACTCAGGGATTTTCACAGTACTTATTTGCAGTGTTAATGTGTGCCTACTTGTGGCACTAATAATAAATAAGCTTCCTTTATTGTTCATAATTGTCATTCTTAATATTTCCTAGATCTGACTCCTCTCAGGATTTGAGCTTGTAATTTTAATGTGTAGAACTGAAGGAGTGCTGCCCTGTTGAAGGTGTCATCTTTCAAATGGGATCTTACTCTCAGGTGGATACAAAAGATGCCATGGCACTATTCAATGAAGAACCAGGGAGTTCTCTTTATGCTGTATTGGCCATCATCTGTCCCTCAAACGATACCTAAATTAGATATCTATTCATTTATTACAATGCTTTTTTGCTATAATTTGTGTGTAAATTGGCTGACACTTCTACTGCAACAGTGACTATACTTTTTTTATAGAGGCTGTGAGCTGTGTTGTGACATTCTAGGATTGTGAACGGTGCCATAGGGCAGCACAGTGGCAAATGGCTGGCACTGCTGCCTTACAGTGCTAGGGACCCCGGTTCAATTCTGGCCTCAGGTGACTGTTTGAAGTTTGCACGTTCTGTCCGTGTCTGCATCCTCTGGACGCTCCAGTTTCTTCCCATGCTCCGTAGATGTATGGGTTAGGTTGATTTTTTTAATCTTTTAGGGGTGGGTTAGGTTGATTGGCTATGCTAAATTTAGTGTCAGGGGAATTAGCAGGGTAAATACGTGGAATTATGGAGATAGGGCTTGGGTGGAGTTGTCGGTGAAAACTCAATGGGTTGAATGGCCTTCTGCACTGATACAAATGCAAATACTTTCTTGTTAATTACCACTAATTTGCATCCCATATTATATAAGACAATTTAATTGGAGCTGTACTATATTCGTAAAATCAAGATATCTTCAGAATCAACTAAAATGAACAGTGGTAATGAAACATTTGTTTCGCGCGAATTAAATAAACTAAGTGTGTTTTAAACAACATCTTCATTGGGACACAGAAAGAAACAGGCGCTTCTTTGTGGTTGATTATGGTAATAGAGAGCCTGCCCTTTCCCCTTTGACAGGGAAGTTTAAACATTGCAGCTACCGCATGGAAATAGCGTTGTGTTGCTGAGTGAGAGACGCTGCTGTTTCCAGTCTGCACCATGTCATCGAAAAAGAAAAATAAGTCCAAGGCGGCCAGGAGCCAAGAGAATCAGGGAGTCTCGCCGAGGGTAAAGGCGGAATGCTACTCTCCTTTATCCGCCTCTCCCGGGGCTCTCAGGCCAGGAGGAGAGGAGGGCATCCTTGACACAACCCGCCAGGCCTGTCTCTCACTGACTGTCACTGATAGCCTGGAGAAAGGTAAGGCACGCACACCTTTCAGTTTACGGAAGAAACACAAATATGTTACCCATAATTTTTGAAGTTAACAGCTTTTGAACTTGGTGTGAAAGTACAGACTTGGTGGATTTGTTGGGTGATTTATGTGGATATCATAATTTTTATGTTTTGTGAAAATATATAGTGATATAGTCAGTAAGATTGTTACTGAAAAGAAATAGCACAGAAGGTGTTCATAGTAATTCTATCAGAAAGAGATCCTTACACAGAAAAGTAGTTGCAGTTCTAATGTTTGGTTACACTCATTCTATTTCACTAAAACAAATAGCGGATGAAATGAACAGGTTTTGGGTAATGTTTTATTCTACATTCAAAGGGCATCTCTGAATCTTGTAGCAGCATTAGAAGTTTCAACGTAGCAAAAGTCTGTTTACATTATTAAACCTTTATTTGTCCATGGGACATAAGTGCTGGCAAGGTCAGCATTTTTTGCCCATCCCTATGATTAATTGTTCTTAAGAAGATGGTGCTTGGCTGCCTTCTTGAACTGCTACAGTCCATGTGGTACACATACATCCACACTGTCGTTGGGAAGGGAATGCCAGGATTTTGACCCAGGGATTTGTGGTTTGGAGGGAGCCTGCAGGTGGTGAAATAGGGGTGCAACAGTGGTTAGCTCTGCTGCCGTACAGCGCCAAGGACACGGGTTCAATTCGAGCCTCGGGTCACAGCCTGTGTGGAGTTTGCACATTCTCCTCGTTGTCTGCATGGGTTTCCTCCAGGTGCCCAGGTTTCTTCCCACAGTCCAGAGATGTGTGGGTTAGGTTAATTGGTCATGCTAAATTGGCCTTAGTGTCAGGGGATTAGCAGGGTAAATATGAGAGGCTATGGATTGTGGTCGGTGCAGACTCGATGGACTGAATGACCTCCTGAATTATGGGGATTCAATGATTCTATAGTCTTTCCATGTGTCTCCTGGTGGTAGAGGTTGCATGTTTGGAAACAGCTGTTACAGGAGGAATGGCAAGTTGCTGTAGTGCATTTTGTAAATGGTACACATTGTGCAACAAGATAGAAGGATAGAATTTTTAAGGTTGTAACATCCTGGATTGTGCTGACCTTGAATCATGCTCATCTGAGAAATTAGAGAATATTCCATCACACTCCTGACTTTGAATCAGAGAGTGGAATTATTTGTTTAAATGGTGTGACGATGGCTTCTGCCTGCTCCCTGGATTCTCCAACCAGCAAGAAACACTATTGGTCTCCACAAACAGAGACCAAGTTTGGTAACCATGCCAGTAGGCTCAGAGGTCATAGCCTGCATGGGAGGTCAGGGATATGGTTGGGCAGTGCCAATGTGGCATCCTGGCAGTGCTAGATGTAAACAATCAGGATGCTGGGGGCAGTTCCATGAGGTGGGGCCTGAGGGGAGCAGGAAAGTGATCATGATGGGGGGCATGAAAGGGGATTTCTTGGGAGGCCCCCAATGTCCCGGCGATCTACGTTGTGGAAGTGGGTGTGGAAACATGTCTTCAGTTGCTGAGGGGTTGGTCCCGATGTTCGTCAGGGAAAGGAGGGGAGATCATCAATTTCATTTTGATATTGGGGCCCCCTATAAAAAGGGTGTCTGATCTCTGTGAAGCCAGACTTGCCGGAGTGGTTAGGGCCCCCTCAGAACCAGTACAAAACTCACTCCCACCCAAAAAATGAATAAGTGTGAGAAAATTGTGACTTGTTCCACATCAGCAGGACGCTTAGTCATTTTTTGGATAAATTCTGCCCTTGAATGTAAACTCACCCAGGTTAGCTCACTTTTGAGACTTCATTCTGGACTCAAATTTTCATCCTGATTCCTCTATTTTGTAAAATAAAGCTGTAAAAACCTATTGAAAGTAAAATAAAAAATCCTCAGGTGAGCATGGTAAAGGAACTTTCCCCTTTAGCTTTATCATTCCACTTCTGCAATGACTTCAGTTTGAAAGTGCACACTGGGTGAAAATAAGATCACAATAAAGTAACTTGTTGACACTATTGTTATGTTTTGGGAATGGCCACTTGGCTGAGCTATAATTATAAGGATCACCACATATAAAGGTATAGTTTTTTTCATTCTATCAATCCTGGCTTTGCGATCAATTCTAAATTTTCCAGCTTGAAAGCTGACTGCGCTGAAGTACCTCCAAAGGAGAAGGTGAGAAACCAAATGTTGGTATACATGTGGGAAGGAATAACAAAGATCGAAGTAGATCAGAAGTCCGTTATGATCAACTGAGGGCATTAGAAAATAAGCTAAAGGGGAAAATCTCAAATGAAGCACTTTATGAAAAATATCTGTTTGTGCTAGTGAAAAGAGATGGAGGGTAATTTGATAGAGCAATATGTGGCTACAACTTAGGTGTACGGACTCTGATTTGGTTTTTCAAATGATTGGATACCTACAGAGCGGATGGGTTCCAGCTAAGCAAAATATGGGGAGGAGGATTCGGGAGTCGAATTTATAGAATAGTGGGGGATTGTTTAAACTTTGGATCAGCTGGATTTCATGGAGCATAAATGATGGCATGTTGGCTAGGAGAGCAAAAAACAGCCAAGTATCCATTGCATAACTGGTTTCATTTATCCGTTTTTGCGATTTTAGCTAATGAGAAGGTGCCTAAGGCTTGCCGAAAATGTCTTGCTCAAATGGGTTTCAACAGCATAAAACTGGCAAACATTTGCATTGGTCGACCGATCCTTCTTACCAGCACTGCTGGCAGACAGGAGGTAAGTGCCGGAGAAAAGTACCAAACTGCTATGGAGTTCTTTTTTAAGTCATATGTCACCATTTCTTCTTTATTGCTGATTCAACATTGTGATTCCCTAACTAACATTTTGTGAAGAAAATCATCTCCAAGATTTCAGTTCATTAAGGCACCTTCTCAGGGCGACTTGGGATGGACAACAACATAGCCTCATTGGAGTAACCAAGAAGTTGCAGAGGCACTTTGAGATTATGATATTTCTGTGGCTTTGCCTTTCTCGATGATGGTAGAAACCAGTGCAGAAGGAGGTACTGAAGAGCTTGGTGAATTGCTGCATTTCATTCTGTAGCTAAATATATTACAGTTACAGTGTGCCAGTAATTATAGGGATGGATAATGAATCTAATGTAGGATGTTGATGAAACCAACTACTCTTTTCTAGATTGTAAATTTCTTGAGTAGAGTCCACGTAGATGAATGGCGAGCATTCCTGATCTGAGCATTATGGATGGTGGAGAGGCTTTGTTATATTCCAGGAAGCCGGGTAGTAAAAACAAAGTGCATTTTTACAAGTATTTATTCACAGTAATGAATAACTATTAGCATGTACCTCCTCAGCCACCAACCATAGATTTAGTCTGTCCATTTTTCTTTATAGAGGAACAAATGACTCCTCAGTTAATACCCAACAGCTTCATACAGATGTCTTTAGAATTATATGTGTAACTAAAACAAATTGTTACAACGTAAGATGGCCCTCCTCTAGGATCCATACCAATTCCTTTGTACACATTTCCTTTTGTAGAACCGGTTCCATCCATCTAATTTTAGAGATTTCCTTTCACTCCATTTGTTGGAATCCAACAAGGCTAACCTGTAATCTTTTCTCATTTTTCACCAGAGTATGTCATCTCAAAATGAACTACTGTTATGGGGAAATTTCAAGAAGTGGCCAGTTGTATCTTCAACTAAAACAATTCAAAACTTGCAAGGCAAATGTCTCTGTATAAAAGATGTAACAAATTTACTAAATATAAAACATAAGACAATACAATACAAATGTAAAGCCAACCGGAGTCTGACAAAGTGTTAAATAGTTCTAAGGACAGAGTGACAGAACCTCTCCAAAAGAACTAGATTACAGAGTCAAATACAGATCAACTGTACTTTCTCATAATCAATAATTCTGTCTTTCATTAGCTTAAAATCAATTCCATTTAACAGTTACACATCAATACAAATTTCTGTAAGATACCTCAGCCAATCATTAGATACTTAATAGCATGGTGAAATCTCATTTGTCCGACTGATTCCGGACATAGTCTCCCCGTGGCACTAACTAATTTTCTGGTGCTTGGCAATGGCATACGCTACCGCAGTGAGCATTCCCACCAGCTCACTGCCAAGTTTAATAGAATTATTCATAATGTTGCATAATACAACATTATGCATATCTTAGGAATACCACCCGATAAGACGACTTTTGCTTTAGACTATTGACTTCAACGGCCATGCCTTTTGGTATCTTCCCTTGACTAAAGCGTACATTTACATTGAAGTACATTTAAAATATCAGCATATATGTTATAAAATCGTAATTATTTGTTTTGATTCACTTACTGCATTCACATATGTATCAGCTGTTTGTGTTAGCTTGCCCAATAATCATTTAACTCTTTACTGATTCTTTATCCTCTGAAAGATATTCTGCCCACAATTTATTAGCTGATTCAGAAATCCCCTTCCACAACTACCAAATACACTAGTATGCTACCTTCAGTGCGTCAACTGTGTAGAATCTTGCTTAAAATATTTGATAAAGAATGCCATATTTACTCTCTCCACAAGAGACAGTGTTTCAGCATTTAACATCCTTTTTGTTTTCTTAACCGTCCAAGTTAAAAGACAATGTTACTCTTAAAATATAAACCCAGCTGCAGAACTTCATAGTTGCTCTGCATTCTCTTTACATAAAACATTATCTTTCTATGATGATTGAGTGCAATTAACTGGGATGGGAGTAACAGTGTTACAGATTCTTGATTTAAAATAATTCCACCTATTCTACTCAATATCTGTAAAAGCCCCAAAAATCTGACTCCCAATTTTAAATTCTAGTCTAATCTTAAAAACATGTTACTCAAGTTCCCTTAAGATATTACCAACATGCATCATGGAAGCTTTCAGACACCTTTTATGTTCGTATTAAAGCATTGTGGCGTCTATTTTTGAACACAGCCTTTTTATAAGCAAAACAGATCTTGTTGAAAAATACCATATCTTGGAAGCATCATGCTAAATTGCCCCTTAGTGTCAGGTAAATATGATGGGTTATGCGGATAGCGCTTGAGTGGGATTGTTGCTGGTGTAGGCTTGATAGGTCAAACGGCTTCCTGTACTCTAGAGATTTCATGATTCTATAGGGAATTCCAAAGATGCACAACCTTTTGAGTAAAGAAATTTCTCCTCATCTCCATCTTAAATGATCGGCTTCTCATCTTAGATAGTGCCCTTGTGTTTTGTATTTCTCAGCCAGGATAAACCACAATTCCCTGTCTATGCTATTAAGCCCATTTAGAATTTTGTGTTTCATGCCGATCACTCTCATTCTTCTTAATTCCAGAGAGTGTAGGCCCCATTTACTCTTCCTCCCATTGGAGAACGTAGAACATAGAACACTACAGCACAAACAGGTCTTTTGGCCCACGAGTTGCGCTGATCATATCCCTAACTACTAGGCCTATCTATAACCCTCAATCCCATTAAATCCCATGTACTCATCCAGAAGTCTCTTAAAAGATCCCAACGAGTTCGCCTCCACCACCACCGACGGCAGCCGATTCCACTCACCCACCACCCTCTGAGTGAAAAGCTTAGCCCTGACATCTCCTCTGTACCTACTCCCCAGCACCTTTAAACCTGTGTCCTCTCGTAGCGAACATTTCAGTCTTGGGAAATAGGGTGGATTCTCAGAGACTATCTATACCTCTCGACATCTTAAACCTCCTATCAGGTCACCTCTCATCCTTCGTCTCTCCAGGGAGAAAAAACCAAGCTCCCTCAACCTATCCTCGTAAGGCATGCCACCTAGTCCAGGCAACATCCTTGTAAGTCTCCTCTGCACCCTTTCAGTAGCTTCCACATCTTTCTTGAAATGAGGACAACCCCCTCATTCCAGGAACAGTTCAAGTGAACTGCCAATGCAAGTAGGCCCTTCCCTTAATATGACCAAAACCACAAATAGTATTTCGGGTGTGGTCTCATCAAAGCCATGTAGTGAGGCTTTCTTCTTCTTGCACTCCAGTTGCCTTGCAATAACAGTCAACATGGAATTTGCTTTCCTAATTGGTTGCAGAATCTGTAACTAGCTCCATGTTCCTTGAATGAGTTCACCCAAGTCTCTTGAACATCAACTTTTAAATGTTTTGCGATCTTCTGTTTCACTATTCTTAGTAGTAAGGTGAATGACCTCACACTTTCCCATGTTATAGTCAATCTGCCACCTTGTTGCCCACACACCTAAGCAATCTATAGCCCTGCAGCCACTTTGTCTTCTCTTCACAGTTTACAATCCTATCCAGTACAAATCCATCTAGTTCTCTTATTAGTTTATTTACAGCCACCAACACTTCATGGTAATGAGAAATCCTGCTTCTAATTCTGTTGTAGGACTGATTTGTGGTCTTTATCTCATTGATTAATCTACTTACGGCTTCTCTTTCTGTTACTTCATCTGCCTGGGCTACTACTGTGAGATCACACTCTTACATTGTTGGAGGATTTTTTTAGGTGTTTGTTTTTTGACGCAAGAGCCTCTTCTGAACAAACCATCAATATGGGATATGGCATAAAATAAAAATAACAATGTTTAACTCCTGACAAATAGGCTGCACAAATTATTTATGTCACTCTTAAGACTTCTTCTTTTCAAGGTCTAACTCTTATCACCTGATATCATTAATATTTGTGTGACACGCTGATGAGAAACATCAGTTTTATTAAAGGGATACAGTAATGTCCTGACAGGATAAACAGTAGATCCACTGAATCTTCAAAAATAATTACCTCATGTCCCATATCAATTTTCATTTGTGCCTTTCTCATAGAAGTTTTACTTAACAGCAAAGGTATCTTACGAGACTACATCAGCATTTATAAAATGGCTTACTGCAGCTATTTTATTACAACTTTCGAATAACCACAATGCTTTGTTATCATCAAATCTGAAGCAAATAATATTTTCATATTTGTTAACCTTTGTGTTAATCTTTACTACCTAGTGAATCAAGATAGCATTTTAAACAATTTTGTTCTGCAAACTTTTAGGAGTAAAAACATTATCCAATACTAAGGAGTTAACAGGTTCATGATTAACTATATTCACAGGAATAAAACTCTTTGTGACAAGTATAATTTTTTGGGTTCATCATTATCTTCATCCTCATAGAATTGTCCTCATCATATGTCATTTCAAAGATCCTGGGCAGGGTTAAACGGCCTCACTTGGGCGAGACTGAAAATTCCCACCAGAGGTCAATGGAGATGTTCGTTGTCAGAGCCTCGCTTGCTCCAATTCTGTGGCAGGATAGGTGGTAGAGTTCCAGCCCCAGTTTCTCTGCTTTCTGTAATTCACATCTTCCAACTGTACCTTGTGCATTCTTGAGATGTGCTTGCCTATTAATGCTGTTCCAACCTTTTCTTATGCTATAATAACCAGACCTATTAAAAATACTTTAACTTTCATTCTGTCTGTCAAATCCTTCCATTGTATTGACACTTGCAGCCTATATCTGGATTAATTTGAAATCTGGCCACCAGAATCTTCAATTCTTTGTGTTGCCACAAAGTATCTAATTTGTTTCTTGAAGGTTACCCCGGAAACATTTTAAGGGAACAAATATTTGATCCACTAGAGTTTCCTGTAAACCAAACAACCGCAATAACTAAAATAAAAGCAAAATACTGCACATGCTGGAAATATGAAATAAAAACAGAACGTACAGAAAATATTCAGTAGATCTGGCAGCATTTATGGAGAGAGGAATGAAGTTAACATTTCAAGTCGAATATGACCCTTCAGAACTGAAGGCAGGTAGAAGGTAGGCTCCAGCATCTGCAGTATTTTGTTGTTATCTTGAGGAAATTTTGGGATAAGGGTGGGGGGAGGGGAGAGATTAAATGACAAAAATGTCATGGAACAAAAGGTGGTAATTGTTTATTAATAGTAATGGTTGTAGTAAAAAAGCAAAGCATTTGTCCAGAGTGAATCAGAATGGCGGAATAATGGATAGGTTTGTCTGAAAGCAAAACATGGAAAAACAAGATTCAGACTGATGTAGGGTAAAACCACCAGAATCAAAATGGAGGACAGAATTCATGTTCTGAAATTGTTCAACTCAATATCGAATCAAGAAGGTTACGAAGTGTCTAATTGAAAGATGAGATGCTATTCTTCTTGCTTGCATTGAGCAAGGTGAAGGCAACTGTGTTGGGAGAGCAATGTAGCGAGTTAAAATGGCACTCAGTGGGAAGCTTGGGGTTATGCTTGTGGACTAAGCAGAATTGTTCTTCAGAGTAGTTACTAATCTGTGTTTGGTTTTCCTTTTTAGAGGAGACTCCATTGTGAGTAGTGAATACAGTAGACTAAATTGAAAGGAATACAAGTAAATTGCTGCTTCACCTGGAAGAAGTGTTTGGGGCCTTGGATGGTGAAGACAGAGAAGGGGTAAAAGGGCAGGTTGTGGTTGCAAGGGAAGGTATCCTGGGAAGGGGGTGAGGTGTTGGTTGAGCAGTAAACCAGGAAAGGAATGCTAACAGCAGAAGGGAACATGTGTTTGGTGGTGGCATCATGCTGGAAGTTAACGAAATGGTGGTGGATGATCCTTTGAATGTGGAGGCTGATGGAGTAGGAAGTGAGGACAAGGGGAACCCTATCACCGTTCTGGGAGGGAGAGAAAGGTTAAGAGCAGAAGTAAGGGAAATGGTTGAGACACCAAGTTCCATCGGAACCTGTTGCACTCCATTCTCAGCTAATTATTTCCAGCTTTTACTGCTTATATAGTAGTTAGAACTAGTAACCTGTCCCTGGGACACCTCAGCACAACCCAGCAATTTAAAGGCCAGCACTAATGCAGGGATCCCAAATTGAATTTTATCAGCTTTTAAACAATTTGTTCAAGTCCACAATCTATTCTTCCATGGATTGATATTTGTTTTCTCAAATCTATCAAATTCTGACCATTCCTTAGGGGTTTAACTAGAATCTTCAATTCTTTGCATTACCATAGAATATCTAATTTGTTCCTTGAAAGCTTCCCCAGGAACATTTTAAGGCAACATATAAGGGATGTAACAGCTGAGCTCTCTGGTAGATTGCACAGGTCTGTCATTTTTTTAGGAAAAATAACTTGCATCTGTTTTCCACTGGTCCTCTCCATGTATTGCTATACTACAGAATGATATACAATATGTGATAATGCTTGTTCTGATTCAGTAGGTATAATTGCTTCAGTAGACATATCTTTCGGCTTTCAGCTCACAATTTATTATTTTTTTGGTAGGTGTGCACAGCATGGCCTGTACCAAGTTTCCCTGGGAGTAAGATAGGGTTAGATGCAGTCATCCAGAAGAATTTGAAGGTCAAGGTGAATGATGCAATTACTGTCCAGCCACTGCTCGGTCCAGTATTAGAGGCAGAGGAATTACATGTAGCTTTGAGGTTTGTATTTGGTAGATTTTGTGTCAGCTGCTTAAAGAAATGCACTTGGGTGTGAACTAAATATCTTTTGCTCGTATTCTAAGATTGCATAATAGTTTTTCAATATACTTCTAATATTGATAAATTATTGTAGAATGTGCCTTTTGGATTGGTCTTGGGGGCATTTAATGCTGGCTAAAGTGCAATTTTTTATTAATTAAATTCATTAAAATTTCATACCAGGTACTATATTCTACCCTGCAGAAATTTCAGGGATATTTTAGGTTTAGCTGAAGGATTTAGTACCTGCAATCATTAATAAGATAGCACCTGACCAACTAGATTAAATTATTGTAGTCAAGTAATTTAACTTATTTTTTAATGACACTTTGTTTTGTAACCTATTAATTGAAATGGTTGCCATTTGTGCTAGCATGCTAACTTGAACCAATTAAATTGTCCTCTTAATTGTAGAGATAAAGATGATTCCTTCAAGACCGAAGAATTGTCTACCTTCTTGCTAAGGAATATGGGTATGAACAATTTTAATTGCTGGATACCACTTTTGTACTTTAAAGTTCGCACTTTGAATGTTACACTTAACATTTATTTCGAAACTCAGAATATCACTCTTTGCCGCCTAGTAAGACACTTTTATTTCCATTTTTCAGACCAACTAATGAGGGAGAGTAATAGATAGGACTACATTATGGGCAGTTTTATGCTGACATACATGACAGTCCACTGTAGGACCTGAATAAGCAATCAGACTTCATTCTATGTTATGCCCTTGGTCAAAATTATCTGATAGCTGAGATTTGAACATAAATCCCAGAGTCACAAGAATAACATGCACAACATAGTATTCTATATAAATTAGTTTATGAACAGAACACGTTGGAAATGCACAACCAGCCCAGCAGCATCTAAACGATAAAAGAAAGATTAGTATTGTGCGTGATCCTTAGTCATGTGCATTTCAAGTCCCTCATTTTTACTTCAGAATTCTTTAAGTCAGTCTTCTTTCTCTCCAACTATTAGTGTTTTAGTCAGCATATTTTTTTAAAAATTGCACTTGCTATTAACATAGAACCTACTGGTGAGTATGTATTATGTTAATCATAATACCTACTGGTGAGTTTTCACTGAGGTCCCATAAAATGTAACAAAAGAATGAAGTGTTTCAAAGTGTAATTATGACTAAATCAGGGATATAATAAGACTATCTGATGCCAAGGTACTGGTTTCCCCCAATCTAAATAGTCTTGTGTTCAAAAATTATCAAATGGAAAAATACAATTTGTACATATTTAACATAAGTTTCTGCAAGTAGAGAAGACAGTTTTGGATATTTAGTGCCAATTTTATGAGTATCTTATTTTGACTTTGTTTTTTGCATAGATGGGAAGATAGTGTTACCTGGCAACTTCCTGAACGTTATATTTTATGGTCGAACTTTTCAGTTGTTGGTGAGGAAGATAAAAGGAGTGGATGGTGTAATGTTGGAGATGCCATCCAACATCGCATTCGGTGATATGCAAGTGAATACGGAATCGTTGCTTGACAAATCAGTACATGAGGATACTGCAGTCGATTTGTCCACACATTTCAGCAATTTGACCATAGATGTTACTCAGGACAGAGAGATCAGCACGCCTTCTGATTCAATTTCTCCTCCAGTGGATTCTCAAAATGTATCCGTTCTAATCAGCAGTAGTATTGTAGACAGTGAGGAATTACCAGAAGTACAGAATGATGCAATATGTTCTACTGTAAGCAATAGCGAAAATGATCAAATGCCCGAATCTGCTCAGGAAAGAGAAGATAAATGTGACACTCCAGTGGAGGACTTCATCTTGAAGTCTGACAATTGCGTGAAAAGTAACAGAGATACATTCTACCACATTTCTTTACTCACTCAAATCAAGTTCATGCAGGAACAGAGCAATGATGAGGAGAGTAAGCAAGGACATAAGCCCAAAGTCACTTATGATATGATTGGAGGATTGGACAGTCAGCTGAAGATGATTCGTGAATTTATTGAATTACCTTTGAAACAACCCCAACTGTTCAAATCTTATGGTATGACATCTCAAAACATGACTAGAGTTTAACTATTGGTTTGATTTGATAAAGTAATTGTTTTATATTCCTTCATTGCTGACAACTTGAATTGTGATTCTATTGAAAAGAAAAACCTGCCACTATTATATGATTCAAATGAATTAGTCTTTTTATAAGTCATTTGAAATTTTTGTAGCTTTTACAAAGCTGTGTGTGAAGCTAAGTACGCAATAATTCTAACAAGTGACTAGACGTACTGCAACTTTAAATCCAACCAATAATCCACAAAACACGGCACTGAACAAGAGCAATCCTCGTTTTTGGAAAAAAGCACTACTAAACAAGGTTCATTTAGGGCACTGAGTTGAAGTATTAAGTCTACAGAGGCCTAAAACTATGACAGTTAATCATTGATTAATTTATTTTGTGCTGATTATCACTCTTAACCATCATCCAGTGGCCTGCTAGGTAAAAGAACTTCTGTTATAGGTCGAACCAAGTAGACTAGAAGATCGTATGTTTAATTTCTGGTTTGTACTTGATTAGCTAAGTTCAATTCAATTGGTCTTGCTGCACTGGTTAGGAAGAGGATTGATCACCTACACTTGCTTGCCGTTCAGCAGGAAAATGCTGAATTCTGTCATCAGGAGATGACAGAATTGGGAATGCAATGTGCTCCATTATTGTATTGTCCATGGACACTCTCTGCCCCTCTCCACAATAGAGAATGCACACACAGCACAATACTAGGGGGGGGGGGGGGGGGGTGAAAAAAAAATTTTTTTACACTTCTGCAATCAGTGCTGCTGAGTAGATTGCAGTTCACTAGTCCCATCCATCCCACAGCTTGATGTTATTTCGTGGCTCATACCATGTCTGACCTGGAGAGTGGTAGGATTAGTTGGCATGAAAATGTGCCAGAATACCTTTTTTTTTTAAAGCCACTTATGATTTTTTTCAGAATACCAAAGCTTCATTGAGCCAAATATGTCAGGCCTCTTTGTTTTGGAAATGCTGGATCATTCAATATTCAGTGTTACTTTAATCATTGTCATTTAGCTTAATAACATTTTCGGAATGAGGACTAATTGATCCTTTTTTAATAAATTTGAGGTGTTGACTGTAAGCAGATAACTTTCTCTCTTAAATAAACTAGTTTTTGAATACTACCTCAAGTTTGATTCTTATTTAAGTACTTTTAAATTAATCTACTCATTTCAATTTTTAGTCATTGAAATATTTGCACTGGTACATGCTGTCTTAAACCCTGTTCACTCGTCACCCGACCGAATCTATATTGGCTCCTAATATATCTGTTAAAATTGTCATCCTTGTTTTCAAATGTCTCCATGGCCTCCCCCATAAACCTATCTCTCTAACCCCTTCCAGCTCAACAACAGCTCTGACACCCAGGTCAATGATGACATACTTATATTGCTGCACTTATAATTCTAAGGTTTAGACTAATGATCCAGAAAAATGAGTTCAAATCTGACTTAAAGACAACTGGGAAATTTAAACCCAAGTAATTAGATATGGAATAAAAAGCTAGAACTAATAATTGTGCCCACGAAAATACTAGATTGTTGTTAAAGACCCATCTCTCTTGGAGAACGATATCTGTTTGAATGGCCAATATGTAATTCCCATGCCACAGTAATGTGAGTTTACTGCCCTCTGAAATGTACTGATGGGCAATAGATGTTAGCTTTGTGTTTACACCCACAACCCACCAACAAACCAAAAAGATATCTATGCTCTTCAAAGTTTGACCTCTTGTATGTTCATCACTCCTTCATTGGATTCATTTCTTTCGCTGCCTAGGCCCTAAGCTCTGGAATTCCTTCCTCAAACTTCTCTGCTTCTGTACCTCACTTCCCTCCTTTAAGACACTTGTTGAAACCTGGCTTTTTAGCCATCTGCCTTCATGGGGTCCGCTGTCAAATTTCACTTAAGAATGCTTCCTTAGAGCCCCAGCCTACTTATGGTTTATTATTTGATATGGGCATTGCAACTGGCATGGTTGTCTTATTGTGACACAAAGTAGTTCTAAATTGGAAAAAAATTCAACTGGTTCACTGTTGAAAGAATTAAATTTCTCATTGTTACAATAATTCTTGTAACTGTATTCAGGATGTGTAGTGACATATTATTAAGTATATCATTGTCAAGTGCTGCATGATACAGTCAATGACCTGGTCTAAATGGATATCAGGTACCATTAATTGTTGCCAATTTCAGTACAGTGCTGTAAAACAGAAATCTTTGCTGTCAGTAAAACTCACTGTGGAGCTCCTTGGGATTCTTTATTCTGTAAAAGGTGTTTATATAAATGTATAATTGTAAGTGTGTGCGCTGGTGTTCTTGAAATACCTACGTTGACAATTTCCAATGTTCTTGCCTTATTTTGTTTGTTGAGAGAGAGATATGAGAGATCAGTGAGTTAACTCTGCTAATTGTTCTTAGGTTTGATGGTGTAACCATTTTGATAGTCGTGATCGTGAAGATTTTTTTTAACACCATCCATTAATCCAATCTGATTTGTCATTAATGATTACTACATATAAATATAACTTGAGAGTTTGAACCATTTGGGTTACCTTTTTATTAGCTTGGTTTTCAAAATCTTGGATTGACGCATTTGTTAAATAGTGCTGGATAATGTAATAATGTTAAATGATGTAAACCTTTCAGTCATATTGCAAACTTTATCTCCAATTCAGTTTTATAGAATTCTACAGTAAATAATTATGGACAACTTTGGATTTTATTACATAGAATTCACATGCAGAAACAGGCTATTGTTTCCAAAGATCCATGCTGGTATTAGTGTTCCAAATGACCTTCTCCCACCATGCTCTTCTAACTTTTCAGCAGTGCCCCATTTCCTTTTCTGTAATATGAAGACTTGAACTATTCATGTTACTCAAAGTCCAGTCCACGTAATGTTCTGGAACAGTTTAACATAATTTCTCTGCTTTTCAATTATAGTGCTCTCGAAATGAGCTCCAGTTCTTTGTTTTGTCTGCGGGCTCAATTAAAGATATTTACTTAGAGATATGGATTAGCTCCAGCATACTTATGATTTATTAATTGATATAGACATTGTAGCTAGCATGGTCTTCATTTTATGACACAGTAATTTTTAAGTTGGAAAAAATCCAACTGGTCCATTGTCCAAAGAATTAAAATTCTCATTGTTAGAATAATCCTAACAGGATTCAGGTTCAGGCTGTGTAGCTACTTATATTATGAACTATATCATTGTCACTGTTCTGTGTGATACAGTAAATGATCTAAATGGACATTAGGTACCACTAATTAATTGTTGCCCATTTTAATTCAGTGCTGCAGAACAGAAATATCTGCTGTCAGTCAAACCCACTAGGCAGCCCTTGGTGAATCATTTAACATGAAAGACTAAATTTGTGAGCAATTATCAAATCTGGGGAATTATTTACTCTTCACGTTTGTCACTAGTTGAAGATCTGCTTTCGTATTTGATTTTATGTTGTACTGGATTTTATATTTACAAGTTAACTTTTGAATACAGCAAAATCATTTGTAAATATTTTCACTACCACATGGTGTTGAATTGAATATGCAACATCAAAACAGGCCATTATTAGTTTTGTAAATGTTTTTTCGTGAAGAACATGAATCTGGTTAGCTTCAGTGTGCAATAGAATTCTGTGCATGTTTCTGATATCCACAACAAGATAATTTTTTAATCTGTGCTATTAATATTCTGAAGTATATACAACAAAGATTGAAGTTACTTCAGTGGGGAAGAAAAGCTTACCCTGGCCAACCTGTGCTTCCTAATGACTAAGCATTGTCCAATATATTGGAGCAGGACACCCACTTATTGCCCTGTATATGGTTTGGTGGTAAGGCTTCCCTAAAAAGAAGGTAAATAATTTTTTTAAAGAGAACTTTTCACATGTACTCTGTGGCTAAAAACACTGCCAAGTGTGCAAACAAGCCATGCAAACCAGCAAGCTTCAATTGACTTCAGCACCATGGCAAAGGCAAAAATAAAATCAGTCAGCGTTGTAGTTCCTTTTAAGGTATAAATATGACTCTGGAGAAGGGCAGAATTAAGATTTGCTGTGATACTGCTACAGTTGAACGGCCTGTTGATGTTCATGCATGAGAGATGATCAGCTAAGTTTGAATTTGGAGAATTGCCGGTAATCGTAGAATTATATTTCAATAGTAGTTATTAAGTTCAGGGTGGGGAAAGAAAATTATGAAGAAGATTTGTCACTTTCAGGTGCTACCTTTATCAAATGGTGCGTCTGGACAATGTAATTATTTGTTTTCCCAACTTGACTGCATGATGTACTCATTAAAGTTGCAAAAGGAAGGTGAATGTTACAGCAGAGGAACAGGCCATTTGACCACTGGTTTGTCGTGTTAATGCTCCATACAAATTTCATCTCTGATAATGCCGCACCATCAATATAGCCTTTCATTTCTATCTCCCTAATGTACCTCTCCTTAAATGCTTCTGTGGTTTTCACCGTAACCACTCCATGTGGTAGCGAGTTCCACATTCTCATCACTTTGAGAAAATAAATTTCTCCTGAATTAAAAAAGATTTGAAGGTATAAAAAGGTTTAGTAAAGGCACCATGTGGAGATTCTATCCCTTCATTGCTTTGCACTTTTCTTCTTGTTATTGTTTAGGAATTACTCCCCCTCGAGGAATTTTGCTGTTTGGTCCTCCTGGCACTGGGAAAACTTTGATTGCCAGAGCTGTGGCTAATGAAGTTGGAGCTCACATTTCCACCATCAACGGACCTGAAATTATGAGCAAGTAAGTGATGTATCATGGCGTGTTTATGTAGTACCTTTAACATTATAAAATGTCTCAACAAGAGTCTTCACAGAAGCATTATAAAATACGCCACTGAGCCCCAAGGGGAAATTCGGACAGTTGATATAAAGCTTGGTCAAAGAGAGAGGTTTTAAGAGTGGAAAGGAAGATGCAGAGGCAGAGGGTATAAGGAGCGAATTCCAGAGCTTAGGGTTGAGGCAGCTGAAGGAAATGGTGCATCAAGTGAAATTAGATGCTCAAAGCGGCCAGGAAAGAATGCAGATATCTTAGCGGATTGTAGAGTTGGGTTAGATTACAGAGGTAGGGAAGGAGAGGCTAGATAGGGATTTTAAAAAGAGAATGCAAATTGTTCAAAGTCATTGTTTAACCTGAAGCCAATGCACGTTAGCAAGAAATGGTAATGGGTAAGTGGCATTTGGTGCAAGTTAGAATGAGCAATAGCGTTTTGGATGACCTCAGGTTTATAGAGGATAGATTGTGGGAGGCCAGCCAGGAGTGTGTTGGACTAATCAAGTCTGAAGGAAACAGCAAAAGAAGACTGAGGCGGGCACAGACAGGAGAAATTACAGAAGTGAAAATGGGCAGTCTTAGTGACAGCACAGTTTTTTTTTGGTTGGGTCATCTCTGCATTAAATATGAGGTTCTAAACAGTCTGCCAACCTCAGGTTTCCAGGGAGGAGGAACTGGTGGCGATAGAATTGAGTTTGTGACGGGAATTGAAAAATTATTTTTAACACTTATTTGGAGGAAATTTATGCTGCCCGGTACTGGATAGCCAATAAGCAGTTTGACAATTTAGAAAAAATGGAAAGGTTGAGAGAGTTGTTGATGAGGTAGAGCTGGATGTGGCCAGCATACATGTGGAGGTTGATAGTGTTTTTGAAGAATGTCGCAGGGCAGCATGCTAATGATAAATAGAAGAGAGCCAGTGGGGTTGAGGGGAGGGGGGGGGGGGGAATGGTGGGGTGGTGGGGGTGAAATGGGACATTAGTGGTAATGATGAGAGTGGAAAGAGAAGCCATTGATGATGATTCTCTAGCTATGATTAGATAGATGAAAATGAAACCAAGCAAATGCAGTCTCACCTTGCTGGACAATGATTCAATGGCGTTGGAGAAGCATAGTGTTTTCAATTGTACCAAAGGCTGAGGACAAATCAAGAAGGATGAGAAGGGATAGCTTTCCTTTATCATGGTTACATAATACATCATTTACAACTTTATAAGAACTGTTTTGGTACTGTGATGGCCAGAAATCTGATCGGAGGAATTCAATCATCAAATTTCAGAAAGCAGGGCATGGATTTGGGGCAGCGACAGCACATTGAAAGACTTTGGACTAGAAAGGGAGGTTGGAGATGGGTTGGTAGTTTGCAAGGACAAAGAAGTCAATGCTTGGTTTTTAGTGATTATGGTGATGGCAAATTGGAATGAATCAGAGGTAGAACCTGAAAATATAAAACTGTTGGCAATATTGGCTAATGGAGAAACCAAGGAAAGTCCTGTCGTCAGTAATTTAATAGAAATATGGCTGTGGGAGAAGGAGATGAGTCTCCTGGACAAAATGAGCTCGGACATGAGGGGAGATAGGAGGAAAATGGCGATACAGAAATCGCTCGGGAGCCTTTAAAAGAAGTTTGGCCTGATGGACTGGAGAAGAGGGGTAATGACATACAGCTGATATGATGGTCTCAATCTTGCTGAGAAAGTCGATGCACGTCATGCACTTTATTGGAGGTGAAGGTGGGGAAGATGAGGAAAGGGGTTTTGGAAGATGACTTGCAGTGGAGAAAAAAAGCTAAGATCACTGTTGTGCTCCACAGTAATCTTGAAATAGTGAACCCTCTTTGTAGATGAGCAGAACTCAACAGTGCTTTATTTGATCCAACCAGGTCTGGTGGTTTAGCCATTCAAGTTCCTGTCCCTTGAACTTTAAAGAACCTGAGGTGAGAGAGAGAGCAGTTGTTTTAATTGGAGTGAGAGCATTGAAGGTGCATTTGAGGATGTGGTTGAGTAGATCAGTAGATGAAGAAATGTTGGGGTATACAGAATCAAAAGTTAGATCAATTAGTTGGAGGAGGAGGTGGGATGTGGGCGAAGAGCGATTCAAGGAAATATTTAGAATTTATCTGATTGATGTTGTGAGAGTATTGAGGCCATGTAAAGAGGCAAGGTCGAGGAGGTAACCATGAATATAGTTTGGGGTTTTACACGGAGGGTAAGATTAATGAAGTATAGGAGGACAGTGAATTCAGAAGGCAGAGAACTTGATGAATTTAGACGAAGCTTAAAATCACCTGGGACAAGAAGCCACTTGGTGCAGAGGCCGATGAGGAATTGGGGGTGGGGTCAGCAACCTTATCAAAGAAATAGTGTGATGCAGTCGGTGATGGATTTTCAATATTGGAACAATGGCAAGTTTTGAGGCATTGTGGCAGGAACTTCACTGTTTGGCTGTGCAATTTCTTTTTATTCATTTTATGTGGGAGTCACTTAGTGGGGGCCAACATTTATTGTCCATTCCTAACTGCCCTCCATTTCAGAAGGCATTTGAGAGTTAACCATGTTGTTGTGGATCTGGAGTCAAATGTAGGCCAAACCAAGTAAGAATGGCAGATTTCCTTCTCTAAAAGGCATTAGTGAACTACATGGGTCTTTATGATACTAGTTTCATTGTCATCATTAGACTTTTAATTCCAGATTTTTATTTGAATTCAAATATCATGCAATGGTGAGATTTGAATTTGGGTCCCTAGATCTAGCATGCGGTCTCTGGATTATTAATTCAGTGATAATACCACAGATATCTGATCTGGGAGTGTTGAAGTCTGACACTGGGAGAGAGAAAATGGGAAAAATTCCCCCTGCTGTAACAGCTATCAACCCTAGTGAGCGCTGGTTCCTGTAATACCTTTTGCCTTTGATTAAAATCATTCTGACTGTTAAATAATTCAGCATGTTCAGATTAATAAGATTCCATTTTACCGCTAATGATGATAACCACAAAGTAGAAGTGCCAGCGAGTTTCCATTGCTCTGATTGTTCCCCTTTTCTTTTACTGAGATTTTAAGTGTTTATTGTTCTTTATGATGCTGAGGTATCTGCTTTTATTGTTTTAGGTACTTTGGGGAAAGTGAAGCGAGGCTGCGACAGATCTTTGCAGAAGCCACTGAATGGTAACTCAGTGAGAGAAATACTAATTATTGAATTAGCATGAAAGATTAATAGAGCGCAGGAGCATATTTATTGAAAATGTAATTTATTTGCTGGAACAGTCCTAAATTAATCCTATAGCTTTCACTCTTTCCCCATGGCTTGTCTATTCTGCTTCACATATTTATCCAATTTTCTCTTAAAGGGTGCAATGAACTTGGTCTCATTAACATGGTGATCAGGCATTCCATGAAATGTCATTTTAGCCTATTCTACTCCAGTGACAGTAGTCTAAAGATCACAATTTTCCTATTGCTTACATCAGTCTGGTGAATCTTAGTTTAGACTCAGTGACTTTAATAAGATGTGCAAAACTGCATATGGTGATCTAACTGTTTTATACAAAATTATCATCATTTTTATGGTACTCCATGCCCCTGTTTAGAATCGCAAGGTAGGTACTTGACAACAGAGTCTCCCCACTGGACCTTTTGCTAATGCTTTTGAATCTATGATCTTTAGTTATTGACTCATCCCGCAGAAGGAATCTTTTTTTCCTATTTTCTCTATCAAAACCACATATCATCCTGAAAAGCCCTATTGGCTCACTCTTAACCTTACCTGTTCAAAGGAGAGCAGTCCGAATTTTTTTCAACCTCTCCTCATCATTGCAACCCTTCATCACTGGTAGATCTCCATTGTTCCCTTTCCAATGGCTTTGCATCTTTTCTGAAGTGTTGCTCCCTGAATTGTTCTTGAAGCTCCAACTGAGGTTGAACTAGTGATTTTTGCCATCCTTCTCCAACGCTGGCAAGACCCATTTACCTAATTTTGTTTCCTGAGTGCTTTGAAATTACAGTCTGAAGCCTATAACTTCGTCAGCACCACTTTGCCAAGCTTTGCTTCACCATAATCTTTATAATGTTGCCTGCTACACCTGTTATTTTTGAAAATTGTAAAGAGCAATCAATTGTGGCCAATTCCTCTGCTTTCTTATCTTTGCTTATTTCAGCAATCTAGGATGCAAACAGCACTTAGTAGTACAGAACCTGAATATTGCTAAGTATTTACGTTTTTCTGAATGAGTGCAAGACAAAAAGCTGTAGCACATGTCTCTCTTTATAGCAGTATTCAATTTTAGGATGCCTTCTATCTGGACCAGTTGACTTACCAACTTTCAATCATAATCTTTTTAGTATGTCTTCTCAACATCTCCTCCATGATCATTCTCAACACAGCCCCACAAGGCTGTGTTCTCAGCTCCCTACTATACTCCTTATGTACCTATGACTATGTGGCTAAATTCCCCTCCAACTCATCAGTGAGTTTGCTGATGACACCAATGTAGTGGGTCGGATCTCGAACAATAACAAGACAGAGTACAGGAATGAGATAGAGAATCTGGTTAACTGGTGTGGCAACAATAATTTCTGCCTTGATGTCAACAAAATGAAAGAGATTGTCATTGACTTCAGGAAGCATAGTGGAGAACATCCCCTGTCTACATCAATGGGGACAAAGTAGAAAGGGTCGAGAGCTTTAAGTTTTTAGATCACCAACAACCTGTCCTGGTCCCCTCCATGCCCACATTATAATTAAGAAAGCCAACCAATGCCTCTACTCTCTCAGAAGACTAAGGAAATTTGGCATGTAAGCTATGAGTCTCACCAATTTTTACAGATGCACATAAAGCATTCTTTCTGGTTGTATCACAGCTTGGTATGGTTCCTGCTTTGCCCAAGACTGCAAGAAACTACAAAAGGTCGTGAATGTAGCCCAATCCATCACGCAAACCAGCCTCCCATCCACTGTCTACACTTCCTGCTGCTTCGGCAAAGCAGCCAGCATAATTAAGGATGCCCCACACCCCGGATGTACTCTCTTCCATCGGGAGCAAGATACAGAAGTCTGAGGTTGCGTACCAACCGATTCAAAAACAGCTTCTTCCCTGCCATCATCAGACTTTTGAATGGACCTACCTTGTATTAAGTTGATCTTTCTCTACACCCTGGCTTTGACTGTAACACTACATTCTGCACTTTCTTGTTTCCTTCTCTATGAATGGTATGTTTTGTATAGAGTGCAAGAAACAATTCTTTTCACTATGTACTAATATGTGTGGCAATAATAAATCAAATCAATCTATTGCAATCCTTTCTGCAACTTCCCTGTCTTTTAGTGTAACCTTGTATCATCTGTCTCCTTTTTCCCTAGCTATTTATACTTTGTTTACAATACACGTTGAGTCTCCTTTTCTATTTTAACTTCTTATTTTTGTTGTTTTCCAGAGTTCATTATCTTTGCCCTCTCTTTTTCCTTGAAAGGAATGTCCTTAGTTTTTAGATGAACCACACCAATAATCTCATGTAATAATCTATGCCTACAGCTCATCAACCTTTTTAGTTAAACTATGGGTATTGATACACAAACGATTAAGTATCTCCTTTGTTACCTTTTGCTATTTTGCTCAATCTGGTCCCTGCAGTTTTTAGGATATTTCTAATTTTACTGTGATTTTTTTTTCTGGTTCCTCTCTCCCTGCTAAGTTAATTTAAACCATCCCAGTTATGCTTATTAACTTCCCAGTGAGAACAGTGATCTTGGCTTTGTTCAGATACAATCTACATATTTTGGTGAGGTGTCTCTTCTCTCAGAAACCATCCAATGCACCAAGAACCTGAAACTCAACCTCCTGCACCACTTCTCCAGCTATGCATTTACCTTTGCTTTCCGTTTCTGTGCTGACTAGCATGTGACATGGCGATCCTGAGATTACCATCTTTTGAGACAGCTCCTAAAACAATGCTTGAAAGATGGCAACACCTTTAAAACCTATGTCATTGGTTCCAATATGGACTGTGACTTTTGTTTGTTCTCCTTCTCCTTGGAGGATGCCCTTCATCCGTTCGGTGATGTCTATCACATTGTCATCAGGGAGCCAACACATCACTCAGGAATCATGTTGGTGGGTTAGAGAAAAGCATGTATGTGCCATTTCTTGTCAAATTCTCGAGACTACTGATTCTCTATGGCTGTTGCTGAGGCAAGCTGATATTTATTAGCCTGAAAAAAAACTACTTTCTGTATCTCTCCGCAATTTCATTTCTAAGCACTCAAATATTTCCAAATTCATATTCATAAAAGCTGTATAATCTCAGATTGTCAATTGTGCATGAATGTGTTCGGAAATGAGTCATTCTGTACGTGCGAAAGATTTAATTACATCAGATTGGATGCAGTACTTGTAGCTGATTTGTAAATATTACCTTAAAATGTGCCATGCATCTAATGACTTATCTCTTCTTCCAGTCAGCCTTCAATTATATTCATAGATGAGCTTGATGCTATATGTCCAAAGCGGGAAGGAGCTCAGCACGAAGTTGAGAAGCGAGTGGTAGCATCATTGCTCACACTAATGGATGGTATTGGCTCAGTAAGTAAATAGTAACAGAATTAAAAACAGTCAAGTAATTTTGTAGAAAATAATCATTGTTTCTGTGCTTTTGTAAAGTGCAAGTGATTGTTACAATTTTGACATTGTGCTGTTCTTTCTCCACCTAATATATATTCAGGTTCCTTGTCACTTATTACTTTTTTTCCCTTGTTGGTCGATATGATTTCTTATGATCTAAGTTGTTCAGCTTCAGTAATGAATATCATAAAGACTGATCACCTCCCGTTAAATACATTCATAATTTTAAGATGTGTTAGGTAATCAGTCTTGGTTAAAGTCAATTCCTGGTGTTGTGCTGATTTACAGAAGTTTCTGCGTTATTTTTCCAATTCATGGCAACACACAACTCCGTGACTAAATTGCACCTTTGTAAATCATTGCAAACTGTTCTTCTGTGAGCACGTATTATAGAATAGCAATTATTGGGTTGAAAGTTCTAGGTGGTATTTAATAATGACACAAAACATAAAAAAGCTAATAAAAGCTTCTATAAATATAAGGGAAAAGAGTAGTTAAAGTGAATGTTGGTCTCTTGGAGAATGAGACCAGGGAGTTAATAGTGGGGAACACAGAAATGGCAGAGATGCTAAATCAATATTTTGCCTCAATTTTCATGGTGGAGGACATTACTATCATCCCAGTAGTAACAGAAAATGCAGAAGGAACATGAAGGGAGGAACTTAGATCAATCATCTCCACAAACTATTGGGCTTGAAGGCAGACAAGTCCCCAGGGCCTGATGGCCTACATCCTAGAGTCCTAGAGTATTAAGGAAAGTGGCAGTGGAGATATTGAATCCGTTGGCTATAATATTCCAAAATTCCCTGGATGCAACAATGGTTCCAGTAGATTAGAAAAATGCTAATGTAATGCCCTTATTCAAAAAGTGAGGGAGGCAGAAAGTAGAAAACCAGTTAGTCTAATATCTGTTGTTGGGAAGTTGTAGAATTTATTATTAAGGAAGTAATAACAGAACATTTGGAAAATCAAAAAGCATTCCATCAGAATCAGCATGGTTCTTTTGAAGGGTAAATCATTTTTGACTAATTTGCTGAAGTTCTTCAAAGTGGATAATGGGGATCCTATAGATGTAGTATATCTGGGCTTCAGGAAGGCATTTGATAAGATGCTGCACAGAAGGATAATACACAAGGTAAGGGGTTAGGGCTAATTTATTGGTTTGGGTAGAAGACTGGTTAACTTGCAAAAAGCAGAGATTTAGGATAAATGGATCTTTTTCTAGTTGACAAGATGTAACTAGTGGGGTCCACAGGGTTCAGTCCTTGGGTCCCAACACTATTTATAATCATCTTGGATGCACGAATAGAAGGTATTATAGCCAAATTTTCAGATGCCACTAAAATAAGTAGAAAGCAAGTTGCAATGAGGAAATAAAAAATTTACAAATACATAGATATAGATAGGTTAGGCGAGTGGGCCAAAATGTGGCAGATAGAATTTAATGTGGATAAGTGTGAGGATATCTATTTCAGTTGGAAAAATGCAAAGGCAACTTTTACCTAAATGGAGAGAGGATTTGGAGTGCTTTGGGGCAGAGGAATCTGGGTGTCCTTATGCATGAGTTGCAGAAAACCGGTTTGTAGGTATAGCAAGTAATAAGGAAAGTAAATGGAATTTTGGCATTTATAGCTAAAGGAATAGAATATAAAAGTAAAGAAGTGTTTCTCCAACTACATAAAGCATTGGTGAGACTGCACCTGGAATGCTGTGTACAGTTTTGTTCCATTTTTTTGAACAAAGATGTAGTGGCATTCGAGGCCATTCGGAGGAGGTTCACTAAGGGTGGCACGGCTTCAGTGCCAGGGTTCGGTTCTCAGTTGGGGCACTGTTTGTGCAGAGTCTGCACATTCTCCCTGTGTCTGTGTACTTTTCTCCAGGTGCTCTGGTTTTCTCCCACAGTCTGAGAGATGTGCTGGGTAGGTGCATTGGCCATGCTAAATTCTCCCTCAGTGCACCTAAACAGGTGCCATGGTGTGGTGACTAAGGTAACTTCATTGTGCTGTTAATGTAAGCCTACTTGTGACTGACAATATTTTAGATAGTATGAGAGGGAGGTTAGATGGGTGATGGAGAAGGGAAGCGCCCAAACCGAGGGTCTGAGGTGTGTCTATTTTAATGCCAGGAGTGTAGTGAATAAAGCGGATGAGCTTAGGGCGTAGATTGCTGCTTGGGAATGTGATGTGGTGGCCATTACGGAGACTTGGATGTCTCAGGGACAGGACTGGGTACTTCAGGTGCCAGGATTCAGATGTTTCAGGGAGGGAGGCAAAAGAGGTGGCGGAGTGGCGTTGTTGATCAGGGACAGTGTCGTGGCTGTAGAGATGGTGGATGCCGTGGAGGGACTGTCTACGGAGTCTCTGTGGGTGGAAGTTGGGAACAGCAAAGGGTCGATAACTTTGCTGGGTGTTTTCTATAGGCCGCTCAATAGTGACAGGGAAGTTGAGATAGGGAAACAGATCCTAGAGAGATGTAGTAATAACAGAGTTGTCGTGATGGGAGACTTTAATTTCCCAAACATCGACTGGAATATCCCTAGGGTAAGGGGTTTGGATGGGGAGGAGTTTGTTAGGTGTTTTCAGGAGGGTTTCCTGACACAGCACGTGGATAAGCCTATGAGAAGAGAGGCTGTCCTTGACCTGGTGCTGGCTAATGAACCAGGACAGGTGACGGATCTCTCGGTGGGAGAGCATCTCGGGGATGGTGATCATAATTTTATCTCCTTCACGATAACATTGGAAAGAGATAGGATCAGGCAGGCTAGGAAGGTGTTTATCTGGAGTAAGGGGAAATATGAAGACATCAGGCAGAAAATTGGACGAGTAAACTGGAAGGAGGTGTTCTCGGGGGGAAAAGTACTGAAGGAAGGTGGCGGATTTTCAAGGAATGTTTGTCTGGAACTCTGCATGATGACGTTCCGATGAGATAAGGAGGTTTTGGTAGGTCGTGGGAACTGTGGTGTACGAAGGTTGTGATAAACCTAGCCAGGAAGAAAAGAAAAGCGTATAAATGGTTCAGAGAGCTAGGAGATGTTAAGGATCTAGAGGAGTATAAGGCTTGTAGAAAGGAGCTTAAAAAGGAAATTAGGAGAGCCAGAAGGGGTCATGAGAAGGCCTTGGGTAAGATTCATGAGAATCCCAAGGCGTTCTACGAATATGTGAAGAGTAAAAGGATGAGAAGTGAAGGGAAAGGACCTATGAAAGGTGAAGGAGGAAAAGTCTGTGTGGAACTGGAAGAAATGGCAGAGGTGCTTAATGAGTACTTTGCCTTGGTATTCATGGTGGAAAGTGATCTGGGAGGTTATACTATAGGTTTGCGGTGGACTGAAAAGATTGAGTATGTGGACGTTAAGAAGGAGGATGTGTTGGAACTTTTAATTCTATCGAGATAGATAAGTTGCTGGGACCAGATGGTATGTACCCCAGGTTACTGTGGGAGGTGAGGGAAGTGACTGCAGAGCCCTTGGCGATGATCTTTGCATCGTCGATGGAGACAGGAGAGGTTCCAGAAGACTGGAGGATTGCGGATGTGGTTCCTATTTTCAAGAAAGAACAGAGATAGCCAGGGAAATTACCGACCGGTGAGTCTGACCTCAGCGGTTGGTAAATTGATGGAGAGGATTCTGAGGGACAGGATTTATGAACATTTAGAGAAGCTTAGTATGATCAGAAATAGTCAGCACGGCTTTGTCAAGGGCAGGTAGTGCCTTACGAGCCTAGTTGAGTTCTTTGAAAATGTGACTGAACGCATTGACGAAGGAAGAGCGGTGGATGTGGTTTACATGGACTTCAGCAAGGTGTTTGATAAGGTCCCCCATGCAAGACTTCTTGAGAAGGTGAGAGGGCGTGGGACCCAAGGGGCTTTGGCCTTGTGGATCCAGGACTGGTTTGCCTGCAGAAGGCAGAGAGTGGTTGTGGATGGGTCTTATTCTGCATGGAGGTCAGTCACCAATGGGGTGCCCCAGGAATCTGTTTTAGGACCCTTGCTGTTTGTCATTTCCATAAATGACCTGGATGAGGAAGTGGAGGGATGGGTTAGTAAGTTCGCCAATGATACGAAGGTTGGTGGCGTTGTGGATAGTCTGGAGGGATGTCAGAAGTTGCAGCGAGACATAGATAGGATGCAAGACTGGGCGGAGAAGTGGCAGATGGACTTCAATGCGGATAAATATGTAGTGATCCATTTTGGCAGGACCAATGGGATGAAGGAGTACAATATCAAGGGTAGGAGTCTTAGCAGTGTTGAGGAGCAGAAGGATCTTGGGGTCTGGGTCCATAGGCCTCTTAAATCGGCCTGGTAGGTGGAGGATGTGGTCAAGAAGGCATATGGTGTACTGGCCTTCATTAATCGAGGGATTGAGTTTAGGAGTCAGGAGGTAATGCTGCAACTTTATAAGACCCTTGTCAGACCCCACTTGGAGTACTGTGCGCAGTTCTGGTCGCCTCACTACGGGAAGGATGTGGAAGCTGTTGAGAGGGTGCAGAGGAGATTTACAAAGATGTTGCCTGGATTGGGAGGCATGCCTTAGGTTGAGGGAGCTAGGTCTCTTCTCCCTGGAGAGACGAAGGTTGAGAGGCGACCTGATAGTGGTTTATAAAATGTTGAGAGGAATAGATAGGGTGGATTCTCGGAGGCTATTTCCCAGGGCTGAAATGGTCGCTACGAGAGGACACAGGTTTAAGGTGCTGGGAAGCAAGTACAGAGGAGATGTTAGGGATAAGTTTTTCACTGAGAGGGTGGTGAGTGAGTGGAATCGGCTGTCATCAGTGATGGTAGAGGCGAACTCGCTGGGGTCTTTTAAAAGACTTCTGGATGAGTACATGCGATTTAATGGGATTGGGAGTTACAGATAGTTCTACGGCCTGGTAGGTATTGATGTGATCAGCACAACTTGTGGGCTGAAGGGCCTGTTCGTGCTGTAGTGTTCTACGTTCTATTGATTCCAAAGATGAGGAATTTGTCTTATGAAGAGAGATTGAGCAGTTTATGCCTATGATCTCTAGAGTTTAGAAGAATGAAAGGAAATCTAATTGAGGTGTAAAAGATGAGAAACAATATTGACAAAGACAGTGTAGAGCAGATGCTTCCCCTTATGGGGCAACCTAGAACTAAAGATCATTATTTTAGGATAAGGGAAAGCAGATACAAAACAGATGAGCAGGAACTACTTCTCTCAAAGGGTTGTGAATCTGTGGAATTCACTACCCCAGAGTGTAGTGGGCACCAGGACATGGAGTAAATTGAAAGAGGCGATAGATAAATTTACAATTAGTACATGTTCATAGAATCATTGAATCCCTACAGTACAGAAAAAGGCCATTTAGCCTATCGAGCCTGCACCAACAATGATCTCACCCAAACCCTATACCTGCTAATCCCCCTGACACTAATGGACAATTCATCATGGCCAATCCACCTAATCCACACACCTTTGGACTGTGGGAGGAAACCAGCGCACCCAGAGGAAATCAACATGGACACAGGGAGAATGTGCAAACTCCACACCGACAGTAACTTGAGCCGGGAATCGAACCCAGGTTCCCGGTGCTAACCACTCTGCCACCGTGCCACCTTAGGATATGGAGAATGGGCAGGAAAGTGGAGTTGAGGCTGAGACAAGATCAGCCATGATTGGTGGAGCAGATTCAAAGGGCTGAAGCGGGGGTGGGTTGCTCGTGGGGGTGAGGAGGTTGTGGCATCGGGGAGGCCAGTGATTGGGGGGGGGTGGGTGTTCAGAGTGGCAGTGATGCAGGGTGGCGGGGCTGGCCAGCAGTTGAGTTGGCCAGCAATCGGGAGGCCAAGAGTGCAGGGCCACTGCATATGTGCCCCCTCGGTACTATACTGCCAGCCTTTCCAGCGGAGTAGGCCCTGCCCACAGATTTTCAGAGTGAACCCTGCTGTGCTCAATGTGGGAGTTTCATTCTGAAAACCCCACTTAAAAAAGTGAGAGTTACTCCAGTTTTCATGCGGATTCAGCACTTCGAATTTTTTTGGGAGCATCGCCCCCATAATTCCCCAGAAAACTTAATTTTAAGTCTGCCTCTGAGTATATGTCATGTGGCCCTAGCTATATACTAGATTCTCAGGTAATGGTAGGTATGGGCTGACCTCAGGTGCTTGGCATATCTCGTGTCTTTCTCTCTCCTTTCCTCAAATAATATAAATGATACACATGCTCAGATTTAAATTGCAGCATTTGAAAATGGCAGTGTCAAAACTCCTTACACAAATACTGTGAAAATAAAGTAGGTCCAAAAGAATATTGCTCCACAGGCTGCGGCCAGGCCAAGCGATAAGAGCAGCTACCCTTTTAAATGTCAGTATTGTCAAGTAAATGTCAAGTATAGCAACCTTTAGCATGAATGCATGCAAAATCACAAGTGTTTTCATTTCCACAGCATTGGAATATTTTCATTCAGTTTTCATCTGTTTTTGCTGAGAATGGTCTCTAACATTCTTAGTGCGATGTGAGGGGTAAGAGAGCACAAACTGGAAGTTATTGGACAGAACTTTCTGATCTGGACATCCTGCCAGCATGATCTTTTCTTAGACTAGCATTAGCTATTGGGAAATAACCCAATATATTTGTTAAACCTGGAATCTTAGCTTGTGAATCTGGGATCAAGGAAAGTCATATCATTTGTGTTTTACATATATTTGTTTTTTTGCCTGAAAATTTTTTCTGGTACTTCATTTTAATAGACGTACAATATGGTAGGATTTTCAGGATGCCGAACGATTGGTGCGCACCATCCCAAGAGTTGGCATGTAACACACAACTGCTGACTCTTAAACTCCCACTGCCATTTAATGCTCACTGAATGTTGATTTGCACTGGGTGGGACTTCACTCCAGCCTTGGAAGGGAGCCCTGCCTTGAGAGCTATCAGCCCATCAAATTGGCCTGCCACAGCGCTGCAGTGGCCAGAAGCAGTACTCTGCCCAGAACTGGGTCCCAGGACTCTACACAATTATTTTACTCCCTGTTGCTCCTTTTATTACCTTAGTGCATTTTTTTAACAGCATAATATCTTCAGACATGTAGGACCTGAAGTTTACTGTCATAACAGTGAAACCACCAGTGCTTGCGATTGTTATAACATAAATTGAACAGCAAGAGGTTACTGTCTGAAATAGCCAGCTCCTTCACATTTGCCTCATCGATTGATTTAACAATTGAATAATGGCAGTGGCATGAATTTGCTGAACTTGTCCTTGATAGTAGACTAAAGATGACTAAAAAAGGCTAGGGCTGATGCATTCAGGAGTATGTGTGTTTTTAACGATGTGCTACGTATTGGTTATTGATGAACAACTTCTCTCACCCTGAACCTTAAACTCAAATGAATAGTGGCTCACTTCCTCAAAAAAAAATTAATATTGAAGATTTTTAAAAAAAATCTCCCTTTCTGTCTGCCTGCCTCTCATATCTTTCACTGCTAATTCTATTTGCATTCCCATATTTTTACTTTGCTTTCAGTAGATAATTTAGTTTCAATGTATATTTCCTGCTTTTCTTCCAAATAGTGATTGCTAATTATATAAAACTGGAAGTTTCCTTCCTCTCAATGAAGGCAAGTGGAGTATGAGTAATAATGACATACGGTTAAAAATGCAGTTATGTTTCTGTTTCAATTTTAGCACACAACAAATTAGGCAATTAGATTTTAAAGCAACTTGGAGGGACTGGAGTTACATGGGTAGACTGGAGAAGATGGGGCTGGGCTCTTTGGCGAAGAGAAGGCTGAGAGGAGATTTAATAAAGAACTCAAAATCCTGAGGGGTCCAGACAGAGTAGATAAAGAGATATTATTCAAATTGGCAGCAAGGTCAGAAACCAGAGAATGGCAATATAAGGGCCCTCAATTTACCATTTCTCCAGCACCATAGGTTGGAGATAGATTTCGGGAGTTTATAAAAGTCCTGATGCATGCACGTGTCCTAAAAGCGCGCTGCATTCAAACCTCCAAATTTTTTTTTGCTCTCAAGCTGACTGCACTGTGCAGAATGCTTCGCTTTAAATTGATTTGAAAGTGCTAACTTTGTTTAGATGCAGTAAGAAGTCTGACAACACCAGGTTTAAGTCCAACCGATTTATTTGATAGTAAACTCACAAGCTTTTGAGGTTTGCCTCTTCGTCAAGGTGAATGGAGAGTTCTGAGAGTTATGTTTCGATGCCCCAGTGACAGGCAAGTATTTACGCTAAATTCTTTGGACACTTTCATTCTTGGGCTAACTGCAGAGAAGAAATTGGAGAGATATTTTGTGGGCAAAATTATTAGACATATGTTTAAAAGATATTGAAATATGTGCAGAAAATGAAAGAAAGATGGAAATTTTAATTTTTTTACAATTTTATCATGCACGTATTCAAGAGTTTTCGAAGTGTATATGAATCGTCATGTCTGTGATAAGCTTCAGCTAAAGTTATTTTGTAAAATTTGTTTTTACAATGCATTTGAATGCAATGTTGATTCCTAGAAATCGCAAAATAGTACATTTGATATATGTTAAAATGAGTCCTGCATTTACTTTGACAAGTATGTGATTTGACTTTAGGAAAGTATGAGAGAACATTGGCTTACAGGAGGTATGCATATGTGAACTATCTGTCTGATGGGTATTCCAGAATCCAGTGCAGATTACAAGCTTGACCTCGAGTCATGTTCAACCACTGGTGCATCTCATTTTCAGCTTTGCTTATTAGAAACACTTCGCTTCTGTTGAGGGTTCAGAGTAGCACAAGAAAGAGGTGCAGATAACATGTCCGTTAACTGAGAAAGTGGATCAGTTATCCACCCCTGAGAATGTACAGGTGCAAGATAATATATGAAGTTATGTCAGAGGAACAGTTTTCAGGAGACCATCCTTCAACAAGGAAACAGTGGGAAGCCTTTGTGAAATGTTGAAGGAAGACCTGAAGCCAAACTCGAATTGCCACACTGCCTTGATAATAGAGATGAAACTCTCAACAGCACAGAATTTCTTTACATCCAGGTCTTTTCAACATAGCATTAGTGACTGGTGTAACATTTTGCAGAATGCTGCGAAGACCTGCACTCACCAAGTAATGAAGGCAATTCTTCAGGGATTTGTGGCTTATTAGTTTTGGCATATCCCTGTGGTGATGAAGAAGTGGTCCCTTGCATGTCACTGGATTGCTGATTTTCTGATATTGGGGCTGTTGATGAAATGCATATTCCATTGAAAAGAGCAGTAGATGAGGTCTTTTGTTCATTTTTGTAAACGTGATGGTGTACGATGCCCAAATGAGGATCCGCAATGTAAATGCTAACGATTGGGGAAGTGCCCATGACCCATTTGTCCTGGTGAATTCAATGTTACACCAAGCCATGATAACAACACCAGGAATTACTGGATAACAAGGGATACCCACTGAGAACATGGTTTATGATATCATTTTGGAGGACCACCAATGAAGCATATGAATGATGCAACTGCTCACATGTAATAACACACCTGGTACTGGAGAGGACAATTCGACTTTTTAAAAGTCTGGTTTTCATGGCTGGACAGGTCAGGAGGCATGTTTAAAGTATGCACCTGAGATAGTCTCAAAAGTTGTTCTAGCATTGCACAACTTTGCCTTCCAACAAGAACTCAGCCTTCATCCTGAAGATGACTTGGCACCAGAAAATGGGGGGATGGAGGAGGGCAACGTGGAGCCTCATGCAGATAAACCTACAGGCATCACCAGGAGGAGGCCCAGATTCCAGCTACTGGAAGGGCAGCTGATATCATCTAGTCGCTGCTGCTTTAACACTGAGGGGATTGAGTTTTTGAAATGAACAATAGTTCCTTCCCTGTCTTCCTCCCTCTTTTTTCCAAAGCAAGCCTTTAAAAGAAATTTTACTTCATTTCTAAAAAATTGAAAAGCTTAAGGCAGTTCTTATTCAAAAAAAAAGCAGCTGCTTTATGGGATCAAGATTTTGTATCCCTTACATGATTTTTGAGAATAAATGTTTTTCATGCAGCTTTACAGATTGCTATAAATGTGTTAATACAATATCAAAACACAACACTTAAATGGAAGCTAACTATAACTGAATAACATAAGTGAAATAAACAAATCTGAACAAGAATATTTTTAAATGATGGCATAAATATACCAATACAGGCAGATTAAGGATAAATTTGTCATCTAGGTCATCACCTGTATGGTTTGCAAGTTGCCTGAGGTTGTGAAGGTGTGGGAACAAATGCTGCAGACTCCTAACCTGAAGGCACTGAGTGCCATCCCTCTGACACAGTAGCCATATCATCACAGCAGACTTGCAAACATTGGGCTCTGATGAGATCATGGCATCTATAAATACAATGAAAGCATTATTATCTGTCATCTTAACAGTGTGATTATATAGCTTTTTTCAATCTTGGCTCAGCCCACTTCTATATCACCACTGTTTATTATGGGGTTGGAGAGACCCATCAGCCTCCCATATGTGTTCCTCCTGTTCAGAAAGGTGCTTAATGTATGCCAAACTCTCGCCAATCAGTGAGCGCTCCTGGATATTATGGTCCTGCTTTTCCTACAGAGAGAAATGGAAATTTATTTTATGATAATGGTAGAGCTCCAACCTGCTTTCCAACATATAGCTGACCAGGAATCTCTCCTGTTCTTAATGCTTGCTTGCCATTGGTGTGTGTTGGAAGGATTTACAAGTTGATACTTGACCCATTTTGCCATGTTATGAAGTCATCAAATTTTGGAGTGGGCCTTGAACATGGAGTTTCTGTTCCAGAGGCAGGGATGCCGCTCACTGCTCTACAAAATCAAGGGAGGGTGGGGTGAAGGGGTGTAGTAAAATATGTATTGATGAAATGTGATTTTTTTTCATTGTTAGGAGGGGAATCAAGGACAACTCCTGGTCCTTGGTGCCACGAATCGACCTCATGCCTTGGATCCAGCACTTCGGAGGCCTGGGCGATTTGATAAGGAAATAGAGATTGGTATCCCTAATGCTGAGGACCGTGCAGATATCTTGAAAAAGTTTCTGAAGAATGTTCCCACCTTGTTGACGGAGGGGGAGCTGTCACAGCTTGCAGATGGGGCTCATGGCTATGTTGGCGCAGATCTGGCAGCAGTCTGCAAAGAAGCAGGTAACTTGCATTTGATTCTGGTCTTGTTTTTGTTGTTGCACCATCTTGTGGTGACTGAGACGGAACCACCAAAATACTAAGCAAGCTACATTTTAACTGATGCTCTTTGAGTATTTAACCTGCCAAAGGAAAACGGAGTGAGGTCCATTCACTTTATGAATTTGTGTAAAAATAAACGTTTTGGATTGAAACATTGCATGCCACATTGCAAGTATTTGGCAGTCAGAGCTTCTTTGCAATGTCCAATATTGTATGTTTGGCAACAATGTGAGAATGTTGGTTTTCTCATTCTTGTCTGCAAATCAGGAGTTCCTATAAACACCTCCACAGAAAATGGTGGGGTTGGGAAGGGGATGGGGTGAAGTGGTGGGGGGAAGTGGGGATAGTTCCACTTACTTTCATCTAGTATCACTCCAGCTACAAGGGGCCAAGTGTTGAACTCTGTCCATGTAACTGGTGAAATGCTATAATATTCAGCTAGTTACCACTTATTCTAATAAGTAAACATAAAGGACAGCTGTTCATTTCCAAAGTTAGTGTTACAATTGTAAAAGGCAGAATAAAATGGAGATTCCAATATTTGGGAGAACTTAATAGTACAGAAAAGACAAATTTGTCAACAAAAATGATTTGTCAAAAAAATCCCAAGTGCCGTTTCCACTCTGCTCAAATTAAAGGAAAATCTATTGAAACTGTTGGATTGTGTGAATGAGATATATTTTAAGGTGAAATTTTAAAGTTTGTTTACTCAGAGACCGCATCAACTGAGGACAGATAGATGTCCACTCAAGTGCAACTTTGTTGATGCTTTCTATTGCACAGGACAGATTTAGAAAAATTATACTTTAAAAGAAAAACAGATTTTGGGGGAAAAATTTTTTGTGGTTATCAATTTATTATTTTCTTAGAAAATAGGTGGGTGATCTGTTCTCAGGCTGCTGCATTGTGGTGTATGGGCAGTGGCCCATGATCATCTCTAGGTTTTTTTTACTGTTTGTGGAGAAATACATGACTTCTGCTGAGCCATCGCAGTATGAGTGAAGGCTACAGTCCCATGGCTTGGCGAACTGACACTCTGTATCTCAGAAAACTGAACTTGAATGTTTTCTCTTAAAAATACCTAGTTGCTTGAAGTACCTTGTGGCTGGCTTACACATAGAAGCAGTGACAGTGGTTTTTCTTCAGCTTTAACCACGAGTTTAATACCTGATTTAACAGTGAATTCTATGTCACAAGGCATTGTAGCTTCTGTTGAATATGTGAGTATGCAAATTGTGGTGGTTTAGAATTTGGACTCTTGCCTCATATTGTTTTAAAATTCCTCTGTTCGTGTTGCATTTTAATCTCTTTAAAGGTATTGGTTATATGGATAGTAAATATATTTAGCAGTTACTAATTGGCAGGAAATGTGGACTAAAATAGCTGGATTGTTTTAAAAACAAACTGTATTTTAATTTTGGGTTAATAGGTCCGCCAATATTATACTCTATGTTCCACTTACAAACAAAACCACAAGAGGGCCTGCTTTAATACAAACAGTCAAAAATAATTATTTGGAATGAAAACATCAATTTTTCTCTCTTTTCCCCCCACCCCACCCCCGCCACTTTCTGGGAGATGGCTCTGTGGTTGCCAAGAACCATCCAATTCTTGCCCAGTGTTGTTTTTCACATAAGCCTAAACAGTAAATGTTGACAGAGTGTCTTATCATGGCAAAGTCCATGACTGAGTTTGATCTTCCTCTCACTGAATCCCAATAAGTAGGGGGTAGGTTCCAAGACACAGTGATGTGTGGCTTGGAGTCGAACTTGCAGGTGGCATTCCCATGTGTCTGCTGCTTTGGTCTTCTAGGTGGTAGAGATTTTCTGGTTTGGAAGGTGCTGTCAAAGGTGACTTGGTGAGTTACTGCAGTGCATCTTACCGAAGGACAAACCACAGCCACTGCACCAGTGGTAGATGGTGAGAATGTTTTAAGGTTGAGCTGATCAAGTGAGTTTCTTTGTCTTAGATGGTATCAAGCTTCTTAAGTGTTGTTGGAGGCGAGTATAGATCGTTTCATCACATTCCTGATTTGTGCCTTGTAGGTGTTGAAAAGACTTTGAGGAGTCTGGAATGAATTATTTACCACAGTATTTCCAGCCTCTGACTTGTTCCTGTATTCCCGGTATTCTTATCTGGCTAACCCAGTAAGTTTCTGGTCAGTGGTAGGTGGGGGATTCCACAATGGTAGTGGTGTTGAATGTCAAGGGTCGATGGTTAGATTCCCTTACATTGAAGTTGGTCATTGCTTGACACTTGTGTGGCATGAATGTTATTCAAGACTTCTCAGCCTAATCCTGAATGTTCCCAAGGTTTTACTGCATGTAGACTACACTGCTTCAGTATCTGAGGACTCACGAATGAAACTGAACATTGTGCAATCATCAGCAAACAGTCCTTCTTCAGACCTTATGGAGGGCGGTCATTAATGAAACAGCTGAAGATAGTTGGACCTAGGGCACTACTGAGGAACTCCTCAGCTTTAGGACATAATTGCAGATGATTTACCTCCAACATCACAACCATCTTTCTTTGTGCTTGCTATGACTCCAACCGGTGGAGAGTATTTCCCCTGATTTTCTTTTTACTTAAAATTTGCTCCTGATCTTTGATGCCACACACAGTTGGATGCTGCCTTGATGACAGGGCAAACACTCTCACGTTACCTCTGCAATTCCCAAAAAAAAGAAAAGAAAGGCTTGAACTTATGTAACACTTTCCATGGCCATCACAGCACTTTTCAACCATTACAATGTTAATGAAGTACTGGTTGAAGTGTAGTTACTATTATAGTGTAGGAAACTGATTTGTACTAAGCAAACTTTTTCAAACAGTAATGTGACCATGACCAGGTTAAACTGTTTTTTGTGATATTGACTGAGGGATAAATGTTGGCCAGGACATTGGGGATAATCCCCCTACTGTTCTTCAAAATAGTATCACAGGATCTTTTACATACAGACTGAGTCGGCAAATAGGGCTGTGATTTAACACCCAAAAGACAACACCTTCAACAGTACGGTGCTTCCTCAGTACTGCACTGGACTGTCAGTCTTGATTTCTGTGCTCAGGCCCCGGAATAGAATTGTCCTCGAACTGTGTGATCCAGAAACAAGTTTGTTACCAATTAAGCCACAGCTGACATACTGGCTGCTATTTTACCAGCTTGTCCTGAGCATCAATGGGCAGAGCAAGCCGGTAAAATCACACGAGAGCGGAGAAATCAGGATTGCACCCAATTTCTCGGCTCTCACCATCTTTCCGGCACTGGATTTCCAGCGTGGTCAGCCTCTTGCCGTTTTCCAGTCAGAAGCTGGATAATTTATTTAAATTTATTTAAAGTGTGATTTACGTCGGTTTAGCAAGCCCAACACGCAATCGTACGGGCTTGCCTGCCTTTGTGCCCTCGCCGGGAGAGGTTGTCTCCGGCAAAGAAAATACCTACTCCCCATGAATGGGGAACAGATGTGTTGCCCTCACTGGTAGAACCAGAGGCCCCTCAGGGAGATCAAGGGCAAGGGAATAGGGTTGCCCCTTGAGCAGTGCCAGCCTGGCACTTTGACAATGTCCACAGGTTACCTTGGCACTGTTCACTGAGCAGTGATGGGGCTTGAAGGGGGCCTAAATGGGGTGGGCCCTCAATGAGTGGAGCTTGAAAGAGGGCTGCAGGGGATGGCCTGGAGGGGGTAGGACCAGGCCTGGGCAGCCCAATCAGGGAGAGGGGAGGGCACCCTTGTGCACTCTGCTGGACATCATGGGTGAGGGAGGGAGAGGGGCCACTGCTGCCACTCTGCATCACGATTGATGGGGAGGGAGTGATGCCTGCTGCCGTTCTACAGCTATGATCAGTCAGGATGGGGGGAGCTGCTGGTGCTGCCGCTCTGCATCATGGGGGAGAGAGGGAGTGGTTGCTACTGCTGCTCTAGCTGCAGTCGAGGAGGGGGAGGGGTTGTGATCATCTGGGAGGCAGAGGGTTGTGGCTGTATGTTCAGGGGATGTGGGGCTCACAGTTGGTTGGGGGGGAGGGGTGGCTGGATTGAGACTGGCTTCAGCAGCAAAGGCCTAACAGCTCTCCTTCAGGCCTCTGCTGTTGCAGTTGAACATGTGCAGCCACAGACATGCTTACTCTGCTGTCTGCTCAGGCTGGCTGGTGAGTTTAGCACCACCCACTATCTCTGGTAGCTAAGAACAGTCTAGCTCATTTTTCCATGTGCAAAGTGTGTAAGATTGTACTTAACTCGCCCAAAAAACAGATCTGCAACTCTCCCATTTTCACGCTAGCTGGACGTTTAATTTTCTACTAACATTCTGTCCACTGTTTGAGAATTAGCCAACAGGTACCAGCAGTGCTCCCATTCAAATGTTCAACATGATAGTACTAAATTCTGCTGCATTTTTAATGTCTATTCAGAATTGGCAAATATTAATAACAATCGATAAATCTACCTCATCTCTCGGGTATGGTATGTGATGGATTGGCTCACAATATTGCCCCTGATATTGCTTCTCCCTACAAGTCAATATATAAAAATTATTAACTACAATTGAACATTCTGATTGTATTACCATTGTAGGAAATGCTGTCGGCACGTTTTGGAACTGGTGACCTAAACATTTTCACATGTTTGCAACTTTATTGCAACTGTATTGTGTGACTGGTGACAGTAGGCTGAGTAAGAGTGGGAATAAGATGTGTGGTACTATGTTGTGTTGTAAATGTGAATATGTCAAGGCCCTTTTGTTCAACTCTGCTGTCAGAAAGATAATGGGCTGGCATCACACTGTTGTAAGAAGTCTCGCACTGTTGTCCCGAGAGTCACATGAGCTGGCTGTGGCTTCCAACGCCAGCACTGTTGATGAAAACCAAACCTATCTACAGTGATAGAATCTTTTATCCATTCTGTAATTAAAAGCTGGTGATGTTTATTTTTGTCAGTGGTTGATGTGTAAACCATCACGTTTTATGTACAGTTTCAGAGTTACATTGTCATTTAAAAGTTCAGAGCTACCTCTCCCATATTGTCAGAAAATACTTTACTTAAACCAAAGAATGTCTTTCGTTTTGTTTTATTTCAATATGATCTGATTCACAGACTGATGCAGCAATGATGATGTAGGTTGTGCGTAGGTTGATCTTCTATGCTCCATTTAGAGACACAATAATGTCTGATGAGGTAAACTCGATTATCCACTCTTACCATCTATAACTGAGAATGCCTCAAACAGTGGGCATGATGAGAGCTGAAAACATTCACTCCTCCCCACTCCCAATATGAAACTCAGAACAAAACTATTCATCACATTTACATGTGACTCCTTATTTTTCTTCTTTTTATATTTCATCCCTAAACTGTTCCCATTTAGGTAATGTAAAAGCAAAAGGATTCCCTGGTGGTGATTAAGAATTTGCCCAAGAGTTGTGAGGTGAGTAATAAAGAGTGTCAAAGGGAACTCATTAGGAAAGGAAAATTTATGGAGACGGGGTGGTGCATTAGGTTAACCACTGGCCTTTCACCTCCAACCCAGATTTGAATCCAAACCAGACTAATGGAATAAAAGTCTTCTTTGTTTGTTCGCTTGTAAAAAAAAAAATTTGGACATTCTTATTTCTAGTTCCTCGTGGGCACATAGCACCGAACTGCTGTTAGTTTAATACTAATTGGCATGAACATTGGCAGTCTCTGAAGTCACGTGATGACTGGTGTGGGAATTGAAAAAGTTCACACTAGTGCTGTAGGAGATGTATTCTTGGGACTGGGGTAGAAGTGCATTGCTGGGACAGAAGAAAAGGAGCCTGACTCTGAGGCTACATTTGATGTGGGAATGCTTAATACTAACATTATAATGAGATTGAGATGAGCACAATTTTGAAAACCATGAAAAGAATTGATAGGTTTGCTGGAGAAGCTAGAAAATCAAACATTTTCGAAATGAAAACTGTTATAATGTGGGTAGACTGCCATCTACTGGAATAATCATGTACATGGTTAACTCATTTAAGTTGCGATTTTGTCCAATTCTCATCAGGCAGCTGTCGATGATGTGTGAGTAGAGAAACTGAGGACTGAATTAGCTATTCGCACTGCTATTTTTATGTGCCAAATACACTGATGTGCTGCAATTTTTGAAAACCGTTTTGAAACTTTCTTGAATGCCCGAATTGTAATTGGACAATATGGTAACAGGTTTAAAATACAATGAAACCCAATTGGCTGCTGATGGATCAGTGTAGTGAATTCATATAAGAAAACTTATGTGTAACAGAAATGTGTAGTATATAAGTATTAACAAGAAGGGGTATAAAAATGTTAATAGAAATAGAATCCTGGCATTACCATATGCTTAAAATTGCAGAAATAAACTGTAATTCAGAGCAGGCTGGGTTGATACAACATCTTGATCATCATCTTAAAAATAGAAAAAAAAATTCATACAGGGCTGAAATGCTAGTCAGTGCTGATTGACTTAATGTGTAGTTGTAGCATTTGCTGGTTTGATTTCTGATTATATAGTATTTATCAATTTTTTTTAAAACATCAACTTTGAATCTTGCTCAAATTGACTGGAATTTTAACTTGGAAAGATCTGCTAGAATACTTGTCATGATTTGAAAACATGGAAATTTAAATTCATAGCTCAGCATAGTATGAGCAAACTAAACAAACTCTTGACAGATTGGTTGTTAGCTATGCAGAAGATTTCGTCAATTGGAGCAAATTACTATGAAGGTGGATTAAGTGCTGTGCTTGTTAACTCTTGATTACAATCTTTCTCAGAAAGAATGCAATAATAATTATTATCTGTACTGACTGCATTCAAAAAAGTCTGCTGAGAAAGGCATCATATATGTATTGACAATATAATGAACAACATTGCAAAAGCAGGAAACATGGGAAAGGACATGCCATCCATTAAGTCTACTCCATTCAAACATCCTGTACAACCTAATCTACCATAGATTACTGTTACAAGACTGTTAAGAATACCTGGGGGCATGTCCTGATAAAAGCAGGTATGGCATTTGATTAAAAAGTGGCCTAGACGTGTATTTCACCTTTTACAAACTTCCAATTTACAATCTCAAATGTCAGGTTATCTGTGGCTGCTAAGTTACATCAGAGTCTTTGTTCTAACAGTTGAAACTGCCATTTAAAAAAAAAGCCCCACGTATGGGGGCACAGTGGCTAGTATTGCCAGGGACCCAAGTTCAGTTCCAGCCTTGGGTCACTGCCTGTGTGGATTTTGCACTTTCTCCTTGTGTCTGCGTGGGTTTCCTCTGGGTACTGTGGTTTCCTCCCACAGTCCAAAGATGTGCAAGTTAGGTTGACTGGTCATGCAAAATTGTAGAGCCAGGGGACTAGCAGGGTAAATACAGGGGTTATGGGAATAGGGCCTGGGTAGGATTGTCATTGGTGGGGCCGAATGGCTCCCTTCTACACTTTAGGGATTCTATGTGAATTAAGCAGATGAAATTGAAATTTAACATTTGACACCAACATACCTCTGTAATGCTCATCAGTCAGCACAAAGAATGAAATGTGACATATTAGGAATGTTGCATTACAAGATGTTTTTTTAAAAAAAACAGATTCCCCTCCAGCCACATAACCGTGTTGTTAAGGCCGAACTCAGTTTAGAATAACTTGGGTATCAAAAATTAAAACAGAGTTAGCTTCGAGATAGTATGCTGTCATATTACTTTTTACTTTTCAGTGGTATAAACAAAGCATTCCTTTATTTGAAAATATTCTGAAAAATCTTTGCTATTTTGAGGTTAGGCTCAAAGGATAATATTTTGTCAGTGTATGACTGTTCCCTTTTATATTCTGATTAGGTATCATTTAAAAGCTTCTTTTTGTAAGCCCCCAGGTTGTTGGTTACTTGCAGGACATAAGAACATAAGAAATAGGAGCAGGAGTAGGCTGTTTAGCACTTCAAGCCTGCCCCACCATTCAATAAGATCATGGCTGATCTGAAGTGGATCAGTTCCACTTACCCGCCTACTCCCCATAATCCTTTAATTCCCTTGTCGATCAGAAATCTATCTACCCGTGACTTAAACATATTCAACGAGGTAGCCTCCACCACTTCAATGGGCAGAGATTCACGACCCTCTGAGAGAAGACGTCCCTCCTCAACTCTGTTCTAAATAGCCCCCTCCCCTTATTTTGATGTTGTGCCCTCTAGTTCTGGATTCCTTTCTAAGTGGAAAGAATCTACCTCTACCCTATCTAGCCCCTTCATTATCTTATATGTCTCTACAAGATCACCCCTCAGCCTTCTAAACTCCAATGAGTACAGGCTCAATCTCTCCTCATTAGCTAATCCCCTCATCTCCGGTATCAACCTGGTGAACCTTCTCTGTACTCCCTCCAAGGCCAATGTATCCTTTCACAAATAAGGGGACGAAAACTGCACGCAGTACTCCAGTTGCATCCTCACCAGTGCCTTGTACAGTTGCAGCAAGACCTCCCTGCTTTTATATTCTATCCCCCTCACAATAAAGGCCAACATTCCATTTGCCGCCTTGATCACCTGCAGACTGAGTTTTTGCAATTCGTGCACAAGGACCTCCAGGTCCCTCTACACAGTAGCACGCTGCAACTTTTCACTATTTAAATAATATTCCGTCCTACTATTATTTCTTCCAAAGTGGATAACCTCACATTTGCCAACGTTATACTCCATCTGCCAGGTCCTCGCCCACTCGGTCAGCCTATCCAAGTCTCTCTGCAGACTTACTGCGTCCTCCACGCGATTTGCTTTTCCACTCATCTTCGTGTCATCAGCAAACTTTGTTACCCTACACTCAGCCCCCTCCTCCAGATAATCTTTGTATATGGTAAACGGCTGAGGCCCCAGCACCATTCCCTGCGGCACGCCACTACTCACCAACTGCCAACCAGAAAAGCACCCATTTATTCCAACTCTCTGCTTCCTGTTAGATAGCCAATGCCCAATCCATGCTAACACTTTACCCCCAACTCTGTGTACCCTAACCTTCTGCAGCAACCTTTTGTGAGGCACCTTATCGAATGCCTTCTGGAAATCTAAAAACACCACATCCACCAGTTCCCCTTTGTCTACCGCACAAATCACATGTTCATAAAAATCCAGTAAATTCTCAAACACGACTTCCTGTTCATGAATCCATGTTGTGTCTGCTTGATCGAACCGTTCTTTTCTAGGTGTCCTGCTATTTCTTCTTTAATGACAGATTCTAGCATTTTCCCAACTATGGACGTTAAATTAACCAGCCTGTTGTTACCCGCCTTATGTCTGCTACCTTCTTTAAACAGCGGCGTAACAGTAGCTGTTTTCCAGAGTCCAGTGAATTTTGATAAATAACTACTAACGCTTCTGCTATTACTTCTGCCATTTCTTTCAGTATCCTGGGATGCATTCCATCCGGTCCCAGGGACTTGGCCTACCTTCAGTCCCATTAGTCTACCAAGCACTACCTCTTTAGTAACAGTAATTGTATTAAGGACCTCATCTCCTACAAACCCTCTATCTTTAATATTCGGTAAGCTATTTGTGTCCTCCACCGTGAAGACCGGCACAAAAAACTTATTTAAAGTCTCAGCCATTTCCTCGTTTCCCACCATTAAATACCCCCCTCGTCCTCCAAGGGTCCAACATTCACTCTAGCCACTGTCTTCTTATTTATATAATTCGTAAAAACTTTTACTTTTTTTATATTTAGAGCCAGTTTAGTTTCATACTCTATCTTTCCTTTCTTTATCGCTTTCTTAGTCATTCTTTGTTGTTTTTTACATAAGAACATAAGAAATAGGAGCAGGAGTAGGCCATCTAGCCCTTTGAGCCTGTCCCGCCATTCAACTTTTTACTTTTCAGTGGTATAAACAAAGCATTCCTTTATTTGAAAATATTCTGAAAAATCTTTGCTATTTTGAGGTTAGGCTTAAAGGATAATATTTTGTCAGTGTATGACTGTTCCCTTTTATATTCTGATTAGGTATCATTTAAAAGCTTCTTTTTGTAAGCCCTCAGGTTGTTGGTTACTTGCAGGACATAAGAACATAAGAAATAGGAGCAGGAGCTGTTTAGCACTTCAAGCCTGCCCCACCATTCAATAAGATCATGGCTGATCTGAAGTGGATCAGTTCCACTTTCCTGCTTTCTCCCCATAACCCTTAATTCCCTTGTCTATCAGAAACCTATCTACCTGTGACTTAAATATATTCAGCAAGGTAGCCTCCGTCACTTCAATGGGCAGAAAATTCCAGAGACTCACCACCCTTTGAGTGAAGAAGTTCCTCCTCAACTCTGATCTAAATTGCACCCCCCCCTTATGTTGAGGCTGTGCCCTGTAGTTCTGCTATCCTTTCTAAGTGGGAAGAATCTCTCTACCTCTACCCTATCTAGCCCCTTCATTATCTTGTAAGTCTCTATAAGATCCCCCCTCAGCCTTCTAAACTCCAGCGAGTACAGGCCCAGTCTATTCAATCTCTCCTCATAGGCTAACCCTCTCGTCTCCAGTATCAGCCTGGTGAACTTTCTCTGTACTCCCTCCAAGGCCAATACTTCCTTTCGCAAATGCAGTGACCAAAACGGCGCACAGTACTCCAGTAATTAGTTTAAAGTTTAGTTTAAACTAATTAGTTTAAAGCCCTATCTACAGCCTTAGTTATCCGATTCGCCAGACTCTGGTCCCAGCACGATTCAGACGAAGACCATCCCGTCTGAACAGGTCCCATTTGCTCCAATACTGGTACCAATGTCCCATGAAATCTTTCCCAATCTTCTAATTCCCCACTATTTTTAGCTGCTCTGTACGCATTGGTTTTTAATTTAATACCCTCCTTTATTTCTTTTGATGTCCACGGCTAGTTATCCCTTTCCTTACAGTCCTTCTTTATCACCAGAATATATTTTTGCTGAGTACTGAAAAAGATCTCCTTATAAATCCTCCACTGTTCCTCAGCTGTCCTACCAACCAGTCTGTGCCCCCAGTCTACATTAGCCAATTCCGCCCTCATCTTATCATACTCCCCTCTGTTCAAACAGAGGACACTGGTTTGGGACCCTACTTTCTCACCCTCCACCTGTATCAGAAATTCAACCATGTTGTGATCATTCGTCCTAAGAGGATCCCTCACAAGAAGATCCCTAATTCTACCTGTCTCATTAGAGTACGAGATCTAAGATAACTCGTTCCCTTGTAGGTTTTGTAACATACTGTTCAAGGAAACTATCCCAACAGCATTCCAAGAACTCTTCCTCAAGTCCACCGCATCCAACTTCAGTCAACCAATCAATATGCAGGTTAAAATTTCCCATGATTATCGCCGTTCTGTTTTTGCACGCGTCAGTTATTTGCTTGCTTACAGCCGGGAGCCTAGAGACATGCCCACCAGTGACTTTCTCCCTTTACTATTCCTTATCTCCACCCACAACGATTCCACGTTTTGCTGTTTGGAACCCATATCGTCTCTCACTACCGCCCTGATATTATCCTTTATTAACAGAGCTACCCCACCTTCTTTTCCTTCCTGCCTATCCTTCCTAAATGACTGATACCCCTGGATATTCAGTTCCCAGTCCCGGTCACCCTGCAACCATGTTTCTGTAATGGCCACTAGATCATACCCATTTGTGCCATCAACTCATTCACTTTGTTTCGAATGCTTCATGCATTCAGGTAAAGTGGCTTTATGCCAGCCTTTATCTGGATCCGATTTGTTGAAACGCCACTAACCTCTCCTGTGCTCTCTACTCCTTTTTAATTAGTGGAATGTCCTCAACGTTAACCTGCACTCGTACCCTCACTTTTACTTTTGATTTTGTAATTCCCCATACCCCTGCACCCTCCCCCCCACTAATTAGTTTTAAAGCCCTATCTACAGCCCTCGTTATACGATTCGCCAGACTCTGGTCCCAGCACGAATCAGATGAAGGCCATCCATCTGAACAAGTCCCATCTGCCCCAATAGTGGTGCTAATGCCGCATGAATTTGAGCCCATTACTCCCACACCAATCCTTGAGCCATGTATTCACCTCCTTAATCCTATTGACCCTGCGCCAATTCGTGCACAGCCCGGGTAGTAATCCAGAGATTACCACTTTGGTTCTGCTTTTTAATTTGGTTCCTAGCTTTTCATACTCCCTCTGCAGATCCTTAGTTCCTGTTTGCCTATGTCATTGGCACGTACATGAACCACGACAACTAGATTCTTACCCTCCCACTCCAAGTTCCTCTGCAGCCCAGATGAGACATCCTGGACCTGAGCACCAGGCAGGCAACACAACCATCGGGATTCTCTATCCTGGTCACAAAGTGTCTATGCCCCAATTACCACTACATTTCTCTTTACTTCCTCTGCTTCAATGGCTCCTTGCACCATGGTACTGTGGGCAGTTTGCTCGTCCACCTTGCAGTCCTCATTCTTGTCCACACTGGGAGCAAGAATCTCAAACCTGTTGTGCAGATTCAGGGGCTGAGGCTCTTGGGACTCCACTCCTGTATCCGACTCCCTGCCTTTTCCTCCCCCCGCTCCCCCCTTGCCCGCAGCCACCCCCTCTTGTTCCTGACCCCCGGCTGAGTTAGTTAGTCTAGGGGGTGTGACTTTCTCCTGAAACATGTTATTCAGGTAACACTCCCCCTCCCTGATGTGTCGCAATGTCTGTAGCTCAGAGTTCAGCTCGGCTACTTTGAGCCGGAGCTCTTCAAGCAACCAGCAATTGCTGCAGACATGTTCACTGGGAATCACCTTGGGGTCTACCAGCTCCCACATCATGCAAAAACAGCACATCACATGTCCCTCCATCCCAGTTACCTAGTTTGTTAGTCCCAATTAAGATTTAAACTACCCTTGTCTCGCCCAAGCCCGATGAGCCAAAGCACTTACAGCTCACTCTCTGCTCACTCCGCTGCCTGCTACTGACGCTGCCTGCTGTATACTGTGGCCTTCTTTTTACACTTCGCGCACTTAAAAAAAAACCCCTCCCAGCTCACCCCGCGGCCCACTTCTGCTTAAATTTTAAAGTGACTTTTAAAAACAGAAACCCCGTGAAAAATTTACAAAAAAGTCAGTTGCTCACTTTCTCTCTCTCTCTCTCTCTCTCTCTCTCTCTCTCTCTCTCTCTCTCTCTCTCAATCCTCCTCTCAGCTTGTTCCACGAACAGGGCAGGGAGATTCTGTAGCTGCCATCAGTTGTGCCCATCATCTTAACAGAATTGCTCTTGTTTTGTTCCTGATTGTCAGCCTAGCCTGCTCTGATCAGTTTTAATCCATCACTGTTACCTCTAAAGGCACAATTACAAACATGTTTTCTATGAAGTCAATGAGTTCAATATGATTTTGAAGCCCCAGTACGTTGTCTGGACTTGTTTCCTCATCTCACTTATAGTGGGCCTTGCTTCAACACTGCTAAGTTTGTTTAGAAGTGTGAGCCTGTTCATTTTGATTTATTAGTTAATAACTCTACATGGATTTCCTTGGTATATCTCTTGTGGTCTCCACAAATGGTGTCTGTTTTGGGGTATGTTCCCTCCTTTTTCTCTTCCATCTGGGAATGGGTTTTCAGTTCATCTGTTCCATATCATCCGGAACACTACTGCCCCCACATGGCTGGTCAGCTCCTGGTTTCTGTTTTCCAAGTAGTTTTTCTTTGGCCGCTTCAATGCTTCCAGCCCCCTGTAGAGTCTTTGAACCATTTTCAGCTTTCTACACTGCCAGAACTCAGCATCTTCCCTTTAAATATAAATTCTTGGTTGTTACATTGGCCAGGGAACATGCCCGAATACAGGCTGACCACTTTCATGCCCATCGATACTGGTTTGACTGTAAGACTACCTGGCGGTCTCTTCACATACCAACAATTGTTTTTTTAAATGATCTGTTTTATCACATTGGAAACACACTGGGTGATTTCCTAGCAGTTTCCCATCTGGGATCTTTCTCCTCTCTCAGCTCAAGCCGTGTCAGTTGAAATTCCCTTTCTTCCTTCCACCTCTCCCTTTTCCTTTTCCCTCTCTCCAGATGCTCTTTCCACTCTCTATTCTCAATTTCTGCTTTCCTTTCTTCTATCTCTCTTTCAGTAGCCTAGAATTTTAGCCCCAGCCTCTCTCTGTTACAGTTGTATTTTAGCTAAAGCTAAAGTCCTTTTCCATTGCTGCTTATCTCTATCTCTTCCAATTCAATTTCCAGATTGTTGGCTGCTGCTTTTGGATTTCAGGTATCCTAGGTTTTGGCTGGAAGTCTATTTTTGGATATCTACCCACATTCTTCAATGGCTAAGATCTTAAAACTGTTCCAAGATACCTTATCCTTTTCTAGAAAGGCACTAACTTCAAAACTGGACATGTTGTTTGTACTGTAGCACAGTACACAAGAAAACCTGAACTCGAGTTTTTACATTTATCTCTAGGGATTACATCTTTTGTTTAAATCCAGATGCTAGCTTCCAAATCTCTGTTGCGATTAGGTGAGCTTGGGTACAAGAATTTCCCCTTTTTTCCCACTCCTTGGTTGACCATAACAGGGTTTTTTTTTGATATTTGAAAGGATGAATATGCCAATTCAGTGTCTATACTTCAGTATTTATGTGCTGATTGCAAAGAAATTGGCGTAAGTTCTCTTGAGTTTAGATGAAAGAGGATTTAGTTCTTTAGTATTTTTAAAAAGTCACCATACATGCATACCCATAAACACACACACACTCACTGACGATTGATAGTCTACTTGTATTAATGAAGAAGCTTCCCTCTCCTATGGTTAAAATAAACCATATATAATAGAGTTCAATAGCACTTCCTTTGTGCATAATTGGTTTTGATAGTTCTCCTTTGTTATCTGGTAGCCCTTGAGACAAAAATGCTGAGGCCTGTTTTGTCCTTTCTGTTTTAAGTCACAACAAAGTCAGGTACAGCATTCCATAAGGATGTGGCCTCGGCATGTTCATTGTGATGCATCTTTTAGAATCTTCCAGAATCTTAATCAACTTTCAGTCCCAAATATCAGATGACCTATGGTGGCCATCTTATGTTAGTGCTTTTGTTTCAAGAGTCGAAACTGTCTTTTTTTTTAAAAGTTCAATTTGTGAGTCCAGCTGATTTAAATTGAAATATGATATCTTACAACCTCTCTAACAGGATCCATCCTCTTAATCTCCACAGGAAGATTTTGAATGGAATTTACTGATTTCTAAAAGTCAACTTCAGGATATTTATCCATTCCAAATCTCCATAATTCAACCCAGGATTACATTCCCCCACCTATCCTTATCGTTCTTGTAGCTGAGCTGTAGGAACCATTGTGTGTGTATATAATGTTTTGACCTTTGTAGGAGATAGATCGTTATAACATCCATACCATGCTCTTTCTATCCACCTGTTATGTAACAGACCCACTCTTTGACCTATTCCACTCTTCTTTTTAACCACTATAAACTGTAGAATCATAGAATCCCTACAATGCAGAAGGAGGCCTTTTGGTCCATTTGAGCCTACTCTGACAATCCCACCCAGGTATTATCTCCATAACCCCATCCCATATTTACTCTGCTAATATCCCTGACACTAAGGAGGAATTTAGTTAAGTGACATTGATTCCATAACACTAAGCCAATGTTTGATTTACTCCTGGATTGAAGGTGTTGTGCCATTTTAAGCTAAATCATATTTGTGGAATAGGCTTGAGGGGCTGAATGGCCTACTTCAGTTCCCATCTTCCTATATTTTTATAGGAATCTTATGGCAGTGCTTGGACACGTGCTTTGGCAGGAACAGTGGCTTTGTAAACTGGGGCTTTATAATAATTAACGTAAACTAACAGAAGGAGACCTTGGAAACTTCATAGCTACAAAAATCACTGGTGAAGGTTGCATTTGAAAATTGTATCCAGGTTATATGTTAGTTTGTATACTGGTGTGTCTGATAAGGGGTCTAGTATTTCAAATTCAGCTGTAATTCAAACCTTATTTTGCAAAAGGTACTACTTCTTTCAATTCCTGAATCATCAGTATGAATTTGACTAAAAGCTTTTTTTAATGTAGTATCCCTTGTTAAAAATTACAGACAAATTATATGCACATTCTAACATTCATCTGGCAGGAATATCAATCAATGATAGCGTTGGGACCCGAGCACGTTTTGCTGGTAAATATGAAGTTAATCAGCAGAAGCTCCTGGGCAATTTACAAAACTCTGTATGCTGGGAAGCAATTTCCGTTACTAAAATTGATTTTTCTGTTATTGGTGGCAAGCTGCTTGTGTTTCCTATCGAGCATAAATGAACTTATTTTAATTAATGCTGATGGAAAACAAAGTGCTTGACTCTGTAATCAGATTGATTTTCCTTTCCCAAGCCTGCACCAGATGTTTTCTTGCATTAATTCAGAACAAGTCCCCCACTTATCCGGCAGTGGTTTCGGAAGAGCATTGATGTATAGCCTGAAGGGGAAAACAGGACTGGGCCTGGAACAGTTTGACCTTGTGCTGGACTGGAGAATTAACTGTTTTTATGGAGGCTCAGTCAGGTCTTGAAAAAATAAACAGGATAGGAGCATGTCTGATGGCAAAGAGCTTCCTCTGCTTTGAGAGTGTCTTAACCCTTTGCACATCTACCGTGAGGTTTGTCTGAGAAAATGACAAAACTAGGACTGCATGGATCCATGTTTTCATGTATAGCATTTAAAGTAAGGGAATTCAGCTGTTCACAAATGTTTTGTTCTGTGGGACAGTGAATAGGGAACTATGGGTTGTGTAAGAAATTCAGTATTCAAAGGGTTAAGCATCACTGCTGGCTACAGTTTTCACTGGGGAGTATTTGGAAAGGCTAGCAGAGATAATGACAAGAGGAAACAGGAAGACACTTTCTTCAATTTCCAGTTTGTGGTTTTTTTTGTATTATTTTATGTTGAATGTTTTTCTTTTTTTCCACTGAACTGTTGACTGCTGAAATAATCACAAACAGATCTCTCTGAATGAGATGGGTTTGTTTCTATAGAGTTTGACCTTTTGTCCCTGCTGTGGATCAGAAGACAGAATTTTACATTAACAGATCATAGGATTACAATTTTTTTATCTTGTCATTTTGCCCCCTCATCTTTCACCTCACCAGAAGCTGTTCAACAACTGCTGAGATATTATTGCCATTTCCACATGTGCTGGTTGCTATCTGGCACCTCGTCAATATGGCAATTTTTCGTGTAGGAGCCCTGACAATGTGTTGGAAAGCTTTTCAACTGAAGGGAGCATCTCATCCATGCACGACTCTGCCTCCCCTGATATCCACATTCAGACAATGATCAGAATTAGAAATCCTAATGATTTTCCCTGTAATCACCCTCCTCTCAGCTCTGCTCCCAAATCTGCAATGTTATAGCTGATTATAGGGTTCCTACAAAAAGTAAAAATCAACTTCAGAAACAGATCCTGTTCCAACTTAACTTGCTACAGTTGCTTTTACTTTGAGATTTTACTTGTTTGCTTGTACCAAGTACTCAAGGAAGGATTCGTAGTCATTCAATTTGTATGGAATTTGGTCAGAAAGGTGTTTGGCAGCTTTTTATTATCAAGCAATTTATTTAACTCTGGACACATTCCAGTATATTGTTTGGCACTGCCATCATGCCAACTGCAATAAGTTTAAAAATAGATTAGAAGCTCAAAAATGGCACCCATGAGGAATGTGGGCCAACAGCTGCAGCTAACTTGTAGACCACTATGTTCCACCATATCCCTCCGATCCTCCATCACTATTAAACCTGATTCAACAAGGAATGTGGAGGGCCATGTCAGCAGCAGCTACACACTTACTTGAAAATTTGGTGATAAGTTCTTAAAGCTACAACATCAGGCTAGATGCATACAGATGTGATAGATGGACCCAAATGATCCCATGACTAATCAATCAGGTAACTCCATATGCACTTGTGAATGGTGGTGGTGAATTAAACAGGTTGGGCTCCATGAACATCCCCATCCTCAATGATAGCAGAGCCTAGCAAGTGAATGTGTTAAACCAGGCTGAAGCATTTGCAACCATCTTCAGCTCCAAGTGGTGAATGGATGATCCTTCACAGCTGCCTCTTGAAGTCATCACAAATACCAGTCTTCCCCTAATTTGATTCATGCCGCATGACAGCAAGAAAATGAGCGCACTAATAGAGGAAAGACTATGGGCTCTGACAATATTCTAGTAGTAGTACTAAAGAATTGCACCCCGGAACGTGCCAACCTATTCCAGTACAGCTGCAATGTTTTATGAGTGAATATCCATTACTGAATCAAGCAATAGAAGACATTGTGATGATTCGCAACTATTTTATTGACAATAGGTCAGTACAAATATTGGTTTTCACTCTTCCCTTCTGGATCCTCTCCTTGTCAGAAGCAACTCCGCTCTGGAGAAATCCCCAGCTCTTAAATACAAACTTCAATTCACTCTGTAGCAAGGCCTGGTTAGTTCTTAAAGGAGTTTATATTTATAACATTGTCATACAAGCATGTCCTCAGCAGTGTGTGGAGTTTTAATAAACTTTGCCATCTCTCTCTTTTCGGGTGCTACTTAAAATTTACCACTTGGACTAAACTTTTAGTCTCCTAAAGTGAATATTGTCATGTTTTGTTTGATAATGTTCCTGTGAAGCACCTTGGGATGATTCACAAGGTTAAAGTTGCTAGATAAATTCAAGCTGGCGATGGACAAAGCTCCGCATTTGTTTCCAATCACTATCACTCTTGCTAAATTGAAATTGAGTGTTGGGTGAGGACAGCAATAGTAAATTAGCCAGTCAGCACTCACAGTTATACTTACCTTGAAAGAAAGAACTCTGGCTGACCTATTGTAGATCCTTCAATCTATGGGTGTAGTGTGAATCAATACACGGCAGGTGAGAAGGAAGAATGTATGAAACTTGTTACAGAGTGAAGTCATGCTGGAATATTGTTTTCTTATGTTTGTCTCTGGGAATTAATCCACATCGCAAAAAGAAAAATATCACAAATACAAAAGCAGGACATTGTGGAAATACTCAGCAGGTCTGGTAGCATCCATGGAGAGAGAGTGAAACAACATCATTGAGCAGGATTTTTCTGTCGGCCTCAGGATCGACTCAGGACCAAATCCCACACTTGCTTGCAGTGCAATCTTCTGAGGAGCAGCTTCCAAATTAGCTGCCTCTATGTTCAAAATCTTAAGGATAGCAGGCAGCTTTCCAATACTGCTGGCCCATCAAAGATGCCAAAAGACTGTACCGGACCAAGCTAAAGTCCCAGGCTAGCCACACTGACCCCCCCACCGACTACAGCAAGGTCTGCAAGACATAGCAGGCTACAAGATGAAGGCATGTAAAATCACTGGCTCCAACGTACTTCTCCCTGATGAGTTCTATGCATTCTAGACCTGTTTTGAGCATGCCCCCCACCCTGGAAGCACTGGATGAATCTGTATCTGGGGTCGCTGTTGCACATATCAGACAGCTTTCTTGGTATACCCATGGAAAGCAACTGGCCTGGATGGGATGCCCGGATGTGCACTCAGATCCTGTGCGGATCAGCTGGCAGAGGTATTCACAGACATCTTCAATCTATCTTTACAACAATCTAAGCTCCCTTTTCTGCATCAAGAAGATGACCATCATCCTGGTATCTAAGAAAAACCAAGCAACGTGCCTTAATGACTATCGGCCGGTGGCTCTGACATCCATCATCGTGAAGTGTTTTGAAAGGTTAATTATGGCATGAATCAATTCCAGCCTCACGGACTACCTGGATCCACTACAGTTTGCCTACTGCTGCAATAGATCTACAGCAGACGCCATTTCCCTGGCTCTGCACTCAACCCTGGAACACTTAGATAACAAAGACACCTGTGTCAAACTCCTATTTATTGACTACAGCTCGGCCATCAACGCCATTATTCCCATGAAACTCATCTCCAAACTCTGTAGCCTGGGCCTTGGCACCTCTCTGCGATTGGATTCTGAACTTCCTAACTCACAGACCACAATCAGTAAGGATAAGCAACAACACCTCCTCCACAATAACCCTCAACACCGGTGCCCCACAAGGCTGTGTTCTCAGCCCCCTGGTACTCCTGGTACACCTGTGACTGTGTGGCCAAACTCCCCTCCAATTCGTTTTTCAAGTTTGCTGATGATACCATTGTAGTGGGTCAGATCTCGAACAATGATGAGACAGAGTACAGAAATGAGGTAGAGAATCTGGTGAACTGGTGTGGCAATAATAATCTCTCCCTCAATGTCAACAAAATGAAAGAGATTATCATTAATTTCAGGTAAAGGAGACTGTGCCCCTGTCTACATCAATTGGGATGAAGTAGAAAGGGTCAAGAGCTTCAAGGTTTTTTAGATGTCCAGATCACCAACAACCTGTCCTGATTTACCTCCATGTCCACTCCCGCAACCCGTGCCAACACTATAGTTAAGAGCCCACCAACATCTCTATTTTCTCAGAAGACTAAGGAAATTTGGCATGTCAGCTACGACTCATCAACTTTTACAGATGCACCATAGAAAATATTCTTTCTGGTTGTATCACAGCTTGGTATGGTTCCTGCTCTGCCCAAGACCGCAAGGATCTACAAGGTCGTGAATTCAGCCCAGTCAATTACGCAAACCAGCCTCCCATCCATTGACTCTGTCTACACTTCCAGCTGCCTCGGCAAAGCAGCCAGCATAATTAAGGATCCCATGCACCCCAGACATTCTCTCTTCCATCTTTGATACAAAATTCTGAGGTCACATACCAATCGACTCAAGGACAGTTTCTTCCTGCTGCTGTCAGACTTTTGAATGGACTTACCTTGCATTAATTTGATCTTTCTCTACACCCTAGCTATGACTGTAACACTACATTCTGCACTCTTTCGTTTCTTCTCTATGAACAGTATGTTTTGTCTCTATAGTGCACGAGACACAATACTTTTCACTGTATGTTAATACATGTGACAATAATAAATCAAATCAGTCAGAAGACCTACGGTTCTGAAAACATGGCAGCTCCGCTGCAAGAGATGGGCACTGCTGAGGTAGATCAGAGACAGGGTGCTTGGATTGAAATAAAGCATTATCGAGGTGGAGGGGAAACTCCTGCAGAAAAATCATTTGGACCAGGGGCACCATTGAGCTAATGGCCATTAAATCACTCCTAATTGTTAACTGGCTATCCGCCTCTGTGATGTGGGCCTATGGGTAACCAGTCAGCTTTCCAGGCAACCTTGGGAAGATTTGCTGGCAGCTGGAATTCATTATGGATCCATTTTGAGTTCCCTCCCTCCCTCCAAGCCCATTATCATGTGACCAGGAAAGTTCATCCCAACGTCCTTGACACCTTTCAGCAGGAAAATATCACACTGGTTCAGTAGTGGGTGCTCTTCATACACTTGGGCAGCATGAAGTGATCTTTATTCTGCATTTAATTGTGTTGTGACGGGAGAATGAGGCTTGATGTGAATTCTTTACCTCCAGAGGGTTGTGAATACATCATTACTGAATATATTTAAGGCTGGATTTTTGAAGTCTTGGGGAATCGAAGAATGTGGAGAGAGGGGGAAGGGAAGATGCAGTTGAGACAGAAGAGCAGCCATGATTGCACTGAATGGTGGAAAAGGCTCAAGGGGCAGTCTGGTTTATTCCTGCTGTTACTTCTTTCTGTTCTTATGTGCCAAGGTTTTCAGTTTTAATGTCGCTGGTCCAATACTATGCAAGGTCTGTTGTTGGAAATGTTTGAAAAAAATTGCTTTTACTATTTCTGATATTTTCAGTTGAATGGAAAAGGAAACATGTTAACGTTACTGTGTAATGAGAATGTCACATGAGAATAACAGTGCTGCAGTTGTATGGGGCAGCCGTACAAATAGAGTTACTGAAACTGAGCCACACACCTTTTCAGTTTCAATATTTTTAGTTTCTGCTAAAGAAAAAACAGATAGCAAGGGTTGAACTTTGACAAGACAATTAATCTACAGAACTAATATTTAATATAGAATGTGATGATGTAGTAAGTCTGGTTCTACCCTGTAACCTGTTTTCCAGCAAAAATGTAAACGAAATGTGAGAAACAAATAATTTATTTCTCAGTAATGCAATTTGAAAATCTCATCATAAATATTATTGTGCTAGCTGTTCTTCCAAAGTCTCAATTACTGAATAATGTGTGACTGGGCCATATGGGGCAAGTGGGATACTAGGTAACATTCCTGGCTTGTTTTGATCTTGCATTTGTTTATCTTTGGCCTGTGCAACAATTGAACTCCCACTCTTAACTTTAGTGTCCTGATTTGTTTTCTAATGATAACGTGGCAGGATTAGGCATGGGTAATAGTTGCCGGAGGGCAACCATTTCCTTCTAATCAGGATACTGGCAGACATAATAATGGAAGAAGGGCATGGTAATACAGTGAATGCTTTAAAATAATAACTGAGGAATCTGATTTTAAAACTTTAAAGTAGCAAAATGGTGAAATATTACCAGTTTATGCCCTAGATTTAGTCAGTTAAGTTCTTTTATCAACAACCTGGTTAACTGATTATCTGTCTTATGGAGGGGCAACACCAGTGATCAGAATGTAAGTAATGAAAATGTTACAAAAATTAAACCATATTATGTCAGAAACTGCTGCATGAAGGGTTTTTCCAGAGAAGCGTCAATGGCCATGAGTTATAATCGTGAATATATGGTAATGCATCAGATAGTCAGTAAGTGTGCTTAATAGTGTTGGGGGCAAAACTGTCAAAGTAGGAGACGCAAACTGTATTTTTCAGTTTGTTGATTTTAGAGTACAAATTTCCTTGCTGAAAAAGTGTTTATTTTGAATATAGCCCTGAAATTTTAAAATAGGTAGTGCTACTCGGAAGAAATATGAGATGACCTTTTGCACTTGTCCAAGACAATTGTTAATACTGGACAGTTTGACTGTTGGCTGGCATCAAGCACTCACTTGCATGTCAGATTTGGCTTGGGTGTAGTGTAAAGCTCCCTCTATCTGTTGCAATGTTGAAGAATGCCTTTTGTGCAGTACTGAAATAAGTTTGTTTTCCCAAACTAGCCAGCTTTGCAACATCTTTTAGTGAGTTTATCAGTTAATGTTGAATAAGGGGTATTATTCTTGCTGAGGGTCCTTATCTGCTAGAAATTGACTAATTGTGACCCAAACTCAATAAGTAGGAGCCTTTCAGTCAAAAGGTGAAACAAATGCTTAATTTTGCAAGGCTTAGTGAGGAAAGAATTGCCTACTGCCCCGTATGCTCACTAAACTTTGTTCTTAAAAATCATTTTGAATTCCCTGAAGCAGGATATCTTGCAATGTGTCCAGGTAGATAGATTTTAGCCGGCTCCCTTCAGCTCATAAATGTTTTATCCTGAAAGTTGTTGGGAGTGTAGGCTGACAGTGGATTGGAGAGGGCAACATGGCACTTGGGTCCTTACTGAGCCTGGAGTCAACAGTGTATCTGCTAAACCAATGAGATTTAAGGATTGCCAAATAAACAAAAGACTGAGAAGGAAGATCAGTTAGAGTGGGTGAGTTCAATATCAAATTGCTACAGAAAGTGAAATAGAGAAGAAAGAGTAGAGTGGACTAGGAAAGAAGGAGGACATCAAGCAAAATTTTGAAAAAATTGTGTGGTATGTTTTCATTTTCCAACTTGCAGTATGCTTCCACCTGCCTGAGTTTATTACTGGTTAGTGACAGTTTTGTCCTTGGGCTCATGCATACGAGGAACTGGATTGAGGCTATCTTAAACTTACGGGATATCAGATCCTTACAATCAGACAAAGCAGACTTTCATCTCATCAGTCTGGTTGGATTTGAGCCAAAGTCACAGAAATACAAGACCTGTTTCTAAGCTGCTGTGTTACCCAGCTGTCTTTTTGCTTCTTTACCAAAGGGAAATGCCAACTGTGTGTTCAGTTTTACTGCTTCATACCAGTTAAAACTGCTAACTTCAGTTTGAATCACAGATACACACCTATGAATTACTGCTACGTTTTACTATTTTAAAGTTAACATGAACTTCCTACTTGAATAAAGAGTTGGTGAATTACATTGTCTTGATGTGTCATGCATTAATTACTTGAGTGTTTACATTGAATATAATTGCACTTTGTAATAATTTGAAGTAGACATCACTGAAATACAAGTTTCTTTTTAATACATTTTAAAAATATTTTGCAAAGTTTGAGCAATATTGTGACATTTTGGTTTAGAATTAATTTAAGACTACTTTGCAAGGTGAAATATAATGTTCAGCGAATCCCAAACAAAATGGGTGACCCGTAGAATTATTTTTCTTTCTGACAGGTTTGCATGCTCTGCGTCGGGCACTTGAAGAATGCACCAATCCTTCAGACAGTGAGGTGGCTGAGTCAGTGAAGATAACTTTTAATGATTTCCTGCAAGCAATGAATGATGTCAGGCCTAGTGCCATGAGGGAGGTGACTATTGATGTGCCAAAAGTAAGTTATTACTAAAACAGCAAAATAATATTCATATTTGTTCATGTGTTGCAAAGTGCAACTTTCATCTTCCAGGTTTACATGCCAAGGAAGAAACAGATGCTTGCTTTAGAAGGAAAGTTACGTGTTGTTGTTGGAGGAACATGTGATTATCAATATCAGTGTTTTCAAAATAGGAGGGAGGAAACCATTGTTAGCCTTGTGATTTCCAGAAAAGGCTGTAGTTTTATGTCAATCATTTATTAGGAGGTAAGTTATTTGTTATGTTTCATTTACTCCAAGTCAACACTTAAGTGTTCTGCTTAAATTTTTAGGGAATTTCAAGGTGTTTTTTTTTGCTTTTGCTCAGTATTGATTCCTGTTCTGTTGCAGCTGGAATTGGGTTTGCTGAACCTTTTGGAAAGTATGCTACAGAACATTGTAACTTAAATTGGCTGATGTATGTCCAATTAGGTTGTTGAATCAATGATGATTTGAGTGCATCAATTGGGAGTACCAATGCAGCCTGTAATTCAAAATGTCTTTATTTGGATGGAAGCCATGTGACATTGTTAGTAATTGATTGTTAGAATATATCATAAGGGTATTTTCATTTCCAATTACATCTTACCACCCTTACATCAGGAGAGGAGCATGTTGGGAAGCAAGATAAAATGTAGAGGAATGACGGAATATTGTAGAGGACAGGAAGAGTTGGAAAAATGGGGGCGGGGTAGGAAAGGATTGAGAATGTGAGGAGAGTGATGAGTCAGAACACGAGTAGGCCATTCTTTGAGACTGTTCTGGCCTGCCATTAGATCATGACTTAATTGCCTCAACCCCATTTATTTGCCTTTGCTTCTTTCCTCTTGATATATTTCTCCAATAAACCCCTGTTGAACTCAGTCTGCAAAACTTGAATTAGCTGAGTATCAAAAGGCTTTTGGGAAATGAGTCCCAGATTTCCACATGTTTTGCATAGGGAGTGTGCTCCCTAATTCCACTCATCAATGGCCTAGCTCTCATTTTCAAATTGCTTCATCCTGTTCTGTATTAGCCTATTGAATCCTTTTGTTATTTGAAATACCTTTGTTTAGATCTAAACAATCAAAACTAAAGGGAACAAAAACCAAGTTTATGCAACCTGGCCTCCTAATTTAACTGTTTAAGTCCTGGTATTATTCTGATGAATCTGCATTGCTCCTCTGCAAAGGGCAATATATCTTTCTTGAGATACGCAACCTGACTCCAAGCATTTCACCTCTCTAAACGGGTCTATTTCAACTTGGGGTGATAGTTTGGGAAAGTGATGAAATTGGTGGTGAGACTGCAGTCTTCACAATGTTTAACTGGAGTCTCATAAGAACATAAGAAATAGGAGCAGGAGCAGGAGTAGGCCACCTAGCCCCTCGAACCTGGCCCGCCATTCAATAAGTTCATGGCTGATCTGAAGTGGATCAGTTCCACTTACCCGCCTGCTCCCCATAACCCTTAATTCCCTTATCAATCAGAAATCTATCTACCCGTGACAAACATATTCAATGAGGTAGCCTCCACCACTTCAATGGGCAGAGAATTCCAGAGATTCACTACCCTCTGAGAGAAGATGTTCCTCCTCAACTCTGTTCTAAACTGCAACCCCCCCCCCACCATTTTAAGGCTGTGCCCTCTAGTTCTGGTTTCCTTTCTAAGTGGAAAGAATCTCTCTACCTCTACCCTATCTAGCCCCTTCATTATCTTATGTCTCTACAAGATCACCCCTCAGCCTTCTAAACTCCAACGAGTACAGGCCCAATCTACTCAATCTCTCCTCATAAGCTAACCCCCTCATCTCCGGTATCAACCTGGTGAACCTTCTCTGTACTCCCTCCAAGGCCAATGTATCCTTTCGCAAATAAGGAGACCAAAATTGCACAGAGTACTCTAGATGCGGCCTCACCAGTGCCTTGTACAGTTGCAGCAAGACCTCCCTGCTTTTATATTCTATCCCCCTCGTGATAAAGGCCAACATTCCGTTCGCCTTCTTGATTACCTGCTGCACCTGCAGACTGAGTTTTTGCGATTTCATGCACAAGGCCCCCAGGTCCCTCCGCACAGTTGCATGTTGTAATTTTTCACCATTTTAAATAATATTTCATTTTACTATTATTTCTTCCAAAGTGGATAACCTCACATTTGCGAACATTATATTGCATCTGTCAGATCCTCGCCCGCTCACTCAGCCTATCCAAATCTCTCTGCAGACTTCCCACGTCCTCCATGCAATTCGCTTTCCCACTCATCTTCGTGTCATCAGCAAACTTCGTTGCCCTACACTCAGTCCCCTCCTCCAGATTGTCTATATGGCCCCAGCACTGATTCTTGTGGCATGCCACTAGCCACCAACTGCCAACCAGAAAAGTACCTATTTATCCTAACTGTCTGCCTCCTGTTAGATAGCCAATCCTCAATCCACGCTAACACTTTACCCCCAACTCAGTGTACCCTAATCTTCTGCAGCAACCTTTTGTGAGGCATCTTATCAAATGCCTTCTGGAAATCTAAAAACACCACATCCACCGGTTCCCCTCTGTCAACCGCACTATTCACATGTTCGTAAAAATCCAGTAAATTCGGCAAACACGACTTCCCCTTCATGAATCCATGCTGCATATGCTTGATCAAACCATTCCTTTCCAGGTGTCCTGCTATTTCTTCTTTAATGATGGATTCCAACATTTTCCCAACTACGGAAGTTAAGCTAACCAGCCTGTATTTACCCGCCTTATGTCTGCAACCTTTTTTAAACAGCGGTGTAACCTTAGCTGTTTTCCAATCAACCGGTACTTCCACAGAGTCCAGCAAATTTTGATAAACAACGACTGACGCATCTCCTATTACTTCTGCCATTTCCTTCAGTATCCTGGGATGCATTCCATCCGGGCCCAGGGACTTGCCTACCTTCAGTCTCATTAGTCTACCAAGCACTACCTCTTTAGTAACAGTAATTGTATGAAGGATCTCGCCTTCTACCAACCCTCTATCTTTAATATTCGGTAAGCTATTTGTGTCCTCCATCGTGAAGACCAACACAAAAAATCTATTTAAAATTTCAGCCATTTCCTCGTTTCCCACTATTAAATCCCCCCGCTCGTCCTCCAAAGGCCCAACATTCACTCAAGCCACTCTCTTCCTTTTTATATATTTGTAAGAGCTTTTACTTATCACTTTTTATATTTTGAGCTAGTTTAGTTTCATAATCTATCTTTCCTTTCTTTATCACTTTCTTAGTCGTTCTTTTTTTTTTAAAGCTTTCCCAATCTTCTAATTCCCCACTATTTTTGGCCACTCTGTACGCATCAGTTTTTAATTTAATAATCTCCTTTATTTCCTTCGTTATCCACGGCTGGTTATCCCTTTCCTTACAGTCCTCCTTTATCACCGGAATATATTTTTGCTGAGTACTGAAATAAATCTCCTTAAAAATCCTCCACTGTTCCTCAGCTGTCCTACCAACTAGTCTGTGCTCCCAGTCTACATTAGCCAATTCCGCCCTCATCCTATTGTACTCTCCTCTGTTCAAGCAGAGGACACTGGTTTGGGACCCTACTTTCTCACCCTCCACCTGTATCAGAAATTCAACCATATTGTGATCACTCATCCTAAGAGGATCCCTCACAAGAAGATCCTTAATTCTACCTGTCTCGTTACACAGTATCAGATCTAAGGTAACTCGCTCCCTCGTAGGTCTTGTAACATATTGTTCAAGGAAATTATCCTGACAGCGTTCTAAGAACTCTTCCTCAAGCCCACTGCGTCCGACTTGAGTCAACCAATCAATATGCAGGTTAAAATCCCCCATGATTATTGCGTTCCGTTTTTGCTTGCATCCATTATTTGCTTGTTAATAGCCCTCCCCACCTCACATGCCCACCAGTGACTTTCTCCCCTTACTATTCCTTATCTCCACCCATAATGATTCCACGTTTTGCTCCTTTAGAGCCTATATCGTCTCTCACTACTGCCCTGATATTATCCTTTATTAACAGAGCTTCCCCACTTCCTCTTTCTTTCTCTCTATCCTTCCTCAATGTCTGATATCCCTGGATATTCAGTTCCCAGTCCCGGTCACCCTGCAACCACGTTTCTGTAATTGCCACTAGATCATACCCATTTGTGCTGATTTGTGCCATCAACTCATTCACTTTACCTGAATGCACGAAGCATTCGAAACAAAGTGTCTTTATGCCAGCCTTTATCTGGACCTGATTTGTTGAAATGCTACTAACCTCTCCCGAGCCCTCTGCTCCTTTAACTGGTTGAATGTCCCCAACGTTAACCAGCACTCGTACCCTCTCCTTTACCTTTGATTTTGTAATTCCCCATACCACCCCCCCCCCCCCCCCCACTAATTAGTTTAAAGCCCTATCTACAGCCCTAGTTATGATTTGCCAGGACTCTGGTCCCAGCACGATTCAGACGAAGACCGTCCCATCTGCCCCAATACTGTGCCACTGTCCCATGAATTTGATCCCATTCCTCCCACACCAATCCTTGAGCCACACATTCACCTCCTTAATCCTATTGACCCTGTGCCAATTTGCGCGTGGCTCAGGTAGTAATCCAGAGATTACCACCTTGTTGGTTCTGCTTTTTAATTTGGTTCCTAGCTTTTCATACTCCCTCTGCAGATCCTTAGTTCCTGTTTTGCCTATTTCATTGGCACCTATATGGACCATGACAACTGGATTTTTACCCTCCCACTCCAAGTTCCTCTGCAGCCCAGATGAGACATCTTGGACCCGAGCACCAGGCAGGCAACACAGCCTTTGGGATTCTCTATCCTGGTCACAAAGAACAGTGTCTATGCCCCTAACTACACTATTCCCAATTACCACTACTTTTCTCTCAACTAGGACACACAGTCAGACAGCCCAATGTCAGTTGATGGGTGAAGATAGCTGGTGGGAATACTGTGCACAAGTAGAAGCAGATTCCATATCATGCCATGAGAAGGAAGACAATGATTGATTTTTCAGGAACTCGAGGTAATGGTGAAGGTGCCTGAAGAGGGACCATTGTTGGAGATGCTCTGCCTAAGATTGGATATGTTAAGAATGGAATCGAGAGAGCAGTCTTAATCAGCTGAACAGCTGACAAGTGGCTTTGGAGAGAGGTAGTGTGATTAACTGTGTTGAGAATTACATAACAATCACAGGGGATGCCATTTGTGACTTTGAAGGCGATTTCATTACTGTGACAGGGACAGAAAACTAACTGGTGAGGTGCAAAAAGACTGGTGGAAAGGTGAACAGGGATTTGGGGAAGAAAAGACTTAAGTACTTTGGGGAGAAAATGGAAGTTGGAGATGGGGTAGCAGTTTGCAACAGTGGAGGTATTGGATCCAAGGGCAGGGGAGGAAAATGATGGTGAAACATTTAACTAAGGCAGAAAATCAGGTCTCAGATTAAGCAACTTTCTAGGTTTTAGGGCACAAAAAAGGACAATAAAGTATAAGCCAAGAATTGAAGTCTCAAGGAAGATCAATAGTTTGAGCCAACTGTTCCCTCCTTTATATTCTCATCCGAGTCAAAAATCATAAAGCCCCTGTAGCTGAACTGCAAGCATTTTTGAGGAATTCGGATTGTTGGTTTTGCAGGATGTTAGCCAAACTGATTTGTCTGTTTTATTGATGGTTACTCAATTTGATTGGTAATGTTTCTTACTGTCCAATGAATGGAATTACATTTTTATTTGGATTTATGCAGTGGAATATTTGAGCCAATCAGCAGTTATTATTTGAACTTTTTTTGTCTTTTGTTAAAACCTTAATTGTGATTCAGTCTGAAACATGTTTGATTAAAGAGATTTATTGATATATTTCTTAATCAAATTTCATCATTGATTTTGATGGTGTGAATGGAGGAAGTTAACTTGTCTCTTGAGTGAATGAAGTGAATACCTGTGGTTAGTCTGGTGTTCAAAGTGCCAAACATATTTGAAATGCTTGAGTTTTACATTGTTATTATTCTGCAGTAAATTATATAGAAGATAATAGCTATCTTGTTTCTGCTTCATAATCAAGGTACAGATGGTACAGAGTTACATTTAATCAATGCTGACAGTTGGATAGTAGAGATATGGTCTTGATTTGTAGGATAATTGAGTAACTCTAGTTTTTATATAGAGGATAATAGATAGCTGACATTGAGTAATATGCTGGGCATGGTGGTAAATGCTTGGTACTGCATTATGTATCGTATAATGGGTGTCACTGAGTTACATTTGCTGTCGGTGCAAAACATCGTGCAGATGCTCAGAGGGTTGCATATAGAACTATAATATGTGACTAAGAATATGCCAGCGCCAAAGTTTGTGATACAGTGCTGTTCAACTATAATTGATTTTCCAACTCTCTTTTCAAGCCCCTTTAATGAAGGGAAATTAACTGCATGTGTAGTATAAACAGGATCTGAATGATTGTCTGTTTGAAACTAGTTTTATTCCATAGCTATGACTAATTCATGCAGCTCACAGTCTATTTCAAAATAAAAGTTGTATAAATGTTTGGTCCATATTTTCCTGCTGGAGCGGGGTGGTGCAGAGGCGGCAGGGGTGCTGACAGTTGTCCTTTAAATTTATTCTTGCATGTTGAGATTTTAAAACAGTTGCCCACAAAATTACTAATGTCAGTACAGTGAAGGGATATGGTACCTTGATGAACAAAGAGACAGTGTATCTCTGTAACCAATGAGAAATAAATAGAGGAAGGGTGAAGAAGGAGGGTGAATTAAAGTGAATGAATTCATTGTCAAATCAGATACAGAAAGAGAAATTCAGAGAAGGAAATAAAGTCAGGATCCAGAGAGAAAGAAAAAATTTCTACAAAAGTTAGGTAAGAAAGCAAAATATTGAAACTTGATTCTTAAATCTCCCTTTAATTAACAGCCGACAAAACAAATAGATATTTTGCATCAGTCTTTACTGTAGAGGATACTACATGCATTGCAGAAATAATAAAATAATGCGAGGGAGAGATGAAATACTGTCACCATCATCAGAGAATTAGAGTTACGCAAATTAGAGTTCAAGGTTGACAAGTCCCCTGGACCTGATAGTTTGCAGTCCAGGATCTTAAAGGAGGTAGCTACAGAGATGATGAATACATTGTTAGTTATTTTCCAAAAATCCTTGCATTATGGATCTGTGCCAAAGAATTGGAAAACTGCCAGTGCAGTATTCTTGTTTAAAAAGGGAAGGAGGCAAAATGCAAGCCAGTTAGTCTAACTTCAGTTATTAGAAAAATATTGGAATCAGTTATTAAGGAGAGAATAGCAGTGCATTTGGAAAATCATAATCTGATCAGGCAGAGTCAGCTTGGTTTCTGAGGAGGAAATCATGTCTCACAAATGTGCAGGAGTTCTATGAGGAAGTATCAGATAGAAGAGAACCAATTGATGTTTTTGGATTTTCAAAAGGCATCTGATAAGGTGCCACACAAAAGACTACTATGTAAAATAAGAGCTCATATAAAATAAGATGTTGGAGGTAACGTTCTGGCATGGATAATGGATTGGCTAACTAACAGGAAGCAGCATATAGTGATACAGAGCTATTTTAGAGGGGAGGACAGTACCAGTGGAGTACCACAGGGATTCTGTGTTGGGACCACAGTTCTCCACAATATATATGAATGATTTGGAGAAAAGAACAGAGTGTACTGTGACCAGATTTGACAATGAAACAAATGTGGTGTAGAAAGCAGGTTGTAAGGAGGATAAAAATGCCTTAGATATTAACAGATGAAGTGAGTGGGCAGAAATCTGGCAAATTGAATTCATTGTGGGAAAGTGTGAGATTGTTCATTTTACAAAGAATGAGAAGGTGAATTATTATTTAAATGCAAAGAGATGACAGAAAACTCTAGCACAAAGGGACATTGGAGGTCCTTGTTCATGAAACCCGGAAAGCTATCATACAGATGAAGAAGATAATAGAGAAAGCAAATGGAATGCATGTTTTTATTTCAAGGGGGCTGGAATTTAAAAGTACACTTTTGTAGCTCAGAAGAATGAGAGGTAATATGATTAAAACATATAAGATTCTTTGGGTGTTAGGGTAAATGTTGGGAGGATGCCTCTACAAGTAAGAGAGTGTAAGACCAGAGGGCATAGTCGCAGAATAAGAGATGCTCATTTACGACGTATTTGAGGAAGGATCTCTTCTTTCAAAGAGTGGTGAATCTTTGGAATTCTTTACCCCGGAAAGCTGTGGAGGCTGGATCTTTGGAAATTTTGCAGGCTGAGGTTTTTGATCAGCAGGGTTAACTGTTACAGAGATAAGGCAAGAAAGTGAAGTTAAGAGTGTTAGATCAACCATCATCTTACTAAATGGCAGAGCAGGCTTGAAGGGCCTACTCCTATTTCTAATTCTTATAGAATGGGACTCCATAAATTTAACTGTTAATTTTCGGGCCAGAGAAGTTGGTTGATAGTCATTGACAACTATCATGTCATTAGAAGGGTACTTAATTAAAAGACTTGCCTTTCTGTGGAAAGTTTAATGAGCAATTGATATGCAACTGTAGCAAATTCTTGAAAACCTAATAGTGGCCAGCAACCTATTGCAATTCATAATTAATGGGTTCCTTACTACACATTTCTGATTTATTTGTGCATTAATAAAAGTTTGTTATTTATGTGCCATAATTTTTCCAGGTCATTATTATTTATTGAATGCATCAAGTTATGGTGCATGTTTGCACTAATCAAACGTATGACTTGCTTCTTCATGGTAATTTGCAAAGCTAGTTCAGTGACCTCTGACCTAGATATAGTCAATAAAGTGAATGCTGATATTGTGCATCTCGCAACAAGCAGGGAAAAATAATCTTGGTGATCTTATTAGATGCATATTCACATGTACCTCCAAAGTAATCAAATTAACAGTTGCTTAATTTCTGATTGCTGACATATTTTAACTATAATTTGTATTCACAAAATACGATGATATATTTGCACTCCTGTAGAGTTTTGAGGTGGCAGAAAAGTATTAAGACCCAGATCTTTAAACAAAGAAGCCATTAAATTGCTTTGTTGAAAGAGCATTGGCAAGGTTAACTGAGCTACAATAAAGAAACTGTAAGAAGGGCCAATGAAGTTGGCCATCACTTGCATGCTTTTATGCTTCATGCTAAAGAAATACCATTCTTTGAGATTTAATGCTGTACCTTCATCTTGGTCCACCACTGCAAGAACATGATGGAATCCATTAATGAGATTGCACCTATTTCGTAGTAGGAGCTATCCATTTCTTTAATGATATTATACACTGTGCACTGTGTAGTGCCAGATGTTGATGAAAGAAACTCCAGAGAGGAAACATGACACACTCCTGTTCACTTAAAGCCAATTATTTTTCAGGGTTAGGGTAGCAAAGTGGGCAGTGATTAAGAAGTGGGAATAATCTGAGTAGAGTTCGCTTCCATGTATTTTTTTCATCATCATCCCTCTCCCAGGCCAGTGCAGCATCACTCTTGCTCTGCTAAGAATCAGTTTGTTTTGTTTTTATTCGTTAATGGGATGGAGATGTCACTGGCTAAGCCAGCATTTATTGCCCATCCCTAATTACTGTTGAGAGGGTGGAGTGAGCAGCCACCTTGCACTACTGCAATCCAAATGGCATAGGTACACTCAAGTGCCGTTCATTAGGGAGTTTCAGGATTTTCACCTAGCGACTGTGAAGGAATGGCAATATATTTCCATGTCAGAGTGATGAGTAGCTTGGGGGAGAACTTCCAGATGGTGGTTTTCCCATGCAAATGTTGCCCTTGCCCTTCTAGAGAGTTGTAGTTTTGAAAGATGCTGTTGAAGGAGCCTTGGTGAGTTCCTGCAGTGCATCTTGTAGGTGGTGCATACTGCTGCCACTGTACATTGGTGATGGGGGGACTAAGATGTTTGTAGATATGGTGTTAATTAAGCAGACTGCTTTGTACAGGATGCTGTCGTGCTTCTTGAGTGTTGTTGGAGCTGAACTTATCCAGGCAAGTGTATTCCATTACACTCCTGATTTTGTGCCTTGAAGATGGTGGACAGGCTTTAGAGAGACAGGAGGTGAGTGACTTATCACAGGATTTTGAGCCCCTGACCTGCTTTTGTAGCCACAGTATTTATTTGGGTAGTCCAGTCCAGTTTCTGGTTGATGGTAACTAACTCCCATAGTGGTGCGAGTAGAACATTCAGTAATGCTAATGTCATCGAATGTCAAGGAGAGCTGGTCACTTCTCTGTTGTTGGAGATGGTCACTGCCTGGCACTTTGGCATGAATATTACCTGCCATCTTTCAGCCCAGACCTGAATATTGTTTAGGTTTTGCTGCATTTGGGCATGGATTGCTTTGGTATCTGAGGAGTTGCAAATGGTGTTGAAGATTGTACCGTTCTCAGTGAACAGCCCATTTCTGAAAGGAAGGTCATTGATGAAACAGCTAAAAATGTTTTAGGACATAACCTTGAGGAACTCCTGCAGTGATGTCCTGGAATTGAAATGATTGGCCTCCAACAATCAGAAGCATCATCTTTTGTGTGGTATGACTCTAACCAATGGAGAGTTTTCTCCTTGATTTTCATTGGTTCTATTTTATTAGGGTCCCTTGATGTCACACCTGGTAAATGCTGCCTTAATGTCAAAGGCAGTCACTCTCATCTCACCTTGGTGGAGAGCAGTGGCATGTTGTAAAGCCACAAATACAGCATCCACCATCATGTTTATGACAGCAGGTCATTCTTGTACTGCCGAGTCACAAAGACAGCCATTCTCCCCACAGTAAACATTTTTGCAATTCTATGGTCAGCAAACACTTGCTGTTGAGTTGGACTCCTCTATTCTCTCCATTAATGTGCAGATGTGATACTTAATGTGGTACTTTGGTTAGTATTTGGCTAAGTTGCTGTTCTAGCATTCTCCTTGAACCTGTGGTTCAATACCTTTTGTCGAACTGAGCAGAGCTTGGACAAAATTGCAGTCTCAACTCTCTATAGCTGTCTTGCCACTATGTCCACCCATGCACACTTGTGTGACATTACTTTTCAGGTAAAAAATCAAGTTAACTATTTGTGGAACCATTGAAATGAAAGTTTACTTATAGATCCTGTGACAGTACGTCATCAGGTGGCGTGAGTTCCCATGTGGCACCATCATCATGGGTGCCCTGTAACATTACCTGTACATATGATGGCCCTGAAAAACAAAAGAAAGGAATATGATTTAGTTAAAGAAAAGTCTGTCTTGACAATTGCCTCTCCCAGTTCAGCCATTGACAATATGAAGCCAGCATATCTCTGAGAAAAATTTGCAATTTCATCACCAACTATCTGAGAGTCCCCTGGGAGATTTGGAGAGGCGCAGAACATGCTGCTTACCTCTGGGGCTCCCTTCTGCATCAGCAAGCTGAACTATTATTGCCAAATCACTTTGCATCCTCTTGTGTTTTGCATCATCTCCTGTAAGGGGTGGAAAAATCGACCTGTGAATTAAGTTGAAACATTTAGCTCACAAATGTGCTAGTGGGACATTCATGAGGGTAATCATGGAATAAGCGGATCATCTTGCATAGATATGGGTGAATGGCAATGGTAGATGAATAAATGGGAAATGCACAGGATCATTACCATCTTGAAGGACAAGGGTATTAGACCAATGGAGACACTATTCTCCAAGGCACACACCATCCTGACTTGGAAATTTATCATCTTTCTTTCACTATCGCTATGTCAAAATCCTGGAACAACCCCTCCTAACAGCACGGTGGATGTGCCTGCATCATATGGACTGCAGTGGTTCAAAAAGGCATCTCATCATCACCTCGGGGCAATTAAAGATGGGCAATAAATACTAGCCTAGTCAGTGAAATTCAAATCGCATTAATGAGTAAAAAGAAGGTGAAGGCTGGGCGCTGCAGTAAGTTAGGTGGATGTGTGGACTGATATAATACAGTACACTTAGCAAGACAGAGTAAAACATAGGGGAAGTGACTGGGCGCTTAAAGCATTGAATGTAGCTGAATCAATAAATATGCTGATTAGGTTATTAAACAAATTCCTGCATCACATCCAATATTTGGGTGCAGTGCACATGTTACTCACCTTCTCAGCTATCTTCAACCACATCTTTTTGATGAAAGCAGTAGGTTTCTTCCCACTTTGCTGGGGAAAAGTATGTCTCTCCTATTCCTGGTGGTGTTCAGCAGTAATTCCAATGAGGCGTCTTTTTAAATTTTGCTCTCTGTCCACCATTCCTTCCAAACATCTCCAATTTCCATCTGAGCTTTGCCCCTTTAGTACTGTTGAGATCATGTCATATAAGTGCATATCGCACCCTTGGAGTAATAAAGTCCAGATGTCAAAATTAATTGATATAGCTGAATTGAAATTACAGAGCCCACCTCACCCAATTGATTTTCAAGTTTCATGTATGCAATTCACCCACCCTGCTCAGAGGCTACCTTCATTTTAATGCTGAGGCTGTTCTGGTTCTCATAAGAATATATTTGTGTTCCAAATTTTAATTAAATGTAGGGCAGCATGGTGGCATAGTGGTTCGCACCGCTGTCTCACCGTGCCAGGGACCAGGGTTCAATTCTGGCCTTGGGTCATTGTTTGTGTGGAATTTGCACATTCGCCCCATGTCTACATGGGTTTCCTCTGGGTTCTCCGTTTTTTTTTCCCACAGTCTAAAGATGTGCGGTTTAAGTTGATTGACCATGCTAAATTGCCCCTTAGTGTCAGGGTGATTAACGGGGTAAATACATGGGGTTATGGGCATAGGGCCTAGGTAGGATTGTTGTTGTTGCAGGCTTGATGGGCCAAATGGCCTCCTTCTGCACTGTAGGGATTAGAACATAGAACATAGAACACTACAGCACAAACAGGCCCTTCGGCCCACGAGTTGCGCCGATCACATCAACACCTACCAATCCATAGACCTATCTGTAGCCCCCAATCCCATTAAATCCCATATACTCATCCAGAAGTCTTTTAAAAGACCCCAGCGAGTTCGCCTCCACCACCACTGACGGCAGCCGATTCCACTCACTCACCGCCCTCTGAGTGAAAAACTTACCCCTAACATCACTTCTGTACTTCCCTCCCCGCACCTTAAATCTGTGTCCTCTCATAGCGACCATTTCAACCCGGGGAAATAGCCTCTGAGAATCCACCCTATCTATTCCTCTCAACATTTTATAAACTTCTATGAAGTTGCCTCTCAACCTTCGTCCTTCCAGGGAGAAGAGTCCCAGCTCACTCAACCTAACTTCATAAGGCATGCCTCCCAGTCCAGGCAACATCCTTGTAAATCTCCTCTGTACCCTTTCAATAACTTCTATGTCCTTCCTATAGTGAGGCGACCAGAACTGCGCCCTCTTAACGTACACATTGAAGTATATAAAACGTCAGCAGTATTGATAATCAAAACACCCCTCACTCTTCTAAACACTGATGGAAACAAGCCCAGTCTTTCCAACCTATCCTCATCAGAAAATTTATTGCAGGTATCAATCTAGTAAACCTCCCCTTCTGATGTCTTCAAAGCACTTAAAAAGCTTTCCTTACATAGGGACCAAACTGCAATATGTTTTTGCGACGTATTCAAAGCTGTTATGCTCTATTGACAAGGTTGAGTATGCATGATGGTAAAAAGGTGAAAAATCCAAGGCAGCAGAGGGAATAGACACACCTCAAATATTTTCCAGTTTGCCTGGCTCAGGGCTGATCCAAGAATTTTAACAGTGGAACCGATGAAGTTAATCTACCCCACATTCAGTAGCATTTCTTGTTGTTGAAGACAAGTCCTTCACGATGAGCCATTTGAAAGTGAAGTTTCGTGGGGGTACAAAGAAAGATTTAGGCATTTTGGGGTGAAGCACAATTGGATTGTACCATTATTTCTCAGCACACATATGACAGATAGTACACTATCATCTCTAGTATCAAATCTGTCTGGGCGCATATGATGTAGGTCATGCATTGACTTAATAGTTGACTTCTTCTGTTGCGATTGGAACTTTAATAATTGTGTGTATGGTCACAATATTGAGTTCTGTTTGCACTTATAGCTGTGCTATTGCTGGTCCACTCATATCCACCCAATAGAATTCTTCTGATTTTCATGCAAGGTTGCAGTATCTGTATTTCATTGTCAATACACTTATGGAATGAATGGATGACCCATTCTGATTCTGTAGATAAGTGTTAGTGCTAAAAGCATTTTCTTTTTGACAATTCTATATGCTTATTTGATGTTTCTCCAAAAGAAATTATGTTTGTTTTACTGGCTATTGTTAACTTTTTCTAATTATTTTTGATGTCATTTTAATTATACTCATTATTTCTTGAGTCTCCCAATATTAAATATTATGTTCCCCTTTTACATTTTGTGATTTTTGAGGGAACAAAACGCACAGTACTTTCTCGTTCCTGACGAAGGAAGACATTTGTCTGAAAAGATGCTATTCTTGCCTGAAACCTTTGACGGAATACAGGCCCATCAGCTCAGCCTCTCAGTCTAGTTGTTTTAATGCTCCATGTCATCATTTCAAGCTTTATTATCTATGTCATGGTATATAACTGAGTCTTGCCCATTTCATATTGATAAATTGACTGCCAGAGTGTCGGGAAGTTTAATGTTCTGACATGATTGCCAAGCATGTGATAATTGCTCAGGCTGGTCAACAAATTAGTTTGCAACAGTTGTTTGTATATCCCATCCCAGTCCCTGGCCATTTTTTAAAAATATTGATTTTTGACTTGCCTTTTGTTTCCCTGTAATTTTCAGGGATTGATTGCACAATAGGAGAGCTGCTTTCAGACCATTGTCAAAGTAACTATTGAGTCAACTGCTAGAAGATGCAGAGTAGGCAATTTTTAAAATTTGCTCTTGGGATGTGATTGTCACTGATGAGGCTAGCATTTATCACCCATCCATAGTTTTCTTTGAGAAATTGATAGTGAGCCATCTTCTTGGACCACTGAAGTTCATGTGGTGTAGATGCATTCATAGTGCATTTTTTCCATAGCGGTTAGATACAAGTTAGTGGCTTGTTATGCTATTTTTGAGAGTAGTTAAGAGTCAAGTCCATTACTATGGATCTGAAATCACATGTAGGTCAGACCTGGTAAGATGGCAAATTTTTTCCTCAAGGGCATGAGTGAACCAGATGCTGAGGTAATCATTGACTTCAGGAAGTATAGTGGAGGACATGCCCTTGTCTACATCAACGGGGATGAAGTGGAAATGGTCGAGAGCTTCAAGTTTCTAGGTGTCTAGATCACCAACAACCTGTCCTGGTCCCCCAAACCAATGCTATGGTTAAGAAAGCTCACCAACACCTCTACTTTCTCAGGAAGCTAAGGAAATTTGTCATGTCTGCGTCAACTGTCACCAGCCTTTACAGATGCACCATAAAATGCATCCTTTTTGGTTGTATCAAAGTTTGATATGGCTCCTGCTCTGTCCGATGCTGCAAGAAACTACAAAAGGTCATGAACAAAGCCCGGTCCATCACAAAACAGCCTCCCATTTATTGACTCCATTTACACTTCCCGCTGCCTCGGAAAAGCAGCCAGCATAATTGAGGGCTCAATACACCCTGGACATAATCTCTTCCATCAGGAAAAGGATACAAAAGTCTAAGGCCAAGTATCAACTGACTCGAGAACAGCTTCTTCCCTGCTGCCATCAGACCTTTGAATGGACCTACCTTATATTAAGTTGATTTTTCTCTACAACCTAGCTATGACTAACACAACATTCTGCACCCTCCCCTTTCCTTCTCTGTGTATGGTATACTTTGTCTGTACAATGCACAAGAAACAATACTTTTCACTGTATACTAATACATGTGACAATAATAAATCAAATCAAAGATGGTTTTTGATGATGATCCAGTAGTTTCATGGTCATCACTGATCAGATGAGCAGAGACATACTTATCAAGGACAGGCAGTGAACATGCTCCACTTTTCATTTGAGCCTTTTCCTGACAATTTCTATTCCCATCTTATGCTTTTTGATTCCGATTTTGTGATCAGTTAGCTGGCAATAACAATGGTAATGGTGGAGGTAATGGATCAGAAAAGAGAGGGGAAAATAAGTTGAACTAATTTCTGTGGATTTGTACTGTTCTGTGGTATTTGTACTGTTACTATCCATACTTGTAAAACTCCTTTTCCTATTGGACTTGGTTTATTATTGTCACGTGTATTGGGTTACAACAAAAAGCATTGTTTCTTGGGTGCTATACAGACAAAACATGCTGTTCATAGAGTATACAGTGAAGAGGGAAAGGAAAGAGTGCAGAATGTAATGTTACAGTCAACTAGGATATAGAGAAAGGTCAGCTTAATATATTGCAGGTCCATTCAAAAGTCTGATGGGAGCAGGGAAGGAGCTGATCTTAAGTTGGTTGGTATGTGTCCTCCGACATTTGTATCTTTTTCCTGATGGAAGAAAGTGAAAGAAACTCTCTGGGATGAATGGAGTCCTTGATTATGCTGGCTGCTTTTCTGAGGTAACAAAGTGTAGACAGAGTCAATGGATGGGAGGCTGGTTTGTATGATGGACTGAGCTAAGTTTACAACCCTTTGTGATTACTTGTGATCTTGGCCAGAGCAGGAGCCATACCAAGCTGTGATACATCCAGAAAGGATGCTGTCTAAAGCACATATGTAAACATTGGTCAGAGTTGTCATGGACATGCCAAATTTCATTAGCCTTCTGAGAAAGTAGAGATGTTGGTGTGCTTTCTTAACTATCGCATTGGGGTGGGAGGGACCAGGACAAGTTATTGGTGATCTAAACACCTAGAAACTTGAAGGTGGAGGTGTGTGTGTGTGTGTGTGTGTGTGTGTATGTATGTATGTCGGTTGACATTGAAAACACTCCTCCCCTAGCTTTCAAATGTGAAATAAACTAATCTCTTCAATTAATCATAATATGAGTTTGCTGCGGTTATTAGTATGTTGGATTTCACAAATGGAGGGTTTGAGAAGACATTTTAAAAATAATTCATAACACCTTCCTTTACAGACAGTTTACTTGTCTCTCTCTCTCCTGTACGTCGCAATATGAACATTATGCTGATATGGCCTCTTTGATTATTAGGGAAATTAAAGCCAGAGCTGTAATGTGATTTAACAATCCGCATGCCACATTGGTCTTTTTGATGTGAAGTTTGGATGCTATCCCTAAACATAAGTGATTTTATAGATGATATTCCTTTTGCAGTGGTTTTTATTATTATAAAAAGACAATGTTTTGTTTAGATGTTATTTAATATTCAGTAGTTACATGTAAAATGAAAAGTTTGGGTACATAAGGTGATCCTGCAATAATTGGTGCCTTTTTATTATTTAGGTGTCCATGTCAGACATAGGAGGGATGGAAAATGTGAAGCTAAAACTCAAGCAGGCTGTTGAATGGCCACACAAACATCCAGAGTCCTTCACCAGAATGGGGATTCAGCCTCCAAAAGGAATTCTGCTTTATGGGCCTCCTGGTTGCTCTAAGACTATGATAGCAAAAGCTTTGGCCAATGACAGTGGACTAAATTTCTTGGCTGTGAAGGTAATACCGTACAAATTACAAGTTTTTAACAAACATTTTATTGTTTCAGGGGATGTTAGTGTTGCTAGCTAGGCCAGCATTTATTGCTCTTCCTTGATTGCCCTTGAGAAGGTGGTGGTAAGCTGCATTTTTGACCCATTTTACAGTCCATTTTCTGTAAGTACACCTACAGTGCTGTTAGGGAGAGTGTTCCAGGATTTTGATACAGCGACAATGAAGAAACGGTGATATATTTCCAAGTCAGGATGGGAACTTGCAGGTGGTGATGTTCCCATACATCAGCATATTGCAGGAATTGCACAGGGAATGATAGAGGTGCTACCTGTACCGGGGCAATGTTCTTTTTAAAAGCACCATTTTAAAAAAAAGTCTTTAAAAACAGTACAGTTTATTTTGCTAATTATTGTAAAGAATACCCAGGAGTTATGGATTAAACATTTGTTTTTTTTTGAAACAACCCAATATATTTCACAGGAGAATAATCAGAAAAGGATTGATACTTAGCATAAGGGATTGGGACTATTTTTGCAATGTAATTCTCAGATGACAGTCATTCTTCTACAAATGCATTTGTATTTTTGTTTATTGGACGTAAGAAAAGGTTTTATGTACTATAAGCAGCTGTGGTGTACTGTTGACTAAGAAACTGGAAGAAGTGGTAAGAGGAGAACTCAGTGGATAAAGTTGTCTGAGTTTGAGTTCTGCCAAACCACCAAAGTCCTCATTTCAACCTTGGTCAAAGCATAGACATGAGTTAAATCATGATCTGTGGAGGTTTACAGGATATCCCTCAGTGACTGGCATCCATGGAAAGATGGTAATAATGCATATTAGGAGCCAATCATTGCAACCTTAAGACATTGTTGCAGGTGATCTTAGGATCAGCATCCTTGGCCCAACTATTTACATCAGTATTGTAGCAATGAATGTCAAGAGGCTCAGCACCTCATTCTTATAGCTTCGCTAGTGGATGGGTACAGCTGCAGTAACATTCCAGAAGCATGAATCATCCAGGAGAGAGACACAGCAAAGGGACTGACTAACTAAAGGAGACCATTACACGAAACAGAAAGATTGAGCTAAGAATTTAGGCCAAATTTTTTAAGACCCCAGTGGATTGTTTAAAAAAAAGGGACAAGAGTATATTGTTAGCTCCTCTACACTGCTCCACCATTCAATGAGACCATGGCTGATTTGCGACTTAACTCCATATGCCCATAAAAGCTTGGTATAAAAGTGTGAAGTTGAATGGCAGACAGAAAACAAAATGGGATTTGATAGGTTTTGCCTGACTTTCAGAAAAGTTGGATTGACACACTCATTTTTATTCCCCATGTACATTTTAGATGGTGTTGAACTTGGTGGTAGAGAATACAATATTTAATTTTCAAATTAAAAACACAAAATGCTATAAATACTCAGCAGGTCTGGCAGCACCTGTGGAGAGAGAAACAGAGTTAAGAAGTTGGGCTGATGATCCTTCATCAAAACTGAGGAAAGATGGAAATTATATGTCATCATAATTTTAATTGTTATTTCATGTCCAAAATTAACTTCAATGTTTCGGAGAGAAAATACATTTTTAAATGTAGGACAGCATGGTGGCACAGTGGTCAGCACTGCTGCCTCAGTGTCAGGGATCCACATTCAATTCTGGCCTTAGGTGACTGTGGAGTTTGCACATTCTCCCCGCATCTATGTGGGTTTCTTCTGGATGCTCCGGTTTCCTCCAACAGTCCAAAGTTGTGCAGGTTAGGTGGATTGATCATGCTAAATTGTCCCTTAGTGTCCCAAGATGTGTAGGTTTTTGGAGGGGGAAGGGGTTGGTTAGTGAGGCAAATGCATGGAGCTTCAGGGATAGGGCCTGGGCAAGATGCTCTGTTGGAAAGTTGGTGCAAACTCAATGGGCTGAGTGGCTTCCTCCTGCACTGTTAGGGATTCTATGATTAAATATTTCAAGCATAAGAAAATAAACAATACAGGTTACTTCATACAACAAATCATTAAATATTTTTTGTGACCTTAATGGCTGCTGCATACAACTTATTTGACAAACTGATTCATATTCTTGAGAGTATTTTCATCATGACTTTATCTTTGTAAACTCAATGGTTGAACTGTTGGATTGGGCACTCCAAAGTGCCTGGCACTGCAGTAGTTAGCAACTGGAAGTTTTAATTCTAAACATCAAGGCAATGAGGCAGCTTCTTGAATCACTATTTGGTGCTCATCAGTCACATTAATGACTAGAGAGGAAGATTCTTCCAAGAGAAAATGTCAGAAACTCTTTTATTTATGCATAGGAAAGAATTTGGTGGGATAGAAATGATGAGAGATGTCTTTGGCTTGCCAGAAGTAAAACTTATGAGGGAAAAAAAGTCACAATTTTGGATTTTTATATGGAGATATTATTAGTAATGACACTACTGTCAAACTTTGAAAAAGGCATCATTCTCCTGTGAATTGAAATAATGTATTTTTAATACTAAGCCACTTAATGTTGTATCAGTGTTTCTGAAACCCCTCAAACCGATGTACTTTAGTTAAAATGCACAAATAGTTTATGACAATCAGATAGTGTTTATAAACATATGACTTATTTTTATTCTAATACCACATATAAGTATGTATGTAATCTTCTGTTGTAACTGAACCAAAAGATATGGGTGGTTAATCTGAGATATTTGCACTCAGAAATTTGCCTTTCCGTTTACCTCTGTACCAATTTCTCTGACGTTGTAACATTGATCTAATGACAGTGTTTACTGTACTTTTCACCACACTGCCTTAGCATGTTGCAGCCCTTATCCAATCTGTGCAGCTGCGCTTTAAATCAACATCTGTTCAGCTTAATTTTGTGGAGAGGTATTTTCATATAATATTTTGAATAGTTGCCTTTATGCTCTTATCCACATCCTAAGAGGATTGATCTTGTTTTCTTTCTGTGATTCCAGATATATTTTAAGATTAAATTGCTTTCTCCTGTTGTCCTGCAGGTGGAAAAAATGAATTGACAGTGTGGGGTATCCAAGAACTGCTCCAGAAATGCTTAAATATATTTTTATTTATTTGTGTCACAAGTTGGCTTACATTCAGTAACTTTGTTGCAGTGTTAATCCCCTAGTTGCCACTCCAGCGCCTGTTCAGGTGCACTGACAGAGAATTTAGCATGGTCAATGTACCTAACCAGCAAGTATTTCAGACTGTTGGAGGAAACCAGAGTAAACACGGGGAGAATGTGCAGAGTCTGCACACAGAGACCCAAGCTACGAATTGAATCTGGGTCCCTGGCACTGAGGCAGCAATGCTAATTGTGCCACTGTGGTTAAGGGAGGTTAAAGGAGGTCAAACAGGGAGCTGCCCTTCCATGTTTGTACTCTCAGCTTACCTTGCATTCTCCCTGATGCAAGATTAGCTTCTCTATACAAGGATGTGCAATAGGAATACTGTTACTGGACACCATCAGTGACACATTGCCAAAATCCTGAACTAATTTATTTGAGTAATACTATTTAAGAATACACAAGGGGTATCCAAATTGTATGTAAATTTCAGTTGAGTCCCAATTGTCAATGTCTGAATTTGACTTGTTTATGGCATTCACATATGAGTCGAAAGATCAATGGTTCAAGCCAGACTATGGATTTTCGTACATAATGTAGTTTGCAGTGCTGTGGGTGTTCTGCATTAACAGAGCTGTAAACTTGAGAATGGACAGGGAAGTGTGTCGATAGTCTTCATGTTTACCATTCCTGCTGTGCAAAAGGAGGCCATGCAGCTCATCAAGTCTTCGGCAGAGTATCTTACCCAAGCCCACTCCCCTACCCAACCCCTTAGTCCCTACATTTCCCATGGCAAAACCGTCTAACCGATACATCTTGGGACATAAAGGAGCAATTTAGGATGGCCAGTCCACCTAACCTGCACATCTTTATACTGAGCGGAAACATGCTGACACTGGGAGAACATGCAAACTCCACACAGCTGGCAAAGCAAGATCTTCTTCATCTGTTCTCAAATTGTCAGAGAGACCAATGGAAGAGTTTTATAAACATGTCAGGAATGTGAAAAGGAGAATGTGTGTGGGATGGGTGCTGAACAACAGGGTAGCAAAAGAACTGACCTTGTTGGTACTGTCTGAAAATTAATGCAGTAAGAAGCCTCACAATACAAGGTTAAAGTCCAACAGGTTTATTTGGTAGCAAAAGCCACTAGCTTTCAGATCGCTGCTCCTTTGTCAGGTAAGTGGGAGTTCTGTTCACAAACAGGGCATGTAAAGGCACAAACTCAATTTACAAAATAATGGTTGGAATGCGAGTTTTTACAGGCAATCAAGTCTTAAAGGTACAGATAATGTGAGTGGAGAGAATGTTAAGCATAGGTTAGAGAGATGTATATTGTCTCCAGACAGGACAGTTAGTGACACTTTACAAGCCCAGGCAAGTCGTGGGGGTTACAGATAGTGTGACATGATCCCAAGATCCCGGGTGAGGCAGTCCTCGTGTACGGAACGTGGCTATCGGTCTCTGCTCAGTGACTCTGCATTGTCGTGTGTCATGAAGGCCGCCTTGGAGAATGCTTACCCAAAGATCAGAGGCCGAATGCCTGTGACTGCTGAAGTGTTCCTCAAGAGGAAGAGAATACTCTTGCCTGGTGATTGTCGAGTGGTGTTCATTCATCCATTGTCATAGCGTCTGCGTGATTTCCCCAATGTACCATGCCTCGGGACATCATTTCCTGCAGCGTATCAGATAGACAATGTTGGCTGAGTTGCAAGAGTACATACCATGTACCTGGTGTGTGGTGTTCTCGTGTGAGATGATGGCATCCGTGTCGATAGTCCGGCACATCTTGCAGAGGTTGCTGCGGCAGGGTTGTGTGGTGTCATGGTCACTGTTCTCCTGAAGGCTGGGTAGTTTGATGCGGACAATGGTCTGTTTGAGGTTGTGCGGTTGTTTGAAGGCAAGAAGTGGGGCTGGGGGGGTGGCCTTGGTGAGATGTTTGTCTTCATCAATGACATGTTGAAGGCTCCAGAGAAGATGTCATAGCTTCTCTGCTCCGGGGAAGTACTGGACAATGAAGGGTACTTTGTCTGCCGTGTCCTGTGTTTGTCCTCTGAAGAGGTCAGTGCGGTTTTTTGCTGTGGCGTGTCGGAACTGTTGATTGATGAGTCGAGCGCCATATCCTGTTCTTATGAGGGCATCTTTCAGTGTCTGGAGGTGTCTGCCGCGATCCTCCTCATCTGAGCAGTTCCTGAGTTTGTCCATAGGTGATGGCTTCTTTAACATGTTTAGGATGGAAGCTGGAGAAGTGGAGCATCGTGAGGTTATCCATGGGCTTGTGGTACAGTGAAGTGCTGAAGTGACTGCCCTAAATGGAGATGTCCAAGAATGCAACTGATTCTGGAGAGTAAGTAGTCCATGGTGAGTCTGATGGTGGGATGGAATTTGTTGATGTCATCATACAGCTGTTTCAATAATTGTTCTCCATGAGTCCAAAGGAAGAAAATGTTATTGATGTATCTAGTGTATAGCTTCGGTTGAAGGCCCTGTGCAGTGAAGAGGTTTTGTTCAACCTGTGCATAAAGATGTTGGCATATTGAGGTGTGAATTTGGTCCCCATGGCTGTTCCGTGTGTCAGGATGAAGAACTAATTGCTGAAGGTGAAGACATTATGGTCCGGGATGAAGTGGATGAGTTGTAAAATTGCATCTGGAAACTGGCAGTTGCAGCAATGCCATCTTTGTGGGGGATGCTGGTGTAGAGTGCTGAGACATCCATTGTGACGAGGAGTGCTCCTGGCTCAACTGCTCCATGTGTGCTGAGTTTCTGTAGGAAGTCTGTAGTGTCGTGACAAAAGCTGGGTGTTCTTTGTACAATGGGTTTCAGGATGCCCTCAATGTAGCCAAAGAGGTTCTCACACAGGGTCCCATTGCCCAATACGATGGGACAGCTGGGAATGTTTGCCTTGTGTATCTTTGGGCGGCAGTAGAGACCTCCAACATGGGGAGTACATAAGATGAGAGCATAGAAGTTGCTCCGAAGGTCCGGATCGAAGGTCTTGATCAGTCTGAGTTGATGAGTGTGTTCTTTGGTCAGATCTGTGGGTAACTGTCTGTAGTGTTCCTCATTGTTCAGTTGTTGGTACACTTCTTTGCAGTAATCCATTCTGTTGCGTATGATGATGTCTTCTCCTTTGCGGGTTTGATGACAATGTTGCGGTTGGTCTTGAGAGTGCGGATGGCATTGCGTTGTGCTTAGCTGATGTCCAGGGCTGTCTTGTCAGTGTGGCTGATGAATCTGGTGTTGACACACCTCCTGACGGCTTGGGCATACATGTCAAGTCGAGGGCAGTGGCCTTCCGAAGGAGTCCAATTCGCCTCTTTCCTCTTTGATTGCTGTATTGTGGATCTGTCTGTCGGCTGTTCCAGTTCATTGGCTGTCTCATTGTGTTGGCCTTTTGGAGTTTGTGGAATAACTCTTGCAGCATCATTCACCTGATGAACTCCTCTTTCTGTGGGACTGATGGGGTCTGTTTTGGTGGTGGGGCAGAAATTGAGAACTTCAACTTCATCTGGTTGAAGTGTGCAGTCCGTGTTGAGAATGGACTTCCCTGCAGTGGTACTATTTTCTACTGTGGTACCAGGGGAGGCTTGGTTGCTGCTGGCAGTGATGCCAAGTTTCTCAAGTTTCCCGTTCTTGGTGTGCATGTAGATGGTGTAGTTCCTTTGTCTCGTCTGCTTGGATCTCACTAACTGTCCTGTCTGGAGACAATATACATCTCTTTAACCTTTGTTTAATGCTTTCTCCACTCACATTGTCTGTACCTTTTAAGACTTGATTACGTGTAAAGACTTGCATTCCAACCATTTAGAAAATTGAGTTTGTGTCTTCTGTTTGTGAACAGAACTCCCACTTACCTGATGAAGGAGCAGCACTCCAAAAGCTGGTGGCTTTTGCTACGAAATAAATCTGTTGGACTTTAACCTGGTGTTGTGAGACTTCTGTGTTTACCCCAGTCCAATGCCGGCATCTCCACATTGTGAAAATTAATGACCCATTGAAGTGAAACAAAGGTATAACATTTTGAGACAGTTCAAGCTGTTTTTAATTCAACAGCAAGAAAGATGATATTGAAGGGTAATACTCTTACTTTTGTTTTATGGGGCTGCGTTTTACTATGATTTTGTTTGTGTGTGTGTGTTAAAATTGAAGCAAGGGTCATGTAAAGCATTGACTCCTCAGCAGGCTGTGTGGTTTCCTATTGCCGAAATTCAAGGAGGCTGGTTTTCAGGCGATCTCAAAGGTGGAACAGTTTAGGGGAATCCTCTTTGTGTGTTTCTTATCTCCCACTTATAGAAATGTCTGCAAACAGCTAATGTTGATTTTCATCATGTGACTATGTACAAGTCCAAGTATTTATTCAATCATGTTGAGTGCAGAATCCTATATTATGGTTTAACACCTTGAGGATTTGAGCCGGTCAGTGGGGTGAATTTTCCCCACCATGGGAATCGTAGCGGGCAAGGGTGTTCCATGGAAAGGTCCATTGACCTCGGGTGGGATTTTCCAGGCTTGGGCCAAGCACAGCTGGAAAATCCCGCTCAGATTATTTGAATGACCCCATTCAATATGACATCCTTTTGGCTGGCTTTAGGGAAGGGCATTGATTCACACCAGTCTGGAATATTCCTTTTCTTTTATTCATTTATGGAACATGGGTGTCGCGGCTGGCCAGCATTTATTGCCCAAGCCTAGTTGTCCTTATAAAGAGGACAGTTCAGAGTAAACTACATTGCTGTGGCTCTGGAGTCACATGTAGGTCAAATCAGGTAAGGACAGCAGATTTCCTTCCCTAAAGGACACTAGTGAACCAGATGGGATTTTGTGACACATCAACAATGGTTTCATAGTCATCAGTAGATTCTTCCAGGTTTCTTTTTATTGAATTCAAATTCTACCACCTGCTGTGGTGGGATTTGAACCCAGGTCCCCAGAACATAAGCTGAGTTTCTGTATTAACAGTCTAGCGATTAAAAATACTAAGCCATCGCCACCATACACCACAAGGTCATCCCTCTTGAGACAGGAGAATGGTTTCAATCCACAAAAAAGTCAAATGACCCTCATTGGCCATATTTTCAGCCCTCTGTATCCAGTTATACAATATAAAAATTAGTATGAGTTTCAGAATAAGATGTGACAGTTGTCTGATTTGACCTAAAAATCCAAATTTCTATGTTTCAGTATCCAAGCTGCAGACCATTTTATTCTACATCCCCTCAATATACTTTGTATATGAGGGTGGGAAGAATATATATAGATCTTAATTCTGGGTCGAGTGTTGCCCATTACTACTTAAATTATTCCTGTGTTTTGGCCTCCACTACTCAGTTGAAATGCATTTTTTATTGATCACGCTTTGTATAAACCATTTCCTGACATTTCCTTGCATTCATCCTATTGATTTTTTTGTACAAGATTATCTTCTGACTTTCCTGGAGTAAAGACATAGTTACAAACGAAAATGGCATGGGCCTGAATTTTTAGGGTTGCAAGCGTTTGTTACCCATTATCTGGAGGGTTAGCAGGGAATGACTCAGGTAGGCATGCTGCTATTTCACACTCAAATGAGCATTAATTGGCAGCAGGCATGAATTCTGTCCAAACTTGAGTGCAGGTGCCACCTTGGCGAATTCTCGGCTAATCTGCTGCAGCAACCGGGAGAGGTTCTGCAGCGCCATGCCTGAGACTTAAGTCCCTGTGAATTTGGGCAGGTAAAGACCCTAAAGTGACTGCTTAAACTGTCAACCGCACTGTAAAATTGGTCCAGGTTGGGGCAAGCAGGATCCTAGAGGAAAACCCACGCATGCTATTTTAGTTCTACCACCCCATGCCTCAGAATCCAGGTTGGGGTGTTGTGGGGGGGGGGGACATAAAATTCTGGCCATGGTGAATTGGTTTGGGGTTACAATTTCTTCACAGCTCAACAGACTGAAACTATTCATAATGTCGTGGACATATAACTCGGAATTCTCTGGCTGATCATGCCGTGCCACTGCAGCCAATGAAAATGGCAAATTTGGTACTCAGCCAAATTTCCATTCATAGCAGTGGAACCAGAGAATCCCAGCCATGGGTGAGGTCAAAAAATGTGGCCCACTGTCTCAAATAACTTTGACCTTTTTAGAATAAATATCAAATGCAAAATTTGAAAATTAAAATTAGGCAGAATGTGCCATTAGCTGTCCACACTGAAAAAATAAAAGCCTGAATTCATTTGCAGTCTCTTCTTGGTTATGATGTAAAAGGAATAAGTCTTATGATGAAAATACATATTTCTGTCCTGTGTGCAACTGAAGAAGAAACAAGAATTTTTGTTTATATAGTATCTTTGATGGCCTTAGGTTATTCCAAAGCAATTTACAGTCAATGAGTTACTTTTGAAGTATAGTCACTGGTACTTTGTAGGCAGCTGATTTGTACACAGCAATGCTCCACAATGAGAGGAATGTCCAGCAAATTTGTGTTGTTGATGACAGTTGAGGGACACATGTTGGTTATTACACTGGGTAAAACTCTTTTGAACTTCTTCAATTAGTACCATGGGGTCTTTTACAAACACTTAAACACAGATGGGGTTTAATCTCTCAACCAAATGGAAAAAATGTTTTTCTTTAAATGTAGCTTTAAGATAGCTGAAATAATGTGAATGAGTGCATTGTTTGGATTATCTATATTTTTAATAATTTCTTTGAAAATGATTGTTTAAAGTGTAGTAATACAATGAAGCTCTTCTGGCTCAACTGTTTATCAGTAAAAGTTTTCTGTTTTAGATACTTTTCCTTGATTAAATTCTAAATAAAAACAACTTAATGATGTTAGATTACTTGATGTCTGGGTCAATCCTTTTTGAGATGTTATTGTACCTGAGTTTGCAGACAGTTCAAGTTGCATAAAAGTATTTTCACTGGCATTTAAGCGCAACTGTCTTTTCATGGCTGACAGTGATTCTTTGTAGTGGGCTGGCGTATTATCTAATTGACATCGCTCATTATCTTGTGATTTATTACCTTTGTTCTATTATCTTCTAAATAAATCTTTTGGTTTTAGTCTCAGTAAATCAGTCTGATAACATGGTATTTTACTGGGGCCTGAATTTTTGTAAAGATTGAGAGCCTCTGTTGTTACGAATGGCTGCAGAGGCCAGGATCTGGAATTGGCACTAAGCTAACATAGGGGCTGTGAAGGGCCATGGGGGACAAGTTGGCATGGAGGGTATGTGAGACCACAGGGGGCTGGATAGAGGACCTTAGGTTAGCAGGGGGTATGAAGAGTTTGGGGTGTGAGGTTGCATGAGGTGGCATGGGTTTGCACAGATGGGGCATGAGGAGTGTGAGCTTGCATTAGGGTACAAGGTTCAGTTCATTACAGACTTAGATTGCTTATTGATTATTTTTGTTTCTGTGAAGACAAGCTCAAGGTTTTGCAAAAAGGTTCCATTTATAACAAGCATTAAACAACACAAAAATGGAATAATTCAACAGTCAATTTGTGCAGAGGAGGTGGAAAAAAGCGAGTTTCTTCAAGCAGAAAACATGGATTTGTACAATTCAAGGAAACTTGGATGCTTTTTTACTCTTTACCAATCATTCTGTGCCATCACTCCAAGTGTTCCAAAAATATCATAGGATTTAATTGAGACATCAAACACTACTTATTCAGGCATTCCCCCTCCTACCATCTCAATACAAGTGCCAGATAGCTGGTTGGTTGTTGACCTATCGTGTGCATCTTCCTGACTTATTTCTGTAATGTGGAGACTACCAACAGTGCCCTTGAGGAGCATCAATTGGAATGTTTTGAGGACTAGCCCAGTTTGAGGAATGGCGAGAAGCGTTCAATCCCTCAAAATTGAAAAGTAGGAATTTGAGAAGGCTTGCTATTCATTCCAAAACTTCAGTGAGAAACTGTTTTTAGCTTGAGCAATTCAGTAGGTTAAATATTGTGTCAAAGTGTTGTGGGATTTGTTCTATTTCACTACATTGTGACCTCAGCCTATTTATACACCAATACACCATTATAAATACCTCTTGTAAATATTTGCTGTATTATTCATAAGATGTAACACTTACGCGTACTGTCTGTAAATAACTAACTTCAGTTTCTTTTTCTGATTAAGGGACCAGAACTATTGAGTAAATATGTAGGAGAATCTGAGCGTGCTGTGAGAGAGGTAGGTTAGACAAGAATGCTTGTTTTGGTTTGTCACTTTTTTGTTACTTGTCATTTGGCTGTACAAAGTTAAATGTGTTTTTTTTAAATAAATGTTTCAGAACATTCATTAGTAAAATGATTTGGAGTATTTCTGACGGCAATTCAATAAAGCTTTTTGCATGTATAAAAAAGATCTAACTAAATTGACAGCAAATGCTTTGCTTTCAAATTTCCTTACTAAAATAGTTAACTTTTGTTATGTACAACTCTAAACATATATAGGCAGTCCTCTGACTTACAACACAATTGATTCCTAAAAACATGTAACCAGTTGAAACGTCGTAAATTGGAACCAATTTTCTCATAACAATGTTATAAGTTGGGGATTGGTTCCTGAAATAGAGTAAGACTTGTTACTTTATTTTCATCAAAATAATCCAGAATTTTGTTCTCAATCAATGATTAAAAAACTAATATAGCAATAAATTATTATAAAATATAAGTTTTAAGAAAAAGTTCAGAAATACGGATTCACCAAGTAAAATTGCTTCAGAATCACAGCCGACCATCTTGAATCAAGGAGATGGGCGGCACAGATGCACGTCTGAGTGTTGAATTTATTCTCTGACTTCCCATCGTAAAGTTGAAATCAACATTGTAAAGTGGACAAAGGGCGTCAATTTGTAAACATCACAGGTGCCGTTCATTGTAACTCAAATGTTGTAAAGTTGAGGACTACCTGTATCAAAAAATCATGGAACATCTACATTGCAGATGGAAGTCATTTGGCCCATTGAGCCTGCACTAACCCTCTGACAGAGCATCCACTCAGGCCCTTTCCTGTAACCCCACATATTTACTTCAGTAATCCCCCTAACCTACACACCATGAGACACTTAGGAGCAATTTAGCATGGCCATTCCACCTAACCTGCATATCTTTGGACTGTGGAGGAAACTGCAGCACCCAGAAGAAACCCATGCAGATACTTGGAAAACATGCAACCTCCACACAGACAGTCATCCAAGGCCAGAATTGAACCCAGGGCCCTGCGCTGTGAGGCAGCAGTGTTAACCATTGTGCCACCTCAAATCCTTAGATCCTGCCCCCACCTTAATTTTCCACAGTGACAGGGTCTCAGTTAAATAAAATGATGCTATTTCCCCACTTACAGCTCACCAGTCTGCAGAATCACAAAAATGCATCAGGAGGCTGCAACTGGGAGCTATTGATGGTGTGGTATCATGTCACAAAAGTAGGAAAGCGTGGGTCAGGCTGGGAGGATATTTAAGGCAGGCCTAAGATTTCCTCAGAGGGCAGAAGGATCATGCCCTGTGAAATGTCTATTTTAAACTTAGTTGTTGGGCCAATTTTGCCACAAGAGCCCACTCCAGCAGTTTTACCGGACTGGTTTGACAAAGTACCTCACAAGAGGTTATTGCAGAAGGTCGAGGGACATGGAGTTGGAGGTAGGGTGTTAGCGTGGATAGAGGATTGGTTGTCAAATAGGAGGCAGAGAATGGGGGGTCAACGGGTGCTGTTCGGATTGGCGGATGGTGACTAGTGGAGTGCCCCAGGGGTCGGTGCTGGGGCCTCAGCTTTTTACCATTTATATAGATGATCTGGAGGAGGGAACCGAGTGTAGGGTGTCGAAATTTGCTGATGACACCAAGATTGGGGGAACGGCAAATTGTGCGGAGGGTGTGGAGAGTCTGCAGAAGGATCTAGATAGGCTGGGCGAATGGGCCAGGAAATGGCAAATGGAATTTAATGTTGGCAAGTGTGAGGTGGTCCACTTTGGTAGGAAGAATGGTAGGAAGGACTATTACTTACGAGGCGAAAAACTGCAGCAGGCGACGGTGCAGAGGGACCTCGGGGTCCTTGTGCATGAGTCGCAAAAACCCAGCTTGCAGGTGCAGCAGGTGGTCAGGAAGGCAAATGGGATGCTGGCCTTCATAGCGAGGGGGATTGAATATAAAAGTAGGGAGGTCTTGCTGCGGCTGTATAGGGCATTGGTGAGGCCGCAGCTGGAGCACTGTGCGCAGGTGCGGCGCCCAAAACTGCACAAAGATATTTTGGCCTTGGAGGGAGTGCAGAGGAGGTTTACTAGACTGATACCGGAGTTGAGGGGGTTGAGCTATGAGGAGAGGCTGAATAAACTGGGCTTGTACTCGTTAGAGTTTAGAAGAATGAGGGGAGATCTCATTGAGACGTATAAGATGATGAATGGGATGGATAGGATAGAGGTGGAGAGACTCTTCCCGCTCAAAAAAGACAGTAGGACTAGGGGGCACAGCCTCAAGATAAAAGGGGGGCGGTTTAGAACGGAGTTGAGGAGGAACTTCTTCACTCAAAGGGTGGTGAATCTCTGGAATTCTCTGCCCGTTGAAGTGGTGGACGCTGCCTCGCTAAATATTTTTAAGACGTGGGTTGATGGGTTTTTGATAAGAGAGGGAATTAAGGGTTATGGGGAGAGGGCGGGAAAGTGGAACTGAGCAGCGACAGATCAGCCATGATCTTATTGAATGGCGGGGCAGGCTTGAAGGGCTAGATGGCCTACTCCTGCTCCTATTTCTTATGTTCTTATGAAGCCAGCAATGCCTCCCCCTGCTTTCTCTATCGAACCCGTGCTTATGCCTCAGATTGGTACTGCTGATTAGGTCCTGCTGATATCATCAGTCCCAATCTCTGTAATTGGAACAGGGCCCTACTTCCTTCATGAGTGTCCTGCTCACCTGCTTAAAATAGCAGCTTAATATGTGCATGAACCAGAAAAGAAGTGGGAAGTAATTGAACCCTATTATTTTAACTGCCCAACTTATCTGGCTTCTCGACACTGAGGTAGTTAAAATTGAGGCCATGATATCTTTTATATTTTGAGCAGTGATGAAGAAAGTATAGCTACCTACTAGTAGGGTTGAGAAAGGAAGTCAACAGATTGAAGTGTGTCTCCCACTACTGGCACCATCACTTGGTGCTCTGATGCATAGGACTATGATGATAAACATTGAATCTCATCAGTCTCCTCTGTTTTATCTGTTCAATTTGTGATATCGAGTAGTACACTGATAGAGAGAGAAAGAGAAATTCAGGAAGTTAAATCTGTATTTAATTCAGCCGAGACTGTTGCAGCAAGGGAGAATGTTCTGTTAGCCTGTGTCAGTTGAAAATGTCAGTTTCTAGTTTGCATGAACCATTGCACAAAAACTGCTCTGAATTTGGTGGATCGTTGTAAATCATGCTTGAGATGTCTCTCAGTATGGCTGGCCAGAAAATGGATATTATGACCTGGGTGCCATGTCCAATACCTTTGTAAAGTTGTGGTTTACACACATGGAGAAGTAAAATTGTAATTGTTCTATATCCAACTTGAGACTGCTTCATGTAATCTATAGATTTTCTAATCAATGTTATTGTAACCCCAAATTGCTGCATAAACGCAGGACTAAAATAATGCTGACTGGGAAGTGTCTGAAATGGGAAAACCTTCTATTCTTTGGTGGGAACATCACACAAAAAAGAGGCTTGGGAAAATAACATTTAAAAAATTGCATGCCACTGAGACTGCTCTTTAGAAATATAGCACTTGAAAAAATCAAGTTAGGCTCTGTGAATGGGGAAAGAAACCCTTGTCATTGTACCAGCAGTCACAGTGAAGATATTATTCCAAACATCTGGCATCAATCCAAACTGGTTGTCACTGGGAAGCCACTAGATCCATACATGTATCACGCTAATTCCCTGCTGTCAAGAGTATAGGTCATAGAACAACTCCTGGTAAATAGACTGAGTCCCAAACTGGAAGAAGCAATATCAAGGCCAGTTATCAAAGAGCCCCAAAGCCTTTTCTGACTTAATCAGTGCCTATTACACAGAGTGGTACACAGAAATGCTGCTGAAACTCTCCAAAATGTGCTGTGTGAAAACCTCCAAATACTCAACTTAATGATCAACAACTGTCAGTTCCATGTTCACTTGACGATCAAATCATCCACCCACACCTAACCAACAATGGAATCCCAAGGAGATCAGTCCTTGCACTGGCTCTCTTCGACATTATAAATCATGTAGTGATCTCCCTCCCACGAAGTCAGGGCTCTTCACATAGACTGACAACTTGGCCCTTGCTTTCCAAGCTAAAGAAGCTCAGAACATTGAGAAAGCATCCATTAGTAATCTATGTTCTCTGGAAGTCTACTTCAGAAAATGGACCAAACACTGCAAAGTCTGTCATTTCAGCCTTTCACCTGGTTAACTTGAAGACCAGGCAAGAACTTTACATTCAGTTCTGTGGCTGACCAATCTCTCTCAACCCAAAGTCTGCACAACTTGTCTCGGCCATACTTTGAGCTATCAGCAACAACTCTAGATCATCAGAGCCAAGGTCAAGATGACACTGAATCTCATACAGAAAATGGTGGATACCATCTGGAGCAGCACCACCAATACCCTATATACATTGCTTTATTGATCCTGACCTATTGAGCAGCAGAATAATAACTGATGCTCAACTACACAAATGTGGTAGGCATCCAGCTCCAGGAATTCACAAAGATTATTTCTGGGATATTGAGTGATTTCCTGTTCTAGCACACATTGAACCCTGATGTCTACAAGGAAAACATCCTCCTCAAAGAACACCACCAGCTGACATCTGATCAAACTCTCCCATTGACACAGGAGCTCAAAAAAGACCCATCTGAAATCCCGTAATCTTTATTGATACATAATCCACATAAACTGATGATAGCCATACCACTCAGTGGAGCACCTCCTGGTTGACTGTAAATGTCACCATCTGCATCTGAATGGTCTAGTCCCAGGTTTCAAAATTCCATTGAAAATCTGAACAGTCCCCTGTTAACTGAGGCTGGGCCAGGGAAAATGGGGACAATTGCTCCTCAAATGGAAATGAGGAACAGCTCAAATTGTGACTGTGGCCTTCCAAGTCAGACCATTGCATATGTATTGAACTATGTATTGGACAACATATTGAATCCCAGCTATGTGAATAAAAAAATTGCTAAAATTAATTCAAAACTTTCCCTTGCGCTTATTAAGTTTCCTCTACACAGACAAAAAAATTCTTCTGGGTACACTTTCTGCACCTCTATCTTTTCCCACTTAATATTAGGGTGGTTGAATCCCAACTGTTATTACTCAATTTATTTCTGCCCTTCTCAGCAGTTTGAGAACATACTTGCTCTTCGATCTCCCTCTGACTGTTTGGGATATACTCCCCAAACACCTTTTTGCTCCTCTGTTCAACCTATATACCCTATTCCTGTGCCAAGCTAGTTTTAAACCCTCCCCAACAGCACTAGTAAACCTTCCCACAAGGCCATTAGTCCTGGAACTATTGAGGTGCAATGTATCCAGCTTGACCCATTACCTATCTGCCTTCACTTTGATACTCAGAGCTTAAGCCCCACCAGCTGATAACATATCTTGCATGAGTGGTTACCCACAACACAAGAAGTGACCTGAAGTTTCCACGTGGTGTGAGATGTGCCATTGACAGGACTGAGATGCCCTACCTTCTATTGATTAGACAAGTATCTAAAGTTATCAACAATATATTTAAGTCTCAAATACTTTGGGATGGTTAGCATTGCTGTCTCACAGTGCCAGGGACCAGGGTTCGTTTCTGGCCTTGGGTCACTATCTGTGTGGATTTCCTCCGGGTGCTCCTGTTTCCTCCTACAATCCAAAGATATGCTGGTTAGGTTGATTGATTGGCTAAGGTAAATTGCCCCATAATTACAGGGGGATTAGCAGGGTAAATACGTGGAGTTAGGGGATAGGGACTAGATAGGATTGTTGTTGCTGCAGGCTCGATGGGTCAAACGGCCTCCTTCTTCACTGCAGGTATTCTTGTCTATGATTCTATTTTAAGTTTTTGGAAGTTTGAATCAAATATCTAACCATGACTCACTCTTGCTGTTCCTCTGTGTGATGTGATGTTCTCATGCTCTCTGTTTACTGTGACATAATTTTCTCAAAATTCCTGGATGTTTATTTCCTGTGCCCTGCTTAACTTTCAAGTCTCACTTGTGGCAACTAGCGATCTTTTCTCCTCCACTCTCTGGACTTCTAGCCCTCTATCCTGTCTGTGTACCCCACTTAGATCCTTTCCACTCACCACCCCCCCCACCCTGGAATCTTCAATTAACTAGCCCCTCCTCATCTTCTCCACTCTGCTTCCCCCAGCTCCCTCTCCTCCCTGCTCCCACTAGCCCCTTTCTCCTTCCCCACTCATGCTTTTCCAATTATGCCCTCCCCCCTTGGTCCAATTATCTATTTGCTTTATAACCCTGCTGACTGAACACTACGCTTAGTCTTTATCCCTTAGGCAAGAACACAGGCAATAAACTGAAGTCATAAATTAAAGCTTTGTGAAAAGCTCCTTGTGTTCCTGCTTTTAATCAATAACAAGTGAACATTCCTGGAATCTTGTTTCTGTGGATATTGGGTGAGGAGAGGAGCTTGGCGGAAATGGTGTCCATCATCAGTAGCCCAGAATCTCATCTGAAAAATGTCCATTTGGATGAGCTATCAAGTGTCACTTGTGGAAGTGTAGACAACCTGAACTTTTAGAGAAAATGCAAAAGGAGGAAGGAAAAGAAAGAATGTATCCATAAAATTACTGGGTTGATAGATTTCAGAATGTAGGGATGGTAATTTGGAAAGATTTGTTCCATTGTTTTATCACCATGTAGCAGGGTAATGTCATTTGCATTGAAGTATACCATGAGAACCTATTGTATTATCCATGTGTGCCATCTCTATAATCTGAAAAATATTCTGGGCTCTTTCCAGACCTCATATGGATTTGTCCAACATCTGCAATACATTGCTGTATGTGCTACACTAGCTACATTTCTGTCTAGTTATTGTTCTGGAAGTTAATTGAATGAAATATTTGTAATGCATACCTTTTGCATGTTATTTGCCAATTGCCTTATCCAGTGATTTTCCTTTACTTATGCAGATTTTCAGAAAGGCAAGAGCTGTGGCACCTTCAATTCTCTTCTTTGACGAAATAGATGCTTTGGCTGTTGAGAGAGGGAGGTGAGTACTGAGGTCACTAGATTTACTGTTGAGAGCAACAGCATATTTAACACTTATGTGCCATGAACAGATCAGCCAGAGCTGCTATTTATATCTGGGTTAGCATGTGATAACCATAGTTTGTTGAGTTGGTTAGCATTAACCATGTATTCTAGTGACCCTGAATGTCTTTAAAGCAAGCTACTCAGTTGTGAACTACACCACTATCTTCTCGGGGGTGGGGGGTTGCAGGTCGGCGATCCACATCCAGAAATTATTCCTTTACAAAAATAGATTTTGTATCTTGAGCCTAATGTTCTTGAAATAATTATTTTTTATGATAAAGCAATAACCATTCAAAAAAAGTTTAGTTTTGCCTTGTTAGAATCATTCCCTCAGTTGTGCCTGGATTGATATCTTCAGGAAAATAAGTTGGCGTGTGAAGATTGTACGGAGGAAAACGTTATATTTTGATTGTTTTACCTTAGTGTTTGGCTCCAATCTTTGTTCTGTGAGTTAATAGGATTTGCAAATATGCAAAGCATGACAGATGTGAAATGGCCTACTGGTCCTGCTAGGCACTTCCAAACAAATGTGACGTCTTGTGCATCACTGTGTATACGTTTTTCACCTCACACAGAAACCATGTAATTTCCAGGGTGGGGTGGGGAGCAGGCAAAACCCAATCCAATCAGAATAAACAACTAGAAAATCCCTCTCTGGCTCCCTGATGCAATTGGATTTGTTAAACAAAATAACCCACTTCTACTTTCAGGGACATGTAGAATCCTACAGCACAGGAGGGCTCTTCATTTCTCTTCACTTCCCCCCTAGTTCTTTTGCCAATTATTTAAAATCTATGACCTCTGATTATTGACCTACCCCTGCTTACTCTTATCAAAACCCTATATAATTTTGAATACCATTTGCCTTCTCTGCTCTAAGGAGAAGAGTCCCAGCTTTTCCAATCTCTCCACATAACTGATGTCCCTGGTCTCTGGACTCATAATAAATCTTCCTTGTCACATCTTCAGAATCTTGACATCATCCCTAAAGCATTCTGCCCAGCATTGTATACAATAGTCCAGCTGAGACCTAACCAGTGATTTGTACATGTTTAGCATGACTTCCTTGTTTTTGTATATAATGCACCTATGTACAAACTCAAGCATCTTGTAGACTTTTATTGTAATTTATTTACTTTAAAACCCAGGATAATTCATTTTCTGAAATATACAATTAAACTTCCTGACCTTTAGAATAGATTCCAGTCTTATTATCACAACCACAACCTCCATCTGTCCCAGAGCCCCAGGGATGACCATGCTTACTTGTCTTTTTAAACATTTTGGCCCATTTCTTTCCCTGAAGATTTGATGTGATAACATCAACATTTATGCAGATGTGAAGTTGTTGTTCTTGGATGATTTGATGTTGTGCAGCAAATTTGTTCTTGCCTCTTTTTTTAAATCAGTCTCTGGAGACAGACAGCTGACTATGAATAACCTGAACATTTTCTTTGTTGACAGCATCTTCCAGCATATTACAGATAATTGATATTCAGCTGCACCTATTAATAAGATGTGTTCTAAACTTGGCAAGATTTCATATTGTAAAGGTAATTTATACTTCACTGGTGTCTCAAGGTAGTAAAGATTGTACAGAGTCCCTTATTTCTTATAAGCTGAAGGACCTTGAACCTGTCACTCCCTCTTGTTTGCACCACACCTGAAGCTGATTGCACTGAGGTGAAAAAGGCCATAAACAGTGCTCTGGGCATAGCTTACCCAGTACGTTGTGCAACTTCAGTGTGACCTCCAGGAACTTGACTGCATTAACTGTTTGCAGTTAAATTATTTTGTTACATGTCCTTAAGTAGCCATTTCCTTGTCATTGGTGCGCTGTATCTGTAGTGTATTCTAACTCCAAGATGTTTACAGCAGCAACTTACCAGTGCTTCTTCATTTGTTGCTCCCAAGCCCATGATCTCCACCACCTAGAAGAATAAGGACAAGCCAGTGCATGGGGACACCATTGCCTCCAATCTCAGATTTTTCTGCATATGATAAACAATGGATCAGCTAAGATCCCTTTCTTTTTTTAACTTTTAGCTTGGCAAGTTCTCTTGATAAGAGCTTAGATGCCATATCTGAATCCAGTGTCTCAAATAACTTGTTCTCATTTCTGAATTTAGATCGTTACTAATTGTGTCTGTCAAAAGTGCATTTCTCTAAACAGGAATATTGGTAGCATCCAAACCGTGGTTCCATATCTGTATTCCTGATATCTAATTTGCACTTTCTCTTTGAGAAATCTCCTGAAAGTCATTGATCTTTACTTTTGGTTCATTGCTTTTCCCAGTTATAATGAAAAAGGTTATGCTACAAATAGAATAATGGAACTTTAGGTGGTCCACTTTGGTAGGAAGAATGGTAGGAAGGACTATTACTTACGGGGCGAAAAACTGCAGCAGGCGACGGTGCAGAGGGACCTCGGGGTCCTTGTGCATGAGTCGCAAAAACCCAGCTTGCAGGTGCAGCAGGTGGTCAGGGAGACGCGGGTTGATGGGTTTTTGATAAGGAGAGGGGATTAAGGGTTATGGGGAGAGGGCGGGAATGTGGAACTGAGCCACGACAGATCAGCCATGATCTTATTGAATGGCGGGGCAGGCTCGAAGGGCTAGTTGGCCTACTCCTGCTCCTATTTCTTATGTTCTTATGTTCTTATGTACCCCTTGTCATTTACAACATGACTAAGAGGCAGATTGAAGTGTGCAAATACAAATGGAGGGAAATTGGGAAAGAAAGAGTTGGAGACTAGAATCATTTTGTGTACATTCCCATTTTTCAATAAGGAAGCCTATATATTTAAAGTCTCCTCTTATTCCATCAATTTGCACGTAGGCTGTTGCAGTCTCACTAAGTTAAGACTTATCCTGGCACATTTTTTCCCTGTCCTGCTGGAGTGATCCTTTATCAACAACAGTCATCACCTTGGTAGCTGGGCTGTGCTGTGCTGTGCAATATGAAGATGTAGAATGTACACGAACAGAATTAGCCCCTTGTACTGAATTTGTGACAAGAAATGTCTTTAAATTTGTAGATTTGTAGACCCACATTTGGGTTCTGTTTATATATGGGATGCAAATATCAAAAGGAGAACTCAGTCTTTGCCATTGGCTGTATTCCTGTGGAGATATACTGGAGACTAGGACCCACAGGTGCAATGTCTATTGAGCCCAGTCAAAAATAAACAATGCACCAAGTGGCTGGAATTTTTAATTTAGGAGCAGTTTGCTTCTTTGCCAGCAATGCTGTTTTAGAAGTCTGCATTATATAGGTTAACTGCTGAAGCTGCAGCTTGCTTCCACTAATTATATCAGCACAATCCAGGTGGAATCTGTCCAGTCAGTGATAAAGATAGTGAAACTTAAAATACGTGTTATACTTAAAACCACTTTTTCTTCTAATGTCTTTCACTGGTTCAACAATCACTATGCCCGAAGCATTTCCTTCCCATACACCACCTGGTTGAAATAGTAGGGACAACGCTTTCCGCCAATTTCTTCAATTGCACCCACCTTGAGAGGAGTTTGTCAAATTGCACTTGTATTTTCTGCGCAAGTGCTAACACTGCTCAGGATCAAGCGATTAAAGTTACTCGTCAATACAATGATAGTCATATAACTTTGTTTAGTTCGAAATTACTCACTATTCTTACAGCATATGCATTAATAAATTAATTCAATCAAATCAACGCTTTTAAATACTGGAACCATGGCAGAAAGAGGAAAAAATATCCTTGCCTTTAGACCTTCAAGCTCAATCTGATGGAGAGAAACATTCATTGGCTTATAGAAGGACATTACTTTGATACGTGAGGCCCAACTGACTCTGTTCCAAATCATTATTAGACAATCTGCAGTGTACACAGTTGGAAACTGTACATTTTCGATAACAGAAATAAGGTACAACTTCAAATTGGAAAATTGGTGCCTTTCCACCAATTTTGGTGTCATCAGCAAATTTCGACACCCTACACTCGGTTCCCTCCTCCAGATCATCTATATAAATGGTAAATAGCTGAGGCCCCAGCACCGACCCCTGGGGCACTCCACTAGTCACCATCTGCCAATCCGAATAGCACCCATTGACCCCCACTCTCTGCCTCCTATTTGACAACCAGTCCTCTATCCACGCTAACACCCTACCACCAACTCCATGCCCCCTGACCTTCTGCAATAACCTCTTGTGAGGTACCTTGTCAAACGCCTTCTGAAAATCAAGAAAGACCACATCCACCGGCTCTCCTCTATCCACCGCCCTAGACACCTCCTCATAGAACTCCAGTAAATTTGTCAGACACGACTTCCCTTTAACGAAACCGTGCTGCGTCTGCTCTATCAAGCAGTTCCCCTCAAGATGCCTCGCTATTTCCTCCTTGATGACGGATTCTAACATTTTACCTACAACAGATGTTAAACTAACAGGCCTATAATTCCCCGCCTTTTGCCTGGCACCCTTCTTAAACAACGTGCCGACCAATTAAAAAGCAATGACCCTCTAACCTAAACCAATCCCTTTCCATCCATAAACCTATCCACGGATCTCTTAAACACCCCCAAACTAGGCGCGCTTACAACTGCAGCAGGCAGGGCATTCCAATCCCTCACCACCCTCTGGGTAAAGAACCTACCTCTGACATCCATCCTATAACTACCACCCCTTAATTTAAAGCTACGCCCCCTCGTGCTAGCTTTCTCCATCCGAGGAAAAAGGCTATCACTGTGCACCCTATCTAAACCTCTAATCATCTTATATGTTTCAATAAGGTCCCCTCTTAGCCGCCTTCTTTCTAACGAAAACAACCTCAAATCCCTCAGTCTCTCCTCATAGGACCTTCCCTCCATACCAGGCAACATCCTGGTAAACCTCCTCTGCACCCTCTCCAAAGCCTCCACATCCTTCCTATAATGTGGGGACCAGAACTGCACACAATACTCCAAGTGCGGCCGCACCAGCGTTTTGTACAGTTGCAACATGACGCTGTGGCTCCTAAATTCAATCCCCTTACCAATAAACGCCAAGACACCGTATGCCTTCCTAACAACCTTATCTACTTGATTCCCAACTTTCAAGGATCTATGTACGCATACACCTAGATCCCTCTGTTCATCAACACTATTCAGAGTCCTACCGTTAGCCCTATACTCTACACATCTGTTATTCCTGCCAAAGTGAATTACCTCACACTTTTCCACATTAAACTCCATCCGCCACCTCTCGGCCCAGCTCTGCAACTTGTCCAAGTCTCTCTGTAAACTATGACACCCCTCCTCACTATCTACCACATCTCTGACTTTGATGTCATCAGCAAATTTACTAATCCACCCAACTATACCCTCATCCAGATCATTTATAAAAATTACAAACAGCAGTGGCCCCAAAACAGATCCCTGAGGCACACCACTTGTAACCGAACTCCATGACGAATACTTACCATCAACCACTACCCTCTGTCTCCTATCTGCTAGCCAATTCCTGATCCAATTAACTAAATCACCCTCAATCCCATACATCTGCATTTCCTGCAGAAGCCTTCCATGGTGAACCTTATCAAACGTCTTACTAAAGTCCATATATACCACGTCAACTGCCTTACCCCCATCCACCTCTTTGGTCACTTTCTCAAAAAACTCAATGAGGTTAGTAAGGCACGACCTACCCTCCACAAAACCATGCTGACTATCTCCAATCAATTCATTACTCTCTAAATAACTATAAATCCTATCCCTAATAATTTTTTCTAAAACCTTGCCCACAACAGAAGTAAGACTCACCGGTCTATAATTCCCGGGGAAGTCTCTGTTCCCCTTCTTAAACAATGGGACAACATTCGCCATCCTCCAATCTTCTGGCACTATACCTGTGACCAACGACAACCTGAAGATCAGAGCCAGAGGCTCTGCAATCGCCTCTCTTGCCTTTCGATGCAGTTTTAAGATCTGTCATTTAAAGTTGTCTATTGTTTTAAAATTAAATGGTTTTGCTAATATACTCTAGAGGAGAAAGCCTGCCAACATTGGGATTTTGGTCAAACATTTTACTGCCACCTGTAGAAGACTAGGAAGTTTCTCAGCTTTATCAAAAAGCTGACATGGACTGCAGTGTTTCATGAAGACCTGAAGCAGCATCTTGGGGCAAATATGGACCAATAATAAACACATGCAACATCCTAATTCTGAGAATGAATAGTAAAAACATTTAATTTTCAGGGAGTTGATTCAATTTTGTGGGTGGTTGGCCACTAAATTGAATTACATAATGTGTTCAACTGCAATTAAACCACAACTTAAGTCATGGTATTGGCCATTTTCAACCTATTGCATGTTACGAGGGAGTATGGTACTTTTTATCTTAATCTAAGTATCACCAGAAATAAAAAGTTATACTAGTTTTGATGCAGCACAGTTTTTTTGAGACTGCAGTTTGTGAGCACCAAAAAAAAGGTGTATTTTACAAGAACCATTAACCCAATTATATACTTAAGCTATCTTAACCTGTCAAATGAAATTTTGCACAATGCAGATTTTTTTGGTTTGAATCACAAACTGCTATTTTTCATTCAGTTTTCTTATTGCTGTCTTCAAATATTTTCTGTTTCTGAATATTGTGCTCCAGTAAAGTGTTTCAATCCAATAACACGTTGAAATTTTGGAAATAATTAACTATATGTCCTTTGCCATCACAGCAAAGGACATACCAGATTTGAGGATCAGATGTTCCTATATCTTTGGTATCCTGTATTTCCTGGTATTATTTAAGAAGATGAAATTGGATCTGACTGTTCCCAGATCAGTTTTAGTAATTTGATAGGTTAGAGCTTGTCAAGAAGCCCATTTAAATTAAATAGGTTATATCTATTGTAGCAGATCTCTTTTCCCTTTGCAATACTCAGGAAACAACTAAACCTCCTTTACTGAAAATAAATGAGTTATATATTTATATTTATTCCTATTGGCTCAATGGAGCTCTACTATATTAATGTATACACCAAAAGTAATGTAATAGGTCTCATGGGAAAAAAGAGAGAGAAACAGTAGCCATGGAAGATATTGTACACTAAGAACGCTCCATTTGTTTTTAACCAAAGTCTGTCCCACATATCACAACTCAAATGCACTACAAAAACTGGTGATGAGGATGATAGACGTGCACTTGCTAGCCACCTTGAAAGAAAAAATTAACTGTGGAAATGTTGGAATTGAAAGAAAAACTGCCACACGTGCCACAGCAAACAACGGGCTAGATGGATGTGATCAAACAGTACTCTGTAAGCAGATTATAAAGCTGGCTGTGATTAATAAGAGACCGAAGCTCAATCAGGCATGTAATATGTAAGAAAATCAAGGTAGCTGCTGGAAGTGCAGTTGCGAAGTGTGCATACGGGAAGCCTGCTTAAGTGGAAAAAATGGCAAGAGTTCTCGGCATCTTGGGACCCATTGAAAATGAAGAGTATGAACCAAGCATTTTGACTTTTGCACAGGCAAACAAGATAGCTGAAGATATTATGGTGCCCACTTTCCTGAGCATGACGGGGGGGAGTCTTTTAATCTCCGTAGTTTAGTACAACATGACAAACCTGGCCCTAAAATTTACAAACAATTTTGAACATTCTGCAAGTGCATTTATCAGCAAAACCTCTGGTGATTGCAGAGCATTTTAGGTTCCATAAAAGAAACCAAGAGGAGAAGGAATCAATCGCACAATTTGTGGCATTGTTTAACAGACTTGCAGAATATTGTGAGTTTGGAGATGTGTTGAATGACACAGTATTGAGGATAAATTTGTTTGTGGTCTATGCAGCACAAAAATGTATATTAACAAGAGTAATCTTACTCTACAGAAGGCTATGGAAATTGCTGTTTCTAGGGGCTGGCTGTAAAGGAAGTACAGCAATCGAGTTTGTGTACTTGAACACACACACTGTCTACTGAATCATCACCCAAAGCCACCAAAGCTTGAACATGTTACCACTGTGCAAAGTCAGGGTATTCTGCTGCTGAATGCTGGTGTAAAGACATGGAATGTTGAAGTTGCAGAAGAAAAGGACACAGTGTCTCTGCAGGAAGAAATTGCAAACCATGAATAGAAGTAAAAAGCACAAACTAACCAAGATAGCATTTAAACAAGATAAAAGAAGAAATGTCCAAATTGTACAAGAGTTGAGAAAAGCAAAGCATCTCAATCAGAGGAGGAGCTATCATTACATGTGCCAGCTATTGCTGGTGCTACACACTGATGCTGGGTCATTCCACTGCTGGATGTAAAGCCAGTAAGAACAGAAGTTGACACTAGAGCAACAATTACATTGGTGCCAGAGGCTAACTACAAACAGACCCTTAAGCCCATCAAGGATGCTGCTGAATGCATACACATGAGAAGTGTTCGTCACTATGCAACTTAATGGGCAAACAGCAGACTTGTCGCTACATATAGAGAAGGGAAACTGTTCAATGTTGGAGACTGGAGAAGATTCAACTAAACCGGGCTGAAGTTATCATGGCCAATGAAGAATCAAGCCTCACAAAAATCTTAATATACACTGTTGTTTTTGATGGAGAATTGGGGAGCATGAAGGACATTACAGTCAAACTGAAAATTAAAGGAGGAATCAAACACAAAATGCTTGAAGGCAAAATCTGTACCATATGCTATTAGGTTGTAGATGGAGGCTGACTTGGAGCGAGTTCTGGAACACATCAGCATCAGTGAATGGGCCATGTCTACTGTTTCAGTCATCAAGAAAGATGGATTTTTAAGGATTTACAGAGAATTCAAGGTCACTATAAATCCAGTGTTATGTGTTGAGCAATATCCATCACCTCGCATTGAAGACCTGTTTGCGGGATTGGTGGTAGGCGAAAATTTCAGCAAAATTGATTTGAACTTTTTGCAGATGAATGTGGACAAAATGTCACAGAAACTTCTGAAAGTGTGATACATAAAGCCTTGTTCCAGAACCAAAGAGGCTGTTTGGTAAAAACATCTGCTCCTGCATTGTTTCAAAGAGCAATAGATCAGATCTGGAGAGGACTGAGTGCCATCCAGTGCTTCTTGAATGATATCCTAGTGACTAGAAGAAATGCAGAGGAAGATCTTTGAAACTTGGATGCCACTCTCTTGAGCTTGGAAGACTATATAGTCTGAGAACCCATAAAAACAAATGAGTTTTTCCAATCCTCCATTTGAGCATTTGGGACATGTGATTGACGCCACTGACCTTCACAAATCTCCTCCTAAGGTTAATGCCATTACACAGCTGCTTGCACTTCAGAATATTAACCAGTTATGTTTCTTCTGGGATTGTTGAATTAATATGCAAGATTTGTCCCAAACTTGGCAACAGTTCTGAAACCATTACATAAACTCTTGTGCTGGAACAAGATGTGGAAGTTTTCGGACTAATGTAATAAAGCTTCAGGCAAGCTAAAGAAGTGTTACTTAAATCTGAAGCGCTCATGCTTTGACCCTACTTTATCCTTACAATTAATTTATAATACATTCCCCTTGTGATGTAGGAGTGGTGGTCTCTCGCATCATGCTGTTGGGTGAAGGAAGGACCATTGCTTTTGCTTCTTGAACTTTGAGCAAAGCTGAAACTATTGAAAAGCTAGAAGTGTCTAGTCACTTTGGATTTCTGAACAGCTGAGAAGTGACAATGGATCTCAATTTGTCTTGCAGGAATTTGAGCGTTCCCTACAAGAAAACTGTATTCAATAGATTAATTCCTCAGTGTATCACCCTTCTATCAATGGACTGGAAAAATGCTTCATCCAAACTTTGAAGCACGATTTTGAAGACAACCAAGGTACTAGGTTCACCTTAACAAATTCTTGCTGGTCTACCGGAATACCAAACGTTCCACAACCAAGACTTTCTTCTCCTTACTCGTGATAAAAACACTTTTGCATTCCACATTTGATCTTTCAAAACCTCCAAAAGCTCAGATTGTGTGACAGCAACAACAAGCACAAATAGAATGGTGAGAAGGCAAGGTAAAAAAGTTTTCTACCAAGGGCAAGAAGTTTTGGCTTGAAATTACTCCACAGGGGAGAAAGGGGTTCCTGCCACTGTTCTTGCAAAGACTGAACCTGTCTCTTAAATGTCCAAACCAGAGATGACATTGTCTGGAGGAGAATGCAGACCAGTTATTGACCGGAAGAGCAGGTCTACCAAATCTGGAGCCTATTGAAATGTCAGGATCAGACTTGCAAAAGCCCTGACTTGAACTTTCGTACAGCCCCAACACTATCAGTCACCACTGAGGAAAGCGACATTTCAACTTCTCTCAGACACAGAGACAGCCTCTAGTTCCTACATCAACACAAATTAAACCAATTACCGATGACATCATTGGGAAGACAAAGTCACCAAAGGTTCTTTGTTAACTGCTCTGAGAGCGACAACCTGCAGACCATCTGATTTATTAATAGTGACTGACTCAATGACAATTGTTCATGTTGGACTTGTTTTGTTCTGGAATATTCAATTTAAGGGGGATGCAAATATTATGTATTTGCTTTTTTTCCCATTGTTTCGCTGGAGCTCTGCTGTATTTATGTATACACCGGAATGATGTAACGGACCTAGCGCGGGGAACTGAGAGAGGAGAGTAGCCATTGAGGAGATCGCACATGATTAGTAAAGCTCCATTTGTTTTTAACCCAAAGTTTGTCCCGAGTACCACATCTCTAATATAAAACAAAATACTTCTCTCAAATTCTGCTATTTCAACTTCAAAATTAGTTACAAAAGCAAAATGTTGCAGATGCTCAAAATCTGAAATAAAAATAGAAAATGCTAAAAAATACTCCACAGGACAGGCAATATCTGTAGAGAGAAATAGTTATTGGGTGGATTTTCATAAGAGTTATGGAGACTTCAAGGACTTTTAAAAATGGCAGCTTGGTCCTGAATTCAGAAGTTCCACCCCTATCTCTAACAACTTCCAGTTTCACAGGTAGAAGAAAAGTGGTGGAACATGAATTGCACATGAGGGAAATGCATACTTAGTAGGGCCATTTAAAGTCAGTGCTCAGTTTAAATAGACCCCATTTTTGCTGTAGCAAGAGCCTTAAGCTGCAGTTTTAGAAGTCACACAATTTTAAAGTTGACATAAATGCGTGTGAAGTAGGCTTGTAGCACTGCTGAGCTTTGAAGTTATTTAAATCTTCAACCCTTTGAAAATGTTTTAAGGAAACTATCCTGCCTTTTATCAGAACAGGTAAAAAGAACTCAAGCTGTAAGGTTATTTAAATCTCTCATGCTTTGAGATATAGAAACAGGCTGCCTGTGTCAGTGAGTTGAAAAGGCTTTGTTCTGCAGCCACATTAGCTGTTTGTTGCTTGGCTGCTTTCCACAACCTTCCAATTATCTCAGCAGGAGATCCCAAGTTCATGTTTGGCACTGACGGGTTGTAACTGTCTTTGATATGGGGTTACGAATAGAGGTCTACTTGTTTTAGGTTTTTAAAGGGGCTTTCATGAACGGGAAGTTTTTTAATATAGTGAAGTCTGCAAAAGCTATTTAGACTTTTATTTTATTTAATTTCAACATGGGCCCTTAGGTCTGCTGATGATGGATACTAGATGGGTTGACATTAAGGGCGTAAGGGCAAAGTGTGGTGGGTAGCGGGGAATGGATTGCCATGAGTTGACTAAGTTGGAATTAGGGCTATAGAAGTGCACAGGGCTGGCTTGATTGGCAAGGGCATGATTGGGCGTAAGCTGGCATGGGATACAAATGAGGGTTGAAAAAGTGAGGAGTGAGGAATAGAGGGCCTAAAATAGAAAGCAATGGAGATAATGCACCAGAGAACCAAGGTGGGACATTTAAACAGTGAGCCTTGGCACTTGGCAGTCACCGTGGTCATCTCTGATCTGCTTCTATGAAAAGTGGGCATGATTCCATCTCAACCATTCCCTGGAGCTAAAATTGATTTGATGGGGGACCTTTACCCAAGGCAGCTGCAGCGAGCTCAGAAATTTCCCGACTTGTGCTATCCTCCTCAGGTGCGAAAATCTGATTTGTTGCTTCAGGTCAGTGACCTTTCAGTAGAATTCCAAATTAGTTCATTGGTGGTAAAACACTTTGGGCCACGTTGAGGTTGTGAAAGGTGCTCCATAAATTCAAGTTCTCCTTTCTTTCAAATTAACTGGGCTGGGTATAGATGGAGGAATTCGAGCACTTATGACAGATTGACTTTGTTCAGTGTATGTGTCCAGAGTAGGTTGAACCACTGAGACCTATGATATTTGGGGATGGTTTGAATGAGGTAAAAGAGGAGCAAATTACAAAAATGAAGATAGAAATATCCTTAATTTGACTCTGATTTTGATTTTTATGATTTCTTTCTTAGTTGTACAGTGTTAAAGATTTTTGAAATTAATTGATTCATATTCTAAAACTGTAGTAAGATTCACCAAGCAGTTATTTTGGCGGCAAGAGAGAATATAGTTAGTACAGATGAAACATCTGTCGTCTTAAGTGACAGAAGTAGGGCGACACATACAAGCATTCCTTTGTGAAATTGCTGTCAGATGGATAGTGAAATATGAGGCTCAGTTCCCATAAAATTAATCTGAAACTAAATGGGGTGAGAATTCAGACAAGACAGTCATTGGAAACCATTTGTTCTTTAAGCTGATTTTGCACAGTAGGAATGTGTGACCACATTGAGTTTAGTTTAAAAAAATGTCCCATCTCTTGAGACTGTTGCTTCCAAGTACTGACCTTTGAGATTATATCTTTTTTTGTGATGTATAAAGGCACCTGCTTTTGTGTACACTGCAAAGTTCAGTGACCCTCTGAAGCATGGACACTTGTATTCATGTTGAATTGCAGCTGACTGATTTTGTAGCTCAGATTGTTGCATGCATTCAAATCGAATGTAAGTGGTCAGTTAAACACATATATTTGTTCTGTAGTTATTCCCAATGATACTGGAAAATAGACTCAAAAGCAGACCAAAAATGTGTAATATTCACAGCTCTTGAAACTGATAGGAGTAGGGGGAGTGGAATAGCAATTTGTTTTTTTGTGTGTGGCTGCATTTATATGTGTTAGTGAACAATTTCAAAGCTTTTCATTTCTCTTAGACTTTATTTTTCCTTTTTTTTTACAAACACCATACACACTACATCAAAAATATAAAACAGCCAATGGTACAAAGATGGGAAGATAAAGTAGTCATGATGTGGAGATGCCGTTTTGGACTGGGGTAAAAATAGTAAGAAGTCTCAACACCAGGTTAAAGTCCAACAGGTTTATTTGGTAGTAAAAGCCACTAGATTTTAGAACGCTGTTCCTTGGTCAGGTGAGTGGGGAGTTCTGATCACAAATGGGGCATATAAAGGTGCACACAGTTTACAGAATACTGTTTAGAATGCAAGTCTTTACGGCTAATCAGCTAATCAAGTCTTAAAGGTGCAGACAGTGTGAGTGGAGATAGCATTAAGCATAGGTTAAAGACATGTGTATTGTCTCCAGATAGGACAGTAGTGAGATGTTGCAAGTTCAGGCAAGTCATAGGGGTTACAGATAGTGTGACATGAACCCAAGATCCTGGTTGAGGCCGTCCTTATGTGCAGAACTTGGCTATCAGTTTCTGCTCAGCGACTCTGCGCTGCCATATGTCATAAAGGCTGCCTTGGAGAATGTTTACCCGAAGATCAGAGGCCAAATGCCCGTGACTGCTGACTGCATCTGCGGACTGCGTCTGCAGATGCTACAACATCGGATGAATGAACACCGCTCGACAATCACCAGGCAAGACTGTTCCCTTCCTGTTGGCAAACACTTCAGCAGTCATGGATATTTGGCCTCAGGACTTCAGGTAAACGTTCTCCAAGGCAGCCTTCACGACATACGACAGCGCAGAGTCGCTGAGCAGAAACTGATAGCCAAGTTCCGCATGCATGAGGACGGCCTGAACCAGGATCTTGGGTTCATGTCACACTATCTGTAACCCCCATGACTTGCCTGAACTTACAACATCTCACTTACTGTCCTGTCTGGAGACAATACACATCTCTTTAACCTATGCTTAATGCTATCTCCACTCACGTTGTCTGCACCTTTAAGACTTGATTAGCTGTAAAGACTTGCATTCTAATCAGTATTCTGTAAACAGTGTGTGCCTTCATATGCCCTGTTTGTGATCAGAACTCCCCACTCCTTTGACGAAGAAACAGCGTACCAAAAGCTAGTGGCGTTTACTACCAAATAAACCTGTTAGACTTTAACCTGGTGTTGTGAGACGTCTTAGAAGATAAAGTAATGCAGACACAATGACAATGATGAATGTTTATACAGGGTGCTTAAAAAAGGTGTGCTTAGTTGGACCCAGTCAAAAAATTCACATAAGGAAAGTGTGCATTTAGTCGCTACTTTATAGCATCATTTATAAGACAATTATGGTGCAGTTCCTAGCTCCTCTTCTGTTTCATTTCTCTCCAAGTGCACCATTGATGACTGCCGTATTTCAGTTTTGTTGTCAATGTTGTAATGGATCCTTTCCATGTACAATGTTCTATTAATTTCATTAGCCGTGGATGTTGAAGCTTGGATTATTTAATGTGTTTAATTTCTGTGGCCTGAAGTACTCATACTTGGTGGCAATTAAAAAAAACTTAAAATAATTAAGTAAATAATACTGGAATTTAGCTTGTGGTGCATCTTTATTTTTAATTACAAAATGCCATTTGTTCAAATGTATTTCCACAAAGATGTGACAATTTCCATTTAAAAGAAAATTGCATAGCAAGTGAGAGTGTGCATTCAGTTTTATTCTTTAAGGTTCCTTCTTCATATGTGTTAAAATTCTACATATTTCTTTCCATTTTTACATTCATCAGCCCAGATTAGAATTGCAAAAACTTGCCTAACTGAGACAGGTGAATTGCGATAACTAGCATCCATGGGAAGGGATCACATTTAAGCACAGCTGTTTTAGCTACTCACATCCTCCACACTCAATCCCACACTCACACCAACCCCCCATCATGGAATCATTTCAAATATGAAGTATATTTAACCATCTACAGTTCTAACTTCTAATTGATTCCAAAAAGCATATTTTAATTTTTTGATACATTGAGTTTTTAATACTTTAAAAAACTGGTCTCCCTTTAAAATAGCAAAGGTTTTTATTGCCAGTCTATGGAGTTGACCTTTTGGATGAATAATATTCAGTATGTACCCCTAATACATATGTTTAATCATGCTTACATAGAACCTTGCAATTTTTCCATTCCTTTCTGTCACTCTTCTCTCTGTTTCTGTCTCTTTTTCTCCTCTTCTCTCTTTCTTTATCTCTCGCTCTGACATAGATTCACATGTTTATCCATTGATTTCCTATATATTAGATAATCATTTTCTTCTAAGTTTCTGGATACTATTTGGCACAGTGGTTAGCACTGTTGTCTCACATTGCCAGGGACCTGGGTTCAATTCTGGCCTTGGGTACTGTGTAGAGTTTGTATATTCTCCCCTGTCTTTGTTGGTTTCCTCCAGATGCTCAAGTTTCCTCCCACAATACAAAGATGTGTGGGTTAGGCTGATTGGTCATGCTAAATTGACCCTTAGTGTCAGGGGAATTAGCAGGGTAAATACATCGTGTTACAAAGAGAGGGCCTGTGGGATTATTGTCAGTAAAGGCTCACTGGGCCAAACGGCCTCCTGCACTGTAGGGATTATGTGCTTCTAGTCAAAATTTCAAGACTGCATTGGGTATTCTCTTAGGATCATTGTCACTGGTTCTTACTCTAAGAAGATCTTGCTGAAACCTGCTTGAGACTTCCCTACATGAAACCGGGATGCTAAAAGCTTATTGTCTGTATGCATTTTTAGCTCTGTAGCGGCAATTCACTTGCTGAACTGCTGATTAACCTTTGACAGCATGTATTTTTTTCAGAAATATATGGTGAAATTCTTACCACAGGATGTGGCAGTGGATGGGAAAAGTGGCTTTGAAGCAGCACCAATGGCAGCTCTCTCCGCTGTGTTGTTAGGAACATAGTTAAAAAAGCATCAAGGGGTTGGATGATTTGACTTATTAATGTCACATGTATTGGTATACAGTGAAAAGTATTATTTGTATATAAAACATACCGTTCATAAAGAATGAAACAAGGGAGTACAGAATGTAGTGTTACAGCCAAAGCAAGGGTGTGGAGAAAGATCAACTTAATGCAAGGTAGCTCTATTCAAAAGTCTGATGGCAGCAGGGAAGAAGCTATTCTTGAGTCTGTTGGTACGTGACCTCAGACTTTTATATTGTCTTCCCGATGGAAGAAGATAGAAGAGAGAATGTCTGGGGTCTGTGGTGTCCTTAATTATGCTGGCTGCTTTGTCGAGGTCACGAGAAGTGTAGAAGAGTCAATAGATAGGAATCTAGTTTGCATGATGGATTGGGCTACATTCACGACCTTTTGTAGTTTCTTGTGGTCTTGGACAGAACAGGAGCCATACCAAGCTGTGATACAACCAGAAAGAATACTTTCTATGGTGCATCTGTAAAAGTTGGTGAGGGTCATAGCTGACATGCCAAATTTCTTTAGTCTTCAGGTGTCGGTGGGTTTTCTTAACTATAATGTCAGCTGGGGGGACCAGGACAGGTTGTTGATGATCTGAACACCTAAAAGCTTGAAACTGTCAACCATTTCTACTTTGTCCTTGTTGATGCAGACGGGGATGTTTTCCAGTACACTTCCTGAAGCCAATGACAATCTCCTTCATTTTTTGACTTCGAGGGAGAGATTATTGTTGCCTCACCAGTTCACCAGATTCACTATTTCTTTTATTAAAGATAGGGGCATCATTTTTAAAGGCTGCCTGTGCACAAAAGTTAAATAGACCCCCCCCAACCGTCAACCGCATTGCCTCCAGGAATGCCCCTTTCCCCCATCTGAATGATGCACTTACCTGAGTTCCATTGGAGGTCTGCCCCTTGGGTACACCTCATGCCGGTGTGAATGGATTATCTGATTAGGAAGGGGCAGGATCAGGCATAGAGGCCAGATAATAGATTCAAATTTATTGTAATTGTGCTCCTGATGTTCAACACTGGGACTCCCATTATGTCACTGGCGGAGGAGCAGGGCATTAGTGATGCGATTTCCCACTGACGTAAAATATGATTTGGGCCTTCTGCAAGATTTTCCGTTCGCGTCACTGAACCTGCACGAAAATAATGGAAATGGAAAATCCAGATTATAGTCTTCCTTTTAAATATTGGACCAGTATAAAATGGACAATAATATAGTATCATCATTTAGTACATATATCAATGCAAATCTATTTGCTTACAAGCAAAATACTTCTCCCTTATCACATATTGTATTTTGGATCAGTAATTTAGTTGATGTCTATGCAAAGCATTTAATATGACTGCAACAAATTTTTTGAGCAGCTTTAAATTTCAACAGTTTTAAGCTTGAAATGGTGTGGTGGCATAGGTCAATTTACCCACTAAGCAGTAAGTGAAGTTGTCAAATCTGTCATGCAATGGTGCAGAAACTAACTGCCAGCTTTACTGTTATACTAGATTGTGATCAGATAGAAAGAACATGCACTTGTATAACAACCTTGAGACATCCATTTGGGCAATGAATTATACTTGAAGTGTAGTCATTGTTATAAGAACCAATTTGTGTACAGCAAGATCTCACAAACAGTAATGATATTCAAGTCCAGTGGCATGGTAGCACAGTGGTTAACATTGATGTCTCACAGCACATTCAAGAAACCAGCGGGTTCGATTCTGGCCTTGGGTGCCTGTGTGTGGTTTGCATGTTCTCTCCATGTCTGCGCGGGTTTCCCCCATTTGCTACAGTTTCCTACCACTGTCCAAAGACGTGTATATGGCCATACTAAATTGCACCTTAGCATCTAAAGATGTGCAGGTTAGGTGGATTAGCTATGGTAAACGTGCAGGATTATGGGGATGGGGTACGTGATCCTGAATAAGATGTTCTTCCGAGAGTCAGTGCGGACTCGATGGTCTGAGTGGCTTCTTTCTGCACTGTAGGGATCCTATGGTTCTATAATACGTTATGGTGATGTCAAATGATTTATATTGAAAAGTCAACAGAGAGAAATCTTTTGCTCTTTTTCAACTAGTGCAATGGGATCTTTAACAGCCACGTGGGAGAACAGGAGCAGACTTGGTCTTTACCATAAAATGTAAACATTAGAATATTAATTATGTGTGATATTTAGGATTTTACTTTTTTGTACTTGCTGCAGATGTTGGAGATTTCATAGTTATAATTGATGTTTTAGAGTCGCAGAGGTTTACAGCATGGAAACAGGCCCGTGAGCCCAACTTGTCCATGTCGTCCCTTTTTTGAAACCACTAAGCTAGTCCCAATTGCCCGCATTTGGCCCATATCCCTTTAAACCCATCTTACCCATGTAACTGTCTAAAAACAAAATTGCACCTGCCTCTACTACTGCCTTTGGCAGCTTATTCCAGACGCTCACCACACTCTGTATGAAAAAATTGCCCCTCTGGACCCTTTTGTATCTCTCCCCTCTCACCATAAACCTACGCCCTCTAGCTTTAGACCACCCTAACGCTGGGAAAAGATGTTGACTATCTAGCTCATCTCACCTTCATTATTTTGTAGACCTCTGTAAGATCACTTTAAATCTCTTGCGCTCCAGGGAAAAAAGTCCCAGTCTATCCAGCCTCTCCTTATAACTCAAACAATCAAGTCCTGGTAACATGCTTGTAAACCTTTCTTGCACTCTTACGAGTTTAATAATATTCTTTCTATAATAGGGTGACCAGAACTATGCACACTATTGCAAGTGTGGCTTTACGATGTCTTATTGTGGAAGTTATTCTATGTCAACAAGTTTCATCTAGAGTGTGCATTTTTAATGTTAAATCCTTGAAATACTCTAGCCCAATGGAAGTAGAAAAACATTTAATGAAGATTTTAGAAGATTTTTCTGTAAATCATCTGATTTCTTGAATGTGCAACTCCAATTGCTGGCTACTAGTCGGTAATGAAACATGTTGAAGAAAACTGGCCACATACTGATTTCTCTCATTTTGTCAACCAGCTTTAATCTGTTATGAATTTAGGTTGTCATTACCAAGTCAAAATGTGACTTAGTTCTATAAAGATTACTTTAAAATGATGGGGTTTATTTTTCTCCAGTTATTGATTGTTAATTTTTTAAAAAGTCGGTTAAAGTGTAAAGTGTGCTTCCTTGTTTTGCTTTTACTCGCAATGGCATTTCTGCTCAGGTTACTAAATGGAAGAATATATACCTCCTCAATTTGTAAAGACTGAACTTTAGTGACCAATATATTTTTGGAGTACAAATACAGTGAATAAAGAATGATTTTACCACAAGGTCATTTTTTTAATGGTCTTTAACCATGCCAGAATGCTCTTGGACTGTTGTTTTAGTTTGATTTAACAAATAAAAATCTATTATATGCCACCGGCTGTTGAATTGAGAGTTCTAATGCTTAAGGAAGATGTATACCACTTCCTGCTATGAATACAAGAGAACTGAAAACCATGGAAAGTTTCAAACTGCCAAGCCATATTTCACTGGAATCAGCGAAAGGAGGAAATAAAGCAGCATGACAATTAATTACGATCATGGCAGTAGAATTGAAAAGATCATGTTGGCAGGAGTGCCTCGCTGACAGTCTTCTGCTGTGCAACCCAACAGAAATGTCAGACTCAATAATACCTTCCGAGTTTAAATGAGCAGCATGACTTTAGGCTGTGTGTGGGATTCTGCTGGAAGAACTATAGGCATTTCGAGAACCTTTGCTACACTAGATTTCTCGACCACTGCAATTTTTGTTGCTGAAGAAAGGCATTTTTCAGAAGGACAGCGTCCTGCCTTAATCCTTTAACGATCAATTCCGTGTCCGTTTGAACAGTATTTTGCCGCAATATTAAAACAGTTCAGATTATTTCAAAAGTTTAAAAGAGCCAAGGAAGAAAATCTTGATACTTTATTAATAAAAACTTGCTATTGCGAGAAGGAAAGGTGTTAGGAAAGCATTAAAACAGAAACTGTTGGAAATACTCAACAGGGAGAGAGAGATTTAACAGACAAAATTTTGTTGTTGTGTTCCCACTAACTAGTTGGAAAATTGGTGGCTACCCCATCAGGGCAATTTTCGGAAAGCTCAATTAGGGTTAGGCCCAATCAGCCATTATCTTCCCATCATTGAATTTTTCCATTTCTAATGTAAGAAATCCTAATCTGTGACAAATATCCTGTCCCCAAGAGCTGCAAGCCAATTAGAGACCCACCAGAAGCAATCTGCAGTGTAGCCTAGGCAGAGGATCAGCGACAGAGCCCTGGAAACAAGGTAACTTGGGCTGGTTTGCTGGAACTAGACAGATTGACCCTGGCAAGAGGTTTATTATTTTTGAATTGTTATATTTGGAATAAAAATTAACTTAATATGAAAGAAAAATTATTTTTAAGAATTGACAGGACCTACTCATTTACCAAAACCTGGGAGGCAAATCAGAGAAATCCTGACTGTGGTCCATCATGCAAACCAGACTCCCATCTATTGACTCTGTCTACACTTCCCACTGCCTTGGTAAAGCAACCAGCATAATTAAGGACCCCACAAAACGGAAAGAAACAAAGCAAGAGTGGAATAGAGCATTGGAAGGAAGGAAGCAGTTGGGGGAATTATCCCTTATCAAATGATTAGGTTTTTTTGTCACCTCTATTTGTTTTTGTCATCTCCTTGAGCAGAAACTCAATAACAATATACTCAGTATAATAAGTAACCGTTGATGCTATTAAATGATGATAAATTACATCACTGCATAGGGAACATTCATCTTTCCAGGAAACGTCCTGTTATATGGTTCAGAAATACAATTGAATTAGCCTGCTCAGTGCTGTCAGCGTTGTAGCAAGTGTCTATCAGATCAGAGTGTGGCGACGAGGGACTAGTAACTTAATCAGTGTATTACGGTAAGCCTACTTGTGACACTAATACATAAACTTCAAATCATGTTTGGCAAATCAAGGTGAACCAACGAATTTGGATTTTCAAAAGGCAGTTGATAAAGATCTACAAGAAAATCTGTTGCACAAGGTAATGGCTCATGGGGTTAGGACAATGCATTATCATGGATAGAGGGTTGGTTAAATAACAGAAATCCAAGGGTTGGAGGGCCATTTTTAGACTGGTGGGCCACATGGATCAGTGCCAGAGTTTCAGCTGCTTGCAATCCATTTCAATGATTTAGGTGAGACTGAAAGTAATTTGTCCAAGTTTGCTGATGATACAAAACTAGGTGGGAATGTAAACTATGAAAAGAATACAGAGGGTAGAATTTTGCCAGTTTAGTTTCTGACTGAACACTATGGACATCCTGCATTACTTTGGGTGGAATTCTCCCATTTTGAGTCTAAGTTCTGCCTTGGGGAGAGAATGTGGAGTGTTCCCAACATGAAGGCTGGCAGGAGAACATGCCAAATCTTCAGGCCCTGACCTCATTATATTTGCACCCGTGTGTTTTACACCATATTCAGTAGCTGGGCAGGCTTGGATGGCACTTAGTATACCGTCATGTAAGGGCACCATATTGAAAAGACAGCCAACATCACTGACCTGCCATGAAAGAAGATGGACTGCCTGAAAATGAAGATGAACTTCCCGAGAAAGAAGATGGATCTCTAGGATTCTTGTTTTGATTTATTATTGTCACATGTATTAACATACAGTGAAAGGTATTGCTTCTTGAGCACTATACAGACAAAGCATACTGTTCATAGAGAAGGAAATGAGAGTATGCAGAATGTACTGTTACAGTCATAGCTATGGTGTAGAGAAAGATCAACTTAATACAAGTAGGTCCATTCAGAAATCCAACAGCAGCAGGGAAGAAGCTGTTCTTGGGTCAGTTGGTGCATGACATCAGACTTTATTATTTTTTTCCTGACAGAAGAAGATGGAAGAGAGAATGTCCAGGGTGCATGGGGTCCTTAATCATGCTGGTTGCTTTGCCAAGGCAGTGGGAAGTGTAGACAGAGTCAATGGATGGGAGGATGGTTTGCGTGATGGATTGGGCTACATTAGTGACCTTTTGTAGTTCCTTGCAGTCTTGGGCAGAGCAGGAGCCATACCAAGCTGAGATACAACCGGAAAGAATGCTTTCTATGGTGCATCAGTAAAAGTTGGTGAGAGTTGTGGTTGACATTCCAAAGTTCCTTAGTCTTCTGAGAAAGTAGAGGAATTGGTAGGCTTTCTTAACTAAAGTGTTAGCAGGAAGAGACCGGGACAGGTTGTTGGTGATCTGTACACCTGAAAATTTGAAACTCTACTCTTTTTCTACTTCATCCCCATTGATGTAGACAGGGGCATGTCCTCCTCTGTGCTTCTGAAATCGATGACAATCTCCTTCATTTTGTTGACTTTGAGGGAGAGATTATTGTTGTCGTATCAGTTCACCAGATTCTCTATTTCATTCCTATATTCTGTCTTGTCACTATTTGAGATCTGTCCCACTATGATGGTGTCGTCAGCAAACTTGAAAATCAAGTTGGAGAGGAACTTGGTCACACAATCAACGGTATATAAGAAGTATAGTAGGGGGCTGAATACATAGCCTTGTGGGGCACCTGTGTTGAGGATGACAGAAGAGATATTGTTACCTATCCTTACTGATTGTGATCTGAGAGTTCGGAAGTTCAGAACCCAGTCACAAAGGGAGGAGCTGAGGCCCAGGCCACGGAGTTTGGAGATGAGTTTTGTAGGAATAATAGTGTTGAAAACTGAGCTGTAATCAATAAATAGACATCTGATATAGGTGTCTTTGTTATTTGGGTGAGAGATGAGTGCTGGATCAGGGAGATGGTGTCTGCTGCACCTGTTGTGGCGAAAGGCAAACTGTATTGGACCAGGTGGTTTGGGAGGTTGATTGTGCCAACACTAGCCTTTCTAGGAACTTCATAATGATGGATGTCAGAGCCACTGGACGATAGTCATTGGGGCACACTGCTTAGTTTTTCTTAGGTACCGGAATGATGGTCCTGAGAACATCTTGAGACTAGAAGATGGATCCCCTCCAGGACATTGAATCTGGAAAGTCCACCCACAGATGCTCCCCTCGCCCACTGCTGTGATGATCCAGGGTTCCATTGTGAACTCCAGAGGCAGTCCCAGGCATTCTGCAGGTGAATCCCTGTGTGTCACGTTGTTCCAAATGCGTTTCATGTCTGTGTGTTTTCCCACTGGCATCATGGTGAATCTGGCATGGGGCATTGGACCTTCAACCCATTAATCAGATACAAATGTAGCTCGTCCATCGTCATTGATGAGGACCTCGATACCATTAGTCATTTTGAGGCTGGTTGCAGTGTGTCCGAAAGTGACTGATCAGGCCAATTCAGGCACAGAATGTCCTGGCACATACTGGACAGACTTTTAGGCACTGTAGTTGTTGTGTGGTGGCTCTGGACTTGCGCAGCTTGTGCTTAAGTTGTACTTCAGCAATACGCTTTTTTGGTAAGCTTGACAGCCTATGTGGATGTGGCAGCGACAGGTAGGGTGATTTTGTGGTCGTGTCCATGTCAAGCGACTTCAGAGAGGCCTTGAATGTGTCTTTGAAACGTTTCTTCTGCCCTCCATGCGTGCGTCTTCCAGCAGAGAGTTCCCCAAAAAGAAGCTGCTTGGGTATGCACTCATCTGACTTACGGATGACATGACCTGCCCACTGGGTCTTTGCTCTCATCAGCAGTGTGTGGACTGATGGTAGGCTTGCTCAAGAGAGAACTTCAGTGTCTGGTACTTTGTCTTGCCTTCTGATGCGTAATATTCTGCGAAGACAAGCTATGTGGAAATGATTGAGCTGTCTTGCATGCCTTCAATACGCAGTCCATGATTCATAGGCATACAGGAGGGTAGTGAGTACCGCAACGCTGTAGCCCTTCAGTTTTGTTGCTGGACTGATTCCTCGACGTTCCCGTACAGTGGAGTGCAGTCTATCGAAAGCAGAACTTGCCTTTGTTATTCTGCAGTTAACTTTGTATCAATAGTCACTGCTTGGGAGAGGGTGTTGCCAAGATAAGTGAACTGGTCCACTGCCTGTAGTTTCTGCCCTTTATTGTGATTATGGGTTCTGTGTACGGTGCACGAGGAGCAGCCTGGTGCATGACCTCGGTCTTTTTAATGTTTGGTGAGTCCAAAGTTGTCACAAGCCGTGGAAAATTTGTCCATACTGACTTGCATCAGTATACAGGGCACAGTCATCGGCAAAGAGGAAGTCTGTCAGAACAGCCTGCTTCACTTTGGCAATAGCTTGAAGTCTCCTTAGGTTGAAAAGCTTCCCATCAATTCTGTACATGAGGCTGATTCCAGCAACACTGTCCTGGAAGGCATCATTCATCATGCTGAACAGTGTGGGTGCAAGCACACAGCCCTGTTGATGCCATTGGTGACTGGGAATGCCTCAGAGGATTCTCCGCCATCCAATACTCTGGCCATCATGCCATCACGAGACTGGTGTACCATCTGAATGAATTTGGGGAGGGTAGCCAAACTTTGACATGATTCTCCACAGGCCTTGTTGGCTTACAGTGTCAAAGGCTTTTGTGAGGTCAACAAAGGTGTAGAGCTTGCGATTCTGCTCCTGACACTTCTCCTGAAGTTGGCGCGCAGCAAAAATCATGTCAATAGTCCCGTGCCCTTTGCGGAAGCCACACTGTGACTCTGGAAGCAGGCCCAGCTCCAGATGAGTGACCAGACAATTTAGCAGGACTCTTGCGAGGATTTTTCCTGTGATGGAGAGCAGTGAGATTCCTCGGTGGTTGTCGCATACTTGCCAATTGCCCTTCCTCTTGTAGAGGTGTATGATGGAAGCATCATGGAATGGATCCTTGCTTCCAAAAGAACTGGAACAACTCGGTGGGCTTCTCGATAAGTACAGCACCAGCAGCTTTGTAGATCTCTGTGGATACGGGGCTTTGCCACTGGATAGCTGGCTGACAGCTTTCGTGACTTTGGCTACTACCAGTGGGTCATCCATGGCACTGTTTTATATCAACTGGGGAATCCTGTCAATTGCCTAATTGTTAATAGATGATGGTCGGTTGAGGATGGCTTCAAAGTGTTCAGCCCATCTCTGCAGGATCTGAGCCCCCTCTCTCCAATGAAAGTTGTACCATCTGTACTCAGGAACGGGGAACCCCTGAGAGATTGAGGTCCGTAGAGAGTGTTGAGGGCTTCACAGAACGATTTTAAGTCGTTTATGTCAGCGTACCCCTGTATTTCATCTGCGTTGGCACTCAGCAAGCATCCTGCATTTTTATGCAGTTTATTCTGGACTGTCCTGCGAGCACTGGTAAAAGCGTTTTTCTTGGCAGCTGATGATGGGTCATTCTGACAGGCCCGATGAAGACGGTGCTTTTCAACAAGTAGAGCCTGTATCTCCTCATCATTCTCGTCGAACCAGTCATGCTGCTTGCGGGTAGAGAGCCCAAGCATCTTCAGTCCAGGTGTGTGGACAGCATCCCTAAAGCATTCCCAGTTGTCTTCAGTGCTGCCTGCGAGGTGTAGGTCAGCAAGCTTGATCTCTAAGTCTTCAGCCACATTGCTTGGCCGCATTGATTCTTTACATAGCGTTTGTTTCCTTGTGGTCACCTCTTGGGTTTGATGCGGAGCCTCACTTTGGAGACAAATGAGCCTGTGATCTGTCCAGTAGTCAGCACCACACATGGCCTTGGTCATTCTGACATCCTGCCTGTCTTGTCTCCTGACAGTGACATAGTTGATAAGATGCCAATGTTTAGAACAGGGGTGCATTCAAGAGGTCTTGTTATGGGTAGGCAGATGGAAGGTTGTGTTGGTGATGAGGTGGTCATGTGCTGCACAGGTCTTCATTAAGAGTAGGCCATTACTGTTACACTTGCCCAGTCCATGCCTCCCAATGACTCCCTGCCAGATTGCGGAGTCACACTCTACTCTTGCATTGAAATCGCCAAGCAAGATCAGCTTGTCGATACTGCTCACTGCTGATAGGGCATCTAGTTCTTCGTAGAACTTGTCTTTCATCTCGTCCGGGTTGTTCATTGTGGGGGCATAGGCACTCATCAGGGTGGCTTTACAGCTTCTGCTACAGAACACGAGTCATGTATAAGCCGGTCATTCACATCCTTGGGTAGACTAGCAAGTTTCTGAACAAGGTGACTCCTGACAGCGAATCCAGCTCCAGCATCATGACGCTCGTCACTGCCACGACTGCTCCAGAAAAAAGTGTATCCACCTCCAGTTTCAGTCAACTGATCTACGTTGGCACGACGAGTTTCACTCAGGGCTGCAGTGTCAATGTTCTGTCTTGCAAGGCCTCTGGCAACTAAGGCTGTCCTCTTTGGCCTGTCTGCTGTAGGGTTGTCCAAAAGCATGTGCATGTTCCAAGTGCCAATGGTTAGCGGTGTCACCTTGTGTTTTGTTTTGCTTGTTCGACCGCCAGCCGCGGTAAACTGGCCAGGGTATAGTAAAGCAGGCATTGTTTAGGGCACCTTTTCTAGCCCCTTCCTCCTTCTAAGGAGGTGAGCACTGCGTTCCTGAAGAGGACTGCTCTGTCCCCCAGGTAGACACCGAGTTTCACTGCTGCTTTGGTCAGTGGAAAATGACCATTAGACCTGAGCCGCCTGTGTGCAGGTCTGTGACTACAGTTCCCAGTGTATCTGCACCTGCTGCTTCGTCGCTCGCCCACCGCCACAGGACTTCAAGGGTTGAACAGGACACATGATGATGATGATGATGATGGTGTTGAGACTAGCGCTTGATTTGGATTAAAGTGAGGGAGAGTTGCGCAGCGGCCAATTCCCATCTAGATCCAGTGGCAAGACAAGAGTCAAGACGGCTGGAGATGAGACTCGGTGCAGTGGATGACTAGGACGTCTTCTGTGTCTTGTCCTGCTCTTCGCGTTTCACGACGCTTGCAGAGACCGCCTTCTTGAGCATTGGACCTTCCATTGGTCTCATCCACTCAATCCGCTGGAGTCTGTCTTCACGTGCTGGGATAGACATCTCCCTACCTCACCAAGGATTGAGACCCTTCGGCTACTCTCTCCTGGTTTAGCCGGCTTGTTGAAGCCGTTGCCCAGGGTGTGGCCGCTGTCGCGTGCAAACAGCTACGGGGAGCCACAGGTGAGAGCTGAATGCCAGGTTGGGACAAAGGATGGATAAACAGCCCTGAAAGAACGTGACATGTTCCCCCATCAGAGGTACTATCCCTCTCTGACACCCCACACATGTCACTGATACTAATGCTAAGTCAGAATAATTATACTATACGCCCTTGTTTTCATTCATAGCAGAGGATCAGCAGAAGATGCTGCTAATAAGGCACTTTGCTTTAGGATTGAGGAACATTAGACTTTCATGTGAAAAATAGTCAGGAGGAATGATTAGAAGAAAAGAATATAAAGTAATAATTTTTTTTCCTTATAAAACACCTTACTAACCGGATACAAATAAGGGTTTTCTGACCCACCATGGCGGGCACCAGGACTAGAGGGCACAGCCTCAAGACAAGGGGGGGGGGGCAGTTTAGAAAGGAGTTGAGGAGGAACTTCTTCACTCAAAGGGTGGTGAATCTCTGGAATTCTCTGCCCGTTGATGTGGGAGAGGCTGCCTCGCTAAATATATTTAAGACACGGGTAGTTAGGTTTTTGGTTGGCAAGGGAATTAAGGGTTATGGGGAGAAAGCGGGAAAGTGGAACTGAGCCGCTTTAGATCAGCCATGATCTTATTGAATGGCGGGGCAGGCTCGAAGGGCTCGATGGCCTACTCCTGCTTCTATTTCTTATGTTCTTATGAAAGATCCCACTGTAAATTCAGACCATTGTGAAAGCAATTACTGGGTCTCTCGCCACACTTGCTTCCTATACCCACCAGCCAAGGCCTGAGTAGATTCTGCCTTTCAAGAAAATTTCTTCCAAAGATTCTGCAAAGGGATGTAGATTAGTCAAGTAAATGAGCATGATGGAGAATAATGTGAGGAAATGTGAAGTTGTTCACTTTGGAAGAAAGACTAGATGGACTGAACATGTTTATGAATGGAGAAAATTTCTGAACTGTCAATGTCCAGAGGAATTTGAATGTATTTTTTACAAGAAATCAACATGCAGGTACAAAAGGTTAATAGGAAGGCAAATTGTATGGTGACCTTAATTGCAAGGGATGCAAGAGAAAGGAAGTGTTGCTGCACTTATACAAGGCGTTTGGAGACCACACCAAGAGTACTGTGCACAATTTTGATCTCCATACCTAAGGAAGTATCGGCTTACCTCAGAGGAATGCAATTAAGGTTCACAATATTGATTCCTGGGATGAGAGAATTGTCCTCCAAGGAGAGATAAAGTAAATTTGTCCAATATTCTCTGGAGTTCAGAAAAATGAGAGATGATCTCATTGAAATGTAACATTTTGAGATAGTTAACAAATTAGATGCTGAGGAGTTGTTGTCTCTGGATGGAGATTCTCAAACCAGGGGATGTAGTCTCAGGATAAGGGGTCAGCCATTTCAGATTGAGATGAAGACAATTTGTTTTCATTCGGGATTGTGAATCTTTGTAATTCTCTTTTCTAGAGGACTTTGAATGCTCAATCACTGAATACATTCAAAGCTGAGATCAGTAGATTTTTGGATTCTGATGGAATTGAGGGTTATGAGGGTTGGGAAAGTGGAGCTGAAATTGAAGATGAGTCACGGTCTTATTAAACATGTGAGGAGACTCAGGGGGCTGAATGACTTACTCCAATTTATTTATTGTGCTGATGAACATATGAAAACATGTTCCCTTTTTCCACAACTGACATCTTTTAAGCAGTGAATCCCACTTAACTTCTTTTAGTTAATAAAGTTGTTTCCCATGCTTGCTGGTGAAAAATATAATCATTGTTATAGTCAATAACAACTTGTATTTGTATTGTGCCTTTAATGTAATAAAACCTACCAAAGTGTTTCACAGGATCATTCTTAATCAACATTTGGTGTCAAGCCAGATAAAAGCTGGAATTATTGCTTCCCTTACACTTGAAAGCAGTGGGTAGAAGGACATAAAATACAGTGGCTTTCCTGCAGCTTTTTGTCCACCACCTACCTCTCTGAAATTTTATATAAGTGTTGGACTTATTGAGATGTTAGGGCTTATTGAGTGAGACCCTTTACTTTTACTCACACTGACAGGAAGCCAACACCAAGCAAGAAGCCCAGCAGCTTTAGCTAGGTGAGTGTGCTGGGAGAATCTTCTTTGTGGGCAGGCCAATATTTCCCTTAGAGGTACCCTCCTCCCAAGCCATTCCCCCTCCGTTAACTCTCCCCACTATCTCCTTGGACTCAGCCACTCATTTGGGACTTAACTGAACGTCTCGGCATAATGGGACGTCCTGTGGTCCCAGCAGTGCCCATCGCTCTGTAGCGCTGTGATCAACCAGCAGCTCAGTAAAGCGGACTTCCTCTAGTGATTGGGCGTGGGGGGAAGCCGTCTCATCTTAAAGCAATTAGCACCGCTCCCAGCATTAAATGCTGCAGGGCTGCTATCTGGATTGTGGACGTACTCACCCCTCCCAGAGCTTGGAATGGGGGAGGGATGGTTCAACCATCACACTGCCCTGCAAAATTTTAGCCCAAGAAGATTTTAGGGCAAATGAACAGAAATCTGATAAAGACCAGGTTTTAAGGAAATTCTTAAAGGATAAAAGAAAGGTAGGGAGGCAGAAAGATTTCAGAAAGGAGTTCCAGAGTTTAGGGCCTACACAACTGAAGACAAGGACACCAACGGTGGATCAATTAAAATTTTAGATATTCAAGAGGCCAGAAATAGAGAAGCACAGAGGACAGGAGGTTGTACAAAGATAAAAGGAACAAAGTCATGAGGAGAACAAGGAAGAAAAGTCTTCAAGTCAAGGATTTGCTTAATTAGGATCCAATGTACGCTAGTTATAGTGGGAGGAATGGAACTTGATGTGACTTAGGGCACAGGCAGCAGAGTTTTGGATGACCTGAAGCTTACAGAAGTTAGAATGTGGGAAGTCAGCCAAGAATATGTTGGATAGTCAAGCCTAGAGGTAAGAATTTATGAGGATTTCAGCAACAGATGAGCTAAGGCAGTGATAGAGTCTGGAAACTTTACAAAGCTGAAAATAGATGAACTTGGTCTTGGTGTGAATAGATGGTCAGAAACCCATGCCAGCTATGACGCCAAGATTGCAATCACTCTGGGTCAGTTTCAGATACTTGCCAAGGGAAAAACAAAGATGTGCCGAGGAAATGGGCTTTGTGGTGAGGAATGAAGACCATTGCTTTGGTCTTCCCAATATTTAGGTGGGGTAGATTTCTGCTTATCTAATACTGGAAAACGACTAAGCAGTGCAACAGTTTTAAGACAGTTGAGGTGTTGGTGATGACGTAGGGTTGAGTGCTGTCAGCATGCATGTGCAAACAGCTGCAGTGCTTTCTGATGATGCTGCCAAGGGGCAATATGTAGTCGAGAAACTGGAAGGGGCCAACGATAGATGTTTAGGAGACAATCAGAGCAAACCGTGCAGGAGTGGAAAGAGAAACCATTGTTAGGGTTATGATTCGCTGAATGATAATTAAACCAGGCAAGCATTGTCCCACCCAGTTGAATAATGGTAGGGAAGTGTTGGAGAAATTAGTCTGATAAAGGATGAGGAGGGATAATTTACTTTTGTCACAGTCATATTGGATGTCACTTGTGAATTATTCATGTTGGATAGATTCATATGGATTAGATTAAGCAGAGATGTTCAGTTCAGTGTCCATGGAGTTTGTCAAATATAACTGGAGTACAAGAAATCTTTCCATTGCTTAACATCTAAATTTTTGTTGCCTCAAAGAAATTTAATTTTAATTGATTTTGTCGGAGATCAATTTTTTTCTTCTTAAACACATCTGAGGGTTTGCGCACTGATCTCACAATAATCCGCTGTTAAACTTTTGAATGTGAATGTCACCAAGCAGAACTGAATCCATGAAAAGAGCAAATGAAAAATTATAATTCCTGATTATTCAAAAAATTACTACTTTTATAAAAAGGTAAGTTATTGTAAGAGATCTGATGTAATGAAACATCTTTCTGCCATTTATGATCAATGTGCAGTTGCATATATTTTTTCCTTAATAACTGATATCTTGCTGCAGAATGCACTGGATATAAAAACTATGAGTGCACTGGAGATAAAAACTATGAGCTGGATGAGAATCTCAAGGTAACCAGGAAAGTCAAATACTGAACTCATCTGTGCTTTTTTAAATAAAAACTTGTCTTTTGTTCTTCAATGAGTTTAGTGTGTTCCAATTGATGCAGATTTCTTTTCACAGTTTTGTAGAAACTTTCTGATCCTGTGTTTTGGTTTAGCTCTGCAGGTGCTGGGAATGTGGCTGACCGAGTCCTTGCACAGTTGCTGACTGAAATGGATGGGATTGAACAGCTCCATAATGTGGTCATCTTAGCAGCCACCAACAGGCCAGATATGATAGACAAGGTAAAGATGACTGGTTTCTGCACTGAATGTTTAGTTCTGTTACCCATTCCTAATTAGTGCAATGTGGGCATATTGATGTTGTAATATAAGCAGGGCACTAAGTGGACCATTTTATATATGACGGATTTTTAAACCCATGAATCTTGCACATGATTTGCTTCCTCAATTTTTACTGCAGCAATTGCAAGAAAAAGTCTTCAATTACAACAGCTCCTGTTTATGTTGATTTCTGAAACACCATGACTTCTAATGTGAAGCGTTTATTTTTCTGTCACCTTTCTCCTTGTCCCCACTCATGTAGTGGACAGAACCTTATTCTCCACCTCCACCCCAAGATTGGGCTGGGATACGGTGGGATCAGTGAAAGGGTAGGTTTCTGTTTAGTCAAGTGGGAAGTTGATGGAGATCCTGTCACCGCGCCTTACTGACTCCCCTTATTAAGCCCAGGAAGGCTGGAGGATGGTCTTTCCATCTGAAGACAATTGAGGCTTTTAGCTCACCATTTGAGGATCCCAGCCTGCTGCGACACTAATTCAACCACTGGCAAGCAAGGGCTATGTCTGGTGGGCAACCTGTCAGGTAAACTTTAGAGGGTTTGCCTGGTGATGGGCCCCCCCCCCCCCCCACCCTGGGCCAGCCATAGCCATTAGAGAGACGCACCAGAGGCATGGGTACCCACTGATAAAGATTTCTGCCTGCTCTTAAAATGAACCCCCCCAAGCGCCCCCCCAACACACACACACACACACACACACACACACACACACACACACACACACACACACACACACACACACACAAAGTGAGCCTGCCTTACATACCTTCACTCCAGTCTCCAGCAATGATCCTGTAGCCTCGGCATCCTGCTATACTGGCACTGATTACCACTCCTGGTGGCACTGCCAGTATTGGAGAACTGCAAGCCTGTGATTGGCTGGCAGCTCTTGGAGACAAGAAATCCACCCTAAATGGACTGAGGAATCCATTGCCAACGAGTCAAGTACTGATTGGAACAAAGTTGAGCAAGGTTGTCAACAGCTCTGCAGCCAATGAATGGGCCCACCATCACAAGCATTAACTTCTGTCCAGTGAATACAATTTGACCCTGTTAATTTACACATTCTACAAAGCTGTTGAAGACATTATTATAGAAAGTTTTGGTGTTATGTTTAATATTAAAGTATAATAACATTTCATTGTGTAGTTTAATTACACAAATGCTGTAATGGTGTTTAAGTGTCATCGTTGATAAACACATTACAGTAGGAACTGGCCTCTAGAATCAAATTTAATGGAGAAAGGAGCGCAGTTAACTGGTCAGAAAGAGTTACAAGAATGCCATTCATTACATGTCATGTTCTGCAACAGTGATGTTGCCATTATTTTATCTTAGTCTGTTTTTACCCTGTGCTGATACTGCAAGCCCATTACAATCAGTCCCAGCTGGAGAGATGAATATTATATGTATGAGGTCCAAAAACTGTGGCGATAACGCCACAGATTTAAATCTGTAGTCATATCTTTGTTGGGCTTCCGGAAGAGAATTTAATCTGATTCAGGCTCTTTTCCACTTCCCCCACCTCACTAATCAGAAGTCAGGGGAGTAACATGCAAATTAAGATGGGGAGATGTACCTTCCCCTGTTAATGAGGAAATTATTCCTCGCAAATGAATATTTGGAATAATCTATCGCATGGAATTGTAGAGGCAGAAGAAAGGCAATTCGCAATGGTGTTTTATGCTAAATAACAATAAACGAGTTAAGTTACGAAGGCGATAAGGTTGAATGAATAGAATGTCCTATGTTCTTTCAAACAACCTCTCTAGATCACAAGATAAAGATGATCTAGATGAATAACAGTTTCTTCACATGCCTAATCCAACTTTCTAAGCATCAACAGACCTGATCATTTTTTTAGATGCCGGAAGCAGAAAAATAAATATTTTGAATCAAATTTTAGAAAGTGTTCCGAATCTTTCGTAACATGGTAATTATTCCAGTTAACTGAGTCAGTGAATTAACAATTAACAGTTGTTTGTAATTGCAGTGTTGAAATGCAACAGTAATCCTTAAAGAGTTAAAGCAGAGTGAACTACAGAGAGTGGTGTCCATGATAAACTACATAGAATGTAATGTAGATTGTGCATCACCAGCAGCTAGTAGTTCATCACTTTCTCTCCTTTTTCTTCCTATGCTTCAGAGAAGTTAAAAATAAAAAGAATGGGCTACCTATCTATATTCAGTTTTTTACAAAAATGGGTTGGGGGTAGCGACCAATGTGCTTCCAGATGAAGACAATTCACTAAATTGTTTTCAGGAGATTGTATTACTCCATTTTTAACATTACTTGTTAATTTTTACATCTGGTGTCAGGGTATATGACAGCTGAAAGGAGGCATGAAGAGCTGACCCATTAAATAAATGCCTTTTCATCACTGGTGTACTTGGTCCCACCTTTGACCCCTGCGACACGATGTGCTTGGTCAGCAGCACGTGCATGGCGGTCTGGATCTCCCAGTAGCTCATGGTCCATTGCTTGTTGTAATGGGCCAGGTGGGAAGCCTCACCTGTGATGCGCTTGAAGATGTTGCTGACTAATGTGTTTGTGATGGCTATGGCCTTGGAGGACATGCTGGTGTCAGGGTGAACCTGCTTTATCACTTTGTAGCTGTAGATGGAGTAACTCCCTTTCCTGGACCACCTCCTCCTCTTGCGGCTTTTCGTTGGTGGCTTCTTCTGTGCTTTCTTGACGCCCTTACTGTAAGCTTGTACTTCCTTTTCTTCAGGCATGGTGCATTCAGATTGCTGACAGGCCAAAAGGAATGCCACCTCCTAGACCACTCAATGTATCACCGTATGATTGGACTTTTGTGATTGGCCAACTCATATTCCACATCCAATTTGGCTGGCTGCGGCTAGCAAACCTGTTGGAAAAGTTTAAAACTAGCCCTGCTGTTAAATTTGACAGAAATTGCTAGAAGCTGAACTTCAGATTTAACTGACAAAAAATCCTCCCCTCCCTGCTCACTGCCCATTATCAGCATCTGACTGGATAAGATACGTAAGTTTAAAATAGATATGATATTAATGTTTGGTTGTACTTGATATGAATATGCTTATCACCAAAAGTGTGAAACGGGTTCATGGAACTTTTTCTTTGCTCCTGTGGTGGAAAAGGAGCCTGGTGGGCGGAGAGCAAGAGAAATGAAACATGAATATTTGAAATGCAATATAACTTTCTGGAAATAACTACCTCCAAAACTATCAACTTCAGATTGCTAGGTATCAGTCAACTCTTAACAAATTCGACATTGTTACACAATAAAACAGGAAAACGAGGTTCTATGACCTTTGTGATTTGGAAATGAGAAAATATATAATGTAATCAAACAGGTTACTGATGGATTGGCATGCCATGACCCATATTAATATTTCAACTTCTTGAACGATGGCTTAATCTTTGTTAAAAAATGCAGGCTGGCATCTAATAGGGAAATGGGAGGGAAATAAACCTCTGGGATCACAGTCATTTTCGGTACTGAAAGTTACTTGAGCAGCTGAAAAATCAGATTATTTTTCCCCCTGCTGGGTTCAATTTGAGTGTCAAACACATTGACTGTGATGTACAACACAACTACTGAATGGGGTACTGGATTACAGTTTAGGTCAGCAGCCGAGGGTTTTCTTTCCAAGCTGCCCTTATCACATCAGGCCTAAGGTTGCAGCAGCAAGTAAATCATTTGTGTTACAATTGATCTGTATAATTCAACAAATAAAGATTCATGAGATATATTTGGTACCAGTGTTCGATTGTGATCTGATTTATAGCACCTCTGCTTAGTCAGCAATCAATGTCAAAAACTAGTAAGCGAAGCATTCATGGATGTATTTGCAGCTTGCTGCAAGGGACAAGCTACATCCACCAATGACTTGTATTTGCCGAGCACCTTTTAATGTTGAAAAATATTCCAAGAATGGCACGTAATCAGGCAAAATTGATGCTGAGCCAAAGGAATAGCAAGTCTGAAATCTTAGTTCCAGTGATATGTTTTAATGATCCAGTAGTTTAAGGATTAAATTTAATTTGGTCAGGTTGAAGAAGCACTATGTAAGCAAGTTGGGACTCATTAGTTTCCAGCCATGAATGTGCAACATTTGTGTTGAAGATATAAGATAAGGTCTCTGATTTTGTGGTCAGTAGCACAGTGTAGTCTCACTGTTAACACAGAACAAATTTCTGCACAAATCTAATACGATCCCAGTGGTGAGAATTTCAGTTTTTATTTCTCTCTCAATATAGGCTGCAATGAGGCTCAGAAGTGCAGGCTGGTGGGTGAAAATGGCAGGCAGTCGTGAGCAAAAGTCTTGCAACAGAAAAAAATTGAACCCTTGGGAGAAGTGTTAATTGCCCATCATAACTTGTTTGGATTAGCATTTTCTAGAAGTTGAGGGCTCTCTCCAACAGATGATCATTCAGTTGTAAGAACTTAATAAGGAGTTAGCCTCCTCAATGATAGAAAATAAAGGAGTTTAAAAGGAATAGCCACAAGTGAGCATTGAAGCTGAATGAAACACAGTATTTAATGGAGAATTAAATGAACAGTTAAAGGAAATTTTGCAAAGAATTGGAATTCATGTGGATAATTCTGATGTGTAGCTGGGCCAAGAAGCAGGTCCAATTAGCTGAGTGGTTTTCTGCACCAAAAGTTGTATGATTCCAGAAAATCTAACAACACCCTGAGCATTCTTGGCAATGGCAATATTGCAATTTTGTTCCAAACTTATTTCACCCTTTACAAGAGGCATTATTTCCTAATTTCACCTCTCAAAGATTTAGCCTGGGACTTTTTTTCCTCATGTGGTGGGACTTGACATAGGAGATTCAGCAGCCCAGTGAAAGTTCCATTCGCATTATGTTCCCTCTTTAATGTATTGAAAATCTTGACCAAATCATCCCTGAACCTTTTAAATTTAGGGAATAAAACACTAGTTCATGCAATCTCTCTGAGTAATTTAACCCTTGCGGTCCAGGTATTCTTATGGTATATCTTTACTGTACTCCCTCCAAGACCATTAGTTCCTTCCTAAGGTGTGAAGACCAAACTGCTCACTACTCCAGGTGTTGTCTAACTAGGGCTTTGTAGAGCAGCAACATAACATCCACCCTGTTGTATTCTAGCCCTCCAGATTCCTCTAACTTTTTGAATTTCTTTGCTGTATCTGTTCATAATATTTTAATGGTCTATGAGCATGGGCTACCAAATCCCTTTGGTCCTTCAATATTTCTAACTTTGCATCATTTAATAAATAATTTGTTCTAATCTAGTTAGGTCCAAAGTGGAAACCCTCATACTTACCTATTTTGAAATGCATTTGCTACAATTTTTCCGATTTACATATTCTATCAATGTCTTTGTAATTTCATGCTTTCAATTGCAACACCATCTATCTTTGCATCATCAGCAAACTTGAATATGTAACTTTGTATTACATCATATAATAATGAGTACAGTGGTTGGAGCCCCAACATATGTTCTTACGAACACATCCTGCCAATTCAAGTGCATGCCCATTATCACTGATCTCTGTCTCCTTCTGCTCAGCTAATTTAGAATCATAGAATAGGCTATAGCACTGAAGGTAACCATTCTGCCCAGTGAGTCTGTGCTGGCTCCCTGCAACAGCAATCTAGCTAGTTCTACTCCCTTTCCGTGTGACCTTACATTTTTTTCCTCTTAAGGTCCCCTATCAATCCCTTTCCAATTCCCTTTAGAAATCCATAATTGATTCTACCTCCAACACTCTCGTTGGCAGGGAATTCCAGATTTTAACCACTCGTTTTTCTCATGCCACCATTGTTGCTTTTGCTAATTGCCCTTACATCGGTATCCTCTGGTTCTTGATGCTTTCACTCATGGGAATTGTTACTCCCTATCTCCTCTGTGTAGAACTGCCATAGTTTTGAACACCTTTACCAAAATTCTTCACAATCTTTCTTTTTTAAGAAGAGCAACCCCAGTTTCTCTAAACTTCAGGTAATTGAAGTTTCTCATTCCTGGAACCATTCTCATAAATATTTCCTGCACTCTCTTTAAAGCTTTTACATCCTTCCTGAAGTGTGGTGCCCAATTTGGAAACAATTTGAAGGCCTCAACTGTATTAAAAGCTTATCATAGTTTCCTTGTTTTGGTAATGTGGCCCGAATCCTGTGTTCTTTCTGGTAATGAGCTTGAAGGCAGGAAGGGCATTTCCTGAGGTAGGGTGGTGCTGGCTCATCACCTTCCTGCTTCTGCCAGAATTAAGGGTCACATTCACTGCCTCTGGTGTTAACCCAACTGTAGTTTGGCCAGCTGCCACACAGCTGTACAACCAGGAGAGTCCTTCAATCAAAGGCACACACTGCCTAATCAAGGGAATGGACATTTGGAAGGGGACCTACTGAGAGCCAAACAATTGCTTTATGCTGTTGACTCTGCTCCCCATATGCTGCGATCCCCGCCCTCTGAACACCCCGTCATTACTTACTTTCAATTCTGGGACTCCAGTGCAAAACCAACACCACCACTGCACACACACACACACCTCCCCCCCCCGCCCCCGTGACACTGCTGAGCATATAAGAACATAAGAACATAAGAAATAGGAGCAGGAGTAGGCCATCCAGCCCTTCGAGCCTGCCCCGCCATTCAATAAGATCATGGCTGATCTGTTGTGGCTCAGTTCCACTTTCCCGCCCTCTCCCCATAACCCTTAATCCCCTCTCCTATCAAAAACCCATCAACCCGTGTCTTAAAAATATTTAGCGAGGCAGCCTCCACCACTTCAATGGGCAGAGAATTCCAGAGATTCACCACCCTTTGAGTGAAGAAGTTCCTCCTCAACTCTGTTCTAAACCGCCCCCCTTTTATCTTGAGGCTGTGCCCCCTAGTCCTATTGTCTTTTTTGAGCAGGAAGAGTTTTTCCACCTCTATCCTATCCATCCCATTCATCATCTTATACGTCTCAATGAGATCTCCTCTCATTCTTCTAAACTCTAACGAGTACAAGCCCAGTTTATTCAGCCTCTCCTCATAGCTCAACTCCGGTATCAGCCTAGTAAACCTCCTCTGCACTCCCTCCAAGGCCAAAATATCTTTGCGCAGGTGCGGCGCCCAAAAATGCACACAGTACTCCAGTTGCGGCCTCACCAATGCCCTATACAGCTGCAGCAAGACCTCCCTACTTTTATATTCAATCCCCTTCGCTATGAAGGCCAGCATCCCATTCGCCTTCCTGACCACCTGCTGCACCTGCAAGCTGGGTTTTTGCGACTCATGCACAAGGACCCCAAGGTCCCTCTGCACCGTCGCCTGCTGCAGTTTTTCGCCTCGTAAGTAATAGTCCTTCCTACCATTTTTCCTACCAAAGTGGACCACCTCACACTTGACAACATTAAATTCCATTTGCCATTTCCTGGCCCATTCGCCCAGCCTATCTAGATCCTTCTGCAGACTCTCCACACCCTCCGCACAATTTGCCGTTCCCCCAATCTTGGTGTCATCAGCAAATTTCGACACTCTACACTCGGTTCCCTCCTGGCCTTCATAGCGAGGGGGATTGAATATAAAAGTAGGGAGGTCTTGCTGCAGCTGTATAGGGCATTGGTGAGGCCGCAGCTGGAGTACTGTGTGCAGTTTTGGGCGCCGCACCTGCGCAAGGATATTTTGGCCCTGGAGGGAGTGCAGAGGAGGTTTACTAGGCTGATACCAGAGTTGAGGGGATTGAGCTATGAGGAGAGGCTGAATAAACTAGGCTTGTACTCGTTAGAGTTTAGAAGAATGAGGGGAGATCTCATTGAGACGTATAAGATGATGAATGGGATGGATAGGATAGAGGTGGAGAGACTCTTCCCGCTCAAAAAAGACAGTAGGACTAGGGGGCACAGCCTCAAGATAAAGGGGAGGCGGTTTAGAACGGAGTTGAGGAGGAACTTCTTCACTCAAAGGGTGGTGAATCTCTGGAATTCTCTGCCCGTTGAAGTGGTGGAGGCTGCCTCGCTAAATATTTTTAAGAAGCGGGTTGATGGGTTCTTGATAAGAGAGGGGATTAAGGGTTATGGGGAGAGGGCGGGAAAGTGGAACTGAGCCACAACAGATCAGCCATGATCTTATTGAATGGCGGGGCAGGCTCGAAGGGCTAGATGGCCTACTCCTGCTCCTATTTCTTATGTTCTTATGTAAATGGTAAAAAGCTGAGGCCCCAGCACCGACCCCTGGGGCACTCCACTAGTCACCATCCGCCAATCCGAATAGCACCCGTTGACCCCCACTCTCTGCCTCCTATTTGACAACCAATCTTCTATCCACGCTAACACCTTACCCGCAACTCCGTGTCCCTCGACCTTCTGCAATAACCTCTTGTGAGGCACTTTGTCAAACGCTTTCTGAAAATCTAGAAAGACCACATCCACCGGCTCTCCTCTATCCACTTTCCCGCCCTCTCCCCATAACCCTTAATCCCCTCTCCTATCAAAAACCCATCAACCCGTGTCTTAAAAATATTTAGCGAGGCAGCCTCCACCACTTCAACGGGCAGAGAATTCCAGAGATTCACCACCCTTTGAGTGAAGAAGTTGTTGAAGAGGTTGTCAAATAGGAGGCAGAGAGTGGGGGTCAACGGGTGCTATTCGGATTGGCGGATGGTGACTAGTGGAGTGCCCCAGGGGTCGGTGCTGGGGCCTCAGCTTTTTACCATTTATATAGATGATCTGGAGGAGGGAACCGAGTGTAGAGTGTCGAAATTTGCTGATGACACCAAGATTGAATATTGAATATGAACTGCCAACCTCTGATCTCCAGCAACTTGATTCCAGGAGAAAGCTCAGTTCTGGACACACCACTGCCTGATTGGCTGTGGTTCAGCATACCTTCCCAAAAAAAAAGCTCATCAGCTGGCAGGCGAGATTTCTACTGCCTCAACAAGATTTCACCCCCTCTGTATCTACTTGTAAAGCACAGGATCCCAAATGTGTTTTCTTTTTAAATATACTTTTATTGAATGTTTTTCATTTTTAACAAACAACACAACGCACTCAAGGGTTCATACAGTACAGCAAAATCATTTTTAAACAAATCCATGTAGGAAAAGACAGAAAGGAAAATCAACCCGTTGGTTCGAATTATTATTTGACAACAGGGGCATAACAGGATAAAGCCATGAGCACATGGCATAGAGGATAACAGAGACAGAGCTCCAAAACATACAAGATCTCTTATTGGGTAAGACACAACCCAACAAGACCCAAGTCAGAACTCCAAGACTCACTATCAACAAAGAAAATATCTTCATACTGCCAACAATCAATCCCAAGGACTTAAATTTGACACAGGGCCAGAGGCAAGGTGGGCAGGCCTTGTTACCCACCTTGCTCCAAGAGTGCTAAACATCCATACCAACTGGCATTGTTCTCTAAACTAAGGTCTCCCTCGCTCCACCCCTAGAGCATGCTGATGGATAAATTCCATCACAAATAAATGAAACTCCCTGATTTTTCAAAGGATAACGGGTGATATATGCCTCAGTGCTTATATATCATACACGCTTGTCAGGATAAAAGACAACATGATAAAATCAGGAGTATAATCACAAAGGATAAAATTCCAGGATTAAGGACAACGACGGGATAATATAGCCATCCGCAGAGCTTGAAAAGGCCAAAGTCATGAGAGCATTGTTGAGCAACATTAAGGATCCATCCAGAAATTCTATCAAACTTGATAACCCCAGCCTTCAAATGGACGTTGTGAAAGCATGGCAGCCAGTTCTCAAATTCAGCCAGGAATTCAACCCCAGCTCCACCTGGGAGATCGGATGCACAGATTCTCCTTCTCTGCTCCCATCTCTCCAATTTAACCCAATGTCCAACATTCCATGCAATAGGATTGTCAAGGACTGATGGTGAGTCACCACCTGGAGTGACAAGATTCTTGTCTCCGCTTTATCCATTTTCTCTCAGCAGCTCATCAATGTGAGCACCAATGGTCTTGCCAGGGAGCTGGGGCTATCGTCCATAACTTTACTCACAAAGGCAGCCATCATTTCAATGTCTACAACACTGCCAAGCGGGAGCCTATTCACCAGCAAAACTGCCAATGCGAACAAGGCCCCACCCTATCTGTTTCTGACTGCCCTGATCAAAGATTTTCTTGACTTTGCTTGGCTTCCCATTAGCAAAAGTTTAATCACACTTTTCCAGGAACATGGTACGGAATACACCCTCCAAACTTAAGTAATTACAAATTGTACAACAGGATAAAATAAAGATTAAAAGAAGCAGCTTGCAAAAATGAAGCTGCTCCTGCACTTGCATCACATGACCCCCACTTCCCAACTGTGTTTTTAACCACTTTCGCAACATAAGAACATAATAAATAGGAGCAGGAGTAGGCCATCTAGCCCTTCGAGCCTGCCCCGCCATTCAATAAGATCATGGCTGATCTGTTGTGGCTCAGTTCCACTTTCCCGCCTTCTCCCCATAACCCTTAATCCCCTTGCCTATCAAAAACCCATCTACCCACGTCTTAAATATATTTAGCGAGGCAGCCTCCACCACTTCAACGGGCAGAGAATTCCAGAGATTTACCACCCTTTGAGTGAAGAAGTTCCTCCTCAACTCCGTTCTAAACTGCGCCCCCCCCCCCCCCCCTTATCTTGAGGCTGTGCCCTCTAGTCCTACTGTCCTTTCTGAGCAGGAAGAGCCTCTCCACCTCTATCCTATCCATCCCATTCATCATCTTATATGTCTCAGTGAGATCTCCCCTCATTCTTCTAAACTCTAACGAGTACAAGCCTAGTTTATTCAGCCTCTCCTCATAGTTCAACCCCCTCAACTCCGGTATCAGCCTAGTAAACCTCCTCTGCACTCCCTCCAAGGCCAAAATATCCTTGCGCAAGTGTGGCGACCAAAACTGCACACAGTACTCCAGCTGCAGCCTCACCAGTGCCCTGTACAGTTGCAGCAAGACCTCCCTACTTTTATATTCAATCCCCCTCGCTATGAAGGCCAGCATCCCATTTGCCTTCCTGACCACCTGCTGCACCTGCAGGCTGGGTTTTTGTGACTCATGCACAAGGACACCGAGGTCCCTCTGCACCGTTGCATGCTGCAGTTTTTCGCCATGTAAGTAATAGTCCTTCCTACCATTATTCCTACCAAAGTGGACAACTTCACACTTGCCAACATTAAATTCCATTTGCCATTTCCTGGCCCATTCGCCCAGCCTATCTAGATCCTTCTGCAGACTTTCCACACCCTCCGCACAATTTGCCGTTCCACCAATCTTGGTGTCATCAGCAAATTTCGACACCATACACTAGGTTCCCTCCTCCAGATCATCTATATAAATGGTAAATAGCTGAGGCCCCAGCACCGATCCCTGGGGCACTCCACTAGTCACCAACCGCCAATCCAAATAGCACCCATTGACCCCCACTCTCTGCCTCTTATTTGACAGCCAATCCCCTATCCACACTAACACCCTACCCCCAACTCCATGCCCCCTAACCTTCTGCAACTTTTCCTACCGCCTTTGATTGTTTGTATATGTATGCCCCCAGCTTTCTCTGTTCCTGCATGCCCTTTAGAATTGTATCCTTTATTTTACATTGCCTTTCCTTTGTTTTCCTATCAAACTAAATCACTTCAGACTTCTCTGCATTAAATTTAGTCTGTGAGGTGTTTTGACCATTCCATAAGCTTTTCTGGTTCTCTTGAGCTCCTCACGGTTCACAATACTTCCAGGTTTTGGACTTCCAGGCCAGGAATCTGAAATCTGGAAACACCAGTTATCGGACCAGGCATACACAACGCACAGACCCTGCTGTAATTTGTAGGATTTTACGGTTACCTTAATTGTCCTGCTTCAACTGTGTAATAGTATTACATCTAAATTAGATAGTGAATTTTGGCATTAGATGATGGTTCAAGACAGCATGAGAAAATGGAATCAGCCGGGTGTCTAAGGAAACTCACCTGAGGAAGGAGCAGTGCTCCAAAAGCTTGTGATTCCAAATAAACCTGTTGGACTTTAACCTGGTATTATGGGACTTCTTACTGTGTTCTAAGGAAATGAGTCTCATGATCAACAAATATGATAATGAAGGCAAAGACCCAGATGTGAAGGCATAATAACAAAATCCTTGTCCACACTCCTCCTCCTTGACATGCAACTTACCATAAGCAATACCATAGTAGCTCCATCTATAATACCTTTAAAAGTTTTGTGCATGGTGTATTATTTTGATAATTGCACTTATCTGATCACAATATAGCATGTCATCTGCCATGAACAACGCACAGAAAATCTGCTGGAATAATACTTTACAATCTTGTGTGTAACATGCACTGTTTCATTTATTTCCTAACATTATTTTGTCAGACTTGTAATCATGGATCTTTGTTGTGCTATAAATCACTACTGTCAATTTGTTTTCAGGCCTGTTACTTCTAAGTAGGCTGACTCATTACATTTGACCTCTGATCTCCTAAGCTCCATTGCTCCATCTTCTAACTCTAGTGGTGCTGTTCTCACCTGCCTGAGGCTCATCAATTAACTGGATTCCTGGCCTTAAGTATTTCACATATTTTGCTCTCCGGACATTTAAGCAAGCCTGCTGGCAGTTTAGTGGATCTTCCAACACTTCTATCATCTGGCCAATCTGCATGTTACCAACTACTCAAAAAAATTGGTTTAAAAAAATGGAAACGAAATGATGACGAACATGCTGTTCAAATTAAAAGATATTGGATAAAAAAATTCAGATGCCCTGAGAGTACATTGTGCTGTAGTTGGTCAGAACAAGGGTAATTTGATGAGCGTGCTTAAAATTATGCAGGATTGAGACAGAATAGATGGAAACAGATTGTTCCCAGTGGTTGCAAAGTCTGGAACCAGGAGAACAAACATAAGGTTAACTGTAAGATTTTGGAAAGAAAACCGGATAGAATTTTTTACAGAGATTTGTGAGGCTGTGGAATGCAAGAGTGAAGTTAAGCCATTGAATCAGAGACTATATCAAAATTAAATACCAGTTATGATGGGTGACTAAAGGAAAAGGAAGTACTGTAATTTCCACACGATCTTGTGCAAACATTTCAGCTGAATTGCTGATGATGAAAAGTATATTTAAGCAAAAATGCATTTTTTTGAACAGTGGGGGATTACAGAAATATAATACACCTTTGGTCGATTTGGGTGTCCACTGGAATGAACATTAAACAGTTTGAAGCAAGCTTATGTTTCATTTTATTAGTTTTGTTTTGTTTCATGTTTACTGCTGAAACTGTGGGAATTCTAAAGTTGAAGATTAAGCTAGAATGAAAAACAAGTGCAAAATCAAATGCTGCTTTGGAGGAATGGCAAACCAAGGTAGAATGGAAATTTAATCAGCACTTGACGCTGTTTGTCAGGACAGGAAACTTTGGAGAGTGTTGCATCCCAGGCCGGTGATATTTCACCTATGCTTTTAAATTCTGTTCCTGCATGTGCCTTTTATAAAGTGCATATGATTATTATTTCTTTCTGTACCCAAAGAATGAGACAGTGTAGGCCACAACAGCTTTTATGAGCAGTTATTTTAAGATTCACAATCTAAAGATTCACTGTCAAAAAATAAAATCATACTATATCTTAGGCTGGATTTATATTGTGTTAATTGGGAATCCAACAACAAGTTGCATTTATGTAGCTCCTTAATACAGCAAAATATCTAAAGATGCTTTTTGTTTCCAAACAAAATTGGACACCAAGTCACATAAGGAGCTATTCGGACAGATGATGGAAAACTTGGTCAGCAGGGTTTCACATCTGGGCCTTAATTATAGCCTTTGTAGTTATACTACTAATGTTATGTTGATGTGCACTCAGAACTAGTTTACAGGGGCATAAAAGTACTTATTTTCTGCATTACTACTAGAGCAACACTTCAGAAGTACTTCATTAACTGTGGAGTGTTTTGGGATTCCTAAGATCATGAAAGCCTCTATATAAATTCAAGACTTTTCTTATTTTATGTTTAAGCTGATATTGCTGTTTTTCAGATGAAGTTTTGTTGGTATTTTTTATAGTAGTTATTTCGAACAGAAGAGAGTGACCTTTGACATTGCTGTCACTTAATATTGGTAAAGCGAAGGACCTTCCTGATTGCTGCAGATTGCCAGTTACATGCTGAAGGTTGTTAATGAAGTAAATGCACAACAGATGCAGATTTAAATTCAAGTTACAGATAAGTGTTGTATTTCAACCTTTAAATGTCTTAAAGGGGTTGATTGTGACCTTTTGAGATTAAATTGACTTCAATGGGAAAGAAAATCAAGCAAAGTAGGGGAAAATGGGCTGCTAATTCTTTAGCATCCGATTTGTGCTACTGTCCAAGATGGATTATGTCACCAATATTTCCCCAAAATGCCTGGACGCATGACCGGACTCTGAGTGTTTCATGCTAGAGCCGCATTACTCAATTTGTATGTTGATGCCTGAAATTTTAAGATTTTACAGCACAGGGCATTCCAATTAAGCATGATATTTGCCAACCTCGCCTGCGATTGCAAGATCACCAGTGACTTGATGCACTCTCTAAATCTGAAATTACTTGTATTAAATGTTGATGTTTCCCTGTGTGTATGAACCTCTGGGAGCAGAGGTTTTATTCAAATGGAAAATGAAAGACAGAACCCCAGTTAGTGTTGATGCTGGATTCATAATCACAATTATTAGCAACGTAGATTGTCCCTATTCTTATCCACAAATAAGTTTGACAGCAACTTATAAATTTAAAAAGGCAATAATTAACTGTATACATTTAGAATACTGCACATATGCAGATTTTTTAAAAAAAGACATGCATGCACATCTATCTACTTGCATATTGGTGTTTATCACGCATACATATGTGTAGGTGCATTTGCAGATCAACTTCTAAGAAACCAGTATGGTGGTAAATCTTCAATGGACTTTTGCCTGGAAGTTCTGTATAGTAAAATAATGGAGAAAATTTGAGGCATTTTTGGCAACTCATTTATATTTTCTAAAAAAGCAATACTTAAGTTATTAGAAAATAGAAATTTGATTTAAATGATATAATACACATTCCATGTTTTGTATAGCAGTCAGTATCTAATTTGGGCTAAGCAGAAGCAGCCAATTCTGGAAATAAAAGTAGAAAATGCTAGGAGACTTTCATTACAAGTGTATAAGAGCTGCAATCATTAATTGATTGAAGTCTGTATTAATAACATTTTCAGATCTGGCCCTTCAGTTTTTGTTTATTGACAAGTATTGATTCAAGTGTTATAGATACAAAAATTGTCTTAAGTAGCAATATCTTTGTGCTCTATGCAGGATTACAAATAGCATTTGGTGAAGAGAGAGGGCTAGTTGTGTGCGAAATCCAAGAAGAAGCAGAGATAGTAGAGCTTTGATTATTTTGACACATTTATACAGGAAATCTGAACTGCACTTTAGCTCAGGATGGTAAAACAACAACTATCTCAAGGAACATTTGACAGCTGATGTGATTTAAGCTAAGCTTTTGGCTGCTTTGTATGCAAGTACGCATTAGATTCCTTCTGATCTATCATGTCTTCTGAGATAAAACACATCTGTTGCACTATCCAAGAGCCCATATTAAATAGTTTTAGAATTCTTCCTGCACCCATCTTCTGCCCTTGCTTTAAAACTTCTTGCCGTTGGGTAAATACACATATTGGCCTGGATTTTATAGTCAGCAACGAAGGAATGGTGCTTATCGTTTGCTACACTAATGCCTTCCCACGGAGTTTATGCAGACCTTTGAATGGAACAAGCAGCAGTGAGGCTATTCAATAAACTAGACACTTGGTAAACTGCAATGTGATTAGTCAGAACCAGCATGGTTCTATGAAAGGAAAATGGTGTTTGGAAAATGCATTAGAGCTTTTCTGAGGATGTAATTAATGGGGTAGATAAAGAGGAATTGATGGATGTAATATGTTTGGATTTTCAAAAAGTATTCGATAAGCTGCCAAATGAAAGATTGTCACGCAAGATAAAGGCTCATCAGAGATGAGGAGATATTTCTTCACTCGCTGTTGTGCACCTTTTGGAATTCTCTACCCCAGAGTGCCACGAATGCTCAGTTGTTAAATTTACTGAACCTGTGGTCAATAGAAACTTGTATTTGAGGATATTGAGGGAGATAGGGATTAGGTGGAAAAGTGGAATTGAGGTTGCAAATCAGCCATGATTGTATTGAATGGCAGGGCAGGCTATAGGGGATAAAGGGCATACTCCTGTTTCTACTTCTTTTCTTCATAAGAAGAGGCATCACTGTGACATGTACCGTAGTACTTGGTGCAGGTTATGGGGGGGCTCATCCAATGGCTGCAGAGCTGGGAAGACCCAACACATTTGTATTTGCCTTTTGAAGCAGTTATTTGTTCTCCAGGATCAAAATCTGGTGGTAAAAATCCCGCTCCCTGGGAGCTACTGGCCAATCAAAGGCCAGTAGATACCTATTGCAGGGATAACCAGCAAGCTTGGCAGCTGCCGGCAATGCATCTAGAAAGACGCTTAGAATTCCTCAGGAAACCCATTTACAGTTAAGTGATAGCAGGATGGAGGTCGCATTGTGGGGATTGTGGCTGGGGGTAAGAGGGGGGCTCACAGCAAATGCAGTGAGGTAGTACCCAATGTGCCCTCCACTTCCTGATGTTGGGACCCTCAATCAGGTGCTATGTGCCTTTGGACCTATCCCTGCAACAAGTTTATTTTTCAGGGTATCTGTGTAGCGACAGCTCCAATCACTGCTGGTTGAATGCCAGCAGCAGCAGGATAAGACCCTTAAGATGGCATTAATTTCCCATTTGGGGTCTCCATTGGTGACAGGCCAGCCACAGGCCTTCCAGCTCCAGACTTGATTAGAATAGAGGCAGGAAAGTGACGGGAGTTCCCTCTTGGCACCCTTTCACCTGATTAAATGCCTTCTAAAATCCTACTCTGGCAAGGGCACTAAATTCCACCTTCTCTGTCTAAACTAGGAATTGTAAATTAGATTCAAATCAAAGTGAAGACAAAAGGAAAGCTGGGACTAAGAGAGGGAAAGAAGAGACTGAGGGAAAAAAAAAGCAAAAAAAAATTTTTATAGTTTCCAACATTTAACAAAGTGTAAAGGAATAAGCGTCCAGACTTTTAAAATTATATTTTCACCGTATGAGATTTATCACATCATTTGAAATTCACTTACATCTGAATAGGCACACTGTAACTTTTTCTGATGTGTTTCGTCATGTTGAGTATTCAAAACATGAGCGCTTAAGGGGAGACTGGGATGGAGAAAAAAAGAATGGGAAATACTGACAGAATGAAGTGGGATTGGTATGGAGAAAGCGCCGGTATAGACTGGTTGGGCCAAATGGCTTGTTGCTATGCTATTTCAATCTACGTGTAAAAGTGGGAAACTGCTCGGTATGTACTACAGCTTTATACCATTGGAGAGGATTTCAGTGCCAAGACTCTCAAGAAGATTCTGTTATAACACAGCATGTGGAGGAGCAGGACAACTCCCTTGTCAACCTCCAGATTTCTATGTTTAACTGCATTTGCACACTCTGGAAGTTGCTGTTTGATTTATTCCAGAACAACGGTGTGTGCTGTTAGCCTTGCCATTATTCTGCATGCAAAATTTGGGCATTGTCATCCGGGAAAGGGAGAAGTGATTTACAGGAATTCCCTAAAATTCCAACCACAAAGTGATGTCAAACCCAATGTTGGAATTAAAACATGAAAGCTATTAATTTTAAAGATTGCTTCTTAGAACTAGTGGATGAAAGAAATTGACAAAGTGACTTAACTACTGCATGCTGTGTTAGTCCAACTAGTGGTATGTGACCAACTACAACTGAACCACAAGGTATAAGGCTCGCACATAGCTGCTGTTCTAATGTGTTGTGATAGTGAGTGATACATGACAGGATTTCTCCCATGGCAAAAGAGGGAGAAAAGCATTTCCTACTGTCCAATGGCTTGTTGGATAAAGAGATCAAAATGGAGGCACCTCTCAGACGAGTTACAATACTGTCAGAAGTGGCAAACACCATCATGCTCCCTTACCTGGGAATGATGCCCAAGAGGACTAACAAAAACTTGTTGAAGACCTATTGAGTAAAGCCTCCACCAGTGCTTAGGCTTAATACTAATCTAAAACTCTAAAACTTCTATTTCACCTCCTGGCCTATGCTGAGCTAGTTAGGGCTACAATTGACCTAACTGATTTCTGTATTTGCTGGAAAGATGTTGGCCGGAATTCTCACGTCGCACCTGCCACATGAATTGTAGCAGGCGGGGCAGACCATCAAAGGTCCTTGGGCGGATTCTCCAGTTTAGAGGCGAGCGCAGCCGGAGAATCCTGCTCATTATTTCATTAGAAGCAGTTCAGAAAATGTTCACTATGATGATCCACGGAATGGAGAGATGTCTGTGAGAAAGAAAGCCTAAACAGATTGGGATTCTACTCATTTAAATTTAGAAGAATGAGATGTGATATCACTGAAACATGTAGGGTTCTTAAAAGGCTAGACAGGATAAATGCTGAGAAGATGGTTCCCCTCATGAGAGAGTCTAGGACCAGAGGGAATGATCTTAGAATGAAGGGTCATCAATTTAAGACGGGGATGAGGAGGAATTTCTTTTCTCAGAGTTGTGAGTCTTTGGAACTCTTGCCACAAAGAGCTGTCGGAGCAGAGTTCTTGTGTATATTTAAGGTTGAAATAGATAGATTTTTGATCAATAAGGAAATTAAGGGTTATGGGGAAAGAGCAAGAAAGTGGATGTGAGGAATGTCAAATCAACCATAATCCTATTGAATGGTGGAATAGACTCGAGGAATGGAATGGTCCGCTTCTGTTCCTCTTTCTTAGGGTTTTATGGTCTTACTGTCAGCCAAGCCTCTAATTGGATTTCAACAAGATTCTTGGTATGATGAAGTTGTCACATTAAAGGATCAATAGTTGTAGTTTAATCAGCCCATTTATTCAATGATTCTGCATTGCTAATTACCAGGGAATATCACAATCAGTACATGTTGTCCTCAAGAAGATGTATGCTAGGTCTGTGATATGTTAGTTTTGATGCTTGCACTGGCTTGTGAACAGTCTGCATCCTGTTAATAGCAAAATACAATAAGAACCAGATCTATCAGCCAATCAGGAAATTAACTATTTAAGTTCCAGAAATAGGTTTCCTCCATTGACTATGGCCCAGATTTGGTTTGTGCCGTTGGTTGTTCATTTAAAAAAACTGTTACATTTGTTTGTGAATTCGAGAGGGAAACACATGGAAGATTTCTGGAGATGCTTATTTGCATAGCTATTAGTACGAGCTTAATGTAAAATAGTGTAAGCAACTGAACCAGTGGGAAAACATTATGCAATGTTTTAAATCCAGTATTCATCAGAACAATGAGAGATAGGAAGGTAGGGCAGGAACACTGCTGGCTCTCAAGTGCCACTGCATATTCTACTAATACTTATGTATGGATGGACAGTATTATGATTATTCCAGCGTATTCTGTGTCTAGGTACAATGACATGCACCAAACCGGAGGTGAGAAGCACACAACTTGATCCTTCAGGAAACTCTGAAAATTGGACAAATAGGCCACCAAGCCCTCCAGAACTACGACTGCTGAAAGGAGGTGGCAATGGCAATAAATACCTTCTCCCTCATCCCAGCACTGCTGAACAGTACCTCAATAAATTCCTTATCCTTAATACAGCAGGCAAAACAACATGTTTCTCTATTCTTATCCCTAGGCACCAGCAAATTATTTTCTGTCTTAAGCCAACACTTTTACAAGTAATTCTTCCAAATGCTCAATTTAAGAATGTTTCCAGCTTCCTGTCTTGTAGCTTTGCTATACAACCTTTTGACCATTCAATAACTATCTTACACAAATTCCACTTCGACTCCCCTCACAACACTGAACTTTTTTTTTTACTTCTCCCCCACTGATTGCCACAACTTTCTTATCTGCCAGCCTTACCCTTATTTGCTTAACTCTTTACAGAAGACACTGGCATGCAATGGTAACTGCCAAAAGTGGCACCCCCACTTTCAATCCCTCAACCTTTTCATAGACATGACCAGGCAGTTCATGGAGAACAACTCATTCCTTCTTGGAAAATGCTGAGATTGGCAGCACCTTTTCGCCTGACTGAAGAACGAAACAGTTGCCTCAGTTTCCTTGTGATGGGCCACAAAGGTGAAATCTAGCATCCATTGTTCTGTCCCCTTCAGGGAAATGTGCTGGTGAAATGTGAGCAATAAGTCCAGGTTTTCCTATCGATCCTTCAGTGTTGCAGCCAGCAGTGACTCTATGTCAGGAAATCCAGTGGACAGTTCAGGCAATAGCTGAATATGGTGAGGAAAGTTGAAAGCTCCGGAACTGGCTCCCTTATGGCATTCATGGCTGGAAAATTTTCAACAGCATTTCAGTGCTGATAGTATGCTGCATGTGATGAGGAGACTTACTGTCTTTGGTTGCAACATTGTGGAGATGGTAAAAATAAATCGTGTATACATATTTCTATTAGAATGTAAAAATGAGCTGAAAGATCTTCACTAGAAACAGCAATTGGAAGTGATCTTCTCCTTTATCCTTGATATTGGTGTTAGGGACAAGATAAGAAACTCCAAGGCGTATTATGAAGTTAGTCGAGACCCCCAAAGATTTTTAATTTTGGCATTAGTGCAAGCATAACGTGTTTTGCTCCAGGCGTGATCGTATTGAGTCACTAGGAAGCTTTTGCTAAAACAAACTTTATTTAATGACCCAGTTAAAATATAAAAAAGGAATGTAAATTCCACTTCAGCGTCAGTTAGCAAGACACACAAGTTTGCGTAATTTCCCAGTCCTCCAATCTTTTAACCTCTCTGGACAGAGATACAGAGAGGCACCCCTCTTCTGACTCTCAGACAGCAGCCTCCAGAGGAAAATCTGTCTTCACACAGCACAACTCCAATGAGTGAGAGAGAGAAAACACCGCTTGCCTTTTGCAGATCTCTGGAGAAAGAGAGAGACCTATTTGCCAGCAGGTCCCCAAATTTTAATGTCCAGAAAGGGAAAGAGCTACTGCTCTTTTCCAGATTCAACCTGCAACTGCTTGCTTTTTTGCCCTGTCTACAAGCTTTGCTCCACCCATTCATCATTTTCTTCTTGTCAATCAACCTAATCAAACCCTACTCTGAAACCTCAAGGAACAAGTCTAAGAATATCAATTATGCATTAGCCCAGATTAAAACAAACACTCCAATAATTGGGAGCAATTAACCTTCTGCAGTATCAGCAGGTGGGCTGCCAGTTGCAAACAATTCAGCATTGTTACATAGATCTGGCTCATAAACACAACCTTCACCAGGAGCAAGGAATTCCCAATGACATCACTCAAAGGATCATAGGAGTGCACAAACCTCTCTACCACATCAAGGTAGATATCCATGAAGGGATCCTCTTCATTGCAGTTATCAACTGGACCAAAGCATTTGACTCAGTAAATCGTGACACCCTGTGGATTGTACTCCAGAAATTTAGCTATTTTAAGAAATTTCATCACACTCTTCCAGTAGATTGATTCGATTTATTATTGTCATATGTATTAGTATATTGTGTAAAATATTGTTTCTAGCGTGCTATACAGGCAAAGCACATCATTCATAGAAAAGGAAAGGAGAAGGTGCAGAATGTAGTGTTACAATCATAGCTAGGGTGTAGAGAAGGATCAACTTAAAAAAGTTAGGTCCATTCAAAAGTCTGAAGTAGGGAAGAAGCTGTTCTTGAGTTGATTGTTATGTGTCTTCAGACTTCTATATCTTTTTCCTGATAGAAGAAGGTGGAAGAGAATATATCTGGGGGTGTGAGGTCCCTGATTATGCTGGCTGCTTTTCTGAAGCAGCAGGAAGTGTAGACAGAGTCAATGGATGGGAGGCTAGTTTATGTGATGGACTGCAGTCTTGGACAGAGCAGGAGCCATATCAAGCTGTGATGCAACCAGACAGGATGCTTTCTATGGTGCATCTGTAAAAGTTGGTGAAAGTCAAAACAGGCATGCCGAATTTCCTTAGCATCCTGAGAAAGAAGCATTGATGGGCTTTCTTAACTATAGCGTCAGCGTGGAGGGACCATGGCAAGATGTTGGTTATCTGGACACCTAGAAACTTGAGGTTCTTGACCATTTCCACTTCATCCCCATTGATGTAAACAGGAGCAGGTCCTGCATTATGCTTTCTGAAGTCGATAACTAGGTCCTTCATTTTACTGATACTGAGGGAGAAATCATTGACATTGCATCAGTTCATCAGATCCTCTATCTCTTTCCTGTAGTCCATCTCGTCATTGTTTGAGATCCGACCCACTACGATGGGATCATCAGTAAACTTGAAAATTGAGTTGGAGGGGTATTTGGCTACACGTCATAGGTATATAAGAAGTACAGGAAAGGGCTCAGAGCACTTGCGGGACACCAATGTTGAGGATAATCATGGAGGACATGTTGTTGCCTATCTTTACTGATTGCGTTTGGTGGGGTTAGGAAATCTACGATCCAGTTGTAGAAAGAGGAGCTGAGCCCTAGGCCACGGAGTTTGGAGATGAGTTTTGTCGGAATAATGGTGTTGAATGTGAGCTGTAGTCAATAAACAAGAGTCTGACATAAAGTCTTTGTTATCCAAGTGTTCTAGGATTAAGTGTAGGGCGAGGGAGATTGCATCTGCTGTAAATCTGTTGCAGCAATAGGCAAACTGGTGGTATGACTGCAATTATCTTCAGTGAGAGATCTGAAACAGAGCAGTGTCAAGCAAGGCTGTATGATAGCCTCCACAAAATTTATCATTCTACCTGACAGTGGTTAGTCACCTAATCAAAGATGAGCTTCACTCTGGTGCCTAGATGGAGAACTCTTTTAATCTCAGTCTCTCCTGTGTCAAAACTAAACTGACTACTATAGACATACATGACCTACAGCTTACAGATGACTGCAACATCATTGCCTATACAACACTGCATCTGAAAACCACACTCAATCTCTCCAAATCTGCATATAAGAAACTTGGCCTATTGACTATTGCTGAAACAAAACTCATATCAATCCATTTCTGGATATTCCATCTCCCAAATATGATGAAGAAGAGACTTTGGAAAATGTGGAACAGTTCCCCTACTTTGACAGCCACTCCTCTCAAAAACCACCATTGGCAAAGAGATCAAGCTGCATTAGTTCAGCCTTCTACAACTATGCCAGAAAGTGTTTGGCTACAAAGATCATCCTAAGTCAACAAAAGTCCTAAGGTGGGATTTTACAGCCTCGCTCGTCCCAAAACCATAATATCCTGCCTTCCATGGTCTGCCCCCCTTGCCCGCTCCAATCCCCATGGAGGGTGGGATGGTAAAATTTCAACCCTGGTGTACAAAGTGTTTGTTTTGGGTGAATGTTTAAGGTGGTGGAAGTGGTGCCAATCAGATGTACTGCATTAGCTTGAATGATGTCAAGCTTCTTGAGTGTTGTTGGACCTCTCAGGTTATTGACATAATACTTGTAGATAATGGATATTTTGGGGAGTCAGGAGATTCCAACCTCTGACCTATTCTAAAATAAAGTTTATTTATTAGTCACAAGTAAGGCTTACATTAACACTGCAATGAAGTTACTGTGAAATTCCCCTAGTCGCCACATTCTGGCGCCTGATCGGGTCAATGCACCTAACCAGCATGTTTTTCAGATTGTGGGAAGAAACTGGGGCACCCAGAGGAAACCCATGCAGATACAGGGAGAATGTGCAAACTCCACATAGACAGTGACCCAAGCCAGGAATCGAACCTGGGTCCCTGGTGCTGTGAGGCAGCAGTGCTAACCATTGTGCCACCATGTCGCCCTTTTGGCCATAGTAATTATGTGACTGGATCACTTAATTTTCTGATCAGTTGAAACCCTTCAGGGTATTAATAGTGGGGAATTGGGGTAAATATATGGCATTATGGGGATAGAGCCTGAGTGAGATTGTTGTCAGTGCAGACTCAATGGCCAAATGGCCTCCTCCTTTGCTGTAAGGATTCTATGAATCCTTGATACCTAGAGGAGTGACTGTCACCTCACCTTTGGAATCCAACTCGTCTGTGTACGTTTGGACCAAGGTGAGACATGTCCCAATAGATAGTGAGGGGATATTGAAGTCTTCTCCCTGAGTCCAGAACTATATTGGCAGAGCGTGGAAGATAGCATGCCAAGTTGCCATTTTGGTTTCCAGACACCGATTATAAAGTAGTATTTAAATATCAGGAGAGAGAGAAATAACTAAAAATGGAAAGAACACTCTTTAAAAATTAGAAAATTCCTTACATTCACTTTCAAGCCTTGAGCTAATTTTCAGTTCTCCGCTAGTCTCATTCAGAACTGTTTTAAGCACAGAGAAGCTGTCGACCTTTCCTTCCCCTGCCTTACAAGTCTATGGGTCTTTGAAGTTTCCTGCATTTGAGATGTTTACAACACATCAACAGTGTGAAGGAAGGCATATTTTGTCTCTTCCCTGCTCAGCTGATGGAACAGAGAAATTTTATAAACATTCTAGCATATGTCAATTTAATCTTTTGATACCTGTCTATGCTGTTGAACTGTTGTATCTAACTCATCCTTAATAGTTCTTATTTGTAGACAATGTTTCACTTTGATAACTTACCTTCAAAAATAAGGTTATTTCTTCCAATTGCTTTCATTAGTTTTATTTTGAGATTGTTTTGTTCTTCCTACAATGAGGATGTCTTGACAGAGACGTCTCCGATCATGATAGCCTTTGGACTGATATTCAATCAGATGGATGAGAAGTTGCAGCACCATGTTTTCTAACCAGAGTTAACTGTGGAAAGACTAGGTCATTGGTCTGCAAAAAAAAACGGTGGGAGGTACCTGCTCGAACACAACTGCATTTTTTCTTTGCAAAAGGTTTTCTACCTTATTCATCCAGATCAATTGATGGTGTTGCCTTCGCAATCAAAGCAAGTTATAATTTTTAGTAAAGAGACAAACATCAATCTTTAAGTTTAAGTTTTAAGCTTATTTATTAGTGTCACAACTGGGCTTACATTAACACTGCAATAGAGTTAATGTGAAAATCCCCTGGTTGCCACACTCCGGTGCCTGTTCAGATACACTGAGGGAGAATTTAGCATGGCCAATGCATCTAACTAGCACATCTTTCAGACTATGGGAACAACACCCATGCAGATATGGGGAGACTCTGCACAGACAGCGACCCAATTCAGGAATCGAACCCGGGTCCCTGAGCTATGGAGCAGCAGTGCTAACCATTATACCATCGTGCTGCCCTAGGTATAGTGAATCTAGGTAAAGTCATTGAAAAGTTAGTTCTCTTCCACTTAATAACTCGTAAATGTATTTATCCAGGTTTACATTTAAATTTGTTATTTTAAGTATTCTTTTGAATTCAGGGATAATGATATTATTTCAAACAATAATTATCTGGATGGTAGGCTCTTGCGAACCTGTAGAGGGCAGGTTTGCATTGCTAGGTTTGAGATAATTCACACTGATAGGGTGAGAGGTAGGGGTCATTCTTAACTTCTCCTGCTCTCCCCTGTCAACACCCTTGCTCAATTCCTTCCTGCCTGCCAACCAATAGAAGCTAGTTGAGATTGTTTGTTTTGTCTCTTAGAGATGCACAGCAGAACTTCCTCATGGGAATGTTGGATTTCAGTAATAGTCCTGTCATTTGTCTGCCTCTCAATAGCGTACTTACTTTGGAACCTATTCTATTAGGCAAGTGAGTGGTTAGAAATATTCCAGATTATGCCCTACAATAGAAAGGTAATCAAGTTTGGAACTATTCTTTTAAAAATTGAAAATATGCCATTCGGATATCAGGTGCCAGTCGACTCACTTCTAAGCTACTATATTGAGTTCACTGGCCATTAAACAATATGCAAACTTCATTTCTGAATTATGCCCATTTTTTGGCCATCAGTTTATAACTCCATGCAGATGAATTCCCTCCCTCCTAATTTACCCTGCAGAGGTACTGATGAAGAAAATTAACTGAAGAGAGTGTTTCTTAAACTGGCGCGTGTGCCTGATTCAATGAGAAATTGTGCTAAATCCAGTGAAAGGGTCATTTCACTTTGAAAATTATGGAGCCATTCTACCATTATTTTCAATGGGAAACAAAGGGCTGACTTTAATGGCTGCAGTGGTCGGGTTGGTGGGCTGGATAGCTGGAGGGAGCAACCCCACTGTAGCTACTTTCAGAAGCCTGATTTGATTCAATGCCCATCAAGCGATGAACTGGCGGCCATGGGGGAGTCTGCCCTTCTAAGGGCGAAAGAACCCACTTCCAAGAACTGCCAGCCAATCTGAGGACCAGCAGCTCTTCAGTATCGGCAGCTGTGGTGGGATAAGGCCTTTAAATGTCCCTTAATTGGCCACTTAGAGTGCTCAGTCGGCCTCCGTATGGAAGAACTGACTTTGACCTACCCTGCTACTTGCTGAATCACAGGAAGTCAGGAAGATGAAGTCCACTCCACACCATCCCATCTTCCTCCCAATTCCATGCTATCCCCTCCTCTGACCATTCCTGAGGGCCAATTAATTTCTGCCCAATAAGTACACAAGGCTCTATACAAGAGTGTCATTGTCAAATGTGTACCACTTCTCAACCTTTAAATGAGACAAATGAGAAAAAAGATTCAAAATGTAAATGACATAGTAAATGTAGACAAAGTAAATTCAAAGCTTAAAACTGAATTTTTCCAGTCTGACCAATGCCACTTGCAGACTCCCAAACTGGAATTGAGTCCACAAGAAAATCCCAACAATCTCATTGAAATCCATCCCATAAATTCAAAGTATATGATTAGCGTCTCATAAGAAGCACAGGGTCAAACTAGTGACATGTGAATTGATGTCAGGAATGCTACCTCACTCGGGAGAGGGTTGGAGATTAATGTTTGGAGCAGGATTTTTCGGACCATGGAGTTTCTCACTTGGTGTGCTGAAGAATCAGCAGTGATCACATCTCCACCTATCCCAACACTCCCTCGGCCATTTAATTCCCTGAGGTGCATTCATTGGCTGGGGATAGGGCTTCTGCCCATCACCTGAATGGAAGTCCTATCTCAGAGATCTGCATGACAAGCAAATTAGTTGGAGATGCTGTTGCCCAGCACTTTTGTGGTGTGAACGTTAAGCCATATTTGTGCGGAGAGCATTTACTATGTATCTAACTGTGTTACACCTGACCTGAGATTGCTAAAACCCTAATTTAGTACAATTTTTTTTAAAAGAAAGTCTGAGCCACTTGACCAAGTATAATTCCAGACTGAGCTTGTATCACTGACCTTGCACGCTAGTTTCACCTAGAGGGAGAGTCTAGCTCCATGTATGTTCTTCTGTGGGTGAACTAGAAAACCGTCTAGGAGCTTGTGAATTATGCCAATAAAACTCCAAGATCTCGGCAGCATTATTTGTTTATCTTTGTCCAATTACATTTGTGACAGGATATCAAATCTCAATGCTGTTCTGTACCTCTGTCCTTTGTGGGGTTGTGGCTCTGCTGCGGTATAATTAATGAACAGTATCTCTTTGTTTGACCAATGTAATCTCTTTTTTCTAAATTGTTAGAAGTCAAATGTAGAGGCCCACAATGATCCCTTTATCAGGCATCTTTAAGTTCCCCAAAAAAATCACTTTGATCCTTGCAAATGCAGTGAAAATTCAATTATTTTGTCATTTATTTAATATAGATTTGTGTGTTATCCTTGTAATATTATTGATCATTTATTTATATTTTAGTTATCAGATACATTTTGACACTGAGGTGTTTTGATATTATCTCTGATATTAAGGTTAACCACGACAAAAGCATCTCTTCAACAATAGAGCAAACTGATGTTTGCAGGTATCAGTAATAGACATTGTGATGTTACCTTTCTTTTAACCCTATAACTACATTTTTACCACCATGAGGGTTAGTTGAATAGTTTGGCTTATCTCATAAGTCTGGAATAGATTTGATGATTAACGAGGGAAGCTGTAGCTCTGAAGTTTTTTTTATATTTGGGTGTGATTTAGCGTTCATCAGTGTTTTCATTGGGGCACTTCACCACTTTGAATAGCCAGTACCACCATTAGTATTCCCAGATCAGATATGACCTAAGCCAGATGTACAGATAAACTCACTTTCCTTAGCAAAAGGATGAATTTTAAAGCACCCCACCCTATCACCCACACGCATATTTGAAAGTGGTGGGGGGGGTGGGGAGGGACTTTTTTAATTCATTCTAGGCATCACTGGCTAGGCCAGCATTTATTGTCCATCCTTAATTTCACTTGAACTGAGTGGCTTATTTGGCCATTTCAGAGTCAACCACATTGTTTTGCATCTGGAATCACGTAGCCCAGACCAGGTAAGGACAGCAGATTTTCTTCCCTAAAGGACATTAGTGAGCCAGATGGATTTGTATGACAATTGACTATAGTTTCATGGCCATCATTGGAATTTTAATTCCAGATTTTTATTGAATTCAAATTTCACCATCTGCCGTAATTTGAATCGATTTGATTTGACGTATTGTTGTTGCATGTATTGGGAGACGGTGAAACATATTGTGTCTTGCAAGCTATACAGACAAAAACATACCATTCAGAGGGTGCATAGGGAAGAAGAAAAGGAGAATGTGTAGAATATAGTGTTGCAGTTACCAATAGAGTGAGAAGAGAGATCAGCTTAACACGTGATAGGACCATTCAAAAGTCTGATGGCAGCAGAGAAGATGTTGTTCTTGAGGTACATTCGTGTTGGTACATGTTTTCAGACTTTTGTATTTTTTTCCTGATGGAAGAGAGTATGTCCAGGGTGCATGGTGTACTTGATTATGCTGGCTGCTTTCCCAATGCAACGGGAAGTGTAGATGGAGTCAACGGATGGGAGGCTGGTTTGCATGATGGGCTGGACTGTGTTCACAACACTTCTTAATTTCTTGCAGTTTTGGTCAGAGCAGTAGCCATACCAAGCTGTGATGCATCCTGAAAGAATGCTTTCAATGATGCATCTGTAAAAATTGGTAAGAGTCGTAGTGGACATGCCAAATTTTTTTAGCCTCTTGAGAAAGTAGAGGCATTGATGTGCTCTCTTAGCTATAGCATTGGTGTGGAGGGACCATGACAGGTTGTTGGTGACCTGAACACCTCGAAACTTGAAGCTCTCGACCATTTCGACTTCATCATTGTTGATGTAGACAGGGGCACATCCTTCTATATGTTTCCTGAAGTTGATGACTATCTCCTTTGTTTTACTAATGTTGAGGGAGAGATTATTGCCATCGCACCATCTCATGACATTCTCTGTCCCTTTCCTTACTCTGTCTCATCATTGCTTAAGATCCGATGCACTACAGTAGTGGCATCAGCAAACTTGAAAATGGAATTGGACTGGAATTTGGCCATGTAAGTGTATAAGGAATATAGTAAGGCCTGAGGTCGCAACCTTGCGAGGCATTGATGTTGAGGATAACCATGGAGGACATGTCATTACCTATCCTAACTGATTGTGTCTGTGGGTTAGGAAGTCTAGGATCCAGTCGTAGAGGGAGGAGCCGAGCCCTAGGCTATGTAGTTTGGATATGAGATTTGAACCTGGGTCCCCAGATCATTACCCTGTGTCTCTGGGTTAATAGTCCAGTGACAATACCACTGTGCCACTGCCTCTCTCCACTGGTGGCCAGCCCACCATCTTTCTGCCCACCCATATTACAGCAAGTGGAAGAAAAGTGGGTTACCTCCTTTGGTGTACCCTTACTTTGTCTCCCTCACTCAGACTCCACCCCCCTCCTCCCCCGCAACTACCACCTTGCTGGGGTCTCTGAACCTTCCCTGGCTAGAAATGCCCAGATTTACCTTGAAGTCCATCATCTGTGTTCTTTCTTCCTGTGCTACTTGCTTCTGTTGTGGTTGGATCTACTTGAGGGCAGGACATTCTATTCCTGAGGGGCACAAGTCGAGGGTGAGGAATATGTCTCCCCGTTAAATTCACCCCATTATGCCAGACTCTGTAGACCACCTCCAGCTCTAGAGGTTGACACACATTCATAGGGGAACTTTGATTAATATTCCAATTTATGGTCAACTTGTGCTGCAATTGAAGTTTTGTGAGCTGTGAGCCTTGATACCATTAGAAAATGATTTTGAGATTTTCCACATTCATTTTAAGTCAGATTCTTACAATAGGCAGAAAAGTGACATTGATGCAATCTGATTGTCAGGTCCCAGAGGTGAAAGAATGTTGTGCTTAATTATTGCATCTCCTATGTTCTACTATTCCAAGTCTTTTAAATTATGAATGGGACTGTTTGGATGTTTGAGAATAAGGAAGAGAGAAATAAGGACTGTGAAATGAGAAAATCACAGGTTAAGTTTAATTTAAGGTGAAATAACTATTATCTTATGGAATAGACTGCCATCTAGTGTAATGAATGTGGACTCCTTGAAAATGTTCAATAAAAGATGTATTAGATTGGCCCAAAAAGGTGAGTTCAAATGCACTTTATGGGTTCTGTACATGGTCTTAGGGCAACGTGAACGGTGTGGCCTTCCCTCAATATGACTTCGTTACTTGATGATTTTTCTATCAAAATATTTGTCTTTCCTGTTTTATTCTCATCTCCCACCAAAATTTTCCTCACTGCGTGGGACAAACTTAACACATTCTGAAAATTGACAATTGTTTAAGACACAGGGCTAGATTTTACCAGCCCTCTGTGAATGGACTGGGAGGGCCCATAAAATGACATAGATAGGTGTGGGGGAGGAGGGGTCTTTTACCAGCAATTGGGAAGGTCACTGATGGCCGCCAGCTGAAAGGTCACTTGAGTCACTCAGGTCATCAGTTAAAGGTGTTCTGCCACAGAGGGAAGCCACCATTTATATCCTGGCAGCTTCTTAGTTGGTTGAGTGGGGAGTCCTATTTGGGAACTACTGGCCCGCACTGGTGTGGTGATAGGCTCTGTATATAAAGGGTTATGATAGGCCTGAGCACAGTACTGCTCACACACTAATGTACGAAGATATAAGACCCAGAACTAGGTTCAATCTAGAGATAGAGTTGGGTAAAGCCTTAGACTAGCTTAGACTTAAGCTCCATATCTGTACCCTCCATTGTAAATATGTACATATTTATGAATTGTCAATAAAGACTTGCTGTTAACACACTCTAAACTACAAAGCCTACTTCATAGTGTCTGAAGCAGGATTTTTCAAGATGCATCCCCTAATGGCTGTATCCACCCTCACCAGCTCTCCTCTCTCCTTGCTAGGACCTGCCTTGACTGGTCCTGCTCCCATCACCTAGACATCATTTAACTGGCTAGGAGATCAGGGCTTCGCCATGATATCTTCAACTTCCTGGTGCCATCCTGGCAATGGTCATTGCTGTTGGTGGCACTGCTGAGCTGCTGGCATTCCAATGGGCTAGCTACTGAATGTGGACAGCCTCCTTTTAGTTGCTTGACTCTGTAAAATGCATCAGGGTTCCTGCAAACAGCCCAGGTGAGATTACCCTCTCTGCCATTGAGGTTCTTGCTGCAGCAATAAAATTCTGGCCATTGTGTTGCACCAATTCTTTGTGAACTAGAATAGTGGGGAAATGTTTTGTGGCACAATGGTTAACCCTGCTGCTTCACAGTACCAGGAACTCGGGTTCAATTCCCGACTGAGTCATTGTCTGCGTAGATTTCCTCCAGGCGCTTCGTTTCCTCCAACTGTCCAAAAAGACGTGCTGGTTAGGTATACTGGCCATGCTAAATTCTTCTTCAGTGTACCTGAACTAGCACTGGAGTGTGGCGATTAGGGGATTTTCACATTAACTTCATTGCAGTATTAACGTAAGCCTACTTGTTGCACTAAAAGCTTAACTTAAAATTTTCAAGAGTCACATAAACTCACATCTTAACTTTTGCCTTGGTATGTTACTTACATCATGTAGGGTATTTCAACACTTCTTTACTGAAATTAATGACAATGTACTGACAATAGCAAAATACTGCAGCTGCTGTAATCATTCCCTTAACAATTGGGTGGTGTGTCCATGAAGAGAATTAATCTTTGGATGCTGTGATTGGAAGGTATCTGTCTTGGAGCGATGAATAGATTGAATTTAAAAAAAAGTAAAAAGACCCAGCAGACTTTGATTATGTTTTATGTTAAAACTTTACTAGGGTTCCTTTTCCCTATCTTTTCCCCAGTGATTTCCCTGGAGCCACTAGTGTTATCTTTTAATAATTTGGCACATTCCCTTACCTTAGCGTTAAACAAGCTTAAACTGGCTGGTAATCAAACGTGAGAACATGTGTCACATTTGTTCTAGTCAAGATATATATGTATAAATTAAATATTACATGTTAAATTGTACATTTAATTAATAGTGAGTTGTTTGTGACTTTTTATATGTGAGAAATCTAAATATTTAAGCAAATTCCAATATGTACCCAACATAAAATGAAAAAAAGTTTCTGGAAATCAGAGTAAAAGGTTCCAGTCCTCAAAATGAGTCATTTTGCCTGGAAGGATTTTGGCTTCCAAAATACAATTTTTGGAATCAAGTGGAAACATTTTGGAGCCAGTATGTATGAAGTGTGTCATTTTAATGAGAGTCCAGGAGTCAGTAATGACTGCACAAGCAATTTGAAGTACATTGGTGGCCAGAAGCAGATTTGAAACTGTAACTTTTTAAAATATAAAGCAATGTCTTTATTATTTTAAAACTGATACCTCAAGCCATTATAGAACACTGCTTCCAAACTTTCCTGTGCTTCCTGACAAGAACTGCTCCTTTACTAGTCTGTCAATTTTTCACTGCTTTACTCTCTATACATTTTTCTTTGTTTAGCAATCAATGTGGGTTTATCTAATCCAAAATACAGATCATACATTTAAAGGATAGGAAGATGTCACAGATGAAGCTAATATCTTTAATGATCTCCATCAGGAAGTGTCAGAATTAAATACCAGTATCTCGAACATTCTTAGCACGTGATTAGATTGCAAGGCCATTTTATGGGACTAAACTATTTTCTGACTAAATAGGCTGTTCAGTTGTTGGAATGGGAAAGAGTGAATTAACCATTTCACTGCCATGGACCTGTATTTAGCTTTGAACAAACTATACTTTTGTCCACATCCTCTGACACTCCAAAGATGTGCAGGTTAGATGGATTGGTCGTGCTAAGTTGTCCCTTAGTGTCAGGCAGAAATAGGTAGGGTTACGGGGATAGGGTCTGGGTGGGATTGTTGTCGGTGCAGGTTTGATGGGCCAAATGGCTGTTTTCTGCACTGTAGGGATTCTATGATCATTTATAATAAAAGCAAGAACTGTTGATGAAGATGGGATTTGGAAGGGAGTGGGGGAGTGCAGCTGGTGGAGAAGGAGGTTCATCAAATGCAACATTTGAGTAATTTCTGTGGTATAGCATCTCCCATAAACACTTTCAGATATTTTTCAGAATCTATGGCCCCATATGTTTATGTGATATGAAAAATGAAAATATTTCTCAAATATCACAATCTACCCTGTTACATGAATGTAATTGTCCAAGGTCTGTGGGCAGCTAAGTATATAGATGATTTAACACACAAAATCCATTTTCCAATAGCACGAAGCACTGGAAGTGCCATACATAGCTATCCTTCAGCAGACTCGGGTACTCATGATTCTGAAACTGTGCACATGCTGCCAGCCACGTGTTATTCCACAGCTTACTGAATATTAAATATTCTAAATACTTTCCAAGCATCTATAACAGCCCACAGGGCTAATATATCCTGTTGCCAAAGATTTTCAATTAGTATTTATGACACTACAATGTACATGCACAAAAATGTATATCCACATGATCAAGCTCAGTATACACTTCAGCCTTAATATAGTGACCTAGCTACACCATAATGACTTTTCTGCTTTGACTATTACGGTTTGGACTTATTTCATTGGCAGCATTTCATATTGAATAAGTAATGACAACAATCTTCTGAGTAGGCTAGTGGAGGCAAAAACTCTGATTTGTTAATAGGCAGATAGATTTTGTGATTGGAAGATTTTTGTGCAAGGATGAGTTAGACAAATGAGATAGTCACCCCCATCTCTGCTTATCTTTACGATATGGGGATATCAGCCATATTCACTTGACTCAACTTAGCAATTTATATAATCTTGATTTTAACTTTCGCAAATCTGAGCGAATATAATAAATAAATCTATCTCCTCATAGTCTTTGGTGTGTTTTTTTCTGGGAGTGGGGGGCACCTGTGAACTTTTGACAGAGCATTGATGGTAGCATAGTGGTTAGCACCGCTGCCTTACAGTGCCAGGGACCTGGGTTCAATTCCCGGCTTGGGTCACCGTCTATGTAGAGTCTGCACATTTTCCCTTTGTCTGCGTGGGTTTCCTCCGGGTGCTCCAGTTTCCTCCCAAAGTCCGAAAGACATGCTAAATTCTCCCTCATTGTACCCAAACAGGTGCCGGAATGTCATTAGGGTATTTTCACAGTAACTTAATTGCAGTGTTAATGTATTCCTACTTGTGACAATAATAAATAAACTTTTTTTTAAGTATTTTCCAAACTTATTTGTTGACTTTTCTCTTTCAAAGGCACAGGTGTAGATGAACATGATTATGCAGTTGCCTCCGTTTTATCTTTCCATTGTCAGGAGATTTTTTTAGACTCTTATTGTTGCCTTGGCTGAGGTCAGCTAACTCTTTGCACACTGGTGATTGTAATTGAGATCTAACCTTATGACTCAACACTTCAACAATTAGTGTATTGTATTTTGTAAATTAAATCATCTAATCTAATATTTTTAAATATTAGCTAGGGTTATTAGTTCAGATTACTGTCCATGAACTTGTACTGAAAAATGTGTATGTTCTCTTTCTGACCGCTTCCATAGTTGAACAGTCTGCTGATTTTTACTTTATCAGCACACATTCTCAGGCTTGCTGTCAGAAGGTAGCCATAGCTTGAGGACAGTTACTTGCCATTAGCAAAATATGGGAAAAATTGGGGGAGGGGAAAAGTGGTTGGCATACAGAGAAATATTGACAGGATAACTGTTTTATGATCAGAGCTGACCCCTTAATTAACTTGAGCTTCCATGCATAAGAATTGAAATCAAGCAGGACTTGTAATCCTGATGGACATTCTTATCACGCATTGGGTGGTGAAAAAAACTACAGGAAAAGGGAGTTAAGAAACAAAATGGAGTGTCAAGAAAATTCCTTAACCCAATTTCATCATCAAGCGGTATTAGATATTAGCAAGTTAGCTCTGTTTAAAAATGCAAACAGATCAGAAGGAATTGAAGAAGAAGCCAATGGCTGAAGGTGATTGGTACTTAGTAGCTTTGGTACATTTGAAACAGTGAAATTTGTTTTCATAAAAGTGACTATTCATATTCCCTTTGTTTTGCAAAAAATGAAAATTGTTGGTTTGCCCCCTACCTTGATCAAAGTAACACTGCAGGCGTGAATGTAAAACGAGAGTTAGATAATGGATGCACCAAATTGGCACTGTGTTCAATCACAGTAACTGTCAGGTATAGGAATTAAATTTTCTTCAGATGTCGAAAGAATGTTTGTACATCAAAGAGTCAGTGGGTGTCCCAATTTCTCATCGATTTTCGTTTAACTTTCCTATTAAGCATGAAGTGCAGTTCATGCCCCCATAAATTAAAGAGCAGTTTGGTGCATAAGGTGAACTAAGAAATTAAGTTCCCAATATTTAAAGAGGTGGGTTGAGAGGGGGGTGGGTGGCTATTGTGGAGAGGAGTGCAGGAGATGCTTAAAATGGCTGAATAACCCATCAAGGGAGAAGTATTTATTTACTATTGTCACAAGTAGGCTTTCATCAACACTGCAATGAAGTTACTGTGAAAATCCCCTAGTTGCCACAATCTGGTGCAGTCTGGGTACACTGAAGGAGAGTTTAGCACAGCCATTGCACCTAAACAGCACACTTTTTGGACTGTGGGAGGAAATCAGAGGAAACCCACGCAGACATGGAGAGAATCTGCAAACTTCACACAGACAGTGACCCAAGCCGGGAACCAAACCTGGATCCCTGGCACTGTGAAGCAGCAGTGCTAAACCACTGTGACACTGTGCTGCCCCAGCATTCGGAATCAGTGGGATGGGGGTAAGGTTGTAAATCATGGCTTGGTGCAACGTTAGCCACCAGGGCTGAGGGCTTACAAAGAGGAGCAGCAATCAGAACGGAGGGAGACTAAAGACAACTTTGAGATATTGAGGGCAACATGCTTGCTCTTTCTGGTGACAGTGTGCTGAAAGCGGCACTTAACTTGAGGAGCTGGCAGCTTCTACTTCCATGAATCCTCAGAAACCAGCTGCACAGCGGTAATTGCAGTTTAAATTTAAATAACTACTGTGAAAGCTTGATTTAAATAATGAACTGCCCCATCTCATCGTGGCTAACCCAATGTCTAGCACTGTTTAAAAAGGCAGCAGGCATATGAATGGTTGGTTGGGGTGCCTTGCGTGCATTTTACTTTTTAACTGCACTCCCTCTCTATCAGACATCTACAAATCCCATTTCCACAGCATATTTCCTTCCTTAGCAACTGTCTATGACTTGTGCCAAAAGGATTCCAACCGAAATTTCACCCTTGGTGTCTCAGATCCAAGCACAATTGCAGATATCTCCTAGACATTCAGAGTTCCTTGAACTGTTATTCTTACTGCATCCTAAAGTCATTCTCAATGCCGTGTGTCTCTACACCCTTGACTTTTCTCTTAAACAACTGTAATTCATTGTATCACAAAACTGTCCAGGCCCACGATCCCATTTTGTCCTTCGCCTCATTCGGCACTTTAACAAAAACTTTTCAGAACTCCCAGTACATTATCAGCGGAGTGCAGCAACAATCGAACTGGACAATCCTACCAGGGTAAAAGCCTATTTTGGGACTCCAGCTCAGATCTCAGCCTCCTCTGCTGTTCCTGCTCTCCAAAGATGAGTGGAAAATCCCCCACTTTATTTACCTTTTCAATGTGAAGGATAAAAAATAATCCTGCTGACCTGCTGAGGATTTCTAACATTTTCTCTTATTTTAAAATTCACAGGCTGCCATCTCTTCAAATAATAATCAGGGTGCTTTTGTAGCTGTATTTCAGCAATGGGGAAGAGAATACAGCTTTGTGCAGTTGCTTACAGAATAGTTCCCAATCTTAATCAGATAGGGAGAAACAGAGAGGTTGGGGTTGAGAGAGACTGAATGAAGGCTTTAGTACTTCAATCACAAATGGATACAAAGGAAAATCAAGGGCAGATCAATTAACTCGGGCCTTCTTTGGCATAATTCTGTGAATGGGCTGACAGACTACCTTGCCTTGGCCCACTTGCCAAAGACATCTGAAGAGGGAGTAGGAAAAAACGTAGACAGAAAATTTGCTGCTGGGCAAATATAAATACAAATTCCTAGTTTTTTCCCAGTTGCTTAATAACCGGAAAGCATTAAAGAGAAATAATTAAGCATAATGGTAAAGGAAGGAATATTGCAGCTTTCTAATCAACAGAAAAATGTCATCTGCATAAAGACGTGATTCATGAGATTTTTCTCCTGCTGGGATTCTGTAGAGGTCAGGATCTTGCCTGATCACTGTAGCTAATGGTTCTCATGCTGTAATAAATAATGGTGGAAGTGGTTATGGACAGCCTTGTAGAGTACCTCTTTGTGATATGAAATATGTGAAATAGCTCTTTAGGTGAAGAATATATTGTTTTAATCCATTTAGTAAAATTTGGATCAAATCCAATTTTTTTGTGAAGCATATTACAAAAGTAATCTTAAATCCATTCAATAAAAAAGCTTTTCATGACATTCCGGAAAATAGATTCAACTGCAACACCTATTATTGATTTTAGCTGCAGCCATCAAATTATGTTTTTCAGATAACAAGCCCACATAATCTCGAATATGTGAATACTGGTAGTGATACCATTGACTAATAAGTTTCTTTTAGAGTATTCTGCTAATGCTTAACAAAATTGAGTTGAATGGAGACTTTGCATCTTCTATGAAAGCACTTGAGATATGAGATTATATAAAATATATGGTGCAATAACAGCCATTTGGTCCAACCAGACTATGCCAGCATTTATGCTCCACTTGTGCCTCCTCCCATCTTTCCTCATCTAAATCTACAGTTGAAACCACTTCATGCATCAATACTGTTCATTTCACTCCCTGTGATAGCAAGTTCCATATTCTTATCTTACACAAGCTTCTTCTGAATTCCCTCTTGGATATCATAGTAACTATTTTATATTGATGGCATCTAGTTATACTCTTCCCAACAAGTAGAAGCATTCTCTCTATTCACACAATCAGACCATCATAATTTTAAAAACCTCCAACTGGTCATCACTCAGCCTTTTTTCAAGAGCAGAGGCTCAATTTATTCATTTTCTCCAGATTATATATTTTGGGTGTCAAATAAAAGGATATTTTGCCTTTGGATGCATTACCTGTATCATCCTTGTAAATCTTCTCTGCACCCTCTCCAGTGCCTGTGTATCCATTTTATAATATGGTGATCAGAAACGCAAGCATTTTGTATTTGGCAAGTGTGGTTTTCCCAAGGTTAGATTGGAAGTTAAGCTAAACTTCTAACTTTTCAGTTTTGTCTCAGAAAATAAAGCTGTGCTTTGTTTGCTTTTTATTATGACTGTGCTAACTAGTGGTGCAACTTTTAGTGATTGTTATGTTTGAATTCCCTCTGTTCCTCTACCCCGTCTATACTCACACCTTCAATTAATAAGTGGTCTCCCTATTCTTCATACATGAATGTAGAGCCTCACTTTTACTTTATTGAACTTCATTTACCAAATATTTGCCCATTTATTTATGCCCTCCTATATATAGCTTGTCCTTCTCATTTGGTGTCATCTGCAAATTATTGTGTTTTTGATTCCAGAATCCAAATCATTAATGGAAATTGTGAACATCAATGGTCCCAGCATTAATCTTTCTGAAACACTTGTTCCCACGTTCTGACACTCTAAATATCTATCCTTTACTCCTCCTCTCTGTTCCTATTTGACCATTTTGTCTCTTGGCTTTGCAGTCTCTAACTTTCTTCATCTATAATGCAGTACCTTAATGGACATTGAAATAAATAACATCTACTCCATTGCTGCTGTGTGCTCTGTCTGTTTTCCCCGTAAATAATTCGATAAATTTTGTTGTTTATAGTTCAATTAATTTTACAACTATTTTGTAAAATTATAAACCCTGACCTCGCAAGACAAAAACATGTCATTCTATATGATTAAAACTTTGCCTGGTGCAGTGAACTATTTTTCAGAGGCTGGATTTAAAGCTATCTTTGCAAGTCAGGAATGATATTTCTGTAACTGAAAATAACTTACACATTTGCAAATGTGAAATCGTTATAGAACCAAAAATTAGGGTTAGTGTCTTTTTTTTTTGCTTAAGGATTGAGTGATGAGGAATCATGACTAAGTAAATGTGCAACATAATGTGAGAATGCATTTTTTATGAGCTAAATCCAGTCAGTGTGAAAGTGTTGAACGCCCAACAATTGACTGAAGACAATACATCATTGACTTTGGTGGCTTCATTAAAGGAGGAAATTGGAGAACTATGGTTCAGTTGTACATATTGGCACTGTCCAGTTAAATAACATAATAAATGTGAAGATGTAATAGGGGGGACATCTTGATGGTAGGATCAATGTTCCTTTCCCTCAGATTGTGTGGGATCCATCTGTAATGATTGGGCCTGTTGTGAACGTGCCCTCGTGAGACAACCTGAAATTATGATCATTATTTGTACTGGAGATGGACTCTACAACCTCTGCTGGAAATTCCTGCTGAGGAAAAGATGCCGTTGGTGTCCTGATGTAGGCAGCCTATGTATTGCCTGCAAAATGGCTCCTATTTGTGACCTGTGCAAGTTGGCACTCTGAATTCGGAATCTCAATTAATTTAGTATAAGAGGGAGCTTGAGCTGAACATTTCCACTGAGTCATAGGGAATCTGTCCAGTCATTTTAAAAAATGGAATGAGAAAATGGTATTGGCCCATGGCCACTGGGGATATGTTTCTTTTCCTTTCTACTGACTATTGAACGCTGCACTGAAGGATATTCCAGCCTTTGCATCCAGCATGTAAAAGATGCAGATGGCATCTTAATAGCAGAGTTTGCTTAATTTTCATAGTTTGCTCACACAACTTACTTTTGAACATGTGTATTTTCACGTAATCTCAGGCTTGGGAAATGAGTGTACAGATGGCCATGTGGTGGGACATATCTTTAACACCTTTACAGTCTATCACCAGTCTCTGCTGGGGAATTGGGTAGATTTGTTATTTTGAAATTTAGGAGTTTTGTAATGTCTAGACTTTGAGCTAATATAGGCTTTTGAAAATGTAATATTTTCCATTTGACTTTTATTCTGAAGATTTGATGATGGTATCAACAGTTGGCTTGACTAAGCAAAAATAAATGGGTACAAAAATTAACATTTCAGATGTCATGCATGTGCTCACGTGTGCAATTTGATGTTTGTTTTGGGGAGAATATAAATAAACCAGTGAGCCATTGGCTATTTTCTTCAATTCTGAATTTAATTTACTCCCTATTTCTATATAATTTATGTTGAAATATATATATTTCATATTAGTTCTGAATGGAAGGTAAAATATTGCAACAGAAAAATAAAATGCATTGCACTTTGAAGCTGAGAAATTGTGATATTAGACTTGGCATTTAACATATTCAGTCATTGCAAAACAAAAACTTGACCATTTCCTCCCTTGACATTGATAGCATCCTCCTTGTAAATTTGTGCAAAGTACTAATTTAGTACCTTGGTGATGCCCTTTCCTTTGCATGCATTCCCTTTTTGGTCCACTTGCTCCTCATTTTCTTTGGTTATCCCTTTACTCTTTATATATTTTAGAAAATACTTCAGTATTTCCATTTAAGCTCCCCACTTATCTTCCCTCATATAATCTGTTGCATCTTTTATTTTATGTTTTAGTTTTCTGCACTTTATAAATTTATGAATCTAAACTGTTCATTGCAGCTGAGTAGCTTGTAATCTACTTAAATACTTCAAAAAACAGTGGAATGAAAAAATATCACTGGCCCATGAAGCTTCTTCATCAGAGCATGTATAAATCTGATCAATCCTGTCCTCTGCCAGATTATTACAGCATCCTGAGGAAGGGCAGATTAAAAATATAAGGTGTGTATCTAACCTTGCATCAAGGGTGCAATTTTTCCAAAACTGCATAGCGTTGGATCAGGCAAGAAAAGCTTGTGTGAAACTTGCCAGCTGCACCAACGTTTTTTCTCACCTGTTTTAGCAGCACTCTGTACAATGGAATTACTGAAGTGTCTTGAGAATTGGGCCTCAATGTAAAGGTTAACTGAAGAATATGATTTGATACATTGACCATTTATGATTTGGAGAAGCAAAAGAAGTTACTTAAATTTCATACTGACAGTGATGTGCCAAAATTAATGGATAATAGGAAAACATTCCATTAGTCAAAGGCTGCCTTTGTAGACAAAACGTTACTAGGACCCAAAATCCATAAAATCTCCAGATCGGGCATGTGTCCGGTCCCAAGCTTCCTAAATGTAGAGTCTGCTACCTGGCATGTAAATGCAAATTCATTCTTTCTTGACAAATGATTCCCTTGGACCTATTTTTATACTGTATTGCTTTCTTTATCACAGTCTCAGCAAGTATGCTATCACCCCCTTGCTCTGTAAGTACATAATAGCTATTTAATCGTCATTTCAAACTATTATTTGGAGAAGACTCATAAAGACTTGAAACATTAACTGTGTATATCTCTCCACAACTGTAGCCAAGCCCACTGAGTTTATCCAGCATTTTCTGTTTATGCTTCTGATTTCCAGCATCTGCAGTGTTGTGCTTTTATTATTTGCCACTTGTTCTGCTTGACTCACAAGGGCTCATTAAGCAAATGTTATTTTTCCATTAACGATGAAACAATCTTCCACTGAGCTTAGGTGAACCATGATTGTGGCCTCACTGAAAGTTTCAGAACTTACAAGTTATTTCTAATTGAAGACCATACTTCTATAAATGTCCTGGCCTACTTAAAGCTAGAAACAACTGTAAACATATCACAGAATCCCTACAGTACAGAAGGAGCCCATTTGGCCCATCAAGTCTGCACCGACTCTGTGACAGAGCATTTTACTTATACCCTACCTCCATAACCCCATATATTTACTCTGCCAATCCCCCTAACCTTGGGACACTAAGGGACAATTTAGCATGGTCAATCCATCAAACCTGCACATCTTTGGATTGTGGGAGGAAACACAGCACTCAGAGGAAACCAGCACAAACACGAGGAGAACATGCAAACCCAATGCAGGCAGTCACCCAAGGCCAAATTGAACCTGAGTTCCTGGTGCTGTGAATAGTACTGCTAATCACTGCGCAACCATGCAACCCGAATATTGTACATCTGATCATTTAATGTGGTGGAATTCTTTTTGGAAGACGTAGAGTTCATTTGAAGGGAAAATAATGTCCAAATCATAAAAGGTAAATATGAAGCAAGGCAGAATATAACTTTTTATAAGGAAAACACCATATTCCTTACTGGCATGGAAACTGATGAATGGGAATCAGTTGCTGAAAGGCCGCTGCAGTGCTATCAATAAGAGTTTGTGAACATTTCTATAATAAGTCACTAGAAGTATGAGTGTGATATCAGACCAGCCGGAAAGTGGACCACAGTACTGTGAAAAAGTGGTGATTTAACCTGAGGGTCACCACACCGAAGGCAAGGTTGAGAAAGCGGTGCCTTCATGAATAACCTCAACTGGTACAGGAATTGATACGCACTGTTGACGTTGCTCCGCATCATCAACCAGCTGTTCTGCCAACTGAGCTAACTGACGCCCTAACATGCTTTAGAAATGTAGCTCTTATTCTAGTTTCCCTGGTCCCTTGATTCCGTGGCGACCTAGCAGAGAGAGTCTGATTTGGAGTTTTGCTTCCTATTTCTTGGACCTTACTCAAATTGCATTCCTCTTTGCTGGGTAGAATACAGATTTGGAAATTCAAAATTTGAAAATAATAGATTATAGTTTGACCAGGATGTTAGCTGTAGACTTCACTGAGTATCAAAATCGGACACTTTCAACTGCATTTTAAATGTTCTTGAATAGGGAATCAGGAACATTACTGCAGATCCTCATTGCAAATGATATTTTACAAGTAAATTGGGATTCTCTCATTCTCCGTTCAGCCACTTGCTGCTGCAGTTTCATAGTCTGTAGGGAATGGTTTCGTTTATTAGGACGTATTTGTGGTCAGTTGATTTCCTAGCTGTTTTTGAAGCATTGAAAGATTACTCCAAGTCTTGCAGCTATGTCATAATTTGCTGGTAGTTTTTCGTTACCATTTTTGAAATTGCATTGCAATTCCAGACTCTTAACTTTTATGAAATATACCTATTTATCCATTTGTGTACAAATTGGAGTTTGTATCTCAATGAATATTATGTGGAGCTCTTAGAATGCATTGAATCAGAGACCATTGCCAATAACTAACATTTTTGATGCGATTGAATTAAGAATCTTAAGCTCAGTATTGCATATCGATCATAACAATACTAATTTAAGATAATATTTAGATATCAATGAGGAGGACTTTGAAGATATATTCCTTTCTATTACATGGGTCAAAACCTGGGACTCCACCATCTTAGTAATACTTGGGCTGACACAGTCACTGCCTGTGTGGAATCTGCACGTTCTCCTCATATCTGCATGAGTTTCCTCTGGGTGCTCTGATTTCTTCCTACAATCCGAAAGATGTGCTGGTTAGGTGCATTGGCCGTGCTAAATTCTCCCTCAGTGTACCTAAACAGGCGCCAAAGAGTGGTGACTATGGTATTTTCACATTAACTTCATTGCGGTGTTAATGTAAGCCTACTTATGACACTGATAAATAAACTTTGAACTTTTACAGATTAAACACATTGGGCAGCATTTCCTTTGGTGTAACTCCAACAGTATGCAATGGCAGATTCTGCAGGAGCTGCTCTGCCTGCTCCAAAGTATGCCTGTCAGTCCCCAGATTTTATATTGAATGTACAATGTGTACCTGTGTGTGCGTATTGTCATGACATGTGAGGTAGTAGAAATAATCACTGACATATTTCTCATCACTTGTACCCTAGCAATGCTGACTACTGGCACTGCTTGCTCACTTCTGGTGGCCAGGCAATGGAGGGGACGATTTCAGAATTGAGTGGTCTCAAAATTTGCAATAAATCATACGGCAATCAATTGGATAGACTAATTTTTTTGGGGTCAGTCATAGCTGGCTTCCAGGATCTATCAAAGTGGTTCCCTGTCTTCTTGAATTATGCTGAATCGTCTGAATTTGGCAAACCAGTTGGAGTCGGGGATGTTTTTTAGGGAATAAGTTATTCTGGAATTATGCCAAAGTGAAAAAGTGACATTATGTTTAAATTTAGTAATTCTTCCTTAGTTTACCCTATTAGGAAACAAGGTAATAACTTATACTAGTCAGTTAGGAAATAATTATGTTAAATATTAGGTGTTCCACACAAGATTTCCTGATCAAAAACAGCACAAGGAAGTTGGGTGCAGTTAGTATTATGTCTCCAGTGGTGCCATACAATATTAGCTCACCCAACTGTTTTTGTTCAGGAAACCTTGCCTACAGCATCTAATGTTTAAATAATTATTCCCTAACTGATCAGTATAAGTTATTGCCTTGTTTTCTATTTAGTGCTATATTAATATTAGTTTTCTTCCTACCTGATTTGTTTCATAATTATTTTCCATACCTCATTAACAATGTAATTTGTTGCCTTTTTAATGGTTTGAGTCCTGCTGCATGAGGGTTGAGTTGGTTATTTTAACTTTGTCTTTTGCACACACAAGGATTTCCTGATTTACCTGGGATTTCATTTTGAAGGAATGCCAGAACAGCCCTATACAAATTCCAACTCCACTATCTGGTGCGACCTACAATTGCGAACATGAAGTCAGGAATGTCCTTGGCTGAGAGGAAGCATTTTGAGTTGTAAGCTCCATCCTGAATTTGTATTGTGAGCCTGAAATGACTGAACTGTGCTTCCCTATTTTGAGATGGGGAGAAAAAAGTTTCTGACTTAGAATCATAGAATCTTATAGTGCAGAAGGAGGCCATTCGGCCCATCAAGTCTGCACTGACTGCAGTCCCGCCCAGGCCTTATTCCCACAACCTTAGCTAGTCCCCCTGATACTAAGAGGCAAATTATCATGGTCAATCCACCTAACCCACAGATTTTTGTCAACGTGCATTTAAAATGTCTCATTTAAAATGTCTTATTTAAAATTCAGTTAATTGTTGAACACATGGCTATATTTTAAGAAGTGTGAACAAGTAAATAAATATTTCTGAACAAATTCCAGATGTACCAAAAACAGCATTAGTTCTTTTGCTCAGCCACCATCTACATTAGAACATAAAGAAAGAGGCAGGTAGACTATTTTGTCTCATGCCATCATTTAGGTTCTCTGTTAAGGATCAATTTTATTATGTTCCTTTCCTTCTCACTTTACTGCTGAGTTTGTACACTTGTATAAGAAGCCTGTTCAATTTAATTCAGCTAAATCTAGGCAACATTTGGCAGTCTAGTCCACATTACCAAACTACCTACTCAATAATTGGTAAATGATGGCTTTTTGATCCAATTTATTAGGAAAATGGTAAGAAGCAGTCCTTGCTCTGTCACTTAATAGTAACTTAGACAAACTATATTCTGGCATTCTTGGGGAACAGCAGCTACAGAATGATTGTACATTGGGCACCGCAGGGGCTGGGGTGCATTATAAACCCTGATAATCACATTGATTTAATGTTTTAAGTTTCCTTTGTATTTTGGTTTTGTGCGGGCTGTTCCCCTCCTTTTGGGGAGTTGCCCCTTTTACTTTGTCCCTAAGTTAATTTCAGATGGTTTACTTGTTTGCTATAAAAGAGGAGAATGATCGTACTGGATATTCTAATGAAGAGACAGCCAGACTCAATGTTAGCTCTGTTCTCGCTCCAGAAATGCTGTCAGACCTGCTGAGATTTTCCAGTCTTTTCTGTTTTTGTTTCAGATTCCAGCATCCATAGAAATTTGCTTTCATATTATAATGCAGGTTGATTATGGTCAATATGATTTGTGAGTCAGAAATTCTGATGGTGATGAACCAGGTGCATTAGTTTAAGAGTTAATCTTATCAAATTAAGTATCGATTCAAGTAAATTGATTAAGGGGTGTTGATATTCAATGCTTCATCAGAGGATCGGTTTAAAGGAAGAATGCTGAGTTACAATCAATCACACACCGAGACCAACCAGGTGTGGCAATGAACAAATCAAAAGTGAAATGTAGAGAAAAACAAACTCCACAACCCTGCTAAGAGGAGGAAAGGATTCACTAGTATGAATATAGGAATGGACAGAAATATGTTGAAAAGATAATAGAAAGATCAAAGAGGTCTGTTTTTTAAAAAAAACAAGCTGTAGAAACAAAACAACAGCACAAAATTCACTTCGTACTTTGGAATGAATCTCATTGCTGTTTATAGGAGCTTGCTGTCTGGAAATAGCTGCTGTTTTTCCTGCTACAACAGTACAACAGGGCTATAGACCAAGAGCTGAAAGTGGTATTAGACTGAATAGCTCTTTTTCATCCGGGACAGACATAATGGACCGAGCTGAGTCCTTCTGTGCTGTAAATGTTCTGTTTCTATGTAACACTTCAAAGCATCTTTCTTTAGCTATAAAGCGTTTTGGTACAATGCGAGGTCACGAAAGGCACCATATGAATGCAAGTTTTCTCCTTTTTTCTGTAAGAGGGTAGTAAGACTAAAGGTGGGGAACCCTAAAAGACACTATAGCTTGGAACCAGATCATAAGGATGGGACAGTAAACACTCTAAATGATTGCTTGCTCCAAGGGAAATTGAATAACATGCTCTCTCCAAAGATAACCAAGACAAGGGAATGACATTGATTATACATATGAGGGAAGCAAGCAAGCTCAGAACATAAATATCCATTAAAGAAAATATTTACCTCACAATGTTGAGAGACACTAGGGAGTAGTTTTGTAAGGCACTGACAATGCAAAGCACTATGGGTGTACCTAACCACAGGGACTGCAGCGGTTCAATAAGCACCTGTCAAGGACATTTTGGGAAGGGCAAAAATGCTGGCCTAGCTAGCAATGCCCACATCCCCTGAATGAATAAAACAAATCATGGGGAATCAGTGGACACTGGCCAATAGATTGGAAACAGGCTCATTTGACACCCATATTCAAAAACAAGACAAAAATATTTGAGTGTCTTCCAGACCCTTTAATTTGGTTCAATACTGAATAACAGAATGTAACTTTAAGATTATCTGTAGAATATCAACCTAGTAAATAGAAGTCTATATGGCTTCAATAGGGAAATGTCCTGTTTGAACAACTTCTTTGACTGTTTTGTGGAATTGATATTCCAAGTATATTTTAGAGACCTCAAAGTCTTAATATAATTAAGATGAATCAATATGACCTAGCAATGCAGAGCAGCATTCAATAAAGCCAATAGAACGTTTCATCATAAAGCCAAATCAGTAGAATACAAGTCAACGGTTATGCTCAAACAATATAATGCTTTTTTCACACCAAACCTCAGGTTCATTTCCCATCTTTAAGACACAAGGGAGGCATTTAAAGTTTGGTAGCAGTACATAGAAAGCTACCAAGCTGATCCTGAGGACTGGATTTTCCCGTCCTGGATTGGGATGGTTTGGCAAAAAAGTAGGCACTATGGCCTGTGTGCTGGTTTGCTGCCTCTGCTCCTGATTCCCTGCTGACTTTCCTGAGTAAGAAGTCTGACAGCACCAGGTTTGAGTCCAACCGATTTATTTGACAGTAAACTCGCAAGCTTTTGGGGTTTGCCCCTTCGTCAGGCGAATGGAGAGTTCTGGCCTCAGACAGAGCATATAACAGCACGGACAGTTTACAGATTACTGATTAGAATGCGAATCTTTACACCTATCCTGCTATTCAGGTCTTAATGTGGCCAACAATGTGAGTGGAAGGAGCATTAAGCCAGGTTAAAGAGATGTGTATTGTCTCCAGACAGTACAGTAAGTGAGGTTTAGCAAACCCAGGCAAGTCGTGAGGGTTACAGATAGTGCGACATGAATCCCAAGATCCCTGTTGAGACTGTCCTCGTGTGCGGAACTTGGCTATTGATAGCTATTAATAGCCAAGTTCCGCACACATGAGGACGGTCTCAACAGGGATCTTGGGTTCATGTCGCACTATCTGTAACCCCCATGATTTGCCTGGGTTTGCTAAACCTCACTTACTGTACTGTCTGGAGACAATACACATCTCTTTTTAACCTGGGCTTAATGCTCCTTCCCCTCACATTGTTGGCCACTTTAAGACTTGAATAGCAGGTTAGGTGTAAAGATTCGCATTCTAATCAGTAATCTGTGCTGTTATATGCTCTGTCTGAGGCCAGAACTCTCTGTTCGCCTGACGAAGGGGCAAACCCTGAAAGCTTGCGAGTTTATTATCAAATAAATCGGTTGGACTTAAACCTGGTGTTGTCAGACTTCTTACTGTGTTTACCCCAGTCCAACGCCAGCATCTCCACATCATGACTTCCCTGAGGACAAGGGTTCGGGGGTGGAGGGGTGTTGGGGGAGCAGTAGGCAGTGAAGTAACTGGCCTTGTTAATTGGGCATGTTGAGGTCATTAGGGAGCTCATTAAGAGTTTGTCTTCTGACTTCCTGAGACTTTCATGACATCAGACAGCCATTCGGAATTCTCTGAAGCTGACCAGCGCCAATCTAGTGGGAGCAGGGGTGGCAGCATTGTAACAGTTTTACTTGATGGAAGAAAGTGCAAGTTTGGCTAAAATCCTAGTGAGCAATAATGAAATTTTAATAACCAACATTTTTTGAGCCTATCGCAGGCCCAGCTCTCCATTTGTCCTTGCCACCTTGAATGTGAAGATCCTCTCTTTTTTTTAAATACCGTGCACATAGATGGCAGCCACAGCAATAGCTGTTGATCTGGGCCAGACATGGCCTGGTTCCTGCCTTTATTCACAATCCTCCCCCTGGCCACTAATTGGACAACAAACCCATTCCTAAGGTCATTAAAGCCCTGACCCCATGACAATCCCACCTGATCTGGTGGCAAAGGTGGGAATGCAAGCCAGAATCAAATCTTGTTTGTGATTACTGCCTCGAATGGGGAAATCTAGGCTCTAGAGTCTGAATTGTGAGGAAAGGTTGAAGAAATCTGGGCTTGAAAGACACTTAGGAGGCGTTCGTATAAGAGAGCTTTTAAGTATTTAGCAATATGGAAAAGGAAAATGTAGAAAATTACTTCAAATTGGCTAAATAGTAAATGGAAACTTGGCTAACTGCCTAGTGACAGATAGCATTAACCCAAAAAGGCTGAAGCAATTGTACTAGCTCAACTTGTCCTGACTGAATACTACATTGCCTTCCATAATGTACGATACTAGAAAGAAATGAATGACTTCCTCAATACTTTAGATATTTAAGAGTCTCCAGGGTGCTCAAGATGAGGGCTTGAACTTCAACACCAGGCTAGTTTGCCTTCAGCACGAGGTGCCATCATGGCAAAAGAGTTAAAGCATGCACTAGAAATGGTCGCCTTGAGGATTATTAACACTCTGTTGACCAATTAAAGTGGTTCCTAACACTCATTAAAGAGGCTGCATACCATTTTGTTGGCTAGCTGTACAATTAACAACCCCCTTTTAATAGTGACCAGCTGAGTTAGAGTAGACAAAATCCTTGATGAGGACAGAGTGTTGCTTACAGCCATGGTTTTCTTCAACAGTTGACTTGCTGCTGGATAGAAATTAACTGACTACACTGTGCTTGAAGGGGACTTCTGATGTATATTAGACTTTGAGACACCAAGGCTTCACAAACATTTATCAACATTTATTGTTGAATTAATTGAAGACTATTTTTGAACTATATCCTTTGCTGTCAGATTCTGGTGCACTGTTGCCACATGCCTTTCACGACTGAGGATCCATCAAGAAAATCACCATCTGTACTCAATCCTTTCAATCCTTTCCCCATGAAGAAGAAAAAAAAAGACCAATGCCAGCACTGCACAATTACCAAATTCATTCTTTATCCAGCTGAACAAACTCAATGAAAACATGACGACTAAAAATCCTTAGAAAAATTAAAGCTTTCACCCTTTGTAGCTCTCCTATTAGTGTTTATTTTGCTTAGTCAGCAAACTTAGGCATCAGTTCAAATGACCCCATTGTTCACAGTGTAGACAAGGGCCTGGAAACTATTGGCAGAGCTCCTTCTGCTGATACCTGTTCGATGATAAGATGTTAGCAGAATAAGAGCTAGATGCTGCTTATATTCTGCAGAGGGCAGCTGAGGTGTCCTACTGCGCAAGTGGCTGTGGAACACAACGCCACATGTCAGACTGGACAACTTTGGCATGGGCTTGAGTGGTCAGAGCTGCCTGGCCACTGCAAGTACAATGGTGGAGTGGCAAAGAAAGAAACAGGAATGCTGGCATCCAGATATTAGTTTTTTTGCTATGTTTCTCATGCCACTACATCTGGACTATCTGTTCAGCCAGTCTACTGATCTGCTGGAGAACAGGTCTCTGGGCAGCTGAGACACTTTGCAAGTTCCTTTCAACCAAGGAGCCTAGAACAACCTTGGCAGCTGTCATCGCAGCAATCTGTCACTCTGTGGAAGCTGCTTAATATTCCATGGAATTTGCAATAACTCCAAAGCTGCAATTTCAGACATTGGATGCCACATGATGTTGGGCTCCACAGATCACTGCACAACCAGTGGCACTGGGCATCCTCTCCACACTCGGTAGGATGAGTTCCAGTCACAGATAAGCTGGAGGTGGACTATTTCATCTCCCTTACCATGGTCCTATCTCATTGTAGAGCGTCAGTTACTTCAAACATTGATTTTTTTTTAAAAACTGTTAGCTGGGGCTAGGCCTTGAGTTCCTCATCTGAATTGCCAATAACAGAGCTGGCGTTTGACCTTGCTTGCCTTCCACCCCCACAGCAAGGTGATACCTAATGTGTCCATATCAACCCACGTGGCTGGTACCCAGTCTGTCCAAATACAAGGAGTGATATTCTAGCCAGCCTGTAAGTTGTAGATGGTACCAATCTCTGAGCAGATGATTGACATTGATAACAAGTGAAGTAATTCCTTATTCCTCAGTGTCCAACACTTGCAAGTGGAAAAGCAAGTTCTTTCTCTTTTCCAGTTCCACTAGAAAGCCTGATGGATCATGTTGCTGGGAACCTGCAGTGATTAAGTTTGAAGAGTTAGGGTGCAGTGCATGTGATCACTACGGGAGAATGTGAGAGATTAAATTATATGGAGCATTGAAGTGAGTTAGATTCAAGAGTTTAAGTATTAGGATTTGTTGTAGATGGGTAATGTAGCTAGATATCTCAAGGCCAGTATGCCCCAGGTCTACCAGTGGCCATGGCATTTGCCACCTCCCCTCATGATTACTGCCAGTTCTCCTCCTTAAGTGGATTAATTTCTAGGAGTCGTGCATTCCTTCTCCCTGATCCAGGTTCTGCTGAGAATTATTATGTGCTATCTTAACCTGGATGAGAGAGAATAAGTGGTTGTAGTTATGGACAGGAGGGGGATTAGTTTAAACAACCCTGATTTCTCCTCTCTCTACCATCCGTAAACGAAAAGATCTTTGATTTTTGATTTTCCCCCTTTATAAGTGGTGGAATATCTTCCCCAGCCTTTCAATTTGGAGTGTTCCAATCCTTCATGAATAACTTGCACAGCAAACTCGAGATAAGATTAGTTAAAAAGGTTGGTTTATTTCACACCCACAAAAAACGTGGGAAAGGGGTTTCGTAAGGTAAATGCCTTTTTTATACTCGTATGGAAAAAGAGGGATAAAGGAAAGAAAGGGGTATAGGGCCAAGCCATGTTAAAAATACAAGTTATGGTTTTATATAAGTCTAGAATCAAAAGTCTAATGAGGTTGACTGTTGTAGAGTGAGCCATGGTTCCAGAAGTGAGGAGTTTCACAAATGGAGAAGGCACATAGGGTTGAATTAATCTTTGCCTCAAAGGCATTAGTTCAAATGACCCCATTGTTCACAGTGTAAATAAGGGCCAGGAAACTGTACTTGGACAGAGCTCCTTCTGCTGATATCTGTTTGATGATAAGATGGTAGACAGACATGGCCTGGAATCTTGTTCTCTTTGGAGGTTAAATAGTGACTGAAGATAAGGTCCAACAACTTATTAATTGAAGGAATTCAGACAGCTCAGATCTCAGTCGTGTGACAGTGTGGTTTCAGATTGACAAAGCTCCTGGTTGAAACCCATTGTGTTTTGGAACGGGTAACGGTTGGGCCATTAACACCACATTGGGTACTAGGAGTCACAGAAAGCTGCCTTTGTCCTTAGAGACATAGCATCACTGTTGGCTAGAAATCTTATTTGGAAATGCAAAGAAGTTTTGTGCAGCTACAGGAAGGGACATAAATGCTTTATTTTTAAAAATGACAAGACTCTGTTGGTTTGTCTGAAGGTTAGAAATTCCTCTGGTGTGAACCATGGTTCGCCAGGATAAAGCCAGGTCCATTTTTAAAATAAAAATGATAATTTGATATAAAAATGCATTTATACTGTGCTTTCTCTCTCAACCAGGACATTGTGAAAAAGTGCATTGGCAGATTTGGTTTGTGTGTTATGCCTCACTGGTTGAACAATGAGTATATGTGAGATGTGAGTATAATCTCTGAAGAAAGCAGTAGTGTAGAGTACGTGAATGTCAACTTACAGGATTTTTGTGGACTCCTTTCCCTACTATGAGCACAAGAGCATATTTTCCCCACTAGTTCCTTCTCCAGCCCATCAGTTTTGCAGCCAAGAATCTGTGACCCCTCTTTCTCAGTCCTTGAACTATTCTAATATTGGCAGGATGTGACACGTCACACCCCACAAGAGTTTGTGTTGATGATTAAACATTTTACAATTTATAGCAACGACTTAAAGGTGAGTGAAGGCATGGGAGATAAATTTGCAGATGACATAAAGATAGGTAGGAATTATGGCATGAAGAGAACATAAAGAGCTTGCAGATGGATAGGTACATTTAGTGAATGTATAAAAATCTGGCAGATAGAGGATCAAGTGGAAAAATGTGAACTCCTTCAGTTTGACAGGAAGAATAAAAAAGCAGAGTATTATTGAAATAGAGAACAACTGCAGAATTCTGAGATGCAGAGGGATCTAGGTGTTCTAGTGCATGAATCACAAAAGGTTAGTATGCAAGTAATTAAGAAGGCTAATGGAATGCTATCCTTTATTGCCAGAGGAATTGAGCATAGAAGTAACGATGTAGAATGGTAGAAAAGCTCAGGAGGTCTGGCAGTATCTGTATGGGGATGCATCTTACAGATGCTGCCAGATCTAAGATTTTTCAGTATCCTCTGTCCTTATTTCAGATTCCAGCATCTGCAGTATTTTGCTTATTATAAAAATAAAGATGTTGTGCTTCATTTATGCATGGAATTGCCTGAGACTTCATCTCGAATATTGTGTGCAGTTTTGGTCTCATTTAAGGAAGGATGTAATTGGGGGCGGTTCAAAAGAGCTTTACGAGATTGATACATGGAATAAGCAGATTGTCTTATAAGGAAAGTTTAGAAAGGCTAGGCTTGTTTCCACTGGTATTTAGAAGAGTGAGGGGTGACTTTAAGTATTTAATATATTGAATGGTCTTGACAAGGTGGGCATGGAAAGGATGTTTCCTGTTGTGGGGGACAGTGTTTTAAAATGAGAGGTTACCCTATTAGGACAGAGATGAGTTTTTATTCGCTTGAGGATTGTGTGGTCGTGGCTGGGTCATTGAATATGTTCAAGGCAGAGATAGATAGATTCTTGTTGGAGACGTAAATCAAAGATTATTGGGGTAGATGAAACACCAAACAGATCAACCAGGATCTTTTTGAATGGTGGAACAAGTCTGAGGGTCAAATGGCTTACTTCTGATCCTATTTTTGTATATTTGTATGTACCATTGTCTGTTAACCAGTGCATTTCACAACTTCAGTAGTAGAATATGCATGGAGGCTATTTCCAGGGTTTTCCCTTATTGGTGCAGGGGCTGTGGCAGCCGAGCCAAAAGTCCATTGACTGGACAATCCCAGTGGTGGGTGGGGCTGGAATATCCCACCCTACATGTACACTTCCATGAAAATTGCTCTGATTCAGCAGTTGAATGCCAGAAGTGCCGGTCCTTTGTTTAGCACCTTGGGCATATACAAGTCATGGTAATTGTCAATTCACTATAAAATTGCCAACTAAATCCAGATTTTTAAAGAAGTAGCATTGTAGCACAACATCCACTTTGTTTCTGTTTTCAACCTTTCCTTAAACTAATCCACTACCTTAGTTCGTTAAGCCATCAGAAGAATTCCACATTGAAATTCCATTATTAGTTAAATAATTTTGAGGAAAAAGAAATCAAGTTAAAAATTTGATGTGGTCACATTGATATTGCTGTGCCAGTATTTTAAATCTAAGCTTTTGATTGACTGAAAGATATTTTAAAAACTGGCTCAGTCAATTGAAAACGTTTTTAAAAAGGCTTTTCTTATCTCCAAAATCATTGTGGTAAGGAGGGAGGTACAATAACAAAGTTTTAAACTTCTAACAGGAGATAGAAAAGATTTGGAACAAGTAGTAAGTTGGAGTTCAAATATCAAAAAAAAGAATAGGTGCAAAATAATTACCAATCCGGCACTATTTAATTGTAAATGTTGATGTATTATTGTAGGTGTTTTATTTAGTCATTTTAGCTAATATTGCAGTAATAAGATGTTTTATAATGCTACTGTTTAAATTGCTTTATTTCGGCACAATTAATGTTTCAACATCACAGTACATGAACAGAAAGTGAATGCAATAAGTCACCTCAATTAGTTGAAAGGTTAAGGACAGAGATAGTGCTGACATGTTATTACCACTTTGCCGTGTGTAATGTAGGTCATGGGCATTATTGCCTGATATTGACAGAGAAAATGGACTGCAAATATTAAAAATGCATAGCAAGTTGGTCACTATCTAAAAGACATTCTTGTCTTATGTAATTCCTTGAGAGAACTGGAATTATATTCCAGACCAATCTGCAACTTTATCAGTTGCATGTTACCTGGTTAACATCACTTACTGTTACAAATATTCTATCACCATTGGTATTCTCATACTGTGTTTCATAAACAGTGTTATGCTATCAGCTATGATGTCAACTGTTTAAGGATTTACAACACTGAAATACAGAAAGATTGCCCATGTTTACCTATTGATAGTTTTTGGCTTTCTACAAGTTTAACTAAAGTGTTAACAAACTGAGTGGAGTAATCCAGGGTGTTAGCGCCCTGAATTGCTAGGTTGGGTGTTATGTGTCATGGACACTTTAAAAGATGTTTCCAAAATCATCAATGAGCAACATGTATTTGTATGTGTGGATGTATTTTCTAACCCGTGGAGTGAGAAATTCAATTTGAAATAACCTAGCAGCAAAGGCTTTTTACTTGAAAAAGAAGTTATTAACATGTATACACAAAAATATAAAGATATCAAAGATAGGAATATAAATCAAGATTAATCCATAATTGATTTTGATTTTTTTATTTTGATTTATTGTTATCACATATATTAACATACAGTGAACATATAAACATACATAAAGTATTGTTTCTTGCATGCTTTACAGACAAAACATACCATTCATAGAGAAGGAAACGAGAGAGTGCAGAATGTAGTGTTATAGTCATAGCTAGGGTGTAGAGAAAGATCAACTTAATGCAAGGTAAGTTCATTCAAAAGTCTGACTGCAGCAAAGAAGAAGCTGTTCCTGAGTCGGTTGGTATGTGACCTCAGACTTTTGCACCTCTGTCCTGAAGGAAGAAGGTGGAAGAGAGAATGTCCGGGTACGTGCAGTCTTTAATTATGCTGGCTGCTTTGCCGAGGCAGCAAGAAGTGTAGACAGAGCCAATGGATGGGAGGCTGGTTTGCGTGATGGATCGGGCTACATTCACGACCTTTTGTAGTTCCTTGTGGTCTTGGGCAGAGCAGGAACCATACCAAGCTGTGATACAACCAGAAAGAATGCTTTCTATGGTGCATCTGTAAAAGTTGGTGAGAGTCGTAGCTGACATGCCAAATTTTCTTAGTCTTCTGAGAAAGTAGGAGCATTGGTGGCTTTCTTAACTATAGTGTCGGCGTGGGTGGGGGGCAGGACAGGTTGTTGGTCATCTGGACACCTAAAAACTTGAAACTCTCAACCCTTTCTATTTCGTCCTCTTTGATGTAGACAGGGGCATGTTCACCTTTACGCTTCCTGAAGTCGATGACAATCTCCTTTGTTCTGTTGTTATTGAGGAAGAAATTATTGCTGCTGCACCAGTTCACCAGATTCTCTATCTCATCCTTCTGCTCAGTCTCTTCATTGTTTGAGATCCAACCCACTACGGTGGTGTTGTCAGCAAACTTGAATATCAAATTGATACAGGCCCAGTATGCTTTGAAGTTGAGGTGTTGCGTTCTTAACGTTGTAGAGTTGTCTCTACAGCTGCGATGACTTCCACTGTTGAATTTCCAAAGTGAGGTTAGTAGGTGGAATCAGAGTTTACAGGAAGGAGCAAAGGTTCTTGTGGTTCTGCAAGTGTGGCACTTTCAAACTGCTTCATTACCTACAGCAGAAGCTATAGCTATTTCTAGATGCCTTTCTCTGTCTCTCTCTCTGGGTTGAAGGTTTTTCAAGGTGGCTGCCTTGGATTTAGAACATAGAACATTACAGCGCAGAACAGGCCCTTCGGCCCACGATGTTGCGCCGACCAGTTAAAAAAGCAATGACCCTCTAACCTAAACCAAACCCTTACCATCCGTAAACCTATCCACGGATCTCTTAAACACCCCCAAACTAGGCGCATTTACAACTGCAGCAGGCAGGGCATTCCAATCCCTCACCACCCTCTGGGTAAAGAACCTACCCCTGACATCCATCCTATAACTACCACCCCTTAATTTAAAGCTATGCCCCCTCGTGCTAGCTTTCTCCATCCGAGGAGAAAGGCTATCACTGTCCACCCTATCTAAACCTCTAATCATCTTATATGTTTCAATAAGGTCCCCTCGTAGCCGCCTTCTTTCTAACGAAAACAACCTCAAATCCCTCAGTCTCTCCTCATAGGACCTCCCCTCCATACCAGGCAACATCCTGGTAAACCTCCTCTGCACCCTCTCCAAAGCCTCCACATCCTTCCTATAATGTGGGGACCAGAACTGCACACAATACTCCAAGTGCAGCTGCACCAGAGTTTTGTACAGTTGCAACATGACGCTGCGGCTCCTAAATTCAATCCCCTTACCAATAAACGCTAAGACACCATATGCCTTCCTAACAACCCTATCTACTTGATTCCCAACTTTCAGGGATCTATGTACACATACACCTTGTCAGCTTCCTGCCCTTTTCACTGTTTTTTTGCAGGTAAGGCAAGGTTGCCAGCATTATTATGTGACCTGTACAAGAACACTACATAATTTTCCATTTAAGCAAAGTAGTAATTCCATTACAATTACTCTGTCTCCTTATCCCCCTCTAATAATCAAAGGAGCCAAGGTGTGATCAACCTTGCTTAGTTTAAGCAACTAAACATTATAGTAGCTTAGTGTTTGGAGGAAAATCCATCAAGTCAATAAGTTTCTGTTTACTCTTGGAACGCTCATTGAATTTTAAATATATATGCCTGAGGATATCTCTTTGTCCGGCTGAAGCAGTTCCAACCGTTATCCACAAGGAGAAAGTTAAGAGAGTCCATTTTGGAAACTGTCTTTAAACTCAGTCCATGGAAGGTTTATAACGTGAGCATCAAAACCATTTTTTTCCAAAAGTTTGTAATATCATTACTGGGCATTCCAAAATACATGATACAACAGTTCGAATTTGCCATTACATGCAATTCAACTTCTTTGCCTTGCGACACTTATGTTTGCAGGGAATTGTAGTTTTCATCCCTTAAGAAACCAAATTACCTTTTTGGAATATTGTTACTTTCTCTTAATAGAAATAATGGGAAAGATGTTCCAAACTTTCTTTGGTGTGCTCTAGTGTCCTACACTCATATTTGCCTTCTTGTTTGCCTGTGTTTTTTTAAATGTCAACCATGGCTCAGTTGGTATCACTTTCACCTCTGAGTCACAAGGTTTTGGGTTCAAGTTTCATGCCAGAACTTGAGCACAAAAATCAAGCAGCACTGAGCAGTATTGGAAGTGCTATCTTTCAGTTCAGATGTTAAACTGAGGCCCCATTTGCCTGATGGAGTGGACATAAAGGATCCCATGGTATGATTTTGAAGAGGAGCAGTGGTGTTAACCCTGGTATACTGACCGATATTTACTCCTCAGTCAATATCACAAATACTGATTATCAAGTCACTGTGTGTGCACATTGGCTGCTGAATTGCCTACAACATCAGAGTGGCTACACATTAAAAGTACTTCATTGGCTGTAAAATATTTTAAGACATTCAGTGGCCATGGACGTGTGTGTGTGTATACGTGCACAACTAGATTAGGTAGGTTTGAAGTGAAGGCAATTGTCAATATGGATTTCATGTCTGAACAAGTTAGAAGCAAAGCTTGATCCTCAAGACAATAGTGTCCTGACATTGGAAACATGTGTATGAGGAAGGTGTGAGCCACAGGGATGGGGGAGGAGATGGTTGAGAGGGGATAGAAAGGCAGCAGATATGACTCTTAAGCTTAAGAGATTCAAATACTTCAGACTTCTAAATAGTCATGTCTTTCATCTATTAAAAATTTTGTTTGTGCCATGACAAATATGTGCCTGTAAAACCTTAGGGGATACTGCTGAAACTTCTGGTTGCCTCTGAGCCTGGCAGCCTTCCCCTTTGCTTTCCCTTTTCCTTCCTTCCTCAATACTTCACTAATAGCTCCCTTGTTCCTGAAGAACAAAACTAGCAGTTAGTGGTCATTGAAGGAGAATCATTAAAAACAGGAATTGAGTAATTGTAAACAGGCTGCCCCATGCTCTCCAGCCCAAGGCACAGCAATCTTGTGTTTTCTGACAGACAGTAAAGGGAAAAAAAAGCAGCCTTTTTCAGACTTGAGATGAAGTTGTAGAATTCTGGGCCTATGTCCCAAGCTCAGAGTGTGGTTGTTTGTGAGACTCCACGAGAAGTTACCGTGAATGCAAAAAGGGAAATTAAAACAGAAAAAATGTCACTTGAGGTTGCTTGATGTTTCTCGTTTGCTGTCCTGTAAGTTAAGTATCCCCTGATCATAAAGCCGTTACAATTTCCTGCTGCTTTTTTTTTACAATGTTTTCCCTCCGCTTGAAAGACCTGTTATTGACTGTTGCAAAATACCTAGCACCACAAAAATGTAGTTTTAAATTCCTGCTATTTAAAAAAAAAATTGAGGTTTCTCTTTTTGAAATGGATTTTCATTTATGCCAGGATATCCGGTGTTTTCTCCTTTTACAAACAAGCTAAGTTTGTGTCCTGTTTTCTCCTCCACATGGATTTTCTATATATTTGTTAAACAGTAAACAGTCTTGTCACTTTTATTTAAGTGTCATAGATAGGAAAGCAACACATTGGAATACAAATGTTTCAGTTGCTAAATGATATTAACATGGGCAAAGTCAGAGTACAACAAAATAAGAAAAAGACTTTCAAGATTTGACAAGCCACTAAATTTTTTGGTAGTAAAATTATGCTCGTGATGTATCCAATAAATGTAATAAGTATATAAATACTCTTCTATCTTTCAAACTTAAAGCTTTTTGTGTCTGCAATATCATTGAATCCCTGCCATCAATTGTAGAATCAGACACTATGGATAGAAATTTCGGCCCCAACTTAGGTGGTGGGTGCATAATTTTGTGCTGCTGGCCAGCATGTCAGTTGCCATCACCATTCCACTCCTGGTTGTTTTCCCAGAGATGAAATTAGGAGCAGAATTTTCCTGTTGGCCTCTGGGCCCCCTGTGGTGCCTGAAATGGTAAGAAATCTCACAACACCAGGTTAAAGCCCAACAGGTTCATTTGTAGCAAACGCTACAAAAGTGGCGTTTGCTACAAATAAATCTGTTGGACTTTAACCTGGTGTTGTGAGACTTCTTATTGTGCTTACTCCACATCATGCCTGCAATGGACCAGCTACCTGGAGGTGGCTTTCTTGCAGTAGATTGGGGTAGAAGTAGTCGAAGCAGCCTTTGAGGCTCCCCGACCCGGTCATTGCTGTGGATTCTCCCAGTCACGATGGTCCTGTAGCTGTGGCCATTTTGAAATTCAAAGGTAGTTACAAGTTGTTCAGAGGGCACCTTGAGATGGAAGTGCCCTCTTTTCCCCTTACCCGCAATGGCAGGTGGCAGTTGCTCCCATGCTGCAGGGCTTGCTATTGGTCTTCCAACTTTGTGAACCTTTTTGCTGTTCTTACTTGATGGTGAGCCCATCCTCCAGCCACTAATTGACCAGTTTAGGGAAAAGCATTGCTAGATGACTTCCCTGCACAGTGTATTTGGGAACTGACAAATAACTGCAACTCCCTTGTCATTGGTACAATAGATTCAATTTGGGAAGTAATCGATATAGCTATCAAATAGAATCATAGATTGATTATCACACAGTAATAAATCATTTGGCCCATCATATCTGTGCCAACACTTTAATAAAGCCATCCAATTAGTTTCTTTCTCCTGCTCTGTCCCCATAGGCCTGTACTTTTCTCTTTGTCAAGTATTTATCCAATTTCTTTTTTAAACACACTAATCTGCTTCCACCACACTTTCAGGTAGTGCATTTCAGATCATAACAACATGCTGCAAAAACTTCTTTCCTCATGTCACCTCTGGCTCTTACATAAATGTGTCTCCTTTGGATATGACCTTTCAGATTTTTCTTTATTTACTCCTATATGACCTTATAAAATCCTACATGATTTTGAATATCTCCATTCACTCTTCCCTACTGTAAGGAGAACATTCCCAGCTTTATTCTACAGTCTCCCTATAGAACTATATGTCCTGCTTCCATGGTGCCATTTGAGCCAATCTGCTCTGCAAGGCCTTCTTCCTAAAGTGTGTTGCCTAGAATTGGTCACAATATTCCAACTAGGATTAACTGGTATGTAAAATGGTTCATCAAAATTTCCTTGCTTTTGCACTCTGTAGTCAGAGTCTCTTTCTACCCATCTTCTTCTTAATGAAGACAGGTACAAAGTACTGACTTAGTGCCTCAGTCCTGACCTCTGTCTACACAAGAAGATCTTCTTTTGGAATCTAATGAGCCCCACTCTTTTTTCTTTATTGCCTTTGTTACTATTTAAAGACTTTTGGACTCCGTCTTGTGATAATCTAACCTCCTTCATGTCACACTATTATTACAGCGCAATTCAACCTGCCATGTTTGCACTAGTTCTCGGAATGAGCAATTCATCTGGTACCATTCCTCTGACCTCTGCCTTTGCCCTGTATCCCTGCATTTTCTTCCTTTTCATATAAAAGTCTGTTTCCATTTTGAACGTCTGAATTGAACCTGCTTCCACCAGGTTCAAAAAGAACATTCCAGATTCCAAATACTCAGTGCGTGAAAAATTTCTCTTCATGTTGCTGCTACTTCTTTACTATAAACCTGTCATATCTCATCCATGATCCTTCCACGAGCAGGAACATTTTCTCCCTATCTACTCAGTCCAAACCTTTTGTGATTTTTTTTTACCTCAATCAAATCTCCTCTCAACCTTCTCTCGCTCAAAGGAACAGAATCCCAACTTCTCCGATCTTTCTTCATAACTATAGTTCTTAGGAACTATTTTATGAATTGTTTCTTCAATTTCTCTAATACTATCACTTCTTCCCTCATGTCTGGCATCCAGCACTGTATGCAGTACTCCAACAGAGGTCTAATTAGTATTTTATATGAGTTGAACATAACCTTGTTGCTCTTGCACTCATTGCCTCTATAAATAAAGCCTAGGATACAATATGCTTTATTAACCAGACTCTCAATCTGCCCTGCCACTGTTAATAACTTGTACACATGTACAACAGGTCCCTCTGCACTTGCATCCCTTTCAGAGTTGTTCATTTTACATTCCTGCTGTGTTCTTCCTACCAAAATGAATGGGGTGGCACAGTGCTTAGCACTGCTGCCTTACAGCGCCAAGGACCTAGGTTCGATTCCTGATCTGAGTCAATGCCTGTGTGGAGTTTGCACATTCTCCCCTGTCTACGTGGGTTTCCTCTGTGGTCCGGTTTCCTCCCACAGCCCAGAGATTGCGGGTTAGGTGGATTGGCCATGCTAAATTGCCCCTTAGTGTCAGGGGGACTAGCTAGGTTAAATGCATAGTTATGGGGATAGGACCTGGATGGAACTGTGGTTGGTGCAGACTTGATGGGCTGAATGGCCTCCTCCTGCACTGTAGGATTCTGTGATTCTATTACTTCACATTTCTCCACATTGAACTTCATCTGCTACTTGTCTGCCTATTCCACAAACTTGTCTATATCCTTTTGAAGATCTACAGTTTCTTCCCCACAATTCACAATGCTTCCAAGTTTTGTCTGATCTTCAAATTTTGAAATTGTGCCTGGTATACCAAAGTCTAGGTCATTAATATGCAAGAGTCCTAATTCTGACCCCATTGAAAAATCCATAATAAACCTTCCTCCAGCCCGAAAGGCATCCATTAACCATTACTCTCTGTTTCCTGTCACTCAGCTAATTTCATACACCTTTTATTACATGAACTCTAATTTTGCTTATAGATCTGCTGTGTGGCATTGAGCCAAAAGCCTTTTGGAAGTCCATGTACACCACATCATTGGGATCACCCTTGTCAACCCTCTCTATTATCTCTTTAAAAACTCTAGCAAATTAGTTAAACATGACTTGTCTTTAACAAATTGGTATAGGCTTCCCTTAATTACCCCGCATTTGTCCATGTAATTATTGATTTTGTTCAGAATTATTCTTTTCCCACCATCAAATATAAACAGATTAACCTGTGGTTGCTGGGTCATCTTTTTTGAACAAGGGGTTGTTACATTTTGCAATTCTCTGGTCTTCTGGAACCATCCCTGAGTTTAAAGAAGACTGAAAAATTATGGCCTTCCTCCACAATTTCCATTCTCCCTCAGCATCCTTGAATGCATTTTATCCAGTGCTGGTGATTTATCAACATTAAGTTTAGGTAGTGTCATGAAATCCATTTTTGCCTCTCTTTCCTAAATTGGCAGTCTTTGGAGATTGTAACAGTTAAGATACAGAATGTTTCTGTCCGTGTTACATTGGTTCTTGCCCAGGAACAAGGATGGGACCCTTTTGGGTATTGTGATAGGTCAGAAGATCAATTCAAAGGTCAGTGAACCACAGTTCAGAGGCAGTCAGTTTCAGGGAGTCAGCCAGCAAGTGTGACAGAGAAGGGGCCAGACAGAGGTCTCAGTTAAACTAAAGGATGAGCTGTTATTTTCCCAGCCTCTGCTAGGGTAATTAGGTCCCTACGTTTTTCCTTTACTATTTTCTTTAATAACTTGCGCTAAATCTTCTGAGTGATAATCACCATCAAATTGCCACTTCACTCCTAATTAACCTGCACTGGAGTTCTACACTTCTCGCTCAGACTTCTGAACCATGGCCTGCTTAGAACATGGAGTGTACCAGCTTCTGGAGTCCGTCCTTCCTAGTGTAGGTTTGTCACAGGAAGTCAAAAAATAACCCGTTTTAGCTGTAAATGTCCCAAAACCACTTAGAGAAGCAAAGGGAGAAGGTAAATGTCTAAGGTAAGTTAGTAGGGCTGTAGTTGGGAGGGAGTGGGGATACTTGAGAGGATGAGGGTTTTTTTGGGGGGGTGTAGGAGGATGGTCAAGGGGGTGTAGAGGTTGTTCAAGGGATTGTGTGTTAGTTGGGAGTTGGGGAGGGTAATCGGGGTATCAGCAATTTTGTTACCCAGGAATTAGAATTGGCTTCAATCCTTCTAACTTCTCCTGGGAGCTATTCTCAAAAGTATGAACACTCTGAATATAAATCAAGAGTTTTGGAGGATTCCAGGCATAGGGTAATGGCCATCAGAAGTTGAAGCTTCCTGAGCAATTCCTGCAGATCTTTGCAACGGTAATTCTAAGGGGAAACAATCCTGATACCGGAAGATTTGGACGCTTTTTCTCAAATTTGGTAAGACTAAGCCTCGGTTATTGCTGCTGCATTATAATGCCATGTGCCTAATTGTGCCTGCACATCTCCCATCTTATTTATCTCTCACAGTACAATTTGTGCACTTGCGCACTAAACCCACTAGTTTGTTTTGCATCTCTCCTATGTTCAATCCTTCCTACTTCTAAACTAATCCATATATATATTTTACATAGATATCCACATATGGATGTATAATATGTAAAATGACTACTATATATATCTGTATTCCATTTGAATTCTTATTAATTCTTATTCATCTCTGCTAGTTTTTAGTTTCAGACTTTCCTAAGTGATTGTTTTGGATGGTGATTTATCTCTGATCAATTGTTAGCTCTTTTTTATATGTTTCAAAGATCAGAAAAAATGATTTTACACCTATAAGCACTGACCTTGCAGTTTTTATGAGTTAATCATTTTTCCCACAGAAATTGAACGATTCAGTAAAAATATTTTAGAACAGTATTTCCTGGCAAGATGATTGAATTCATTTTGCTTTTAATGGACCTCTTGGACAAAACTTCACCAGCTTTATGAAGATTTGTCACTTGTAAAGCAACAAATGCTAAGTGCAGATCATTTTTTTCTTCTTGTAAAGACATTTCCAAGGTATTTTTGAAATCTCCATTTTTATAGTGCAAAGTACATTCATGAGGAATATTGTCACGTAGATGAACAGCACATCCTATTTAGTCACGCTTATTTATAATGTCAGTGCTCTGCACCTGTTGTCTATGGGAAGTTCTGTGGGAATATATGCAATTCCTGGTATTACTTATTGTTGTCCTGGGAACAGGATTTACTGCAGATTTTCTGCGATTGGAAAACTGTGCAGTGCTGGAAAGAATCAAAGTGAATGATGCACTGAAGCTACGTCATGAATGAAGCTTTCTTATGAATAAGGCTGTTAACCATGATTTCAAATACCTCAGTGAATATGTGGCAGTGAATTGAATAGTGGAGATTATAGGATGTTTAAAAGTATGAAAGGAGACTATAAAGTAGATTGAAGGATCTCTAATGAGGGGACATAGATATGAAATTGTTATGATTAGGTGAGGAGCAGAAGAAGGAGGCTTCCCTTTTCCCCCACTCCTTGTTTTACTGCAACAGCTTTGTTTTTTAAATAGACACATTTTCAAATTCAATGAGTATTTAACTGTTTATGTGCTGTGACTGTAAAAGTCACACATAGTCAGGTTTCCTTTGCATTTGTTCAACAAGAAAAAGGCATACTTTTTATTGTGCTTAACCAGGTCTAACAAAAGTAATAAAAATGCTCAAACTTTCATACAAACACAATGCAAAATTAATTCACACCCACACACAGATCAATCATAGCATGGAAAGATAGAAGTAGAAATTAAACGTCTAGTAAAGTTAAAAGGGTACAGCTTGTCAGGGGTTGGTGACTTCCCTGGCTTCAGACTGAAATCGCTAGTCTTCTGGGCTCAAAATTGAGGCAGTGAAGATAATGATGGTTAGTAGAATCATAGAATCCTACAGTGCAAAAGGAGGCCTTTTGGCCCATCAAGTCTGCACTGACCACAATCCCAAGCCCTATCCACATAGCCCCATGCATTTACCCTAGCTAGTCCCCCTGACATTCAGGGGCAATTTAGCATGTCTAATCCACCTAACCTACACATCTTTGGACTCTGGGGGGAAACCAGAGCACCCGGAGGAAACCCACGCAGACACACAGAGAATGTGCAAACTCTACATAGACAGTGAACCAAGCCGGGAATTGAACCCAGGTCCCTGACACTGTGATGCAGCAATCCTAACCACTGGTTGATTTATCTTTCCTACGAGAGACAACAGCTGCTAGGTTGATTCTTTTCTCTCTGCCTGCAACACATGGATATTCAACTAGCTGACAGGGCTCAAAACTTGCAAGTTGGATGGAGAAGAAGGGACAGAATACCACTTAGCATCTTGCTTCTTCAGCATCTCATTTGCTTGTGCTACAGTCTGCAGAAAAACATTTGCTTAAACACAAAAAAGGGTGAGCTGGCTTGTTGCATGACCATCTCCCTCCAACTGCCTAGGGACCCAAATATGGCCATGGCTAATGAATTCCAGTTCCCTGGTTTATATAAATAGATTATATCTGGGTACATTCCTTTCATAACCAGAATTGCATTGTCCAGGAAATTACGTTGAATGGCTTGTCTCCCACACAGTTGAGTGTCCAGGTCGAAATGCTTTGCTAATGGTGTAGTAGACCCAATCCATCACTACTTCAAGGTAATTGGTCTTTTTCAGACAGGTTGTTTCCATTTTATTGGCTTTGGAATGTAAAAGATACAGTGATGCTAATATTCAATCATCTTTGGGACTACAATTTCAAATCATTGACCTCAGTGTGGCCTTGGTTTATTAAAATTCAATTAGGGGTTTCCAGCCAATAAATTCAGGAAATAATTTTTAATAAAAAGCAGGGTTTCAGGATAAAATGTTGAACTAATTTAAGATAACGAGCAGGATTTTTTTTATTCGAGGGCTGTGAGAGGATGTGGGAAGTATCACCGAGTTTACTTAATGAGGTAGAGACCATGGCAACATTTAAGAACAGATTTGATCGCAGTTAATTAAAAGTAGTAAAGGGAAAAGGGGATAGAGTCAAGTGGAATTATGGCTACTGGTCATTTGGAAGATAACCATCACACACTATTTGGGCTGATTACTCTTGACAAAATCTTGCTGCTGTTCGTACTGCTGGGATCTTATGGTCCCGCCGATGACGAGTCCCACTAATGATGCACCCCCCTCCATGGTTTTCCGGCGGAGAGGTGTGCGTTCAACAGGAAACCCCATTGATAATGGTGGGACCATAGCAAGTAGTTGTGCAGGCTCCTCCTGTTGCGAAACACACCATGGAGAGGGAGAAAAAAACCTGCCCCTTGTTCCTATGCTATCATTTCTATATAATTTTCTATGTCAAAATAGTAGTTTGGTTGTTGACTTTCTAAAACCATTAGAAGATGCCCTTTTATGATAAGCCCACAATCTGTTACAAAACGGGTATCAGTCTCACACACATCAATAGTCTTGCGTGCGTAGCTTTCAGCTAGCTACTTTTGAGTCTTCTTGAACATGGCCCCTGACAAGTGAACATTAACACAAGGATAGACAAAGCAGGCTGGAAAGCATCACTGATATTTAGCATGAAGTCAATGACGCACTTAAAACTTGAAAGAGCGGGTGATACGCTGAAGCCAATGCTGAAACAGGTTTAAAAAATGACACTTTTATTCACAAACCATTACAGTAAAGAGGTAGAATTGAATAATCTTTGAATCAGTCTGAGCTTTTTCCAGAAAACTAAAGGCAGGAGGCCAACCCTACCATCCTGCTGGCAATTTCATCCCTCCAGTCAATCTGTTCAATACCTCAGTATGGTCATCTATTAAATATTATCACTTTTTTCTTATTATTATCTGAACATTTTTTTTAACTGAGTGGAATTGAATCCATGATCGAGCATTACCGTTTGTACAGTTGTTTGTGTGCTTGCAAACTTAAAACCAGTCTCACTCGATACCCATCATCAAGTAGGGAGGTCTTGCTGCAGCTGTGTAGGGCATTGGTGAGGCCGCAGCTGGAGTACTGTGTGCAGTTTTGGGCGCCGCACCTGCGCAAAGATATTTTGGCCTTGGAGGGAGTGCAGAGGAGGTTTACTAGGCTGATACCGGAGTTGAGGGGGTTGAGCTATGAGGAGAGGCTGAATAAACTGGGCTTGTACTCGTTGGAGTTTAGAAGAATGAGGGGAGATCTCATTGAGACGTATAAGATGATGAATGGGATGGATAGGATAGAGGTGGAGAGACTCTTCCCGCTCAAAAAAGACAATAGGACTAGGGGGCACAGCCTCAAGATAAAAGGGGGGCGGTTTAGAACGGAGTTGAGGAGGAACTTCTTCACTCAAAGGTTGGTGAATCTCTGGAATTCTCTGCCCGTTGAAGTGGTGGAGGCTGCCTCGCTAAATATTTTTAAGACGTGGGTTGATGGGTTTTTGATAAGAGAGGGGATTAAGGGTTATGGGGAGAAAGCGGGAAAGTGGAACTGAGCAGCGACAGATCAGCCATGATCTTATTGAATGGCGGGGCAGGCTCGAAGGGCTAGATGGCCTACTCCTGCTCCTATTTCTTATGTTCTTATGTTCTTATCTATCAGTTATTTTCAGTTATTTTAACTGGTTAATTAATGACTTAATTTTTTTTGATGGCTTTTCTTCCAGTTTCTGCAACAGTGCCACTGATGTGTGCCACCAAGGAACACCGCCACCACCACCAACGCCTCTTTCCCCACCACCACCACCCCCCCGCGCCCCCCACCATCTACATATTGCCCCTCAGTGATATTGTCCAAACGCATGGCATTAGTTTTAAGGTGTGTGCTGAGGACATCCAACTTTACCAGATGTGAGTTCTTACTTTGGTGTTCATGCTTCCACTAAGACCAGCTATTTCCACCTCTGTAATATTGCCAATCTTGCCCCTAACTCTGTCATCTGGCACTGAAACCCTCATTCCTGCCTTGATTATTTGATTTGGTTTATTATTGTCACATGTATTAGTATACAGTGGAAAGTATTGTTTCTTGTATGCAATACAGACAAAGCATATCATACATAGGGAAGGAAAAGAGAGTGCAGAATGTAGTGTTACAGTCATAGCTAGGGTGTAGAGAAAGATCGACTTAATACAAGGCAGGTCCATTCAAAAGTCAGGGAAGAAGCTCTTTTTGAGTCAGTTGGTGCATGACCTCAGACTTTTGTATCTTTTTCCCAATGGAAGAAGGTGGAAGAGTGTATGGCCGGGGTGCTTGGGATCCTTAATTATGCTGGCTGCTTTTCCGAGGCAGAGGGAAGTGTAGACAGTGTTAATGGACGGGAGGCTGGTTTGGGTGATGGACTGGGCTTCATTCACAATACTTTGTAGTTTCTTGCGGTCTTGGACAGAGCAGGAACCATGCCAAGCTGTGATACAACCAGAAAGAATGTTTTCTATGGTACATCTGTAGAAGTTGGTGAGAGTTGTAGTGAACATACCAAATTTCCTTAGTCTGCTGAGAAAGTGGGCTTACTTAACAATAGCGTCTGCGTGGATGGACCAGGGCAGGTTGTTGGTGATTCGTATACCTAAAACCTTAAACCTTTCGACCATTTCCACTTCGTCCCCATTGATGAATACAGAAGCATGCCCTCCACTATTCTTCCTGAAATCAATGACTATCTCCCTCATTCTGTTGACATTGAAGGAGAGATTCTTATTGCCGCAGCTGTTCATCAGATTCTCTTTCTCTTTCCTGTACTCTGTCTCGTCTAGATTATCTCTAGAATCAACTATTTCAATGCATTTCTATCAGATTTCCCATTCTACCCTCTGTTAACAAGATGAAGTGTTAGCTCATTTGGTTAGACTGTGAGCAGAATGATGCCAATGTGCAGGTTTAACCCTCACACTGGCTGTGGTAGTTCATAGAGGGGCTATCTGTTTGCCCTGCCTCATGCTTGATGCAGAGTGGTGTCCCTCATGCTATATAACCATTTGACTCTCTAACAGAGAGAGATGTCTATGGTCCCTTGTGCACTTGGCTAATCACCTAATGACTTAAGCCTGAGTTCATCCAAAACTATGTCCATGCCTTAACACTAAGCAAACCATGTTTCCCTATTGTCTCTGGGCTCACAGACATATGTTGGCTCCTGGTTAAGCAATGTCTTGATTTAAAAATTCTTATCCTTGTTATCAAATCCCACTCATGGCCCTCTCCATCTCTATCTCCTGTGAGATATTTGCACTCTTCTAATTCTGGCCTCTTTTGCATCCTCAGTTTCATTTGCTCAACCATTGGTGACCCTGTGTTCAGTTGCATCAATCCCAAGCTCAGGAATATTCTGCCAAACCTCTCTAACTCTTTACTTCACTTTCCTTTTTTAAAACCTACCTCTTTGACCAAGTTCTTGATTATTCAACTGAATGGCTGGGATTCTCCCAAAAAAATTCAAAATCCCCAACTTCCGGGAGCATCAGAGTAGCTCCCACTTGTTTCTTCAGTGTGATTTCCAGAATGAATCTCTGACACTCTGTGCATCGCAGAATGCACTAGTGTGATTTACTCTGGAAAGCTGGGAAAAGGGTCTATTCCAACTGGAGAGGCCGGCAGCGTAGTGCTGAGTGGGTCACTGCGCATGTGCCGATCTGTCAGAGTGGAGATCAGTGCATGTGCAGTAGCCCCACATTGATGGCCTCCATTTGCAGGCCAGCCCTGCAATCCAGAATTGCTGGCTTCCCAGATCTCTTGGGCCAGCCCTGATCTCCCCAACCTGGCCAGCCCCGATCTTCTGATCCCACACCCATCCCCCCCACCCACTGATCGGCCCCCAATATGCCCTGCCCTCAAAAGACTTGCCCCCTTGGTACTTCTTGATGCCTGATGGGCAATGCCAGTTTTCCCCTTGGACAATGCCAGGTCAGCACTGCCCAAGGGACACCCCCTTATCCCTGACCTCTTGGGGGGTGCCTCAGTGGGCTCTATTCTCTCAAATGAGGTCGGGCCGCCTGTTCCCTGTCAGTGGGAAGCTGTTGTAAATCCTGCTGAAGTGAACCATTCCTGGCGGGGGGAGTGGGGAAGCGCTAGTGGGCCCAGAGACTTCAGTTCTGGGTCCACTAATCACATGGAAATCCCAATTTCCAAATGCTAATCAGCTCTATGCCCATTTCTAGCACAGAGCTGCTTACCCTGGAAATCTTAGTTGCAGAGACTCGCGGAGGCAGTGGAGCCCAGTGGGAAGCTCATGAAACGGCCTCCACTGATGTCTCCCAGCCCACTGTGTTGCTCGACCAGCAGGCTGGGATAATCACCCACAATATCTCCTTATGTGGCTTGTGCAAAGCACCTTGAGATGTTTCAATACAAAAGTGCTGTATAAATATAAATTGTTATTATTATCAGCTGCACTGTTCAAGTATCACTGTTGCTGTCACATGATGAGTGTTGACACAACACAAAGGAGCACCTTTAGACCTTATCAAGAAGGTGCAAGAATCTAGTAATATCAAAATGAATTGGGGAAACCAAAGCATTTACGTAAGTAAAATCAGACTAAAAAGAAAATTGTTTTTGATAATTGATTCTTACAGCTAATTGCTAGAACTCTAACTGCAATATTGGATGTGCAAATGAATGTGTTATGAGGCAATATTTCTCTTCCTTGTTTCTTTGTTTTTCTCTCCATTTTTGGACTTGCATTAATGCTGTCCTGGAATTCAAGAACGGCGGTTGCCCTCTTGGTTACCCGATCCTCATCGTTACTTTTCATCTATAAGCTTAGGCAGTGAGCGCTGCCCAGAGATTTTAAATATGACGGCTGTCAGCCAAGGCTCTCAAAGTCAGCCCAATTCTGCCCTCAGCTGTTGTCCACGCAAATGTATCTTTGGCAGCTGGTGCTAGACAGAAATCAACACTATGAGCCTGAATGGAGTTTCTTTCTCTTTCTTTTTCCAATCCCTATCCAGGAATAATTCAGGTCAATGGTGCAACCTCTATAGTTGAAGTTAGTTATCACAAAGGCCAAGATTAGAACCAGGGAACTTCTGATCCGTATGTTGGGCAACACCCATTTATCCATCAACATTGAGAAAGGGGGCACAACTTTTTTCGTGGTAAGCCTAAATACACCTATTGTTAAGAACAGGAGAATGAGAGACTGGAACTCCCTAACGCTTCCAGCCTACTCTCCGCAATCAGTGTGGTTTAGTTTAGATAAAACTCCAGTGTTTTCCCAAATCATCCACCACACCGGTTTATGTGGGGTCAGTTTTTACCTAGTCACTAGCAGCAGACTTTCATGGATTTTTAAACCAGGAGCACAGTTTATTCACACACGTTTTTCTTGGATAGGTTCATCGCTACTTCATACACACTACAAACATACAAGGAAGGTAGCAAAAAAGTGTTTCTTTTCTCTGAATATTAAAACTTGACAGAATAATTAACAGTTCACGTGTTTGTAAGAGTCGAGTAGAGAGGGGCTTTTCCACTTGGAAGCTGAAGTTCAGATGAGTACAGATAGGTAAAGATAGGATTTTGTGGAGTTTCTTCAGAATCAGAGGTGCACAGAAATAGAGTAAACAGCCTTGATAATCCTTGTAGCCAGAGGATTTAGTTTCGTTTTTCCAGGCAAACTTGGAATCTTTTGGCAACTGGCTTTCAAGGATGCTTTAAAACTTTAAGCCTTATGGCTTGGTAGAAGGCTAGGTGTTAGAGCCTGATTTCAACAGTGATGCTCCTTCTGACATTATTCCTGCATTTTGCAGAAAGCAATTAGGGCTTAGAATAAAAGGATTTCAAAAGTGGGAAGTGTTTTAGTCATGTGATAACTGGGCATTGATACGTGATGGAAAATGATTGATAGTTAGTATTCACGAAGGAGTTTCCACCTCCCTGAGTGAAAAAACGTTAACATATTATAGAGACAGAAAGGCATCCTTAGCACTTCCCTTTTGCATGATCATTAGTTCTCCTTTGTTACCTGTTGGTCCTGGAGACAAAAACTCAGACTTTATTGCCCTTCCTGTTTTGGGGTAGGTCCTGGCACAGACAGTTGCAGCAGTCCACCTTGATGTGGTCTAAAAACAATAGCAAAAGCTTCTTTATCTATATAAAAAGGAAGTGAATAGCTAGAGTCAATGTTGGTCCCTTAGAGGATGAGACTGGGGAGTTAATAATGGGGAACACAAAAAAAGCAAAGGGACTAAATCAATATTTTGCTTTGATTTTCACAGCGGAGGACTCTGGAACCATCCTGATAGTAACAGGGAAGGTGGAGGTTGTTGAAATGGAGGAGGGACTGAGAACAACTGAGAGGCCATAGTTTTAGGCTAAGGGGTGACCTATATAAAACAGAAATGAGGAGGAATTACTTCACTCAGGGTTGTGAATCTGTGGAATTCTCTATCTCAAGAGTACAGAGGATGGTGGAAAGCTAAACAAATTTGAGGAGGAGATAGGTAGGTTTTTAATGAGTAGAGGGATGAAGGATTATGGGGAGCAGGCAGGAAGATGGAGTTGAAGCTGAGGTAAGTTCAGCCATGATCATTTTAAATGGCGGAGTAGGGTAGAGGGGCTACATTGCCTATTCCTGCTCCTAGTTCTTGTGCTTTTTGACATGTTCAATGTAATCCCATCTTTTAAAACTCCCAGAAGCTTGGCCAATTTGTAGTTCCAAATGTCAGCCATCTTAAAGGTCATCTTTTTAAAGAGGGCATACAGATTTTTAAAGAATTATAATGTCCTCAGCATGACACTAGTCACATTTTAAAATCTGTTAGCATGCTTACTTATGATAGAATACAAAATAAATGTAACTTGTAATGCAAAGATAAATTCTTCCTTCAGAAATGCCTGCAGTAATCTGAGGGGGAGGTAATATAAATGTCAATACATTGTATTCCTTCTGCCTAATAGCATAAAATAGTTAAATCTTTAAGTGTAATATAAAGAAAACATGAGATGCTTGGAAGGAGATTTAAAAAGTTAAACTATGTCAAACTAATTAAAATCAATATTACTCCAGGGGCAGGAATTTCCCTGCTATTTCAGAGCCTCGCAATCTGGCTCAAATAGGGGTCACATGCCTTCACTGTGTGGGGAAACAATTACCCATGGTACTTTACCCCAAATTGGCCAATTAATGGCCAGAGAACCAATAGGGGGCTCTCCACCTTAGAAGCAGCAGTAGGATGCCATGGCAAGTCAGTGAGTGAGAGGGTGCTCCAAAATGGAGGCGTCTTCTGTCCAAGTTTTAAAATTTAAAATAAAAAATTCAATGCACCAGTTCTGACGTGGATGTGCCAGCGTTGGACTGGGGTAAACACAGTAAAAAGTCTGACAACACCAGGTTTTAGTCCAACCGATTTATTTGATAGTAAACTCACAAGCTTTCGTGGAGACTCCCTCTTTGTCAGGTGAATGGAGAGTTCTGGCCTCAGACAGAGCATATAAAGCACAGGCAGTTTAGAGATTACTGATTAGAATGTGAATCTAGAATTCTAAGCACAGAGGCTACTTCCAGCTGGCTACACTATCCCCCACCACTAATAGGGATCTGGAGCCCAACTGGAAAATCCCAGTTGGCCTCTAATAATTGACCTTCAGTGCCATTAACAATGTCAATTGGTTCCCCAATTCTTATGAGCCGGTAGTCTTGCCAACCTGAACCCCCAGAAAATGGTCTGGGAACGGTTGCTTTTCGGGAACTGGCACATTGGCTGGCGGAACTGTTTTTAAGACCTGTCTCAATACCCACCTTGAAAAGACCCAGAAGTTTTGTCTCAGAATATTGTCAGTAGGAAAGTGAGTAAGGCCTCTTAACCTTCGAATCCAGGTAACTTCTTTAACGGCTCACTTGAGCCATTGCTTGGATAAGACCTAAATCTGCAGTGTTTATAATGCTGCTGCACTTTAATCCAGGCACACAGGTGTCTCAGATCAGCATCAGTATAGTGGTGTTGTGGCACAATGCCAGCTAGTTGTCTATACTAGAGACAATCTCCAGGTTTGCGTCTGCATTTGCAAACTGTGACATTTTGCACTAATAATAAACATCGTTTCACAAATTGCAAATGTATGATTGTACATTTTACAGTAAAAAATTTCAACATGAGTTGAATCCATGCCACATCCAGTTTGGGTTGAAACTTGTCATGTGAACAAAGCTCCAGACATCAGGAAGTCAAGAGATCGGTGTCTGAATCAGCAATGAATTAGTGATAAACAAGTACAGTATTGTTCCTTCACACAGAAATCTCCAAGTATCCCACACATGGTGCAGGCAATGTGTAGTCTGTTACACTGACTGTGGTAAACATGATAAACGAATGGGGTAAATCTCTAAATTAAACTTGTTTAATTTTTAATAATTTGGATTCAGATTCATTACTTCAACAATCAAGTTTCAGATATGAGTAGAAGTAAAAGTTTGTATGTTTCTGGATTGAAATGTTGCTAGTTTCTTGCTTGAAGCAATGTTCTGAGCCAGGAAGAAAGGGGAGGCACATTCAGCACAGAAACTTACCATATCTTGTCAGTTTACTTTTAGTTCAACTTTTTGTATAGAGTGTTTTGAAACCGTGTTCTAATTTTGCTCCTTCGGAAGCAGCAATAACAAGAGAATGTCACTAATCCTAGTTCAGATGACGCGTAAGACTTGATTCAGCTTTCCCTCGGTTTTCCACAATGAGAACACAGGATTGTGTGTGTGTGCATGTGTATGTGTGAATGTGCTGACAGCTGCCTTCTCTGAGGACAAGGATGTTTTGCATTACCAGAGAGATGGCGTACAAAGAACAAACTTCCCTTTCCTCTGCATCTGAACTATTAATCTCTGTGATAGAGAGCCTTCTTTCCTTTAAATAAATTTTCCCACGATATTCAATAAAGCCCGTGATTCTCAAATAACTTTGTTTAGAAAGATTTTGTTTGTGTATAAACAATACTATCAGTCTGGTTTGTCAAGAATCAGTTTGAGGCACTGACTTCCAGTGGTAGTGCCCAGCCCCTGAAAGGACTGAGATAAGTAGAAGATATGCAGCTTTATCAGGAGGCAGAGAATGAAAGGACTTTGAAATAAATTATTTGCACTTAATATCTGGCTCGCAGTATGCACAAGCTTTTACTGAATAGCTAAAGCTTACAATTAGCTATTAACCCTTTTGAATAGAACATTTCCTTTGCCTTATTGAGAACACAAATATATTTCCTCACTCTCCATTAAGACTAAGACTTTTTTATTGTTTCCAGATTTAACAGCTCTTTATTTCCCACTCTTTTGTCTCTTTCTGGCTTGTAAAGGATGTTTCTTTAAGTCACATTAAAATTTTAATAAGCTAACAGGAGAAAGGGGTGGCATGATGGCACAGTGGTTAGCGCTGCTGCCTCACAGCACCAGGGATCCGAATTCAATTCTGGCCTCAGGTGACTGTGCGGAGTCTGCACGTTCTCCCCATGTCTGTGTGGGTTTCCTCTGGGTGCTGCGGTTTCCTCCCACAGCCTGAAAGACATGATGGTTAGGTGCATTGGACATGCTAACTTCTCCCTCAGTGTCCTCAAACAAGCACTGGAGTCTCATGACTAGGGGATTTTCACAGTGCATTGCAGTGTTAATGTAAGCCTACTTGTGGCACTAAGGAATAAATAAAAAAGATGTCCGGTAATATAATTTTTGGAATTATGTGAGAGGTGTGATACAGAAAAGACATTTGGGGCAGAATTTAATGCCCTTCCCCAAAGCAGGAATGGAGATGGACGGCACAGTAGCACAGTGGTTAGCACTGTTGCTTCACAGTTCCAGGGACCTGGGTTTGATTCCTAGCTTGGGCCACTGTCTGTGCAGAGTTTACACATTCTCATTATGTCTGCGTGGGTTTCCTCCCACAGTCCAAAGATGTGCAGATTAGGTTGATTGGCCATGCTAAAATTGCTCCTTGGTGTCCTGAGATGCATAGGTTAGAGGGATTAGCGGGTAAATATGTAGGGATATGGGGTTAGGGCCTGGGTGGGATTGTAGTTGGTGCAGACCCAATGGGCCAAATGGTCCCTCTGCACTGTAGGGTTTCTATGATTCTATGACGGAGGGACATATAATTGGGTGGGAGGGTAGTGGATGAGGACCCCTGCATTTTCCTGCCTTCAGCCCATTTAAATACAGGGCAGGAAGGTTCACTTAACCCAGTGGAATTAAGTGAACCATCAGGGTTGCTTGGGGGCTTCTGGGTGGGGTTCCTTGTTCAAGGCACTTAGTGCCTGATGGAGTGATCTGGCATCGGGAAGGGGGCAGGCCTGCTAAGAGCCACACCTAGTCCTTGCCGCCCAGTCCCTTCCCCAACCCCCCTCCCCCACCCAACAAGCCCCCTCTCGCCATCACTCGTCCATGTCTCTTGGCAAACCTGGACCTCGGCTGGGTGTAGTATGGGCAGAAGTCACCATCTCTTCAGTGGTCTTATTGAGTAGTGTCTGCCTCTAAGGGGCTGGTAACTCTTGGGGGGGTGATGCAGGGAATTTAGCCCCTGGGCTCCTTGATGGTGGAGAACGCTCACTGCTGCCCGGCCTTCCGGAAAGTAGGTGATATGGGCTGGTTTGAGCTCTCCAGTCAGTTGGTGAGAACCTTGTTGCTTACATTGAATTCTGTTTTTTGTTTTTCACACCTTCATAAGGTTTGGTCTCTGTTCATGCAGGAACTATAAGATGTGTTAGTGCTGACATTATTATAGATCTGAAAGAAATATTAAGGGGCCACTGTCCATTGAGGAATCTTTCTTCTTTAAAACACTTCATTCCCCTTTCTGAAGGCATTCACCTTATAGAAATCATAGAAACCCTACAGTGCAGAAAGAGGCCGGGAATCAAACACAGGTCCCTGGAGCTGTGAAGCAGCAGTGCTAATCACTGTGCTGCTGTGCCACCCAGGTGGTGACTTCTGCCAGAATTACACTCGGAACTTGCGGTTCCAATGTTCAGGGAATTGAGATTAAGAATCCATTTCCTACAATGTAGAAGGAGGCCATTCAGCCCATCGAGTCTGCATTGACTCTGACAGAATATCTTACCCGGGCCTTCTTCCCGCGCCCTATCCCCGTAACCCCACACATTTACTATCTAACCTACACAGTTTGGCACACTAAGGGATAATTTAGCATGGCCAGTCCACCTAACCTGTTCATCTTTGGTTTGTGGGTGTAAATCAGAGCACCTAAAAGAAACCCACACAGATATGGAGAGAATGTGCAAACTCCATACATCAGCCAAGGCCAGAATTGAACCCAGGTTCCTGGCGCTGTGAGGCAGCAGTGCTAACCACTGTGCCACCATGCACATTGTTTCATACTGGGATACAATTCAACCATTAATATTCTATCCAAGTGGTTTTTCGTTCCATGTGTGAGTGAGCCTACGCAATGACTGTCAATAACCTATTTAACAATGTATGGCATTAAAGATACCAAATACCTTGTCCTTTGCTGATGTTTGCATATGGCACTTACCAGCAGGAGTCATTAGTTAGTAGACCAAAGTGGTAACAGTGGGTGATTTTATCGGCCCCCTCCACCCCATCTCCATTGCTCAAGTACTGAAGCCAGTTGTAAAATTTATCTGCCATCATGGCAAAATTCATCTAATTGCGCATTGGTCAAACTTGGGACCTTCTGATTGGTATAGTCTCAAAAAAGAGAGGCCTCTGGCACAGTAGGTAGTATCCCTATGTCTGGCCCAGAAGCTCTGAGCTCAAGTACCACTTTGGGATTTGCTGGCCAAGGAAGGTGCATTCATAACATGGCCAAACAGGTTGATTATCAGCCTATGGATCCCATAATATGCCCAATGTCAGACAGTAAGAGTGGGAGAGTTTCCTGGTCAACCATACTGCAGGAAGCAATGGCAAATCACTGCGGTGCTTTGTTAAGCATAATCATGGACTAATCCAATGGAAGTCCATGGTCACCAACATCCTCTAGGTTATGATACCTGCAGGAGATGGAGTGTCTAAATTACATGAAAAACATGATTTACAGCAGCGGCAAATTTCAATATCAATTGAAGAGGACATTATTAATATAGGCATGAGATTTATTTTCTGGTTAGGTGATCAAGGAGCGTTACTCAGGTCATAATTTTTAAAAAATATATTGATACATTATCTGACACAATTGCCAATATTTTTGGCTCTGCTGTAATTTTTTTTTCAAATTACTTCTACTCCTTGGTTTAGAGGCAAACCAAAAACAAAATGTTGTAAGTATTGTTTAAATATGTTCTAGAATTGGTTCCTTAATTATGTACCAGCCTTTTCAAAGTTTTTTTGAAATTTTCCCTCATCTCCCTTCCCAGTTCAACAGTCTCACCAAACATATGCACATTGAAACTGAAGTCATGGTGGGTGATGTGATGACTCTGTGGCTCAACATAAGCCTGGCTCTACACATTTATTTATTAATAAATCTTGTCTCTGAGTCACACTGTCATGAGTTCAACCCTCACTCCAATAGAAGGGCCAGAAGTTCCAGGCTGACATTTTGCCACAGATACCAAGGGTATGTTGTACTATCAGTGGTGCTGTTTTCGGGTCGTAATGTTAAGTGGAAGCCCCAGGCAGTTGTAAGAATTTCTTGGAATTATTCAATGAAGGACAGCAGAATTCTCCGGATGCCCTAGCCAACAATTTCTCCCTTGACTGACATCACCAAAACAAATTATCTAGTCATTTATCTTTTTTGCTACATGTGACAATTGAATGGCATGTTTACCAGCGTTAAAATACTGACTCCACCTCAAAATTGCATTATTGCTGTAAAGTATTTTGAGGCGTCATAAAAGACAGCATGAATGCACGTTTGTTTCCTTCACTCTGCTAAATTATGGATGCTATATCTTAACACCGTCTAAAATGCAGATGGTTGGAATGCATGCCATTCTGCCTGTTCTCTGTTCTCTTATGTTAATGATGATTTGTGATCAAAAACAGGAAGTGCACGTATTGGATTTGAATGATCTCTAGCTCATCATCCATCAATCTTATGTTCTCTTCTAGTGTCTAAGCTCATTGTAAATAGAATAAGACAGCTATTATGCATCAGGGAATTGTCATTCGAAAGGCTGTGTCAAACTCTTCTGAACGTTAAAAGTATCTTTATTTTAGATTCTGAAAGTTAAAGGGGCAGTGTCTTCATGAAATCTGTTAACTATGGTGTTGTATGCAAACTTTCCACATATAAGCATTAATGTGCAATCAATAAGTAGTTAATGGAATAAAAGGTGGCCAAAATGTTGATTTTCAACTGAGATCTCAATCTGTGACTTGAAAGAAAACTTTAATGGAACAAGGTAAATTAGTTTGAAAAATCCTGCGCCTCAGACAACAAAGCAAGTATGTCATTTAGGCAAAAAAATGTCATTTAGGGGCAGCTACCAGATCCACAAAATGTCATGCCTTTTTTTTATATATTGGGAAATTCTGAGGGATACTTCTTTGTCCCTGCCATGTTTACTTCCTCATGTCATTCAATAAAGTTGTATTTCTTGTACAAACTCAGAAGCGGGAACCTACTGCCATTTTACTAATAGTAGAGTGATCTTAGGAAAGCTACTACACAGAAACTGGCAACATCCATTTGACAAATTAACTGTAACTGAGATAACTGGCTGCTAGGTGCAGGTATGACATTTTTCACTCCCTTTGGGGCAGATTCCCCAGGAACAACCTTAAATGATACTCAAAGTTGTCTCTTTACCTTAGCTGGAATGGTCCAGCTTCACCTGTGGCTGGGATTTTCCAGTGCCACTCCAGTGAATGGAGATTTGACTGAGTGCCAAATTCTCTGTTCTTACTGGCAACAGTAAGGGGTGCACGAGACCGGAATATTCTGGCCCATATGTTAACTCCACTGAGGTGGGTGTGGTGGTTGTAAGCTTTGCTTTAGTGGTGGACAGAGGTCCAATGTACATAATGATTACAACCAGCTTCTTACTAAGTTGTTGTCTCTCCAATACTTGTTTAATTGTGCCCTCTCTTGTCAGTTTTTCTTACCGTGTTCCTCATAGCTTTCTTGCCAACTTAGTACAAGTGCAGACACTGACCCTAAATACTGACTGTTGTTTACCTTGTATAAGGCTACATAAGATCACTCCAGAGAATGGTGTTGATTCTAATGGGTGTGGCAATATTCTAAATATGAAGCTGAGGTGCATCTGCTCAAAGCTTTTTTCCATCCATCTCTCTCCACCGCTCTGGGCCCTTCCCCTCACACACTTCTCTCTCTGTCTCTCTCTTCCTCTCTTGTATCCACTGAGGTAGAAAAGAAGTAAATTGCACTGGAGTGAGATCTTTAAATAGTGCTGTCCTTGTACTTGAGGGTTGCACATTCTGAGAATAAAGCTTCCACGTGCTCCCTCAGATATAAACTCATTTCTTGTGGAAATGAGTGATGCACACCGGTATCATATTGATCAGATCCATTTTGGTGCCTAGCTATTGCTGAACCTGCCCGGTGTTGACCAGAAGTGAACCAAGGCATTGGTGACCTAGAGACATTGTTTCTCGGCTATGGAGAGTCTGTGGCAAGATTGGTCAATATATGAATGGAACTTTGCAGTAACTGAGAAGATTTAACATTAAAATCAGGTTTATGGGTAAAAAGAAATTGCAATGTTTGTCATTTTAGATGCATCCTGTAGCACAAATGAGCAGAATCAGCTGAACATTTGTTTCCATTGATATTTATAACTTTCTAAATCATGAGATATAAGAACATATGAAATCAGGGCAGGAGCAGACTACTTGGTCTTTGCAGCTTAGTTCACCATTCGACAAGATCACAGCTGATTTTCTACTTTAACTCCACCTTCCTGATTATCCCCATAACCCTGAATTTGATCAATTTCCCCTCATAGGATGATCCTCTCATCCCAAGAACAAATTTAGTGAACTTTCATTGCACTCCATCTAAAACAAGTATGTCTATTCTTGGATAACTGCACACTGTATATCACAACATTGCCCTGTGTAATTTTAAGGAGACTTCTTTACTCTTATACTCCAATTCTTCATAATAAAATCTAACATTCCATTTGCTTTCCTATTTGCTGGCTGTATCAGCATGTTAACTTTCTGTGATCTATGTGCAAGGACATCCAGGACCCTCTGAATACAAACATTTCCTAGACTCCCACCATTCCAAAAAATTCCACCCTTTAAAATATTTCCTTCCAAAGTGGATAACTTCACACTTGCAACATTGTATTCCATCTGTCATGCTTTTGCTCACTCACCCAACCTGTCTATTCCCACTACATCCTCTGTGTCCTCATCAACTCTTACTGTCCCATGTAGTTTTGCATCATCAGCCAACTTGGATATGTTACAGTCAGTCCCCTCAACCAATTTATTGATATAGGCTGCAGTTACTAAGGCTGAAGCACTGATTCTTGCACTAGTTACAGCTTGCTAACCTGAAAAATTCTTGTTCATTTTTAGTTCTTTTTCTTCCCATTAATAAATTCTCAATCCATGTTAATAAATTGGCCCCGATCCCACAAGTCCCAATTTTGTTAATAACCTCTTGTGTGGATTTATGAAAATCCAAATATGCTAATTCCACCTCAAACAAAAACAGAAAATGCTGGAAAATCTCAGCAGGTTCAGCAGCGCCTGTGGAGAGAGGAAAGAGCTAAAGAGAACTGGGAATAGGGTGGGATTTATTCTGTTGTGGGAGTTGGGTGAAGAAGGAAGGGCTAGATAGAGGGCCAATGTTAGATGGAGGCTAGGGAGAGTTTGACAAAGATTTCATGGACAAAAGGACAAAGGGAATGTAATGGTGGTGATTATGGCTAAGAAAGGTACTGATAGTGGCACATTAATGGCAGAACAAAGGTAAACAATGTGTTAAAGGACAACCTGGAACAGGAAACAGATGGCCCTGGTGGAGTGGGATGGGGCTAGGGGAAACAGTGGTAAGGGAAAAAAATGATGGAAAGTTGGATAAAAAAAGAGGATGGACAAATTAATCAACGGAAGACATGAAAATGAATTTATGTAAATTAATATAAAAAAACATAAAAAATGGGGTGAAGGTGGAGGTGAGAGTTCACAGTGTGAAATTGCTGAATTCAGTGTAAAATCCAGAAGGCTGTAACGTGCCTAATTGGAAGATGAGTTGCTGTTCCTCAGTTTGCATCGGGCTTCACTGGTACATTGCAGTAGAATTAAGTACATACTTGTGAACGTGCAAGCAGAATGATGTGTTGAAATGTCAAGCAACAGGAAGGTATGGTTCTGCTTGCGGATGGACCAAAGTGTTCTGCAAAACAGTCATCCTGTCTGCGTTTAGTCTCACCAATGTAGAATAAATGAGATTGGCAACAGTGAATGCAAGAGACCAAATTGAAGGAGGTGCACCTGAAGTGCTGCTTCACCACAAAATGAATGTTTAGACATTTGGATAGTGCGCAGAGAGGAGGTAAAGGGATAGGTATTGCACTTTCTGCAATCGCATGGATGGTGCCATGAAAAGGGGATGAACTGATGGAGCAGTGGACCAGGATATCCTGGAGGGAATGGTTGCTGTGGCGTGCTGACAAGGGAAGTGAGGGGAAGGTGTGTTTGGTGGTGATACCATGCTGGAGTTGGTGGAAAAGGAGGAGGGTTTTCTTTTAATGTGGAGGCTGGTGGGGTGAAAAGTGAGGACAAGGGGGACCGTATCCTGGTTCTGGGAGGGAGGGAGGGGAAGGGTGAGAGCAAAGGTGCAGGAGATGGGTCAGTTGAGAACTCTGTCAACCATACTGAGTGGGAAACAATGCTTAAAGAAGGAAGAAGACTTGTCACAGTGCCATTTTGGAATCTGGCACCATCAGAACAAATGTGACAGAGGCAAAGGAATTGAGAGAATGGGATGGAGTCCATATATGATGTAGGGTGTGAAAAGCTGTAGTTGAAGTAACTGTCAGTAAATTCACTGGTTTCCCCCTATCCATCTTACTAGCTGCATCCTCAAAAAGCTCTTTCCACTGTCTTTATCTCAAGTCGTAAGAATTGAAAACTGTTTGTGGTCAGAAGGTGGACATGCTGTACCATTCTGTTATTAATACTAAAAATAAAATTGGTTAAAAAGACAATTGTTTGTGTGTTGAGTAGAATTCCCTTGGAGTTGAATGAGGAATGTGAGGGACTGTTGGATCAAAGAGTGCAGTAAGAATCCAAAATAATCCAGGAAACAGCCAGGTGATGAGCTTCGTTCTCATTTTCATGACTAAATATATTTTTCTCATTAGGGAATGGGAGAGTAATTTCACAGATTCACCTGGGCACATGCAAGAAAGAAGGGAAATTGGTGTGGGAGGAAAGGTTGTCCATTCCACACTTTGCTGAATTAAGTTAGAACTTCTAACCAAAGACAATGCTGGGTGCAGCACTATAGCGCATAAGGGAATTTTACAGAAATTGAATAAACTCTTGAATTTGGTAATATTAGCTTTTATACTTTGCTAGTTCACAGTTATTCCTGTAAGGATGAAGGCTATCAAATGGTTACCTTAATCATTACTAGATAACAACTGGAGCAGCAGGAGTGAAAGCACTGTGGTTTCAACATTTATGGATATTGCAAAAATATGCTTGCTTAAGATGGTCGGACAAAAAGAGTATTCAAAAATATGGTTTGGCAGCCAGCTGGTGCCATTAAAGTGAGTCAATTTACAGAGCAATTAAAATTTATACAGTAAATTGGTCATAATGAACCTATTAAGGGCATTATATTCATGGAATATTTTTGAACATTTTTGTCTATAAATGTGATGTGATGAAATGGTGCAGGCTAAAACATGCCAACGGTCATTCAATCATACCAATATGACAAAAATATCCTGATGCTTCTCACTTCAAAATAAGAAGGCCACTAAAGATTATTTCTGGAATACAATATTATTTTAAAAATCAAGGCAGAGTGGTAATGTTAATTTTCATATGCAATGTTCTAAAGATTAAACAAACCAATATATTGATCACCTTTGTCCTTATATTTTCTAAAAATTGTATGTTCTAATTTTGTACATTTTAGCAATGGACCATCGTTGTGAAGCTTGAATTTACAAATTCAGCTGCTCCCTGCCCCTCACTTCTCCATTCAGGCCTCTTGTGCTTCCATCGTCCTTTGCTTTCTTCCTACCACCGAACACCACCATGAGTTTTCTTTCTTCATATTCCTTGTACAGCTTTTGCATCTTGCATTGATGTTTCGTTCTCACTTAGCAAATTTGAATTGATTTATTATTATCGCATGTGTTGGGATACAGTGAAAAGTTTTGTTTCTTGTGAGCTATACAGGCAAAACATACCATTCATAGAGTACGTAGGGAAGAAGGAAAGGAGAGAGTGCAGAATATAGTGTTGAAGTTACCGATAGGGTGAGGAGAAAGATCAGCTTAATATGTGATAGGACCATTCAAGTGTCTGATGGCAGCAGAGAAGAAGCTGTTCTTGAGTCAGTTGATACATGTTTTCGGATTTTTGCATCTTTCTTCCAATGGAAGAAAATGGAAAAGAGTATGTCCGGGGTGCGTGAAATCCTTGACTATGCTGGTTGCTTTTCTGAAGCAGTGGGAAGTGGAGGAGTCAATGGATGGGAGGTTGGTTTGTGTGATGGACTTGAATGTGTTCACAACTGTTCGTAGTTTCTTGCGGTCTTGATCAGAACAGGAGCCATACCAAGCGGGGGCAGTATCAATCCCAATACTATTAAAGAAGAGTATAGTTGCAGTCACAGTTTGACAGTTCCTTCTTATGATTTTCTTCCTAGTAGGACTTCAGTCGGTGCCCTTCACCACGTTGTTCTACCAAGTGTAAAAATCAGACCATCTGTCTTGCACACAACTAGCTCATCAATATAGACATAGGTACGTTAACTCAGCCATTGTTGCTATTGTTATAGATATTTAGAGCTACTCTTGCAGCTGCTTCACAATTTGTTTTACTATTTTGTTCACTTTTATTTCCAGCTTCCTGGAGATTCTGGTTCATGAACAACTTGAATAATAATTTTTAAGAACTTTTAATTTAGAAAAACTCCACAGGGCATTTAACAGTCTATTACAAAACAAAATTTGACACTAAGCCAGATGAGAAACTAGGACAAATGAGTAATGGTTTGGTCAAAAAGATAAGTGTGAAGAAAAACAACAGCAAAATAGTATCACCGGAAATCTGAAATAAAAACTGAAAATGGTGAAAATACTCAACAGGTGAGGCAGCATTTTTGGAGGGAAATAAAGGATAATGATGACCATCAGATCTGAGGAAGGTTCTGATGAAAAGTCATCATCAACCTGATGCATTCGCCAGAACTCTACAGTCTTGCCCGCCATGGAATCGGAGCGAGTAAGGGGCGGACAGTAGAAATGTCTGTTGACTTTGGGTGGGAACTTCCAGTCTCACTTGAGTGAGGCTGTAAAATCCCACCCATAAAGTCTGTGCAGAATTATTCCATGCTTCTTCTGGAGAGTTCACTGGCGGTTGGGAGGTGGAGAATTTGTTGGAAGAGCCACAGTCGGTTTCATGCTGGTATGAATTTTCTGCAAGGTCTCACCCTGGTGCCTGCCTTGGTGGATTGGGAAGCCCACCTGCGGCACGCGTGAAACTGATTTGCATCTCACTAATGGGATGCAGATGAAGGTCAGACTGGAAACTTCCCCTACGCCTGATTCTTCGTGATGCCAGGAGGAACACACCCCAATCCAAAATGCATCCGGACCAATATGGCAAGCAGAAGTCTGAACTTAACTGATGAGTGCCTGAGGCTGCCTCCTAAATTCAGGATGGAAGTTGTCAGTGACTTGGAACACCACAGCAGTGGGTAAGGGAGAGTATCAATCAGGTAGATCTTTCAGCATCAGTGTCTTCAAAAAAGTCTGTTTTCCAGCCTCAAGAGTGCTCCTGAAGATCCATCTTCTTTCTTGAGGAGATCCATTTTCAATGGTGGGTCAGTGATGTTGGGCGCCTTTTAAATACGCACCCAGATATGAGGACGGAACGTGCAATATCAAACCTGGACCGCCATGGAAAAGAGGCGCTAAACCCCCAGATGCATAATTAATTACACTGGAGATGGAAGATATGGCATGTTTTTCTGTCGCCCACTGGAGCAGGAAGCATACCCCTGTCCCCCACGCCACCTCATGACTTAGTCCCTGATGGGAAAATTTTGCTCCCATTTTTCTCCTTAGGTCTTAAAGAATTTTTTTTTAATGAGAAAAAGGTAATGAGTTAGCGAAGTTTAGGGAATGAATTCCAAAGCTTATAGTCTAGACAGATAAAGGCACAGCTGCTAATAATGTAGTGATTTCATTCAGAGGTGCACAAGAGACTAGAATTTAGAAAAGGAACACCAATATCTTGGAGAGTTGAAGGGCTGGAGGATGTTACAGATTTACGGAGTAGCAAAACTATAAAGATATTTAAAAATAAGGTTGAGAATCTTAAAATTAAAGTTTTGCCAGACCAGGAGCCCCTTTAAGTTATTGAGCACAGAGCTGATGAGTGAACGTGTATCCTTGTAAATTAGGATGAGGGAAGCAGAATTTTGGATGACTTCCATTTACAGAGGATGAAAGATGGGTGGCCGGCATTAACAAGACCCGAAGAGACTCAAGCTAGTATATGGTTCCACATTTTCCAGCCTTTCATTACTTCTCCATTCTTTATCTATGATCCAAGTCATATTTAATTGGGAGCAGGAAGTTCTCCCAACATCTTGGTCATTATTCACCATTCCGCTAACCAATTCTAGAAAACAGTTAGTGCTTCCTCTCTGCTCATATGCTTCTACAAGGTCTTTGCAATCTCCTGGTTTTTCCGTCCTATTCCTTACCTCACCCTGCACTGATGGGACCCCATTAATGCTGCATGAGGGAATTTAGGGTTCTTGCCTCCAGTGTATAACTGAAAGGCTTCTTTGATCATATTATACTTAATAAGGCCCTTTCATCTATGCTACAGTTGCTTGGCAACCCCTTGTCGAAATAGCTTTCTCTTACATTTAGTGCAAAATTAGGAGGAACAGCTCTGAGTCATAGCAGACAAAATGGAAACAGCAGAGGCAGAAAAGATGGATAAAACAATTTGAGGGGAAGAACCAGATGCTGAGATGGAATGGGAGCATTTTACTGACTTTTCCTATTCTGATTTTAGTCACAAAATATTGAATGCTATTGGTTGCCGATCATGCACTTTCATCCAATCAATCTTGGTTGGTTTTGAATGCTGAACTCCCAAATGTCTCAAAGGAGTGCTATTCATCTCTCTGCGAATCAGTTTGCTTTCTTTACCAAAGAGTGGCGATGGCTTAGTGGCATTATTGCTAGACTGTTAATCCAGAAACTCAGCTAATATTCTGAGGACCATAGAACATAAAACATTACAGCGCAGAACAGGCCCTTATCCACGGATCTCTTAAACGCCCCCAAACTAGGCGCATTTACAACTGCAGCAGGCAGGGCATTCCAATCCCTCACCACCCTCTGGGTAAAGAACCTACCTCTGACATCCGTCCTATATCTACCACCCCTTAATTTAAAGCTATGCCCCCTCGTGCTAGCTTTCTCCATCCGAGGAAAAAGGCTATCACTGTCCACCCTGTCTAAACCTCTAATCATCTTATATGTTTCAATAAGGTCGCCTCTTAGCCGCCTTCTTTCTAACACGTTCGAATAATGGAGCAAATTCTGCTTACATAACTCAATTTTATTTCTGCTTTTGAGAAATTGGAATTAAATAATAAACCTCTCTCCCTGTACTTTTTGTGAACTTGCTTAATTGTGTTTGGCATTCCTTTGCTTCTAACCAGAGAAACTGGCCTCTTCGATTTTATGTTCATCACCAGAGTACAGGTCTACTTCTCCAATCCTGTTGCTTTAAAACCTTCCTTTTCTTTCAAGTGTCTATCTGGCCAGAGAGAGGTGTATGATGTTGGTTGGCTGTCTGCCTCACGAGTGATTCACCAGCAGGTTTCAATTAAATCTTCAACTACTCCTCCATCACTGGGGGAGCATCTCCTACCAGATGTTGGTCAGGCATCACAGACCCAGAATGTGCAGCGCCTGCTCAGACTTCAGAACACTTGAATTCAATGTGACAGGTCATTTATCACTCCAGTAAATGGTCTGAGCATCTTGCAAAGAGAATGTGCCTGTACTTCCAATAGATCATTAGAAACCCCTCCAGACCTCAGAAAACAAGAATTTGGGCTGGAAGTATTTTAAAATGAATGGGGACCATCTAACCTAATAGGGCTGGAATGAGACAGTTGCATGAGATATTACCTTCCAAAATCCGACCTGTCTGGTTTGAATATATATTTTCACTGGCTGCACCTGTGGCTTTTTAAAAGAAGAACTTAATAAATTCGATTTATTTTAAAGCAACAAAATCTGGACATAGCTCAGTCCCAAAATTTGATTGCAGAAAGAAAACTTGAAAAGTGGCAATTCTTTCCTAAGAGTGTGACCAGCATCAATTTCACATTGACTTATCACTTATTACTGTTTGGATTCATGTGGCAATTTTAGTGTTCCACTTGTGCATGTGTATTATTTGGGGATTACCTCTTGTAGTCCTATTTTGTGCAAGCTATTTCCCGATAGAGACCTTAGTCCAATTCTTCACATATGTGCGCCATTCAAGCACTGTAAACTGTGTGCATTAATGCTGAGTAGCCATAAGGAGCATTTATATACTTAATAACCACTACTGTCTAGATTTAACCGTACTGCGCCTTTAGCAGATTGTTCCTGAAAGCAAGTGCCAAGGCTCCTGTGAAGAGGCTTTCTCCACCTGAATTTAATGCAGCACAGAGAGGAGTTAGAATAAAGAAAATAATTAGGAGTTAGAATGAAAAAAAAATAAATCTTTAAATAAGATACATGCTCTGCACACCACAATTCCACTTCATATATCCTTTTGGCCCAGCACAGATATTTCTCCAAAAAATGACTAAAAATTACCAAAAAAATTCCAAGTGCTGAACAAGCGTGAAAAACGGGAGAGAATCGCACCCATTTAGTGGGCAAGCCCCCAGAGGCAATTGTACAGCACTTAGAAAAACAAATGAGGCAAAGTGTGATTCTCGCAAGTAGACGGAGTGGATGGATGGAGCCTATTCAACCCAGGAAGTTGGCTGAAGACTGCTAGGGGTGCTATTGCATATGCTCGCTGATCTCCCAGTGTACAAGTGTACACAAGGTATCTGGGGGCCTTGCCAAGGCTTTACCCAGCCATGTCCTTGATCACCCACCCAGGGGCTTTAATGGCCTCCGAGCCCTTCGGGTTGGTCATCGCGCCTGGTCTCTGTTCCCGAAGACCAGTAGTGATTCTCGCCGGCTTCACATCACGAGTGGGAGAATTTAAGGAGAAGCCAATTTTGAATATTCAAATCAATATTTATGTGTACATACGTTTTTAACGTTCACAAACGTTTTTAAAAACTTGGGGACTAAAAGGTTCTGCCATTGCTCAGCTGTCCCTATTAGAGTTTTTCACTGGCCTCATAACAATGGAGCAGTTGAATTTAGCAATTCAATAGTTAAAACAGAACGATTTCTGTTTGCATTCACCATTCAACCTGTGCTTGAACCAACTTGATTGCTTCACATCCCTGTTGGGAACGAACCAGATTACGTCGCTAGCTAGGGATGGGGAGAATCTCAAAATGAGATCTCCCCTTTGCAAATCTTGTTATGACCCCTCTTGCAAGAGTCACCCAAAATGGGATTTGAGCTGGGCATGGGAGAAGAGATCAAAGCAAACTGGCAAAGTGGAACTTTATACAATGCAGAACTAAGGAACCACATGCAGCATCATCTGTCTGCAATGTCATGATGACATTTTCATGTGCATGTTCAGTTTGTGATTGCCCCAGATTATTGGAGAATGAAAGGTACCGTACCAGGTAACTGATCCCAGGCATGCCACTGGATGCTATTTCCATTTGCAACATTGGATCGGGTCTTTATTATGTCCTGATTATAGAAACAGATTGTGAACATGTGACATATCAGCTTTGAAAAAGCTGGTTTCTGTCATAATTTTACAGAATCGCTTAGGAAATCCTTTTGGCTTGTGTATTGAAATGTGTTAATCACCTCTCTCTGCTTATCAAGTTGGTTCAAGCACAGGTTGAATGGTAAATGCAAACAGAAATCATTCTGTTTTAACTATTGAATTGCTAAATTCAACTGCTCCATTGTTATGAGGCCAGTGAAAAACTCTAATAGGGACAGCTGATCAATGGCAGAACCTTTTAGTCCCCAAGTTTTTAAAAACGTTTGTGAATTCTTCTTAACCATAGATCTGATTCTCAACATTTTCCTCAATGGTATCAGGTCAGAGAATCATATAAGCAAGCTTGTACAAAGAACAATACAGCACAGGAAACAGGCCCTTTGGCCCTCCAAGCCTGCACTGCTCTTTGGTCCAACTAGACCATTCTTTTGTATCCCTCCATTCCCAGTCTGCTCATGTGACTATCCAGATAAATCTTAAACGCTCCCAGCGTGTCTGCCTCCACCACCCTGCTTGGCAGTGCATTCCAGGCCCCCACCCGCTCTGTGTAAAATATGTCACTCTGATATCTGAGTTAAACCTCGCTCCCCGCCCCCCCACCTCACTTTGAACCCATGTTTGTCACCTCCAACCTGGGAAAAAGCTTCTCACTGTTCACCCTATCTATACCCTTCATAATTTTATACACCTCTATTAGATCTCCCCTCATTCTCCGTCTTTCCAGGGAGAACAACCCCAGTTTACCCAATCTCTCCTCATAGCTAAGACCCTCCATACCAGGCAACATCCTGGTAAACCTTCTCTGTACTTTCTCCAAAGTTTGTCAGTTTTAATGTTCCCTAAAAAACCTAACACTTCCTCCCTTGTAATAGAGATTTTCTCTAACAGGTCAACGCTTCCCTTTGAGACACTCCCAGTCAACACGTCCCTGTTGACAGTCAATTTGTCCAAAAATGCTAGCTGGAAATGTATATGTGCACATGGATGAAAACAGCATTTGACACAACTATTTGTTGTATTGATGTTGTTGCAATAATTCAGTTGCTGTAAATGTATTTTTGCTTCCTGAAGGCAGTGATGCTTCTCAGTATGATTCAGATAGCAACAGCACACACTGTAATGAATCTAGTACTCACCTTAGAGTGTCTTCTGTCTTTCATCTGTCCTCCTTCCTAGAATTGCTTGCATCATGAACAATCTTTCTCCATTTATTTCTATTCTCCACTGTCCTCACTGCTGAGGCCAATCCGCTCACCCTAGTCATCATACTTTATGTTTGCACCTAATTAATAAATGTCAGTAGACTATTCATATGTGGGGTTCTCACTGTTATGTCAAATGCTGTTTTCAGCAATGTGCTCATATATCTTTCCAGCTGCACTTTCTGGACACGTTTATGCATGATCATGAAATGTTAATTTGCTAAGGAAATAATAGGGTACAAGCTTGCATATATGATTCTCTGATCCATCACCATCGGGGAAACTGTTGAGAAACTTGGGGATTAAAATTCCTCAAGATTCTGCCATTGTTCAGCTGTCCTATAGGAGTTTTTCACTGGCCTCATAACAGGGAAGCATCGCCCTATGGGTGGCTGGAGGACACAGTGGTCAGCACATCTGCCTCACAGCACCAGGGAACCAGGTTTAATTCCCGCCTTGAGTGACTGTGCAGAGTTTGCACATTCTCCTCATGTCTATGTGGGTTTCCTCCCACACTCCAAAGATGTGTGGGTTAGATGGATTGGCCATGCTAAATTGCCCCCTAGTGTTGGGGGGGTTAGCAGGGTAAATATGTGGAGTTACAGGGTTAGGGCCTGCATGGAATTGTTGTTGGTGCAAGCTTGATGGGCTGAATGGGTTCCTTCTGCACTGTAGGGACTCTATGATTTAAAGAAGTCACATGTAGTCTGGAGGACATGCAGGGAAGAGCAGGCAGACATAGGGACACCTTGCACTGGATGTTTCTGCTCTGCTGGCTCAGTCAACATAGAATAGTACAGCACAGGAATAAGCTTTTCGGCCCACGATGTTATACCGAACATGACACCAAATTAAACTGCCAGTCAAGGTCGGGAGAATCTGTACAGTGTGTTCTTCAGCAGCAAAGACTGTGCAGACACCAGTGATGCATCTACAATGGCATTTGTTCTTGTTTGTTCCATACAAAAGATGTTGCCTCATGTTTACAAATTCTGACTGGTGTAGAGCTGGAGAGCGCCAGCAAGAGCAATTAACCACGTTCATCTCCCAAGGAAATTTTGAGGTTTTAGGAGTGAGATTGATTTGAATGGGATGCATTTTAAAACTAAGATGAGCGAGTCATGTTCCAAAGGAGTGTGGTTTGATGGAACTGCTGCTTTCCCACACACAGGCTCCTGACTCACTGGAGCAAAGTGCTGAATGCAAGCCAACTGAACAGGGAAGGAAGGGATAGAGCAGTGTGTCTCCTAGTGGTTAAACTCATGAGTAGTGTAGCAGATGCCTAAGGAAATGGGTTGACTGCCCGTGAATATTTCAGTTAGTCAATGATATATGTCTGGAGAAATTTAAATGACGTTATTGTATAATATTACATAATTAATGTAAATATAAGAGTATATTCAACACAACTAGGGACCTGGAACTTAAATATGCAAAACAACCTTCAGTCCTTATCATGTGGAATATACTGAATGTATGGTAATACTTCTCCCATGAATGTCTCTGATCTCCTGCACTCTAGATCATGTGATATTCGTGCTTTGATTCTTGATGCCCTCCAGACTATGAAGAAAATTTCAGCTGGTGTGGTTAACATATTAACATATAATTATTAACTTAACATTCAGCAGTTCAGAACAGGATTCTAAAGTGGCTTTAAACTGCCTATGAGTGAACTTAGCTGTTCATAATGATGAACCTGGGATTAGAATCAAGTGAAATGAATGCAGGAAACCTTTATGAGCAGTGGAAATTGGATGGATGGGGAGAGAGAGATAAGTCTGAGTATTGTTTCTATGAGCGAGATTTTCCTCTCCCTTTGCAGTGTTTGTGGCAGCGAGAGGTGACGTGCTGCTCATGACAGCAAGATCTTATGGTCCTCCCATTGTCAATGGAGTTTCCCATTGAATGCACCCCTCAATGTCAGGAAATCCGGAGTGAGGGTGCGCCGTCGGCAGGACCATAAGATACCGCCAGCAAGACTTTGGTGTTTGTCTGTCTTATATGCATGGCTATTAAGTAAATGTGTATGTAAGAAATCATCAACAACAATCGCTTTGATATTGAACATTTGAAAACTAGGTATATTTGAAACACATTGAATTTCATGTGTCTACTAAATTTAAAACGTCATCGAAATGATTTGTTGCACAATATTTATTTGGGTACTAAAATGGCAAGAGAACAAAGTAATATATTACTGTGTTACTATTCAGAGTAAACCAGAAAGTCAGCAATTCTATTTTACTTAGTCTCTCGTGCCATTTGCCTTGCCCCTCTCGTGCCTTTTAATTGCTCTCACCTCCTCTCCTCTGCTCACCTTCTCTCCTCACACTTCACCTTCCCCCCCCAACTTCACTTCTCCCCACCACATCCCCCACAGCCCTCACCTTCTCTCCCCTCAACCATCCCTGTGTCATTAACCTGTTCTCCCCTTGCATTTGGAGAGTTTACCTGTGGTTTCAGTTTAAATAGTTTCCTTCTCAATCCAGTTCCTACCCACCACCTCTCTATAATTTAACCATTGGAAATCTGACTTTTATTACGTTAGCAACCAGTTTCTGATTAGTAGCTAGGGGGAAAAAGTGGTTGAAGTAGCTAATATGGAGGCCTGACTTTATAATTGTTGTGTTGTCTGTGTCTCAGGAAGAGGTGTGGTGTCTCTTGCCTGCAGTAAAACTGATGACATGATCTGATAGACAGCACTACAGAGAAGAAGAGGAATTTATAGGCACCTGAAGGCAATACAAGTTGATGATGAAAGGCATTTTAAATGTAAGACACTAATTCAAGGTGAAGTTAAAAACCTTAGAAGAGCTTTGTGTCTGCTTCAGATTTACATGATTAAAGGTAGCTTAAAAACTTTTGAGATTGAAAGAAAATATAATGTTGGTAGTAATGTGGTGCCAAATAGGGGTTAGAATCACAGAGAAATCCAGGTAATAAACAGACCTTCACTGTTTTCATTTAGGATGTTGTATTCTTTGACTTGGTATTCTTGTATGATATTTTAATCTTACTATTCACTCGACCCCCAGATATACAGGGGATAGCTCCAGTTGTTTTTCATTATAGTTGGTTTGGCATCTTTTGAAATATGGTATCTTTGATTAGCCTTTATTTGCATTCAGGCAACCGTATAGTGTCTTCACCTCTTCAAAATGTCTCAGTATGTCATGCAGATAATTACTTTTTGAAGTGCAGTTACTTGTTTTAAAGGGAAATGCAGCAGCCATTCTACACCAACAACATTCCAAGGACAACAGTAAAATGAATTAAATGTTTTTTGATGGTTGACAAAGGAATTTTTTTCAGGTCATGGGAAAAAACCATTGCTCTTTGGGTCACTTAAACTCCAGCTGAGCCCACACAGGTCCGATCCAAGAATATCCAACTCTGACAGTTCAGTGCTTCAGCAATATGGCACTGCATATTATTACAGAATACATTCTTTCCTGTTGCACTCACCCTGCTGATATAATGATGATCTGAGTCAAATGCATCCACTGACCTTTACTTCAGTTCTTGTGTGCAGTGGGACTCAATTGATATATCAATGCACAATTTCTTAAGTGCAGCTTCTTGTTTCCTGTGAAGAGAAAGAGATTGGATTTGATAATTCTGTGAGGCTTCACATTCTGGGTCAGTGACAAATATTGATTTCCCCAGCAAATAGCACTTACCAACGATATCAAGAGTAACAGAGGTGTGTTGTAAGACAAATGCAGAATATGTGATAAACTGCATGAAAACATCTATATTATTAAAGGCATTTTATAACAGATTGAACCTGTGTGTGAGGGTGAGCTTCCCCGTTGGAGGTTGTTGTCTATTACTGATGCTATTTTTCCTATTCATTGGTGCCAACATGGTACTGTGTAACACAAAGTGACATATAGACACTGGACCAAGATTGTAATGGCATCACTTGCCTGAGAGTTGCATTGATAAGCAACACATTCTCTCTTTACATTTTTATGGTTATCAACAGCACAGGTTGAATTTTGTCCAACAAAGGTTGTGTCAATAGTGCTGGGGGATTCTCCAATACAGAATAATCATTGTTGGACTTTGTCTAGATCAACATGACAGGATAAATGGCCTGCTCTTATTCTGTGGTTTGTGTTCCTACTTGTCTCATTTTTCTTTTGAGACATTGCATTGTTTTATATTGTGCTTTGTGTCTTGGCTGGTATTCTGCTAATGGGTCACTGCTGCTTTATACTTTGTGTATATGAAAAATGTGTAGGAAAATTTTGAATTGATTTGTCCACCTGCATTTGTCTCTGCTATGGCAAAAATGCATATTATTTAAGATTCTGAAATCATCGTGTGAGCAACTAGGTCATTGAATTTTATAAATGAGTTCATTTGGTAATCATAGAATGCCTGTGATGCAGAAAGAGGCTATTCAGCCCATCGTGTCTTCACTGCTTATCTGACAAAACATCTTACCCAGGCCCACTCCCCATCGCACCCTATCCCCGTATCTCTGTGCATTTTACCATGGCTAATCCACCTAACCTACACATCTTTGGGCACTAAGGGACAGCTTAACACAGCCAATCCACCTAACCTAACCTGCACATTTTTAGAAACCAGAGCACCCGGAGGAAAGCCACACAGACATGGGAAGAATGTGCAAACTCCACATAGTCACCCAAGGCTTGAATTGAACCCAGGTCCTTGGTGCTAACCACTATGTGACCATGCCATTTACTGTACTACAACACCTTTTTTATTGTATTTACTATCACTGTTGTGTACATATTTGTATTTATTTCAGTGTTGATGGCATTTTTTTAAAATCAGTTTCTGTCGAGCTTTTCTACATCAGCAGTCAAATTCCTGTGCTAGCATCTGACAGTGCAACAAAATTCAGAATGTATCTTTAATGTGCTGGATTTAGTGCATAACAATTTTGAAAATTATATTTTATGCAAATAGTGGCTGTGTGCTCCAGTCAGAGGAAAAATATGCAGAATTTTCCAGAGGCTATCTCCTCAATCATTCTATTTCTATTCTTTCCTTCATGTTATGCCAAATGTATTATTCCAGTTGAAATAAATATTTATGCCTATATTGAAATATTAAAGATTTAAGACAAACACGTCAGCATGCCTGCAACAGCATCATTTCAGCGTTATTACTTTACAGTTCAGAACGTAGCAGAAAATGGAACAGACACTAACTAATTACATCCACAAAGGAAAATATTCTGTAAAAAACCACGTATTACAGCACAATGTAATAAAACAGAACTTTTTTTTGCTGTTCATCAACTCTAATTCATTCAAACTTCAAATACCTGCTTTCTTAATCCTGCCAGCAATAAATGTAATTTAGCCTTCAGGTACCTGCTTGATCTCTCGTTTGAACCATTTGTCTGTTTGCACAAGCAAACTACTTGAAAAAGTTCAGTTCAACTGTGATTCTCTGCATTTCTGAATCTGTAAATGTAAATCCATAAACTTGAGGTGCCTGTGTCTTAACTTGCATTCCCCCATCACCCATGTTCTCACTGATCTACATGGGCAAGAAATGCCTGGATCTTAAAAATTCTCACCCTTGTTTTCAAACCCTCCGTAGCCTTGCCTCTCCCTATCAATGTAATCTCCATAACCCTGTGAGATATGTGTGCTCTGTTAATTCTGGCCTCTTAGGCATTCCCAATCATAATTGCTCCACCATTGGTGCCTTCAATTGCCTTAGACTCAAAATCTGGAATCCTCTCTACAGCTCTCCACCTCGCTGTCACACTTGCCTTCTTTCAGACACTTATTACAGCCTACCTCTTTGACCAATCTTTCAGTCTTATGACCTAATTATCTCCTTACGCATTTCTGTGTTTTTTTTGTAATGCCCCTGTGAAGCGCCTTGGGACGTTTTGTCATTTGAAGGCACTGTGCAGATATAGGTTGTTGTTGTAATATGACCAGATTCTCTGGTCACAATCTTAATCTGACAGGTTAGACATTGCCATTGTCCAGAATGTGCCCAAGTCATGTGTTGTTGCAGTAACAAACCTTCCAAGATAAATCATAGTCTCCTAAAGACAGTAAGTCACCATTTGATGTTGCCCCACATAATGTTATTTCACATTAATGCCAGTCATTTAATGGGGCCAATGGTCTCATTTGGCATCAAAAATTTATTTCAATGTTGTTTCCACCACTCTGACTAGAGCCATATGATTTGATTCATGCTATTTTGGAACAGCCTCTTCCACTCCAGCCTCTTGCTGCCGACCCTCCACCTTGCAGTCTTTCCCATCCCCTGACCACTCTCTTGCTGTTCTCTCCGCTCACTGACTCTCATTTGCATCTTCCCGCTCCTGTGTTCCCATTCAATGTTCAGATCCAAGTCCAATCCTCAGCTGGAGCTCCAAGATTGTGCAGGTGCAGGTCCCGTTGGTGCAGAATGTTGAGCTGATACTATGATAATCACCTTCAGCAGTGTTTTGTATCCTTTGTACGTTGTGGAAATCGGGTTATATACAATGATAATCTGGAAAAGGTTGATGCCTTTGTAAAAGGAGCAAAGGACATCAAATGAAGGAGGGAATATTTGACCTGGAATACAGATCTGAGCAGTTTATACAATCCAACTCCAATATCAGGAAATATTTTAGTCCATTCTTTCCACTAGCTCACTCAGGCATATGCCAAAAAAAACTTAACTCATTTTTATAGATTGCAATGAACAGAAGTTGTATTTGAAAATGCCAGCTAAACTGAAGGAAAGGGCTGTTTGGCATGAATTTCTTAGCATTTGTTCAAGAAATGTGACATTTAACCTGTGGTAACATGGCTCCTTTGGAGGCGGGAGGGGGGCAGCGATCCTTTGAGGGCCACGTGAGCGCACCAGATCCTATAGAGATGCCACAGGGAAACCAAATCAACTGGGAGCAAACACATGCATCCTGGGACGATCAGGAACTTCAGTTGGAGCCGGAGGGAGAAGAGAGTGGATGTGTATTCTGTCAGATCACAGGATAAGGATCTGACAGAAGTGCAATACACATCTACTCTCTTCTCTCTCTGGCTTCAACTGAAGTTCCTGATCGCCCCAGGATGCGTGTGTTTGCTCCCAGTTGATTTGGCCTCCCCATGGCATCTCCATAAGATCTGGTCCACTCACGTGGCCCTCAAAGGATCATCCCCCGTGTGCATATATAATTGTTAATAAATCAATTATTACTTGAAGCTGCAACTAGTCGTCTTCAACTTGACTACATAACGCCTTTGTTCCTGAGAAGCGCAGAATCTTTAATAGTTTTTTAATGAGGATCATCTGATTTGGTTCAATATGCAGTTAAGTGTTAAACCAGGAAATTCTCTCCACTAATTATGTCTTTTTTTTGTCTGAGTGTGGCAGTAATATCCTTTTAAATCCTTTTGCTAAAGAGCTTAGAACTTGTGGCATGAACTGAGATGAATTAGTTCAAACTGTTCTTTTAGCGGAAAGATTGTCCAGCAACAAAGGAATAAGGACTCTGGGCTGAAAGATTTTTCATTAAGAATTATGCAACACACAATCCTTGTTGACTGTTGCAATTTTAACAGATTTCACAGTTTTCAATCTATGAAGTGAGCACAGATTCAAGGATGACTTTTGATTGCTATTCAGTGCCTTTAGATCAGACTTGATTATGATGTCCTGACAGGCCACTTTACTAAGGATGAGTGAGAACTGGAGTTTTTCACTGAATAATTTCCCTGAATGACTCTTCAAGAGCAGAGAAGAGAAACAAAAAGCAGCTCAGTATTAAATACAAGAAAAACAAAAGTGTTATCCACAGATTGGAAGTGCTGTGAGTGAAGAATAGTGCATAACTCTGCAGAATGAAAGCTTTTATTTTGAAAAACAAATGTGAAGGGTATAGTCACATACAGCAAAGCACTACCAGAGCTGGAAGTATACAAGCGATGTGCCAGGAATTTCTTTGAGGGTTTTCTTGTTTGGCCACCATAACTGGCAAAGACCCCAGCTGAAATTACAGAAGCTGATCAGAATCCTGATGGAAATTCACAGCAGCAAGACAAATTTGGCTTGATGTCAGCTGATCGTTTAAAAAACAGTTTTTTCACAGGATAATGGTGTCATTGGCTAAGCCAGCATTAATTGTCAATCACTGATTTCCTTTGCAAAGGTGGTGGTGAGCTGTCTCTTTGACCTGCTAGAATCCAAGTGTCCTAGGTACCCCCACCTTGCTGTTAGGGAGTTCTTGGATTTTGACCCAGTGGCAGCGAAGGAACAGTGATTATAGTTCCACTTCTGGATGGTGGGCGGGACTTATGGTCTCACTGATCCCAAAATCATAAAATTCCATCCAAGGTCAATGGACCTTTCTGTAGTCCATCCCTCGCCCGCTCAGATTCCCATGGTGGGTGGGGCTGTAAAATTCCGGTTAGTGTGTGTCTTGGAAGGGAATTTACAAGCTGTTGTATTCCCATGTGTTTACTTTCCTCGTCCTTCTAGTTTGTAGAGGTTGTGAGTTTGGAAAGTGCTGCCAAACGAGTCTTGGTGAGTTGCTACAGGGCTTCTTGTCAATGGTATGCACTGCTGTCAATGTGCGTTGGTAGTGAAGGGAGTAAATGTTTAAGATGGTGGATTGGGTGCCAATCAAGTGGGCTGCTTTTTAAAGGATGGTGTCCAGCTTCTTCTTCTTATTGAAGCTGCGCTCATTCAGGCAAGAGGAGTGTACCTTTTAGATGCTGGATTATAATAGGGAAGAAAGACAGACGCAGGAGGGGACTGTGGTAAAGAGGAAATTGGTGCAAGGGGTTCTGTAACGTAGAGAAGAGGGGATAGTACACATTTGAAGTTTAGAAGAAGGAGAGGAAAGTTCAAAGGAATAATGGCTGTAGTATTTTCAAGAAAATAGAGAGCAGGGAAGTTGCAGTTCACCTGAGTAAAACTGGGGCTGAAGGAGTTAAGTTATGAAGGCAGGCTGCATAAATTTACCAAGTGATCCAGTTGCAATGTCTAAATGCCAAAAGGATGTGATACAGAGAAATTGTTTCCACAGGTGGGGCAACCCAAGTGCAGGTTATCCAATCTTGAAATTAGAGCTAGTCCATTCAGGCGTATGACATATTCTCACACAAAAGGCAGTGGAAAACTTGAATGCTTTGAGAGAACACTCTTCAAAATATGGGAGTGGTATTTAAATCATGGGCAGACCTTGGTTCTGTATAGAGTCTGTGGCCCCAGTATTTAACGGAAAGTACAGGGGGAGTGGCAAAACTCACCGCCATCAGGAACATGGTGGTCTTACCAAAAGTAAAGGCAGAAACTCAGTTTTCGTTTCCATTTCCTACCCAGCAGCTGGCCAAGTCTACAGGCTGCCAACCTGTGGGGTGGGAAAATCATAGCAGAAAGCTGCAACCAGGAATGTCCCTTAGGGACAGTCCAGGGAAAACAAGAGGAGTGAGAGATTGGGCCTGGGGGAGTGAGTAGAGAGGCTGTCGTTGGAAAGAGTGAATGATATAGATGAGTGGGAGGAGAGAGGCCACCATTGGAGGGAGGAAGTAGGATTTCAGGGCTAGTGGAGGAAAGAGGCAATTGCATGCACTCAAGTGTGCAAATTTCTAGTTTTCTAGATAAATTGAAATCTATATCATGGTGCAATATTTTTTCAAGCAATCATCTTCATAATAAGGACCATTCCCTTAAAAAAGGGAGATAGTTACAACAGCAAATACTTCCATCAAGCAGACTTTTGCTTAACTCTGACTGATACTAATGTAGCAAATCAAAATGAGCAAACCAAACAAGATAGTAAATACATTTTAAGACTCTTTCATGTCCTTTGATTTAACATAACCATAGGAAAGATGGAAGAAACCTAATTCCAATCCTATGAACTCATAAAATTTCTTTGTGTATCCAGGGTTTTTCAAAGCAAAATATTTTTGTTGTTAGTTTTATTTTCCTTGTTTGGAACTTTCATTTTTGAAAATATTTTTACATTGGCCAAGTTTTTCTTCAAGCTTGTTACTTTGGGCATTTTCTATTCTAAAGTCATTATAGTTAGTTCAGCTTATAATTTGACAATTCCATTATAGTTTAGCTTTCCTGAGAAAATTCTTTTGTGTTGCATCTATCGAGTTTTATCTGGTAGGAACTGATAGATGTCCCAGTTAGGGATCTAATGGAGTATGATAGCTACATTATTGTTAATGGGGAGTCTGCTTACCATTAGCACTTCCCTACACTAAATTTCTTTCCACTTCACCATCATTTGCACTCTCTTCAATTTTTCAAATTTTATAACTCTTCGTAAAGCACCACATTTTCAATTGGTTCTGTTTTTAGACCCTAGTATGGAACGGTAAAGAAACTATGTGCATTATCTTTCCTTTTGAATATAACTAAGTAATATGTTATTTTCTGAAAAGTTGTAGGTATTCAGTGTTGAGATTATATTGGTAATATTATTATGTGAATGCTTAACATATTTGTAATATACTCCTGTCTGTTGTTGTAACTAAGACAGTAAACTGTAAACCTAGGGTGACATGGCGGCATAGTGGTTAGCACTTTTGCCTCACAGTGCCAGGTTCAATTCCAGCCTTAGATGACTGTGTGTGGAGTTTGCACATTCTCCCTGTGTCTGCATGGGTTTCCTCTGGGTACTCCAGTTTGTTCCCACAGTGCAAAGATGTGTGGGTTCGGTGGATTGGCCACGCTAAATTTCCTCTTAGGGTCATGGGTCTAGCAGGGTAATTTGTGGGGTGGGACTGTGGTCAGTGCAGGCTTGAAGGACTGAATGGCCTCCTTCTGCACTTTAGGGATTCTATGATTTTATAAACTGTTAAAATAAGTAAATTAACAAATATGTTTTGTATAAAAACAGAAATGACAATTTTTACACTTTAAAATCTATGCTTCAATTTTTAACAATCCATCTTTTATATAATTGGCATTTCTACTTGTGATTACAGCTTGACAATTTTAATGGGTTTGTTTATACAAAGTGGACTTGTTATAGTGTAGACTTATTGGAACAATCCAGTGATCCAGTGCTTAGATTTACCCTGCTGTGGTTGTGGGATCTGACTCACAGCAATGTCTACCACACTAATCAACTAACCACTATGGGCGACGGATGAACTGTGTCACTTCCTAGGCAGGTTATATTGCCTTAGGAAAGGAAAATCCAGGCACAGCATCTGTCTTCTGCCGTGGGAAACAACAAATGCCAAGAGACTTTCCATGGGGGACCTTTTGTTTTGAAAATCATGAGTGAATTTGCTCCTGTTTTATCTGTCACTGTTCAGTTCTGGGCACCGTACCTCAGGAAGGATTTATTGGCCATGGTGGAGAGGCAATGCAGGTTTACCAAAATGATACTGGGGCTAAAACAGTGAGGACAAGTTGCAGTGATTCAGATATAAGAAAAATACTGTGGATGCTGGAGATCTGAAGTGGAAATGAAAAATGCTGGGTAACCTCAGCTGATCTGGCAGTATGTGTGCTCGAGGGAAACAGAGTTAACGTTTCAAGTCCGAATGACTCTTCAAAGCTTTGAAGTTATTTGAAATGGATTTGAAATGCTTGCCTTGTATTTGTTCCCATGCCTGCTTTGAGCGTGAATGGTGAAGCAGGCGCAGAGTTGGGAAATAAAATTCTTGGAAACATGATCTCATTTTCCGAATTTCCTCACCTGTCACCAATGACATAACATTTCAATAAATTTTAATATGATTAGTGGGCTTCCCCGCCATATTGTTTCCCCTACCTTTGGAATTTCCCCTACCGATGTGATGTCATGTTAGTTGGGTCAGTCACTGCTTTTTTAAAACATGAAGCAGTTAAAGGGGACCCACCAGGGGCATAAGGGTAAGAGTAGCCTCTGGGCAGAGGAACATGCCCTGGCACTGCCGCCTGGCTCCTGCACTGCGATAGTGCTGGAGTGACTCCTCTGGGGAGCTTCAAAGAGGTGCTGGGATATCCCCTTGTGCGTGTATGGGGCCTCCCATTTTAACATCGGAGACCGGGGCGCCCTTTTCTCTGGCCCTGCCCAGACAGTGTGAAATACGCCTCCAGCATTTTTTCTCAATGTTTAAAAAATGGCAGGAAAAACCAGCAGCACATCCAGTGAGTTGCACACCGCTTTTGTTGCCTGAACCAACTCTTTGAAACAAAATGGAAAAGTCTGCTAGTTATTCTGTTTCTCTCTCCCCTGTTTACAAAATCTTAAAATGCATTTTTATAACTTAGCCTGCCTTCCCTTACACTTTTGAAGAATGAAGTGATATTTGAATTCTGCCCTATTACTTTCCACACATTTCTTTGAGTACATGCTCCCTTTCCTTTTTTTACTTCCCTACATATTTAAATTTCTACATATTAAATTGTGCCTACTATGTACTGATTGATTGTACACTCCCTATATCCAGCTGGTAATCAGGACCCTACTGCAGCCAGTCTGCAAGGGTTGGCCCGAGGTTTCTTTTGCCTTGTCTCAGTGGAGCAGTGTAGAGTCCTGCATCTTAGGAGTAAGGGGAACAGCCGGAACTAGATTAGAGTGGAAGAGCGAGAACAAATGCAGAAATATCTATCAGTGTGAAATCTTTGCTATTAGGTTAGGGCAGAATCTTACGTGTAGTCCTGTTGCAACTAGGGAGTATTGTAGAACATAAGAACATAAGAAATAGGAGCAGGAGTAGGCCATCCAGCCCTTCGAGCCTGCCCCGCCATTCAATAAGATCATGGCTGATCTGTCGTGGCTCAGTTCCACATTCCCGCCCTCTCCCCATAACCCTTAATCCCCTCTCCTATCAAAAACCCATCAACCCGCGTCTTAAAAATATTTAACGAGGCAGCCTCCACCACTTCAACGGGCAGAGAATTCCAGAGATTCACCACCCTTTGAGTGAAGAAGTTCCTCCTCAACTCCGTTCTAAACCGCCCCCCTTTTATCTTGAGTCTGTGCCCCCTAGTCCTATTGTCTTTTTTGAGCGGGAAGAGTCTTTCCACCTCTATCCTATCCATCCCATTCATCATCTTATACGTCTCAATGAGATCTCCTCTCATTCTTCTAAACTCTAACGAGTACAAGCCCAGTTTATTCAGCCTCTCCTCATAGCTCAACCCCCTCAACTCCGGTATCAGCCTAGTAAACCTCCTCTGCACTCCCTCCAAGGCCAAAATATCTTTGCGCAGGTGCGGCGCCCAAAAATGCACACAGTACTCCAGTTGCGGCCTCACCAATGCCCTATACAGCTGCAGCAAGACCTCCCTACTTTTATATTCAATCCCCCTTGCTATGAAGGCCAGCATCCCATTCGCCTTCCTGACCACCTGCTGCACCTGCAAGCTGGGTTTTTGCGACTCATGCACAAGGACCCCGAGGTCCCTCTGCACCATCGCCTGCTGCAATTTTTCGCCCCGTAAGTAATAGTCCTTCCTACCATTCTTCCTACCAAAGTGGACCACCTCACACTTGCCAACATTAAATTCCATTTGCCATTTCCTGGCCCATTCGCCCAGCCTATCTAGATCCTTCTGCAGACTCTCTACACCCTCCGCACAATTTGCCGTTCCCCCAATCTTGGTGTCATCAGCAAATTTCGACACTCTACACTCGGTTCCCTCCTCCAGATCATCTATATAAATGGTAAAAAGCTGAGGCCCCAGCACCGACCCCTGGGGCACTCCACTAGTCACCATCCGCCAATCCGAATAGCACCCGTTGACCCCCACTCTCTGCCTCCTATTTGACAACCAATCCTCTATCCACGCTAACACCCTACCCCCAACTCCATGTCCCTCGACCTTCTGCAATAACCTCTTGTGAGGCACTTTGTCAAACGCCTTCTGAAAATCTAGAAAGACCACATCCACCGGCTCTCCTCTATCCACCGCCCTAGACACATCCTCATAGAACTCCAGTAAATTTGTCAGACACGACTTCCCTTTAATGAAACCGTGCTGCGTCTGCTCTATCAAGCAATTCCCTTCAAGATGCCTCGCAATTTCCTCCTTAATGACAGATTCTAACATTTTACCTACCACAGACGTTAAACTAACCGGCCTATAATTCCCCGCCTTTTGCCTGGCACCCTTCTTAAACAACGGCATAACATTAGCCATTTTCCAATCATCCGGCACTTCCCCGGAATCCAGCGACGTTTGGAAAATAACCACCAAGGCATCCACTATCACCTCCGCCATTTCTTTCAGAACCCTCGGATGCATTCCATCCGGTCCTGGGGACTTGTCCACAATCAGCCCCTCCAGTCTGTCGAGCACCGCCTTTCTAGTAACAGTAATGTCATTAAGACCCTCCAGTCCTACCACCTTTCCATCGCTAACACCCGGCAAATTATTCACGTCCTCCTCCGTGAAGACAGAAACAAAAAAGTTATTCAATACCTTAGCCATATCCCCATCCCCTACCACTAGGTCCCCTTTCTCATCCTCTAAAGGACCAACATTCACCCTAGCCAGCCTCTTCCTTTTTATATATTTATAAAAACTCTTGCTATCCTTTTTTATATCAAGCGCTAGCCCAGCTTCATAGTTTCTCCTACCCTTCCTTATCAACTTCTTTGTCAATCTTTGTTGACATTTAAACCTCTCCCAATCCTCTTCTCGCCCACTACTCTTAGCTACTCTAATTTCCTCCGCTTTTAGTTTAACACTTTCCTTCACCTCCTTCGTTATCCACGGCTTATTACCTCTCCTCCTACTATCCTTTTTGACCATCGGAATAAATTTCCGTTGAGCACCAGGAAAGATCTCCTTAAAGATCCTCCACTGCTCCTCAACAGACCCTCCCTCCAACGCGCTCCCCCAGTCCACATTCGCCAATTCTTCTCTCATCCTACCGTATTCCCCTCTATTCAAACAAAGGACGCGTGTCCGGGAACCCACTTTCTCCTCCTCCATCTGCACCAGAAACTCCACCATACAATGATCACTCTCCCCAAGAGGATCCTTCACCACAAGGTCCCTAATTCTACCCGCTTCATTACATAGCACCAGATCCAAGATAGCTCGCTCCCTCGTCGGCTCCAACACACACTGTTCGAGGAAACTATCCCGGCAGCATTCCAAGAACTCTTCCTCGAGCCCCCCACGTCCAACATCGGTCGACCAATCAATATGCAGATTGAAATCCCCCATAACTACGGCCGTCCCATTCCTGCACGCCACACTTATTTGCGCGTTAACAGCCCGCCCCATCTCCAGATCATTATTCGGGGGCCTATAGACAACACCCACCAGCGTCTTCCTCCCTTTGCTGTTCCTAATCTCCACCCACAACGATTCCACCCTCTGCTCCTTGGCTCCAATATCATCCCTTGCTACCACCGTGATGCTATCCTTAATCAGCAGAGCTACGTCCCCCCCTTTTCCCTTTTTTTTTTCCCTTTTTCCCTTTTGTACAGGCAAATGAACAATGATCAGAGGTTCAGTGATATGGTTTCACTCAGAGTATCCATGCTGCACAATGTAGCTGCTCATTAAATTGAATTATGATCTAATGAATGCCAATCCATCCCTCCTGATGTCCAATTGAATAAACTGTAGTTTTATTTATTTCTGTGTTCAAAATATGTGCTTTCAAAGTAACCACTTTGAAGTTGGAATAAGTCACTCAATGGAAAAAACTGGTTGGGACCCACAGCTGATGGAGACTGGGTGTGTGACTATTGTCTGAATGAAGACTACTCTGTGCACAGGCTGAAATATTCAATTCAAAGCGTGTGTAACTTAATTGCAACTGAATAAACAGTGTTCTGAGGGACAGGAGTTTGCGGGAATATCAGTTATTGATATGACCATTTATCTGGTTGTATATTTCAAACAAACTTAGAGTTAAACACAGATCTCGAAAGGATTGATGGTTTATTTCAAGTAAAATCGTGCCTCTGTTCTTGGCAACAGTCCAGTTTCTGCACCTTTTAGTCTGATGTGGAATAATGCCATTAATAATCTCAAACACATACAATTGTCTATTTGTTCCTGTTATTGACGTACATTTGCACAGTGAAAGGAATTAAATCTAATCCATTTGAAGGAGTGTTTGTATTAAAAGGCTTGTTCAGTGGTCAGTGCTATGAATTGGGTTTCTGAGTTATTGATATTGATCATGTCAATGTGTAGAGGTACCAAGCAGAAGCAAGCTACTCCATTGGTGAAGGAGGGAAAATTGGCAGGCAATTCATCCACTTGCTACAATTGTACACCTGGGAGACTCTGTGCAATTTTGATCCCCATATTTAAGAAAGCATTGCATTGGTGGCAATACTGCAAGGGATCACCAATTTGGTCCCTAGGATGAGAGATGTTATCCTTTGAAGGGAGGCTAAGAACGTTGGGTCTAAATTCTCTGAAGTGTAGAAGAATGAGAGATAATCTCATTGAAGCATTCAAGATTTTGGAGGTTATGACGGGGAGAGACATTGTTCATCTTGGCTGAGAAATCTAGAGCAGGGTTACAGGGAGAAGGCAGTAGAATGGGAATGACAATCACATCAGCTATGATTGAATAGCAGAGCAGACTCAGTGGGCCAAGTGGCCTAATTATGCTCCTATATCTTATGGTCTTAAGGGGGCATTGTTTCAGGATAAGGCACCAATCATTTAGGACTGAGATGAAGACAAATTTCTTTGCTCAAAGGGTTGTGAATCTTGGAATTCTCTGCCCCAGTGGGTTGTGGGTGAATCATCATTGAGCATATTTAAATCTGAGAGAGATTTTTGATCTTTCAGTGCATCAGGGAATATGGGGAACAAGTGGAGCCCAGGATCAGCCATGATCATGCTGAATAGCAGAGCTGGCTTGATGGATTATATGGGCTGAAATTCTCCCGTTTCACCCACCAAAGGAATTGTAGTGGGCGAGACAGAAATTTCAGCAGACCATTTAAAGGTCGGTTGAGGTCAGGTGGGAATCTCCAGTCTTGGAATGTGCACCGCTGGAGAATCCCACCCATGGTCTATCCTAATAATTCTTATATTCTTTTGCTATACATCTCTGAACAGTCTCTTCAAAGAGATATAAACAGAGGCTTGAAAGCAGGCCATCCACTAATTTGGTCACAGATGGCGCATGGTCCACTCTCACAATTTGTTGAGAACAATCGTTACTCTTCCCAGGTCCACATGCCACCAGTTACAAAAGTGATGATAAAGAACCTCTGATATTTTCCTTTGGTTTCAAAGATATTTTGAAATATTTTTTCTTTAAACAATGTGGCTGACTATCAAGAAGCCAACATAACATTGTTAGAAGTCATAAAGCCAAGGTGATTCAGCATTGACTGTGTGTGGTGAGTTTACTGCCTCGTACTGCAGGACTTAGTAAGCTGGTAATCCTGATGATGTCATTGACAGTCACTTTCTAAACAGAAATATTCCAAAATATGTTTGAATTGAACAAAATATTGCAGGTCGAATAAAGGAAAACCCCAAGGCTTTTTACTCTTATGTGAGAAATAAAAAAATGACCAGGGTGAGGTTAGGGCCAGTCAAGGATAGTAGTGGGAAGTTATGCATGGAATCAGAAGAGATAGGTGAGGCGGTGAATGAATACTTTTCTTCAGTGTTCACTAAGGAGAGGGGCCATGTATTTGAGGATGAGTGCGTGATACAGGCTGATAGGATGGAGGAAGTAGATGTTCTGAGGGAAGATGTATTAGCATTTTTGAAAACCTGAGGGTCGATAAGTCCCCTGGGCCAGATGGGATACATCCTAGGATACTTTGGGAGGCAAGGGATGAGATTACAGAGCCTTTAGCTTTGATCTTTGGGTCCTCACCGTTCACAGGCATTGTGCCAGAAGACTGGAGAGTGGCGAATGTTGTTCCTCTCTTCAAGAAAGGAAATAGGAATGACCCTGGTAATTATAGACCAATTAGTCTTACTTTGGTGGTTGGTAGGTTAATGGAAAGGGTCCTGAGAGATAGGATTTATGACCATTTGGAAAGATGCAGTTTAATCCAGGATAGTCAGCACGGTTTCCTGAGAGGTAAGTCCTGTCCCACAAATTTGATTGAATTCTTTGAGAGGGTAACTAGGTGTGTAGATGAAGGTAGAGCAGTCGATATCATATACACGGATTTTAGTAAGGCATTTGATAAGGTTCCCCATGGTAGACTCATGAAGGTGAAGAGGTGTGGGATAGAAGGAAATTTGGCCAATTGGAAGAGAAAGGTTGGTGGTGGAAGGGAAATTTTCAGACTGGAGGCCAGTTACCAGTGGTGTACCACAGGGATCAGTGCTGGGTCCCTGCTTTTTGTTATTTTATAAATGACTAGGAAGAGGGGGCTGAAGGATGGGTGAGTAAATTTTCTGATGACACCAAGATTGGTGGAGTAGTGGATGAGGTGGACAGCTTTTGCAGGCTGCAAAGAGACATTGATAGGATGCAGAGCTGGGCAGAAAAGTAGCAGATGGTGTTTAACCCTGATAAGTGCGAGGTGATAAGTGTGAAGTTGTCCACTTTGGTAGGAATAATGGTAGGAAGGACTACTACTTACATGGCGAAAAACTGCAGATTGCTACGGTGCAGAGAGACCTCGGGGTCCTTGTGCATGAGTCGCAAAAACCCAGCCTGCAGGTGCAGCAGGTGGTCAGGAAGGCGAATGGGATGCTGGCCTTCATAGCAAGGGGGATTGAATATAAAAGTAGGGAGGTCTTGCTGCAACTGCACAGGGCACTGGTGAGGCCGCAGCTGGAGTACTGTGTGCAGTTTTGGGCGCCGTACTTACGCAAGGATATTTTGGCCTTGGAGGGAGTGCAGAGGAGGTTCACTAGGCTGATACCGGAGTTGAGGGGGTTGAACTATGAGGAGAGGTTGAATAAACTAGGCTTGTACTCATTAGAGTTTAGAAGAATGAGGGGAGATCTCATTGAGACGTATAAGATGATGAATGGGATGGATAGGGTAGAGGCGGAGAGGCTCTTCCTGCTCAGAAAGGACAGTAGGACTAGAGGGCACGGCCTCAAGATAAAGGGGGGGCAGTTTAGATCGGAGTTGAGGAGGAACTTCTTCACTCAAAGGGTGGTGAATCTCTGGAATTCTCTGCCCGTTGAAGTGGTGGAGGCTGCCTCGCTAAATATATTTAAGACGCAAGTAAGTAGGTTTTTGATAGGCAAGGGGATTAAGGGTTATGGGGAGAAGGCGGGAAAGTGGAACTGAGCCATGTCAGATCAGCCATGATCTTATTGAATGGCGGGGCAGGCTAGAAGGACTAGATGGCCTACTCCTGCTCCTATTTCTTATGTTCTTATTTTGGTAGGACAAATGTGAATGTGGATTACAGGGTCAATGGCAGGGTTCTGAGGAATGTGGAGGAACAGAGGGATCTTGGGGTTCATATCCACAGATCTCTGAAGGTTGCCACTCAAGTGGATAGAGCCATGAAGAAGGCTTATAGTGTGTTAGCGTTTATTAACAGGGGGTTTGAGTTTAAGAGCCATGGGGTTATGCTGCAATTATACCAGAACTTGGTGAGACCACATTTGGAATATTGTGTGCAGTTCTGGTCACCTCACTATAAGAAGGACGTGGAAGCATTGGAGAGAGTGCAGAGGAGATTTACCAGGATACTGCCTGGTTTGGAGGGTAGGTCTTATGAGGAAAGGTTGAGGGAGCTGGGGCTTTTCTCTTTAGAGCGGAGGAGGCTGAGAGATGACTTAATAGAGGTTTATAAGATGATGAGGGGGATAGATAGAGTGGACGTGCAGAGACTATTTCCTCGGGTGGATGTGGCTGTTACTAGGGGGCATAACTATAAGGTTCATGGTGGGAAATATAGGAGGAATGTCTGAGATAGATTCTTCACTCAGATAGTGGTTGGGCTGTGGAATGCATTGCCTGCTGTGATAGTGGAGTCGGACATCTTAGGAGCTTTCAAGCAGTTATTGGATAGGCGCATGGAGCACACCAGAATGATAGGGAGTGGGATAGCTTGATCTTGGGTCTGGACGTAGCTCGGCACAACATTGAGGGCCGAAGGGCCTGTACTGTGCTGTACTATTCTATGTTTCTATGTAAAATTGAGAGCATGATGCTTTGTACCTCTCATTTTTAACTAGATCTCGAAGGTGAGATAGTTTCATGAAAAGTTACATTGCTTGATAGATGGGAGTTTCAGCAATCACCTCACCGCCCCAGTCTCTGTTTCTTTCTCCACCGTATCCAAAAATTTTGATTCACCCTTGGTTATAGTTCACCAGATAATGACCTTGCCCATGTATTCATATCTCACATTTATTTTGTTCTTTTGCTATGTTTATTGAAAATAATAATAGGTCATCTGCATACAGCGACGCTCTCCGCATGACTCCCTCCTGACCAATCCTCACCACTCGTTTGCTGTTGCAAAAAGCTGCAGCAAGAGGTTCAATAGCAATGGCAAATAATGGGGGAGAGGGGGCATCCTTCCCTTGTGCCCCGGGACAAAGGGAAAACGGCTGAATGCATGTCATTTGTCCGGACCAAAGCTACAGGGGCAGAGTACAGTATCTTGATCTAGGAGATGAGCTTTGGGCTAAACCTGAATCTCCCATGAGCACAAAATAAATAATTCCATTCCACCCGATCAAACGCTTTTTCAGCATCCAGCGAGATTAACATCTCTGGTGGCTTGGAGGTGGCAGGCACACACGTAATGTTAAACAGCTTCAAGTACATATGTCTATTTTTAATGAACCCAGTCTGGTCAGGCGAGATGATAGAAGACAGAATGTCTTCCAAATGAATGACCAGAATCTTAGAGATCAGTTTGAGATCCACATTCAGTGACGAGATTGGTCTATAAGAGCTGCAGATTTGCAGATTTTTTTTTTAAGAATAAGCAAAATTGTTGCTTGCCTCAAAATCTGCAGAAGAAAGCAGTTCTCATATGACTCATTGATCATGTGCAGTAGCAGGGGAGCCAACCTATCCATAAATTTTTTGCAGAATTCAATGGGGTACTCATCTGGTCCCAGACATTTTCCTCTCAGCATAGTTCTGTCTAACAATTTCTTCAACGTTGATTGGTTTGTCCAGTGCCGCGGCCTCTCCCCTGTCCACTATGGGAAGATTCAGTGCTACAAAGAGCTCCTGAAAGTCTGCCTCATTGGCGGTAGACTCCGAGCTATAGATGGTTGAGTAAAAGCCCTTAAACAGTTCATTTATTCGCTGTGGATCAGTAGAGACCCTATTGGGAGTCTGCATTTGTGGTATTAGACTTTTGGCAGAGAATTGGCGCAGCTGATGACCTAGTAGCTTATTTGCCCCAGGAGTCAGTGCTGGGACCTCAACGTATCACAATATACATTAACAATTTGGAGGAAGGAACTGAAGGCACTGTTGCTAAGTTTGCAGGTGATACAAAGATATGCAGATGAACAGGTAGTTTTGAGGAAGCGGGGGCTGCAGAATGATTTGGACAGGTTAGGAGAGTGGGCAAAAAAGTGGCAAATGGAATACAATGTGGAAATGTATGAGGTTATGCACTTTGGAAGAAGGAATGGAGGCATAGGCTATTTTCTGAATGGGAAAATGCTTAGGAAATCAGAAACACAAATTGACTTGAGATCCTTGTTCAAGATTCTCTTAACGTTAACGTGCAGGTTCAGTCAGCAGCCAGGAAGGCAAATGCAGTGTTAACATTCATGTCGAGAGGGCTAGAATACAAGAGCAGGGATGTACTTCTGAGGCTGTAGAAAGCTAAGAATATTGTGAGCTGTTTTGGGCCCAATTCCTGGAAAGGATCCAGAGAAGGTTCACAAGAATGGTCTCTGGAATTAAGTGTTTGTCATATGAGGAACGGTTGAGGACACTTGGTCTGTACTCATTGGAGTTTAGAAGGATGAGGGAGGATCTTATTGAAACTTACAGAATGCTGCTAGGCCTGGTTAAATGGCCATGGAGAGGATGTTTCCACTTGTAGGAAAAACTAGAACCAGAGGGCACAAGCTCAGGCTGAAGGGATGATCCTTTAAAATAGAGATGAAGAGGAATTTCTTCAGCCAAAAAGTGGTGAATCTGTGGAACTCTTTGCCACAGAAGGCTGTGGAGGCCAGGTCATCAAGTGTCTTTAAGATAGATATAGATTCTTGATTAATAAGGGGATCAGGGGTTATGGGGAAAAGGCGGGAGAATAGGGTTGAGAAAAAAATCAGCCACGACTGAATGGCAGAGCAGGCTCGATGGGCCAAGTGGCCTAATTTTGCTTATGTCTTATGGTCTTATGTCTAAGTATCAAGCTCTCTTGCTGTTCTATCTACCAGAGTTCTTAACGTGGATTGCTTTTCACCTTCACCCTTAACTGGGCGGACAGAAGCAGCAAAGGGTTCCCAGCAGAGCTGCAAGTTGCAACTCTTCTCCCTCACTTTAATTCACCCTTGGTTGAGTGGAAAAAGAAACAGCCGTGTCCCCTTGTCAGGGAATCTAAAAAACTGACAGTTGCAGTTTTCATGACACAGGAATTCTTCCCTGGGCTGCCCCCCACCCTAAACCAATTTACACTTGACTGAGTGAAAAAAAAATACAAAATTGTTCCAGGCTGAACTGCAAGTTCCAACATGCCCCTTATAGAACTCTAGCTGCAATGGAAAAACAATCCAAAAGTAGAAATAGCAGCTTGCAGTTTGTATCAGGACCTCAGTGGCTCCTGGTTCCCACTTCACCCTTTAATTCACCCTTTCCTGGGTGAAAAAAGAATAGAGTTTGCAGACTGAGCTGCAATCCATAGTCCCTTCTGAGCCCCTACTGAGCACACACAGTAAATTCCAACTGGCAGGAAGAAATCTAAAAATAACCCTTTCCAGCTAGACTTTCAAAGTTCTCTCTTTGCAACTGCCCTCCAGGTATGTTTAAAGCTTGCTTGATGTACATTAACCTCTCTTCAGACCTCAACAAACAGCTGGATTTCAAGAAGGATCTTGCCACCTGTGGGTCATGCTTCCTCTCACACCAGCGCCATCTTTAATCCCCCCGTACCTCGCATTTAAACCAAGAGAGTGAGTATCTCGGGTCTTTTTGATGGTGGAGGGCAGTTCCCATTTTATATAAAAGAGCGAATCACCTAGCAATGCTCATTTCACTCAAAATATTAAAGACAAAACTTATTACTCTGTTAAGAGTCAAGCTCAAAAGAACATAACCATTGTGTAACTGGATGTTTATTTGTGATATGAAACTTATTACATCTGGTTTGTAAAGAGAGCGGGTGGATGTGCGTCCCTCACTTTCTATTGACGCAAATCGTTGAACTAAACTGTTCTTCCCTTTGGAATTATCCCAGTGTTGCTATTTCTGCTCCAGTCTGAGTCATTTGAGAAATTCCTGTGTGAATGCCACAGAGCTGTGTGCCAGGATTTTCAACTGTTTCTTCTCTCTGAGCTTTTTTTTAAACATATGCCTCACTGGGAGGAAGTACTGAACTTGAAATCCGCAGACATCCTGTTCTTCAGTGTGATTTGTTTTTTATGTCGCACCAAGAGAACATTAAAGTACAACATTAAATATGTGTGGATTACTGTGAAAATGTGGAACGTAGTGGAATGTTAGTCATATCCTGACAGAAATATCACCTCTGTGTAGTAACACTATCTAAATAGAGACAAAATATCCTGATATTGGGGCTGGGTTGGGTTCAGTGGCATTGTATAATGTGAGAAAAATTAAAGATGAGCAATTTTTCTACCACATTTTTACTTGTTCAGGATGGATTGTTTATAGAGGTTAAAAAAAGAGCTACATTGATGTAAGTGCAGGAATAGCTGCGTTTTCACTAGCTTTGGCACTGCTCTTTTTTTAATCCTTTTGTTTATCGTGATGCACACCCCATAATTATCTAATCCTCAAGTGTACACTCCATGCTAAGTCCCTGGAAGATTCTGGTTAAGTTTGGGTGACATGGAGCTGAGCAAAATCGAGAAAATCTTTGATTGAAGCGGTCGAAGACAGTGGAGGGTGGAACCTTGTTCACAATGGGGGTTGACCTGGTGAACGAACTCACGTTCTGGCAATGCTGTAGACATTGAGATGATGGCTGCCATTGTGGGTAAAGTTGTGGATGATGCTCTTGGCTCCCTGGCACAAATCATTGGTGTTTACATTGATGAACTGCAAGATATTTGATATTTGTAATACAAAGACATTTTCTTTGTGGACTAATAATTGGTCTTCATCTTTTTATTAGGGAGCATGCTGGGATGGTTTTATGGCACCAGGGTTGTGTGATGTTTATCCGTTTATTTTGTATTTAGTCCTGGCATAGTATCCTGTTGTTTGTGGGGCCTGAATATGAATGCAAAAACTGAGGCTTTGCATTATTTGAGTTTCTGAGGTAATGTGGATGTGGCTAAGTTCTTGATATCTTGCATGTGAGAGTGTACAGTGTCAAACCACGTCTTGTATCTATGGTCTTAACCTGCTGTTCCTCTCCTTGAGGTTTCCTTTTGTTATCGGGGTCAGTCGGCTGCTGACATAAGCTCCGATTTATTATATTTGATCCTATGGGATTTTCCTCAGCTTGTCGGGAGGGGGAGAATTGTAAATTTCCCTGAAATATCCCTCCTGTTGTTGTCTTGACAATTCTTCTTCTTCCGGTTAGTAGGGGAATGGTTTAAATTTTCTGGCTGATGGTGGGGCTTGAGCGGCACTCAGAGATGAGTGAGGCTGGTTTTGTTGTGAGTTCGAGTGTGGTATGAGATTCCTTGGCTTCTTCTATCTGTATCAACATCCCTTACTTTCTTCGGCTGTGTAGGCAAGGATAGCTGCTGTTTTGAAATTTATCCTTAGAAGATGTGGAGATTATGTTATAGGTTTAGGTCTCCCTAATGGAAGGTAGCCTGTTATTCATGGGGCCTGGGGAGTAAATTTAGATACTTGGGCACTGTTTGCATTCCTCCTATGAGGGTGTGTGGCTCTGTTCCTGTCATGCTGTGTGTGAGGGTGTACATTGTAATGCTATGTCTTGGGTTTGAGGTTGTATCCTGATGTTCCTCTCTTTCTGGAGCATCTTTTTGTCGTTTGGAGGTTTTGGGGCACTATTTTAGATTCTGATTGGCTGTATTTGGCCCCCATAGAGACTCCCTTATGCTATGTAGTTCGATCTTTGTTATCCTGTGAGCAAGAGTGTGTGCTTTTGTGCCACATGTTCATGGCTTTATCAGTCTTTGTGATATCCTTTCATCATTCGTGATAAAAAAGGAGTCAATTACAATGATTATAATAAATTGCAATAGATTGTTACAATCCAATGGTAATGATATTTGCCAGTCTTTTCAGTGTGTACATATGGAGAAATGATTATGCTGTATAGTACCAATTCTTGAGGGTTTGCTGTATTGTTTGTAAAAATTGGGGGGAATCTTCAATAAAAATATTTTTAAGAGAGGGATACATAAAATGTAGCAAGTCTGAAAGTGTTATGATAAAAATGGAAATGCTTCAAAGCAATTAATGTTTAAAGGAAAGAACTTAACTTATAATAATAACCTTTTTATTTCTTGCTACTTTCTATGAGTGCATAACAAAATCTTCAGTGATGATCATTTTAAAGACTCCTGATCCCAAATAGAGTAAAATTGCATTAAGTCAAAATCAAATGACACAAAATTCTGGTTATGCCAGAGCTGTCAACCATTCATACTGGCAGAACAGCAAATATCATAAAATGACAACCATGATCAATTCATGCTCTAGTAACTCTGGGTTAGCTGAACTTGACTAAGTTTGTTATAGGACCGTGCTGATCAATAAGATGTAATAGACGGGGGCGGCACTGTGGCACAGTAGTTAGCACTGCTGCCTCACAGCGCCAAGGACTCAGGTTCGATTCCCAGATTGGGTCACTGTCTGTGTGGAGTTTGCATGTTCTCCCTGTGTCTGCATGGGCTTCCACCCACAGTCTGAAAGACCTGCTGGTCAGGTGCATTGGCCATGTTAAATTATTCCTCAGTGTACCTGAACAAGCACCGGAATGTGTCGACTACGGGATTTTCATAGTAACTTAATTTCATAGTAACTTGATTGTAAAGTAAGCCTATTTGTGACACTAATAAATAAACTTTAAACTTTAAAACTTTAACTTTAAACTTTTAAACTTTAATCGACCACATAAAAGTGTGAAATTGTTGAGCGTTGGGATAGCCATCATTTGAATTGTGATCTTCCTTTGAAAGGGTACATAAAACATGCAAGTATGTGAGAAAATTAGAAGTGTTGTCGATCGAAGGATAGATTAAGTTGATACAGTTGAAAAATGGTAGCACAAAGCAGGAAGCAGACATCATGAAGGAATGGGCAGTTCCACTACCAAATTTGTCCAACATTGCAAAACATAAGGCAAACATTTTGGAACAATTGCACGAGCAAACATTCGCCCCTGTAAGAGAAAAGACGCGAATGGCTGCTTACCCCAAAGTTGAAGAATTTCTGCTGAATTGGTTCAAGGCAGTCTGAGAAGAGAACATTTCCATCTCTGGTCCAATTCAGCAGGAAAGAGGAGTTATCTTAGCAAAGACGCTCAGCCACATAGAATTCACTTGTAGTGACAGATGGCTGGACTGATTCAAGGCAAGTCATGATAGTGTCTTTCGCACACTAAGTGGTCAGGATGCAGCAGTTATGGCAGCAATGATAGATGATTAGATCTAAAATGATCTTGCCCAGATTTTGAGTGAGTTTGTGCCATGAGACATTTTTAACTTGGAAGAAACCATGTGGTTCTAACACCTTTTGCCAAATTGCTCTTTGATATTTGAAGTGAAACATGTAATGATGGAAAGTGGAGCAGGGAATGTGTCACTGCTATGGTCTGCAACAACATGGAAGGCACCTGAAAGCTGCTGTCCGTGATAGGGAAGTGCAAGAAGCCATATATTGCATTACATATATCAAGACCCTACTGAGACAGAAGGAGGCTAACAAATTACATCCAACATTTTTCCGGAAAATGAACAAACGTATCAGGAAAAGAACAGGAAGATCATCATTATTACACTGACAGCTCCAGCCTCAGGAGTGTCAAGCTGATGTTCTTCCCTCCCAACTCCATTGCCAAGCTCCAGCTAATTGATTAGGAACCTAAAATCCCACTATTTAGGGCACCACAAGACCATTGACAGGAGGCAGGAGTATAACCCAGCTCTTACCAGAGGCCAAGTTCATGATGAAGAAGGCACATGGAAGAGTGGATGATGGAAGCCACAATTTCCAACGGGTTTCACCACACTGAGTTCAAACAGGTTGCAATTGCATAATACGTTAAAACTGAGGAGGGACATAATGAAGCCAACAAACCCAATGACAAGGCACTTTTCACTTACTTATGGGATGCCAGCATGGAAATTCTAGCAGAGCCAACCATGGAAACTGACAGAAGTGGTTCATGCCATATGCTTCATAACAGATGGTGCATTCGGTGGTGCAGTACATTAATCAACCAAGTACAGTGAAGGACTACATGCTCGCCAGCCTGTTCCCCTAGTTGAAGGTTGGCAGGGATGCTCCAAGATTTCGCACTGCAGCACAATAATACCGAAAACCCGTTTGACTGCATTGACAACATAGTAGACTGTATCGGGCACATCCGAAGACAGCACATTAAGTAGAAAAAGATTACCAAGTTTTTCTGCAGCTAACACCTGACATTTTTCAATGCATAGTCCTGGCCTTTTACAAGGTCAGGCCATTATAAGGTATGAACAAATTGATGAAAAACTTTTTCATGCTTTTACTGCTTTACTGTGTTTTCTTTTGCCAGTTGAATCTGTTGTTTTGACATAGACTGTGTTTGTAGGCATTTTGAGTTACATAAAGATGCATTCATATGGGAATAGGACCTCCTTAGCTATCATGAATCTCTGCTTAACTGAGGGTGGATCCTCTAGAAAGGGGTTCATTGGGATTTAATGTATGTTTAATGATGCAGCCTAAAGAAAAGCTGACCCATAGAGAGGACAAAGATCAGGCCTCAATTCTAGTACAATGAGAGATAGAGGCCAAAACCTAGGACTAAACGTGAATTCACAAAAATGTTGTGCAGCTACTTACAGATTACATCACTGGACAGTATAGAATGTGCTGGTCTACAAAGTGAATGAATTAAAAACAAAAATCCAATGATAGAAAATTGCCTGTGTGCTGTTCCTGGAAAAATCATTTTACTTGAAGGAGTTCATTCCAAGATGCAGTGGGTTCTTATGAACCCAAATGATCTGGGATCTTTGAGAAGGATGAAGATGGTCCAATGGTGCATGCTTTACAGGGGTGGGTCTCAAAAACCTGCAGTTGACAATGGAGAAATATGGGGCTCACAAATTTGGATGGGTGCATATTTTATAGATGACTTTTGAGACATGTTGGAGCTGAGCAAAAGAATTTTCTTTCTGTACCTGGCTTTTGCTATATATGATTGATCAGTGCTTTGTATTGTATTTGCAATACATTTTTAAAAAACTCAATTTGTTTCTGAAAGAAATACATAAATGTCAGTATTTACCCCAATGCTTCAAAGTACAGTTTTTCAGATCAATGATTATCTGGCCATTGGCAATTATTGTGTCGTAGTGAGTTAAATGTTTTAGCAGCAAATAAAAATCTCATATTCAATAAGGCCTTTTTAAGAAATAGTGGTGGAGTGACTTTACTGTTAGCCTTCACCACCCTCAAGTTTGATATTGTGTGTGATTAAATTGTAATATCCTGTGAAAACAATCCAGGGGACATATTATCCAGTGAGAAACTGAAGCAGGAGTATTCATCAAGTTTATTCAGCTTATCGGGGTTTGTGCATGTGTTGATAGCACAACATGCTGCCATTATCAAAAAATACATGAAGATTCTGTTTGTGATGTCTGACAATAACAACCACATACAATCCTGAGAGGAAGAAAATATGTACATAAAAAGTGTCTAAATACAGATGCACAAAGCAACTATTTTTAAAAATTCTTCAGCAAAGTCACAGGGCATTGAACTGGTTTATAAACAGATTTGTATGACTTGGCACAATGCATTTATGTAACATTCACATCCTTCCTTTGCCAGTCTAATTCTAACTTTAGCTATAATGCCAAATGGCAAAAAAGTCCTTTCAGAAATTAAACACAAGTGGTCCTTGACTGTTGATTTAACCCTTAGTTCAGGTAGCTGTTATGACATATTAGCCCTGATATTTATGGTTAGGTGGATAGATAGTGGGAGTGTGTATTTTTGATTGTGAGACTTAGAAATGCCAAGAAGGTAGAAATCCTGCTAATTTGTCAGGAAGTCGTTCGACATTTTTGACTCTGTGCTGTGCCTGGTAGTCTGACTGACTGTATACTGGCTGACTGTTGGCTGGGGAAACCTGAAATGGAAGGCCACAATTGAGGTTTAGGGGTTGATGAGAAGTGTCCTGAAGATGGCATCAGGGAGGGGTGAGCTCACGTGGGTGGTGGAATGGTGGGATGATCTGAAAATGTAGGGTGGGGAGAGATTCATGGGAGAGCGATTACGGAGGATGTCTGGTCCTCTGGGGCAGAGAGCTCATGGCAAAAGGGTTGTTTCAGTGAAAGCAACCCTCCCATTCTTGGCCCACAAGCTATGCTGGAAAATCACTTACCTGCTGGATGCAGCAGCTGCTGCTTCCCTTCAGCTGCCAGGTTACCCAATCCCTAGGGACCCAGCCCACAGCCATCACCTTAAAATGACTGTCAAAATCTGAGGAATGGATCTTCGTTAAAATATTATAAGTGTAAAGCTGCTTGTCCAGAGTGAATTGCTTGGTTGCCCCAAGACCCACTGCAGGTGAAATGGAAGTAGGTGCACATGTGATGGTTTGGAGTCGGGTCTCTCAATTTCACTAACTTAAGCCCCCTACCTCACCCACACACTCATTTTGATGGGATTGAAGTGCCTTTCATTGTCCATCTGCTGGTTTCCTGTTTGTCTCACCACTTCATGTCATTTGTTGAAGCAACACATCCCAGCTGTGTGAGAGTGGTGCTAAAATGGATTTCTACTTTTAACTTCAACATCTATCCATCCAAAATATACACCAAGTCTAGTGAGTGTTCCTGACCACATCACCCTTGCCATTTTTATTGAATACTGCACTATCAGCAAAATGATAGCACAAAAAATTTATATATTTACAATACACAACGCATTATCACCATTTCCTGTTTTGCTGCACTCATTGGAGTTCAATCCCTGGCTGGTAGCATTTTACATCCCTCATTCCTATCAGTTACCTCACAGAGGAGCTTGCCTCCCATTTTGAAGTATGCATGTTCACAACAGAACTCCCACTTACCTGACGAAGAAGCAGTGCTGTGAAAGTTAGTGGCTTTTGCTACCAAATAAATCTGTTAGACTTTAACCTGGTGTTGTAATGGTAGAGTGGGGGATATGCTTGGTGGTAATAGTAGAGTGGGGGATATGCCAGGCAATGAGATTATAGATTGGGATTGAGTAAATTCTGCTGCTGCTGCTGATGGCCCACAGCACCTCTTTGCCACCCGGTGTTGAGTTGTTAGAAGTGTTCGAAATCTATCTTATTTAGTACAGTGGTAGTACCATAAAACATGTTAGTGGGTATGCCAAGTGTGAACACGGGAGTGTGTGGTGGTTACTCCTGCCCGTACTGTAGTGGGCAGATGCATCTGCAGCAGGCAAGTTGATGAGGATGAGCTCAAGTACGTTTTTCCTCTTGTTAATCCCTCACCACCTGTCACAGACCCAGGCTAACAGCTGTGTCCTTCAGGAATTGAACAGCTTAGTCAGTAGTTGTACTACCACATCATTTTTGGTGATGGACATTGAAGTCCTCCAGAGTATGTTCTCTGCCCTTGCCACCCTCAGTGCATCCTCCAAGTGGTGTCCAATTTAGAGGAGTATTGATTCATCAGCAGAGGAGGGAATGAGGGGATTTGGTATGTGATAAACAACAGGTGGTTTTCTTGCCTATATTTGACCTGATGCCATGAGACTTCATAGGCACAGAATCAGTGTATACCATGCTGGTGACATAGGACAAACCGATGAATGGTGATGATGGTGTCTGGGACATTATCTGTAAAATGTGATTCAGTGAGTATGACTATGTCAGGGTGTTTCTTGACTATTTTGTGAGACAAGCCCCCAAATTTAGTAAGGAGGACATTGTAAGATCAACAGGATAGGTTTGCCCTTGTCATTTCTGGTGCCGGATGGTTTCATTCCTTTGAGACTTTTTAGTAATACAAGCTGAGTAGCTTGCTAGGCCATTTAAGAGTCAGTCGCATTGCTCTGAGTCTGGAGTCATATGTCGGCCAGACCACCTAAGGACGGCAGATTTCCATCTCTAAATGGCATTAGTGAACGAGATGGTTTTTTATGACAATCAACAATGATTTTGTGATCAAGATTTGACTTTTAGTTCTAGGTTTTATTAATTGCATTTAAATTCCACCACCTGCTGTGGTGGGATTTGAACCCAGGTCCCAGACCATTACCCTGGGTCTTTTGATTACTAGTCCAGTGACAATGCCACTCTACCATCCCCTCCCCCAGGAGTCCTGTAAGCTATGTCGCCTGCCTGCTACCAGGGTTAAAGATTAGTGCACAAGGCTGGAAAAGGGCTTGGATCTCATTATCATGGTCCATATAGGAACTGAAGAAATAAATAGAATCAGAAATAACATTTTGCTGAGGCAGTTTGAGGAGTTAGAGTCTAGATTAATAAACTGAATCTAAAAGGCAATAATAGAAACTATAGAAAATATCGGAAATACTCAGCAGGTCTGGCAGCATCTGTGGAGAGGGAATGAAAGTTAACACGCTGGATTTAATGTTCCTGATTTGGGCTTCTCCCACTAGTTGGACAACAGGTAGGAGACCCAAAGGGGACCAGAAGATGGTTTGTAGAGGAGCTGTAGTAAGGTACAGTTAAATCCCAAACACTACTTCAGTATTTTCCTCCTTATCTCCTCTAACCAACATAAAAGTCATTGGGAGTACCACAGGCAGGGGAAAGGTGAGTTGAGTTTTTTTATCCTTTTACCTGTGTAAGGGCAGTATGACAGCTAGTGCAGTGGTATGCTTTTCCTGCCAGATGTGGGAAATTAGGGAGCAATCTAGTCTCCCTGACAATTCTGTCTGCAGGAAGTATGCCCACCTGCAGCTCCCCACAAACCAAATTGTTCAGTTGGAGCAGCAGATGGTCACGCTGCGGAGCATACAGGGGGCAAAGAGTGTGATAGACACTAGTTACAGGAAGTTTGACACACCATAGATTCAGTCACCATAGACCAGCAGGAGAGGCAGGCAGGTAGAGCAGGAGTCTTCTGTGGTTGGCATCTCGACGTCATATTCCCCTTTCAAACAGGTATACTGTTTTGGATACTTTTGAGGAGGATAGCCTGTCAGGGGAAGATACCAGCAGCAGCAGCCAGGCCTGTGGCACCACCTAGTTCTGCTGTAGAATAGGGTTGGGCAAAGAGCAAGTGAGCAGTAGTAATAGGGGACTCACTAGTCAGATACACAGAGAGGTGTTTCTGTAGCCGCAATCAAAACTTCAGAATGGTGTGTTGCCTCCCTGGTGTCAGGGTCAAGGATGTCTCTGAGCAGTTGCAGGACATTCTTAAGGAGGAGGGTGAGCAGCCAAAAGTCGTTCTACATAGTGGTACCAACGACTTAGATAGGAAAAGGGATGAGGTCCTGAAGTGTGAATATAGAGATAGGCAGAAGCCTAAAGTGCAGGACATCTAAGGTAATAATTTCTGGACTACTACTGGTGCCACGTGCTAGTGAGAGTAGGAATAGGAAGATTAGGCAGATTAATGCATGACGTGAGAGCTGGTACAGGGGGCAGGAATTTTGATTTTTGGATCATTGGGATCTCTTCTGGGGAAGGGCTGACCTGTTCAAGAGGGACGGGTTATACTTATACTGGAGGGGGACTAATATCCTGGCAGGGAGATTTGTTAGAGCCACTCGAGAGGGTTTAAACTAGTTTGGCAGAGGTTGGGTGGGACCCAAAGCAGCTGGAAGACAGAAGAGAAGGTTGAGGACAGCACAGAAGTTAGAGAGAGCACATTAAATAGTAAAGACAATGTCAGTAATTCAGACAATAAACCAGACAGATCAGGCAAAAGGAAGAGAGAGAGCAAGGAAAGTCTAGATTAAACTCACTTATTTTAATGCAAGAGGCCTGACAAGCAAGGCAGATGAACTCAGGGCATGGATGGATACGTGGGACTGGGATATTATAGCAATTACTGAAACATGGCTAAGGGAAGGACAGGACTGGCAGCTCCAATGTTTCAGGGTACTGATGGTAAAGGAAAGATAGAACAGGAGGTATGAGAGAAGGGGGAGTTGCACTTTTGATTAAGGAAAACATCACAGCAGTACTGAGAGGGGAGATATCCGAGGTACACCCACTGAGTCCATATAGGTTGAAATGAGAAATAAGAAGGGGGCAATCATTTTGATAGGATTGTATTATAGACCCTCAGATAGCCGGTGGGAAATTGAGAAGCAAAAATGCAAGGAGATTACAGATAACTCCAAGAAAAATAGGATGGTAATAGTAGGAGTTTTTAAATTTCCCAATATTGACTGGCTCAGCCATAGTTTCAGCGGCGTGGATGGAGAGAAATTTGTTGAGTATATCCAAGAGGAATTCCTCATTCAGTATGTGGATGGCCCGACTAGAGAGGAGGCAAAATTTGAAGTCCTCTTGGGAAATAAGGAAGGGCACGTGACAGAAGTATTAGTGAGGGATCACTTTGGGACCAGTGACCATAATTCCATTAGTTTTAAGATAACTATGGAGAATAATAGGTCTGGCCCAAAATTTAAAATTCTAAGTTGGGGAAGGCCAATTTTGATAGTATCAGGCAGGAACTTTCAACAGTTAATTGGGGAAGTCTGTGGGAAGACAAAGGGGCGTCTGGTAGATGGGGAAGCTTTCAAAAGTGAGTTAACCAGGGTTCAGGGTAAGCACATTCCTTTTAGTGAAGAGCAAGACTGGTGGAGTAAGGAACCCTAGATGACTTGGGATATTGAGGCCCTGGTCAAGAGGAAGAAGGAGGCACATGACATATACAGGCAGCTGGGATCAAGTGGAACCCTTGAAGAGTCTTGAGGGTGCAGGAGAAGAGTTAAGAGAGAAAACAGGCAAAAAGGGGACACGAGATTGCTTTGGCAAATAAGGCAAAGGAGAATTCAAAGAGCTTCTACAAATACGTAAAGGGCAAAAGAGTAACTAGGGAGAGAGTATGACCTCTTAAGGATCAACAAGGTCATCTATGTGTGGATCCACAAAAAATGGGTGAGATCCTAAATGAATATTTCTCATCTAGTATTCACTGTTGAGGAAAACACGGATGTTAGGGAACTTGGGGAAATAAATAGTGATGTCTTAAAGTATATTTAACAACAGAGAAGAAGGTGCTGGAAGTCTTAAAGTGCATCAAGGTAGATAAATCCCAGAACCTGATGAAGTGTATCCCAGGACACTGTGGGAGGCTAGGGAGGAAATTGCGGGTCCCCTAGCAGAGATATTTGAATCATCGGTAGTCACAGGTGAGATGCCTGAAGATTGGAGGGTGGCAAATGTTGTGCCTTTGTTTAAGAACAGCTGCAGAGAAAAACCTGGGAACTACAGGCTGGTGCGCCTCGCATCAATAATGGATAAGTTGTTGGAAAGTATTTTGAGAGACAGGATCTCTAGGCATTGAGAGATGCAAGGATTGGTTAGGGACAGTCAGCATGGTTTTGTGAATGAAAAATAATGTCTCACAAATTCCATTGAGATTTTTGAAGGGATAACCAAGAACGTAGATTAGGGGAGTTGATGTTGTCTACATGGACTTTAACAAGGCCTTTGACAAGGTACAACATAGTAGGTTGTTGCATAAGGTTAAATCTCATGGGATCCAGGGTAAGGTAGCCAAATGGCAACAAAATTGGCTTGATGACAGAAGACAGAGGGTGGTTGTAGAGGGTTGTTTTTCAAACTGGAGGATTATGACCAGTGGTGTGTCTCAGGGATCAGTACTGGATTTTTGTCATTTATATTAATGATTTGGATGAGAATTTAATAGGCGTGGTTAGTAAGTTTGCGGATGACACCAAGATTGGTGGCATAATGGACAGTGAAGACGGTGATCTCGAAATACAACAGGATCTTGATCAATTGGGCCAGTGGGCTGATGAGTGGAAGATGGAGTTTAATTTAGATGCAAGGTCATGCATTTTGGTCGATCAAACCAGGGCAGGACTTACTCAGTTAATTGTAGGGCATTGGGGAGAGTTATAGAACAAAAGAGATCTAGGGGTACAGGTTACCAAAAGTGAAAATACTGGAAAATCTCAGCAGGTCTGGCAGCATCAGTAAGGATTGAAAAGAGTTGACGTTTCAAGTCCAGATGACCCTTTGTCAAAGCTACAAGTCATAAAAAGTGGGAGATATTTATACTACAGGCTGAGGGATCAGACTTGATGCAAGATCTGCTGAAATTTTCCAGCATTTTCTCTTTTGGTTTCAGATTCCAGCATTGACAGTAATTTGCTTTTATCTAGATTACAGATTAATAGTGAGGTCACAGGTGAACAGAGTGGTGAAGAAAGCATTCGACATGCTTGGTTTCATTGGCCAGAACATTGAGTACAGGTGTTGGAACCACGTTTGGAATACTGTGTATAGTTTTGGTCACCCTATTACTGAAAGGATATTATCAAACTAGAAAGAGTGCAGAAAAAATTTACTAGGATGCTATCAGGACTTGATGGTTTGAGTTATAAGGACAGGCTGGATAGACTAGGACTTCTTTCCCTGCAGCGTAGGAGGTTTAGGGGTGATCTTATAGAGGTCAATAAATTAATGAGCGACACAATCAGACAGATAGTCAATATCTTTTCCCAAAGGTAGGGGAGACTAAAACTAGAGGGCATAGGTTTAAGGTAAGAGGGGAGAGATACAAAAGTGTCCGGAGGGGCAATATTTTCACACAGAGGTGGTGAGTGTCTGGAACAAGCTACCAGAGTTGGTAGTAGAGGCAAGTACAATTTTGTATTTTAAAAAGCTTTTAGACAGTTACATGGCTAAGATGGGTATAGAGGGATATGGGTCAAATGTGGGCAATTGGGACCAGCTTAGGGGTTCAGAAAGGGGCAGCATGGACAACTTGGGCCAAAAGGCCTGTTTCCATGCTGTAAACCTCTATGACTTTATGAAAACAGAAAATGCTGGAAACTCTCAGCAGGTGTGACAGCATCTGTGAAGGGAGAATAGAGCCAATGTTTCAAGTTGGTATCATCCTGATTCAAAATGTTGGCACTATTCTCTCTTCACAGGTGTTGTCAGACCTGCTAAGAGTTTCCAGCATTTTCTGTTTTTGTTTCAGATTCCAACATCCGTAGTATTTTGCCTTTATCTATAGGTAGGAGATCCGTGTTGTTTCAGTGGGGAGGTCCAGCCGAAATAAGTTCCTGTTGGGCACTTGAGCGGCCCCACCCCCAGAGAGCATACTGCATGAAAGTGACACCAAGAATGGTCAGTGACTGTTAATTCATCCGCCAGAGACTTAAAATCGATGAGGGATCCAGGCCACAGGTGAGTGAGGCAGGTATAGGGCTCATGTAAGTTGCTGGTGAGGGATGGAAGCATTGGATCCAAGGAAGGATGCTAGCACTCGACGTGCATCCCTCTTCTTGATGCCAGATACTTCAACCAAGAACAAAGTGCCTTTGAAAGATAGCGGTGGCCTTCCAGGACAGATGGGGTTTGATGGGTAGCCTTCAGGAGTACTTGGGGGGAGAATATCATAGAATCCCTACATTGCAGAAGGAGGCTATTCAGCCCATCAAGTCTGCACTGGCCACAATCCCACCCCAGCCCTATTCCTGAAACCCAAGCATTTACCCTAGCTAATCCCCCTCACACTAACAATAAAGAAGCTTGAGTCACCACTTAATCCTGGTGAACTCAAGGATAGAGACCTTTAAGTGGCTCATTAATGAGCCTAATTAGCCAGATGACGGTTCTCTGCATCATCCTATTTCTGCCACTGACTAAATGAGGATCATTTTCCCACTGGGAATGAAATGTGCAGCCTCCCCCATGATTATGTCCTAACAATTAATGACATAAGGACAATAATGAGGAAAGATCTTGGCTTGAAAGATCAGGATGGGCAAAGATAAGAAAAAATGAAGAGCAGAAAACGCTGGTGACAGTAGTTTATAATCTTTCACCCCCCCTCCCCCCAACAGCACTATACTATTGGACAGAGTAAATGAGAACAGTGCAATAATTGTGAGGTCCTTAATTTCACATAGACTGAACCAATCAGATTGACGAAAGACATTTGGATAGTCGGTGCACAAAAGGCCCCTTTCTGCACTGGAGGGATTCTATGATTCTAAGTTCACAAAATGCATTTGAGACAGTGTCTAAGAATATAACATTTTCCCTTGTTTATAACACAATGCAATTTCAGATGGTGCATTAAGTAATATGACCGAGTTAATTAGCAATCGTATAGCAAGGGATCCTCTAGGGGAGAGTAATCGTAATACAACATGTCAATTGAATTTGAGAGCAATGTACATAAGTTATAACTAAACTCTTGTATATAAAGCCAAATACACAGGAATGAGGCACAAGTTGGTTGAAGTGGATTCAGAAATTAAATTTAAAGATGTGATGTAGATAAGCAATGGAGTTCTAAAGAAATATTTCACAATAAATATTCTCTACTGAGAAATTTCAAAACTCCGCAGGAAAATGACCCATCCAAGGTTACCTAAGGAAGTTAAGGACAGTACTAGATTAAAACAAGAGGTGCAGTAAGCCCAAGGATTGGAAGTGTTTTAGAAGCTAGCAAAGGGTGATTAAATATTGATTTATTGATACAATATTTTGGATATTTTGGCCTAAGGCCAAATCAGAATGAGGAAGGGAAAATAATTAGAGCTAGTAAGTGAAAAGCACTGAAGAAATTAATGGGATGAAAACTCGACAACCTCCCTGACCTGACTGCCTACACCTTTGCCTTGTAAAAGAGATGACTGCAGAAATTATGGACATTTTTCTCATGATCTCCCAAAATATTAAAATTTGGAATGGTCCCAATGGATTAGGAGATAGCAAATGTTGCACCACTATTCAAGAAAGGAGAGAGAGCTAAAACGGAAACCAGTTAGCCTGATATCAGTGGCTGTAAAATTGCTGGAATGCATTAAGAATGAAGTGGTGATGCGACACTTAGGAAATCATAATACGATTAAGCAAAGTCAGCAAGTGAATTGATGGAAGTGAATTCATGTTTAACAAATCTGTTATAGAGTTTTTTTTGAGGGTGTAATTAGCAAGCCAAATAAGGAGGTACCAATCAATATGATACAATCAATCATCAGATAGCTCATTAATGATCTTCCTTCATCAAAAATTCAGGAATAAAACATTTGGCTATGTTTGTACAATGTCCAGCTTCATTCGTAACTCCTCCAATAATGAACTAGTTAATGCCAGCTTCCAACAAGATCTGGGAAACATCCATGCTGCAAGTGGCAAGTAACATTTATGCCAGTGTGCGCCACTGCTGGAGGGACTGAATGTTTAAAGTGGTGGATCAGATGGCAATCAAATCAAGTGGACTGCTTTCTTCTGAATGGTGTCAAGCTTCTTGAGCATTGTTGGAGCTGGATGTATCGAAATAAGAGGGGAGTATTCCAATGACAAAAATTTCTACCTACTTCCTCCTGACAGTGGTCAATGGTGTCACCATTGCTGTGACCTCCCCCCCCAACCACTGTCAACGACCTGGAGATCAGCACTGACCAGAAGCTTAACTGGAATAGTGATTTCTGTCCATGGTTCCCATGTGCCTGCTACCCACTACCCATTACACTAACATTTACTGATGTATAACTAGTGGTAAAGATCGTGGGTTTAGATGGTGCTTTCAAAGCAGCCTTGATGAGATGCAGTGCCGATCGTAGTTGCACATACTGCAGCCAGTGTGCACCACTGCAGGAGAGACTGAATGTTTAAGGTGGTGGATCAGGTGGCAATCAAATCAAGTGGATTGCTTTCTTCTGGATGATGTCAAGCTCCTTGAGCGTTGTTGGAGCTGGACGTAGTGAAACAAGAGGGGAGTATTCCAACATGCTCCAGACTTGTTGATGGCAGAAAATGAGTCACTTACTAGGCCAAGCTGAATGTTGTCCATGTGGTACAAACTCCTTTAATTTTCTGATATAATTTCCCTTCTAAGTATCAGTAAGGTTAATCTAATTAAATTTACTCCTGCCTTCATGATGGAAGGAATTTAAATTCAAAGAGCTAATAAATAAATATATTACTATTGTGGACAGAAGAGATCATAATATATTAGGTGTAGTAATTGGCAATGGTTATTCCATTAATAATATCTCTCCATTAATAATATGTAATTGGCAATGGTATTCCATTAATAATATGTATCATATCTCAATATTTCTACCAATATTGATAAAGAAATTGATAAAGAAATGAGAATCTAAGTTTTCTGAAGGAATTCATCTCATGCCTCATGTGATTGTTTCCTGCAATGGATTTTAGGCATTTTTATTAGGGGTAAGCTATATATTGGTTCCATACTTTTTCTCCTGATCTGTCTTTCACCTAATATTGAAACTTTTGGATTAGAGACTAAATATAAATGCTTTTACTTCCAGTAACCTTGGCTAATAATTTCCTTCAGAAATACTATATTCAGGCTTTCAAAGGTTTAGATTGAACACTAGAGTGCAAAAGGCTAACTCTGGTAGTCAGGGTTAAATAAAGTGCAAAATTTTCAATTACATTTTACCTTGTAAAAACATTGGCAGACTATGACGTTAGTACGTCTGAATGGCTTTTTGCCATGCATTCCTTACTTTCTTAGAAACAGTTGGTGCAGGAAGTGGCTTAATTAGTACATAAACATCTTCCTGCAGTGCAACTCCAATTAGCGTATGTTGGCTCTGCTTCAGCTATAAACATGAGAGCAAGTTAGAAGCACATGTCAGATTTCTTCCAAACAGTTTATTAAGTCTTCATGGCCCCTGGGACCATTGTGGAAACAGTTTAGCCCAAGAGACAAAAGCCGACAACGTTACAGTAAAACAGTCAAGAGTAGACAAATGGCAGACATGTTTTATCAAGCTGAGCAAAGGACAAGGACATGAGGATTTGAAACAAAAACAGAAAATGCTGGAAATACTCAGCAAGTCTGGCAGCATCTATGGAGAGAGAAACATGGGAATTCTAGCAGACAAGGGGTGCACCATGGAAAGGTCCGTTGACCTTGGGCGAGATTTTCCAATTTCAGGGCAAGCACAATCGGAAAATTCTGCCCATAGAGTTAACATTCCATGTCAAAAATTACCCTTTTCGGAACAGTTCAAAACATTAACTCTGTTTCTCTCTCCACCAATGCTGCTAGACCTGATGAGTATTTCCAGAATTTTCTGTTTTCATTTCTGATTTTCAGCAGCTTTTGTTGAGATGAGAATTTGCATATTGTGTTATGGTCTAAGCTATCCATGTGACTTTTTAGAAAATTGCAGGTGAAATAAGTTTTAATTTTTTTTATTCAGTTACTTTTTAGCTCAAACTTAAAATAACGCCGCACAGTTCAGGAACTCAAAAGCTAAGTTATGTTGAAGAATTTTGCTGGGCAAAGATAAAGACAAATTACCATTATAAATGTATTCAACTTAATTCTCACCGATTAAAGGAAACATAAAGCCAAGTTGCCAATGCCAATTCTTTCTTTGCATTATTCCATTTTCTTATCACTGTATTTTTTTTTCTGATCTTCATTCCTGTGACAGAGCACTCTTTAATGTTTGAGTCTGGTTCTTGAAAAGCTTATTTCTTTGCTATGTATAATAGGTCCAGGAACATGGGAACAGGAATAAACCATTGAATCCCTCAAACCTGTTTAACAATTCACTGGCTGATCCGTGACCTAGCTTCATATATTGACCGTTACTCCACATCCCTTCATACCTTTGGTTAACAAAAATTTATCAGATTGTAAATTAAATTTGATCTAGCATTAATTGCTGTTTGCAGAAGTGCTAAACCTCTACCACCTTTTACATGTCAGTGTTTCCTAATTTTACTTCTGGCTCTAATTTTTAGACCTTTCTGCCTAGTCCTAAACTCCACAATCAATGGAAATTGTTTCTATATATCTGCCCTAAATCTTTCCCATATTATCATCAAAGCTCCAACCAAAGCACCTATTACTTTTCTACATTGCAGGGAATACAAGATCAGCTTGTTTAATTACTCCTCGTAATTTAACTCTTGGTGATTCCATAACTAGACTGAAAGGTTTGGCAGTGAATAACCAGAGGCAATCATTGAAAGAAATTATTTTCAAAATTTTTAACAAAAATCCAAAAAGATAAAATCTTAGAGTGATCAGGCTCTGATTGGATGCCTAGTGCACTGGCTGATGCTGAGGTCCCCGCCCCCCCCAAATGGTTGGTACCCTGTGGCCAGGCATGGGGTGTTCCATTGTAAATCTGCCCCAGGGTCTCTCACATAGGATTCCCACAGTGGGCAGTGCCAAGGTGTCCCCTGAGCATAGGCACTTTACCTGGGCAGTGCCGGGGGCACATGCTGGCACTGCCAGTGTGCCCATGCCCAGGGGGCACCACCATCCCAGGTGCCCCCCCTTCACTCCAGTGGGGCTGTCCCAATAGTTCCCCAAAAATGGGGACCTACTGTAAACCCCACTAGAATGAAAAGCTCTGTTGGATACGAGGGGCTAGTGGGCCCAGAGATTTCAGTGCAGGGCCTACTAATTACATTTAAATTATATTAAAATGGCTTACCTGGTCTTCCCCTCCCCCACCCCCAGTTTCCAGTGCAGATCTGATGACACCAAATCCTGCACATGCCCGCCCACATGATTCTTCCACCCCGCTGCACTAGAAAGTTAGTGGGCCCTACAGCTTTTGTTGCTCATGGAGATATGTTTCAATACCATAGAATGCCCAATGGACTAAGTTTAACAGCAAGCACATTCCAGAGGATCTTTTCTTCAGTCTCGATCGGTGTTGAGGAGATGCTCAACCTGCTCAATGTCATTGTCATCCATAAAGGGGACAAAGCAGAATGAGATCAGTTATCACTTGACTTGTGCTTTTGCCCTGTCTAATATGACAGCGTTACCATTGTTCTTTGGTCCTACCAAAATTTATCACAAATTTGTTGCGAAGCACACAGGGATCATGGAGCCTCTTCAAAGCTACTGTGCAAAGGTGCACAATAGGAATGATCAATCAGATAGCAAATGACATTTGACACATTAAATGCAAAGATGGCATTTTCATCAGACCTCATGCATTTTGCCTTTACATGTGGAAACCTATGTCACATCAGGTACATCAGAAAATGTGATTGGAGCTGTATTCCCACTGTCCATTGAAGGGAATAAATGGACAATTGCTTATGTGTAAGTTCATTGTCAGAAATTGAATTCAAATACTGTATTGAAGAGTCAGAACAATGAGCTTGTATCTTAATGGCAGAAATGCAGTCTCCACATGGATCACCAAGCCTTGACTAAATTGTTAGCCATGTCAAGATCTGGCCATTGAGCTCTACACATCTAATATGGTCAGATTGTCATCTTCAGTATAACTTAGAAGTTAATTATCTTGTAAGTTCATGAAATCCAGTAGCTGACCTGCTTTAGTGTACTACTATGGCAGACAGATTCTCATTAGACAAGAAGGTGAAAGATTATTGGTAATGGGCATGAGGTTACCATGAGATCAGCCATGAGTTTATTGAATGGTGGAGTGGATTCGAGGGGCCAAGTGGCCCATTCCTGCTTCTAATTCCTATGTACATATGTATATGTACAGCATTAATGATAGTAAAGTGACAAGGTAAAGCATATTTCAACAAGCGAACACATGGAAGGGAATCACAATTTGAAGTTGGAGATTGGCTTTGCATCAAATGGCAAAGTATGACCACAAGTTCATATCATCTCTATCAGGACCAAAGCAGATCAAGTGGTTGCTGGGTACAAACACTTGTCTGTTGGGTGACAAGACAAAGTGGAATTTGAGAATGTCCCAGAATTAATTCCTACCTAGATTTGCCATTAATTGATCTCAGACAGTTTAATAGTAACTTAACAGCTAATTTAACTTCTGGCAATGAAGTCGGTAGAGGTAAGGTGTATGATGGGTAGCCGATTTGCCACCATCTATATTTCATCACCACTTAAAGTTTGGTGATGATGAAGTCTTTGAACCAGGGGGAGAAAATAATCAGACAAGATAACCAATCTCCATTGCTGTCAAGTGGCTTCATGAATAAGTTACTTGTGTGGACCTTAGTTTTGTCAGCAAACCAACCTGCACTCACCATCTGGTTTCACACTTTAAAAACTTCCACTTGGGCAAGCTATTGCCAGATTAACGATAGTCATGGAACTGCATCTGATCTAGTACCAAAGGTTTCAGAAAGATGGGCAGAAAATTGGAAGTAAAATCTTTTGCAGTTATTAGTGAGCTGCTGTTTCCTCTGAACAGAATCTAATTATTAGCAACTTAGTCAATTAATAATGTTTCCATTTACTAGCCTCCACATACTGACAAACAGAACTTGCTGCAAGTGGTTCATCAAGGATTTTGAAAACATATTTAGCAGATTAAGCCTTGTGAACATGGACAAGTTCCTGGGTATTGGCAATGTAGAAGGAAATTTATCTTGGCACCACAGACCACTGGTTGTAACTAGTTAAAATATTACGTGGGTTTGATGAGAGAGCCATTCCAAGCAACAGAGCACCATGATATGCAACATACTGATTAGTTGGAGAGTTCTGGTTTTTCAATGATTTTATGCATTATGTTTTGTAGTGGGGACCAAGAGTGGAAGGGATAGTCATAATTCTGCTGCTGCCTGAACTCACCTCTGCTGATGAGGACAGTGTGGGCTGTAACTTGATAACACAAATGAATGGAATAATTTAATTCATCCGCTGAGTGGTTGGTTATATATAACAGGTTTTCTTTTTATAAAGTGCTTGCAAGAAGTCCAAGTAGACCCATCCATTTCTCTGAATCTGTCACACACTTAACTCTGGTAGAACAGAATTGGGAATTGTATCCATGCAGTAGAACAGTTGTAATCCTGAAGTCCATCAAGGACCAATGTTATTACAGTCCAAAATGTTTTTCAAAATCCAGTGAATGCCACACCCATAATTTGGAGCAAAACTAAATAGTACATGTGATCACTGGATGAGTCAGTGCAGCATCTCATGATAAAAATGAAAACGTAAACTGGGTTTAACCATAAGCTAAGAGAGTAATCTATAAAAACCACAACAATGCAACAACTTCCCCCCACCCCCAACCCCCTCCCAATCCCACATAAAGCAAATCTTTTTAAGGAGTAGTGAGTGTTAACATATTTGTTGTCCATATTGTGGAGGATGGAATCTCCTTTAAACGCAAAAACACATCACAGTCAAATTAATCCCATAAGTCTGGAATCAACATTCCCACAGTAGGAAGGCAATTACTAGGGGACATATGTTTAAAGTAAAGGGGGAGAGTATAAAGGGGATGTGAGAGACAAGTATTTTTACATAGATGGTGGTAAGTGTCTGGAATACGCTGCCAGAGGAGGTGGTAGAAGCAAATAGAATAACAACGTTTAAGAGGCATCTTAACAGACAAATGAATGGTCTGGGAATAGAGAGACATGAACCACGTAGAGGTAAAAGGCATCATGTGTTGGTATGGGCTTGGTTGACCAAGGAACCTGTTCCTGAGCTGTACTATCCTTTGGTCTTTGTTCGAAGAACTACCCCAACAAACTGAATTACTATCAATATTAAATGATGCACCGCAGCAACTTGCCAAACCTTATTCAATAGCATCTTCCAACCCCATGACGGCCTTTGGCACCCAAAAGGATGAGGACATTAGTTACTTGGAAACAATACCATCTGAAAGTTCCTCTCTAATCTACGCCCCATCCTGACTCTGAAATATTATCACCATTCATTTACCGTCTCTGTGTCCCTACAAGACATGGACTGTAGCCCACTACAATCTGATCAAGGACAATGATGGATGGGCAACAAATGCTGGCCTTGCCAACAATGCTTACATTCCATGATCAAGTAAAAGAAAAATGAAAAGGCTTACCACGTAATAGGATCTTGGAAAAATATTAAATTAAAATACTCATCAATATATTGGTGATACAACATTGCATATCAAGAACTGAGATTTGGGAATATTTCATTTATGAATGGCCTGTGCAAATCACTGATGTATGACATGTTGAATATGAATGATAAAATAATTTGTGGAATTTATTTTAAAGTTGTAACATTTTGAAAATTTATTTTCAGTAACGAAAAGCTAAAACATAAAGTAATCTTTAATGAGCTTACAGGTTAGATAATGTGATGAGAGTTTAATGGACTCAAAATTTCACAACTCAGGCCAACAGAGTCTGTATTTATTTTCTGGTCTGTTCTAAGTTAAATTACTTAATTTTGTGTTCTACAATTAACTTCAATGACACTAGGCATCGTAGGTTAAAACATCAGACTTTCTGTTCCTGATTGCTACCCAAAACCCTGCTGAAAATTGAATATGTATGTACTTTGGAAGAGGACTGCTGTTTGTTAGGGCTATGTTCCCTTCAAAATTGATATCCAGTCACCATTCACCCTTAGCTCTTACGTGAAGAATGGCCCTCTGGTAAACCTTTATGTTATGGGTGGGATGGGGAAATCCATCAGTGTAACATCTAATTGAGCTGTGTAACCCCTGACTGAGTTGGCCAGAGTGAGTTTTCAACATTACATAAGAACATAATAAATAGGAGCAGGAGTAGGCCATCTAGCCCCTCGAGCCTGCCCCGCTGTTCAATAAGATCATGGCTGACCTGTCGTGTCTCAGTTCCACATTCCCGCCCTCTCCCCATAACCCTTAATCCTCTTGCCTATCAAAAACCTATCATCCCGCATCTTAAATATATTTAGCGAGGCAGCCTCCACCACTTCAACGGGCAGAGAATTCCAGAGATTCACCACCCTTTGAGTAAAGAAGTTCCTCCTCAACTCCATTCTAAACCGCCCCCCCTTTATCTTGAGGCTGTGCCCTCTAGTCCTACTGTCCTTTCTGAGTGGGAAGAGCCTCTCCACCTCTATCCTATCCATCCCATTCATCATCTTATATGTCTCAATGAGATCTCCCCTCATTCTTCTAAACTCTAACGAATACAAGCCAAGTTTATTCAGCCTCTCCTCATAGGTCAACCCCCCCCAACTCCGGTATCAGCCTAGTAAACCTCCTCTGCACTCCCTCCAAGGCCAAAATATCCTTGTGTAGGTGCGGCGACCAAAACTGCACACAGTACTCCAGCTGCGGCCTCACCAATGCCCTATACAGCTGCAGCAAGACCTCCCTACTTTTATATTCAATCCCCCTCGCTATGAAGGCCAGCATCCCATTAGCCTTCCTGACCACCTGCTGCACCTGCAAACTGGGTTTTTGCGACTCATGCACAAGGACCCCAAGGTCCCTCTGCACCGTCGCCTGCTGCAGTTTTTCGCCATGTAAGTAATAGTCCTTCCTTCCATTATTCCTATCAAAGTGGACAACTTCACATTTGCCAACATTAAATTCCATTTGCCAGTTCCTGGCCCATTCGCCCAGCCTATCTAGATCCTTCTGCAGACTCTCCACAATAAACTAGGCTTGTACTCATTAGAGTTTAGAAGAATGAGGGGAGATCTCATTGAGACATATAAGATGATGAATGGGATGGATAGGATAGAGGTGGAGAGGCTCTTCCCGCTCAGAAAGGACAGTAGAAAGTATTGGTGAACCACTACTTTCACTTTGTTTTCAGTCTCTACCATGAACTCTACTTCCCTGCCACTACACAACAACAAATTGCATTTATATAGAGCCTTTAAAGTAGAAAAGTTGCTGACCAGGACCGATATCAGTACATGTCCTGACACCGAGCTTCTGAAAGAGATGTCAGAACAAAAGTTAAATCAAAGGTGGATTTTAAGGAGAAGAGTGAGGAGGGGGAGGGAATTGCAGATCAAAGGACTCTGCAGCTAAAAGCTTAGCCATCAGTGGTGGAGTGCTTAAAATCAGGCAAGCTATGAAGCTAGGATTAGAGGAGTGCAGAGATTGTGAAAGCTTATCAGGCTCGAGAAGGTACAGAGATATTCGGAAGACATAGGATAATTTGAAAACAAGAATGAGAATTTTCCACTGGAAATGTTGTCAATTTGGGATTTCCTGCAGCCAGCCAGCAGAGGGTTGGTGGGTGAACGGGAAATGGCATTGGGCAGCAGAGGTTTGCTGATTCGAACCCATATCCTGCCACTAGCTGAAGCTGAGATGGACTTCACCAAGTGTTGGCATTCTGTTTATCCCTGAGCTGAGGTTCAAGCCCCAAATCACCATTCGTTTAGTTGCCAATTTCTGCCCCACATCAGCCTTTTCATGGCTGAAATTCTTATCCTTGCTTTTGTAAACTCTAGACTGATTATTCCAATGCCCTGTTTCCTGATATCCCAATATCCATAAGCTTGTCCTCAACAAAGCTGTCCCATACTAAGATCAGTTTGTCCATCATTCCATTTCAACTGGCCCACGCCAACTCCCTCACATTACATTCGAACTCATTGGGCCCATTCTTCTGAGGAGCCGCAATCACTGTCAAGTTGCCACTTTGCTCCTACTTTCTTACCCAACGCCTGAGCTCCGCATTTCTGGCCCTAACTTCCAAACTGGGCCCTTCGGAAATGTGAAACATACCTATTCCCAGAGTCCTTCCTTATAATGCAGGATTATTAGGGGAAGCTAAGCCAAAAACTCTATATTCAGCTGCTGTGTTTTGATAAGTTTTCATTAACGAACAAAGTGAAAAGCTTTGGGATATTTAAATAACTTTTGGTGTGTTAGTGAACAATTGTATGAATGAGTGAATTGTGTGGGCAAGGTACCAGCTGGTTAGGATTTTAGACCGTGCAGGGTGGTAGGTGAGAAAATAGGTAGGTGGCAGGGAGGGTAAAGTGCCAGTTGGGTATGGTGGTAGGTAGAGTGATCGGCAGCAGGATGGTTGGGGTGCCAAGTTGGTATGGTGGCAGGGTGTGTAGGATGATAGATGGTAGGGTGCCAGGTTGATAGGTGGCAACAGGGTCAGTGGCAGGATAGGTAGGGTAATGAGGTCAGGGGAGGGAATCGTGAGATTTGAAGATCAGGAGGAATTGGAGGGGTAACAAGAGAATCAGTGGGGAGGTGGCTGGAAGAGGTGGTCATTTGTATAGTTACCTACATAGGCATTAGACATGTTTAGTTTCCAGTCTAATATTTCCTGAGTAACTATCCAGGAGCCTTCTAAAATATTCAACTCTATCTCATAGAGTTGGAGTCTTTTTCAGATGTTCCCCTGGAAGGAGGTGGGAAATTGTCTATCAGAAATTGGAATTTCCCAGGCAATTCCCTTTGACCTTTGTGTTGGGGTCATCCAAGGGGTCCTGGAGTATCACCTGGGGATTGTCTGGTGTTTGATGATCTGGAAACCAGAATATCTGAGCCATTAAGAGCTGTAGTCACATAGCCTCTACTCTCTGGAAGTCCCTCTAACACCTTCCATCTATCTACTCCCTCCCTCAAAGCCTTTCTTTTGACCAGGCTTACAGTTGTCCCACCAGACCTCTCCCTTCTCAGTTTAATGTTATTTCCATTTGTGCAGCTCCCTGGAGACTTTCTTCGAGGTTAGGTGAATGATTACGAGTGGGAATGTTTCTTATATCTTGCAGTGTCAATGCATGGTCTGTTTTGAAGCTGTTTAATGCTGAAAGAATACAAATGGAATAGTTTTGTTCTTTTCCCTGATCCAGTAAAACACAGATATTTGCCCCCTTGGGCAGATTGTTGTATGAAAAGAATGTTCATAAAAATGACTAATGTCACTGTCGGGAATGGGAAATTATTGTTTTATATACATGTTCATCACTGAGCATTCCCAGATCAGGAATGACTCGGGAAGATTACTGTTCTATCTCCTCTTCTCAGCATTATTGGAATACAATGTGCAACACCAACTTGATCGCTCCTTTTTCCACATCAAACGTAGCCTGGATGGCGTTGACAGTATTACTGTTAAATAAACAGAAAAAACAGATTTCATGTTGGCTAACTTAACAGCTTTGCTAAAGTTGAAACTATTGTATTTTCTCCATACATTTCCTGGATCAAAACTTTATTTTATCACCACGATGCCACCTGTGCACCCCCGTCTCCCCAATTTCCTTTTTTGGTGCGTAGCTCATTTGTTACAGTGCATGTTATCTTGAAGATTGCCACCCAACTGCATGTGTACACGTCTTAAAGGGTTGAGCTTTACTTGCTAACAACTTATGTGTGAGCATTTCAGGGACTGCTGAGTGACCATGCACTCGTGCAGCTTAGAGGAAACATTGATAAATCACTGTGCAGCACGAATTGGACACACATAGTCAAACACATATTGGCTTTCAGGTAGTGTCCCACATTTGTGGGTGTCACCGTTGCTATGCATAAATGACAGATGCAAAAACAATCGCAGTCAAGGGTAAAATTCATGGCATCAGTCAAGCAGTAACCATGATGTGCCCTGGCATGCAATAACTACTGGAGAATTTTGTCAGCTCTTCAGCGACTACTTGCCCATTGCCAGACTACCACCTTGTGGCAACCTTGTTCCTGCTGGTGCAGTGCACACCAATCCTGTTCCAACAATATAATGCAGTGTCGACACTTATCATGAAAGGTCAGGTATTACAGTATTAGTGTTGATTTATGTTATGATTATTTTGTACCATGTCCAAATCCCCGAGGAACTGAGTTGAGACTTCAGTTTCTTTCCCTGTGGGATCTTTCAGAGAGAAACATCTTGCATCACTACAGAGAATAAATTGGATTTCCGCCCTATATGTGAAATCATTGGCTAAATCCCAGTTAAATCCAGTCTTTCTTTTCACACAAGTAGATTTTGTTCACATCTGGTGATTCTACACTGTCTCATCACTACAGTCATCACAAGAAGCATGATTCGCTTCATTGTATTCCCATGTTTATTCTTCACTCGTCATCCCACACGCTTCCAACTGGCATCTTCCACTTCAGGATACACCATGTGATGATTTGTTTTCCTTCAGTGTCTCATTGAAAGTATTACATTGAGTTTGGCTATTCTGATCTGGGCAAACTCCAGAAACTGCTTCATTTCAAACTGCCAGGAGCTATACTGCTAGGCATGTGCTGAGCAGGAGAGATGCCTTTGGAGGCCCAGGAAGATGACGATGGAATTGGTTGACTTTGAGCTGCTTCCTCTGATGAAGATTCCGGACAGCTTGTTCCCTGTTACCTGATCCACCATCATTTGTGTTGTGGTTGACATCTGACGAGGCATGAAGACTGCCGTTGGTTGAGGGCAAACGTGAGAGGTCTGCAAAATGTAGCTGGCTGATCCACTCGATTATGGCACTCTTGGAGCATGCTGCCTAACCCCTGTGTTTTTGCCTGAGAAACAGCTCGATAGCAAGTCCCACCTGCTCTCTTTACTTCCTGCCATCTGTGTTACTTTCAGTAAAAAGTCTGACAACACCAGGTTTTAGTCCAACCGATTTATTTGATAATAGACTCACAAGCTTTCGAGGGGTTACCCTCTTCGTCAGGTGAATGGAGAGTTCTGGCCTCAGACAGAGCATATAAAGCACAGACAGTTTAGAGATTACTGATTAGAATGCGAATTCTTACATCTAACCTGCTGTTCAAGACCTGAAGTGGCTGACAATGTGAGTGGAAGGAGCACTGATCACAGGTTACAGAGATGTGTATTGTCTCCGGACAGTACAGTAAGTGAGGTTTTGCAAACCCAGGCAAGTCACGGGGGTTACAGATAGTGCGACATGAACCCAAGATCCCTGTTGAGACCGTCCTCATGTGTGCGGAACTTGGCTATCAGTCTCTGTTCAGCGACTCTGCGCTGTCGTGTGTCGTGAAGGCCGCCTTGGAGAATGCTTACCCGAAGGTCAGAGGCTGAATGCCTGTGACCACTGAAGTGTTCGCCAACAGGAAGGAACAGTCTTGCCTGGTGATTGTTGAGCGATGTTCATTCATCCGTTGTAGCGTCTGCATGGTCTCCCCAATGTACCATGCTTCGGGACATCCTTTCTTGCAACGTATCAGGTAGACAATGTTGGCCGAGTCGCAAGAGTATTTACCATGTACCTGGTGGATGGTATTCTCACGTGTGATGATGGTATCCATGTCGATGATCCGGCATGTCTTGCAGAGGTTGCTGTGGCAGGGTTGTGTGGAATTGTGGTCACTGAAGACTGGGTAGTTTGCTGCGAACAATGGTCTGTTTGAGGTTGTGTGGTTGTCTGAAGGCAAGAAGTGGGGGTGTGGGGATAGCCCTGGCGAGATGTTCGTCTTCATCAATGATATGTTGAAGACTCCGGAGAAGATGTCGTAGCTTCTCCGCTCCGGGGAAGTACTGGACGACGAAGGGGACTGTGTCCACTGTGTCCCGTGTTTGTCTTCTGAGGAGATCGGTGCGGTTTTTCGCTGTGGTGCATCGGAACTGTCGATCTATGAGTCGAGCACCATATCCTGTTCTTATGAGGGCATCTTTCAGTAAGTCAGCCATGCACAGAGGAAAATGCGATGTTTTTTTAAATGTCTCATTTAAACATTGTTTTGCTTTTCTGCAGAACAAGCAGTTAAAATATCTAATAGATACCTATTAAGATCAATACCTATTAGGCTTTGCCTAATAGAAGACTTTCTTAATGAAAAAAGTTTATTTTCTCTAGTACAATTTAGTATGTACTGCGAGATTGAGGATCAAGAAAGACATGCGGGGAGGGAGGGTGGGGGGACACTGTGGCAGTGCATCTTTAGGGAATTGGTGGACAGGTAAGGGAGACAGTGATCTACAGGCTGGAGAGTTTGGATGTCAGGGGGCATTGATGGTAGGGTGAAGTGGGGTGGGGGGACAGAGTAAGTAGTTAGATAGGGGCCTATAGCAACTTTGAGTGATGGGGTAGGTGGGTGAGGAGAGATTGATAGTTGGTTGAATTGGTTGATGGGTGTGCAGTAGAAACCTGGTGAGGAGTGGCCATCAGTGAGAGGCTGGGGAGGTATTGGGGCCAAATTGATGGTATCGTGGACACTGGGGAGGGTGGTTGGGGGCTACAGAGAACAAAGGAGAAGGGGAGACAATTATGAGGGGGTTCTAGAGGACAACATAGTGGCCACAACTGCAATGCGTTGCAGTAAAGAAGAGTGGGATTCCTAAAGAGGCTAACAGGTTTGCATGGCAGGCTGGGGGAAGAACCCTGGTCTTCCTGATCCACAAACAGTGCCGTCAAAAGCATTCTGTTTCATATAGTAGTCCTAACTTCTGTTTAGTTGCCAGCCAGCCAGCATTAAAGCTGGAACAGATTGAAATGGAGGCATATAGCCTCATTAAAATATTTAACTCAGTGAACCACCTACTGAGAGCGAGTTGAAAATCTGTCTTGTTATAGAATCATAGAAGTTTACAGCATGGAACAGCTCTTCGGCCCAACTTGTCCATGCCATCCTTTTTTTTAAAACCCCTAAGTTAATCCCAATTGCCCATATTTGACAATATCCCTGTATACCCATCTTACCCATGTAACTATCTAAATGCTTTTTAAAAGACAAAATTGTATCCCCTCTACTACTACGTCTCGCAGCTTGTTCCAAACACACACCACCCTCTGTGTGAAAACATTGCCCCTCTGGACACTTTTATATCCCTCCCCTCTCACTTTAAACCTATGCCCTCTAGTTTTAGACTCCCCTACCTTTAGGAAAAGATATTGACTATCTTCCTGATCTGTGCACCTCGTTATCTTATAGACCCCTATAAAATTGCTCCTCAGCCTCCTACGCTCCAGAGAATAAGGTCCCAGTCTATCCAGCCTCTCCTTATAACTCAAACCATCAAGTCCCAGTAGCATCCTAGTAAATCTTTTCTGCATTCTTTCCAATTTACTAATATCCTTTCTATAATAGGGTGACCAGAACAGTACACAGTATTCCAAGTGTGGCTTTACCAATGTCTTGTACAACTTCAACAAGACATCCCAACTCAAGTATTCAATGTTTTGACCAATGAAACCAAGCATGCTGAATGCCTTCTTCACCACTCTGTCCACCTGTGACTCCACTTTTAAGGAGCTATGAGCATGTACCCCTAGATCTCTTTGTTCTGTAACTCTCCCCAGTGCCCTACCATTAGCTGAGTAAGTCCTGCCCTGATTCAGTCTACCAAAATGCATCACCTCGCATTTGTCTAAATTAAACTCCATCTGCCATTTGTCAGCCCTCTGACCCAATTGATCAAGATGCTGATGCAATCGGAGATAATTTTCTTCACTGTCCACTATGCCACAAATCTTGGTGTCGTCTGCAAACTTACTATCCATGCCTCCTACATTCTCATCCAAATCATTAATATAAATGACAAATAACAGTGGACTCAGCACTGATCCCTGAGGCACACTGCTGGTCACAGGCCTCCAATTTGAAAAACCCTCGACAACCACCCTTTGGCTTCTGTCAAGAAGCCAATTTTGTATCCTTTAGATACCTCACTCTGGATCTCACGAGATTTAACCTTATGCAACAATCTACCATGTACCTTGTCAAAGGCCTTGCTAAAGACCGTGTAGACAACATCAACGTGGGCCGAAGGGCCTGTTCTGCGCTGTAATGTTCTAACTGTACTCCCTCATCTACCTTCTTGGTTACCTCTTCAAAAAGCTGAATCAAATTTGTGAGACATGATTTTCCACTCACAAAGCCATGTTAAATTGAATGTGAATACGTTTGGGTTTGAGATTTGTTTGACGTTTTTACTTCTGACCTAACCCAAATCCACCTATGTTGGGAATTAAAATCTACCACCCAGCTCCACGTAACAGACAATCTTTTCTACAAAAGCAATATATTGTAAATGCTGGTAATTGGAAGTAAAAGTAGAAAATGCTGGAGGTAGTCAGCAGGTCAGACATGATCCGTGGTGAGAAACAGACTTAATTGTCGGAATTCAGGGTCCTTTAGAAAAGGGCTTGAAGGAAGGAAGGCTGGCAAAATGACCAGTGAATGTCACTGCTCAACAATGACACTGCTCAACAATCACCAAGTAAGAGTGTTCCCTTCCTGTCGGGGAACATTTCAGCAGTCAAGGGCATTCAACCTCTGATGATCTTCAGTGAGCATTCTTCAAGACGGCCTTCATGACACACAACAACGCAGAATTGCTGAGCAGAAGCTGATAGCCAAGTTCCGCAAACACGAGGACGGTTTCAACCGGGATCTTGGGTCCATGTCACACTATCTGTAACCCCCATGACTTGCCTGGGTTTGCAAAATCTCACTAACTGTTCTGGTGGAGACAATTCACACCTCTTTAACGTGGGCTTAATCCTCACTCCACTCACATTGTCTGCACCTGTAGAGACTTGATTACCTGTACTGACTCGCATTCCAACCATTATCTTGTAATTGAGTTTGTGTCTATATATGCCCTGTTTGTGAATTGAACTCTTCACTCACCTGATGAAGGAGCAGTGCTCCGAAATCTTGCGCTATCAAATAAACCTGTTGGACTTGTGAGACTACTTACTTGTGTGCCCACCCCAGTTCAATGCCAGCAACTCCACATCGCGAATGTTGGAAGCAGTGTCCAAACTCTTCTAGTTGCCAGGCCATATTGCGAGTGAGAAGACAACTGGTAGCCACTTGTTGCATCCTAATGGGTTCCAGGAAGTAAATGGGGGGTTTCCTTCATCGTCCACAGAGTGGAGCCCAGCGGCAATGGCTTAGACAACAGTGGCACCTGTGCTCACCAACAAAAGAGCAAGAGCACTTTTGATAAAAGGTTACTGGCCTGAAATGCTAACTCCATTTTTCTGGCATCACAGGCTGCTTGACCTGCTGAGCATTTCTGGCATTTTCTGTTTTTATAAGAATTTTCAATATGTCATTGGGTGTGTGTTGTATAAGAAGTCTGATAAGTTAGAAAACTGGATCCATACTTTTGATTTTCTTTAAAGATGCAATGATTGCAGATTACTCATCTCCTTGACTCACAACTTAGGTAATTGTCCAGTAAATGACCATATTTTAGGCTGTGCAGGTGGAAAGGTGAAATACACCCTGTTTATGGGGATATTGCCCCTATTTTTACTCCTTACTCCTTGCATCATCGGTCTTTGCATTTATTTTCCGGCTCCAAATAAAAGAGAATGTCATGATGTCAATTCCTCTGCATTACGTTGCACTGCTCCCCCTCCTCATTTGATATTGGGGAATTGCTTGGTAGAGCAGACGCAGCACGGTTTCATTAAAGGGAAGTCGTGTCTGACAAATTTACTGGAGTTCTATGAGGATGTGTCTAGGGCGGTGGATAGAGGAGAGCTGGTGGATGTGGTCTTTCTTGATTTTCAGAAGGCGTTTGACAAGGTACCTCACAAGAGGTTATTGCAGAAGGTCAGGGGACATGGAGTTGGGGGTAGGGTGTTAGCGTGGATAGAGGATTGGTTGTCAAATAGGAGGCAGAGAGTGGGGGTCAATGGGTGCTATTCGGATTGGCGGATGGTGACTAGTGGAGTGCCCCAGGGGTCGGTGCTAGGGCCTCAGCTATTTACCATTTATATAGATGATCTGGAGGAGGGAACCGAGTGTATGGTGTCGAAATTTGCTGATGACACCAAGATTGGTGGAACAGCAAATTGTGCGGAGGGTGTGGAGAGGCTGCAGAAGGATCTAGATAGGCTGGGCGAATGGGCCAGGAAATGGCAAATGGAATTTAATGTTGGCAAGTGCGAGGTGGTCCACTTTGGTAGGAATAATGGTAGGAAGGATTATTACTTACGTGGGGAAAAACTGCAGCAGGCGACGGTGCAGAGGGACCTCGGGGTCCTTGTGCATGAGTCACAAAAACCCAGCTTGCAGGTGCAGCAGGTGGTCAGGAAGGCGAATGGGATGCTGGCCTTCATAGCGAGGGGGATTGAATATAAAAGTAGGGAGGTCTTGCTGCAGCTGTATAGGGCATTGGTGAGGCCGCAGCTGGAGTACTGTGTGCAGTTTTGGGCGCCGTACTTACGCAAGGATATTTTGGCCTTGGAGAGAGTGCAGAGGAGGTTTACTAGGCTGATGCCGGAGTTGAGGGGGTTGAGCTATGAGGAAAGGCTGAATAAACTAGGCTTGTACTCATTAGAGTTTAGAAGAATGAGGGGAGATCTCATTGAGACGTATAAGATGATGAATGGGATGGATAGGATAGAGGTGGAGAGACTCTTCCCACTCAGAAAGGATAGTAGGACTAGGGGGCACAGCCTCAAGATAAAGGGGGGGCGGTTTAGAACGGAGTTGGGGGGGAACTTCTTTACTCAAAGAGTGGTGAATCTCTGGAATTCTCTGCCCGTTGAAGTGGTTGAGGCTGCCTCGCTGAATATTTTTAAGACGCGGGTTGATGGGTTTTTGATAAGAGAGGGGATTAAGGGTTATGGGGAGAGGGTGGGAATGTGGAACTGAGCCACGACAGATCAGCCATGATCTTATTGAATGGCGGGGCAGTCTCGAGGGGCTAGATGGCCTACTCCTGCTCCTATTTCTTATGTTCTTATTTATACTCCTACACAGCACATTCCTCCATTAAATGATGAACAGAAGTGGGCAAAGCAACAGTTCAGAAGAGCAATGGAATATGCATCCTCGTTGCAAATATCAAATGCAAGGTCCCCATTTTTCTATTTCTTAGTGCAGTAGTGCAGCCAATGGAAGCAGCATATGAGCTTTATGGTGTGTAATTTTGTATTCTGAGGACACCTTATCATGCAGAGCACTTCAAATAGAGGCTGTGCAAAGCACTCCAGAATCTTTATTACAATGTACACTTAAGAGCAGACTGGGCACAAATCTAATCCTGAACAAGATAAAGTTTGCAGATGTTTGGCAGTCAGAACGGAGGCGTTCATTTTCTGGCTGTGGATCTTCCAACACCCCAACGGCTGTGGCTGTTTGCTTCCAGCAGCATTGTGAATTGAGGTGGGCCTCCTAACCAGCACACCTTGGGACTTGTTGCCTCTTTGGCCACCTATTCTTTGCTTCTGGGAGTAATGTGCTCAACTCCATCCTGCACAACCCACCCTGAGTGAATATCATGCAATTCAGAATACTTTTTTTTAAACTAAGGTGGGTACAGTGAGCCAGAAATTTCCCTACTTGAACAACCGACCTCGGTAGCCAAAACCAGCCCATTATGCAGCTTGACACTTCCATACTAAAATTGAATATATAAAAAAGGCTAGCAGCTGGCATAAAGGCAGGAGTAAAGGCTTCTCTAAGGACATGAAAAGTAAAATAATTGTTCAGTGTAGAAGCACTGAAGAGGTAAATCTGGTTGTTAGAGGATTATTTGTTGCAAGAATGTTGGTGTATCAGGATATTGTTAAAGAAAGCTATGGAAAAGAAAAGATTCTGAGATAAGTTACTGAACCTTGCTGACAAGAACCCTAAGAAGTTGTATAAAAACAGAAAGGAGATAGTAGAGGACCCATTGAGGTACAAATTTTCCTGGGAGAATTTTCATGCTCGAGTAAAGTAGTTCAGCAGAGATCTTTGTATTATTAAGGAAAACTTAAATGAATGTTTGAAGCAAAGGATGCTTCATGGTTATGAGAAAAACAGGACTTTATTGGAACATTTCGAACAAAGAGTTGGCCAAACAACCTTCTTTTGTGCTGTCCAGTTCTCCGGAATAACTACTGAAGTGAAATAACTGTGAAGCTACTGTGCAAATGATATCCACAGACTTTCCCTCAATGCAATGCAAGGACCCGACCAGCCAACTATGGCAATGTTGTATTTCCAGCGTGTATCAATCTCAGTTAATCTGAAGCCAGAACAAAGTGTTGGCTGCTGTCAGAATCTTAATGCTGATGCTGATCTGAGGTAAGTGCTGCTGCTGGTATCTGTTTAATTTCACTACCATTGAGCTTCTGGAGGTATAGAATGGAACTTACTCTCACAGAGGGCCCTATCACCATCATTGATGTTTTTACTGCCTCATTTTTTGCCATGCCTGCCTCGGACAAAGCAGATTTGCCTTCATTGATTTTGACTTCTTTGATTATCTGTTCTCTGGAGCCTTTCAATCATTTACATTTTGCCTTCCACTCTCTCCCCACAACATCATGATTCTGAGATTTAGATGGCAGTGATAAACTTTATCTTTTTAATGTCATCTCAATGCACTGTGACGCACTAGTTTCTATAAATTCAAAATAAGTAAAATTGTAGCTAAGAATATTGTTAACTAGTTCATTATGTGAGGACATCGTGACAGTGGCAAACAGGGCACTTTAAAGTACTGGATCATATCATTTGCCTAGTAGCTTCACAGTCATTTCACTTCAGTAGTTGTTCCGGAGAACTGGACAGCACTAAAGAAGGTCATTTAGCCAAATTTTTGTTCGAGATGTTCCAATAAAGTCCTGTTTTTCTCATAGTTGAAACCAAGGGTGTAGGAGTCCCAATGAATGCTTCGTGAATAATCAATGCGAAGCTGAGTTGGGCACATCAGGAAGAAGACAATTCTTGATCTTTGGTCCATGCTCAGCTGATCTCAGCTGAATCAGCAATAGGGAATGATGCAATTGAATTCTTAAGGTAGAAGAGAAAATTCAGCCAGAGTTCCTGCTCCTGATTTCTGACTAGTAACTGGTGTAAATAATTTGGTGAGACAAAGGGTGAGGTATTATATGCAGGGAGTGACACATTAATGACGAAAACTTGTCTTACACTGAGAAGCCTTACAGCTTCAGAAGGTTCATAGTTCATCCAGTTTTGAAAAAATGTTGTCAAATGAATGCCGGGATGCTGTAAATCTTTTTAAATTCAATGCCTTGGATTCGAATGCACTTTTAAATGTTAAAAGAAAGGAATCCTGTCATGACAAAAAATTCTGAACATGAATGGCCATCACACAGGATCTTGTGATGCGTCACATGTACTTAATACTGCTTTGTATGATACAAGGTCATTATACTTTAAGCATGCATTCAGTGTAAATAAGAAATATCTGGTTGTTTTAGCAGCATGTGGCTGCCTGCCCAGCAGTCATACAATTGTGGGTTTGCATTGTGGCAGCGACTGTTCCTCCATCCAACATTCCAATAAATTTGATGAGTCAGGGCACGCATTCCATGAATGTGCTACTGATAGTGATTTAACAAGAGAAGAATGGAAAGAAGAAGTTGTTAAGGCTTGGAATGTAAAACAGGAACATGTTTATTTTCTCTTGTCAATGAAATATGGGGAAGTTACACAGTGAGGCACATCATTGAGGTATATCTCTTCCTGACCTTAAGGCAGGTTTTCATACTTTTTGGACAAGGTATTATTCTCATTTCTCTTTTTCAGCATACTGTATTGATCCCCCGCATTTTGCTTATGTGTCAGTGACCTCAAAAGTTCAATCTCAGTCTTACTGCAGTAGCCGTGATGTGGTGATGCCGATGTTGGACTGGGGTAAGCACAGAAAGAAGTCTCACAACACCAAGTTAAAGTCCAACTGGTTTATTTCCTAATGAATCTGTTGGACTTTAACCTGATATTGTGAGATTTCTTACTGTCACTAGAGTAGACCATTGTTGGGCTCAAAATCTTTCAGTAGATTTCTTATTGCTTCACTACTGATTTGGTCACAGACATTTTCATATCTCAGAGCAACTTTATATCTACCTCAAATATACTGAGGCCAACTCCAGAATCATAACTGTTGGAATTCTGCTAGATCAGTAGAGGTGACCAAATATGGTGCGGTTAGGCATGTATCACACCCTATCTTAACTTGGTCATCAGTAGGGTAAAAATGTTTATAAAAATATCTTCATGCATTAGCTGCATCTCACTTAGCTGGGAATTTCCACCAAGGTTCCCGCATGTTAATGGACTCTATGGGATTTCAGCCCATTTTCCATTGAATTTACAGTCCAAGGGGTGTAGGAATAACAATAGTGCTGTTAGGAAGGGAGTTCTAAGATTTTGACCCAGCAACAGTGAAAGGACAGCGATATAGCTCCAAGTCGGGGTGGTGTGTGGCTTAGAGGAGAAATTGCAGGTGGCGTCATTCCCATGAATCTGCTGTCCTAGTCCTTTTAGGTAGTAGAGGCCACAGTTTAAGAAGGTGCCACTGAAGAAGATTTGGTGAGTTGCTGGTGGCACAGTGGTTAGCACTGCTGCCTCAGCACCAGGGACCCGGGTTCAATTCCCGACTTGGTCATTGTCTGTGAGGAGTTGCTGGAACATTTTAAGATCACGTTATTACCAAAGTGCTGTGTAGTAAACTGAGTACATTATATTTATGTGCAGAAATATTTGATCTGACAGGATGTTAACACTTATTAATTTTCAAAAATTTTACTCTTCTAACCTTAATTAAAGAGAGAGAGGAGAAGAACCTGAAAGAACATAAACTGCTCAGAAATTTTTCACCGCAGGCTAATATTTGCAACAGAGCTGCTAATCGTGGCTTTACAAACATATAAACATATCCACTTTCTTCTCTGAAAAATAGATATTTATTTACCTAGACTGTGTGCAAATCCTGCTCAGTGTCTCCTGTTACCTTTCTTCACTGTTTCAACGTGACTTAGTATTCTTTCAATTATGTTATTGATTTTTTTCTACACCCCTTGACATTGAAGCATTTCTTCACTGAAAATACTATATAAATGCAAGTTGTTAATGAAGCAAGTCATGCTTGAGCAAAGTATAAAGAGGACAACTTGCTTCTAAAGGTTAGTCATGGCATGAATCAACTCTGGCCTCCCAGATTGCCTGGATCCATTACAGTTTGCCTACCACTGCAGCGGATCCACAGCACATGCCATCTCCTTAGTCCTGCACTCAACCCTGGAACACCTAGATAACAAAGTCAGTTATGTCAGACTCCTATTTATCAGCTACAGCACAGCCTTCAACACCATTATTCTGATGAAACTCAACTCCAAACTCTGTGGCTTGGGGCTTGGCTTCTCCCTCTGCGACTGGATCCTGAACTTCCTAAGCCACAGACAGCAATCAGTAAGGATAGGCAACACCACCTCCTCCATGATAATTCTCAACAACGGTGCCCCATAAGGCTGTGTCCTCAGCTCCCTACTATACTCCTTATATACCTATGACTGTGTGACTAAATTCCCCTCTAGTTTGATTTTCAAGTTTGCTAATGACATCACCAAAGTGGGTCAGATCTCAAACAATGACGAGACAAAGTACAGGAAAGAGTTGGAGAATCTGTTGAACTGGTGCGACAACAATAATCTCTCCCTCAATGTCAACAAAGTGAAGGAAATAGCCATCGATTTCAGGAAGCGTAGTGAAGGACATGCCCCTGTCTACATCAATGGAGAGAAAGTGGAAATGGTCAAGTGCTTCAAGTTTCTTGGTGACCAGATCACCAACTACAGATCCTGGTCCCTCTATGCCGGTGCTGTAGTTAAGAAAGCCCATCAATACCTCTGCTTTCTCAGATTCTAAGGAAATTTGGCATGTCTGCTACGACTGTCACCAACTTTTACAGATACACCATAGAAAGCATTCTTTCTGGTTGTATCACAGCTTGATATGGCTCCTGCTTTGTCCAAGACCGCAAGAAATTACAAAGAATTGTGAATGATGCCCAGAACATCACTCAAACCAGCCTCCCATCCATTGACACTTCCCGCTGCTTCGGAAAAGCAGCAAGCATAACTAAGGACCCCACTCACATCGGACCTTCCATCTTCTTCCATCGGGAGAAAGATACTAATGTCTGAGGATACAACTCAAGAACAACGTTTTCCCTGCTGCCATCAGACTTTTGAAAGGACCTACCTCACATTAAGTTGATCTTTCTCTACACCTAGCTTTTGACTGTAACACTACATTCTGCACTCTCTTCCCTTCTCTATGTACAGTATGCTTTGTAGCGTGCAAAAAACAATACTTTTCACTACATACTAATACATGTGACAATAATAAATCGAATCAAGCAATTATAATATTATCCCCACAAGACAAAGTCAAAACCTTAAGGTCAGGATTGTTGAAGATTTTTTAAAAAATCAAACCTGATGGAGCACTATCGTCAGTCACTGTTGACTTCTCACCAGAATTCACCTGACGAAAGGACTAACCCCGAAAGCTAGTGAGTGTACTATCAAATAAATCGGTTGGACTTAAACCTGGTGTTGTCAGACTTTTTACTGTGTTTACCCCAGTCCAACGCCGGCATATCCACATCATGACTTCTCACCAAACAGTGACCACCCTGCATACTCGTTCCCAAGTTTTTGCTTCCTTGGCTTTCAGTTGGAAATTTGCTTTGACTGTGTTCTAATTGGGTCCCTATTCAAAGCTGAAGGAAAAGGGTGGATAAGTGAAATGTGACAGTAATCAAATATTTTAACGGAAGAATATTGGCTTTTGAATGACAACTATCCTATTTATTTAATGTGTCTCATCATTTATGTAAGACTTATGCAAAAAAAAGTGTTACTGGAGCAATTTCCTCCTGGCACACTAGTCAAAAGTTGTGCTGTGTGTTATCACTGTATTCCGATGTCTGGGAACTGTGAGAGTGTGGGGGGATGTGCAGGAGGGGCAGCGGGCCAGGCACAGCTGGTCTAATGCTGTCTGTGTGTATGCCTATGTCTCTTTCAGGTAGATGTGACAGCCACTTTTTGTTAGTTTCAGCATGAGGTGCGCCTGGGCACTGTGGGGTGCTTCCTGTGTTGAGCTGAATTAAACAGTTGGTTGTGAAGCAAGTGGCCGATTATTACTCACCGGGTAAAACTAAGTGACACAGGATTGTGATCAGATGTTACACAGCAAGTGATGTCGGGATTCTCAACCCTGGGTGGGATTGTTTGATCTTTCACTAACCTGTAATGAGCTGCAGGCAAAGAGAACTCTGAATTAACAATTTGAAGTAAGGTGCTAAATTAGCTATTTCCCTTGTTTCCTGTTGACATTCCTCATTCCTTTATTGACAACTGTTGGACAGCAAAAAAAGCCTGCTCATTAACCCTTTAAGAGTTCTAACTGGGCTTTCACTTTTTTCCTGCTTACTTTCTCATTTGCCATCCTGAAGGCCCTGACTCCTTGCTGGGTTACGGCTTCAGGGGACCAGCAGCATACTGAATGCCTCATCCAGATGGCCATGTGTGAACCTGGGTGGTAAGTTTTAGCAGGTTGAGACTGACTGTGGGGCACCCAATAAGCCCAACCCATACTGTCTTCGCTCATGTCCACGCAGATTCATTCTCAGCAATGATCTCTGCTTCATTATCAAAAGCGAAAAACAGTTTGCTATTTCTTTTTGGCGGCACAGGTTGCTGAGACACACTGCCCTGTCACCTTTACAAACTCTCTCTGGGCTGTGAAATCTGAAATCAGCTGTGCGACTTAATGAAATCCTGCTGAATGCAGGTCACATACAAAACTTTATTCTAAATTGGCAGCAAATGGACTTCCTCATTCAGAGAGGCCACAAGGAATGTTGTATTTAGAACCAGGTGAAATGGGGTGCAATGAGTCCTGTCTATTACCACTCCTCATTTTGTTGTAGCAGAGGTTTTGACTTTTAAAAGGATGCTGTATTGCCAATTTGATATGTACTTACTGTGTGCAATTTGTAAGACTTAAGCAAGGTAGACCTCTTGAGTTAAAAGGCAAGGGATTAGTTTTTTTGTGCCAAGCATCAAATGCTAAACTTAGCCAAGTTAAAGTGCAGGTTAAAATAAAATTAATAAAGATTCACTGATTGTATTGTGAGGTGATTATTCTCCGGCTAAGACAATTGACTAAAAATAATGACTAGTATGTCCCTTTTCTCCTGGAAATACTGCTGGAGAAATCCAAGGGCTTTCACTCATGGCTCTCTGCTGAAGGAATGTAGATAGATACACTTTTAACTCAGCAAGACAGGGTTCAAAGCTTAGCTGGAATATTTTAGAGAGAGAGTGGGAAACAGGACGAAGGACAGCTGCCCTCTCCAACATAGCCCACCACATTCATATCACTTTCTTCATCCAATCTGTCTCCATTAGACCATGGAGGATGTCAATAATCCAAAGGGAAAAGGATAACAGCCTTAAGAAGAAGTCCTTGATTCAACTAGCCTCCTGCTGTTCCCATCACCCGCAAAGCACCCATCCCCCATCTGGAACTCTATTCACTGCATCTGGAATCTTTGTCCATGCCCTTTCAATCAAGGTGGTATCCACCACTCCCCCCTTCCTCAGCATGGAGATAAGTTGTATTTCTAAAGGAAGATGATTATCTTGTGGATTGGATTGTACATGCTCCTATTGGACATAGTGCTGGTTTGGTTGGGGGGGGGGGCACCACTCTGTCGGGTACTTTCCTTCATCTCCATGCTGAGGAAGGGGGGAGTGGTGGATACCACCTTAATTGAAAGAGCATGGACAAAGATTCCAGATGCAGTGAATAGTGTTCCAGATGGGGGATGGGTGCTTTGCGGGTGATGGGATCAGCAGGAGGCTGGTTGAATCAAGGACTTCTTCTTAAGGCTGTTATCCTTTTCCCTTTGGATTGTTGACATCCTCCATGGTCTAATGGAAACAGATTAGTTGAAGAAAGTGATATGAATGTGGTGGGCTACATAAGTATGACACCAGGACCTTTGAACCCACCACGAAGTGGATGAGTCAGCTGTTGGCCCATCAGGAGATTTGAAGAGCATTTGACTGTGCATAATTAAAGAGGTTCCAAGTGCAGAATCCAGCATGGGACTCCATCATTCTGGCCAGCAAGAAAGGCAATGCTGGAGCCACCCACCACTACACTTGGTCTCAAAATGGGAGAATTCTGCTTTCAGAATAGTTTTTGAAAAACTTATTTATTCATGGTATGTTGACATGGCCAGCATTTATTATCATTCCTAATTTCCCTTGAAAAGATGGTGGTGAATTGCCTTAAATAGTAGCAATGAAGCAACAGTAACAATGTCTCAGTTGGGATGCTGTATGACCATTATATTGGTGAAACAGATTGTTGGCATTGCACTCATCTGGACAAGTGAAGAATATTCCATCACATTCCAGACTTGTGCTTTGTAGATGGTCGAAAAATGTTGGGAGTCGAGAGATGAGTCACTTAACGAAGAATACCCAGCCTCTGAGTTGCTCTTGTAGTCACTGTAGTTGTGTGACTCATCCAGTTAAAGTTCTGGACAATGGTGATTCCCAAGGATGTTCATTCATGTCCAGGGTTTCAGTAATCATGATGCCCTTCAATATTGGGAGGAGATGGTTAGACTCTCTCTTGTTGGAGGTGGTCATTGCTTTTCTCTAGTACACATAAATTATACTTGCCAATTATCTGGCCAAGCCTGACTGTTGTTCGGATCTTGCTGCGTATGAACACAGACTATTTCACCCTCTTTAAGGAGTTGTTAACATTACTGAACACTGTGAAATCATTAGCAAATACCTCTATTTCTGACATAATGGAGGGAAAGTCATTGATTAAGCAGCTGCAGATGGTTTGGCCTAGGACATTACCTTGAGGAACTCCTGCAGTGATATTCCAGAGTTGAGATGGCTACCCTCCATCAATCACATCTTACTCCAGCCAGAGTTTCATCTAATTCCCTGTTTTACTTGGGCTCCTTGATACTACGCCCGATCTACTGCCTTGATGTTAAGGGCAGCCACGCTTACCTCACCTCTGGAATTCAGCTCTTCGATCCATGTTTAATCACAGAAACATAGGGTTCAATTTTCAAGCCTTCCTTGCCGGCAGGGCAGTAATTGACTGAAATATAATTTTCCTTTTTTTGGGCAAACATATCTGGGTGAGTTCTCATATGTTGGGTAGATGCTAGCTGTACTGGAGCTTGTTCTGGAGCAGTGTATCTCAAACATTTTTGGTTGAAGTGGATTAGTGATCAAGGGCGCCTCAATCCAAACTCTCATACTAAATAATGCTCAACACAAAAGTGCTGCATGTATAGAGTACTTCAGTATTGCTTTTGAGAAAGCAGATAATTACTTAGATTCACAATTTAAGGACTATTTTACTGATGTGGACGGTCTGGATAAACCAGAGATAAAGGATAAATGTGACTTCACTAACGTCCTAGTCCATGCCAACTGAACTGCTTTAATGTGGTTAAAAATTGCCTTTTAATGTCATACTTACCCAGTCAGTTCACAGATCACATCCAATACAAATATTGGCCAATTAGCTATTGGCCAATTCACCATTAACAGCAGTCGCCCCTATTTATGTCAATTAGATTCAAAGCAGGTTACTATTTTAATGAAAATAAAATAACTTCTCACGAACAGTCAATTTGCTGCCTTCAATTCTATTATGGAGTGCTCACTTGAGGGTGGCATTCTTGGGAATATTTCACAGACCTGTGCAAACCCAGTTTCTAAATGTTACTTAAGCATGCAAGGGATTTACATTATTGTGAGGAGATGGTGGAAGATTTAAGTAAGTCTAACTGACAGTTTTTCCGTCAGTACAAGAATCAAAACCACAAGAGTTTAATATAAGCAGAAAACATTAAAAGTGCTCAGAAGGCTGGGAGCATTGTGACGGCACTTGTTCATTGCATGTGTCCAAATTGAATGGATTCGAGTCTCAGCGGTAGCTGGCCTCCCATCTTCCCTCCTGCTGGAAGTAAATATAAAACTCTAATTGACTATTAATTTAGACAAAATGGATTGGGCAGCTGGCCTTTTTGTTCTTCCTTTTTTCTCCCTTGTTCCTTCTGCTTTTCTCTGTTGCCCTGATTAGATTATTACATCGAGCCCCTGGAAAGTTGACAAGGGACAAGGATCCCCATTTGAGAATCACTGTGCTAGAGTGCATGTCCTAAATATTACAGCTGGGTTATTGCCCAAATCCTTTGTTCTATTCAGTGTAGCCAGCTGTTTTTAACCTCAGGAGGTCATAAGGAGATATTATACAGTGAACATGTTCTGGCTGCATCTGGTTGTCTTTTGCACTTGCTGTCATTGAGAATGGGAATGTTTTTGGAGCCTTCTCCTTCTGTTGGTTGTTTGCTGCTCCACCACCCTTCACAGCTGGATGTGGCAGCACAATAGAATTTTGACCTACGGCTTTACTCATTGCAAAACCGTAAGATCTCGCCTGAGGTCAACGGGCCTTTCTATGGTCTGTCCCCCGCCTGTTCTGATCCCCATGGTGGATGGGATGGTAAAATTCTAGCCAATGTGTTTGTTGTGGAATTGCTTAGCTCTATCTGCAGCTTGTGGGTACTGCTGTGTTTTGCTTCATCAGGTTGGTGATACCTCATTTTTAGGTATGCTTGGTGCTGCTCTTGGCAATCACTTTCCTGCACTCCTCACTGAACCAGGGCTAATCCCCCGGCTGATAGAACTGAGAGTGTTGACAGGCTTGCTGGGTCATCAGGTTAAAGGTTTAGTGCAGTAAAACTCCGCTGCCATCTCAAAAATGCTGTGGAAACCTGAGCAGGATGTTTCCTTCCCATGTTCGACCTCATGCCATTTGAAACTTTGTAGGGTTCAATGTTGAGAAATCTCAGGACTACCTCTCTCTAACTTTGGTGCCTCTTCCGGTGGGCCTGACCTGCATGTGGAGACAGACCTAGCCACAGCTGGTGATGGAGGAGTCTTGGATGCTGGTTTAATTCTGTTGGTATGACTAGTCTGTGAGACAGCTTGTACAATTTTGAGACAAAATGCTAGTGAGGAGGACATTTTTCAGGGCCAATTCGGCTGGATTTGCTTTTTTATGTTTCAAATCCACATCAGTCATTGCTGGGTGGCCCATCTGGTTTTACTGTTCTCTGTATGGTGGTTTAATACAGCTGATAGTTTGCTCAGCCAATTCTCAAACCACTTAAGAGTCAATAGCGTTGCTGTAGATCTGGAGTCACATATAGACCATATATGGATGGAAAATTTCCTTCCCTGAATGATCTTGTATGGTCATCACTACTGTTGCAAGCCTTTCTTTCTCCCAGATTTACTAATTTAATTGCATTCAAATTGACACATGTTGAGGTGGGTTTTGGACACACGTTTCTGAATTATTAGTCTAGTAGCTTAACCATCATCTCCCCACCTCAGCTCATGACATAGAGAGCAGTGCACTTGATTCCAGTCTAGGAACTTCATAACTTTAAGATAGGCAACGACAGACCTCACTGTGGACTGATTTGAGTCTCAATGGATTTTCTACCTTCTGCATTCTATGTTGTTTGATTAGGTTTATAGATGAGCAAGTCACTTGTGATAGGAATCTGGCTAATTTGATTATTTAGAATTATCTGCAAACATGGGACCAATAATGTGTAGGGCCTGGTAAGAAACGAGCTTGTGTTACTGTTGTGTAAAATAAGGCAAAGTGCATTTTAATTTTGTGAAGTCTGGAAGCATTTTTAGAAAGTCAGGTTCAGCTGGACTAGTAATTCAGAGACCCAGGGTAATGTTCAAGGGACCTGGGTTCAAATCCCACCATGGTAGATGGTGAAATTTGAATGGAATAAAAAATCTGGAATTAAAAGCCTGATGGTGACCATGAAACCATTGGTTGCCTTAAAACCCTTCTGGTTCACTAGTACTCTTTAGGGAAGGAAATCAGCCATTCTTACTTGGTCTGGCTTACATGTGACTCCAGACCCCCACAATGATTGCTGGACTCTTAAATGCCCTCATGGATGGGCAATAAATGCTGGCCCAGCCAGTGATGCCCACATCCCATGAACAAATTAAAAAAAGCCTTCCAATTGTTGAGTTCAGCTTAATGATTTCTAGACAAAGCTATGTATTTGAATCTCAAATTCAGTTACTACTAAAAAGTCTGTATTGCTTCTCATTAGTTTCATTTTTTCTAATATCCTTGTTGGAACTTTTTCAGATATAAACTGTATCTTGGTTTGTTTGGTTAGTTGACATAGAACAATTTAATTTAAATTTAACTGAGTGTGAATTTAAATCCCAAAAAAAAGTGCAACTTAAATAGTTGACTTGCATTACTACACATCTGGTCTATACTAAGGCATCCTTAGCGCTAATTTTGAAATTTATCATTTGGGGAGTTTATGTGTATGGATTTGGAATTTGCATGCTGAAGTCCAGCTTTTGAATTTCAAATTCAAATTCCCTTTTAGATGACAAAATGGACAATCTTCTACATGAAGATCAGGTAAAGTTTGGAAAAAAATGACTACAAATGGTTCGTGAAAACTTCATTATTTAGAACAACAAATATGAGATGATTTAATCTTCCTGCTGCAGCATAATTCCTCCCCTCAACAAATAAATCTCTTTTCACCTTTGCAAAAGCACCATCATGTTTTATAGGTATGGGTTTCTATACAGGCAGTGCAGAACTGATGTGATGCTTTGATAATCCTCATATCAATGTGGTTCAGGGAATAGGTTTACATCAACATCCGGGTGTGAAGAAGATCCAGTTTGTCAAAAGGCAAAGTCACTTTGATAAGGACAGCTTCCCACTACCTGCATCGAACTGTTAAGGTGCCAAAATCCCATGCTGGTTTAAATAGATATATTTAGCATTGGTGGGATTTTCTTTCTCTCCAATCTTATTTACAGAAAGACATAATTCATTGTAGTTTGTATGTAATGGAACATGGTATGAATTGTGTTCCTTTATTGCTAGAAAATGGCAACTTAAGTTATAATCACTGTCTTTTAAAACGGATGTATATAATGCAAAGTATGTAATTTCTCAAAAATGTGTATGAGTGGGTGAATGACCATTTATTATTGTGTGTAGGAACATAACATGAAGCATATCCATTTCCAAGAGTGCCCTTCATGCCTGATGTTTCCCATTGTTACTTATGTGCATAATGTAAATGGTATCAAGAGTTTCCTATCAATATTCTGGAGCCAACTCTTCAGACACAGACTACAGCATTTGGATGTTTCTAATTTTGTAGAAATATGAAATGCACATTTAGTAGATTCTTTCAACCAAGCCTCGACTGCTGTTGACTGGTGTTGTTTTACATATTAGAGAAGATTTTACAAATTTACGCTTCTGGTGGGGTCCTTACCAGGAATTTGGATTTGGAGGTCCGTTCGTTGTACAAAATGACAGCTTTGAGATCAACAGTCGAGGAGAGAATGTATTGTAATTGAAACACTGAAATTCTTTTGAAGAAGCATAAAAACAGAAATCATTATGCAGAGGAGGTTTACTAGGCTGATACCGGAGTTGAGGGGATTGAGCTATGAGGAGAGGCTGAATAAACTAGGCTTGTACTCGTTAGAGTTTAGAAGAATGAGGGGAGATCTCATTGAGACGTATAAGATGATGAATGGGATGGATAGGATAGAGGTGGAGAGACTCTTCCCGCTCAAAAAAGACAGTAGGACTAGGGGGCACAGCCTCAAGATAAAGGGGAGGCGGTTTAGGACGGAGTTGAGGAGGAACTTCTTCACTCAAAGGGTGGTGAATCTCTGGAATTCTCTGCCCGTTGAAGTGGTGGAGGCTGCCTCGCTAAATATTTTTAAGAAGCGGGTTGATGGGTTCTTGATAAGAGAGGGGATTAAGGGTTATGGGGAGAGGGCGGGAAAGTGGAACTGAGCCACGACAGATCAGCCATGATCTTATTGAATGGCGGGGCAGGCTCGAAGGGCTAGATGGCCTACTCCTGCTCCTATTTCTTATGTTCTTATGTTCTTATTATTTGTTTCTTTCTCCCTGCCTTACATTTCCGAAGGTGATGACTCATTCTGAGATATTATTCTATGGGTATTGGAGGCTCTTTGACATCACACCTATTAATGAGAGTGTTGATAGGCTATTCAACTGCAAAAGGTGTTCCCGAGAGCCTGGTTCTGTTTCTGCTGAAAATCCACATGCTTACATTATCAGCAGTAGACCCTGTTTTTTTTTTGTTGTGAATGCTGTCTTATTTCCCCTCATCTTAGTTTGCTGGTTTGAAGCCAATTGAAGTACTTTCACTGTTGCCCTGACTGAGATCAGTTAATCCAGTACAAGCCAGGGAATGAAACATGAGATCTTACTTGTATGCATTTACCCAATAAGGCATCAAGGAAATAGCAGTAATAATTTCTACCTACAATAAATGTAAGTAATATTTAGTATATAGTGGATATGTTACAGGGAATAACATCAAGGTTATAACTTAATCTGTCTTTAGAGAACATGACTTCAATAATTCAATAATTATCCCAAAAAATAAGTTAATAGAAAATAACAATAGTAACTAACTTGATACTTATTCTCCCAGAGTCAATCATTCTAAAATGTGCATGTACAGTCACATTATGTGAAAGAAATATGGGTGGAAGATTATAGATATACTCCATACAGATGTATACCTGAACAGTGTGGAAAGGTGAGTTAGACCATCACCCAGAGAAACTGGCTAGTAACAGTAAAATGGCATGGAAAATCCATCCTCTTTTCTGCATCAGCATTATTAATGGAGCAAAATATTGACCCCTTGGATCAGACCGGGTTAACTTGCCAGCAGTATACCATGTGTAGATATCTTGGCATAATATTTAAGATAATGGAACAATATTTGTTAACTTCTTTCTGTTTGCTCTCATCCAAAGTGCTACAAGTAGGAAACATATCTATATTTTTGTTGTTGGGATCAGTAAGTGTATATCTCTGATTTGCCATCCCCTTGCTGAAGGAGGCTGTATGGTAATATGAACAAGTACAAGGAGGTAATAAAAACAATTGTAATACTTCATTTTGATTTGAAGCATTTAATTTATACCAGTATTGGACCTTGTAATTAGAAAAGACATAAGATTCGTCTAAAACACCTCGTGCAGCAGCTTGTCTTTAACTTGCTGAGTTATTCAGGGTGCATTACTTGGCAGCATTCAGGAAGGGTGTAAATCAAGGTGACATTCAAAGAATTTTATGTTGTGTGCCGGGTGTTCTGCATTCTTGGCAATTCTGTTTTATAACCATGAAGTATAAGGAGGCAGAAATGAGAAAAGACCATTTGGTTCATCAGGTATATTTCCTCCGTAGATTGCATGTCTGTCCACACTGTTGTTGGCTCTATCCAATGAACATACAATGACTAAAGTGTGGTATGATGTATCCTAGCAATACAAATGGTGGTCATGTTTAGATACAATATGGAGTTGCCAGCTTTGGACTGGGGTAGGCACAGTAAGTAGTCTCTCAGCGCCAGGTTAAAGTCCAACAGGTTTATTTAGTAGCATAAGCTTTTGGAGTGTTGCCCGTTTACCTGATGAAGGGGCAATGCTCTGAAAGCTTGTGCTACCAAATAAACCTGTTGGACTACTTACAATATTTAGATACAGTTGAGAAGGATTTCATCCATGGGCAATGTGTAGCAAAATCTAGTTCAGTGCATTCTTTATGAGTCCATCTGAAATTTGGATGTATGAACAGAATGGTGTAAACCTGGAGCGTTTGCTTGCACCTATTTTAAACTTGAAGGTATGAAAATAATGTAAGATCTAATCTGAATTCTAACTCTCTGAGAAGCAACTAACTGTGATTCCCTTCTCATCATCTGTGTGTGTGTGTGTGTACACTTCACACCATTGAATAATAAAACTTTCAAAAGGAAACCATTTAATCCATCGTAAAAAAATCAGCATTAACACCATGTTGGAGCTCTTTTCCTATTATCCTGCTAATTTTTTCTTTAAGCATTTGGATATTGCCCTGTTTAATGTTATGTTGGATTTGGCTTCAGTAGCCACATGTGATAGTGCAATTACACTTTATTGCCCCTTTTTGCCTTTTGTGACAATCCTGATTCCATGCCCTTTTGTTATTCATTCAGTCATCTTTTACTATTCACTTCCTCAAACCGTTTCCTAATTTCAAATATTGGTAATAGTTCTTCCTTCACCTTCTTTACCCTAGCGAATACTATCCTTTTGTTTAAAACTCTCCTTCTAAGGTATCTCCTCATCACTGCTATTGTCTAAGTAAAATCCATGCTCTACTTCTTCCCAATAGTTTCCAAAACTACTTGCTATTAAAATAAAACTTCAGCCCCTCTTGTTAAAGCAACTGTCTGCATTATAATTTCAATTCAATGTTTAAAATTTTTGAATCTTGAATTTCCTAATCCAAATTAAGTTACTCCTCTCTGTGACCCATTCCATCCCACAATAGGAAAAATGCTCTGACGTGGCGTTTAACATTGATTTTTTTTAATGTTGGATCAAATGGCTTATTGCTGAAAGTTTTATGATTCTATGGTGTGAAGAGTATACACACACAAACACACACACACACACACACACACACACACACAAATGCAGACAGGAACACACACAAGATGGTGAGTAGGAAATCACAGTTGGTGGTTCCTCAGAGAACTGAGTTGGAATTCAAATCAGATCTCACAATATTTTCATAAGCTTCAAGTTTAAAATAGATCATAGCATAGAATCCCTACAGTGCAAAAGGAGGCCATTTGGCTCATCGAACTTGCACCAACAAAATCCCGCCAGGCCCTATCCCTGTAACCCCACATATTTACCTGGCTAATCCCCCAGGCGCTAGGGGGCATTTTATCATGGCAGTCCATCTACACTACACCTCTTTGGACTATGTAAAATGCAACTATATGGCCAAATAGCCAAACAGCAACTCCAGCATGGTGGTGCAACAACCGTTTGACAAAATAGATGGGAATATGCATTTGTAAGCTTTAAACATTGAGAGTTTCAACTTAACCTCAAATCTTTTTCATGGAATTCTAATTGATGTATTTATTTATCCCTTTTCAATTTTTTTCCTAACATATACGATAGTATTTTGAATTTTTTTGTTTAGCCAGCAGATATTGATGGTATCACAGGTAGGAGATTTGGATAAAATGAGTTAATGAGTCTGAGGAGGGCTGGAGTACAAGTAGCTGATGTAAAGATTATTGCAGAAGTACCTCAATCAATTGCTGTACCTTCGAATATTAATATTAGATTCTACAATTCCTTATGGCCATTTCATCCCCCCACTTACTAGTCAATAATTTGATGATGTAATTGATAGTCAGTGTTTGAACAAAAATGCAATATTTTAAAAAATGAACGAAGTGGTAAATGTAACCGTAATTCATTGTAATTATTTTTATAAGACACATCCTCATGGTGATAACCTACCCCTAAGGATTCTTTGCCTTGTTAGTATATTGAATATCTTTTGCTGGTAGATTAACTTGTGGATTTTGTTTTCTGTAAGATTTTTTGTGAATAGAAGGCTTATCTTGGGCACTGGCACTCAGTCAACCCTGTATTTTAGCCGTGGAACAGCTGTGACCAGAAGTCATAAGGAAAACACTTTAATTTCTTTTCCTCCCCACTCCCTACATATAAATTAGAGTGATGTATCTGCTCTGGTTCATAATTAATAACCTGTTGGCAGGATGCTCTGATTTACACCATGCTTGCTGTGCATTATGTGCAGTGGAGTTCCTGATAAAAGATTGGCCAGTTAGGATAACAGGGTAAATGGACCATTAATGCTTCTGTTCTTTCAGTATTGAATTTCACCTGCAGCTCCCAATGTACTTGGTTTTTATTGTAATATCTGCATGAATCATGATGATGATAGATAGCAAAGAGATTGAAAATAAAACCAGGATGCCAATTATACTTTTGAGGTTTCCCCCTTTTGTACAGTGTTGCAGGCGCCTAAATGTCCCACTGCGCCTTTGCTTTCCATTTTGTTGTCACTCAGAGAAAAAGAATTGTCGGATGCAATGTATCAAGTAACCTGTCTCAGACCTTTTATGATCATCTCATGCACTGAACTGAAGTCTCAAATACCCCCAGGATTTGAAGTAAAGGATGATCTTGCATCAAAATTAAACTTACTCAGCTTTTAATTGCCGAACTGATTTACATTGTGAGATCCTCATTGAGGAGGTGCTTCACACTGGCTGCATTGTAACTCCAGACTTGTTGTCCTGAATTAAATGTTATTTTATTATTGCAAACAATGGGGGCTAAATTTTTGCTTTGGGGGGCAGGAAACAGGATCTTGGACTCTCTTCATGTCTCAAACGCACCTCCTGGGGGAAACACTCTCTGGGATGTGGCTGGGACATCCCTTTATTCACATGGAAACAGGTTCACTGTCCAAGTAAGGTGATGGGTGGGCTCTCGATGCTGGAGGACCAACCATAGACTTTCCAACGAGAGGAACAGCAGACTGCAGTAAAGGGTAACCAAGAAGGAACCTTGACTTTCATGCCCCTCTAACCAATCACCTCTCCAACTTAAAAATTATAATAGGAAGAGCAGCCAGGTCACAACTGTTGGGGGAGAAGGGATGGGTAGCCCCTCTTCAGGGTAGCCTTTGCAGGGAGAGCTAGTCCCCTGGTCTGTTGCTGGGTGTCCAACCTCCGGACAGTTGTACTGCCCAGCTATCCTGTTGGAAGCCATCTGGAAAATCCCAATCAGCCTCCTTTATCTGTCCTTAACAAGACTTTTGATGAGCATAATTGGCTGTCCGGGTTATGAGGGCTGTTAGTCCTGCGGGACCTGAACTCAGCCCAGCAAAAGTGGCTGGTGGAGGAAATGCAAGAAACCAGCCAAATAGCACTAGTATTTCTGGCCCTATTCCTGGTTTAGGTGGGGCTAAAAATCTATGCTAGGTGTTTTGCATTCTTTAATTTGTTGCTATCTTTATGGTGATAATAGTGAGCAAAAATCAATAAAGCTGCAGGACCTTCATTGAAAGGAAAAAAGACATTTTGGTAGCATTTTTCCAAAATCTGGCAGAATATCAGATTCTGATAGAAATCTGCTGTTTATCTCTCCAGATGCACAGCTGAGATTTCTCTCCAGATTCTCTGGTGCTCTGTGTGATTTTAGCCGTCTGTCAGGACAGGGCCTGAAAGAGCCAGCAAGGCCAGCTCCACAGATATTTAAAGAGTGCCTCGAACTGCAATAAAAATAAACTCCCTTCCATCCCCTCGACAGACGTGAAGGACTCCCTGCCACAAGCACCAGGGTGAACCCACCTCAGAGGAAATATTAGCACATCCCTTGCCCCCCCCCCCCACCCTCGCCAATCCCACACGCAAGTAGAGGGGTGGTCCCCCCATGGACATTGCCCCTTGCCCACCATGAGCATCAGGGTATGTGCCCCCCAACCACACTTGAGAGGAACCTTTCTTATAGGACTCCCCTGCTGGCCTGGTCCAGCACTGCCAACCTGGCCCAAACCCAAATCTCACCAATGCAAATGCTTTTTTGGCCTCTCGCAAGATTTAGCGGCCATTACCATTACGAGACTTGTGCCTTCGTTTGGTGTAGGCGCTAGATGGCAGCTGACAGCTGGTGTCAACATTACAAAATACAGAAAAAATAGATAGACATTATTTAAAAAAAAACTAAAGGGCGGAATTTTCCCATCCCACCCGCCACAGGAATCGAAGTGCGTGGGACAGGACCATGCAAAGGTCTTTAATCTTGAGTGGAATTTTCTGGCTTTGGGTGAGCGTGGCCAAAAAATCCCGCCCAAAAGGTTAGCCAATCATACCAAATAATGATAAACATTGACATTTTTTGTTTTATTAGTTTCTGAATAAGAGAAAATTTCATGACTGTCTAAAAGGCTTTGCAGATGAATAGAAGTGAAAAGAATGACAGGGTAAGTTCAGTTTTTCTACACTCAAAGCACACTTGAAAAGGGTCTGGCTTGGAGAATCACACCACATCACTCTGTACTTAGCTCCAACTCGAGCTCGCTTCAAGTGTGGAATTATTGAATTTGCCATAAAAATGTGCACACTTGTTCCAACAAGTACGGTCCTGCAGCCTGAACTGAAGCTGGTGTTTTAGAATACCCTCTGCTTCAACTAAATCAAAATGCTCAAAGACATATAACATCTGTTACTGTTGTCATCTGTTTTCTTTGTGACTGCCTGATGCTGGAGGCTGCACATAGCCAGTCTGTCCAGCTACTTGATGAACAGGCTTTTTGTCATCATCTGCCTGCTGCAAAATGAAATTGAAGGCAGGAAGGCACTGATTCAAGCACTTAGATTTCATGTTGAAACAATTTCTTTGAATGTTTTTATATGTCGTTGATAAACTTTGCCTTGCATGCATTAGTGATTTAGGTTAAATAATAAATGGTACTCAGCTACACTGCCAGTAAAGGAAATGGCTGAAACAGAGGGGTCCTATCCATTACATTGTAACCTTGAAAAAGAAGAGGCAAATGTAAAATCCTGGTATCTAAATTTCCTATCGTAAATCTGTCTCAAGTACACTTGAGTCAGTAAGACAAGAGTAAAATTTATTTGCTGAGAACAGATTGTTGAAACTTTCTTGTGAGCCTTTAGTTGAAGATGTCAGATGCGACTCATTGTAAAGGTTCAGTTAAAAATAACACCTTGCGTTTACGTAGCATGGGCCAACAGAAACAGATCAAAGGTAGCTTAGTTTATGGTGAAACATTCTTAGAGGAGGAACAAAAACTGAAAGTGGACCAGATACTAGAATAGGCCATGCAGTGGAGAATGTGTAAAATAGAAAGTGGCTGTTAAGTCAAAAGTCACAGAAAAACTGTGCGGTTTATGGAGACACAGGCTTTAGCTCTGAAGAAAGCAAATTTCGATACCAGGACGTTATCCAAACTATTGAAAGGCCATCCAGTGATGCAGCTAAACTTTCCTGCAAAAGACTTTTGCATTTACCATTGAGGCACTGAGACATTTTAATCAGTCAAACTCTGAATGTTTCTATTTTTCTCCTATCTTATTCATTTGTATGTGAAAGTTGATCAGGGAACTCTAGAAATCTCATTTACTTGCTGCTCCTTAAAGACATCACTTCAAATCATTGGATCAGCTTCCCACTGACAACACCCAGCTCTATCTCTCCACCACCTGCCTTTACTCCTCCACTGCATCTCTGTTCTCAGATGCTTGCCTGACATCCAGTCTTGTCACGTTAACACTGGCAGCCTGAAGCCATTATCTTTAACTCCTGTAACAAGTATCATACCTCCCAACATAGATTCCTTTCTCCAGCTCTCAAAGATTGCATCTGATTGATCACAATATTAACATTCTGACCACACACTTCTTTTGTCACAAAGGCAATCTATTTCCATCTCCATCACGTCGACAACTCCAATCTCCAACTCTGCAACTGATACCATGATCTGCAACTGATACCATGATCCACACCTGTATCATCTCTGTGATTGGTCTTCCATCCTCCATCCTCTCTTTGCTGGCCTACATTAACTCCCACTTTCTCATCACCTTAAAATTAAAACTCTGAACCTTGCATTTAAATCCCTTTATGACTTTATCCATCCTATTTTTACAACATCCATGAGCCCTTTGACATTCTGCCTCACCTGAAACTCTACATTCCTCTGATTCTGGGCTTTGTGCAAAACCACTTCCATCAGCAACCTATACTAGTTGTATTTTAGATGCCTCCTTCCCCAACTCCACCCACCCCTCTTTTAATAGTCTCCTCATTAGCAACGTTCTTGGCTTTGTTCATATTTGCCTTTTGGTGGTGGACAATTAAGCAAATAATGATGAAGGAGGCTCCATGAACATCCTCTCTTTGATGACAGAGAGGAATGTGGGGGTGTGGGGGCAGCAAATCAGTATAAAAGACAAGACTGAAGCATTAACAGACATCTTCAGCCTGAAGTGCCAATTGGAAGGTCCATTTCGATTTTCCCTGAGGTCGCTACCATCCCAGAAGCTAGTTTGATTCACTTTATGTGATATCAAGAAATGGCTGACTGCACTAGATACAGCAAAAAATTATTGACCCGCCAATATCCCAGCAACAGTGTTGAAGACTTGTGCTCCAGAATCAGCTACCTCTCCAGCCCACGTGCTCCAGTACAGTTACAACACTGGCATTTATCCAAAAAAGTGGAAAATTGCCCACTTATATACTGTCCAGTAAAAGCAGGAAAAATCCAATCAGGCTAATATCCACCCTAATATCCTATGCTTAAAGTGATGAAAGGTGCCATTGACAGTGTCACCATGAGGCACTAACCCTCCAGCAACCTGTTCAGCAATGCTCGATTCACATTCAATTAGGACCGCTTGGTGCTGGACCTTATTACTGCCTTGGTCCAATTGTGGACAATGATGCTGAGTCCCAGAGGTGAGTTGAGAGTTCATGACCTTGACATCAAGGTAACAATTCTATCTAACTAGAACAAAAGAAAATGTTTGTGAATGCTGAAGGTCAATTATCTCAGCTCATGAACATTGCTGCAGGAATTCTTCAAGATAGTGCCCGAGGTATAAGCAGCTTCATCAATGACCTTCCCTCCATCATAAAGTCAAAGTAAGAATGTTTGCAAATAATTTCACAGTGTTCAATTTCATGTACAACTCAGATAATGAGGCAGCCCATACACCAGTATAATAGAATCTGGACGACATTCAGGTTTCAGCTGACAAAGTGCAAGTAATGTTTACACCACATATATGCCAGGTAATGACCATTTCAAGCAAGAGAGGGTCTAATTACCTCCCCTTGACATTCAAAGGCATTATCATTGTCAAATCCTTCGTCATCAACATTCTCATGGCCATCATTGACCAGAATCTTAACTGAATTAGTCACAGAAATACTATGGCTACAATGGTTCATCAGAGGCTGGGCATTCTGAGGGAAACAACTCACCTACTGACCCCTGAAAGCCTGTTTACCATCTAGGCACAAGTCAAGAATGCAATGAAATATTCTGCACTTGCCTGGATGAGTACAGTTCCAATAACACTCAAGAAGCTTAACATCATCCAGAACACAAAACAGCCACTTAATTGGCAGCCCATCCACTATCTTAAGCATTATCTCTGACCACCATCAACACCTCCTAGATGCGCCACAGCAATTTGTCAAGGTTTAATTGGCAACGCCACCCAAATCCAAGACACTTACACCTAGAAAGACAAAGGCAGCAGGTGTATTAGAACAGCAATTTCCTCTCCAAGTCACCCACCATCCAAATTTGGGAATGTGTCTGCATTCCTCTTCTGCTTGCATGAAAATCCTTGAACTCGCTCCTCGACACAGAAACTAGAAGCAGGAGTAGGCCATTTGGCCCTTCAAGCTGTTCCTGAGCTCTTGCTTTCAGTGACTGATGCATGAGGACACGCTGAGTATCTTCTTCTCTCAATTTGAACCTGTTCAAGTAATAATCTGTCTTCCTATTATTGCTAACAAAGTGGATAATCTCACATTTATCCACATTATACTGCATCCTCAATGGTTATGTCCACAAAGCCTGTCAAAATCACGCTGAAGCATCTCTGCATCCTCCTCACAACTCACCCACCCAGTTAACTTTGTATTATCTGCAAATTTGGAGATAACACATTTAGTTCCCTCTTCCAAATGATCAATATACAATGTGAACAGTTGTGGTCCAAGCAAAGATCCCTCGGGAACTCCACTAGTCACTGACTGCCAATCAGAAAAAGACCCATTTAAACCAGCTGTTGCTTCCTATCTGCTAACCAGCATTCTACCATCTCAAGACATTACCTGCAATCTTCACATAGTAGTCTTTTTTGTGAGACCTTGTCAAAAGCTTTCTGAAAGTCTAAATAAACCACATCCACTGGTTGTCCTTTGTTAACTCTACGAGTTACATCCTCAAAAAATTCCAATAGATTCATCAAGCATGATTTCCCTTTTGTAAATCCATGCTGACTTTATCTGATCATACCACTACTTTACAAATGCCGAGTTATAAAATCCTTGATAGTGGACTCTAGCAAGTTCCCCGATGGAACTGTGAAAGTATATTCACATGGATTGCAGTGGTCCAAGATGACAGCTCATCACTAGCAGTCCCCCCCGTCCGTCCCCCACCCCCCCCCCCCCCCCAGGGCATACCAATCACACATAGCCTCCACTCAGCATCACTCCCCTCATCATAGCCCTCACCCAGGCCCCACCCCTTGGCACTGCACCTGGCACACTGGCATGCACAACTGGCATTCCTGGTGTGCCAAGTGGGCACTGCCAGGAAGGCACTGCCCAATCATGTCCCCAACTACCTTCAATGGCCTCAGGACCCTCCAGATTAGCCATCACATCAGGGCCACGATTCTCCCAAAAGTGCTGAATTGGTGGCAGAATTGTTCTAGATCATGCCAGTTCTGACAGGTCAGCTTCTCATCTGAATCTCCACACTCTGTGCATTGAAGAGGTCCCAGTTGTGGATCTCATTAAAAGCCGGGGTTGGGGGGTGGCAGGGGACCTATTCGCACCAGATTTTGACAGTTCTGGAGCTCTGCACATGCACAATGGCCCCAAATTATCAAACTCCCGTTTGCTGGCCAGCTTGATCTCCTTGCAGGACTCCCGCAGTGCTGCCCTCCAGCACCCCTCACAGCCTTGTTGCAGCCCCCACAATGTTCCTGGGTCAGCCCTGACCATCATTCCCCCCACTGAGCCGGAGTGCCCTGATGTCCAGGCTCTACCCCCTAGCAGTGGTGATCCACCCCCCCCTCCTTGGCATTGCCTGATGCCCAATAGACAATGCCAAGATGCCCCCTCGGCATGGGCACATGGGCACTTTGCTCCTTGGGCAGTGCCAATGGGCACAGACTGGCACTGCCAGGGTGTCCATGCCCAGGGCAACTGCCCCCCCCCCCCCAACTGCCTGACCCCCTGGGAGGACCCGATTGCCCCCCCCCCCTCATTCTGGTAGGGTCTCCCGTCAGCTCCCTGAACATGGAAAGCTAGCCTGAACCCCGCTGGAATGAAGTACATCTGGCGGGTTGGGATACTCAATCAGGACTGCTCCTGATACACTGCAGGAAAGGATGGCCCGATGCATGGGGAGACCATGCAGATGCTATGATAACAGATGAATGAACACCGCTCGACAATCAACAGGCAAGTGTTCCTGTTGGGGAACACTTCAGTGGTCATGGGCAGTCAGCCTCTGATTGGGTAAGCATTCTCCAGGGCAGCCTTCATGACACATAACAACGCAGAGTTGCTGAGCGGAGACGGATAGCCAAGTTCTGCACAGATGAGGACGGCCTCAACCGGGATCTTAGGTTCATGTCACGCTATCTATAACCCCCATGACTTGCCTGAGCTTGCAAAATCTCACTAACTGTCCTGCCTGGAGACAGTGCACATCTCTTTAACCTGTGCTTAACACTCTCTCCACTCACATTGTCTGTACTTTAAGACTTGATTACCTGTAAAGACTCGCATTCCAATCGTTATTTTGTAAATTGAGTTTGTGCCTTTATATGCTCCGTTTGTGAACAGAACACTCACTCGCCTGATGAAGGAGCAGTGCTCCAAAATCTAGTGGCTTTTGCTACCAGATAAACCTGTTGGACTTCAACCTGGTGTTGTGAGACTTCTTGCAGTGTCCACCCCAGTCCAATGCAGGCATCTCCATATCAAGACAACTGCTCACCAGCTCTGGGAGATGCGTGTGCATTCCCCGCGCGTGCACAAATCCCCATTCAAGGCCGCAGACGTGTGTCTCCCGGCCGGACCCGCCAGAAAAGTGGCAGCTGCAGAATGGAGAATTGTGGTCCAGATTTTCCATTCGTGGAGACCAGTACTGATTCTCACTGCTCTTGCGTCACGCCTGAATGACAGAAGATCCTATCTATGAGCTGGGAGCCGAATGGGCTATGCATATTTAAAAGCTATTTTAATATGTGGATAGGCCTCACACCCAGAAATGTTGTGATCCCTTTCACGCCATTGAAAGGAACCGATTCAATTGCAAATTGTTTGGCGCCGGGTGCGAAACCAATTTTTAGATCTGCACGCTATATTCCAGGATCAATGCAGCAATGTTGGAAAATCACCCTCCATAATATCCTGTTCTTTGGTTCTCATTAAAAGCCGGGGTTGGGGGGTGGCGGGGGACCTATTTGCACCAGATTTTGACAGTTCATTTTTATCTCATTATATTTTATTGTTCATTATATTAACAGGCATTATATAAATGGCTAAGTAAGTGGCTACAAGAGCAGATCAGAGGCTAGGAATATTGTGGCAAGTAACTCGCCTCCTCACTCCCCAGAACCTATCCATTATCTGCAAGGCACAAGTCAGGAGTGTGATGGGATAGTCCCCACGTGCCTGGATGGATGCAGCTTCAACTACTCTCAAGAAGCTTGACGTCATTCTGGACACTATCTGCAAGGCACAAGACAGGAGTGTGATGGAATACTCCCCACCTGCCTGGATAGGTGCAGTTCCAATAATACTCAAGAAGCTTGACACCATCCAGGTGTCAAAGCAGCCAGCTTGATTGGCACCACATCCACAGACATCCACTCCCTCTGCCATCAATGCTTAGTAGCAGCAATGTGTACTATATATGAGATGCACTGCAGAAGTTCAACAAAGACCCTTAGACAGCACTTCCATCTAGAAGGACAAGGGCAGCAGATAAATGGGAACACCACCACATGCAAGTTCCCCTTCAAGTCACTCACCATCCTGACTTGGAAATATATTGCCGTTCCTTCACAGTCACTTAGTCAAAATCCTGGAATTCCCTTCCTAATGGCATTGTGGGTCAACCCACTGCACATGGACTGCAGCGATTCCAGAAGGCAGCTCACTACCACCTCCTCAAGGGCAACTAGGGTGGGCAATATATGCTGGCCTGCCAGCAACGCCCATGTCCCACAAATGAATAAAAGAAATGCAAGTTCTTATAGCTATCCTGGATCATCCAAACCATCTGAACCTACTGCAATCTAATTAATGCTGCATTAGCAAAGAGACATTACCTACTTGGGCCTATTGAAATTTATCAAAGCTTGTCCTCTTCAGATTGTACAAGGCAACATTTGTACTGCTTTAATAAGGCTGAGGTATGGCTCAGTATGTTCCAGAGCTTCCATTTGACAGGGTGGCTCCTGTCGAGGTTTTTTCCTGTCTGTTGTAGATAACTTATTACAATTTGGAAACCTAATTCACTTACACCTGTAATGTTAAATAGAAATGATTTTAATACTTTCCCTTGGAATCTCAAACCCTATTCACTATTTATCAAGCTTACAGTATTAATATTTAGCAGTGTGTATTGCTCAGTACCTGCGTCTCATACAGTATAAAGCGATTGTTCCCCCTAGCATTGACATTTTTGTGATTGTCTTGATGAGTGTAGGACAAAAGATTTGACAAATTGTCTCTTTTCAGCAATACTCAAGTCCTGTTTCATCATGCGACTATTTGGCAGTGTACCTGTTTAAAATATTGAAATCAATGGAGAATCTTGCAATCTGCTATTAATTTTCATCATAAAATTCACTTGGTGAATGCTCAATTATCCTCTGCTTCATGGTACTTTGAAAATGAAATCACTTAAAACTAGATAATCTGGAACGTGACCTATTTTGCATAACATATGCTGGCTAAATTTGAACCTGGACACTTGCAATCTTAGTTCCTGACTTTGTGATTTTGCTCGCACTTATTCAAATGAAAATTGTTAACGAGCTTCATGCTTCAGTTGTTGACCCGCTTTACTTAGTTTGGCATGTGGACAAGATCGTCATAAGCCCATATCTGAAAGTTGGGCCAAAGATTATATCTGAGTTTTATTTATCTCCGGAAATAATGGTACCAAAATTTTATCTGCCACTGCATGCTTCTTCCTACACAAGAAAATGTAATTTTTATTAACATTCACAGAGCCTTCATGTTCTCAGTCACTGGAACTAGGGACTTATGTTGACCCAGGCAGCTGTTTGATTTGACACCACCAATAAACGACCTGGTTTTGATTCCCTGCCTGGGTCACTGTCTGTGTGGAGTCTGCACGTTCTCCTGTGTTTCCTCTGGATGCTCCGGTTTTCTCCCACAATTCGAAAGCCATGCTGGTTAGGTACTTTGGTCATGCTAAGTTCTTCCTCACTGTACCCAAACAGGTGCCAGAGTGTGGCGACTAGGGAATTTTAACAGTAACTTCATTGCAGTGTTAATGTAAGCCAACTTCTGACGATTAAATAACTAAGTGTTGGAGCATATTTCACTTTTTTCCTTTGTTGGAAAAGCTACTGGTCACTCTGGTTGCATCCGTGATGTGAGCTAACACACAAAGGTTTCTTCTAAACACATCTGCAAAGCTGACATATGGGGTGATCTACTGTGAGCTGTTGTTGTCAACCTGACAATTCAAAACAATTAGGAAAGAGTGATTTAGTGTAGTTTCACTAAAGCCTTACTATTAAATCATGTAGATGTCTGCTTCTGCCTTTTGTACTGACATAATTTATTGCGGAGTTTGAACAAATAAGAAAGATTGTTAGATTGCCTACTTTCAGATCGTATCCAAAATCTTTGATTATAAAAGATCAAATTCCACAAGCAGAACTTCTTACTTGGTATAATTTGATGACTCATTTTTTTTTGTATGCTTCACTTTCTAATTGCATTTTTCATACAGTTGAGGAAGTAGCTGAGCCAGGAGGATCCCAGGTTTGACACTTGTTCTATTTGTGTCATGCTATCCATCTCATTCAGAGCAGAAGTAAAGATGTTGCAATTGACCCTCAGTGTTTTTGGGTTAGGGGTAGGAAAGTTGAACAGCATTCCAACTCCTGATTGCTTTCTTGGAATTCTTGCACATATGTAGACATTGGATGAGGTCAGTGTAGCTTAGTTAAGATGTCCCCAACCATTTAATTCCCTGCCCATGCTTGCGAGAAAGGCTCACGCACATATACTAGCTACCAGACAAAAATAGGAAGGGAAACTGGCAAAAAGAACTAACAAGATTTGACCTTATTATGTCCCTGAATTGTTTGGAAAGTTGTGGTTTGTAGTTTTCTGGTTTACATTTATAAGACATTTAGCAGAGATTTGAGGATAAATCTTCAAGGTTTCAGCCTTTGGGATTAGCTGGTTTTAGAAAATGGACATTATAAGCTTTCAATATCTTGTCAACATTTCTTATTTTCTCCTTATTTTTTTAAACATGAGGTCTTTTTCATGCTGGGTTATTTTGAACTAGTGTGTGTCACATTTAACATCACTTCAGTAAGGAATTACAACGTTGATTACTAAGAAAAATCAGCAATATTTTTATTAAAGGACAAAATAGTTCCTTAACAATTGAAGTATTATGATTAATGCATTTTATATTTCTTGACTAATTATCTGTTTTGATGTTAATTATGTTGGTCTTTTAATTACATATGTTTAAAAAAAAACTTGCTGTGCGCATTGCATTGTTTTGGTGGAGACATGTACAAGCAAAGGTCTTGTGAAAGGAACTTCCTGGCATGTGAAAAGCGAGACGAGGCGACGGAGGCACCTGAAAAGAATTGTTTGGCATTCCTGTGGCTGAGGGGCATTGGCTTTCAAAGAGGTTGATTGGCTAGAAGAACAATAAGAGAAAGAGGCCACATCCGTGTTTTTCCAGGTGTTTCTTTTGTGATCTCCATCTTTTTAAGGGAAGGAGTCAGCAAATCCTGTCATTATGCTGAAAAGATAAGAAACAAGCGGAGGCAACTTGTACTGTGCAGCAAGCACAATTCAACCAGCTGGAATGGAGGAGTTTTCATTGACATCTGCCACACTATATCATTCCCTGCACAGCTGGAATAAACTTCAATTCTATGAAACATCAGGGCCTTGACATTAACCACCACCACCACAATACCGCCTCTCCTCCCGCCCCATGATGGCTAGGAGAGGGCAAGATTAAAACCTGTAAAATAAGGAATACAATTGAAATCTGCTGCATATAAACCTGTTGCTGCTTATTTGGCAGTGGGCAATGTGTCATGTGATTGTACCACCACGGAGAGGTGGGACACATAAATTAAAATATTTCAGCCAGATTCCCAAAGTGATTTGGAAACTTAATTATTTTACTGATAACGTGTGGGTTTCGCACCAGCTAGAAAACATGATAAAGAAAGGGAGGTGGGCGCTGTCAGCTCCACAAGATCTTGTGCTTTTTGTTGCACTGCTTGTGGGCCAGGAGCAACCTCTGAAGGAAGTGTTCAGAGTCCACTTTGATGATAGTAGCCTCTTTCTCACATCTGTTGTAATCCCTAACTCCAAATCACATGAGTTAATTAGGGATAGTCAGCATGGCTTTGTCAGCGGGAGGTCATGCCTAACAAATATGAAAGAAGTTTTCAAAAATGTGTGGATAAGGAAGCACAGTTGATGTAATTTATGTGGATTTTAGCAAAGCCTTTGACAATGTCCCACCTGAGAGACTAATTGAGAAGGTTAAAGCGCATGGAATTCAGGGAAACTTGGTGAGTTGGATCCAAAACTGGCATAGTAATAGGACACAAAGGGTAGTGGCAAAAGTCTGCTTGAGTGACTGGAGGCCAGTGTCCAGGGCAGTACCACTAGGTTCAATGCTAGGACCCTTATTGTTTTTTATATACTTAAATAATAATTTGGGGGTGGAGGGGGGAATGATAAGCAAGTTTGCAGATGACACCAAGATTGATAGGGTGGTTAACAGTGAAAAAGATTATAGGTTACAGGAAGATTTAGAAATATAGAAATCAGAAGCAGGAGTAGGCCATTCAGTCCTTTGAGCCTGCTCCACCATTTGTTATTATCACGGCTGATCATCAAATTCAATATCCTGTCCCCGCCCCCTCCCACTTCCCCAATAGTCCTTGACCCTTTTAGCCCCAAGAGCCATATCTTCTTGAAGTCACAAACATTTTGGTCTCAACTACATTCTGTGGTAGTGAATTCCACACATTCACCACCATCTGGGCAAAGAAATTTCTCTTCACCTCAGTTCTGAAAGGTTTACCCCTTATCCTCAAACTATGATGCCTGTTCTGGACTCCCCTTCTGAATCTTTCTTTCTGAATCTACCTTGTCTAACCCTGTCAGGATTTTTTAAGTTTCTGTCAGATCCTCTCACTCCTCTAAACTCTAACAAATATAGTCCTCACCAACTTAGTCTCTCCTAATATGACAGATCTACCATCCCAGGAATCAGCCTGGTAAATCTTCACTGTACTCCCTCTATAGCAAGGACATCCTTCCTCAGATATGGATACCAAAACTGCACACAACACTCCAGGTGTGGCCTCACCAACACCTGAGAATGCAGTTGAATATCACTATTTTTATAAACAAATCTTCTCATTATGAAGACATCGCATTTGCTTTCAGAAAAGATTAACTTTTTTTTTTACCTGGGATAGTGCATTTGAGCTATAAGGAGAGATTGCATAGGCTTGGATTGTTCTCTTTAGAACAGAGAAGGCTAAAGGAGGGACATGATTGAGGCATTTAAGATAATGAGGGGTATGGACAGCATGAATTGGAAGCAGCTGTTCCCCTTGGTTGAGCAGTCAATCACAGGATGGCATAGTTTTAAGGTAAGGGGCAAGAGATTCAGAAGGGATTCCTGAAAACCTTTTTTCACTCAGGAGGTGATGAGAATCTGGCATGCACTGTCTGGGAAGGTAGTGGAGGCTGGAAACATTACAACTTTTAAAAAGGATTTTGGTGAGCTCTGGAAACAGTATAATATTCAAAGATATGGGACAAGTGCTGGAAAATGGAATTTGTGCGACTTTAACGGTAGTTATTGTCGGTGCAATCTCGATGGGCTGTGCGACTCTATGCCTCTATGACACCCCAACACCCCAACCCCCAGTCTTAGTTTCCCCCCCCCCCGCCACTTTCTCTCCAGAAATTGTAGCTGATTCTACCCACCTCTTCCTGTACCCAACAAACCCAATCCTTGAACATCTTCCCTTTCTTGTGATCCTGTGAGCTCCTCTCTCTCCTCTTCCTTCTCTACCAACCACAAGTTCCGAGCACCGAACTTCTCCTCTCCTGATTGTCAGAGACCATCCCTGAATAATTGAAGCTAGTCAGCCTGGAGGTTTGGTTGCTTGCCAAGCTGGAAATGGAAGAGCAAAATAATAATGATGTTCTTTTTTCACATTCATCAAGATCTCAACATCTTTGCTCTTCCGCACTGTTCAGATATTTTCAGCCTCCTTTTTACTTGGACACCCTGTGTTTTTCTTGGTGGGGTTTTGGGAGTGTGGAGAAATTTGCAGAGAGCAACTTACAACATCTGCACATACAGAGTTAAATATGTAGATCAGAAAGTTGCTGGTGTGATATCCTGTTCCTCCAAAATGCACATGATAGTAGTTTGCTGAGAGACATGACATTGAAACACATGGAATAACATAAAGTTGCTGTACCTTCCTGATCTATATTCACCAGAGCAATTTAGGACTTGTCCATTCCAGTGTAAATACTATTTTAACAGCATGATACATCTTAATTACTGCCAAACAATCTCTCTGATACTGAAAAAATAGCTTTAACAATGTGGAATTTAATTTATTCAAATTTTTATCACTGTTGGATGTAACAAAATTATGATATAGATTTTCTTTTACCCTTCATTGCTTTATATTTCAATCTTTCTTAATCCAGTCTCTGTTTCCCTAAATTTTACTTGCATTCTTTTACTTAACATTGAATGAAATATTCCAAATGACAATTCGTGGTGCAAACTTTGCACCTCTCGTTAATGATTCTTCAATTTGATTGGTTAAAGAGAGACATAGCTGTGCTCCCAGTTCACACAGTTTCACGTGTTCTGCAGAGGGTGCTGCATTTTGCCCATAAAATATCTCTGGGGAAGTGTAACAAATGTAGATACCCTTTACTGATTGTATTAGGTGATTGAGTCACTGTACATTCACTTACTGTGAAATAAATCTTTTAATTGCCCTGCTTAACAGTCGCAGGGGTCAATAGCACAGAAAAGGCCTATTGCCCCTGAGAGCCTGTTACGCCTGCACTGGTCAAAAACAATCATCAAACTATTCTAATTACATTTTCCAGCATTTTGTCCATAGCCTTGGTGCCTTGGCATCGCAAGTACACAACTAAGTACGATTTAAATGTTATGAGTGTCTTTATCTCTACATCCTTTCAAAAAGTGAGTTTGAGTTCCACCGCCCTCAGGGTGAAGAAGTTTTTCCTCAGGTCCCCCTTATACCTCCTGCCCTTTGCCTGACAACTTTTCTGCAAAAGATCTTGGGATGCCTTTCTAACTTAAAGGCAACAAAAATGCAAGTTGTTGGTCTGTTTTTCCAAATATTTTCCCAACCTACCTTTGTAAAATTGAAGAAGTACACAAATAAGAGACACAAATATACAATTAAACCCCTTGATTACATTATTGTTTCGATATTTATTGAGTAATAAGGACACATTCAATGTGCAACAGACCATTTAAGGAGTGATTAACACCAATATTGCTAAGGATATTATAAGAAGTCCTTAATTTGTAATTTTGAGGCCTCGACACTCTTGTCTATTGAATGTAAAAAAAATGACAATCCATTATTGAATGGGCTACTCCTAATATGCCCCTGGTATTTGATCTTTCCAGCAGCAATTGTTTTTTTTTAAATAAACAACTTTCTAGTGGTACCATTACATATATAGGTACCTAAGATGATGGTTATGATGACACTGTCAAGAATGCCAAGAAAATCAGTTTATGTCCTTCCCAATATTCATTCCTCAATGAGTGCAACCAAAATTCAATTAGCTGGTTATTTTGATGTTGCTGTGTAAAAATTGACTGATGTGTTTGCCTTGGTAACAACTATAACTGTACTTAAGTGTAATCCATTGACAAGAATGCACTCCGGGATCACCTGGGGATGTGATAAAGAGCTACACACTTGCAACTTCTTCCTTGTTAGGACAGAAAAGAGTGGGGGATTTGAATAAAGTGAAAATGTCATTAATGATTTTTTCTAAAGCATGATTTAAATAACTCCTCAGAGGCCGGTGTCCCTTCACCTGATTCCATTTATTTGCAAACTCTATTCCACTCCTAGATGTTTCTGGTACACAGTCAAAATCCAGAGTGCCAGAAGATCTGACATTCCCAGTTTTATATTCAGGTGAGGCTCGCTGATTGGGCAGGCAATTAAGCCTTAATCATGGAGCTCATACTCCGAGGCCAACCTCATGTGTTTTGTTGAAGTCATTACAATCATTGTAATGTCAAATGACAAAATAAAAGTAACAAAATAACTCAGTCTGTGTTTTGAGTTCTGACATACTTGGTGGGAATTTACAGCTTTGCACATCCCAAAACCATAAAATCCCACCCGAGATCAAAGTACTTCTCCGTGGTCAGCCCCTCGCCTGCTTTGATTCCCATAGCAGGTGGGACAGTAAAATTCCAGCCATTGCTTTGCAAAGCAGGTAAATTAGCATTTATGATGAGATGAATGTATGATAAAAGCAAATGGGAATATTATATCTTTAAAAGATGTACAGTCTTTACAGTCAATAATTTTGAGAGAGCTTTTTTAAAACATGCAAAATAAATAGTATTGAAATAAATCTGTGTCACTTGCATCTGATCTTACAAAGGTTATCCCTGACTGTCCACCAGTCCAACAATCAAGTTTTGGCCCATCAAGTCTGCACTAACTCTCTGAAAGAGCATCTTATTCAAGCCCACCACCCCCTTGCCCAATCCCCATAACAACCGCACATTTACCATGGTCAATCCACTTGACCTGTATATTTTTGAACTCTCAGGGGCAATTTAATATGGCCAGTTCACCTGACCTGTACATCTTTGCACTGATATAACAAAATTCCTTTTCATTTTGGGTGAGAGAATGTTTGTGCTGTCCATTAGAGAATGGCCTCTTCTCCCTTTTTTGGTTCGCCCTACTAACGCTAGCTGCATGCAGATGCATTTCACTGTGGGTGAAACATCACTGAGATATTTTCCAAAACAGAAAATGCATGGATTCTGACCAGACCACAATCCATGAAACCTTTACCAAGTGTCAATCTAAAGCTTTTTAGCAATATAAAAATTACAACATGTAATTTGCCTCCAGATTACCTCCCTAAAAGGGTTAGAATGGAATTACAAGCTACCAATTTCATGTTTGTACCTTGCAAAAGATAAAAAGCCAACCCTGCTGACAGTTAGGATCCTTGATATTTTCTGACACAGCTAGTCTCTAAGGACTGTCATCAAATTATTCAAAACTCAAAACTGTATTGTTTCTATTATGTACATCTTGTGACAATGCTAAATGTATTCATCTGTAAGTAATAATAAACTGTACAGTACTTCATAAAGTAGATATAAGTATTTCTTCAATGATAAAAATGAATTGCAGGACATAAGAACATAAGAAATAGGAGCAGGAGTAGGCCATCTAGCCCTTCGAGCCTGCCCCACCATTCAATAAGATCATGGCTGATTGTCGTGGCTCAGTTCCACATTCCCGCCCTCTCCCCATAACCCTTAATCCCCTCGCTTATCAAAAACCCATCAACCCACGTCTTAAAAATATTTAGCGAGGCAGCCTCCACCACTTCAACGGGCAGAGAATTCCAGAGATTCACCACCCTTTGAGTGAAGAAGTTCCTCCTCAACTCCGTTCTAAACCGCCCCCCCTTTATCTTGAGGCTGTGCCCCCTAGTCCTATTGTCCTTTCTGAGCGGGAAGAGTCTGTCCTATCCTATCCTATCCATCCCATTCATCATCTTATCCTCTATCCTCTATTACCTATCCTCTATCCTCTATTACCTCTATTCTATCCATCCCATTCATCATCTTATATGTCTCAATGAGATCTCCCCTCATTCTTCTAAACTCTAACGAGTACAAGCCTAGTTTCTTCAGCCTCTCCTCATAGCTCAACCCCCTCAACTCCAGTATCAGCCTAGTAAACCTCCTCTGCACTCCCTCCAAGGCCAAAATATCCTTGCATAAGTGCGGCGACCTAAACTGCACACAGTACTCCAACTGCGGCCTCACCAATGCCCTATACAGCTGCAGCAAGACATTGTAATACAAACTCCAGTTTTCCTCGGGTGACTTTCCCCTTTCAGTTCTACCGGTGCAGGCACAGAGATATAAAAACCACTTTCTTTTTGGAGCAGATCTGTCTATTCAGTGTGCACGTTTGATGCGAATGCACACACAGTATAAACAAACACACGCATGTGCATGTCCTGAGTTCTGGCATTTCGTGCTTGCTCATAGTCAGATATATTGTGTATAAATCAGTAATTCAATGATACGTAATTATGGTCTGTCTCTGTAGAACAAATACAAGTTCCAACAATATAGAGTGGATTGCTACTGTTATTGCCAAATTTCAGTTTCCTGGTTCCATTTGAAAGAGCCAGCTCCTGTTCATATTTAGAATAGATATTAAACATTGGAGTTAAGATCTCATCAGTACTGCTGAGAAGGAAGTTACTGCGTTTTTAGGAGGTTATTTTGAGGTACTGTTTACTTTTCTAAACCAGATGAGAAGGCCAAAAACACAGTTTAACTAGTGTCTTACTAATCTTTGCAGATAAAAATCTCCTCTGGGTCGATGAATTGTTAGTTTTTTTTAAACTTTGTATTTAAGACTGCTAATATCAAAAATATTCTTAAAAAGAGAGATTGACCTTTAAATGCATTAGAGACCAGGCATACACAAGTCAATCTATGTGCACTGTGCAGGTGCAGTGCGCGTGCTTAAGCTTGTTCTTGTTGCCAACAAAACCACAGCACCCAATCAGTGAACTGGCACTGATCCAGTTGGTTTGGAATCAGTGCTACCGATTAAACCATTTCTTGAACCCTTTTGCAAATGTGTACTTTTGCTCTCCTTTCCTAGATGATGTTGGGGATGTAAAGCAACATGGTATGATGCTTACATGCTTCCAAGTACAAAAAAATTAATTATACCGAGGGTTAACTGTAGTTGCAACAAACATGTCTTTGCAGTACTTGCTGCGTTATTGAAGGAGGTGGAGTGGTTCTTAAGAAACGCAACATTAAATCTTTTGCTGGATTAAGAGTTCACTAATTTACAGGAACATTTCAGGAGGAAAAAGTTGCTGCACGTAGCATTTAAAAAAAAAACATGTTTCCATTTTAAATCCATAATGGTTAAGAAAATGTGTCAAAGTGTACTCTCCACCTCCATTCCCTCCTGATTGCACAATGTTATGTGGATTAGCATAGATGAATGGAACACTTTGAGATATCACATTTCGATCCAGATTTACATCTTTCCTGTGTTTGAAAGGAGCCAGCTGGAGTGTCTTGTTTGGCAAACCTACATGTTTTCTTATTCTGAAAGTGATCTAACTTCCTGTGTGTAGATTAACACTGGCAGGTTAATGCCTTTTATTCACGTGGCTGGAGGGAAGAGCGGCTGCCATTCTGAGGCAGTGGCATTCAGGTGATGTGAGAGAGACAGGTAGATCAGGTATCACGCTGACAGCAAAACAAACCTGGCTCCTAAAAAAAGGCCTTCTCCATTCTATTCTTTCCACCTAATTGCTCTTCTCAGACACTTTCATGTTGCAGTGATAAGTTATAAGATTTAACCATCTAAGATTTCTGAATCCTTCTAGTAACAGGAGGGATGAAATTTATTAAGCAACCAGTGAAAGGATGACATAGAACCTCTTCTTAAAAGAATCATTTAATAACACTGAAACATTGTTCGGTGCTATTCACTGTTATAAAATTATAATAAAGGGTTAGTCATAGCTGAGGCAGCAAGGCAGGATAGAGAGTAAAGGAAAAACAGAGAGATCCTTCAATAGTGAACAGAAATTCTAAAAGAAATTATAACATAATTTCTACGTATGAGCAGAAGCTTTCTAAAAGCTCAAGAATGGAAAGGAACTATTAATTATATTCACCTCCATTGATTTTTAAAGAAATGCTTTAAATAAAAATGGCATCCAGAGTGCTGGCTTGATATATTCTAGAGTTCAACAATTTAAGGATGCTACTTTGCATTGACTATTTGCTATCACACTACAGATTAATGACTATATCTTTTGAACTACTCTTATACTGGGTATTGTGCAACTACTTTTCATTTACAGTGCAAAATCAAGTTATCTTATCCCAGTAGCTAAACATTATGTGCTTTGTGTGAGACTTGTGATCAGCCAGCATTTTTTGTTGGGGCATAATCAGGAAATTATATCCATTCGTGCCTCCATTTAACCAGCGTCTATTTACAACCAGATTTCCTGCCAATCTCATTAACAAGGTTTGGAATGTTAAAATATACATAGACAATAGGGGCATAAAGAAAGCACAAATCTCTCACTGTATTATCCATTTTTAAGTTTGAATATTAACTATCATTCATTCACATAGGCACAGCATGCTTAAGAGCTTACAATGATCAACATTTCAACATGCCAGGATTCAGATGCTTCAGGAAGGACAGGGAGGGAGGCAAAAGAGGTGGTGGAGTGGCACTGTTGATCAGGGACAGTGTCATGGCTGCAGAGAAGGAGGATGCCGTGGAGGGACTATCTACAGAGTCTCTGTGGGTGGAAGTCAGGAACAGCAAAGGGTCGAAAACTTTGCTGGGTGTATTCTATAGGCCGCCCAATAGTGACAGGGAAGTTGAGGTGCAGATAGGGAAACAGATTCTAGACAGATGTAGTAATAACAGAGTTGTCGTGATGGGGGACTTCAATTTCCCAAACATTGATTGGAATATCCCAAGGGTAAGGGGTTTGGATGGGGAGGAGTTTGTTAGGTGTGTTCAGGAAGGTTTCCTGACACAGCACATGGATAAGCCTACGAGAGGAGAGGCTGTACTTGACCTGGTACTGGCGAATGAACCAGGACAGGTGACGGATCTCTCGGTAGGAGAGCATCTTGGGAATGGTGATCACAATTCTATCTCCTTCACAATTGCATTGGAACGAGATAGGATCAGGCAGGCTAGGAAGGTGTTTGTCTGGAATAAGGGGAAATATGAAGACGTCAGGAAGTTAATTGGACAAATAAACTGGAAGGAGGCATTCTTGGGGAAAAGTACAGAAGGAAGGTGGCAGATATTCAAGGAATGTTTGTCTGGAGCTCTGTACGACAACGTTCCGATGAGACAAGGAGGTTTTGGTAGGTCACGGGAACCGTGGTGCACGAAGGCTGTGGTGAACCTAGTCAGGAGGAAAAGGAAGGTGTACAAAAGGTTCAGGGAGCTAGGAGATGTTAAGGATCTAGAGGAGTATAAGGATTGTAGAAAGGAGCTTAAAAGGGAAATTAGGAGAGCCAGAAGGGGTCATGAGAAGGCCTTGGCGGGTAAGATTAAGGAGAATCCCAAGGCCTTCTATAAATATGTGAAAAGTAAAAGGATGAGAAGAGAAGTGATAGGACCTATAAAAGGTGAAGGGGGAAAGGTCTGTGTGGAACCAGAAGAAATGGCAGAGGTGCTTAATGAGTACTTTGCCTCAGTATTCACAGTGGAAACTGATCTGGGAGATTTTGCTACAGGTTTGCAGCAGATGGAAAAGATTGAGTATGTGGATATTAAGGAAGAGGATGTGTTAGAACTTTTGAATTCTATCAAGATAGATAAGTCACTGGGACCAGATGGGATGTACCCCAGGTTACTGTGGGAGGTGAGGGAGGTGATTGCAGAGCCCCTGGCGATGATCTTTGCGTCGTCAATGGAGATGGGAGAGGTTCCGGAGGATTGGAGGATTGCGGATGTGGTTCCTATTTTCAAGAAAGGGAACAGAGATAGCCCAGGAAATGACCGACCGGTGAGTCTGACCTCAGTGGTTGGTAAGCTGATGGAGAGGCTTCTGAGGGACAAGATTTATGAGCATTTGGAGAGGTTTAACATGATCAGAAATAGTCAGCATGGTTTTGTCAAGGGCAGATCGTGCCTTACGAGCCTAGTTGAGTTCTTCGAAAATGTGACTGAACACATTGACGAAGGAAGAGCAGTGGATGTGGTGTACATGGACTTCAGCAAGGCGTTTGATAAGGTCCCCCATGCATGACTTCTTGAGAAGGTGAGAGGGCATGGGATCCAAGGGGCTTTGGCCTTGTGGATCCAGAACTGGCTTGCCTGCAGAAGGCAGAGAGTGGTTGTGGATGGGTCTTTTTCTGCATGGAGGTCAGTCACCAGTGGAGTGCCCCAGGGATCTGTTCTAGGACCCTTGCTGTTTGTCATTTTCATAAATGACCTAGATGAGGAAATGGAGGGATGGGTTAGTAAGTTCGCCGATGACACGAAGGTCGGTGGTGTTGTGGATGGTCTGGAAGGATGTCAGAAGTTGCAGCAGGACATAAATAGGATGCAAGACTGGGCGGAGAAGTGGCAGATGGACTTCAACGCGGATAAATGTGTAGTCGTCCATTTTGGCAGGACCAATGGGATGAACGAGTACACTATCAAGGGCAGGAGTCTTAGCAGTGTTGAAGAGCAGAAGGATCTTGGGGTCCGGGTCCACAGGACTCTTAAATCGGCCTCGCAGGTGGAGGATGTGGTCAAGAAGGCGTATGGTGTACTGGCCTTCATTAATCGAGGGATTGAGTTTAGGAGTCGGGAGGTAATGCTGCAACTTTATAAGTCCCTTGTCAGGCCCCACTTGGAGTACTGTGCACAGTTCTGGTCGCCTCACTATAGGAAGGACGTAGAAGCTATTGAAAGGGTACAGAGGAGATTTACAAGGATGTTGCCTGGATTGGGAGGCATGCCTTATGAAGATAGGTTGAGGGAGCTGGGACTCTTCTCCCTGGAGAGACGAAGGTTGAGAGGTGACCTGATAGAGGTTTATAAAATGTTGAGAGGAATAGATGGGGTGGATTCTCAGAGGCTATTTCCCCGGGTTGAAATGGTCGCTACAAGAGGACACAGATTTAAGGTGCAGGGAAGCAAGTACAGAGGTGATGTTAGGGGTAAGTTTCTCACTCAGAGGGTGATGAGTGAATGGAATCGGCTGCTGTCAGTGGTGGTGGAGGCAAACTCGCTGGGGTCTTTTAAAAGATTTCTGGATGAGTATATGGGATTTAATGGGATTGGGGGTTATAGATAGGTCTATGGATTGGTAGGTATTGATGTGATCGGCGTGGTGAATCTCTGGAATTCTCTGCCCGTTGAAGTGGTGGAGGCTGCCTCGCTAAATATTTTTAAGACGCGGGTTGATGGGTTTTTGGTAAGAGAGGGGATTAAGGGTTATGGGGAGAGGGCGGGAAAGTGGAACTGAGCCACGACAGATCAGCCATGATCTTATTGAATGGCGGGGCAGGCTCGAAGGGCTAGATGGCCTACTCCTGCTCCTATTTCTTATGTTCTTATGTTCTTATGCAACTTGTGGGCCGAAGGGCCTGTTTGTGCTGCAGTGTTCTATGTTTGAATTTTTAATATTTAAAAAGTATTACACTGGGAATAAAGTGAAAATTGCTTTAAAATGGGTATGAAACACCAGAAAGGTACTTGGCTTCCAAATGTGCTTAAAGTTCTGTCTTCATTTTGTACCCTTCTTAAATTAGCATATTTACAGGAATTTCACCTATACAGCTTTGTAGCCTGGAGGTGAAACCGTCATAATAAGCCAAGATACTTTGGAGCCAGGGATTGATGACTGCAATGCCCAGGGTTATTGCTTTTACTAGAATTTGCTCTGGAATTTCTTCCTACTATACTGTTAACTGATGCCCGTGAAGTTTATGACTAAAGAGCTCAGCGTCTCTGTGAAACTTTCTCTTTAAATTTCTGCTCTTATGAAATGCCATTAAACGACTCTTCTTCAATGACTGTAAATAATTCTTCAACTCTCAAAACCTATCAAAATATTACTTAATTGCCACTGAAAAGCTTTGGGCTGCATATTAAGAGGGGTGGGGGAGGTGGGAATGTGGGGTGGGAGGGAGCGTGGATAGCCTGAACCTCAACCCAGAAGGAAAGCACCAAGCCCCACAGCCATAGCGTGTCCTGGGCAGGCTAAATTGGCTGACACTGGGACTTCTGCCCTTCACTGGGAAGGAAGGCCCAACCTCAGGAGCTGCACCAATCCCAGCAGTGCCAATAATGCCTCAGTGGGCATTGGCAGGACTGCAAGCCGGGACAATTAGTAGGCCCAATGAATTGAGTTGAGTCATTGAGTATTGTATCAGGAGTGTTTGGCCAGCTGAGGTTGGGGGAGACAGAGGTGTGGGGGATGTGAGTTTTAGAGAGTTGGTGGGTAGGAAGAAAGTGGGGGGTTGCCTCCAGATGTGCACTAAGCCTCCCTGAAGATAGTACCCTCTTCCATCCCATTCTTTTAAAAACTTTTTTATAACAAAATTAGTCTGCACAATCTCACCCGACTTGGCAAGCCATAGGAATTAAAGCACAGCCAATGTAACATTGAGGTCAAGCTCACTTGACTCTTGTTTATTTAAATATTGTGAATGAGCTGCAGATCTCAGCCCCCCACCCCATCCATGTGTTATGAGGCTGAGCTTGGGGATTGGCAGGAAGGTACTGGGTTGGGCATTCACCTGCCCCTAGCCAAAAGTACACCTGCAGGGGGAGCATAAAATCAAGCACTTCATAAAGATGTTTGTGTACAACTTTTGAGAGCTATTCTAAAACTTACTTGCACAAGGTACTGAGATATGTATATGTGAAAAATAAAATACTAAGAACAGTCAGTAGATCGGGCGGGACTGCAGAGAGAGAAACAGAGTTGACATTTTAGGTGATTGACCTTTCGTCAGAATTGGCAAAAGATAGAGACATAACAAGTTTTAAGCAGGGCAGGAAGAAGAAAGGAGAAGAACAAAAGGAAAGGTCTATGGCAGGGTGAAAGGCAGGAGACCTTAAATGACAAGACTGTTCTGGTGCAAGGCAAGGGACAAGTGTAAGGATGAGTCCAGAGGAAATGTAATTGGCAACAGCAGAATCATTACTAGTAACTGCTGGTCACAAAAAATGAGTATATTGATTGTGATCTGAAATTATTAATTCAAAGTTAAATCTTGTAGGCTATAAAATGCCAAATCAAAAGGCTGTACCTCATCCCTATTATCATCTAATCATTCTTGTCTTCCATCCAATCCTTTCCTTTTGTTCTTCCTTCCCTTTTTCCCTTTCCCTGTTCTTGCTTAAAGCCTGTTTTATCTCTAATCTTAGTCAGTTATAATGGGAGATGAACTGCCTAAAAGCACTGATTATCAGATGATGCTTGACCTGAATATTTCCAGCATTTTTTGTTTTTTGTTTTGAATATCTTGGTATTTACATTTTTAAAAAAATGATTTGCAAAGGCACGGAGTATGTTCTGATGCCTAAGATCTACTTTTTGCAGAAACAGGTAAGCACATTGAGTTACTTTGGCAATCCAGTATTTATGAAATACTTTTTATTTGCCTTATAATTAAATATAACTCACCAATTTAGGCTTTGTGACCCTGAAGATTCATGGTATAGTGCAACTCAGTAAAAAGTGCAGCCAGACAAGAGGTGTACACCACAGCAGGTGCAAAGGGAATCATAACTAAGGATGAGCACAAAAAAACTGAAACTCTGATTACCACCACCAAATAATACGTTGGTGATGGGGGAGATCCCAATGTGCAGGGGGGCAGGGGGAAACAATATTGCAGGGAAGCCTGCTGATGAGATGAAAAGTATTTAAATGCCTGGGCAGGAGCCTTGTTATTGTCAATGGCAGGGAATGGGACCGATTGGGCCACGAGATCACCGTCAAGATTCTCATGTTTGGCCTCTTGCAGGGTTTAATGCCCACATCACAGTTAGTGCCTGTGGCAAATGTGGTGCAAAATTCTGTCTAGCGTTTTTATGTGTGTCTTTGAGTTTGCTAGCTGCCCAGCTACTTGGTATTTACAGCAAAATCTGTCCTAATCTGAATTAGGTATACAATATATTATTTTAAGATGACTGTGTTGGCAGCAGTATGTCTAACATGGTACAGTTTAGCCCCTGGAGTTTGGCTGAAGAAATTGGAAGCAGATAATTATTGAGCTTTGTTTTCACTGATCATCATCTCTAAAAATATCAAATGTATATAACAATGTCATAACATGACCCAGTTTTCTTAAAGAGCTTCCAGTTTTTTTCTTATACTAAATATGTGCAAATGTTTAAAATGTACAATTTTCAAAATTTACAGTGCAATGTTCAAAAATATTAGTATGACTGAATTGGGATGTACAATCCTCTTAGAGCTAAACATTGTGCTGATGAATTCTGACATGGTTTTCCCTACTGTGTTCTCCATCCCCCTTCCAATGTTCTACCTTTCTTGAAGGTACTGATTCTCACTGAGGTGTAATTCCACTACCATAAGTGGCCCTCCACATTCACTATAGCCATTCTTGTGTGAGCTTTGACTTTGAACTTTGGCAAACTGCTCTGTCATGGAAGGCAGAAATCTTGGTTCACGCTAAATGTATACCTTAACTTGGTGCTTTGCCAACCTTTTTCTGGTATGGTCACATCTTAACACTTGAAAGTTATTACAACCCCAGACTCCAACAGCAATAAAATAGCATAGTAACATACAATCAATAAAGTTTTGCTTAATATAGATCAATATATAATACAACATACAGATATGCAAACCTGTGTTTTTAAGGTAGTTTTTCAAATTATTATTATTTTATGTACTCCCTTGTCCTTTATTTCACCTGCACTGCTCCAGAAGCCTTGGCTCGGAAGCAGTGAGAACACAGGTTAACGGTCATGACTGATGTTGGAGTCCAGGTTGTTGGGTAGCATCAGGCTAATTGGGTTGGGCTCAGAAAGGCCACAGCTTAGCAGCAAAGGCATTGCCACTGGGTTTATCATTGGACCTGGGCCTTGAGACTTTGTGAAGCAACCGGAGACAGATAGCCATGGCCCGGAGAGGCAGACTAAGCAACAATAAGAGCAGTTGCGGACCAGCCAACATCTTGGTGCTGGTGTGAAATGCAGTCTTGGAGAGGGGGAGCTCACAATCCCACTCACCATTTCTGTGATCCCCCAAATGGAGAACAACTCACACCACAACAACTAGGAATCAAATCTGTTCCATTCTGGTATGTGCCGCTTAGTGCTACATCTGGTGTTAGTATCTGTGGCTTGACCATTTGGGGGGCCTCGCTCAAAACTACAATTTTTAAAATATTTCCTCTAGTCAGAAAGAAAGCTTTTTTGTAATCTGCTTTTAACAGCCATAATAATTCAATAGCATTGTTTTGCATATGAGGGCTACTTTGGTACATCATCCTTGTGGCAGTTCCCTCCAGGTGAGGTCGAGCAATGAGGCACTGCTAGTAGGCAGCTGCTCTGTGCACTTTTAGTCTATAAAATGCCTCTTATTATTATTAGGCATGGAGGCCTGATACCTGAGCCCACCAAATTTGCTCAACCGGCCACTGTGAGCACAGAGTAGACTTGCAGCAATTGTGCAAGTTTAAAACAGGTACTGAAGGGACTGGCTATGTGAGAAAAAAAACGTTTCTGCCCTTCCCTGCTCTGTTGCCCATTCCCATCCACCCACACCACCTAGTGAAGTCCAGTGAAGAAGAAAGGCCTTCTCTGGTTGCTCCTGCTTGATTATCCAGGCCTGTTGCTCCTGGTATGTCAAAATGCATTCAGGACACAAGAAAAATATATAATTGACCTCTGATGAAGTGAACATCATTGGCCTCTTGAGTGCAGTTGGCAATTTGACCTTGGAAGTATATAACTGATCCTATTCTGTCATTATGCGATCACAGGATAAAAGAATTGGAAACTTTAGCTAATTTTCCATCCCTCCAGTCGGTTGAGTTAAAACTGCCTGACATCAGCTTTAAAGGGAACAGGATGCTTGAATACATTTTCACTGGACCGAAGATGTTCTTGTTAAATCAGAATGATGACCTTTAAAATGCAAAGTTAATGCTTCTCTTCTATATAAATTAAATGGAAAATCTCGTCTGGTGAGTTGTGGCGTGCAGACAACATTGTGGCATTATTGGCAGCTATGTCAGAACGTTATTAAGTACAACTATTTTGGTTAGTGCTGAAAGAGGAAGTTAATCAAACATTTATTTAATGTGAGAGCAACTTATATTTATGTCTGAAAATTACAATTGTAACCTGAATGGAAAGCACTATTGTATCTGACTGCACTTTAGTGAAGTGTAAGTGGTTTGCGTTGCTGGCCTACAGCTGTTTGCTTGCAGCAGTAAGTTATTGCTCCATGCTTTGCTGGGTGAAACCCTTAGGCCATAATTTCCCACCACTGGATGACATGGTGGTTTACTGGCTTGCCATCATGTGCCTATCTATAGGCTATTTTTGAACATACCAGTTTGAGTGTTGGTGGTGTAGGGATCAGTGCTGGATCCACTGTTATTTGTCATTTATATTAATGATTTGGATAAGAATTTAGGAGGCATGGTTAGTAAGTTTGCAGATGACACCAAGATTGGTGGCATAGTGGACAGTGAAGAAAGTTATCTCCGTTTGCAACAGGATCGTGATCAATTGGGTCAATGGGCTGATGAATAGCAGAAGGAGTTTAATTTAGACAAATGCGAGGTAATGCATTTTGGTAGATTGAACCGAGGTAGGGAGTTGGGGAGAGTTACAGAACAAAGAGATCTAGGAGTACATGTTCATAGCTCCTTGAAAGTGGAATCACAGGTGGACAGAGTGGTGAAGAAGGCATTCAGCATGTTTGGTTTCAGAACATTGAATACAGGGGTTGGGATGTCTTGTTAAAATTTACAAGACATTGGTAAGGCCACATTTGGAATACTGTGTACTGTTCTGTCACCCTATTATAGAAAGGATATTATTAAACTAGAAAGAGTGCAGAAAAGTTTTACTAGGATGCTACTTGGACTTGATTGAGAGTTATAAGGAGAGGCTGGATAGACTGGAACTTTTTTTTCTGGAATGTAGGAGGCTGAGGGGTGATCTCATAGAGGTTTATAAAATAATGAGAAGCACAGAGCAGATAGATAGTCAATATCTTTTCCCAAAGGTAGGGAAGTCTAAAACTAGAGGGCATAAGTTTAAGGTGAGAGGGGAGAGATACAAAAGCGTCCAGTGGGGCAATTTTTTCACACACAGGGTGGTGAGTATCTGGAACAAGCTGCCAGAGGTAGTAGTAGAGGCAAATACAATTTTGTCTTTAAAAAGCACTTAGATAATTACATGGAGAAGATGGGTATAGAGGGATATGGGCCAAATGTGGGCAATTGGGATTAGCTTAAGGGTTTTAAAAAAAAGGGTGACATGGACAAATTGGGCCAAAGGGCCTTTTTCCATGCTGTAAATCTTTATGTCTCTATGATTCTACCCATCCACAAGCAGCAGATAGAGAAGATAGCCAATGGGCCATCCTTATTGATCTATTAGGGCTAATCTGCTAACACGGACTGGCGTTTGGTTGAGGCTGAAACTTAGTTGACAATTGGAAGCAATCTCCCAGTGGCAGACTGAGGTCCGGTACTCCATCATTAAAAATATGCCCTCAGCCCACCTCCCCAACCTACAACCTCAATATCCATTGGGGCATGCTTTGTGACGGGGTTTTTGTTGATGATTTGAAAGTTTTAAAAAATAGTCTTCAGAGGCTCCTGGAGGCTCCCTCTTTATCCTACGTTGATAATACCATCTCTGATGACAGGCTGCTGATTTTCAATGCCAGAGGGCTTTCTATTGGTCCTCCAGTGTCAGGAGCCAGCCCAAAGTCTTTAATTGCATAGGCTCGGCCTCCTTCTCAACAATCACTTCCACTGGCAGTTCCAGGCTCCCGGCCCAGAATTCAGCCAGGTGCGAACAGAACCCTGCAATGAATACTAACCCCCTTGAGTCTGTTGCACGAGAAAATGACCGATATTTCCAATCTTCAATCTATAAAACTGTTGCTTCAATCTATAAAAGCACAGATTAGGTTCAGGATAAACTGGACACCAGGTACAGGTGTGACTCATTGAAAGACAAGGGCCAATTAGGCAACACCTGATGCGGAATGCCTGGAGGCTGCCCCATAATAACTGCTATTTAGAAAGTATAGGTCTTGTATGTGGAAGATAACCTGAATGAGCATTTACCTACAGTGGTCCCTGTGTAATATTTTATATTCTTCTTCCTTTGTGGAAACATAAATATGACTGTCAGATGAAACAGTTGTGACACACCCACTTATTGACATCAACATTGGCAGTCTGTTTTCCTACACAGATTCGAAGAACCTGTTTCCAGAAGTATTTCCTTCCTGTCTCATGAGCAATTACTGTGATTTTTTTTTCCTATACGCTCTGAAACGTGTATTGAGATATTTATTACCTATGGACAAAATCCTATCATCTACAATTTGGAATATGTCTAATCTTAACTTTAATTTAAAAAGCTGAGGGATATATCCCACAAGTGCATCGATAAGCTGCAAAGTGTGAGTCAGTAGAAGTTCAATGGTCTCCAACTGTTCCTAACCATTTGTTTGTTCCACTTGTAAGTAAGTAAAATGATTGCTTAACTATAAGTGCAAACTATAGCAATATGTTAATTGTGTAGGAATCCTAATGGCATGATTATGTTCCCATAGTATTATCTTTTCTACGTCATAATATTAGCTTCACAAAACATGGAAGTACCTCAGAGAGATAATCTAGCATGTAGCTTCAATCAACATTCACATTATTGTGTAGGATTTAATATGATTGATCACAGTAGTTAGCATTGCTGCCTCACTGTGCTAGGGACCCAGGTTCAATTCCGGCCTCGGTTTGTGTGGAGATTGCATGGCTTTCCTCCAGGTGTCTGGTTTCCTCCCACAGTCCAAAGATGTGCAGGTTAGGTTGATTGGCTATGCTGAATTGCCTTTTAGTGTCAGGGGGCTAGCTGGGTAAATATGTGGGGTTAATGGAATAGGGCCTGGGTGGTATTGTTGTCAGTGAAGGTCAAGGGGCAGAATGGCCTCCTTTTGCTGCACTGTAGGGATTCTATTCTATTCTATAAATCAAATTTAAAACTATCCCTTCTCCTGTTTATTTATTAGGCCTTTTTTTACTTTTAACTAATCCATCAATTTATTTCTGTTGTCCTATCCTTAAGCCATACTCTGCTTGCTTGGTTGGATATGAGCACTGGTTACTTCACCCAAGCAGTCTGCTGCATGTATGAGCCTTAACCAGTAACAATAGTTAGCTCAATAATGTTGAAGGTCGTCCCTGCCATATGTAGCTTCTTTGCATCACAGTACTCTTGCTTGTTTCACTCATCATTGTGCAGAAACTAACTTCAGCATGTTCATGTTTTTTAAAGTTGCTGAGCCTGGAGGGTAAGTAACAGTTGCTCTCTGATTGGTAGATCAGATGTAGAAATATTAAAGGGCTGCGGCATTCCATCTCACCTTGCTGTTGCTTTAGTGTTCACGTTAGCATTCATAACATACAATTCAGTAGTGTCAAAATGACCAGTATCTATGCAATACTGTGAATGTCCTTAATGTCTGCAGCAAATCTAGTTCTGCTCATGACAAAATTTTAGACACATTGAGGTTACTATGTCAAAGAATCCTGATAAACCACTGCATTGTCAGTACAGAAAAGAGAGTATCATGCTTTTTATTACTATTTTTGTTGTCCTATTCGTGAAAATGGTCTCTAATGTGAATTGATCGTTTTTAATATGAGCTGGAGTGCAAACCTCTAAATTCAAAAGTAGATATGTTCTAAGAACATAAGAATATAAGAAATAGGAGCAGGAGTAGGCCATCTAGCCCTTCAAGCCTGCCCCGCCATTCAATATGTTCATGGCTGATCTGAAGTGGCTCAGTTCCACTTTCCCACTTTCTCCCCATAACCCTTAATTCCCTTGTCTGTCAAAAACCTATCAACCCGTGTCTTAAATTTATTTAGCGAGGTAGCCTCTACCACTTCAACGGGCAGAGAATTCCAGAGATTCACCACCCTTTGAGTGAAGAAGTTCCTCCTCAACTCCGTTCTAAACTGCGTCCACGCCTGCACACCACCACCACCACCACCCCCCCCCCCCACCGCCTTTATCTTGAGGCTGTACCCTCTAGTCCTGCTGTCCTTTCTGAGCGGGAAGAATCTTTCTACCTCTACCCTATCCATCCCCTTCATTATCTTATACGTCTCTATAAGATCCCCCCTCATCCTTTTAAACTCCAACGAGTACAAACCCAGTCTATTCAGCCTCTCTTCATAGTCCAACCCGCTCATCTCTGGTATCAGCCTAGTGAACCTCCTCTGCACTCCTTCCAAGGCCAAAATATCCTTGCGCAAATGCAGCGACCAAAACCGCACACAGTATTCCAGCTGCGGCTTCACCAGTGCCCTGTACAGTTGCAGCAAGTCCTCCCTGCTTTTATATTCTATCCCCCTCACTATAAAGGCCAGCATCCCATTCGCCTTCCTGATCACCTGCTGCACCTGCAGACTGGGTTTTTGCGACTCATGCTCAAGGACCCCCCAGGTCCCTCTGCACTGTAGCATGCTGCAGCTTTTCGCCCTTTAAATAGTAATCTCTCCTACTATTATTCCTGCCAAAGTGGATAACCTCACACTTGCTAACATTATACCCCATCTGCCAGGTCCTCGCCCACTTGCTCAGCCTATCTATTCCCTCTGCAGACTTTCCACACCCTCCGCACAATTTGCTTTTCCACTTATCTTCGTGTCATCAGTAAATTTCGACACCCCACAGTCAGCCCCCTCCTCCAGATCATCTATATAAATGGTAAATAGTTGAGGCCCCAGCACCGATCCCTGCGGCACTCCACTAGTCACCAGCCGCCAATCAGAATAGCACCCATTGATACCAACTCTCTGCCTCCTATTAGACAACCAATCCTCTATCCACGCTAACATCTTACCCCCAACTCCATGCCCCCTAACCTTCTGAAGCAACCTTTTGTGCGGCACCTTATCAAACGCCTTCTGAAAATCGAGAAACACCACATCCACCGGTTCCCCTCTATCTACCGCACTAGTCACATCCTCATAGAATTCCAATAAATTTGTCAGACACAACTTCCCCTTAACGAATCAGTGCTGCGTTTGTTCTATCAAACAATTCTTGTACCCTATAAATAGGGTACAACATTGGTCAGCCTTCTTGATACAAAATCGCTTTAAGGAGTCTGCAACATTATATATGAATGTTTACATTACTGTTTAATCAGGTATTTGTCCCTGGTTCCTCAAAGTTGGTTCTATTCATGGGCTAAGTTTACCTGCCTACATCAGGACCAAACTCAGTTTGTCCCCGTTAAACACCCATGTCCATCCATTTCCAACTATAGCCACTGGATAAATATTCAGAACAGTAAGCCTGGTTCCTTTTCTTCTCAGTAAATTGGGTGCTGAAACAATTCCAATATTCCCACAAACTCTAGACTTAAATCAGTAAATTTACACTGACTAAGAACTAAAGCATTCTTTTTTTATTGTGTAAGACTTTGGGCGGGTTCACCTCCCCTCTCTTTTTATTTTGCAAGACTTCAACACCCCCACCGCCTCGCCTCGCCCCGCCACGCCCTGCCCCGCCCCAACCTAACCTCAAGCTCCAGGGCATATTTCCCAGCAGTGGAGAAAGCTTGTTATTGGCTGCCAGTGGATCTTCTGATCCCACTAATGTCTATGACATTTTGGTTGCTCGCCAGATGGAGGGGGTCGCCTTTGGCTGCACCGAAAGATCCCACTTGTGGGAAGGGCCAGCGAATGCCACCTTTAGTGTCTCACTGTTAGAATCAGGAGAAAATCTGGAAGAGCCATAATGTAACTTCCTCGTGGTGAAAAGGATCACGTACTCCAGAATCCCAGCAGCTGTAGGAATTTGCTTTTCTACAGTGCAGTTGTGGTGATTGGGTTCTTCCTGGTAATATAACTGTGGGTATTATTTATTTCTTGCATATTTCTTTAACTTCCTCAATCTTCACAATATGCAAATAAGATATAGTATATTCTATTTGCAGGATATGTAGTCTCCAGATCAGAGTTTGACACTTAGGTCTCTGTATTAAACCCCCTAAATTAGACAGGAGAGGGTGGAGGGAAGTTCAGATTGTTAAAAATAAGGAGCATACTTCCAACCCAATATATGTCCATTGCCAATTCTAGTGCGAGACAGGACACCACTAATACATTTAAATTAGGCTTCTACAATGGAATTGGAAGCCTTGATATGCCTTCACGTGGTACCGCATGAGTTTCCCAGGTTCAAAAAAATTTGCAGCAAAGGGAGGTGACAGTTGCTGCCGCAAGAAGGGACTTGCCTTTTTCATCACTCCGTACGTGTCAGAAGGAGAAAAAATGCTGCCTCAGTGCACCTAGACACCTTTTACCTTTCGTCTATCTCTATCCCTTGTCATGCTCACTCCCTCCTCTTCCAACCTCCCAGCCCCAATCTGACTCTCCCTCCATTACTATTGCACTTTCTTCTGGCCCCTACCAAGACTCTGTTATGTTTATAAGAAGTTTGGCTTGACCATCAACATCAGAAAAACAAATGTAATTGTCCAGGTTGCTGTAATATCACCATCTGTCAGCATTGACAATGTGAAACTGGAGATTGCTGATAGCTTCACAAATTTAGGCTCCACAATCACCAGCAATCTATCACTTGATGCTGAAATCAACAGATATGTCGCAAAAGCTGCAGCTGATTTTTTTTCCAAGCTGAGTAAGAAAGTGTGGAACAACAGCTATTTGACTGAAAACAACAAGCTGCGAGTCTACTAAGTCTGCATCCCCAGCACATTCCTGTAAGGTGTTGACTCCTTGCAAACATATGTTAGGCAGGAGAAAAGGTTGAACAGTTTCCGTCTTTGTTGTCTCAGATATATGTGTGGCATCTCTTGACAGGATGAGGTCACCAACTCTGAGGTCCTGGAACTTGTTAATTCTATCAGCATGTGCTCATTGCTAAGACAATGATCTGTATGCTGGCTCAGCCACATTCATCAGATGGATGACAGTGGTAAACCCAAAGACATTCTATACGGTGAACTGACCACTAGATCACAACTTCCTGAGTGCCCATATCTCCACTACTAGGACACCTGCAAGCATGACATGAAGAAGGCAGACATTGATACTGACAACTGGGAAACAGTTGCTGACTGCCTTGACCTCTAGAGACTGACTATTTGGAAGGGCATTGCAAGAGGCAAACAGAAACGAAAAGTTGGGCTGGCCAAGAAGTGGGAGGAAAGAGAACAGAGGCCAGTGAATCATTCATCTTCTCAGTCCACTGTCTTCCTCTGCAGCTCTGAGTCACAGTAAGAAGTCTCACAACACCAGGTCAAAGTCCAACCAGATTATTTGTTAGTAATCCCATAAGCTTTCGGAAGCGGTGTTCCTTCATCAGGTGTGTGCTCTGAGAAGGGCATGTAAAGTCTCACACAGTTTACAGAATACTCATTAGAATGCAAGTCTTTACAGCTAACCTGCTATTCAAGTCTTAAAGATGCAGACAATGTGAGTGGAGATAGCATTAGCATAGGTTAAAGAGATGTGTATTGTCTCTAGACAGGACAGTAAGTGAGATTTTACCAGCCCAGGCAAGTCATGGGGGTTACAGATAGTGCAACACTGATGATCAGTATTCTGTAAACTGTGTGTGACTTTATATGCCCTTCTCGGATCAGAACCTTCCACACACCTGACGAAGGAACACGTTTCCGAAAGCTTGTGGGATTACTATCAAATAAATTGGTTAGACTTTAACCTGGTATTGTGAGACTTCTTACTGAGTTTACCCCAGTCCAACGCCGGCATCTCTACATCATGACTACCATCGCTCTGAGTCACACCAGGCAATGCTTAATGCAGCGTTAACCACCATGGCACAAACCACCATCAAACAAGGTTGAAGACTGCCACCGAGATAGTGTCCCAACTCCTGTTAGAGTTGATTAGAAACTTGCTCAGAAGTGACTTTTAAGGAAGAAATTAAAGGTGTGGGAGGCCATGAAACAAGGACATTTAGAGAGGGAATTCTAGAGCTCAGGGCCTAGGCAGCACAAGACATAGCCACTGGAGGTGGGGTAAAATAACAGAATGTAATATACATTTTCAGATGAGAGTTACTTGGAAAGCAATAGTAATCACTAGGCCTTTCAAGTCTGCTCCGCCATTCATTTTAATCATGACTGATCATCGAATTCAATATCCTGATCTTCCTTTATTTTACAACGGATGAATGAGCACCACTCGACAATTACCAGGCAAGAGTGTTCTCTTTCTGTTGGGGAACACTTCAGCGGTCACGGGCAGTCAGCCTCTGATCTTTGGGTAAGTGTTCTCCAAAGCAGCCTTCACCACACCCGACAGCGCAGAGTTGCTGAGCAGAGACTGATACTAAATTCCACACACGAGGAAGGCCTCCACTGAGATTTTGGGTTCATGTCACACTATTACGACTTGCCTGGACCTGCAAAATCTCACTAATTCTTCTGGCTGGAGACAATGCACATCTCTTTAGCCTGTGCTTAACCCTCTCTCCGCTCTCATTGTCTGTACCTTTAAGACTTGATTACCTGTAAAGACTCGCATTCCAACCATTATTTTGTAAATTGAGTTTGTGTCTTTATAGACCCCGTTTGTGAACTGAAATCCCACTCACCTGATGAAGGAACAGTGCTCTGAAAGCTAGTGGCTTGTGCTATCAAATAAACCTGTTAGACTTTAACCTGGTGTTGTGAGACTTCTTCCTGTGTTTACCCCAGTCCAACGCCAGCATCTCCACATCAAAAGCATTAGTATACAGTGATAAGTGTTGTTTCCTACACACTGTACAGACAAAGAATACTATACATAGAGAAGGAAAGGAGAGAGTGCAGAATGTAGTGTTGCAGTTAAAGTTAGGGTGTCGAGAAAGATCAACTTAATGCGAGGTAGATCCATTCAAAAGTCTGATGGCAACAGGGAAGAAGTTGTACTTGAGTCGGTTGGTACGTCCTCGGACATTTGTATCTTTTTCCCGAGGAAGAAGGTGAAAGAGAGTATGCCCAGAGTGTGTGGGGTCCTTAATTATGCTGGTTCCTTTTCCGAGGCAGCGAGAAGTATAGACAGAGTCAATGGATGGGAGACTGGTTTGAGTGATGGACTAGGCTTCATTCATGATCCTTTGTAGTTTCTTGCAGTTTTGGTCAGAGCAGGAGCCATACCAAGCTGTGATACAATCAGAAGGAATGCTTTCTTTGGTGCATCTGTAAAAGTTGTGGAGAGTCGTAGTGGACATGCCAAATTCCTTAGTCTACTGAGAAAGTAGAGGCGTTGGTGGGCTTTCTTAACTAGAGTATTGGCATTGAGGGACAAGGACAGATTGTTGGTGATCTGGACACCCAAAAATATGAAGCTTTTGACTATTTCTACTTCATCCGCTTTGATGTTGACAGTGTCATGTCCTCTACTGTGCTTCCTGAAGTTGATGACTATCTCTTTTTATTTTGTTGACATTAAGGGAGAGATTATCGTTGTTGTGCCAGTTCACCAGATTCTCTTTTTCTTTCTTGTACTCCATCTCATTATTGTTTGACCACAACAGTGGTTATATTAGCAAACTTGAAAATTGAATTGGAGGGGAATTTGGCCACACAGTCATAGGCATATAAGGAGTACAGTAAGTGGCTGACGACACAGCCTTGTGGTGCACCGGTGTTGAGGATGATCATGAAGGAGATGTTGTTGCCTATCCTTACTGATTGTGGTCTGTGGGTTAGGAAGTTGAAGATCCAATTGCAGAGGGAAGAGCCGAGTCCCAGGCAACGGAGCTTGGAGATGGATTTTGTAGGAATAATGGTATTGAAGGCTGAGCAGTAGTCGATAAATAGGAATCTGACATAGATGTCTTTGTTATTTAGCTGTTCCGGGATTGAGTGCAGGGCCAGGAAGATGGCATTTGTTGTGCACCTGTTGCAGTGGTAGGTGAACTGTAGTGGATCTAGGCGGTCTGGGAGACAGAAATTGACTAACCTTTTGAAGGATGAAGGATGTCAGAGCCACCAGATGATAGTCCTTAAGTCACGATAATGACGATAATCATTATGACGGTAAGACACGCTGTCTGGTTTTTCTTTGGTATCAGGGTGATGGTTGTTTTCTTGAAGCAGATAGGGACCTCAGATTGTTGTGAAAAGAGGTTAAAGATGTCTGCAAATATCCCTTGCTGCTGGTCTGCGCAGGATCTGAGTGCTCGTCCTGGTACCCCATCTGGGCCAGTTGCTTTCCATGGGTTGACCTTTGAGAAGGCTGCTTTGACATCTGCAGTAATGACCTTGGATACAAGTTCATCCGAGGCTTCCGGGATGGAGGGTGTGGTCTCGCTGACCTCTTGCTCAAAATGGGCATAGAATGCATTGAGCTTATCGGGGAGGGGTGCGTTGGTGCTGGCGATTTTACATGCCTTCATCTTGTAGTCTGCTCTGTCTTTCAGACCTTGCCATAATTGGCAGGGGTCCATGTGTTTGGCCTTGGACTCTAGCTTTGTATGGTACTTGATGGTACTTAATCTGATTTGATTTGATTATTGTCACATGTATTAGTATACAGTGAGAAATATTATTTCTTGCGACAAAGCAAAAAGTACATAGAGAAGGAAAGGAGAGAGTGTAGAATGTTGTATTACAGTCACAGCTAAGGTAGAGAGAAAAATCAACTTAATGCGAGGTAGGTCCATTCAAAAATCTGATGGCAGCAGGGAAGAAGCTGTCTTTGAGTCAGTTGGTGCATGATCTCAGATTTTTGTATCTTTTTCCCAACAGAAGGTGGAAGAGAATATGTCCATGGTGTGTGGGGTCCTTGATTATGCATCATTATTCTTATTATTTGATGACAACACTGGATGGAGAGAGAGATATTAACTTGATTGAGAGTAACAGGTAGCTACTAGATAATACCAGAATGAAGGAGCTGGAGGCAACATAAAATGGAAGGAGAACTTCGAGAAGATTGCCAATTTTGAACTAAAAGGAGAGAGAGAGGAGAGTGCCATATTGAATTTCACAAGGGGAGAGGTGTGCCACCAATATCTCAGGTAGCGAGGGGAGGTAGGGGGGTTAGGAAAAAAGAAAGGATGCTGCTATCACGGATTTAGAACAAAAAATGGGAGACAAGTGTCAGCATGAAGTGGGTGGTGGTAAGAGAAAGGTTACCTCTGTGAACTGGGGAGGGAGAAGAATGCTTCATGACCACATATTAATGATTTGACAATCAGATTTTCCAACAGAAAAAATCAATCCATTTGCACAGAATATTTCTCTACAAATAAATAAAGGAGCAATCATCTGTGGTACAATAAGTGGTGAAATTTGGGCATTTCTGCAGCTTAAGCTTTGGCAGCCCATCTCCATTTCACCTTCACATAAACAATATTTGAGGTGTGTTCAGAGCTGTTTTTCACCCGGCAGCATTTGGAGAACTGTTGATCAGCTTTTGCTAGTTTTTTCTGGTTTTGTTGAATGCTCCAGCAGAACAGAAATACTTTTTGTGCCTGAAAATCAAGTTTAGATCTTTACTGATGTTCTAAGAACATAAGAAATAGAAGCAAGAGTAGGCCATCTAGCGCTTCGAGCCTGCTCCGCCATTCAATAAGATCATGGCTGATCTGAAGTGGATCAGTTCCACTTTCCCGCTTTCTCCCCATAACCCCTAATTCCCTTGCCTGTCAAAAACCTATCTACCTGTGACTTAAATATATTTAGCGAGGTAGCCTCCAGCACTTCAACGGGCAGAGAATTCCAGAGATTCACCGCCCTTTGAGTGAAGAAGTTCCTCCTCAACTCTGATCTAAACTGCCTCCTCCCCCGCCCCCCTTATCTTGAGGCTGTGCCCTCTAGTCCTGCTATCCTTTCTAAGCGGGAAAAATCTCTCCACCGCTACCCTATCCAATCCTTTCATTATCTTATATGTCTCTATAAGATCTCCCCTCATCCTTCTAAACTCCAACGAGTACAGACCCAGTCTATTCAGCCTCTCTTCATAGTCCAACCCCCTCATCTCCGGTATCAGCCTAGTGAACCTCCTCTGCACTCCCTCCCAGGCCAAAATATCCTTGCGCAAGTGCAGTGACCAAAACTGCACACAGTACTCCAGCTGTGGCCTCACCAGTACCCTGTACAGTTGCAGCAAGACCTCCCTGCTTTTATATTCTATCCCCCTCGCTATAAAGGCTAGCATTCCATTCGCCTTCCTGATCACCTGCTACACCTGCAGACTGGGTTTTTGCGACTCATGCTCAAGGACCCCCAGGTCCCTCTGCACTGTAGCATGCTGCAGCTTTTCGCCCTTTAAATAGTAACCCCTCCTACTATTATTTCTGCCAAAGTGGATAACCTCAGACTTGCTAACATTATACTCCATCTGCCAGGTCCTCGCCCACTCGCTCAGCCTATCCAGATCCCTCTGCAGACTTTCCACACCCTCCACGCAATTTGCTTTACCACTCATCTTTGTGTCATCAGCAAATTCCATTACCCTACACTCAGCCCCCTCCTCCAGATCATCTGTATAAATGGTAAATAGCTGAGGCCCCAGCACCGATCCCTGCGGCACTCCACTAGTCACCAACCGCCAACCAGAATAGCACCCATTGATACCAATGCTCTGCTTCCTATTAGACAACCAATCCTCTATCCACGCTAACACCTTACCCCCAACTCCGTGCACCCTAACCTTCTGTAGCAACCTTTTATGAGGCACCTTAACAAACACCTTTTGAAAATCTGAAAACACCACATCCACCGGTTCCCCTCTGTCTACCACACTCGTCACGACCTCATAGAAATCCAATAAATTTGTCAAACACGACTTCCCCTTAACGAATCTGTGCTGCGTCTGCTCTATCAAACCATTCCTTTCTAGGTGCCTCGCTATTTCTTCTTTGATGACAGATTCAAGCATTTTTCCAACTACAGACATTAAACTAACTGGCCTATAATTCCCTGCCTTTTGTCTGCTACCTTTTTTAAACAGCAGCGTAACATTTTTCCAATCTCCATGTTTACCCAGCATGCCTATGCAGCCGTTGTAGATGAGTAATGGAGAGGGTATTGGGATGTAAACTGAAACTGTACTGAATGCAAGAGCAAGGATAGGAGTGGGGTGTGATGGTGAGGAGTAGCCCTTGCAGCCAAGGTGCTGTGAGGGGAAAAAATTAAATGGAAAATGTCTAGACTTCCTCATGGTTACCAAATTATGATTAGGCAATCATAGAGTCTATCAAAAATAAAAGCTTATAATAAATCTACTAACACAAGACCCTGGCTAACCAATCGGGATATTACCATTCTTATTATTTAACTAGGCTAGTAGAAACATGGGCCAGGATTTTACAGCCCTTCCTGTGGTCCTGCCAAACTGAATGGAGATTTAACTGGTCACTGTGGGAGACGTGCTGAGGTGGGACCATAAAATCCTAGCCCATGGTATTTGAATACAGAACTGAGCTTTTGATTACTGGAATTCCATAAGGATCCCAAGGAAACTTGGTCTTGTGGCAGTGGGTATGGGGAGAAGTTATTTATTCACTCTATTGAGTGTTAGATTGACCTCTAGTGTCAGAGCTGGAGGAATGTGAAGTGTATTGTAAATGGAGTGTGATGCCTTATTCTATTCATGACGCCCTTAATGATGCTTTACCTTTAACCTTTAGCGACCATTCTGACTTCCTGTTATGTTGTGAATTGAGTGAGTTATGAATGAAGTGTTTGCATATTTGTTGTCTGTGATTCAAAGTACTTAGTTTCCTGTGTCACAGTTCAGAAAGGCTGAATGAATGTAGCCCGTTATTGGTTGTTGTAAATAATGAGTCTTCAATGGAGTAAATCATCAGAGGTTTATGGCTGGCAAGTCAGGGAAACTTCTGGCCAGAGAACATTCAGACAGAACTTTGACAAATCTATCTGCTCATCAGCGCTCATGCTCTAAATGCATCCAGTTTGATGATGTGAAAACAAAATGGTCAGAATTTGCAACATGCTGACTTGTACAACTAAAGTGATTTGTGACCTTTGCAAATGTTCATACCCCACATTGAAACTTCCAAATGATTGACGATTACGCTGCACAGGAATTAATGCCACCATTTAAATTCTGCTCTGTCTACTTTTTACTTCGTGGCTACCCCTATTTTGTTTTTAGTTCATGGCATGTATGTGTCATTGGCAGAGCCAGCATTTATTGTCTATCCCAAATTACACTTGGGGAGATGCTGATAAGCCACCTCCTCCTCCTCCTTGATGCAATTGCGTGGCTTGCTAGGCTTTTTCAGACAGCTGTAAAGAGTCAACTGCACTGCTATGGCTCTGGAGTCACATGTAGGCCAAATTGGAGAAGCATGGCAAATTTAATTCCCTTGAAGGGCATTAGTGAATCCAGCTAAAATTGTCTGGTAGGTTTATGACCACTAAAACATTAGTTTTAATTCCAGATTTGTTTAATTTGACTGAATTTAAATTTCCAGCTGCCATGGTGACAGTACGAATTTATGGGGGCGATTTTTCCCAAAATGGTTCTAAGTGTCATAATGCTAGCCTCCAGTTCTCTCCTGCGTGGCCATGGCGCCTGCTCCCCACTTGCAGAGTGATTCTCGCCGATGTGATGTCTCACTGGCGAGGGGGGGGAAGCATCCATGAGGTTGGAAGCAGCCATGCCGAACCCAGTAAATTCATAACTTAAATGCAAGTTAAGATCAACTTAACTCGCGTTAAGTTGATTTTTCTCTACACCCTAGCTATGATATGAATGTAGTCAATTCCATGTTAATATGCTTTATGCCCTTTCTGTGTGCAAAGCCATTCTTGCTGGTAAAAAGGGGCTGGGAAGATGGCCCCTTATGGAATTCTTTTGGTTTGCTACATTGATCAATCGGCGCAGCAAGCTGGTAAGATTGATGTCTCTGAAGCATTTATATGGACCTCTGGACTGTTAATCCAGGAGCCTACCATGCCCAACTCCCAAATTGGAGATGTCATCTGGTTTGTCAGATATTATTTTATGTTGCCACTTTTGAAGTCATTCACATGAACACAAGAACACAAGAAATAGGAGCAGGAGTAGGCCATCTAGCCCCTCGAGCCCGCCCCGCCACTCAACAAGATCATGGCTGATCCGTCGTGGCTCAGTTCCACCTTCCCGCCCTCTCCCCATAACCCTTAATCCCCTCTCTTATCAAAAACCCATCAACCCGCGTCTTAAAAATATTTAGCGAGGCAGCCTCCACCACTTCAACGGGCAGAGAATTCCAGAGATTCACCACCCTTTGAGTGAAGAAGTTCCTCCTCAACTCCGTTCTAAACCGCCGCCCCTTTATCTTGAGGCTGTGCCCCCTAGTCCTACTGTCTTTTTTGAGCGGGAAGAGTCTCTCCACCTCTATCCTATCCATCCCATTCATCATCTTATACATCTCAATGAGATCTCCCCTCATTCTTCTAAACTCTAACGAGTACAAGCCTAGTTTATTCAGCCTCTCCTCATAGCTCAACCCCCTCAACTCTGGTATCAGCCTAGTAAACCTCCTCTGCACTCCCTCCAAGGCCAAAATATCTTTGCGCAGGTGCGGCGCCCAAAACTGCACACAGTACTCCAGCTGCGGCCTCACCAATGCCCTATACAGCTGCAGCAAGACCTCCCTACTTTTATATTCAATCCCCCTCGCTATGAAGGCCAGCATCCCATTCGCCTTCCTGACCACCTGCTGCACCTGCAAGCTGGGTTTTTGCAACTCAGCTTGACTCTACAAATGACATGATGAGTGGTAGCTTGAATTGTTCTGACCTGCTACTAGTTTCGGTAAAACCTTCTTGCTGTGATACAGAACAATATATACAAGGAAGATCCACACAGTGCAGTCCCTGTGCAAAGATGAGAGTTCTTCAGCATACTAAAATTGATTCAAACATCTCCAGAAGAGGGAAATGAAAAGATAATAATTTCTAATTACAATCTAATGATATCTGCCAGTGAGAAATATTTGCATAGAAATTAGATGGAAACACGAATAGGATATTCAGCTCCTTGAGCCTGTTCTATCATTCAAGTAGATCTTTGCTGATCTGGAATTTAATTTCCTTAATGCACCCTGATTCTCTAAGCCTTAATTCACTTGTCAAAAAGTTATCAACTTTAATTGTCAGTCTTTAAAATGACGTCGTCCCAACAACATTTTGGGAAAAGTTCCAGATTTCCACTCCTCTTTCCATGAAGAACCACTTCCTAACATCACCCTTGAATGGTTGAGCTTTGCAATGATAGACTCAACTCTTGTGACTTCCATAATCTGATAACCCAGTCACATTTTCTAAGCTAGTATCTAAGACACTAGTTCAGCCTCAGTTTAAGTATTGCGTCCAATTCTTAGCGCCGCAGTTTAGCAAGGATTTGCAGGCATCGGAGGGAGTGAAGAAAAATTCGCGAGAATGGTTCCAGGAATGAGAAACCTCAGCTATGAAGATAAATTGGAGAAGTTGGGACAGTTTTGTTTTGAGAAGAGAATGTTTTGAAGCAATTTGATAGCGGTGTTCAGAATCATGTGGGATCTAAACAGAGTAGACAGAAAGAAAGAAAGAAACAACAAAGGGTTGTAAACAAAGCCCAGTCCATCACTCAAACCAGCCTCCCTTCCATTGACTATCTACACTACCGCTGCCTCGGAAAAGCAGCCGGCATAAACAAGGACCCCACGCACCCAGGACATACTCTTCCACCTTCTTCCGGGGAAAAAAATACAGAAGCCTGAGGGCATGTACTAACTGACTCGAGAATAGCTTCTTCCCTGCTGCCATCAGACTTTTGAATGGACGTACCTCGCATTAAGTTGATCTTTCTCTACACCCTAGCTATGATATGTTACACTACATTCTGCACTGTCGCCTTTCCTTCTCCTAAGTATGGTATGTTTTGTCTGTATAGTGCATAAGAAACAATACTTTTCACTGTATACTAATACATGCAACAGTAATAAATCAAATCAAACTCTTCCTACTCATGAAAGGATCTGCAATGAGAGGGCAGAGATTTAAAATAATATGCAAAGTAAGCAAAAGCAATATGAACAGAAGATTTTCACAAAGTGTGCACATAAGTTCTAGAATGCATTTCCTGAGAATGTGGTAGAAGCAGATTCAATCAAAGCATTCAGAAAGGAATTAGACTATTATCTGAAAGGAAAGAAGGCTGAAGAATGGCACTAAGAGAATTGCCATTTAAAGAGCTGATGCAGATACGATGGGCTGAATGGCTTCCTTTTGTGCTGTAACAATTCTGTGATTTGTAATTCAGAAACCACATCAAAGAAAAATATGTTATTACAACTTGTTGAAACTGTTATTCTTTCTCAGATGAATGGAATACCTACTGTGCTGTGTTGTGCTGAAACCCATAACCACTTGAAACTGAGTCAAGCACTTATAATAGTCACAGCTGTCCAAACAATAGGCCACTCTCTGGGAAGAATAGCAGGTGCTTGTTTCAATTCCAAGGCAGGTGCTTGTCAAACAAATATGAGGAGCAGGTGGTTAGATTGTTTCCAGTGTAGATTTTTTTCAGGCGTCAAAACCATTTAAATCACATTAGAAAAGATGACAGCACAAGCTGGCAGAACAGTTTGTAATGTTTTTCACTGCATTATGGTGCTTTCTTTATTGGCAAAGCATGGTAATGCATATGAACAAAAACGCAAGGCTGGTCAATGTAAGGGCCAAATTATCTTTTAAAAGACAGATCCCAAGGATTAATCACTGTGTTAAAAGCACATCTGCATTGCAATTTTGAAGCTAATAGTGACATTTGAAAATGTGAAAACACTTTATACTTGCCTTTCAATTTGTTCCAGACTCCTTAACAGGTTTTCCATTTTCTTCGCACACTCTCAAACCCGGCATGCTTTTGATGGGCTTCCAAATCCCCGCAGCACCAAATGAAATTGATGTTAGTGAGAAATGATGACATCTGTGCCCCCATTTCAAATAGGGAACCCGACCTCCACAGAGGTAGTTTGAACATAAGAACATAAGAAATAGAAGCAGGAGTAGGCCATCCAGCCCCTCGAGCCTGCCCCGCCATTCAATAAGATCATGGCTGATCTGTCGCTGCTCAGTTCCACTTTCCCGCCCTCTCCCCTTAACCCTTAATCCCCTCTCCTATCAAAAACCCATCAACCCGCGTCTTAAAAATATTTAGCGAGGCAGCCTCCACCACTTCAACGGGATATTTGTACACTGGATATTTCAAACTGGCAAAAAGAGCAGAGGAAATGGGATGGGGTTGGGACCACAGAGGAAAATTGGATTTTCTTCTAACAAATGTGGCCATTTGCAGATCAAAATGCCTCTGCACTCAGATGAAAAGTTGGCTCGTGGAGTCTAAGGTGAAGCTGAGTAATCTTTGGCGACCATTGTTGCTCTGTGAATGACCACAAATGGGGAGAGATTTACTTTGTTTTCTATCTTGAAGGAGCAGGGGTATTAATGAAAGAATTATAAAATTATAAATAAAACATAAAAACATAACTACATTCTTTTCTCCACCTTCTGCCCCCAAGCCCCTATGCAAAGCAACACGGCTTATTTAACTGATCCCTATAGATTAGCTTAACTACCTTCCACTATTTCAGCTACAAGGGGCACTTTGTATTCAGCAAGCATGTGTACTCTTTTGACTCCTAACCTATGGCTATGACCCTACACAGCAGGACAGTCGCATGCCACATATCTGAATAGACAGATCGATTTGTGGCTGTGTCTGAAGGAAGTTCATTTTCATTAAAGCAGTTGGTTACACAAGTTAGTAAGAAGGAAAGAAATGAGAAGTTGTGCAAAGGAGAAAAACATGTTGAGTGCAAAGCAGTAGAGTTGAGTGTACAATATTAGTACGATCCCCAAAATCCATGAAACAAATATAATCAATTTATTTACCACACGGGTGTTAGCCAAGTAAAAAATAAGCAGCCCACCAACTCACCTGAACCTTTAAACAAGTGATCACAACCATCCCAACAAGTTCATAATCAATGCATTGCCATGTGCGTACTACAAAAAGTGTCATTCCAATTATTCTTCCATGACATGGAGATGCCGGTTTTGGACTGGTGTAAACACAGTAAGAAATCTCACAACACCAGGTTAAAGTCCAGTACTTCCCCAGAGCAGAGAAGCTACGACATCTTCTCTACAGTCTTCAACATGTTACTGATGAAGACAAACATCTCACCAGGGCCATCCCCACACCCCCACTTCTTGCCTTCAAACAACCACCCAACCTCAAACAGACCATTGTCCGCAGCAAACTACCCAGCTTTCAGGAGAACAGTGACCACAACCCTGCCACAGCAGCCTCTGCAAGACATGCCGGATCATCGACACGGATGCCATCATCTCATGTGAGAACACCATCCACCAGGTACATGGCACATACTCTTGCAACTCGGCCAACGTTGTCTACCTGATACGCTGCAGGAAAGGATGTCCTGAGGCACAGTACGTTGGGGAGATCATGCAGACGCTATGACAATGGATGAATGAACACCGCTCGACAATCACCAGGCAAGACCGTTCCCTTCCTGTTGGCGCACAGTTCAGCGGTCACGGGCATTCGGTCTCCGATTTTCGGGTAAACATTCTCCGAGGCGGCCTACACGACATATGACAGCGCAGAGTCAGTGAGCAGAGACTGGTAGCCAAGTTCTGCACACATGAGGACGGCCTCAACTGGGATCTTGGGTTCATGTCACACTATCTCTAATCCCCATGACTTTCCTGAACTCTCAATATCTCACTTACTGTCCTGTCTGGAGACAATACACATCTCTTTAACCTATACTTGATGCTATCTCTACTCACATTGTCTGCACTTTAAGATTTGAATAGCAGATTAGCTGTAAAGACTCGCGTTCTAATGAGTATTCTGTAAACTGTTTGTGCCTTTATATGCCCTGTTTGTGATCAGAACTCTCCACTCACCTGACGAAGGAACAGCATTCCGAAAGCTAGTGGCGTTTACTACCTGTTGGACTTTAACCTGGTGTTGTGAAACTTCTTACTACATTATTCTCCCACACAGACTACGAAATGATATCCATAGCTTTATGCCTCCATTTATTGTGTTCCTCCCTATTGGCATAATCATATGAATTAGGAGCAGTCGTAGGCTATTCAGCCCCTCAATCCCATCAGTATATCTCGACCTTGTAGACCACAGCAGTTGAAAAAAGCAGCTCACTACCAAATTCTTGAGGACATAAGACCATAAGAAATAGGAGCAGAATTAGGCCACTCGGTCCATCGCATCTTCTCCGCCATTCAATCATGGTTGATATTTTTCTCATCCCCCATTCTCCTGCCTTTTCCCCATAACCCCTGATCCTCTTATTAATCAAAAACATGTCTATCTCTGTCTTAAAGACACACAATGACCTGGCCTCTACAGCCTTCTGCGACAAAGAGTTCCACAGATTCACCACTCTCTGGCTGAACTAATTCCTCTTCATCTCTGTTTTCAAAGAACGTGCCTTTAGCCTGAGGTTGTGCCCTCCAGTTCTAGTTTTTCCTACTAGTGGAAGCATTCTCTCCACGTCCACTCTATCCAAGCCTTCCAGTATCCTGTAAATTTCAATGTAATCCCCCCTGTCATCTTTCTAAATTCTAACAAGTACAGACCCAGAGTCCTCGACCATTCCTTATACGAAAAGTTCTTCATTCCAGGGAGCATTCTTGTGAACCTCCTCTGGACCTTTTCCAAGGCCAGCCCATCCTTCCTTAGATATGGGGCCCAAAACTGCTCACGATATTCCAAATGGAGTCTAACCAGAGCCTTCTACAGCCTCAGAAGTACATCCCTGTTCTTGTATTATAGCCCTCTCGACATGAATGCTAACATTGCATTTGCCTTCCTAACTGCCGACTGAACCGGCATGTTAACCTTAAGAGAATCTCAAACAAGGACTCCCAAGTCCCATTGTGTTTCTGATTTCTTAAGCATTTTCCCATTTAGAAAATAGTCTTTGCCTCCATTCCTCCTTCCAAAGTGCATAACCTCACACTTTTCCACATTTGGGGGTGGACATTGCCATTGACACACAAATAGAATTATTATATCGCACAAGGAGGTTATTTGGTCCATATTAAAGCATTGGCTGTCTATTAAAGCAACACTGCCAGATCTACTCCCACACACTTTCCCTATAACCCTGAAATTTTCTCTTTTTATGTTTATCTAAATACTTTTTGAAAGCCATGGTTGAATTTAGGTCCACCACATACTCAAGCAATGCACTGTAGATTTTACCGTCAGTATCTGTCTTCATGCACCCTTGCTGACTTTCAGGGCACGTCATGCCTAATGACAGCATTGCATTGGCAAAATGTTAAGGATTTGTTGAGGATGAGATCAAGTTGTGCTGAACGACCTTTCCCACTTGAGCCTATCTTATAATCCAAAGCCCCCTTACACTGAATTTACTATCCATAGAGTACTGCTGTCCCTCACTCCATATTGTTTTGTGCTGCCTCCCACTCCATGTTGTTTCCTGCTGCAGCTGCTCTCCAGTGCCTGAATTCTGTAATGTCCCCAAAGTAATCTCTCAGATCCTCCTTACCGCATCTTCTTTTGTAATTTCATTTTCCAAAACTTGTTGATGCCTCGATCCTATCTGCACGTTCTAGCTTCTCCTTACCAAAAACTTCCATTTGAATTACATAACGTGATTCTGCAGAACAAAAACAAATTGTAATGTCATAAAGGGCTGGTGCTGAAGTCACGCCCCTCTCTCACTCAACGTGAATGCTAAGTACAACCATGCCTCACAAGGTGGCCACTGGCAATCCCTCAACCCTGAAGCACTTCCACACCAGTCTTGGAGATAAAGTTCAGCTGCAAACTCTTAGCTAGACTATATAAGTAGATCACTGACCAATAGTCAAGGGTGAAAACAAGGAGGACATTGGATTCCTGCAAGGATTATTTACCATGTGCTTTGTGGATTATGACTCGGACAGGACAATGAACCCACTTTGGAACCTGTCTCAGTAACCCTGAGCTAGACTGTGGGCCTTCACATGTGTTAATAAATTGTTTATTGATTTGACTTGGTTTTCTGGTTGTCAGCTTTGTGTCTGCAAACCATAAAATCATAGAACCATAAAATAGTGTGGAAACAGATAGTTTAGCCCATTGAGTCTGCACCAACTCTCTGAAAGCCCCTTCCTTCCACCTTATCCCCATAACCCTGTGCAATCTACCTAACCTGCACTTGTTTGGACTATGGAAGAGAATCGGAGCACCTGGAGGAAACCCACACAGACACAGGGAGAATGTGCAAACTCCACACAGACAGTTACCCAAGCCAGGAATTGAACCCAGGTCCCTGGCTCTGTGAGGTAGCAATACTAACTACTATGCTACTGTGCTATCCCACACTAACTTTTAATGGTGTTAATTTCATACTTTGCTTTATTTAATTTGTGCTGAGGGTGTGGGTGTTTATTGCCCATCCCTAATTACTCTTGAGGAGGTGGTAGTCATGTCTTCTTGAACTGCATTTTCACCCAGTGACTATAAAGGAATAGCAATATATTTCAGGATAGTCTGTGACTTTGGATGGTGATATTCCTATGTGTCTGTACCCTTGTTCTTCTGAGTGGTAATGCTGTTGAAGAAGACTTGGCAAGGAAGCTGCAAATGGTATGCAAATTTTGTAAATGGTATCTTTTGCAACCATTGTATGTTGCTAGAGGGAAAAACGAATGTCGAGGTGTTAGGCGTTCCACGCGTGTGGGCTGCTTTGTCCTGTATCATTTTGTACTTCTTGAGTGTTCTTAGAGCTGCAAGTAGGGAATATTCCATTTCACCTCTGACTTGTACCTCACTGGATGGAAAAAGGGTTTGAGAGAGTCAGGTGATGAGCCACTCACCATAGAATTCCCAGGCTCTGACCTGCTCATGTAGTCATAGTTTTTATATGGCTGGCCTAGTTAAGTTTCTGGTTGGTGGTGATTCCCCAGTCAGTAAATAGTGGAGTGATTCATTATTAGTGATCTCAAGCAGGTGTTATTAGAAGCTCAGATTTTAGAGATTGTCACTGCCTGGTGCTTGTGTGGTATGAATGTTACTTGCTTCTTATCAGCCCAAGCTTGAATGTTATCCAGTTCTTGCTGCAGGTAAGTGTGAATTGCTTCATTTTCTGAGGAGTTGTGAAAGGAACTAAACACTGCATTTATCAGTGACCACATCCACTTCTGATCTTATAAAGTAACAAACATCATTGAAGAAGCTGAAGTCAGCTGGGTCTAGGACGCTGCCCTGAGGAGCCACTGCAGAGATATCTTGGAGTTGAGATGATTCGATTCCAATTATTACAACCACCTTCCTTATGCTTGGTATGGAATAGGAATGTTTTCCCCACGGTTGTCACGGACTTTAATTTTATTAGGATCATTTGATTCCACATATGGTCAAATGCTTCCTAGATGTCAAGGGCAGTAACTTTCATCTCAGTTGTTTTTTCATGTTTGGACCAAGACTGTAATAGAGTGTGAAGCCAAGTGGTCTTGATAAAAGCAAAACTAAGCATAAGTGTTTAATAACACTGTTGATGGCATCTTCCCTCAGTTTGGTGACGATTAAGAATAGACTAATACAGTGGTAATAGGCTGAATTGGCTTTGACCTGTTTCTTGAGGACAAGGCATTCCTATGCAACTTTCCTCATTCTTGGAGCCATTCTGCACCATCCTAGAACAGTTTGTCTAAGGATGCAGTTGGGGAAAATTTTCAGTATTAAAGCCAGGTGTTTTAGGACTTGTACCTTTGCTGGATTATGTGCCTTCAGCCATTCCCTGATATCATCTGGATCAAATTAGCTGAATATTGGCATTTGTGATGCTGAGGACTAAGGAGAAAGTGAAAATGGATCATCCACTTGGCATTTCATTCTTGCTGAAGATGACTGCAAATTGACATGCTTGGCTCTGTCATCATTTTGGAGAGGGATACTTGTGGAGCCTCCTCCTCTGACTCGTTGCTTATTTGTCCATCAATATTCATGACTGGATTTGACAGGATTGTGGCATTTGATTTGATCCATTGGTTGTGGATTGCATAAGTCTATTGAACCTAAACCTCACTACCTCCCTTCTCCTCATTCTAGACACTTCTTAAAAATTACCTCTTTAACTAAACCTTTAGTCATTGCTGTAATATCTTTTTGTGGCTCAGTGTCAAATTTTGTTTCATATTACTCCTATGCAATGCTTAGCTGTTTAATTAGATTGACTGCACTATAGTAATGTACATTGTTGTTTCATAGCAGCCGTCTATGAAAGTTGCTGGTGACATTGACCACAGCAATCTAAAAAGATCCACTATTTGTGTTCAAGATTCTTCACCACTTCCCAGGTTAGGCAGAGAATTTCTACAAAACTATTCACAGTGGCCAGACTCCCAGAGCGGCCTGAAATGCTTGTTACAATTGGGAAAAGGTTTTGGAATAGCCAACAGCTTACTGCACCTTTGACACTGTTAGCAGATTGTATGGATCTCACTATGACTTGATAATTAAATCACAGTCACTGGGGTAAGATTGACTTCCTCTTCAGATCTGAGTAATTCATTTATTAGCTTTAGTATTTTGGGTAAGATATTTAGAAAGTTGATGTATTCATGGGTTAGCATGGAGGGTGACCTACAAGGGAAATTCTGAAATCATAAGTTTATAGTTGGGTCTCCCCAAGTGAGGACTGCAAAGGGATAAGGCTTCTAGGTCACTTATTTTTGTACTGTTCATAGAACAGCACCAAAATGAAATTGCAGCTTTCTTGGCATTATTGTTGACAGTGGATAGAGAAAATGTAGTGTACAGTAAATTTACAAATAAACTACCCTTTTGTGCATTCATAGCTAATCACTACAGCAGTAATGAGATAACTCAAATCTTTTATTAAGATTACAAAAGATTTGCAGAATAAAAAGGATGAGGATGATCAATAGCAATGATTTTTTTTGCTTTTAACCACTTGGAAACATAAATTGGTCACAGCATCGGAGGATCCATCTCCAGTTCCTCCTAAGTCCTCAGTATCACAAGTGCCAGTCTTCATGCCGGCTCTCTGCAAGAACAACCAACTAGTGCCACTCCACCACCTGTCCCCACATCCCACATGCTTCTTCTCTTCAAATGCTTATCGGTTTTCTTTTGAAAGCTATGATGGAACCTTGCCTCCATCACACGCTTAGGTAGAGCATTCCAGATCCTAAGTGCATGCTGCATAAATAATCTTTCCTCATGTTGTCATTGGTCCTTTTGCTAATCACCTTAAATTGGTGTCCCCAATTCACGACTCTTCCATCAGTGGTAACAGTAAACAGGAAAATCTCTGCTTAATAACAGGCCAGAGTCTATGAGCACCCCCATCCACTTTGGAGGCCTGCCCCTGTCAAAGATCTCTATTTTAATTTGGATGGGGAAGATGGGCATTTAAAATGAGCAGCAAGCTTGTGTGTTGAGACTGGGAGAGATTTTAGCTCCTAGGCTTATTTAGGTATACATGATCAAGGCTGGTGAGAATGGTTTCTCTCTATCTGCTCTGTCTAAACCACTCATGATTTTGAACATCACTATCGAATCTCCTGTCAACGTTTCCTTCTTCAAGGAGAGCACCCACATCTTTTCCAATCTAGCCATGTAACTGAAGTCCCTTATCCTGCAAACCATTTTTGTGTAAATCTTGTCTGCACCCTCTCTAATGCATCCACATCCTTCCTAAAGTGTGGTGCCCAGAATTGGACACAGTGCTCCAGCTGAAATTGAACCAGCATTTTATAAAGGTTCACCATAACTGTCTAGTATTTGTACTCAATACCTCAATTTATAAAGCTTAGGATCTAGATTCTCAACCCACACTGTCACTTTTAACAGTTTGCACACCATATCCCAAGATCTTTCTGCCCCTGCATCCCCTCTAGAATTGTATTATTTTATTCTCCCTGCCAAAGTGCATCACGTCACAACTCTCCATTAAACTTTATGTCCCACATATCCACCTATTTCACCTGCCTGTCTGTATCCTCTTGAAGTCTACCATTATATTGATGAATTGGTGGTTAGTTGCACAAAAGAAAAAATAAGAACAGTTTACAATTCTAATTTCAGGTCATATCAAAATTGCAATCAGAATTTTTTTGTGTCAGAACCTCATTTCCAGAGATATGTCAACATGCCACCTAATTTATTGCTTTTATGAGTTCCATAATGTAATATATGAAAGGAATGTATAGTTAATAAAAAAGTTTGCTTTACATAAGGCTTGTATTAATTTGTGCATTTTAGAGCCAGTTGGCTCCCTGCCTGAAACATTGTTCAAACATTCTCGAAGTAATTGGTGTTTTGACAGTTGGCTTCATCCAGCAAATGTTAACCATGGCTGGAATGTCATGAAAAAGACCTGACCCAGGAAAAAACACATCTTGTAACAAATGCGTTTCTCATTTTCATTATTCAGATTTACAATGTTCTCCCCCTTGATTCATTTCAAGAAATGGAATTTGAAATAAACCTTTATATAACAGATGGTAGTACTGCCAAACATAGCCATGCGATGGGTGCTTTGAAATTTTGGCCTTGATTTTATGCATGACCCTCCCCACTTTCCCAAATTGATTAAAGCCAATTTTAAATTGCAGGGGATTGGAGAGGTAAAGAGGTTTCGGTTTGATAGACAGAATTAAGCAACTTCACAGTCAATGAATCAGGTCAAACTCTGCAGTCCTACTCCATGGTGAATATGGTGGACAAATAAATAGCTAAGAGTTGATGTGGCCCTCTAAGAATGTGCCCAGGCCCCAATGCCATGAAGCCAATATCTGTTATTTCAACCTGAGGCCTGAGCAGGACAGCAGTTGTGACTTTCATGTCAAGTTAAACCTGAGAACAAATGCCTGAGTTGGAAAACGTCCAGTGAAGTAAATTCTTTTGTTTCCTTGAGGGATTCTCCAGGCTCCATAATGTAACTGTGAGGCCATACTATACCATGCTTATACCCCGAACAGTGACAGGTCCCCCCTCCCTCTGATAAAGTTCTATTCTCGTGATTCCCTGAAGCTGACCTTCTGCTTTCCCAATTCCCCTTTCTCACAAAGCTGCCTCGTAATAATTTCTGCTGGGTCGGCAGGCCTTTGATCACATGCACACACAATCAGCCCGGGAACAAAAATGTCTCCCAGTCTCAGCACACAAGCTTGCCGCTCATTTTGAATGCCATCCTTCCCCAATCCCACTCCAAATTAAAATCGAGGTCTTTGACAGTAACAGGCCTCCAAAGTGGATGGGGAATCTTATAAACCTTGACCAACCATTATTCAGAGACTTTGCCTTTTGCTGGAAGGAACATAGTAATATATAATCTGACACAGGTTTAACCCAACAAATCCCTTCTTCCATTAAGTGTTCAGAAGATCGGGAGTAGAGTGAGCTTGTGCAGATTGGAAGCAAGTCAGCGGGGGAAGTGATAATTAGAAAAAATGTCAGTACAACAGCATTGGAGCTTCTGGTGACTGTCTATAAAGCATTATTAATCTTAGAAAGTACAACACTGAAAAGAGACATGTAAATCATAGAATTATAGAACCCCTACAGTGCAGAAGGAGGCCATTCAGCCCATCGAGTCTGCACCGACACCAATCCCACCCAGGTCCTATCCCCACTTAGCTACCCTGCTAATCCCTCTAACCTATAACATCCTGGGACACTATAACATCCTGGGTTAATTTAGCATGTCCAATCAACCTGACCTGCACATCTTTGGACTGTGGGAGGAAACCAAAGCACCCGGAGGGAACCCACACAGATACAGAGAGAGCATACAAACTCCACACACAGTGACCCAAGCCGGGAATCAAATCCAGGTCCTAAATCATTGATCATTTGCTGATATTCACAAGTTTGAAACTAGTATATGATATAGCGTTACCTAACATTAAGAATAGTAGGGGGCAACAAAGCAGGCTGTGTTCACAGCGGTTCATAGAGTTGCTTTAAACCCCAGTACAGTTATCTCCTCAAAGCGTTCTCCCTGTAACATACTTCATGGATTAAGCCTACCCTTTAGTATCTGGAAGAATTGATCATTTGTGTAAGGAGAGGCATCAAGCTAGACAGCTGTAGAAGACATCACAGCCAACCCTGATCTTACTGTTACTCATTAAAACAGGCATACTTCCGGCAGGGGTCATTAAATCGCATAAGAATAGAAATCTGAATTCATTTTATCCTCTCCTTGGCTCAGGTGATTAGCCGTGTATGATAGTGGCTGAATATTAGGGAAGCTGAAGCCATTATCTTTGAACTCCCCCTCCTCCTCCCACCGCCACCCCCCCCCGCCCCCCAAACCCCAACTGCCCTATTGTTCTTTGTGACTTTTATCTGATCTAAAACTTTGTCGCCTGTACTAGACTGGTACAAATCATAGGAGAACCTTCTTAAGCTTGCATGTACAGTATCACAAAACCAGTAACCTCGGGATTTCAGATCTTGCCAAATTTCAGGTCAGGCAGGTTGTACCATGGGTGATTGAGGTCAAGCTGGGTGGGATCAAAGGTCATTCAGAATACAGGAATAGACTAGTCAGATGCTACACTAAACCAATCCCTCACCCAGCTGAATTTGCCAGATAAGCTTTTTTTCCTTTTCCTCAATTAAAATTGATGCAGGGCAAATTCTAAAAATGTCCAGTTTTCAGAAAGCTCCAGTTCTTGCACAGCCAGATTTCTCTCTACCATACTTAATTTCACTAGTCTCTCATCACCCAGTCGTCGTACCAGCTGCCCTGTTCTGATAGATGCACCAAATATGAAAAAGTTATGTATTCATTTTATTGATCTGCATAGTGATTAACATTGACTCTTTGTACAAAACAGCACTGCTCATAGTTTGTGGTACTCTATTGCATGTGTAGTAAAGAACAGAGAGGCAATGGCCATTTGTTGTCTGCTTAATCTGACCTGAAAAGTAAGCATTGAATGGTACCCTTGACAGGTGACGCTTCATGTGCAGCAGGCCTCCATATGGTTATACAAATGTCCTCTTATTTGGCTTAATCTGAGTGGGATGTGGGAATCAGTCCAAATCGGAGATTACTCAGTGTGTAGCAGGGAAAACCCATAAGTCTGCACAGCTGTGATTTAATATTCTGCACACTATTTCTTGGGACTTGGTATCAAATATGTTTGTTGTTATAGCACTTCCATTTTTAAAGTGAAATATAAAGTGTTTTTATCCTACTGAAAAAGGACTTTACTGTATAGGGCTTTAGGGAGATTTGTGAATGCATTTCCTGTGCAAAATAGCAAAATTAAAATTCTTTAAATTTCTCTGTTCTTCGAAGCTGTGTGCCCAGCCGTTCCACCAGCTGTGGGCTCTTTAAGCTTTGTTGTCCTGTCGCAGCTCAATGGAGTATTTAAGAGGACTTTAGAAATTTGCCCTGACCGTTATTTCACATGTCAGTTATTAGCACTGACAATTTTCCATTGAGAAATATATACCAGAAAAAGCACTTTCACACGAACACACATGTAGATCTGTAGAGAGGAATTCCACAATGATAGATTGTTAATAATGAGTATTGCCAGGTACATAATTTCATTAATTCTCAGTTTAGATGTCAGCCAGTTTCACACACACCCCCCCCCCCCCCCCCCCCCCGCACCCAATAAACGTCACAACAATGAGAGAGTCCCTGATGCAATCCTGACTCTGTTTTGTGGATTATTTTTCTGATCCTTAATTTCTCCCATTCCTGACCCGCCTACTCCTTGCCTCAGAAAAGTGTCTGCCATCAGATTGTTGTCGAGAAACTAGCTAATTCTAATGATGGGCAGGTGACATTACAGGTGAAAAGCCACAAGGAATATCCAAAATGAATGTAGAATTGGTTGGTGGTGACAGGAACACGAAAAGGAAAAGGGGTTTAGAAATGAGGTTAGGTTTGCTGAGGAATATTAGAAATATAGAATGGGCCTTTTAAACCACTCACACTTTCTCTCCATTCTACCCTTGCCCATCAATACCTCAACCCTATCAGAGTTTCTCTGTTTTTAGCCTATTGAATTTTAAACTCATTGTTCAGATCACCCATCAAAATGTTATACTCAAGGGAATACAAGCCAAACATGTGCAACAAGTCCTCATAATAATATCCTCTAAACCATGATCAGATTCTGGTAAATCTATGCTGCCTTCTCTCAAAGCCATCCTTCTTGAGTATGGTGCGCAAAATTGATAGAAGTACTCCAGATGAGGTCTGACCAAGACTGAAGAATAACTTCTTCCCATTTGTATTCCAACCCCCTTTAAATAAGTTCAGTATTTTCGATTGCCATTTTGTACTTGTCCACTCACTTTAAATGACTTGTAAACTTCTTGGAGTCACAGAATTGGGACAGCACAAAGGAAGGCCATTCAGCCTGTTAAGGCTGTACCAACTCTCCAAATGAGCAGTTCATCAAGTGTCATTCCCCTGTTTTCTCCCCGTAACCTTGCACATTCTTCCTTTTCAGATAATCTAGTTTCCTCTTAAATGTCTTTATTGAAACTGCCTCAACCATACTCTCATGCAGCGCCTTTCAGATCTGTGAAAACATTTCCTTTCTTGTCTCCATTGCTTCTTTTGTCAATTAATTTAAATTTGCGCCCTTTTGTTTTTGTTCCATCTACCAATTGGAACAATTTCTCTACATGCTGAGCCCAGATTCTTCATGATTTTGAATATCTCTGTCAAATTTCCTTTCAACTTTCCTTCTCCAAGGGAAACAATCTCAACTTTTCCAATCTATCTTTGTAACCGAAGTTCCTCATCTCTGGGACCATTCTTGTGAATCTCCTCTGCACTGTTTCAAATGCCTTCACATTTTCCCTAAAATGTGGCACTCAAAGCTGAACACAGTACACCAGTTTTTTACAAGTTCAACATAACCTTCTTAATCTTGTACTCTCTGCCCATATTTATAAAGTCGAGGATATCCTGTGCTTTATTAATTGCTCTCTCAAATTGCCCTGCCACCTTCAATGATTTATGTACATATACACCTAGGTCCGTCTGCTTCTGCATCCCCTTAAGTCTCTCCATTTTCTTGCAACAAAAATGAATCGTTTCACACTTCCATGCATTGAATCACATCTGCCGCTTGTTCATCCATTCCACCAACCTGTCTATATCCTTTTGAAGTTCTACATTATCCTCTTTCATAATGCTTCCAAGTTTTGTGTCAAGTGCAAATTTTGAAATTGTGCCCTGCACATCAGGGTTTAGATCATTAATAAACATCAGGGAGAGCAGGAGTCCCAACACTCCTCAAGGACCCCACTACAAATCTTTCTCCTGTTTGAAGAACATCCATTAACCATTACTCACTGTTCCCTGTCAATCAGCTGATTTCATATTCCTGTTGTACATTCCATTTTATTCAATGAGTTGCAACTTTGCTCCTATTGTGCCGCGCCATATCAAGTTGCTTTTGGCAGTCCATGCACAACAAATCAACAGTATTGCATTCATCAACTCTTTCTGTCATTTCTTCAAAAAAGCTCCAGCAAGTTAGTTAAATACAATTTAATTAACAAATCCATGCTGGCTTTTTTTAATTAACCCACAATTGCTCAGGTGACTACTGATTTTGTTTTGAATTGTTTCTAGAAATTTCCCATCTCTAAAATAGTCAAACAGTCGTAGGTAGAGGAGGCTCCACATGGCGACTTTGAAAAACCGCCCTTGCCAGGTTTGCTTGTGGGCTTCTGAGACGGGTGGTCGGATGTCCTTCATTCAAAGATACTCAGTGCCTAATCAAGGGAAACCGTCAGGTTGGGAATAGGGGTCCTTTCTGCCAACAGTGGCCCTTTCTCCATTGCATCAATCCCTGCCCTGCCAGCAAATCGTTCCTCACAATTCTCATCCCTCCCTCACTCCTATGTGACCTGAGTATCTCAACAACCCAGGCTTCTTATGGATGCAGCAGCCAATGCTTCCAGGACTGCTGAAGACTAATGGAAAGCTGCAGGATTTCCACCCCCAAGTTACTGAATTACAGAAAGACCTGATGCTGACCAGTTAAGTGTCTGAGGCGACAGGCACTAATTTGATTGGTGCTTCCCCAACAGTTCTCCACCCGGTGGGTGAGACTTCCATCATCAACATTAAATTCTGTTCCCCCTTCTTCAATAATTCTGACAGTGACAATTTTCCAGTCTAATGGCACACTTACCAAATCAAGATAGTTTTTAAAGATTCTAACTATTGCAGCTGCAATTTCTTCACCTATTTCTTTTAATATTCTTGGGGGAATCCGTCAGTTCCTGGAGATTTCTCTATCGCAAGACTCATTAGTTTTCCCATTACCATTGTTTTACTTATTCAATAGAGTAAGTCCCTACACTTGGATTTATTTTCAATTTTCTATCACATGGATTTTTGCTCTTCCTATTCTTTGAAAATGGATATGGAGTATTTATTTTTAACATATCTTTATCATATCACCTGCATCTGTCTTTAATTGGTTCCCATCTCCCTAAGCCATTTCCTTACCCTTCAGCTACTTTTTTTTAATATTATGTTTATATCTTTGAGAGACTTTCCATTTTGCAGCTCCTTTTTTTGTGTTTCTTTATTGCTTTTTTGATAGGAATTTTCCCAGCACCTTTTTGTAATTATATATAAACGACTTGGAAGAGGGTGTACGTGGTGTGATCAGCAAGTTTGCGGATGACACCAAGATGACAGGATTGGTGGATACTGAGGAAGATTGTCAGGTGACACAGCAGGATGTAGATAGGTTGGTATACTGGGCAGATAGAATTTAATCCTGACAAATGCGAGGTGATGCATTTTGGAAGGAATAATGCAGGGAGGAGTTACATGATAAAAGGTAGACCAATTAAGAGTATAGAAATGCAGAGGGACCTGGGAGTGCAAGTGCACAAGTCTCTGAAGGTGTCAACACAGGTGGGGAAGGTTGCAAAGAAAGCTTATGGAATGCTAGCCTTCATAGGAAGAGGTATAGAGTATAAGAGCTGTCGTCTAATGCTTCAGTTGTACAGAACGTTGGTTAGACCGCATTTGGAGTACTGCGTCCAGTTCTGGTCACCTTACTACTGGAAGGACATGGAGACCCTGGAGAGAGTGCAGAGGAGGTTTACCAGGATGCTGCCTGGTATGGAAGGACTGGGTTACGAGGAAAGATTGGGAAAACTGGGGCTCTTTTCCTTAGAAAGACGGAGATTAGGGGGGGATCTGATAGAGGTGTATAAAATAATGAAGGGTATAGATAGAGTCAACAGTGGCAGGCTTTTCCCTAGATTGGGGACAACTATCACGAGAGGTCACGATCTAAGGGTGAGGGGGGAGAAGTATAATTTCGATACTAGAGTAAGGTTTTTCACACAGAGGGTCGTGGGGGTATGGAATGTGCTACCAAGTAAGGTGGTGGAGGCAGGCAGTCTGGACTTGTTTAAGGTTTACTTAGATAGGCACATGAGTGAAACAGGGATGGAGGGTTATATAAGACGGTTTTAAGAAGGGACAGAGCCTCGGGTCGATAATGGAAATGAATGTTTTGTCTCTTTAATTCACAGGTGTCGGTCCACCTTATTGTCAAACGAGGGGCATGCACACGGTGGGTCGTGCGTGGGCTGCTCTTGGATGTTTCGAGAGTGGCCTAGTACTTCGTGTCGATGTGTGTGCTTAAATCTGGACCAGCAGACGGGCACCACATCAGCTCAGTGACTATCACTGCTAGCTGTGCAGATACATGGATTTGGGCCAGTGTCTGTGGGAGTTTGCGCATCCTTCCTGTGGTTGTGTGGGTTTCCTCCGGGTGCTCCGGTTTCCTCCCACACCCCAAAGGTGTCCTCTTAGGCTGATTGGTGTACCAAATTGACCCTACACTATTCTCCCGTGAATCTGGCTACAGCAGGGGTACCATTCGCATACACACGGGGCAAGGTAGGTGTAGGAAAATGCTTTAAAATGGTGGCACGGGCTCGTGGGCCGAAGGGCCTGTTTCCCGTGCCGGGTTGTTCTTTGTTCTTGTTCTTTGTTGGAGAAAGGCTTAGATGTGGGGGGAGTTGTCTGTTGGAGTGGGAGGGGGCTGGTCAGGAAAATGTTTAAGAAGTGCATAGGGCTAACCATGGTATTCTCTCACCTCTGGGGTGCCTGGACAGCAACCCATTTCTCAGTAGCAGGAAGCCGATTATCATCATTATAGCACCAATTAAGTGGCATTTTCTGTGAAGAATGGCAGTTTGCCAAAGGTGCACAGGATCCCAGCTGTATGGGCTGCTCACCTCGTCACTGTAGATAGAACATAGAACATAGAACATTACAGCGCAGAACAGGCCCTTCAGCCCACGATGTTGCGCCGACCAGTTACAAAAACAATGACCCACTAGCCTATACCAATCCCTTTTCGTCCATAAACCTATCCAGAGATCTCTTAAACGCCCCCAAACTAGACGCATTTACAACTGCAGCAGGCAGGGCATTCCAATCCCTCACCACCCGCTGGGTAAAGAACCTACCCCTGACATCCGTCCTGTAGCTACCCCCCCTTAATTTAAAGCCATGCCCCCTCGTGCTAGCTTTCTCCATCCAAGGAAAAAGGCTATCACTATCCACCCTATCTAAACCTCTAATCATCTTATATGTTTCAATAAGATCCCCTCTTAGCCGCCTTCTTTCCAACGAAAACAACCCTAGATCCCTCAGTCTCTCCTCATAGGACCTCCCCACCATACCAGGCAACATCCTAGTAAACCTCCTCTGCACCCTCTCCAACGCCTCCACATCCTTCTTGTAATGCGGGGACCAGAACTGCACACAGTACTCCAAGTGCGGCCGCACTAGAGTAGTGTACAGTTGCAACATTACACTGCGACTCCTAAATTCAATCCCCCTACCAATAAACGCCAAGACACCGTACGCCTTCTTGACAACCTTATCTACTTGATTCCCAACTTTCAGGGATCTATGTACACACACACCTAGATCCCTCTGTTCATCCACACTATTCAAAGTCCTCCCGTTAGCCCTATACTCGACACATCTGTTGCTCCTACCAAAGTGAATTACCTCACACTTCTCCGCATTAAATTCCATCCGCCACCTCTCGGCCCAGCTCTGCAACCTATCTAAGTCTCCCTGCAGACTATGACACCCTTCCTCACAATCTACCACACCTCCAACTTTGGTGTCATCAGCAAATTTACTAATCCACCCAACTATACCCTCATCCAGATCATTAATAAAAATTACAAACAACAGTGGCCCCAAAACAGATCCCTGAGGCACACCACTCGTAACTGCACTCCATGATGAATATTTACCATCCACCACCACCCTCTGTCTCCTATCTGATAGCCAATTCCTGATCCAACTTCCTAGATTACCCACAATCCCATACATCTGCATTTTCTGCAGAAGCCTACCATGGTGAACCTTATCGAACGCCTTACTAAAATCCATGTATACCACGTCAACTGCCTTACCCCCATCCACCTCTTTGGTCACCTTCTCAAAAAACTCAATAAGGTTAGTAAGGCACGACCTACCCGCTACAAAACCATGCTGACTATTTCTAATCAATTCATTACACTCCAAATAACTATAAATGGTCAGAGCACCATGAAATTAATATGCAGAATTATCTTTAAATTAATTCATAGGTTGTACTCAGCATATCTGCAGGCAAATGCTTTCAAGTGCAAGTGTTTCCCCCAAGACACATCCACCTGGGCATTAGGATTTATCTTTGGTTCCGGCATTAGTCACATGCCTCGCAATCTTGTGGTGTCCTTTCCTTCTTTGTTCAGCTAAGTAATGCACACCATTTCAATGGGACTACCAGCAGTCCTTCTCTTCAACTCCTCTGATTGGCCATCCGATGTATGGCTTGCTAATTGGCTATCTCCAGGAAGATCGACCCACCGCCACTTGTTCTTTCAGAACCCATCCAAATTGCAGCATGCTAGCAACAAAATTTGACCCTGTTTATCTATGAGTCCACTTATATTCCTGACATTTTGTATGTCATTTCCTTTAGCTCTATACTGTGTCTTACCTAATACATTGGCCATGGTTGTTTGACCATACAAATGAAGCTATTGTTTTTGCTACAGTATATAGAATTATCTCTTTAGTGTTGAACTAGTTTCTTGAATGTTGACATTTTGAATACAGTCCTTGAGACTTGAATTTGATGCATTTAGGAGGCCCTGAATAAAGAGGTTTAAATCCCCAAAATCTTAGTTTCTCAGAGCATCTGCCATTGTTGAATGTCATATTCTCCATGGTCTTACAGTCCCAGTCAATTTAATTTTAAGATTCTAAGTAATCACTCCTTCCAACCTTACCCACTTTTATTCTGCTCCTCAATGCCTCACTTTCTGCTGCCCCTCATACTGACTCACCCCCCCCGCCGCTGCCGCCGCCGCCCAATTCCATTCTGTAATTGGTTCCTCGATTTTCTTCACCACTCCCTGCATTCGGTTTTGTGGCTCCATGCTTGGAATGTAGCCACAGTAAGCAACCTGAAAGTTTGCTCTGTTTCTCTCTCTAGAGGTGCTGCCAGACCTATTGAGGTTTCTAGAAAGGCACAATCGGATTGTAAAGTCACACTATATAATACCTTTCGTATTGGCCTATGCAGGCTAATGGTAAAGCAATCAAAAAGTAAGGAAGATAACTTCCCGAAATTAACTATCTCACTGCAACTGTTAAAGTGTTTATTTCCAATTTATTTTTTGAATTATTTATTGCTTATTTCCAATTTTCCTCTGGGTGTAACAGGCACTGCAACAGCAAAATGATCCTTAGCGAGGCATCAATAGACTCAGTGTAGCTATTTTCTCTCACAATGCTTGAGCTTCCAAGAGACTTGTTCCATCTTTAGACCTTGGTTGAGTCTCTGGCAATTTGTTTTCAGCAAATTGCTTGAAAAGGAGCCACAAATTAATCCAAATAATGCAACAAAACACCACAATCATTAATTCTGCCCACTACACCACTGTAAGAAGTCTCACAACACCAGGTTAAAGTCCAACAAGTTTATTTGAAATCATGAGCTTTCAGAGTGCTGCTCTGTCATCTGGTGAGTGAAGGTATGGACAAAGGCACAATTGCAAGGTAATGGTTGGAATGTGAGTCTTTACAGGTAACCGATTCTTTATAGGTACAGACTGTGCAGGTGGAGAGAGGGATGAATTATCTCAAGCCAGGACAGTTAGTAATATTTTGCAAACCCAGGTCAAGTGGTGGGGTCACCCATAGTATGACATGAACCCAAGATCCCGTTGAGGCAATCCTCACACATGCAAAACTTGGCTATCAGTTTCTACAGTTTTACACCACTGGTTACCACTGAAAAAGGCATGTTTAATAATGGGAAACACTATAGATTAGAGGGAGTCAGAATGTTATTACCGAATACAATGGCATGAAACCACTTCCACGTTTTCCCCTGGGTTGCCCACAACAGTAACTGTGAGACTCTTCTGCCATTGCCAGAGACTCAACCAAGGTCTAAAGATGGAACAAGTCTCTTGGAAGCTCAAGCATTGTGAGAGAAAATAGCTACACTGAGTCTATTGATACTTCGCTAAGGATTATTTTGCTGTTGCAGTGCCTGTTACACCCAGAGGAAAATTGGAAATAAGCAATAAATAACTCAAAAAATAAATTGGAAATAAACACTTTAACAGTTGCAGTGAGATAGTTAATTTCGGGAAGTTATCTTCCTTACTTTTTGATTGCTTTACCATCAGCCTGCATAGGCCAATACGAAAGGTATTATATAGTGTGACTTTACAATCCGATTGTGCCTTTCTAGAAACCTGAATTCTGTTAGCACTCAGTGTTTTTGGAAAATTAGAATTGACCTTGTTAGAGAAGCGCCATGCTCAGTCACTGCTGACTATATCAGCTGCCTAATCGACACAGGTGCAGAGGCATATTCAGATCCTGATCTCTGTCCAGATGTCAATCTGTGTTGTGGCTCAAATTTGAAGTTGTGTACTGTGGGCGAGATATTATCTCTGTACTCATGGTTCTCCAGCCTCTAGGCCCAATATACGTGAAGACTGCTATGTTTCACACTGCAACTAACATTTTGATGCTTTAAGATTTAAGCTCCATGAAACATTGTCACTGTTAACCCTTTGAGCACTGAATGATTCCTCCAGTTTTCAACAAATGCTTTCTTTACACGTATATTTTTACAAAATACCAACACCATTACAAACTGGAATAAGTGAAATATGTAATACCACTGAAATTTGTTGAAGAAGTACATAAATTTGCTAGTTTGTAGATTTAAAAAATAAGCTTGGAACAAACGTCCCATAGAAATATAAACATTCAAGAATAACTGGCCCTGGGCAATCCTACTATTTACATCCTTAAGCTCAAAAGTCGTCTGTTAAACGTTACTCTGTGTTTGACTGTATAACAAAATTGACTATACTTTGAAATTGGTTAATTGGCTGGGAGACACTTCAGAAACCCCTGAACTGTTAAAGACTCTATTCCAAATGCAAGGGCTTCCTTTCGCTCTTTTTTTTAACCAGCACCCTATTCATGCCAACGAATTGCCATCAATACTATATACCTTAATTTTATCAATAAACCACCTGTGCTACAACTTTAAAACCCCTATTTGCAGCATCTAGTGCATTTCTTTCCACAAAGAAAGGAATTAAATTTGTCAGGCATGACTTACTATTTATAAATCTGTGCTAACTACACTAATTAAACCACTAAGTGACAATTAACTTTATCCAATAGTATGGCCTTGAGCAGTTTATCCATAATGTGTTATCAACAGGAGTTGATTTTTGATTTTATTTATTATTGTCACATATATTGAGATACAGTGAAAAGTATTGTTTCTTGCGAGCTATACAGACACAACATAACATTCATAGAGTATATAGAGGAGAAGGAAAGGAGAGGGTGCAGAATATAGTGTTACAGTCACAGTTAGGATGTAGAGAAAGATCAACTTAATGTATGGTGGGTACATTCAAAAGTATGATGGCATCAGGGAATAAGCTATTTTTGGGTTGGTATATCTTTTTGCAGATGGAACAAAGTGAAGAGAGTATGCCTGGGGTGTGAGAGGTCCTTGATTATGCTGGCTGCTTTTCCAAGGCTGTGGGAAGTGGAGACCATATCAATGGTTGGGAGGCTGGTTTGAGTGATAGACTGGGCTATGCTCACAGCCCTTTGTATTTTCTTGCAGCCTTGATCAGAACAGGAGCCATACCAAGCTATGAAACATCCAGAAAGGATGCTTTATGTGGTGCATTTGTAAAAATTGGTAAAAATCACAACAAACATGCCAAATTTCCTTAGCCTTCTGAGAAAGGTGAGGCATTGGTAGACTTTCTTAACTATAGCATCAGCATGGAGGGACCATGATACGTTGTTGGTGATCTGAAGCTCTTGACTATTTCCACCACCACCATTGATGTAGACAAGGACATGTTCTCCATTACACTTCCTGAAGTTGATGACTACCTCCTTCATTTAACTGACATTGAGGGACAGATTATTGTTGTTGCACCATTTCACCAAATTCTCTACTTGTTTTCTATACTCCGTGTCGGCATTGTTTAAGATCCGATCCCCTACGGTGGTGTCATCAGCAAACTTGGAAAATCAAGTTGGAGCAGAATTAGGCCACATAGTTATGAGAAAATTGGTGTGTTGAAGCAATCTTAAACCTCTTTCTAATATATATTTAGCATTTAGCTCTGTGTGCTGTTTAAATTCTAAGTCTCATCCGCTAACCTAAACCCGAGAGATAGAAGTAATCCTTCGGCCGCAATTGAAATAGTTAAATAAGGGAACCAGTTAGAACTGGTCTCTCGATTCTGTCACTTTGTTTCAAAACATATAAATTCAGACATTCGCAGGGTGACCAGCACTGAATGCAACCTTAATGGAGTGTGAGAATTTGGTAGGTTGAGAGAATTTGAGTAGGTGAGAGGGAGGTACCTTCTTTGCTTTTTCTAATTTATTTCACCCTGCAGGAATTGGTTCTTGTTTGGTTAGTATCTATTAAGTTATTCTGTCAATTCTATTCCTAATGTCCAACTATTACAGGAATTTGTGGTAAGATTTATCAAATATATTAAGGAAAATAAATAATTGAATAAAATAATTATATAATTGATTAATGCATATGAGGATGGCAGGACAAGTGATGTGTCTTGGCTGCAACATCTGAGAGCTCCTGGATGACAGTGTGATCCAGAGCAAAGATATCTGCAGTCAATGTCTGTACCTTGAGGAGTTATGGCTCAGAGACATTGAGCTGAAGGCTGAGCTGTGTACACTGCATCAAATCAGGGAAGGGTGACATAGAAACATGAAAATAGAAGCAGAAGTAGGCCGTTTGGCCCTTCAAGCCTGTTCTGCCATTCATTTTGATCATGGCTGATCGTCAAATTCAATATCCTGATCTCACCTCTCCCTATATGGATTGATCCCTTTAGTCCCTTGAGCTACATCTAATTTATTTTTGGAATCACACAATGTTTTGGCCTCTACTGGTTTCTGTGATATTTTTGAGCACCATCCAGCCATGTCCCCAACTACCTGGGAGCTTCAATGGCCTCTGACACCATCCCCCGCCCCCCCCACCCATCCTGGCCAACCCAACATGACCATTGTGCCAGGTCTCCACTAGTGGAAACCAGTAGTGATTCTTGCCATTATCATGCCATACCTGCTACTTTAAATATGTTAATTGGCCTTGCACCCTCTCCAGGCACAATCCGGTTTGGGCCATTAGGAAGGGGGTGGGAGACTTGCCAATTTAAACAGTGAATTCAAGATGCCCATCACCCTCTGGCTGAACAGATTTTTCTTCATGTACCCTCTAATTCTTCTACCAGTCATCTTAAATCTGTGCCTCCTGATAACTGACCCCTCAGCTAAGGGAAACAAATCTTTCCTGTCTACCTGATCATCTCTCATAATTTTGTACACATCAATTAGATCACCCCTTAGCTTCCTCTGTTCTAAGGAAAATACCGTAGTCTATCCAATCTCTCCTCATAGCACCAATTTTAAAGCCCTAGCAATATTCTTGTAAATCTCCTCTGCACTCTGTTCAGAGCAGTTATGTATTTCCTGGAATGTGATGACCAGAACTGTCCACAAAATTCCAGCTGTGGCCTAACCAGCATTTTATACAGTTCCATCATTACATCTCTGCTTTTGTATTCAATATCTCGCCCAATAGGGGAAAATATTCCTGAAGCTTCTTTGACCACTTTGTCCACCTATCTTGCCACTTTTAAGGACTTGCTGATATGTATCCCAATGTCGTCCACTTCCTCAACTCCTCTCAATATCTCTCCATTTATTGAGTATTCCCTTACTTTGTTTGCCCTCCCCAAATGCATTGCATCACACTTTTCTAGATTGAATTCCATTTTCCACTACTCTGCCCACTCAATCAAACATTGATAACATTCTGGAATTGACAGTTAATCTCTTTGCTATCAACTACATAATCAATTTCTGTGTCATCTACAAATTTTTATATCCTGTTTCCCACATTTAAGTCTAAATCGTTAATATATAAAAAAAACAGCAAGTTCCTCAAGACTGAGCCCTGTCGAACATCTCTGGAAACTGCTTTTCATTCTCAGAAACATTTACCGACTGCCACTCGGCCAATTTTGGATCCAACCTGCCATCTTCCCCTTGTCTAAATGTGCAAAGCAAAAATTTTTTTTCAAATAACCTGGATGAAAGTGGTTCTTAAGTTGGCTGATTCATTACTGACGTATGAATGATTTTATAGACAAGTAGATGTGTGAGCAAGCTTGTGTTCTTGTCCTTTCTGAGATCTCTTCAGCTCTTTCTTATGACGTTCCTCACATGATAAAGTGATGTGAGAAACCATAGACCCTTGTGCATTTGCTGATGTGTCAGAAGTTCACTAGGAGGTTCACTAGGCAGATGCTGGAGATGAGGGGGTTGGACTATGAAGAGAGGCTGAATAGACTGGGTCTGTACTTGTTGGAGTTTAGAAGGATGAGGGGGGATCTTATAGAGACGTGTAAGGTAATGAAGGAGATGGATAGGGTAGAGGTAGAGAGATTCTTCCCACTCAGAAAGGACAGCAGGACTAGTGGGCACAGCCTCAAGATAAGGGGGGGGGCAGTTTAGAACGGAGTTGAGAAGGAACTTCTTCACACAAAAGGTAATGAATCTCTGGAATTCTCTGCCCATTGAAGTGGTGGAGGCTACCTCACTAAATATATTTAAGACACGGGTAGATAGGTTTTTGTTAGGCAAGGGAATTGAGGGTTATGGGGAGAAATCGGGAAAGTGGAACTGAGCCACTACAGATCAGCCATGATCTTATTGAATGGCGGGGCAGGCTCAAAGGGCTAGATGGCCTACTCCTCCTATTTCTTATGTTCTTATGTTCTTAGAAGTTTCAATTATACATTAAATATGTTTGCATCCTCATGAATGTGTGAATCATCCTGACTTCTGTTTCATTTTTTTAATTTCCTTCTGTGTTTTTGAAACCTTTCTAGCACTCTTTCTAGGGTGGCAGAGTGGCACAGTGGTTAGAACTGCTGCGTCACAGCACCAGGACCTGGGTTTGATTCCCCGCTCGGGTCACTGTCTATGCGGAGACTGCACATTTTCCCCGTTTCTGCACAGGTTTCCTCCCACAATCTGAAAGACGTGCTGTTTATGTGCATTGGCCATCCTAAATTCTCCCTCCGTGTACCGAACAGGCACCGGAGTGTAGTGACTAGGGGATTTTCACAATAACGTCGTTACAGTGTTGATGTAAGCCTACTTGTGACAGTAATATGTAACTTTAAAACTCTTTCATTGCGCTTTTCACTCCTTTTCTATTAATTATTTGATATCTGCATATATTTAAATTGTTTTCTCTTTAAAAGTATATTCTCTGTTCCATATAAAGGCTGGCTATTATCATGAACTTGGTTATCGAAGATGGTACAATTAATTGCAGGGTCTTATTGTAAAGCTGAAACTTTGTGTTCATATACTGTGTAGTAGTTTTTTGAGAGTGTTAGGAGCTTGGATTTCTAAGATGGTGGGGACTCATGGGCCCCTATCTAAAGAGTCAGAAGGGAACACTTCCTTACCAACTCGTACAGTCCCACTGCCATTTAACTTCTAACAAGCGTGGATTGGCATATGGTGGGACTTCTGCTCCTCACTCAGGAGAAAGTCCTTCCAGGAACAATAGCAGCCAGAAGAGGTCTTATACGAATCCTCCTGAGCCTAGTTTCCAGGAGCCAGAGAAAAAGATTTGTTACTGGTCAAACAGGGAGGGGAGCAAAGCCTAGCAATGTCACAAGAAGGGCAATCAGGGTCTCGGGGGATAGGTCATAGGGCAAGGGATGTCCAGAGCTCACCAGACCTTAAGAAGGGGGCCCCTTCCCACCTGAGATTGAACTCTATTAATTTCCAGGCTTGCCACCCCAAGCTGTCATCCGCCAGCTGGCCAAAAAATTGAGGCTGGGTGGGAAACAGCTATTATGTGGCTTCGCATTCGAAGTCTTGCCTGTCCCAGTGTAAAATCACTGTGAGGTCTCACAGGCAATGGGGGAGTGCAAAATTCTGGCCAAGGACAATTTTCAAAAACCATTTTCAAATTTGATTTTTTTTTAATAATGAATACACTAATGTTGACTTCACAAACTAGTATTAGTCACAGCTGGCAGAACCAGAAAATCTTTTCCTACAGCTGTTTTAGCTGTGCACTGTTTCTCCCCTCCCCCACCCTGCACTACACTAAGATTCAGGTGGAATGAAGTGGTTATAAAAGCGTCCATCAACACTAGTGTAGCTTGCCAAGCCAAGTATTTGGGTTGGAAGTTATACCTCCCCAACTGCTTCAAAACAGGAAGTAAGTCTGTTAAGTGATGGATAGCTCTACTTTGCCTGAGGACAAAAAAAGGCCTTTACTTCTGGGCGCTGAATGAGTTCTGCAGTTGTTCACATTGTGAAAAAACAGACTTGCACAGAAGGACGGTAACTCCCCTTCAGGAGCTGGTCCGGGCACATCTCATCCTTGCTGAAAATATTCCAAACCCGTCGTCCTGACAGAAACAGCCTGCAGCTTTCCAGAGGCTCCATGTTGATTAAATACCAGATGTGTCTGACTTGAGGCTTTTGTTCCATAATGTGCTCACTGCTATTTATCCCCATTCTGGCAGGATAAACTCTCATTGTTGTGGCATATTCCTAATGAGTGCTTGATATATTCATGGCCATGCAGATGTGTGCGCGGCCATGCAGATGTGTGCGCAGCCCCACTAATTTATATAAATATGGTTTTGAACTGTGCGTTTAATTCCCTTCATGGACAGATTCAGGTAGCCAACTGTGACTCATTGAAACTTGTCCAAATTTCAGATTCTTCAGGCAGAACTAATGTAAAAAATGTGTTGAAAAAAGTTTTATGCAATTTATTTTTAAAAAATCCTCAACAACCACAACCCCCACCACCCACCTCTCTCTCCACCCACATACCCACCCACATTATATAGCTTGTTATTCCCATTGGCAGCATTTGCAAAATATTCTCTCCCCTCAGTTTTGTTGCGACATTTTGAATACAGCCATGATATTAAATAGAATTTTTGGCATGTCAGACTAACCAACACTACATTAAAAATCACATTATTGTCTAATCTTAACTATGTCAGTTAATGTTTGTCAAAGGCGGCAGCCTGAAAAAAATTTTCAAGAAATTTGGAACAGACGCTCCTGAGGAACAGAGGATCCTTTTACTCCTATTACAGCAACATGCACTTTTCAAGATCAGATTGAATGCCTGTCTCATTTAATGAATTGGAGTATTTCATGTGATTTATTAAAATTTGCAAACAACCAGGATTTGTGTTTAACCCTTCCGTTACTTTGAAGTAGGGAAAATGATTTTCCTGTACCTGCTCTCTGCAGTTTTTTATGGTCTACACCACTGGAGGTCCAACATTGCCCAGAGTGTAGGATTGGAATTTTACCATTTGTTGGTGCAGAATGGAGGGAATGTTAGACTGGAATTGTTACAGTATAAGATTTCCTTTTCTCCCCTGTGAAGCAGAGGAGAGTGGGGAGTAGAGAATCTAACTGGAACTGAAAAGTCAGAGACCTGTCAGCGTAAAAACACATTAGGTGGAATTTTTCCATTTCTGAAACAGAGGCTAAGGAAAGAAAGCTGCATGACAGACAAGGGAATCAAAGGGATACCACATTTTTTACCAGAAGGGGATGCACGCAGAATTCAGAATAGAGTGTAGGGGTTCTTTCTGTAGCACACTAGAGCTAATTCACAGCAGCACTCAGAATTTGGGCATGGTGGGGTTTGGGATAGTCACTGTTGTCCTTCGTCTTCTTTGCAATGCCAAAGTTTTCATTTTAATTGAGGGCCTTTCAGAAAGGATTCACAGAGTGCCGAGATTCTTCCTGTGAAATGGAGAGGAGCCACAGATGATGGGCAGGCCAGGGACTATGTGAACCACACAGTCAGAAATCAGAAGTAGGAAACAGTGCAGGAGTGCAGCAGGCATGCAGCAGGAGCAATCATCAAAAGCATGGTGTACTCAAGCTGCAGGGAGGGGCAAGGGTTGCATGCTCCACAGGAACAAAGCACAGCTTGGTGTGCAGGCTGTATTACAATCTATGTCTCTGGGCTTGGTGCACTCTGTGCTGGATTACAGAGGGAACATTGATGGTGACTGGGGGCATCCACAACTTGTAGATAGAGAAGATATAATACGGGATGGGAGGATATGTGAAGGTCTCATGGGGAGATTCATCCTCTGTAGGTAACAGTGCATACATACTTCAGGTGGCTTGGGTAGAGGTCCACGTAGGTCAAGGGCACTTCACAATTGATGGGCTCAGGAGAAGTGTCAGAATATCCACCACAACAATGATTGAATCTGGTATTAGTGGTGGATACCAGGGAGTAACAGGTGGTATTTCTATCCCTACATTAGGTACTATTGTGAGGCTCCACATAGACAATGAGGAAGGGAGGGTCAAACTTGGTTCTGAAGTATAAATGCAGCAGCACCATTATCTTGAGGTCCAAAACATGATATTGTGCAAAAACAAGAGTAAGATTGGTTCTGTATGGGAGGGATATGAGGCATGTGGGAGGACTGCTGCACTGGGCTATAGAGGTACTTCTTGAGACACATGCCCATTACACTGGATAGAATCCAGGTCAGTTCATTGCCAAGAAAGCAAGAGGAGGCCAATAATTTCATTCAGCACTGTCAAAGAGTTAGGAAGAACTCAATAGCTTCACATCTAAATACAACATTCCACACACACAGCATCAGATGTTTGAATTCTTTCAAGAAAATATACATAATTTCAGTGACTGTAAGTGCAGGAAGCAATATGGAAAGAGCAAAATGGAGCAGAGAAAAACTGTAGAGGAAATAAATGTAAAGAAATCAGATGAAAGATCCCAGAAAGGAAATTGTAATGAGACAGGAAGCCCAACTGGAAAGAAACATAGTTTATTACAGAATGCAAAGTAAAACCGCTTCCTTGGTGTACACAGGGGACTATAGTTCAGCAGGCCCAGTCTTGGGCCTGCCTTATCAAAGGCTCGGGTAATAATTTTCAGCTGGGGATGCTACTGCCTCTTACCAGAGGAATTCATACTCAACAAGCTACATGGGAAGATCGATCAGTGATTCCCCATGGACCTCATGGGTGTTATCACAGGAATAAAAATTAATGAGGAAAATGAACCATAACAGAAACCTGTTAGTATTTTTTCATACCACTCTTTACAGTAAGCAGGTCCCAATGCAAGAGTCCTTGAGGAAAGTGTATAATTTCAAATGATCTTTTATCAGCCAAAAGTCCGTAATCAACTGTAAAGTTGGGCATCTCTCCAGACACCATAACATTTGAGCCCCATGCACTAACAAGCACCCACAATGTGTCTGTAGCCTCCCATGAACTCCAGTGAGGTCAGTTCTGGAGGGCACCAATGGCACAATCTTAATATAAATGTAGGCATTATGGTCTATACAATTTTGGGGCAACATTTGTAGTTTGACTTCTAGAAATTATTTTCTTAAAATGTAATTAAGTTGTAATGTATTTTGGAGCTTTTTACTGCAGATGTTTAGAACAAATAAATACAGAAGAGGGGATAGGAAAGGATTTTATTAATGAAAATGAAAAGCTAATTAAACAGAGTGGACTGACTGGGGATGATAAAGAGAATTTTGCTTATGGAGGGTAAAAGCATGAAACATTGCTGACTGAGCAACTTGAGAAGACATTGACCAAAGGACAGAAAATCAAGCAGTGAATAAGGGACTTTTTTCCAGACTGAATGAATATCCCTCAAGGGCCATATATCAAAGCTTGAAGATGTTACAGTACAGGTACCATTAATCTTTGAAGAATATTTGAATTGATGGCAAAGTTGCTGGTCAGAGGCATGAGCATTTTGAGGGCCAGAGCTCTTCAATGAGTGAACTGCTTGTTCAGAAGCAGCACTCACTGGCAGCTTGCTCTTTGGGCAGGGCAGAAATCCAGAATTCCCACTGGAGTTGAACCAAAAAGTAGAAATGCACCTTTTTCTCAGCAGTTTTTAAAAATTCATTTACGAGATATGGGCATTGCTCACTAGGCCAGCATTCATTGCCCATCCCTATTTGCCCTTGAGGAAGTGGTAGTGAGCTGTCTCCCTGAACTGCTGCAGTCGCTCTGGTGTAAGTACACCCACAGTGCTGCTATGTCATTCCTTGATTTAGACCCAGCAGCAGTGAAGGAATGGCAATATATTTCCAAGTGAGGGTGGTGAGTGACTTGGATGAAAACTTCCAAGTGGTGGTGTTCCCAGGTACCTGCTGCCCTTGTCCTTCTAGATAGTAGTGGCCATGGATTTGGAAGGTAGCAATCAAGTGAGCTGCTTTGTCTTGGGATGGTGTTCAGTTTCAATCATCCATGCAAATGGAGAGCAAAACATTTCTCAACATTGAATCAGCATTCTGCATAAATCATAGATCCCTGATTTGCTGATTCCAAGTAGGTTTTCATCTGAACCAAAGCCATCCAGATCAAGGCCCCCCCAAGATATATGCTTGTTGGTGAATTGGGAGCAAGAATGGTGTGATTAGTTAATCATTATGGCTTAAGGCTTTCCAAATCAAGACTAAGTAGTCTTAATAGATTTAAAAGTCAGATATTAGATGAATTTCAACACAGAGAAATGTGAATTTTGAAAGGGGACAAAATGAGCATTGGAAGATAAAACATTGAATGGAGTGGAAAGATGGAGCAGTTTGGTTGCACATGTATGTAAAGACACGTTGATGCATTTGTAAAACAACTGATTGGAGCACAGATTTTCCATATAAGGATTTAAAAGAAAAGCAAGACGTAATAGTAAAGTTACATAAATTATTGATTGGGGCAAAGTTTTGAGTGCTCTCTGTTTAGAAGATGTCAAGACCATGGGGAAGATACTGAAGAAAAGGTAATACCAGGGAAGATAAGCTTTTGATATGAGAGACTAGAGTAACTGATTCTTTTCTTTTCTGCCAAGAGATGGTAATGTTCAAAGTTATGAGACCTTCCTGAGTTAAATTGGGAAAAGCTGCTTCCATTGGTTGATGCTTATATAGTGCATCGATATGAGATTATTATCAAAATAACAACATATGTCTGACAAGACTTTGATGAATATGGTTATAAGAGCATGGACAGTGGTGAAAGCAGAATCTGTAATCAATTTAGTAAGGGAAGTTGAAATATTCAAAATGGATATTAATAGATGTGGGGAAAAGGCAAGTGAATGGGATTAAGTGAATAGAGTTAGTAATGGGCCAAACGATCTTCCATCCTGTAAAATTCCATCTGAACCTTGTTGGTGAACGACAACAATTATCCAAAATACTTAATTTATGCTTGTCAGATCTTGCACACTGTTTTTAGAGTCACAGTTCTTGCTGTGGGCGCTTTCTTGGAGCGGATGAAAGAGATTCCTGGATATTCGTCTCCAATAATTGTGAAGCTGTGTGAATAGGTTAGAAAATGCATGGAGAATTCACAACAAGCAACGATGGAATACCCATTTTTTTAAAAATTTTCCCGTGGAAAACGTTCCCGATTGTGGAAACAACTTGGTTTTTCCTGGTTTTGTCACCTTGGTTTTGTATATCAGCTGGGTGGATTCATTGTAATAAAATAAGACTTCCTGCTTTTTGGAAAAAAAGTTTTAGTGGCTCACCACTTGCCTCTGTCAGGGTGTTTTGCCATCAGTTTACATGTTACTGTAACAGAGCTAGAGTGTTATCATCCTATTTCCTTGGCTCCAGATGCCATAATTTCTAATTCTGTGATATTGTCCATGATTCTATGTAAGTAGAAAAGGATGGAAAGTATAACCAATTAGCAGGAATAAATATTAGTTTGCCTGCCTCAATTCCATCCACTGTTTTTCAGCAACTGAATAAGACAAATTCACACCAATACGCAAGAGTAGAAAAGGCCAACATTGCAATGTGATGAAATGATGTTCGAAGTAACAGGTCATGCTGAACTGTGAGAACAATCTTTCACTTATTTCTTTGTTGACATCTTTTGCATAAATATGAAGATGCCTTTGGACAATTATATTTACAGCTAAAATTATTAGAGACAAAGTGTTAGGCACCTCAAGGAGAAGGGGAAACCCACTGGTGGTTTGGTTGGGTCGTGGGTATGGCTTTCCTGCTGTTGACCCCTCTGGAGGACATGCAGCCTCTGTCTCCATTAGTCCTCAGGCATACTGAAGAGAGACCACCTTCAACTGAGCTGGCAACCATCATATGCAGCAGGGAACCATTCTACTGCCACTAAAACACTGATGCACCTGTAAAATCGGAACCAGTTGGGTTCATAATCTGCTAAGTTGTCTGCCCACCTTCATGGTGTGTGGGCATCGTGTGGGTTCCCACTCATTTATAAAAATTTCTTCAGCAATGGGAGTATTCAAAAGAATTTGTCTATCCTAATGCACAAAACACAGAAAGTAGCATTCAGCTGTAGCAAGCAATTGGGAAGCAAATGGTATGTTCCAAACCCACTTCCAAACCCACAGACAACTATTAGTAAGGATAGGCAACAACACCTCCTCCACGATCATCCTCAACACTGGTGCCCCACAAGGCTGTGTCCTCAGCCCCTTACTATACTCCTTATACACCTATAACAGTGTGCCCAAATTCCCCGTCAACTCAATCTTCACATTTGCCGATGACACCACTATGGTGGGTTGGACCTCAAACAATGACAAGACGGAGTACAAGATAGAGAATCTGGTGGAACTGGTGTGACAACAATAATCTTTCCCTCAATGTCAGCAAAATGAAAGAAATAGTCATCGAATTCAGGAAGCATACTGGAAGACATGCCCCTGTCTACGTCAATGAGGACTAAGACAGCTTCAAGCTTTTAGGTGTCCAGATCACCAACAACCTGTTCTGGTCCTTCCATGCTGACACTACAGTTAAGGAAGCCCACAACGTCTCTACTTTATCAGAACACTAAGAAAATTTGGCTATGATTCTCACCAACTTCTCCAGATGCACCATAGAAAGCATTCTTTCTGGTTGTATCACAGCTTGGTATGGCTCCTGCTCTGTCCAAGATTCCAAGAAACTACAAAGGGTCATGAACAAAGCCCAGTCCAACTGTCAAACCAGCCTCCCATCCATTGGCTCTGTCTACACTTCCCATTGCCTCAGAAAAGCAGCCAGCATAATTAAGGACCCCACACACCCCAGACATACTCTCTTTCACCTTCTTCAATCAGGAAGGAGACATAGAAGTCTGAGGACATATACCAACCGACTCAAGTACAGCTTCTTCCCTGCTGCCATCAGACTTTTGAATGGAGCTAAGTTGATCTTTCTCTACACCCTAGCTATGACTGTAACACTACATTCTGCACCCTCTCCTTTCTTTTCTATGTACTGTATGCTTTGGCTGTATAGCAGGCAACAAAAAATACTTTTCACAATATACTAATACATGTGACAATAATGATCAAATCAAAGCAGTTAGCCTTTTTTGCAATGTGGATGGAGTTTACAAATAAGGATGTTTTGCTGCAGTTGTGCAGTGTTCCTTGGTGAGGCCCACTGTGAAATACTGTGTACAGTTTTGTTCAAGGCAAAATATACTTACCTTATAGAAAGTGCAACAAAAGTTCACTAGATTCATTGCAGGGATGGGAGGATTTCGGGGTTGGGGGCGGGAGGAGGAAAATAGGCCGAAACAGTTTTGATTTTAGAAGTTAAGAAGTGATTTTATTGAAACTTATACGATTCTGTAAAGTAGATGCAAGGAGGCTGTTTCCCTTCGCTGGAGATTCTGGGACTAGGGGCCGGTCTCAGGATAAAGCCATTTAGGACTGAGATGAAGAAAATGTATTGATTGTAAAGATTGTACATCATTGGAATTCTCTACCCCAGAAATATCTGGTCCTCAGTCAGTTGGAGCATATTCAAGCCTGAGACAGATATCTTACTGGACTCTGAGGCTATCGCGATATGAGCATCAGGAGAAGTGGAATTGTAGTCAAAGAACAGCCATGATCTTATTGAATGGTGGAACAGGCTTGAGGGACCACATGGCCTACTCCTGTTCCTATGTCCTTAATACAATTTTGATGTTTGAGACTTCAGAGATAAAGAACTGCTCTGCGATTGGCTCAGTAATGTGTATGATAGCCAGTTACTTTGTAAGGCTGTGCCACAACATAAAGACTATTTAACTGCCTGGAACTGTTATTAGACTGTGTTAGCAGAGGACAGTTGTGTGAAGTGCTGTGAATGAATCAGAGTATGATGGACTTTCTCATTTGTTGCAGGCTTTGATGCGTCCAGGACGAATTGATCGCATAATATACGTACCATTGCCCGATGCAGCCACTCGGACAGAGATTTTCAAACTACAGTTTCGTTCCATGCCCATCAGTGATGATGTGAATTTGGATTGCCTGGTTGCCAGGACAGAGAAGTATTCTGGAGCTGAGGTAAGCACCAAAGTATTACACCTAGAGTCCAACTTCAGTTAGATTGGAGAATCTGAGGTTGTTCTCCTCAAGGAAGAAAGATTTCATAGAAATGTTCAAAATTATGAGGGATTTAGACAGGGCAGATGGGGAAAAATTGTTCCCATTGACAGAGGAGACGACATTCAGCAGAAGTTGATTTAAGATGATTGGCAAAACACCGATGGCAACATGAGGAAAAGATTTAACAAAGCAAGTGGTTAGGATCTAAAATGCATTTCCTGGAAGTGTTGTGGAGGCAGATTCTATAGTACCTTTTAAAGAGAATTGGATTGACACTTGAAGAGAAAAAATTTATAAGATGACATGGGGGTGGGGGGAGAAGGAAGAGGAGAGCATTGGTGACACCACCTGATTTGCTCTTGCAGAGAACTGGCGTGGAAATGACAGCTGAATGGCCTCCTTCTCTGCTGTACCCATTCTATGATTCTATGAACTGCAAATTGAGGGTGTTTTCAAATCCAGACTTCATAAATCAAAAACTGTTGTGATAAATTACATGGAAGTTTCCTCTTTCAGCTCTTAAAAGTACTTAATAAACAAATTTGGATAGTTAAGATCAAATTCCCAGGGAGCACAAGTCCAAAAATACAGAATTGCTCTTGTTTAATTTAATTGGCAGTCATATGGCAATTTCACTAAGCAAAATTGGATAGCATGAGATGGTGACCTGTCACACACGTGCACCAGATGGTATTATTTTGAAGTTGTCAGGGAGATTTATTGCTTGGATAATATGAAAAGACAAGAGCTGTATGTTGTGTCTGACCCAGGCTGTAAACTTGGCATCAGTATGCCAGAACTGTTACTGGATATATGCCATCTCTCCTCTTAATTAGCCTGTGCATGGATTAGGACAGAGCTTGTCAACACAATTTTCCACTCTTGTCCGATGCCGTTTCACACCACTTTCTGAGGGAACCCACCAAGCTCAGTTGAAATACACTGTGTGCCGATCACCTGTTTGTGCTGATCACCTGTTTCTTTTCACTTTGAGTCTTGCTGATTGCTGAATCCCTACAAGGGCAACCCTCAGATCAATTCATCTTTGAGAGTGTAAACAATAGCCACTCTCTCCACGAACATACGCCCGGCAGTTTGTCTAAGTCTACTTAGACATACAGACACAGTGGGTGTTTAAAACTGTCTCCAAAGGAAATGGCAGCTTGACATGTCAGCGCATGTGTTCAGCAGTCACTTTGTACATCTTTGTTTGGGGCAGATGTTTAGCAAAAACACTGATCAAATTGAACTCAGTTGCAATGAATTCAACCCAGTCTGAATCTATTGTTGCTGCATCCAGGGTAATCAAATTCTGGAAGATGAGAGTTTTATGAGTAAAAGACAACTAAACAGTCAGTGAGAGAGGATGGACAGCTTTAAGTTACAACAGCGCAGGCCTGTAATCAGAAGAGTCTGCAGGAACGGATATTTCTTGTCACAATTTTAATCACAGCTGTTGAAAGCTATACTGCATGCAGCCGAAGTGTTCTGGTCATTTCTTTGCAATGTTTCAGCTGAGACCCTGCAAAAGAATTTGGGTCATGCTTAAAATAACTCTTCACTGGTGTGAAAATAAAATTCTCAGCAAGTACTTTGCTGTAATGAATTTGAACAATGTTGCAAAGGATGGCAAAATGGGTGGCTGACCATTCAAATGAAACAAGATTCAAACTATTAATTAACCTGAAAAAAAGCAAAATATTGCAGTTGCTGAAAGCTTGAAATAACAGAAAATGCTGCATTCATTTTGCAGAGAGAAGTGGACTTAACATTTCAGATTGATGACCTTTCATTATGATGACCTCTTCAACATTGCTTCCTTTTTTGTGGTCTATTGATTTTTCTTTGACTGTTCTTTGTTCAACCCCTGCATGTTGATAAGCTGAATGGAGCAATATGGGTGAGAAAGGCTCCTGATCCCCAAAGTATTATGGATTTCAGTTAACCTGATCAGGGGTATATGAGGCCATTCACCAGTAAAAATATCAGTGAACATGTCTGATTGTCTGCTCTCATACGGTTAGGCTCAGTATCTCTTTTAAAGCCACCCACTTTGGTCATCAGTTCAAACCAAGGCATTCTTTATAATTTTTTGGAAAAAAATTGATCCACCCAAATTATTCATTGCAATCAAGCATTTAAGTGTCAATTTGGATGGAAGTCGGGCAGGGTTATTTCAAAGGAAAATGGGAAGCTAGATGGCTTTAATAGATAACTCAATTTCTGAAGAAAGATGGAATGGAGGAAAATAATGAGAAGAGAAGCTATGTGAGAGTTGATACCGCCTTGTTGGGTGTAGCAGTGGGAAGATTAATGTTTCTTTCTCAAAAATCATTGCAAAAATATGAAACGTTGTTCAGGCTTGTTTTGCACTTTGAATAATTTAATTGTAACATTCTGTTATGTTGATGTTAGGAGATGTTCCACATATTGAACATTACATTTCACCCTAAAAAGTTATTCCTTTGATGCTTCGTTTCCCACCACCGCCTCCCCCACCCCGCTAAATTTTGCATCCCTTAATCCTGCCATAAATCACATTATGTTGGTGGACAGCCAAGAAAGCTCAAAAATGCTCACTCTCACTTTAGAGTACCAACCTCCCACTTGAAAATTAGCAATAGAAGCACTGAAGACACATGAGGGAGGGGGAAAATAAATTATCTGTAGATTTGTGCGAAGTTACTCCTGAGTTTATCTGGGAATGATGAGTTTCTGCCAATCACAGAGGTTAAAGTGGATTGACTGAACATCATAGCAGTGTGTTTGATGTGTTTCTGATAGTTTACCTTTATCTGTCTTTGGCAGCAGGACAGGCTTTGCTGAAAGTAGCACACAGTGTTCTTTCTAAGATCAAGACATTGTTTATTTCTTTTTTGACATTTCTCTCCATTACAAAGTACCTTTGTGTTTTGACCTTCACAACAACTGGTTCTTGCAGTTAATGAGTTACATTTGTTTATACTATAACTTGGCAAATATTGGCTGAATTACATTGTACTTTATTTCAACCATAAATGCACCACTAAAAAAAAGCTGATTTGTTTATTGATAATCCATTTGGCACTCTGAATAGGTGTGAAATTTGGGCAATATTTTGACATTTCACATCAATTTACTGAGTAACTTTTTTAAGGTGGGGTGGTTGAGTAAAGTTGTGTTTATAGATACAAAGCTTTATAAAACAATTTATTTGGTTTCTGCAAGTAGATTTCTCTAGGCGAAAAGATGTTTGCGCAGTTACTACACACCAGTTTTTTCCTTGGACTTTTTGATTTCAGGTAAATTTAATAAATTATAAATAAAACAACTGACAAATGTTATACTTGGTCAATGAGTTGTTTTGATAAAATCTGAAATTTTTTTTAACCCATCAAGAAGGCTTCTGCAACCTGTGACCCAATGGCCACATTTAGCCCTGCAAAGCTCCTCAATGAAATGGGTTTCATTGACAAGGCCAGCATTGTTACCCATCCCTAATTGCCCTTGAACTGAATGACTTGATGCAGAGGGCATTAAGGTCAACCATATTGCCATGAATCTGGAGTCACACATAGGCCAGAACTATGGGACATTATTGAACCAAATAGATTTTTAAAACAATCGACAATGGTTTCATGGTCACTATTACTAATATCACCATTAGTTTTTCGTTCCAGATTTATTGACTAAATTTAAATTCCATTGGCTGCCACGATGGGATTCAAACCCATATTCCCACAATACTAGCCTGGACCTCTGGATTATTTGTCCGGTGACATTACCACAATGCAACCACTTCTCCCTCTATGTGTGGGGACCCATTGTCCCCACCCAGCCCCAGAGCCACTGAGCAAAATGCAATTAGGACCAGTCTGCAAATTTGAAGATTTTTGCAAGGGGCTGCCCCTTCAGTCACAACTGTTTCTCTCCCTGTTTGCTGCTGTTAGGTGCACCACTGAGCCCCACTTTCCCCCATTTCTCCCTATTCTCCCCCTGCTTCCCTCAGCTCTTGCCATTTGCCCCCAGCTCTCCATTTCACCTTTGCCCCTCTCCCACTTGCCACTGCACTCACCCCCAAGCTTTTGCCGCTTTCCCCCGACTTGTGCCATTTGCCCCCAGCTTTCTCTTTCACCCCTACCTCTCTCTCGTCTTTTATCTGCGCTCTCACTGCATTCCCGCAGCTCAATAGTTTTCCCCCACCTCTCACCATTTGCCCCTGGATCTCTCTTTCATCCCTGTCCCTCTCCCCATTTTCCCCTGCATTTTCACTGTATTACCGCCAGCTTGCGCCATTTGCCCCTGGTTTTCTCTTTCATCCCTGCCCCTCTCCCCACTTTCCCCTGGACTCTCACTGCATTCCCCCAGCTCTCGCCATTTGCCCCTAGCTCTCTCTTTCACCCCTGCCCTTCTCCCCACTCTCCCCTGCGCTCTGACTGCATTCCCCCAGCTCTTGCCACTTTTCCCCGGTTTACGGCATTCATAATGTTGTGCCAAACTTTAACTTTCCAAATTTTGCTCATGGACTCCTTGAGTGAGAGAAAAATTTGGATTGTGTGCAATCCCCCGAAAATGAGAAGGTTGGGCTACAAGTCTGGGCTACACAGAAACCACTGTGCCAAATTGAGGTTGTGTTTTGAATTGTTTGTTTTTCTCATAATTTCTTCCAACTTTTTTTAAAGTTTGTTGATTTGTATTTGTTTCCAATGATTTGGGGGGTTTTATTTTACACCGTACAGGTGTGAACACCATTAATAAATCACATTAGTCTGTATTGTCCTGGCTCCCCAATGTCAGATTTGGAGGTTACCCCAAAGATGTGCTAGGGAATCTCTCTGGGAAGTTCCCAAGTAAGAGTTTAGGTGGCAATTGTCCACAAAGGTTACCATCACCTGGACAATTGTGCTGTGCTGGGAACCACCCGACAAAGCAATTTAGTTCGCTAACTTCAGATGGTTCTGCCAATGTTACAATAACAGTTACTCTGACAGAGTTAGAAGAAATGAAAGCACTTACAATTTCAGCATAATTATTTCAAAGCCTCAGACTGGTCCTCACAAGGGGATCCTTGTACTCCCGAATCCCCAGGTGAACTTTTCCTTCACCCTCCATCTAAGCAACCCCTCCCACCACACCCACTCCCAAGTCCCAAGTATTCCCCAAACCCTTTACTTTTTCTCTGGCTTGTTATTTCCAATGGGCTAATGCTGTAAAAACGGGGACTTTTCCTCCCCCATTCTGTTTCTTTTGAACTTCAGTGCTGGACTCGGCAATGCCCACTGCTGCCTGGATCTCATTCGGCCTGAGTCAGGATGGTTGGGCAAGATAAATACTTCAGAATTTTTGCGTAGGTAAATGAGTACAGAGAGGCAATCCGACCCTAACTGCCACTCCTGAGGAAATTATGGACCATTATTATGGCCTTGCAAAGGAAAGTTAATTTGTTCTTATCAAAGTCTCCTTATTTATTGAGGCATGAGCTTCCTTACTGACACTTAGCTTGGTACTAGGGCTGAACTTTGCTTTAACAAAATAAAAACATAGAAATGCACAGCAAATAAATTAGCTTCCAAAAGTGAAAGCCAAGTTAATATTTATATAGACATTATTTGATCATATTGTCACCTTTGAGTTGTCAATTATGTGTCACTCCGTGTTTTTACTGTATAATTAGTATAGGATTGCAGAAATGCTGTCATTTGAAAAGGTGCCACCTTCTGGATGAGATGTTAAGTTTGAACTCTGCCTGTTAAAGATACTATGGGATAGATTTTATGGGTTGCGATATTCCTCCCCCACCCCCCACCCCCCAAACAGTTGGCAGGGAACCCACCCACTCAAAAACCGGCTGCTGCCCCACAATCATTTTATAATGGGAGCAGAGCATTAATTGTTTAAGGTTGAGACTTTCACCCCATCTGGGGAGGAAGTCCCACGTTAGCGAGCCAATTGGAATGACCAGCAGTTTTGTAGTCCCAGCAGCGCCAGGTTAGAGTAGTGGCTATTGCTGGGACTACAGTCAATAGTCACTGAAGAAGAGAAAAAGGAGAATGGAGCCCACACTGAACGTTAATTCCAGAGTATCAATGGGGCCTGGCTGATAGACCTTAGCAAAGGGTGTAAGAGTGAGGGAAGATAGATTGATTCAAGAGACAAGGGGATTGAGTCATGACCTTGTTAGAATGGGTGTGGGGGTGATTGCCTGCAATGATCAAGGGCTGCCCCAAAAGGATAGCAACCTTCTTCTTCTGCAGTTAAAATAGTGACAGCAGCTGAATGAGACACTTAAGTAGCCATTAATTGACCATTTAATAGCCTCAGTAGGCTGGTGGGTTGCAGCATGACATTTTCCCTACCCATCATAAAATGGAAGACAAGTCAAGGTGGGCAGGAAGATTGTGGGAAGACCACACAATGTTTTATGAGCCTCACCCCAGCCTTCAGATATGCTATTGGGAGGCTGTAAAATTCCACCTCATGTTGTTATTCAAAGAGAAGCAGGAGATTCTCCAAGATTCCTAATCAAATTTCCTCCCTTAAAAACACTAACTGGTTTTTCATCTCCATAGTGTTGGTCGGAGCCTGTTTTTTGCACATTGGCAATAGTATTTATAACAAGAATGGCTGAACTTTCACAGTCAAACCAGCATTTTTGAATTGGAGAAATGCTCTTTTTGGGCCTTTGTTCAGGCTTAATCTTATGGTATTTTTAGTACTTTATCATAACATACAACTGAAAGTGATTTTTGCTTATCTGTAAATTAAAACCTCAAAATTATTATGAGTTGTGCTACCACATGAATCCTTAACAGATTGAATCATTTGGCATAGCAGGACATCATTTGATGCATTGATTCTTAGAATGCTGTATCTAATTAGTATCACTCCCCTTTTCATTCCTCATTTCCCTGCAAATTATTCCAATTCAGTTTATCCAATTCTCTTTTGAAAGTTGCCATCAAATTTGTTTCTACCGGTGCTTTCAGGTAGTGCAATCTAGATCATTATGACACGCTCTGTATTTCTTTCCTCATGTTCATAGATTGTAGTATTTACCGTGCAGAATGAAGCCATTTGGCCCATCAAGCCTGCACTGGCAACAATCCCACCCAGGTCCTATCTCTGTGACCCCATTAATTATCCTTCTGAATCCCCCTGACAATAAGGGGCAATTTAGCATGGCCAATCAACTTAACCTGCACATCTTTTGACTGTGGGAGGAAACTGGAGTACTCGGGGGAAGTCCATGCAGACATGGGGACAACATGCAAACTCCATACAGACAGTTACCCAAGGCAGGAATTGAACCCGGGTCCCTGATGCTGTGAGGCAGCAGTACTAACCACTGTGCCATCGTGCTGTCCATTTTGCCTTTGGTTCTTTTGTCAGTTGCTTTAAAAAGTGACATCAGACTACCAATCCTTCTGACTGAAAGAAACAAGATCTTATTTACTCTATCAGAACCCTTTCTGATTTTTTTCTCCCCTTAACCTTCTTTGCTTTAAAGGGAACAAGCCTAGCTTCCCCATCTCTCCAATCCATCTGAGGTCTTTCATCTCTGGTACCATTCTAATAAATCTCCTCTGCACCCCATTCCCTCCAGCCAAGAGCTTGACATCCTTACGAAGGTACGCTGTTCAGAATTGGCCAACATTTCACCAGCTGTGAGATAACCAGTGTTTTATAAATATTTAGTGTGGCTTCCATGCTTTATAGTCAATATCTTTATTTACAAAGTCAAGGATGCCTTATTAACAGACTTCTTAATTTGTCATGTACCTTCAAAGATTTATGTGCATACATCCCTGGGTGTCTATGTTCCTCCTTTAAAACTGCACCACTGACTTACATTGCCTCCCCTCTTTCTTGTTACCAAAATTATCACTTCACAATTCAAATTTGATCTGTCATAATTCTGCCAGGTAAAGACCTCTAACTGCTTAAAGAACTTCATTGTGGTTATTTTAATGGTCAGTGAAGAAATCTTGATAATTCTTTTTTAATTCATAAATTTTCCTTATCTCTTCTTGCCTCCCTTTATCCCACTGAACTCTAGGTTTATCCAAATCAGCGGTGACAGCTGTTGCCTCTTTTTGAAGTTCTAATTTGCATTCAAGAACAAGCATTTTTCCTGCTACTCCTCACTGTTAATACTGGACCCACTGTTCTCAATTTCTTTCAAACCATATTTCTTCCATGTTTTGTCATTGGCTTTTCTGCTATCTGCTTTGTTATAGCTTGTTCATGTTTTTCCTACACTTTATTCAAGTCTTGAAGTCTTTCCAACTGCTATTACCTTTTTACTGTTTAACGTAATTGCTCCAATGTCAATTTTAAACCAAGAGTTTCTAACTCTTCTGACACATCTTTAGCAAGTACATCAATCGTAGCAGTAGATTCACAAAAAGCAATTGGTTTCTTCAAGCCACCACCACAGCACTGTTCTTCTGTTGAAAAACTGAACCTCTGAAGAGTCCTGCTTTTTCTGACCACTGGCTGAACTTGATTTTTTTGATCTTTTTGATCTTTTGAACTTGATCTGATTTTTTTCCCCAACCAGCTTTCAGCCTAAGCTATAGGCTGATTTCTCAGTGGTCTAATGTCACAGCCAGGATTTCTAATTAACTTCTAATTAAATTTAGGCTTTGATAAAGGGTTATCTGGGCTCGAAACATAAGCTCTAGCGTATCCTTATAGATGCTGCCAAACCTGCTGAGATTTTCCAGCATTTTCTCTTTTGGTTTCTAATTAAGCAGTCCTCTCACAAACCTGAACCTGGTTTCTCGGTTTCAGTTAAGTAGTGTTTCAAAAAACATAAGCTTTGATACCATAGTCAATGCAGACAGAGCTTCCAACCGCCAATTCCATCACATACTTCAAGGAAAAACACAATCAAGCTCATCAAACATGCTTTTCCTCTAAGAAATAAATGCTGGTTATCATTTATTAACCAATATCTTAAGCGAATAACTTTTTTTGTAAGTTTTCTAACTGATCTCTAACTAAGTGATTTTCTAATTTATTTTGTTTAAAATTATTGTCTTTAAAGTGCCCCTACATCTAATGTTAGGCAGTCGGCCATGTAGTTTTATCCCTCTTAGACAGTGGTGTAATTTGGAATCCTCCTTTAAGAGCTCCGTTTGCAACAATGAGATCTTTTGGTGGTTTTTTTCAAAATTACAAACAGTTCAACTTTAATGAGTGAGGTTTCAGAGAGGCTATAAGGCTGTTGCCCCTTCTATCACTGTGGAAGTCTATCTCTGACTATTTGTTCAAAGTCCAGTATATTTTTACACCCAAATACTGGTTTCAATCTAGGTTTACTAGTTAGCACTGTTGCCTCATAGTGCCAGGGACCTGGGTTTGATTCTCAGATTGTGTAGAGTCTGCATGTTCTCCCTCTGTCTGCATGGGTTTTCTTCGGGTGTTCTGGTTTCTTCCCACAGTCCGAAAGATATGCTGCTTAGGTGCCATGCTAAATTTTTCTTCAGGATACCTGAACAAGTGCTGGAGTGTGGCAACTAGGGGATTTTCACAGTAACTTCATTGCAGTGTTAATGTAAGCCTACTTGTGGCTAACAAATAAACTTTTACTTTTTCTTAGCCACTATCTCTGTGCTGCCTAGACTCTCTATGAAGCAACTTTTGTCCTGCTTAGGTGCAACAGAGTAGCAGTGTAGGCCACTGTCATATGCTCAGCAAAAGTATTATTTTCAAAAAGGCTCAATACATATGTGTCCTGCCAGTTGCATTATGAATTAATTTTCTAGATAACACAACTTCATAACAAAGTCTTTTGACATTCTGACACAGAATGGAAGAGATTAAATAAGTAATTCATCATGAGGAGCAAAAAACAATTTTCAGCGGGAGCGTAAAGACAATCCAAAATAAGGGCCAAGACACAATTCAGAGTAATAACTGTGGTAGCAGAAAGGAGGAGACATGATCATTAGAGACTGCTGCCTACATACTGCTGTGATCTACACGTTATCTGAAGGGGTGTTTCATTGCATAAATGTCATAATACTGAAAGATATCTGAGATTTTCTCCTTGTAATTTTTGGAAATTGGACTATACTGATCCACTTGGACTATTTCTGATCCACTTAATTTATCCAAAGGTTTCTGAAATATATTGTTCTATTCTTGCTCAGAACTCCGAAGTGGAAAGTAGAAAAGAAACTCAAAGTAAGCCTTGGTTCAGGTCATTTTGGATGTGTAGGGTTCTATATTCTCTTGTCTCAGCAGGAAGGACATCTTGCTGGTGGTCAACTCTGGTGAATACTGTTTGCTTTGGCACTAGCTGTGTTCCTGTTTCAAGTTCATAGTGTGACATTGCGTAAGTGTGCCAGAGGAGATGGTTGTTAGCCGCATATCAAATCCCTCATTGCATGAAGCTGTTTCAATGAATAGGCACCATCATAAATCTCCATCTCTGCTGACTAAGGTAGAGGAACTGTTTATGGAGCCAAGAGTCTTCACACTTCCGACTCTGCAATGAACCAGATCTAATTGAAAAGTTCACATTGTAAAAAAATGAGTTTGAACATTTGTAATTTTTTGAACTTGCAGTAATTTTTTTCAAATAGTGGAAAAGCCTGTTTAAATCAGATAGTTGATTGTTTGCACTTCACTGAAGTACACATAAAGATTGGATGGTAGCCATTAGCAGTCACTGGAACCATTGTTTCTCTTGCACATGTTGCAGAAAAAGTAGTCTCTGTGCTGTCAAAAAAAAATCAGAACTTAGTACCCATTGATTGAAAGTCAAAAAAAAACATCAGCGCAGCAACAATGAACTTGAATGTGAGAGCTAATTGCCAATTAATCCACAGCCGTATAAATGCAGTTACAAAGTGAAGTCACATGTCCAAACAAACTCTGAAATGCATTAATCATTGATTAATGAACACCTTTGTGTTTATTGTTGTCTTGATGAACTGCTTCTCAGTAATTTAATTTGTGAAAAAAATTAACAAGGCAAGATACAGTAGGTTTCTAAAGATTATACATACACTTCTCCTAGCTAGCTACTAGGATCCTGCATGTGGTGAGATTGGATAGTTTCACTCTAATTCTTAAGAATGCCTTTTCCAATTCAAAAATAGTCTTAAGAACTGAGAGGGTATAATTGTCGAGCTGAGGCTCTTTTCTCCAAAGACTGAGAGGTTACCCGATATAACAATGTTTAAATTTGTGAATGAGTTTGATAGGATAAATGTTTCCACTGCTGGGGGAATCCAGAACTAAGGGCCATAATTGTAAGATCCTATAAGAAATTCAGCAGGAATTTCTTTACCGGATAATGTACAAGATAAACCAATTTCCTTTAGAACTGTTTTCTAAAAGTTATAAGGGTGCTAAGCACAGGCAGAACTGAGAAAGCCCACCAACGCCTCAAATTTCTCAGGAGGCTAAGGAAATTCAGCATGTCTCTTATGACTCTTACATTTACAGATGCACCACAGAAAGCATTCTTTCTGATTGTATCACAACTTGGAATGGGTCCTGCTCTGTCCAAGACCGCAAGAAACTACGAAGGGTCATGAACGAAGCCCAGTCCTTCACATAAACCGGTCTCCCTTCCATTGACTCTGTCTACACTTACCACTGCCTCAGAAAAGCAGCCAGCATAATCAAGGACTCCATGCACCCTGGACATATCTCTTCCACCTTCTTCTGTCAGAAAAAGGACACAAAAGTCTGAGATCATATACCCATTGACTGAAGAACAGCTTCTTCCCTGATGACATCAGACTTTTGAATGGACCTACCTCATATTAATTTGATCTTTCTCTACACCCTAGTGTTACGACTGTAACACTAGATTCTGCACCCTCTCTTCCTTCTGTATGTATAGTATACTTTGCCTGTATAGCACAAGAAACAATACTTTTCACTATATACTAATACATATGACAATAATAAATCAAATCAAAAAAGAGAATCAATCCATTGAATGGGGGAAATTTCAGGATGACTCTGATACCATGTTTTCTGATGGAGGAAGCAGCTTACCATTGGCTGCCGCTGTAATCTTCTGGTTCCACCGAAGTCTGGAGCATTTTATAGATCCTACTTGCGTGAAAGGCCAGAAAATTCCATAACTCATCCCATAACTCATGAACAGTCTGAAAAAGAGAAGTGGTGAAACAATTAAGCCTGAATAATCCTGGTATATCACTATTTCAGCTAATGGTGATTATGAATTAAAGACCAACTTTAAACATGTTTGTTCCTGGGAAATCTTTATTAGTAATCCTAAATCCTGTTGCAAAGTAATTAAGTGAAACAGAGATGCACATTAGTTTAATATTTTCTTAAATCTCTTATATTCTTGACAATGCTTAAAGATAACACAGCCTGACCAGATGGACAATAAAAGAACTGCTGCTTCCTATTATATCCTACCATAGGATATACATCATATAAATTGACATGTATGGGAGGGAACAAATGTATTTATCTACCTATGTGTCTGTTGAGAAAATATGATTTTACTTTTTGGGACCAATCAAAACGAAGACTTGCATTTATATAGTGCCTTGCATGAACTCAGGATGTCCCAAAGCATGTGTGTAGTTAATTGTACTTAACTAACATGTACTTAACTTAAATAACAGGTTTGCATAATATTTGGCTTGCTGTGTGCTATAGGCGGAAACCTGATCAGGGCTGGTCGAGTGAATCCAAATAGCCATCATACATAGTGAAAATCCTGCCTTTTGGCTGACGCCTCATTCAGCTGGGCATCAGGATTCCCACCAGGCAGCTGATGAGATTGGTGAATCCTCCCCTATATTTTCACTCTGCATAATTATGATGTAAATTGTATTATTGTAATTTCCTGTTCTTTGTGTACTCAGGTACTGTGACCTAGTGATCTTGGCTGGAGGTTTTGCTCCTGGAATCAGTACAATCTATAATATCAATGAAAACACTGCTTTGAAATATTGAATCCTGTCTATTTCAAAACTCCGCTCTTATCAGTTGTTAGGCAATCTTCCAGTGGAAGATTGAATATTGAATATTTTGATCAAAGTGACTTGGATCAACTTTGTATTTACTTGGGAATTTTGAAAAGAATACAGCTGTTTTATGACAAAGGGCAGCATCTTTGCAGGAGTGAGAATCACCACTGGACATCGCGCAGCAAGCCAAATATTATGCAAACCTGTTATTTGAAGTACAATTAACTACACACATGCTTTGGGACATCCTGAGTTCATACAAGGCACCATATAAATGCAAGCCTTCATTTTGATTGGTTCCAGAAAGTCAAATCATATTTTCTCAACAGACACATAGGTAGATAAATACATTTGTTCCCTCCCATACATGTCAATTTATATGATGCATATATGGTAATAGGGAGCAGCAGTTCTTTTATTGTCCATCTGGTCAAGCTGTGTTGTCTTTAAGCATTGTCAAGAACATGAGAGATTTAAGAAAAGATTAAACTAATGTGCATCTCTGTTTCACCTAGTTACTTTGCAACAGGATTTAGCATTACTAACAAAGATTTCCCAAAAACAAACATGTTTAAAGTTGCTCCTATTTTCCTACCTTAGATTGAACTGCACATTTTCGCTCCCAAACCTCTCCTATTGGCCTGCTGTGAAATATGGAGTGTACTTGCTACCAGATTCCTTCAGTGCAGTGTAGGAGTATTGAGGAAAATAAAGCCATGCCCCTTTTTTACAGCGCTACCTGCCACATTCCATTAAGCTTAAATGTCTCTTTGACAAGCTAGGGAGATAAGGTAAAGGTGAAAACTAAGTGAAAAGGAGGTAAAATGAATCGGAGGTAGTTGGATAGTGATAGGGTTAGGAATCAGGTGCTTGAGTTGTCAGATGGTTGGAAGTGTGGTTGAGGTGGAAGGTGGGTGTTGAGCGGTAGTTGGTTAAGGGATGGGGGTAGTCGAAGGTTTGGTGTTAGTCAGTGGAGGGTGGGGAGGTTGGGGTGAGGATAGTCAGGATTCCAAAGAGGTTGTGTGCATTCCAGGAGGTTCCATCATAACCTCCTGCTGATTTTAAAGAAGGCAGCAAGAGAATTTTGTAGATTATGATGTTGGACTACTTACATGGTGCAATTCCATTTCGAAAGCAATGGTATAAGCAATATCTATCGAGAAAGACTTATTCAAGGGCTGATAAAAGGTTAAGACACTGTTCAGGTTAAGTCACTTGTTCTTTGACCATAAAACATGTTAAAGGCTCAAAACATACACTTAGTTCACACAAGACCGGAGTTGTTTGTGAGATATGACATTGTAAGCAGCACAAACTGAATATACACTTATTTGCATATTATGCCTTTGGTATAAGTATGTGGAGCAGCTTGCAATCAATTACTAAACAACTGAAACCACAGTGGGGTATTTTGCAGTTGTTGACTTATAGATATTTAGCTTTGATCAACAGGGAGTGGTGTCTCTGTTTTCTTTTCTGATAAGAATGTAGCCCTGCGCCATTCTCAAGGGAGCCTCCCAGTGATGGCATGCTTAGTTTCAAATCTCATACTGTGTTTGCTTTACAGGATTGCTTCCAATTGTGCTCTTGATATTGGAAGAAACCCTGTAAACACAGCAATGATAGGTAGCACCGAGACTACCTTTGGGAAAAGAATGTGCCCTGGTTGCCATATTGCTGGTCATTAGGTTAGATTTTCCAGGTTTGATTTGAATCATAGAATCCCTACAGTGTGGAAAGAGGCCATTCGGCCCATCGAGTATGCACCAACCACAATCCCATCCAAACCCTATTCCTGTAACCCCACATATTTACTCTGCTAATTCCCCTGACACTAGGGTCAATTTAGCATGGCCAATTAACCTAACCCGCATGTCTTTGACCACAGGCTGTTTGATTTCTTGGTCTATCATGGAATCAAGGGATATAAGGAGTAAGTGGAATTGAGGCTGAAAATTAGCCAAGATCATGTTGAACGGGGATCAGAGTTAAGGGGCACAGTCTGCCCCTGTTCTTATTTCTTATATTCTTGTGACCTTTGAACAATCATTGGCATTGGTTGAGGACGGGATCCCCTCTGGCCAGAATGCCTGCTGAAAGTCACTATCTAGGCTCAACCCTAAGGTTGTAGAGGGCTGCTGGCTCCAGTAAGAGTCTATTCTTACCATAGGGAGCACAGGCATAAGTATGTGAGGTAAAAGCCAATGGGCAGAATTTTCCGCTCCATTTTCTGGGGGTTGAGAATGGTGGTGGGGTGGAGACCTCCACAGGAGTCCCAAAATTATTTTTACGTGGGAACTCTCCGTCAATTGTCCCCATCCTCCACCTCTATCTGTATATGTTTAAATATAATTGTCAGACCTTTATGCCTGATAGTCCCACCACAGTAAATTGTCCAATCACGTTGATGTGAAAGCACACTAACATGAATCATGATTGGTCCCTCACGATGTGCACCTGGCAAGCAAAACCCGCTGAAGGAGCACAAGTCAGTACAGCCCCAGGGGGAGAGGGTCCTGCTTCGGCAGTAACCTGACACTTCACCTTGTGCAGTGCCAGGGTCAGTTCCAGGCCGTGTCAGAGTGCAATGTCTCCAGTAAGTGCTGGGGGTGGTTGTCTGTTAGGGAGGGAGACTGATGGGGATGAATAAGGGGTTCAATTTTTATTCTTTTGCATTAGGGCGATTTTTAAAAAGATGCCCCAATCTTTCAAAGTTACATCGTCACATAGTGGGACCCACCTCTTACATTTTCGTTGTACGTCGGTTTAAAACTATGGTGAGAAATCCTGCCGGGCTACCATCTACCCCCCGCCCCGAGATGACACTTTGCCATCAAACAGCAAAATTCCACCCAATTCCTTTCACTAATCCATTAGCTCACCAATTGAAAGCAAGTGCAGATCACACGGCTTTCCGGACGCTGCATGAAAATGGAAGTTGTGCTCACCCTCTTTGAAGCACTTTTAGAATGGCTCTAATACAAGCATAGTAACTCATATAAATAATGCCTTCCTGAATATTTTTCGAAAGCTTTCAGAACAAGAATATCTTTTTTGCCACCATTAATTATCTGATGATACTTGATAGAATTTGGAACCAAACAAGGACGGGTGTGTCACGTGACAAATAACACAGGCAAAGGGTGGGCAATTGGAAGCAGGAACCATGTGACAGAACCTTCTGGAATACATCGAGTCAGAGTTGGCAATCCTACTGTGTTCTACTGCAATGTAGACAATTATTAGCACCCCTACAAAAAGTGTTCAAATGGCCCCATGGTGACAGGTTGCTCCACACAGTATTTGTCAGTTCTTTTGGGGCTCCACCCTGAGCAAAAATGAATCCACTTTGCTTAAGTTTCACCAGGTTCTCCTGATGATGGAAAGAGATTTTGTTTTAGAGATCAAAGGAAATGTCTTGCCTTTTAGAAACACATAGATTAAGTTCCAAGATATATGCCACTGATCATGTTTTAGTGGTCACCCAAAGAGAACTATATTAATATAGGCGGCACGGTAGCACAGTGGTTAGCACTGCTGCTTCACACCTCCAGGGTCCTGGGTTCGATTCCTGGCTCGGGTCACTGTCTGTGTGGAGTTTGCACATTCTCCTCGTGTCTGTATGGGTTTCCTCCGGGTGCTCCGGTTTCCTCCCACAGTCCAAAGACGTGCAGGTTAGGTTGATTGGCCATGCTAAGAAATTGCCCCTTAGTGTCCAGGGATACGTAGGTTAGAGGGATTAGTGGGTAAAATATGTAGGGATGGGGGGGGTAGGGCCTGGGTGGGATTGTGTTCGGTGCAGACTCGATGGGCCGAAGGGCCTCTTTCTGCACTGTAGGGTTCTATGACTCTGTGATTTTAATATGAGAGATTTATTGCCGCCTAATGTTTTTGAGGAAGTACATAAAAATCAGAGAAAGCACAGATTTTAGTCCTGTGATCCATTTGAGTCTAAAATAAGAGGTTGAAGAACCATCCCTAAATTTCAGAGACTTGAAAATATTCTCAATAATGAAAGATTCAAATTGCTGTTGTGGTCAGTTTTTCAAACCACAAGCTCAAAGCGTGGACAGGATGCGTGTGACCATAGAAACAGCATAAGTGCACAAATATTCAATTGGTGGACTAATATTATTGGGGAAAAGTTGCAATACTTAGCCTTATGAGAGCTCTGTTTGTGTCCTTCATGGTACCTGCTAAAGGACAATTCCAGCATTTCAGCCTCCTCTCCTCCTGGGACCTGCCCTTCTGGAGCTCCAAGGGTCGAACTGAGTAAGTGTCTGCAGGTTGTGATTTTTGAGTCATTTTCACTCAAATGATAATAAAAGTCATTGAGTAATGATCTCTGCTTTACTTCTGCTCTCTTTACCCACCCAGCCCACTGCCCCACCATCCACGTTATCCAGTATGGATTAATTGAAACCCTGTGTAGCATTCAGCACTCTCCACACACTGAGATTAGTTAACAGAACAACCAGGCATTGAAGCTGGAACTTTTTTGCAAAATACTGAGTTGTGTGTTTGGATGTAAGACACCTGATGGAACTCCAGAATTCCTATTTGTTCAATTTTTTATGCTTATTGTGAATTTTTATTTATCTAGACCCAAAAAGTTTAGAATACATTAACTTTGATGGTGAATCCACATTTGCTTATGTCAACTTAGTTATATTGACCAAAACTTTAAATAGCCTTGTTTCTTCTGAGTTTAGGAGAGCACCTGATGCAGATGGAGGAGGAGAAAGTGGGCTCCTGGACATGTGTCCTTTGTTTGAACAGAGGGGAGTATGGTAGGATGAGAGAGGAATTGGTGAATGTTGATTGGGGGAGTGCATTGGAAGGTAGGTCTGCTGAGGAACAGTGGAGGATCTTTAAGGAGATCTTTCTTGGTGCTCAGCAGAAATTTATTCCGATGGTTAAAAAGGATCGGAGGAGGAGAGGTAATCGGCTGTGGATAACGAAGGAGGTGAAGGGAAGTGTTAAGTTAAAAGCGGATGCGTTTAGAGTAGCTAAGAGTAGTGGGTGAGAAGAGGATTGGGAGAGGTTTAAATGTCAACAAAGAATGACAAAGAAGTTGATAAAGAAGGGTAGGATAAACTCTGAAGCTGGGCTAGTGCTTAATATAAAAAAGGATAGCAAGAGTTTTTATAAATACATAAAAAGGAAGAGGCTGGCTAGGGTGAACGTTGGACCCTTAGAGGATGAGAGGGGGGACTTAGTGGTAGGGGATGGGGAAATGGCTGAGGCCTTGAATAACTTTTTTGTTTCGGTCTTCACGGAGGAGGACGTGAGTAATTTGCCGGGTGTTAGCGATGGAAAGATGGTAGGAGTGGAGGGCCTGAATGACATTATTGTTACTAGAGAGGCGGTGCTCGACAGACTGGATGGCCTGATTGTGGACAAGTCCCCAGGACCAGATGGAATGCATCCAAGGGTTCTGAAGGAAACGGCGAAGGTGATAGTGGATGCCTTGTTGATTATTTTCCAAACCTCGCTGGATTCCGGGGAAGTGCCGGAAGATTGAAAAACGGCTAATGTTACGCCGTTGTTTAAGAAGGGTGGCAGGCAAAAGGCAGGGAATTATAGGCCGGTTAGTTTAACGTCTGTTGTAGGAAAAATGTTAGAATCCGTGATCAAATAGCGAGAAAATAGCGAGGCGTCTTGAGGAGAATTGTTTGGTAGAGCAGATGCAGCACGGTTTCGTTAAGGGGAAGTCGTGTCTGACGAACTTATTGGAGTTCTATGAGGATGTGTCTAGGGCGGTGGATAGAGGAGAGCCGGTGGATGTGGTCTTTCTTGATTTTCAGAAGGCGTTTGACAAGGTGCCTCACAAGAGGTTATTGCAGAAGGTCAGGGGGCATGGAGTTGGGGGTAGGGTGTTAGCGTGGATAGAGGATTGGCTGTCAAATAGGAGGCAGAGAGTGGGGGTCAATGGGTGCTATTCGGATTGGCGATTGGTGACTAGTGGAGTGCCCCAGGGGTCGGTGCTGGGGCCTCAGCTATTCACCATTTATATAGATGATCTGGAGGAGGGAACCAAGTGTATGGTGTCGAAATTTGCTGATGACACCAAGATTGGTGGAACGGCAAAGTGTGCGGAGGGCGTGGAGAGTCTGCAGAAGGATCTAGATAGGCTGGGCGAATGGGCCAGGAAATGGCAAATGGAATTTAATGTTGGCAAATGTGAGGTTGTCCACTTTGGTAGGAATAATGGTAGGAAGGACTATTACTTACGTGGCGAAAAACTGCAGCATGTGACGGTGCAGAGGGACCTCGGGGTCCTTGTGCATGAGTCGCAAAAACCCAGCCTGCAGGTGCAGCAGGTGGTCAGGAAGGCAAATGGGATGCTGGCCTTCATAGCGAGGGGGATTGAGTATAAAAGTAGGGAGGTCTTGCTGTAGCTGTATAGGGCACTGGTGAGGCTGCAGCTGGAGTACTGTGTGCAGTTTTGGTCGCCGCACTTACGCAAGGATATTTTGGCCTTGGAGGGAGTGCAGAGGAGGTTTACTAGGCTGATTCCGGAGTTGAGGGGGTTGAACTATGAGGAGAGGCTGAATAAACTAGGCTTGTACTCGTTAGAGTTTAGAAGAATGAGGGGAGATCTCATTGAGACGTATAAGATGTTGAATGGGATGGATAGGATAGAGGTGGAGAGGCTCTTCCCGCTCAGAAAGGACAGTAGGACGAGAGGGCACAGCCTCACGATAAAGGGGGGGCGGTTTAGAACGGAGTTGAGGAGGAACTTCTTCACTCAAAGGGTGGTGAATCTCTGGAATTCTCTGCCCGTTGAAGTGGTGGAGGCTGCCTCGCTCAATATTTTTAAGACGCGGGTTGATAGGTTTTTGATAGGCAAGGGGATTAAGGGTTATGGGGAGAGGGCGGGAATGTGGAACTGAGCCACGACAGATCAGCCATGATCTTATTGAATGGCGGGGCAGGCTCGAAGGGCTAGATGGCCTACTCCTGCTCCTATTTCTTATGTTCTTATGTTCACCAACATCACTGCCTGTATTGATATACGTGGATATTATGTCTAATGGAGAGAGATGCCTCCTTGTCCTTTGTGGCTAACTTGGCTAATTACTTATTACTTACTAATAGCCCTGTCACTATAACAATAGAAACTGCAACAACTGTTCTACATGTGCACCATTTCTTTAGATTGATTCTGTGATAAGATTGGCCATTCAGTATTAATGTTACAATTCCAGTTCTACCATTTTTCATGCAGCAAGTGGTTAGGAACTGGAATGAACTGCCTGAGAATGTGGTGGAGGCAGATTCAACCACGGCTATCAGAAAGGCAGTTGGACTGTTATCTGAAAACAAAGCATTTGCACGAATTTACAGGAAGAAAGCAAGCTCGTTCTGAGATCCAGTCCAGACAGTGATAGGTCAAATGGCCTCTTTCTGTGCTGTAATGATTCTGTGTCAAGAAATATAGTAAGTAAAAAACGCTTTGGAACAGTTTTGAAGGAAATGCTTACTTTATGTATAAATAATGGCCATGATTCTCCCCCAAAGAAAGTGTCCAATGTGTGGGAAAACAGGAATTTTTCTCACCTCTTTTTTTGGGTGTACTTACCAGAGCAAATGTCTGACACTGTGAGCATTGCAGAGTTCCTCCACGAGATTCACTCAGGTAAGTAGGTGATGAGGCCTATGCCCGCCTGAGAGGCCAGCAGCATTGTACTGAATGGGCCACTATACATGCAAATTGCCAATGCAAAGATCGGCTCCCCATTGCCAGCCTCCCGATCGCTGACCAGCCCCGCAGCCCTCCCCAAACACCGGTCTTGCAACCTATATCTCCCCCACCCCCAGCCCTGAACTCCACGACCAACCCCACAGACTGATAACCAGCCCTGATCATCTCCTCCCTTCCTCTCTCAGCAATCCTGATTGCAGAGAGGGCAGCAGATTCCCCCTTTCTGATCGCTGCCCCAACAGACCTTGTCTCCCTGTATACCCTGCCCCTTTGGCACTGCCCATCAGGCAGTGCCAGGGTACAGGGCTGGCACTGCCCAGGGGCACACCCTTTACTCCCGGCCTCCCTCCACAATGGCTTCTGTTCTCTCCAGCGGAGTCAGGGCGCCTGTGCTCGATTAGTGGGGAACAGTAGTAAACACCACTGGAAGGAACCACTCCTAGCCGTTTGGGGAGGGATGCTAGTGGACCCAAAGAATATCGTCCCAGGCCCACCAATCATATTGAAATCCTATAGGCTAGTGTCTCCCCACCTGCTGTGCTGCTCGAGCAGTGTAGTTGGCCAGCAGAATCCCGTCCAATACACTGCGCTCATTTGCAGTTGCAGCTTTCTGTACGGTATAGGAAATGTATAACATTGTAAAGTTTAAAGTTTATATAGTTTATTTGTTTATTATTCACAAGTAAGGCTTACATTAACACTGCAATGAACTTACTGTGAAATTCCCCTAATCGCCACACTCCGGAGCCTGTTCGCGTCAATGCACCTAACCAGCACGTTTGTCAGACTGTGGGAGGAAACTGGTGCACTCAGAGGAAACCCACGTATACATGGGGAGAACATGCAAACTCCACACAGACAGTGACTCAAGCTAAAAATCAAACCTGAGTGCTAACCACTGTGCCACCATGCCTCTCATATCTAAATAAATGTTTAGATATGAGAGTTTTGTGAGAGTAAAAGGGAATAAACTTTCAGCCAGTCAGTGAGTTGGTAACTAGATCATTACTAAAAGAAGGCCTGGGTTTGGACAGTATTTCATTTTATACAGAATATTGTCAGGTTGTGAAGGGTTGTGTTTATCTGATTCCTCACTTTCAGGGTGAATGTGGGCCCCATGCCCATTGATTTTACTGTACTATGAGCTTGACCTAATTTCTTGGGTCAGACGTCATTAGATTGTTTATGATAGACTTATGGGAGTCAGCTCGTGATCAATAGAGAAATTCAGACAGTATTGTCTTGAGATTAGTGTTTCTCCGCCAGAAGAATGAAAGCCAAATTAATGAACACTTCTTACCAAAGTGTTGGAGGCAAATTGAAGAAAAAAGATATTGCCATGAAATGGTCTTCCTCTATTGGGAGTCATTGGATTATGAAGTGGGAGCAGTTGTGAAGATGGTCTTCTCACCAGTACATTCCTTGTACATTGGGGAATGGTGAGAACAGGGATGCATGAATGGGAAATGGATCAGGAACCACACCCTTGTCACCTGTAAGAATGGAGTGGCCAGCAGTGGCACTAATGGCTCTCATTGTCTGGTGGCTCTTTTTTTGAAACAGGACAGCATAAGAGCTTCCCCAATCCAGTGTAATACCTGACTAGAGATAAACTCAATATAATCAATGACTGAGAATCCACAACCTTCTGCAATAGAGAATTCCAAAGATTCACAACTTTCAGTGAAGAAATGTTTCCTCCTCACAGTCCTAAATGGCTGAGCCCTTATCCTGAGACTGTACCTTCTTGTTCTATATTTTTGAAAGAGAAGAATCTCTCAGCATCAACCCTGTCAACTCCTCTCAGAATCTTATACAGGCAGTCTTCCACTTTACAGCATTCAAGTTAGAAAAAATGGCATTTGTTTAAGTTTGTAAATTGACATCCGGTGTCAACTTTCCCACATTAGTTCTGACCTTATGGTTTCACATCAGCTGTGGCCTCACGATGCCATATTATTGACATCCAAACTGTACTTGTGCACCAATGTTCAGTGGCTGTTCGCCACATGTTTGCAGTTGATACTTGGTGTCTTTATTTTTCCAAACCCTTTCTTGAAATTTAGTGTTTCTTGACCCATAATAATGGCAGAAAAGCGTAAATCTGGTGCAAGAGGTTTTTTTTAAGAAACATCGAGCAATTACTATGGAAACAAAAATGGAAATTATTAAGAGATCTGAAAAGGGCGAGTTCACACTAAAATTGGTAGAGATTTGGATAACCCCCGGATGACTTTTGTGACCATCCTGAAAGACAGACTAAGAATCAGGACATGTTAAGGGCTCAGCTCCTTTGCAATCAACTGTAATAACTAAGCAGTGTGCTGTACATATTGTTCAGGTTGAGAAACTGTTTATAGTTTGGCAGAAGGACCAAAATTGTGTTCCTGTGAGTTTAGGCACAATTCAGGAAAAAGCTAAGAGCTTTATGATGATCTAAAGAAGCAACAGGGGAAAGAGTTTGAATGTTGAGTCTTTTAATACAGGTACAGAGTGGCTAATGCATTTTAAAATCAGTACCAATTTGCATAACATCAAAGTCTCAGGTGAAGAGGACGCAGCTTGAGTTTTTCCTGAGACATTGACTGAAACCATTGGTGAGTGTGGATTTTGTGCGCAACAAGATTTGAATGTTGACAAAACTGAACTGGGAATCTGGAAAAAAAATGTGCCGTTGAGAACCCACGTTGGCAAGGAGAAGGAATGCATGGCAGGTTACAAAGCTGCTAACAAATAGGTTCATCCCTCTGCTTGGTGCCAATGCTACAGGTGAATTCAAACTTAAACCTTTGCTTATATACCATTCAGAAAACCCCATGGCTCTGACTAGAGATAAACTCAATATAATCAATGACTGAATTACGAATTTATTCGTAAGGCATTGGTCAATAAGAACATTTTTTGTGAACTGGTGCAATAACCATTTTGTGCCAAATCTCAGGAATTATCGCAGCAGAAACAATCTTAAATTTAAAGCATTGTTACTACTCAATAATGTGCCTGGTCATCTAACCATCCTTGATGACATTCATCCTGACATCAAAGCAATCTTTCTGTCCCCTGACAGTACCTCACTGTTGCAATCCATGGACCAGGAGGTAATTGTGTCCTTTAAAGCCTAAGAAATTAAGAAAGAAGGTGGATCAACTCGCAAGGAATTCTGGAAGGGCTTCAACAATTACCATGCAATTAAGAACATGGGTGAGACATGGAATGAAGTCACATAATCAAATTTGTATGGTGTTTGGAGAAAATTGTTTTGAGTTTGTGTCTGACTTCCAAGGCTTTACAGACACTGTTGACAAGCTGACCAGAAATGTTGAAATGGGCAAAGTACTCACTTAGACATTGCACTAGAGGATGTTGGTGAGTTGCTGCTATCATATTTTGATGAATTAACTAAAGAGAATCTAATTGAAATGAAACAGCAACAAGTAGCTCAGGAAGAAAACGGTGCAGCCACTTGAAGAGATTCCTCCTCTTAAAGTCTAAACAGCATACATGTTGTCTGAGACATTTAAACATTTGGAAGCTGCCTTGTCCCTGTTTTGAGGAACATGACTTCAACATTGAACGCAGTGCATCAGTGAATAGGGGCATATATGACCTATACAGCTACCACAGAGAAATTTACAAGGAGAAGAGGAGAACATCAGTCTAAACCTCCTTGGACACTTTAATAAAGCAGAGAAGACTCCAGAAAAACCTGATGTTAAGAATTCTAAGAAGGCGCCAGTCAACAACCCTTCAAAATCTCCAACCAAGCCCAGGAATAATAAAGGCAAATTATTGTAAGGCCTTACACATTTGTCTATGCTTTCTAGATAATTTGTAGGTGATGTACAGCAGACTGTACCATGCAGTACTATACCGTACAGACTTGTACATTTCTATGATTTTTTTATGTCGATAAATATGTCTCTGTTGATATATTGCTCATTCTGTATGTGCTCAGACTTGCAGAAGTTCAAGGTTAAACAGGCAACTGACAGTGATCAATGGCTTCATTATATCTCCTTCACTAACCAAGGACCTTGTGCTAATGTGTGCAGGCATCAACAATTGTCTCAGCAACTTGACAGGGCAAAGTTGAGAGCATTTAACACTGTTGGGCGCCCAATTGGTGATTTCCAGCTTTGATTGAAGAACTATAAATCCCTCATTTATAGCACAGTTCTTCTGGAAAAATCAGTTATGGCTTATGACACTTTTCAGGAACCACTTGTGTCACCAATCTGAGAACCACTATGTTTCAATCAGATCACCTCTCATTGTTCTCAACTTCAGAGAGTACAGGCCCATTCTATTCAATCAGTCCTCATAGGACAACCCTTTCATCACAGGAATCTTGCCATGTGCCTTTAACACAAGGAAAAAAACCCAGTACTTTTCACAGAGATGGTAATCAGACAAAAATGGATGCTAAGATGAAGAAAAATGAGGTGGGGCAAGTATTTTGGAATAGTATTAAATGCATAGCTGTTTCACAGAGCAGGCATGATGGACTGAATGGTGCTATAAAATATATGTTTGTTTTTTTTTAGAAACTAGGAATGGAAAATAAGATACCTGTCTGCCTAAAATTGTACTCCTCTCCCTCTCCTCAGTACTTGTCACGAAGGTAAAGCTGAACAAACATAGCAGTTTATTTGAGCTGAAGGAGAACTCGACACTCATGAAAGCCGTCTTCGGCCACCAATTGTTCCACCCTAATCCACAAAGCACTTGCAGCCTGTGATTGCGCATGAGTGTGGAAGAGTGCATAGCACTCTTTTATTAATGTCCTTCCTCATTTCCTGTGGGTAGGCCTGCCAAATAACCCCCAACCTTTAGTTAAGACCACAGGTGGAACCAGTAGAGCTGGTAATTTTTGTGTGTGTGTGTCTGAGGCCACTTGCACATGATGTTTACACTTGTACACAATGAAGCAGAAAAGTAATATAGCGAAAGCCTCCAGATTATTCCAGTGTAGGCATGTTTAATAATTAACAGCTCTTTAGCCTATGAAAATGTGCTGCTTTCATTTCTGAGCACAATGGGTGAAGACAAACATGCCCTCATATGCAGACTGTTTTCTTCAATAATGTTATGTATGAAAAGGAAATACTGGCTCCCAGATGTTCCCTCAGATGTTAAAAGATATACTGGGCTATTGTTTGAAGGCTGTATGTATACATTCTTTTGAACCTGAAACCACAAAGCCATGCCTTTGTTACACCTGGCTCGAGCTACCTTGTTCAGGTTGCCACCCATCTGACTTTTAAGTGGGCTGTCCAGAAATTTCTAAAATGTAAACCGGGCCCATGAGGGTAGACTTCATTACTTGGATGTTAATCTGCTGGAATGGATTGCCAGTCTGTTCAATAACCTACCAGGTGTTCATTCTAATTGGATCAATAGAATGAAACTCAGATTGCGGCAAACTGCTCCATCAGATTAGTGATCAAGTCATAGAATCATAGAAACCCCACAGTGCAGAAGAAGGCCATTCAGCCTATCAGGTCTGCACTGACCACAATCCCACCCAGACCCTACCCCCATATCCCTACATATTTTACCCGCTAGTCCCTCAAACCTACGCATCTCAGGACTCTAAGGGGCAATTTTTAGCATGACCAATCAACCTAACCCGCACATCTTTGGACTGTGGGAGGAAACCAGAGCATCCAAAGGAAACCCATGCAGACACAAGGAGAATGTGCAAACTCCACACAGTGTGATCCAAGCCAGGAATCGAACCCAGGTCCCTGGAGCTGTGAAGCAGCAGCACTAACCACTGTGCTACCGTGCCGCCCATACAGGAAGAAAAAGCTTGATCTCATAAAAGCTGAATATTTTCACAAAAACACATCTCATTTTTAGAAAGTACAAGCATCACTTATATATATTCTTAAGGCTTTAAAATTATTTTCATAATAAGCAAAGCGTACAGTCAACATGTTGCAATGGGCCTTTCCCACTGCTTTATTGACCTTACCTGTGTGGATATGAAGGAAATATATACCTTGTTGAAATTTAATTACAATGTTTTTCAAAAATTCAGCCACAATTGAGTCTTGTACTTAGGAACAACAGATATTCTGAGACACATTTTATGTGTTTCCTTAAAGCAGTCAAACAGCTTATTAACATGTCTTGCTTTCAGTAAACTAAGGCAATTAGTAGTTAGCGCTACCATCGTACTCCCTGATGCAGGTGCACACACATTTTAAAGGCTCTTGCAATGAAAAACATTTATGTATGTAAAAGGTCTGGAGAGTATGAAAGGAGGGAATCACTGCTGATAAAATTTGGAAATTGAAATCATAACTCCAAAAGAAAATTTTTAGAAATGATGGGCTGAATTCTGAGTATTTTATCTTTAAGCTCCCTTCATTTTATACATCATAGAATCCCTACAGTGCAGTAGGAGGCCATTTGGCCCATTGGGCATGCACCAACAATAATCCCACCCAGGCCCTATCCCTGTAACCCTATACATTTACGCTGCCAGTCTCCTGACACTAAGGGACAATTTAGCATGGCCAATCTACCTAACCTGCATATCTTTGGGCTGTGAGAGGAAGCTGGAGCACCCGGAGAAAACCCACACAGATGAGGAGAACATGCAAACTCCACACAGTGATGCCAGGCTGTAATTGAACCTGGGTCCTGCACCCGAGGTTCACCTGAGGTCAGAATTGAACCCGGATCCCTGGCGCTGTAAGGCAGCAGTGCTAACCACTCTGCCACCTTATACACAGCTGATAAGTTCATGCCCATGAATTGTGAAAGGAATGTGAAGGAATGCAGCATGCTGCTATGCAGAAGGACTTGGATTTCCTTGTGCATGAATCACAAAAAGTTGGTTTGCAGATGCAGCTGGTAATTAAGAAGGCAAATGGAATTTGTCCTTCCTTGCTAGAGGGATGGAGTTTAAAAACAGGGAGATAATGTTGCAGCTGTACAAGATGCTGGAGAGGCCATACCTGGAGTACTGTATATAGTTTTGGTCTCCTTACATGAGAAAGAATATACTGGCACTGGAGGAAATGTAGAGGAGATTCACTAGATTGATTCTGGAGTTGAGAGGGTTGACTTATGAGGTGAGACTGAGTAGACTGGGAATTCAGAAGAATGAAGGGAGATCTTATAGAAACATATAAGATTATGAAGACAATAGGTAAGAAAGAAGCAGGGAGGTTGTTTCCACTGGCAGGTGAAACTAGAATTAGGGGGCACAGCCTCAAAATAAGAGGGAGAAGATTTAGGACTGAGTTGAGAAGGAACTTCTTCATCCAAAGGGTTGTGAATCTGTGGAATTCCCTGCCCTGTGACGCAGTTGAGGCTACCTCATTGAATGTTTTTAAGGCAAGGATGGATATATTTTTGAACAGTAAAGGTATCGAGGGTTATGGCGGAGCAGGCAAGTAAGTGGAGCCATGATTTTATTGAATAGCAGAGCAGTCTTGAGGGGCCAGTGGCCTACTCCTGCTCCTAGTTCTTATGACTAATATATGTAATTTTACTAAAATCATATCAGTATTTTAAAACTATCTGCTCAGTCAAAACAAATACAATAGATTATCTGATTCATGAAGTGTCCATCACAAATCCATGGGATTCCCAAATCACTTTATATATATGTTTTAATGAGATTACCTCTCATTATTCTAAATTCCAATGAGTAGAGTCCCAACCTGTTTAACCTTTCTTCATAAAATAAGCCCTCCATACCAGGGATCATCTAAGTGAACTTTCTCTGAACTCCCTCCAATTAAATAATACATTTCCTGGAACAAAAGGACAGACATTGTCACAGATGTTGAACAGCCAAAGTTCCAGGATTCCTTACCCCAAACTCCTCCTCTTCCAGGTCTGCAATGTCTGAACTGTGAAACATAATAGTAATTTGATATAAAATCATATAGTAAGCAAAAAAGGCAGGAAAAGAAAGATGGGATTAAGAGAGAGAGAGGTGAAAGAGGAAGAAAAAGTTAAAAGTTTCAATTTGTTTTAATAGAAATAAAGAACTTTTAAAGTTTAGTCACTGTTGCAATGACTCAAATCGGAAGCAATTAGGCTACACATCTATAAAAGCTAATTGGCCAAGTTGGAAATAATTATAATATATCATGCCGTTAAAAATTCACCTACACCTGAATGGCCAAGCCTAACTTTTTCCGATGTCTTCAGTGGGTTACTAATGGGTTCGAGTAGGATAACAAAGTTTTGAATGAGCTCAAGTTTACAGGTGGTGCTAGGTGAGAGACTGGCCAAGAAAACATTGGAATAGTCGAGCTTGAGGCAACAAAGGTATGGATAACAACTGCAAATATATAGTTAAAACTTATACTATGTTAACTCTGGTCATTATCATATTGCTGTTTATGGGAGCTTGCTGAGTGCAAATTTTGTGTGTAACCACAGTAGCTGCACATTTTTAAAAAATTCTTTATTGACTGCATTTTGATCTATTATTAGTGTCACAAGTAGGCTTACATTAACACTGCAATGAAGTTACTGTGAAAATCCCCTAATCGCCACACCTGTTTAGGTACACTGAGGGAGAGCCTAGAATGGCCAATGCATCTTAACCAGTGCATCTTTCAGACTGCGGGAGGAAACCAGAGCACCCGGAGGATACCCTTGCAGACACGGGAAGAACATGCAGACTCTGTACAGACAGGAACCCAAACCAGGAAGCGAATCCGGGTTCCTGGTGCTGTGAGGCAGCAGTGCTAACTACTGTGCCACCCTGTCGCTCCAGTTCTTCTACTTATGATAATGCTTCTTGACTTAATTAATTAAAAATGTGGATCCTCTGAGTTCTGGTCCAATTCTCAAATCTAATCTGATTGCACATCTGCAGCAGAGTCCACATCAGGCATTCATTGTATTGTATAGTGCCATTAACTGACCAAGGGCTGCATCTACATCAACGGGGACAAAGTAGAAAGGGTCGAGAGCTTTAAATTTTTAGGTGTCCAGATCACCAACAACCTGTCCTGGTCCACCAACACCTCTACTTTCTCAGCATGTCAGCTACGACTCTCACCAATTTTTACAGATGCACCATAGAAAGCATTCTTTCTGATTGTACCACAGCTTGGTATGACTCCTGCTCTGCCCAAGACTGCAAAGAACTACAAAAGGTTGTGAATGTAGCCCCATCCATCTGTCTACACTTCCTGCTGCCTTGACAGAGCAGCAGCCAGCATAATTAAGCACCCCATGCACCCTTGATATTCTCTCTTCCACCTTCTCCTGTTGGGAAAAAGATACAAAAGTCTGAGGTCATGTACCAACCGACTCAAGAACAGCTTCTTCCCTGCTGCTGTCAAACTTTTAAATGGACTTACTTTGCATTACGTTGATCTTTCTCTACACCTTAGCTATGACTGTAACACTACATTCTGCACTCTCTCGTTTCCTTCTTTATGAATGGTATGTTTTGTTTGTATAGTGCACAAGAAAAAATACTTTTCACTGTATGTTAATACATGTGACAATAATAAATCAAATCAAATGGGTAGTCTTGTTAAAGCTTTCTCCAATATTTTTGTTTTGTGTCCAAGAAAAATAGCTGGTTTTTCATACAGAATCTACTATGAAATAAAACCTCTGCAACTTTCAAATTTGCTCATGTAAGATGAATAACAACTCTGAATCCATCTCCATCTGCCATCTATGTGCTTGAGATGTTTCAAATGTATTATTTGAATTTCCTTATTTCATCCTAAACCAGTTTCACAGTTCAGGAATTTAGACTATTATTCCATAGAATAGCAATAAATAGCTAGTAATTTTAAAATGTTGCACTTGTTTATAAAATACACTGGTTATACATGGCCAAAATGCTAACGAGCATTAATTTTTGCAATTCTGTAAGCCATGTCTTTTATTTTTTATGTTAACTCTCATCTCAAGCTTCGCAAGACCATGGTGACTGCTATCATTAGCCCAGGTTAATTCAATGACCTTTTATAACTCAAGATACAGCAGGCTCTTCCAGTTACTTTATGAAGGTCTGCAGAAAATTCATCCTCTGCATGTATCAATAAGCCATTCCAGAGTTTGGTTACTCTACAAAAATAAGTACTTCCAGGCAGCTTACATAACTGCTTTTGTAATTTGTACTGATGTTATTTAGTCCAACTCTGCCTATCAATTATGCTGCTTTAACATAGAAAGGTAATTGTGAGTACATCAAGCAATGGGAAGACAAATAGCCCGTTGGCCTTTATTGAAAGGGGATTGGAGTACAAGAGTAAGGAAACCTTGCTGCAATTATATGAAGCTTTGATAAGACTTTTCCTGGAGTACAGGGTGAAACTTTGGTTTCTGTACCTAAGGGAGGATATACTTATCAAATCTTTGAAATTCTGTGAACAAACAGTTGGATTTTCAGTAAGAAAACTATATGTGCTGTTAAAACATAGATTCTCTTTATTTCTTTCTAAACTCCCTGCTTGGTATGTGTGTGTATGGTCGCCTAAAATGCTCAAAATGCATTATGCAGTTTCCTTAGTTAACAAGAGGCATAGGATGTGTTGGGTTGGAATACATAGTTGATCTAGTCCCTTTACTCCACAGATCGCAACATTACTGTAAATGTTAATTCACTCCTCAAAATGACCAACTATTTATCTTCACTATTGTTAGATCCAGAATAAAAAATATTTTGATAAGGCTTCTTTTAATAAACTCAGAATTATTGATTTATTATAAAACAAAACTTTTTAAAACAAGTTGCTAGAACTGGTTAACATATAATTGTAACTTAGAAGTATAACTATCTATCCCTTTTAAGATTCTCCCTCACACGCGCACACACACACACACACACACACATGCATGTATATACACACACACACACACACACACTTTGAAGATGGACATTATTTTAGAAAAACAATAATGTTTGTGGGGTTTTGATGCTAAAGATCTGGAGACAGATTGCTAGTCCAAGTAGAGAGCTGAAGGTTCGCACCAACAGAGCTTCAGCGCAGAGGAAAATAGAGCTCGATCAATCCTCTTTGGCTCAGCCTCTCACGTTTCCAAAGACAGGATGATGATTCCTATCACATAGTTTTAGGCAACACAAGTAGAATACAAGCTGGGTGACTTTTTTGTTTCCCAGTTCAGTCCCAACTGAATTCAAAGAACAAGTTCAAAACTTAAAGCTTATTTCTGTCATTTGATTTCCACTAACTCATTAGCCTTTGCCTTTAAACTAGCTTTTTTATCTCATCAACTAAAATAATTGCAAAGCAAGCTAGCAAATAAGTCACCATATCAAGTACCATGCTAGTCAGGTGATTTCTTGGGAAAGGCATGCTTGCTCCTAGTCTGAAGGTGAATTTAAGACCTTCTTGTAAAAATAACTAAACTACGTGGCCAAATGTCCTTCCGAATTTTAAAAGAAAAATACAGTTTGTGAAGATTAGTTTTCCCAACATCTGTTTCAATGGTTTGTTTCTAAATTGTAATCAATAAATTTGAGCACATCTTGAACATTCAACTTCAGAGGCATTTGGATGAGTACACAAGAGGGGAGAGAATAGAAGGATACAGACCGAGTAAGGGTGGAAGGTTTTTTTTTGGTTTAGTTAGGTCATCATGATCGGTATGGGCTTGGAGGGCCAGAGGGCTTGTTCCAGTGCTGCACTTTTCTTTGTTCTTTGTGACATTATTACATATGCAAATGTTTGTATTAGTTCAACAGGGGACTTGGTAATATACGATGAAATATTTGTTCACCAGTTGGCGAGATTTCTGAACGTGATAATGCCCTCCTCCGATGACGTGATCAGGTTCACGCCCAGGAGGGGCACAAGCCTGATTAGCATATTGTATAATTAATTTAAATGTCATTATAGGGGTTAATACTGCTATTTCCACCCTCAACATATTGCCTCACCTGGCCAGCATGATGTCACACTGTGCAAAGTATCAGAAAATCTGGAGTGAAAACTCAGCTGTGCATCAGGTTTTCAGTCTGAACCTGATTCTCTGACAAATGTTGGGAAAATTCCACCCATGACATGTCCTCCAAACTACTTTTCCCAATTTTATTTGTCTCATTAAAATGAAGCTTAAGATATCCCACAATTATTGCATATACTTGGTTATAGGCTCCTTTTATTTCTAGATTAGTTTTCTATCCAGCAACAAAGCCTGTGTTAGGGAGCCTATTACCTGCTCTCACCAGTGTTTTTGACTCCTGTTATTTGTTTTTTCCATCCACACAGACTCAACTTCCTGACCTTTCAACCCGGGATCCTTCCTCAGTACTGTTCTTATGCAATTAACGATTATCAAAGCTTTGTCCCTCTATCCCACCCATTTTCTATTTTGTCTGTCTTTTCGAAACCACAAGTAACCTGAAATATTTTGTTTTTAACAGTAGCCAGAATGCAACCATGTCTCCACATGAGTATAAGTTCAAACTCATTTATTTCTCTGTGTCATCACTATATCAAACCTGCATCTTCTTTTTACAAAATACACTGATTATGCATGGTCAAAATGCTAATAAGCTTGTCATCATTTTTACTTACTTTGACCTTATTCACTCCTGCGCTATTACTATTAAAACCTTCCTGTCACACTGCTTATCTTCATCCAAAGCACTACGCTGTTCTGTGTGCTTGATTTTTCTGTTTGGATTTATAAATTTTTTTTCACTTGAACCAGCTCCCCAACCCTCCAGATTTTTCATTTAATGCCCTATCTGCAGTCTTGGTTAATCATTTTACCATGGCGCTGGTTCTAGCCAGGTTTAAGTTGAGCCTATTCCAAATGGGCAGCTTCCTTTCTCCCCTAGTACTGGTGCCAGTGCCAGAGGAATTGACACCCCTGTCGTCCACACCATTCTTTGAGCCACACATTCAGCTCTCTGATTGGGTTAACCCTTTGCCAATTCATTCATGGCACAGGGAGCAATGTTACCTTTGAAGTTCTGCCTTTTAATTTTGCTGATAGTTTCTCAAACTCTCTCAGCAGAAACTCATTCCTTCCTTGTTCTAGTTCATTGGTTTCTATGTGGATCATTATAATCGGATCCTCCCTCTCCCATTTAAGCTCTTCTGTAGTCAAGACAAGATATCTTTAACTGTCTTTTACTGACAGGCAACACAACCTCCAGATCTCTTGGATGTGGCTGCTAAAGATAGCATCTATTCCCTTGACAATACTGTCTGCTACCACTGTGACATTCCTTCCTTCCTACCCTCTGCACCTTCCCTCTGCTTTAATGGTTTCCGACACCACACCACAATGTCATGGTTAGTTTGATCATCCATGCTGTAGACTTTGCCCTTATCCATACAGGCAGCAAGAATCTCATTTCCCTTAGGATAAAAGCAAAGGTTGAGGTCCTTCAGCACTGTGCCTTGGGTCCCCTTGCCTGTGTAACCTGCAGTCAGACCCTTGTGTCACCCAGACTACTAACCAGACATGCACCACTTTCTTCTCTCCAGTGCCCTGTAATGACTGTACTTGAGGCCACAGCTCAACCACTGTGAACTGCAGCTAGATACTTATTGCACATGTTGTTGCCCAGGGTTGCAATGCTTTCCACAAACTACCACATGCCACAGTTGCAGCACACCACCTGCACTGCCATATAACCATGTTTTACTTAGTTAAATCAATAGTCTATGTATTCAATCTACTTAGCTTATAGTGTGTCGCCTTTTAACTAATTACTTGATCTCACTGAAGTTGTAGGTGACCTACTACAAATATTGGAGGAAATCTGTAGCACCACCTCCTGTGCCCCGAATTCCCACTACGCTGATTTTCCAACTTTAATATTCTATGATACAGTCTATATTTAAACGCTTAGTACCGACCATTGTCTCTGATCAGTCATCATACTGTTTGCCTGGCATCCAGTCCTGGATGAGCAGAATTGTCCTCCAATGAAATATCGGGAAGGCAGAAGCCATTGTCTTAAATCCTCACCACAAATTTCATACCATAGCCATCACCTCTATCCCATTCCCCGCTCACTGTCAAAAGATGAGCCAGACCGTTCAAAGCCTTAGCCTCTTATTTAATCCTGAATTACCACTTCAGCGCATTTGCTGCTGAAACCCTCATCCAATCCATTTTTATCTCTAGGATCAATCACTCTACTGTTCTCTTGGCTGCCTTCCTACTTTGCATCCTCCATTACTTTGAGTTCATGAAAAACTCTGCTGTCTGCTTCCTAATTGCCAACACTTCCCGGTTAGTCATTTACGTTCTGATCTATTGTTGTTTCCAGTATGACACTGCCTGAATTTTAAAATATTTATTTTTATTTTCAAATCCTTCCATGGCCTCCTCTCTGTTTTTAATAACATTCCCCAACCCTGCAATCCACTGAGATATCTGCCTTTCTCAATTTTTAGTGCTCCACCAGTGGTGGCTGTGCCTTCTGCTCTTTGGGCTTAAACAATGGGTTTCGACCCCTAATACGATTTAGCTCATTTCTCCTTTAAGATACTTCTTAAAGCAAGCTTTGATCTCTCCTAATACCTTTTTCTGTGGGTTGATGTCAAATTCATAGAATCATAGAGTCCCTACAGTGCAGAAAGAGGTCAGTTGACCCATCAAGCCTGCACCGACAACAATGCCACCCAGGCCCTATTCCCCATAACCCCACATATTTACCCTATTAATCTCCCTGACATCCCCAACATTAAATTTAATATGGCCAATCAACCTAACCACATTTTTGGACTGTGGGAGGAAAACGGAGCACCCAAAGGAAACCCACATAGACACAGAGAGAACATGCAGCCTCCACACAGACAGTGACCCAAGCCGGGAATCGAACCCAGGTCCCTGACACTGTGAGGTAGCAGTGCTAACCACTGTGTCACCATGCCGCCCTTAATTGTGAATGATAATTCTCCTGTGATGTGCCTTGGGATGTTTTACTATATTGAAGGCACGTTATAAATGCAGTTTGTTGTTGGGGTGCAGTCGGAATAGTCTTATATTATATCTTCACAGATCCTGAAGTGGTATGTGGTTTTTGTGGCTTACATCTGACTGTGTATTTCATGTCCCGTGTGAGAGGCTACATCCAGTCTTCAGTTCTTTCATGGAGTTACTTTTCAACTTTTAACCTGTGTTTTTGTCCCAGCACCTGACTTTCTGTAATGTGGAGATAGGTTGGAACACTTTCCTGCCTGTCCCTGTACTGGATTAAAGTGGCATTTTTGCAAATGTAATATGAAATGTCATTTAATAATTTTGAGCCCTTTACCTAGTAGTCTAAATAGTTGAACCAAGTTCAAAACACGAAACTGAATCACCTGGCCATTCTAGTTATGTCTAATTCCCTACATTATAACAGAAATGCTAGTTCAAAAGGCACTTCCTTGACTCTGAAGTGCTTTGGGGTGATAGTGATAGGTGCTATATAAATGCAAGATTTTTCTTTACTTTTTCTACCTAGTCACAATGCCCTTTCTATGTGCAGTCCATTTTGATATTGATATTACATTTCTGGGAATATTTCAACAATTCATAAGCCACACCAAAATTAATTTTTGAAATTTAATTCAGTCAACGGATAATGTGTAACATCCATCCTTGAACCCTGGCCCTTTGTGCTTGTGTGGGGAAAAGGCCATGACCTAAAGATGCTTATCTGAAGATGGCTGATGTGAAAGGCTCACCTAAAAAAATCTTTACCCTGCTACAAATGGTCAAACCAGCTCCTGGCCTGCCAAAGTCAACCAGGAATAACCACTTAGCCTGAGAGGAAAAGACAGCAACTCTAATCAGGAGCAGCAGTTTCCAACAATCCTTTCAGCCAAATGAATGCCAGGAACTAAAACCAAATAAATTAATTCAACTTTCAAACCCACATTGGTGCATCCATTTGAAAAAAACATCTGAAGCACAACTTAACAATTGATAAATATAGCCATAAACTCTTGAAAATACAATTTTAAAAGAACAAATCTAGTGACAAAGAAATTGTGCTTCAAATATGCTTCTGGTTCTGGTTGAGAACCTTTTTTTCTCAGTGGCTATCAGCTGGATGTGAATTGTCAGATAGTAGGTGGTTCCTTTCTCAATCCTATTTGCTGAACCTTCGATTATCTGAAATAGCTTTCACATTTGGCCTCAGCAAAGTTTTATTTCTCTTGGCATGTCCTTGCTGTAACAGAGATTTCCTCTTTTGCTTTAGTAGAAGCAACATTTCAATCCTGGTAGGCTTGAGCCTGACAATTGATTTATACATGATTTAATTTCCTCCAGAAAATTGGAAACAGGGCTTTCAGGAATGGAATCAATATTTTTCATTTGCTTAAGAACTCTTTTAGGGCCAATATAACCAGCAGCAGTGGATGTCAACTTGATTAGGCTTTACAGAAATGAGGTAGTGCAGGAGAAAAATTATTTTACATGATAAAAGATGACAAAGTATAGAGGTAGCTCACAATATCCATAAATAATAAGCTAGCTCACAGTAATGGACTACATTTTCGCATCTAGTTTTCCTGACTGTTGTAATTTTATTTGACCCCTCAGCATCCTGTACTTCTCCCTTAAAGGATACTCTGGACATCAATCACTTGAGGAAAGACACACCAAGAACCGTATCACATCTGTAATCTGATACCTTTGTGAAAGGTTACAAAAAAATGTTCGGCCGCACATTCCCATTCCACAGTCTAGTAGGATGAAATGTGCTGAGTTGGAAGTCTCCAGCTGCACATTGTCAAGTCTTAAAGTGCTTTATTTTAGTTTAAAAATAAACTAACAGTGCCCAACTAGTCTTTTTCACACGTAAGTTTTATAAGTACCTGCAGGTTATCCACCCATCGGAGGCATCTCAGCCTATCTCAATTCTGTCCTCATCCAGCATATAAATGCTGTTGAGGCTGAGTCAATTGGAATGTACAAAATTGGGTTTAATAGATTTGTATTGAGCAACGTTATGAAGGGTTTCTGAATTGAGGTGAACAGAGTGAATTAATACAAAGCTAAACCACAATTTCAGCAAATGGTAGAAGAGGCTTGAGGGGCTGAATGCTGAGTGGTTATTTCTGATCCTATGTTCTTGTTTTTCTTTCTCTAGCTTTGGGGGTACTAAAATCAGTTATAAGGATTTTACTGCCAGTTCAGCTGAAATCAGCCAATGCTATTGTTCAAACCTGAGTCATTCACGGTTTGTATGTTTCAGTTCTACATCAACTACTACATTTAGCCATTCTCATAGAATCCCTACAGTGCAGAAGGAGGCCATTTGACTTATCGAGCCTGTACCAACCAGAATGCTATCCAGACCCTATCCCTGTAACCCCATATATTTACCCTACTAGTCCCCTTGACACAACCTAACCTGCACACCTTTGGGCTGTGGGAGGAAACCGAAGTACCGAGAGGAAACACCGCAGTCACGGAGAGAACATGCAGACTCCACACAGACAGTGACCCGAGGCTGGAATCGAACACGGGTCCCTCACACTATGAGGCAGCAGTGCTGCCCTACCTTTAGGTAACCCATGTTTTTTTTTGCTTTCTTTTTCACTCTTCCGCTGTGGGCCTATGTAGCATTGTTCCAGGTACAGATTGTATGATGAGCAATTTTTTTAAATCTAGTTGATAGCATTTTCCGACATGAAATTCAATGCACGTCCAGAAAAATATTGAGTAACAACACCAATATTTAGCTGTTGCAAAATGTTATTCACATCAGTATTTTAGTCTAATGACAAATTAGGAAAAATCTATAGAAAGTTAACTTCCTCTTGTGGTCTTAGAATGGTTTTTAAAAAATGAATCTTTGCAAATTTGTATTGGGCTTGTCAACAAATGTGCAAGATCTATGTCAGTGTTTAGTGGCACAAGCGGTACTCGAAGGCCAGTGAAAAACTGTCTTAAACATAAACTGATCATCTGCAGACTGTAAAGTAGATCAACTTTAGATACATATATATGTGTGTAGGCTTAATTAAAGGTTAGTATATATATAAATAAATATGAAAAGAATTAAGTATCTACCATTTTGGAAGAGGGAATCTTGTTTAAAAAAAACTGTATTATGCAGTGGAACGTCATATTATTTCATCAACATGCCATGAAGCAGAATGGTAGGACACCACTATCTACCCAGTTCCCAGTATGGGTTCTTGATCGCCATTGGACCATGAAAGGCAAGCTAGTAAATGAAGGTTGGGCATTTCTCCAAAGAGAAGGAATGAAAATCAGAAAACAAGTCAAATCAGACATGTTGTAACCTCTTATCAATTGCAGCTTGCACAAAGATATCTTCATAGTTTTTCTCTCAACTACGAGCTGCAAGATTAACAGAAGGATGAAGAAAACAAGCTCCTTATAGGTCAAAGAATAAAGGTCAATTCTCCCAACCTGCTGCGCTGATTTTTTAGCAGCAGACCGGGAGACTCCAACCAGGCTGATTCATGCAATGTGCGTTGCACACCCGGCCTTGAGTGAATCTCAAGCGCCAGATTTCCAGCGCCACTAAGCTGCATTAAATATTCAGACCCTTATTTTAATATGATTTAAATATAATTAGCCTCTCCCCCTTGTAATTAGCCTCTCCAGCAGGAATAGGCCCCACTCATTGATTTCTGGAGTGAATCATGCTAGTGCTGTGTGCAATGCAGTGTGTGGGAGATGCTTTTTGAAACTCTCACTGAAAAAAACAGTATGATTCAGTCCAGTTTTCAAACAAATTTGACATTTAGAATTTGTTAGGGAGAATCCCACTCCCCCCAGTACTTATACAGCTCCAGATTCTGTGTCTCAAATGTTTGAAATTGCCTCTCATATAAAGAATTTCAGTCATTGTTTTAATTTGGCAAATATGGTATTCATTTTGTGCTTAAGTAAATCACACAAAGGGGAGTGAGATGGAAGAATGTTGTCCTGGTCACCAGGAGAATTTGTTCTTCTTAGAATGGGCTTTGTGGTGGCCACCTGAATCTTTGGGAAAGGTAAATCTGGCTTAGTTTATCATCTCATCTGGCGGATATCTCCAACAGTGTAGTATTTCCTCGATACTGACTGAGGCGTTGCCCAAATTATCTGCTTAACTCCTGGAGTAGAGCTCAATATCCTGCACTACGAAATGGAACCAAAATGCAGCTTTTTTGAGTTTTTGAACCATACTGACCAACAATGGCAGGTATTCTTCCTGCGTTTGTCTGGCTACCAGTACTTGGCAAACCCCAGCAAATTATCTTCTGTGTCTGTACCTACTCTGCACATTGGGACCAAGTCATGCCATGCCAACATGCCATTGTTCATCCTTTAGTATTGAATGAGAACATCTTCATTTGTCATCCAGGCTTGCACTGTGTGGGTGTGAAAGTGACTGGTAAGTCCTATCTTAGCATGAAAGGCTCTATTACAGTGGGGACAGAATAGTGAAGCTAACAGGTAGTTAGGGGCAATGTTCTGATGGTTTTTATATGTCTTGCACTTGTCTTGGACTGACACTATCCATCGCACGCCCCCCGATTGCTGATGCACTCCTCCAGGCTTAACGAGCTTAGGGGCAAGGGTCTCACATGATGCGGTGTCAGTTTTAAAGTCCTTGACGGAAGCTTTCAGAGTATTTTTGAAGCCTTTCAGAGCAGTTAATGTTGTAACATTGTGGAAACGCTGTTTCTTCCAAGGACTTCTGTGCCTGGGACTTTGTCTTGCCTCTTGATGTTGAGGAACTTGCAGCGGCAACAAAGGTGGAAGTGATTGATTTTCTTTGTTTGTCACTGGTAGACAGTCCAGGTCTTAGTCATGCAGAGAAGAGTGGAGAGGACAATTTCTCCATAGACTATGAGCTTGTTTTTAAGCTCACCCCTCCATGTTCCCAAACTGAATAGCAAAGTCTTCTAAAGAACACACTGGCCTTGGCACTGGTCTTGTCACCAATATGAACATAGCATGAGAGCATGCTGCCTAGGTAGGTGAAGTTGTCCACAGTGGTCAGCTTCTGGTTATTTACTCTTACTGTTGGTTCCTGACAGAGCTTTCCTGGAGCAGGCTGAACATGACTCCTGTCTTCCTTATGCTGACGGTGAAGCTAAGTTATCAAAGGACGAGGAGAATGTGTCCATAATATGCTACATGTCAAGCTCACTTCCAGCATTTAGTGCATAGTCATTAGCAAATAGAAAGTCACGTAGTCTATCAATGAGGACCTTGGTCTTGGCCTGTAAGTGTTGCAGGTTGAAGAGCTTTTGTCCATTCAGTTGTTGATCTCTATGCCTGTGGCATTATCCTGGAGGACGTCAGTGAGATGGCTAAGAACATGATGCTGAAGAGGGCAGTGCCAGTACGCCACCCTGTTTCACTCTATTGGTGACAGAAGGGGGACCAATTCTCATTGTTACTAAGGACATAGACCTGCATGCCACTGAAACTGTTAACCAATCTGAATGAATTTGACTGGGCACCCAAACTTACTCATAATCGTCCAGAGCCTTTATCGGCTGTCAGTGTTGAAGGCTTTGGTTAGATCGACAAAGGTGATATATTGGTCAGCATTTTGTTCTTGGCTTTTCTCCTGCAGATGGTAAGCAGCAAATACCATGTTGATAGTCCCCCTACCTTTCCTGAAACCAGACTAGTTCTCTTAAGTAGATGCTGCTCAGGATGTAATGTAAGCTGATTTAAAAGGATTCTGGCAAGGATCTTTCCAGCAATAGTCAAGAGATATTCCTCTGTGATTGTCAATGGACTGATGATTGTCTTTGTGTTTCTATTTGTGAACAATGAAGGCATTTTTAAAGTCTTGTGGAAGGACCTCTTGCTCCCACATGGTCTGGAAAATCTGGGTGAACATTTTAGGTAGTTGTGATCAACCATATTTACAGATCTCTGCTGGAATTTTCACTCCCTCATGGAAAAGGATCTTTTTTCAAAAATAAGTTTGGTTTCTAAAGCTTGTATGCATGCTTCATAATCATGAGATGAAAATTGAGTTTGAATTTTTCCAACAGAGCATATTAAAAATAGTACAAGTCATGTACCTACAGGTTGACAAAATGTAGATGTTTAATGTTCCTGATATTGCGCCTCAAGCTGAAATTGTACAGTGGCTTTCAAGAAAAACCCTGAGGGAAGATTCTCCCCACCTATGATGCAATAAAACCACAAATCGTTGCTGTATAAATAATCAACCAAGCAGAAAGCTGCTCAATGTAAAGTATCAATTCATCAAGGTAATGATGTGGTTGTCGATGGGAATACTATGAGCGAAGCATTTCTGAACCGATATTTCATTTTAGATCAGATGCATCATTCAAAATCTGTACGCAATTTCTTAAACTCATTTTCTTGGCCTTATAACTGCATCCTGCACAAACCTCTCCTCCAGTCACATCTAGTTTCAGCTCTAAACCCTGTTATAGTTCATTTTCATTGGTTCCCTGTTCCTTGATGTACTGAATTGAAAATCATCGTCCATGTTTACAAAATCTTCTATTATCTTATCCCCTCATATTTCTGAAAATGTCTCTGCCATACATCCAGCTCACTGTCTTTGGTGGCCCTACTCTCATTTTCTGTAATTCCCAATTTCCCTTTGTTCCACAATGGATGGCATTTTCATTCATTTATAGGATGTGGGCTTTGCTGGCTAAGCCAGCATTCATCGCCTACCCTAATTGCCCTTCAGAATGTGGTGGTGAGCTGCTTTCTTGAATCGCTGCAGTCCATGTGATAGTGGTATACCAATTGTGCTACTAAGGAGGAAGTTCCAGGTTTTTGATCCAGCAGCAGCGAAAGAACAATGATATATTTCCAAGTCAGGTTGGTGAGTGGCCTGGAGAGGAATTTCCAGGAGGTGGTGTTCTCACCCGATGTTCATGGGGGGAGGAGATTTCCCAGTTCCCCAATGAACTCCGATCCACATCCCTCCCTCCACCGGCACTTGTTTTGCACTAAGTGCGATAAGATTGCATTTTCAAACTCACCCAAAAAACAAGTCTAAAAACCTCCTGTTTTCTTGCTTATTTGGTACTTAGAATGTTTTTCATAAGTTTGCACTCACAGTCTGTACCATCTACAAGATTCACTGCAACAATTCACCAAGGCTCCTTCGACAATATTTTACAAACCTGCAACCGTTCCCACCTAAAAGGATGAGGGCAGCAGACTCACGGGAAGAGCTGCAAGTTCGCCTCCAAGCCAAAGACCATCCTGACTTGGAACAATATTGCCATTCCTTCACTGTTACTGGGTCAAACTTTTGGAACTCTCTTCCTAACAACACTGTGGTTATACCTACATGACTGGGGTAAACACAGTAAGAAGTCTTACAACACAAGGTTAAAGTCCAACAGGTTTATTTGGTAGTCAACACCACTAGCTTTCGGGGTTTTCGTCTTCATCAGGTGAGTGGGAGTTCTGATCACAAATAGAGCATATAAAGACACACACAGTTTACAGAATACTGATTAGAGTGCGAGTCTTTACAGCTAAACAAGCCTGAAACATGCAGATCCCTAAGACTTGTTTAGCTATAAAGACTCGCATTCTAATCAGTATTCTGTAAACTGTGTGTGGCTTTATATGCTCTGTTTGTGATCAGAACTCCCACTCACCTGACGAAGAGGCAACCCCCGAAAGCTAGTGGTCTTTACTACAAAATAAACCTGTTGGACTTTAATCTGGTGTTGTGAGACTTCTTACTGTGTTGTACCTACATCACAGGGACTGTAGAAGTTTAAGAACGTGGCTGTGACCGGCTTCTCAGGACAATTAGGAATGTGCCCGTATAAAAAAAAGTTACATCATTTTATTGCATCAGCAGAAATATCTCAAAAGCTCTTGGTTTAAAATAAATAGATATACAATGTTACACTTTTTTAAATATAATGATGCACTTTGGTATGTACAGGTTTATATCATCCCTGTATTCGGGATGTTCAGTCCCAACTTGATCCAGATTTGGAGGTTTTACGGATTTTGAGTCCTGAACAATGCTCATATAAAAGGCTTTTATTCACTTTTGCTGTTTTTCTTTTACTTTTTATTATTTCACACCTCAACTAAAGAGTCAGCTGCTGTACAGGGATAGGCTACAAAAGTTGATGGTTCAAGCTCTGCCATACCTTTAAACATGTCCTGCAGCTTAAGTGGTTTCAATTATGTGGGCCTTACGGCACTTTCTGTAATGAAACTCGTCTGCTCGACCCCGCGGATCATTTCCTCCATAATGCTTCTATACGTGTCAATGGACACTTTTTCCCATTCGTCCAACGCACCATTTTCATCTACAATATTACTGCTTTCATTCTCATTATTCTTATTTATGACTATGTTACATATTTCTCTGGTGAGCTGGAAGTGAACCAAAGCATCATGCTGTATATTCAGACAATCCTTGACAGTTTCTTTGTCCAACAACTTGGTTTTAACATATGACAAACCTTTCACATATACCAAAATATCTGCAACAGCTTTTTCTTCCTCAGACACATGGAAGCCACTAAAATCAGGCCTATTTGCACCATTACCATTTAGAAACATGGTATCTGGCCACAAGTTAAAATCAGTGATAAATATTTCTCCTTGGCACTCATGATGGCCACAGGACTTCCTGTTAGCCTCTTTGACATGATGATACAGTAAGACTTGAATTACAGAGAGAATTACTGATTCGAACTGTGTGACATCACCAAATTGAGCAGGAGCTCAAATTGCAGAAAGAAACTTGTTTGAACAGTGTTCGAGCTGTATGGTGCCACCAAATAAAGTGGGAGCTCAAAGTAATCTGTGTGCCATTTTCAAATTGCTACACGAGGTGTCATTGCCAAGCATAGCCAGTTTTCAGATCCTTCCGGATTTTGGGATTCCAGATAAGGAGTATTGGTGTGCAGTAGCAGCACTGCCATACTGTTATGTTCAGTGCAGTTCAACACACTCAGGTTTAGAAAAGGAGATTGCTCATTCTGACCATTTTGAGTTGTGTCAGCATTTAAACATTGGGTGAGAACAGTATCAAGTTCAGTGGTAATGCCCACCCTCAGGTGCATGTTGGAGTGAAATATACTCTCTAAATCTCACATGGGCACTTGTGTGCACTTTCTAAACCAGTGTTGTAATGCACAGTTTTGTCCTTTATTTCACGATATAAGCTGAAAAAGATAACGTTAAAAGAGTTTATGGGATTTCAAAGTATGAAATTCACGATCTCATCTCTTTTTTTGAATTCCTGGCAGAACATGCAAATCATTACCTTTAGTATAATTTGTTCATTGTTTTCTTTATCATTTCTCTTTTCCCTGTGCAGATATATTGTCCTGGTGAGCCGCCTGCAGTTAATACAAATATAAGCAAGTTTAAAAGGTGTTTAATTTGATACTCTACAGTGAAAGATTAGGTAGTGAAATTATAAGTTCATGTTGGGTGCTTTGGCTTCAAACTTGCATCAATATACAAGGCTAACACCTTCTTGCAAATGGTTTGCCTAACCCCAACTAAGCCATGACTGTACTGATCTAGTATTCACTCCTGACCAGCCATTTTTTTTCATGTCTCAAGTGGCTCACAGAGATCAGCCTATGATCTGTGATAAGCCAGGTTTGCAAACTGCAGTAGAAGACAATGGGCCTATTTGTTACAAGTATAGCTTTTGTCCTACATCCTGACACTAAAAATGCCAATAATTAAAACAGTTGTCTGAAATGTTAACAAGGCAGGTGGTAAACAAAGGACTTCGCTGTTCTATCAGTAATAGGAATAAAGGCCGTTTTGTACACTTCACTGTCGTACATCAGAAATGTTGATTCATCGCATTCAGGATATATTGGCAATAACAAAGTGTCACTGTCAATTCAGAATTTAAAACAATGACTGGAAAAAACCAGCAAAGATTTAATCAGATACTGTGTAAATATATAAGCATACGGTTAATTTATACATTATTACATTTGACTTTAACTGTTTCCTTGCTGTGGGTAATGCTTCCCAGACCATTTAATCAATATTGTTTCATTTCCTCTTTTGTGAAAGGTATTATGCAAATTGAGAAACATTGGAGATCAGTACAAATGTGGCCAAATTCACATCTAGGTTATGACTAATGAATTTTGTGTTTGTGGAATGCACTAACATAGATTTTGCTAATATATTACGGCATTTTTATCTCCCAAGTTAAAAGAATAAATACCTGATTTAACAATCTAAAATATCAAAAATGCTCAAAGGTGTGTTTATTCAGAAAATTGCTCACCTTCCCCAGAAGTGTGGAAAAACAGACTAGTTTTGTTGCAAGGTGCAATAAGAACGTATTTTTTTTTATTTAGAGAAAGCTGTTTATTAAAAAGAATCAAGGCACTCAGAGAGAAGTAATGCAGCCTCAGCAAAGCAATGCTGCGACAGTATTTCTTTCCATACCGCAGAGGCTTGTGTTTGCTTCCTGCTGATCCATCTTAATATGAGGCCAGCTCATTATTATAAACAAATAAATTGCCAGTGGTGTTACATAGAAACATAGAAGAGTACAGCACAGTACAGCCTTTCGGCCCTCAGTGTTGTGCCGAGCTATGTCCAAACCCAAGATCAAGCTATCCCAGTTCCTATCATTCTGGTATGCTCCATGTGCCTATCCAATAACCGCTTGAAAGTTCCTAAAGTGTCCGACTCCACTATCACAGCAGGCAGTTTCATATTCCACATCCCAACCACTCTCTGAGTGAAGAATCTACCTCGGATATCCCTCCTATATCTCCCACCATGAACCTTATAGTTATGTCAATTGTGGTGTTGTCCACAATTACTTGATGAATACAAATGTATGTGCAAGATTGCAATGACATTGGCAGAGTTAAGCTTGCTCCAGCCAGTGACCAAAGCCTGCAATTGCATTGTGATAGCTGACATCACAAAATTCAATATAATGTCGTTGTAATCATTCACAATGGCAAATGCTGACAGAAAAGTAGAAGCAAAAATTGTAACAGTAGAAAGTAAAATCGGTGACAAATAATTATGCATGCAATTTATGAAACTTTGTGAGTGCCATACGTTGATGGGTAGATTGTCCGGTATCAACAACACTTTAAAAAGCTGCTGCCACCCATAAAGGTGTTCTGCAACCAAAGAGTAGCATTTGCCCAAGACAGGTGCTGGATGAGAACTGTCTGCTCAGTTGTATTGTTTTAGAGGACTGGCAGAAAGGGTAGTGGGGACCATCCTGCAATGAAACATACATCAGACAGCATGGTCGCAATTGACAGAGCTATTTCAAGCTTCCTTGCCTATAGTCGAAAGATAGGAGCAGGGAAGGAAACCATTTTCTGCATGACAAGAAGTTTCTATGCATCTGTACTAACATATAGTTTCAGTTTACAACATTACTTCACAATGTATCTTTACATCTCACTCTGCGTGGTAAACCATCAGAGAGCGTGATGACACTGCACTTGGTCAACTTTGTTCATAATCCTAAATGCATGGACATCCTCATGTTGCTGGGCACTGTAATGTTGCCATTTTAGAGCATGGACCATGGGGCGCATTAAGCAAGGCAAGCAATGCATACCAAGCATGAAGCCAGTGCAAGGAGCCTGAATGTTCATTTACTCAGTACCAGCACAAGCAACCTGAATGTTATATATTCACACATTCCTCTTTCTACCGTATGTTCCTTTTGTATTTGCCTGCAGGAAAAGAAAGCACATAACAAAAAGCAGCAAATGTAAATAGTTTGCGGTCACCCTTGACCCATATGGGATCCTGAGCATAGAGGTAATTGAAACTGTGGATGAGAGAGAGTACAGAGGCCTTCTCCATACAACACTGGCTAGTATCTGTGCTTTTCATTCCTTGTCTCTTTATTCACTGGCTCATTAACCCCCTCATTTACGAGCAGGTACTGGAGCTTTATACATAAAAGTGCCTTGAAATGGGAGCATATGTTTCAAGGGATATCCTATTGCCTGCATTGATGTCCTACTGCTATTCTAGGTTCTCAGAGCTAAGTGGCAGAACCCAACATACAACCACAGCTATGCACCCCTTAAAACCCTGTAGCAGCCATTCTGACAATGACAGGACCTACCAATTTAATGCCTAATCTGAATTACTGTCATTCTAACAGTGTTGAACCTTCAGAATAAGCATTCAATAGTTCAAATAGATTTGTGAAAAGGACGAAGAGTTAACAACCTGAATTTTCAGTAGCCTGTGGTACCATGGCTAGAGACAGTATGGAGGGAGGAGTAGGATCTTATCAAAAGAATTCTGAGTGCCAATCAAGTGTGAAAACTGGAGAGTTTCAGATCTGTTTTTCGGGCGACTTTGAAAATCTTACGTCACTTTGTGCAAAAAATAATGCATGATCTGTTTCCCGCCAGCATGGGGAGGGGCAGGGCTTAAATTCGGAAAGCTGGCTGCTCACACCAGAGAGTGAATTGCACATGTGCAGATCTCTCTCTGTTCTGAGCAATAGAGCAGGGAGAGATGTGTCAGACACCCCTCCTCTGGATGTTGTGCATCCCTGCCCCCACCCCTATTCTTTCTTCCCCACCAATTGCTGGCCTCCCCAGCCAATTGCCTCCCACCTCGCCTGATCGATTGCTTTCGAGCTCCCCACCCCGGCCTGGATGATCGCCAGCCAATTCCAATCGAACCACCTCACCCACCACTTTGGGCCCAGCAGATCCCTGTTGCAGAGCCTGCAGATTCTTCCATTCCCAGCCAAACCCCATTGCAGAATGCGCAGCTCGCCTTGGCTCTTCCCCTTAGGACACCCCTCTCAGAGCATGTCCCTTTGCACAGTCCATGCTAGTGGGTAATGCTAGGTGGCACTGACTAAGGGGCACTGCCTCTGCTCCTGACCAACCAGGGAGCCCTCAATGGCGCCCAGTCCCACCAGTGAGGCCATCCATCATCCCCATTGGTGGGGAATCATACGAGATAGTCAGGATATCATTCTGGGCTCACTAATTTATTTTCTGGCGTAAGACTAATCATGCTGGATATCTGGGCCCGGTAAGATTGCGAAAGGAAAATGTTGGTGCAAACCCCATTTTTCACCTCTCGTGCGATCTTACCAACTAACCCCCCCACACCCCTTTCCCCCCTCCTACCCTCCCCCAGTCAATCAGCAGGATGAGAGGGTAAGATCACACCTACCCCTGCCCCCCCCCCAAGGACATCTCCGAAAACAGGAGGGAATTTTGATCAGGCAGATCCACGGCACATTCCTGTCTCCAGACAATTGGAAGGAGCAGAATTCATGTCAAAATAGTTACCCACCCAACCACTGTGAGGAACCAGTGAAGATCGTTAATGTTTAATTACTGGCACTGTATTGACACCAACCAGATTTTCAATTCATCAATAAAACTGTGGCAATCTCCCAGCGAAGCTGGAGGTGCCTAAATTCTATCAAGGTAGATAAGTCGCCGGGACCAGATGGGATGTACCCCAGGATACTGTGGGAGGCGAGGGAAGAGATTGCAGAGCCCCTGGCGATGATCTTTGCGTCGTCAATGAAGACGGGAGAGGTTCCAGAGGATTGGAGGATTGCGGATGTAGTTCCCATTTTTAAGAAAGGGAACAGAGATAGCCCGGGAAATTACCGACCGGTGAGTCTGACCTCAGTGGTTGGTAAGCTGATGGAGAGGCTTCTGAGGGACAAGATTTACGAACATTTGGAGAGGTTTGACATGATCAGGAATAGTCAGCATGGATTTGTCAAGGGCAGGTCGTGCCTTACAAGCCTAGTTGAGTTCTTCGATAATGTGACTGAACACATTGACGAAGAAAGTGCCGTGGACGTAGTGTACATGGACTTCAGCAAGGCGTTTGATAAGGTCCCCCATGCAAGACTTCTTGAGAAGGTGAGAGGGCATGGGATCCAAGGGCCTTTGGCCTTGTGGATCCAGAACTGGCTTGCCTGCAGAAGGCAGAGAGTGGTTGTGGATGGGGCTTTTTCTGAATGGAGGTCAGTCACCAGCGGAGTGCCTCAAGGATCTGTTCTGGGACCCTTGTTGTTTGTCATTTTCATAAATGACCTGGATGAGGAAGTGGAGGGATGGGTAAGTAAGTTCGCTGATGACACGAAGGTCGGTGGTGTTGTGGATGATCTGGAAGGATGGCAAAAGCTGCAGCAGGACATAGATAGGATGCAGGACTGGGCAGAGAAGTGGCAGATGGACTTCAACGCGGATAAATGTGTAGTCGTCCATTTTGGCAGAACCAACGGGATGAACGAGTACACTATCAAGGGCAGAAGTCTGAGTAGTGTTGAGGAGCAGAAGGATCTTGGGGTCCGGGTCCACAGGACTCTTAAATCGGCCTCGCAGGTGGAGGAGGTGGTCAAGAAGGCGTATGGTGTACTGGCCTTCATTAATCGAGGGATTGAGTTTAGGAGTCGGGAGGTAATGCTGGAACTTTATAAGACCCTTGTCAGGCCTCATTTGGAGTATTGTGCGCAGTTCTGGTCGCCTCACTATAGGAAGGATGTAGAAGCTATTGAAAGGGTGCAGAGGAGATTTACAAGGATGTTGCCTGGACTGGGAGGCATGCCTTATGAAGTTAGGTTGAGGGAGCTGGGACTCTTTTCCCTGGAGAGACGAAGGTTGAGAGGCGACCTGATAGAAGTTTACAAAATGTTGAGAGGAATAGATAGGGTGGACTCTCAGAGGCTATTTCCCCGGTTTGAAATGGTCGCTACGAGAGGACACAGATTTAAGGTGCGGGGAGGGAGGTTCAGAAGTGATGTTAGGGGTAAGTTTTTCACTCAGAGGGTGGTGAGTGAATGGAATCGGCTGCCGTCAGTGGTGGTGGAGGCGAACTCGCTGGGGTCTTTTAAAAGACTTCTGGATGAGTATATGGGGTTTAATGAGATTGAGGGTTATAGATAGGTCTGTAGGTTGGTAGGTGATGATGTGATCGGCGCAACTTGTGGGCCGAAGGGCCTGTTTGTGCTGTAGTGTTCTATGTTCTATGTTCTATGTATTTGGAAAACTCAGCTCTGGGAATGGACTACAACTGAGTCGATACCTGTCACCATGACAGGCCCCAGCTTCGACTCTTTCTTACCCCGTATAATTTAGCTCCTTGACTCTTCATTCCTGGCTGGTCCAATCTTTCCATCTCCCACTGATTATGTTCCCTCCTCACAGGGATCTCCATCATCTGCTCTTCAGTGGCTGTGAGGAGCCTCAGATCTGGAACATCTCCTCTTGTGCATCGCCTCTCCCAAGAATTGTGGGTCTGTTTGCCTTGCATGTTAGTGTGCAGAATTAAGGACATGTGACACCTAACCCTCTTGTCAGCATCCATCCCCAACACACATACAATCCTGTCACTCAAATTTTGTATACAAGCACACAAAAAGACAAACTTCCAGATGCTCCAACCTCAATTGTCAAGTGGCATTAAAGCTGATCACACATTTATTCTTGTGGCATAGTTGCCCATTCACATATACATATATATATTATTGATGACCATACAAGAGATTCATTTGGGAGATGCAAGACTGGCACTTAATCCTGCAATCAGAGCAGGCTGTTGAATTCCTCCTTTCACTGGACCCAGTTTTGGCAGTAACTTGACAGTTCTCACCTACTCACCTCCTCTGCCATCTCTATCCAGGCCACCTTGATCTGACAAGAGGGCCTTCTTATATAATCTTCAAAAAAGATCACATCCCATCTTTCCTTATCAGCCTGGAGGAGAATGTCAGGGAGGGAGGCATCGCTGAACCGTGGGATTGGGCTGCTGCAACAGTCAGATGTTTCTGCAAAGATTATGCTATCCCTTGCCAGTGGTGGAGCATCCAGGCTTTGACACACAGCCTCCTTGTTTAAACAGAAGTCCCTTTAATTGGCCACCTGTAGAACCTGCTAGCAGGTTTCACTAATGGAGAGCTTGCCCTGCAGCTGCATGAATGCTGCTGGCATTTACAATTGTAATTATAATCATGTGGGAAAAGGTAAAAAGAGAGAAAGTGAAAGTGGAGCTCAGGTTTGGTTACAACGTCAGGAACGATGCACTATTGACCAAGATCTCAGCCCAAAAGTCTGCAGCTGTAATTTGAAATTTTTTTTTAATTAGTTGAAAAAATGTAGCCATTAATCACAGGGATATTCGTTTGCATTTTAATGGCTTTTCAAAGATATGTCAAGAAAGGTTATTTGCACTTGAGTTCATCAAGACTTGTCCAGACATGAAGGTTAGCTCAGGGGTCTTGTAGTTCCATGTTTATTAATAAGAAGGCAAAGGTCCTCTGACCTCTCAACTCTGTTTTGTTTTATAGGAAAGTATCCATTCAAGGTTTATAGTTCAGAAGTTCATGTTTATGGCTCAGAAGTTAGTGTGGAGCAAGTGTGACAGTGACAAACATGTTTCTTGAACAAAATACCATTATTGTTATTCCCATTCATTCAGATTCAAATCAAAAATAAGGTAGTCAGCAGAAATCAGCAGAGATTAAGCATTGTGCGGTTGTTATGGCAAGCAAGAGAGATAAGAACTGCCACCATCCCAAGAGCGACTTGGTGACTTCCAGCAGACAACTTTCTGACTTCCTTCTCCCAGTACGGTAGCACCAAAAAGCAGCATCACGTTAAGCCATTGAACAAATTCACCATGTGCAGCTTCTCTTTCATCTGTTGCACAGTGACTTCTGATAATGAAACTGTTCAGTATGTGGCATAGACATGTCCGGACAGCTGAACCTTTGCTTCAGCATACCTCTTCTATGCTGAAACACGTGAATTGTACATTTTAATTCAGCATGGTTCATGGATTTTGGACTCGTTAACCACAACTGAAGAAAGTATCCTTAGTCTACCCCATGAACCATCAGCCTAGACTAGATGTATTTCAGTAAATAATGCTGACTGTGTAAACTGGCATTGCATAAATGGTTTATGGCAGCATGATCACATGTGATGGAATGGAACTACTTTCCATTGATGGAAATGTCACATTGGTGAAAGGAGCTTGTGCTACATACATTCTAACAATGAAGCCATGTGGAATCTAGAGATTATAAATGTTCAGCTTTTTTCTCCATTTGTTCATGGCCATCATTTATTGCCCATCCCCAACATGTGATAGTCAATCAAAGCATCAATGATGTGGTATATGCCTCAGTTTAGCTGATTGGGATGCCATCACTGGAGCCAATTTGAAAGGAGACATCTGAGGCTATGATTTCTTTCCAAGGGACGGGAAGAATTGTTCCACTCCTGTACAATCTTTGCAAGTCAGATCACAGGATCTGGAAAGAGAAGAATGAGTCTATCCCTGTGGAAATGTACAGCTGTTCTTATTGAACAATTCAAAGAACTTTTAAAGTTTATTTATTAGTGTCACAAGTAGGCTTACATTAAGAAGAAAGACAAGCTTTGACAAAGGGTCATCTGGATTTGAAACGTTAACTCTTTTTTCTCTCCTTACAGATGCTGCCAGACTTGCTGAGATTTTCTAGCATTTTCTCTTCAGGTTTATATTAACACTGCAATTAAGTTACAGTGAAAATCCCCTAGTCACCACACTCTGGCACTGAGGAAGAATTTAGCATGGCCAATGAACCTAACTAGCACGTCTCTTGGACTGTGGGGGGGAAACCCGAGCACCCAGAGGAAACCCACGCAGACACTGGAAGAATGGGCAGACTCCGCATAGACAGTGACCCAAGTCAGGAATCGAACCCAGGTCCCTGATGCTGTGAGGCAGCAGTGCTAACCACTGTGCCATCATGCTACCCACCCAGCAATTGTGGTAGGATGTATCAGCTCACCGCCTTGGGTAATTGCAGCTCAGGCAGACAACCTTACATGCACACAGAATGTTGATGAAATATAGGTAAATGCCATAAAATAAAGTCTGATTGGCGTCCATCTGTGCTGTAATAATTCCAATCATATTTTTATCATTTGCAAACCTGTGGTACAATTTTATTCCAGCCATCTGGTGTAAAAACCATGGTGCTGTATTCACAGCAACATAATATGAACAGCTGTACATTTCCATAGAGATAGACTCATTCATATCTTTGCAGATCCTGTGATCTGAATTGCAAAGATTGTGCAGGAATGGGACAAATCTTCCCGTCGCTTTGAAAGAAATCACAGCCTCAGATGTCTCCTTTCAAGTTGGCTCCAGTGATGCCATCCCAATCAGCTAATCTGAGGCATACAGCACATCATTGATGATGTGAATGACTATCGCATGTGGGGAATGGGCAATAAATGATGGCCATGAACAAATGGAGAAAAACTGAACATTTATCATTTCTGGATTCCACGTGGCTTCATTGCTGGAATGTATGTAGCACACGCTCCTTTCACCAATATGGCAGATTTTACAGCATGTTTTTGGTTTGGTAGTTTTGGACGATTGTTTATATTTAGGTTGGCTGAGTTGAACATCCTCAAATTTATTTCATACAGTGGACCAGAGTGTGTTGGAAATTAACAAGATCAATGTATCCAATATTTTTCTTTTAGGATTTATCATTAAGAGCAATTGTGATGGGAGCAGCTGAAAGTACCATTCTAATTTTGACAAAAGGAAAACATAGAATAGTGCAGCCTAAAGTGATTATTCACATATGTTCAGTACAGCTAAGAATGTATCATAGTAAGTCTAATGTGGTGCAGCCTTCTTTATAGGAGTGTATAAGCTGTATTTTCTTTACCCTGGTGAATGAAGTGGAACACCACAATTACCACATAAAGTGCAAGTGTCAGGACCACCATTTAAGAATACAAGGCCATATTTTTCTTTGTGTTTAGCTTAATGATAATAGACAGGAATAATAGGTGTAAAATGGAGTAATTGACTGATTTTCTTTCACTGTTCCAAAATAGCACCTGAAAAACAGAATGCAAAGCAAAAATAGTTGTTAATCTTTGTTCTCATCCTCCTTCTTTACAACAACCTTTACAACTTTTCTGATGTCTGAAGTGGGTGCAGCAATTATAATTATAAATGAATGACAAAAGGCTTTCAACTGTGATTTCCTCTAACAACACAAGAGGCATAACGGGAAAACTATCCCCTATAAAACCTGATTTGTGAGCAACTCTTTGAGCACTACCTGGCTTGGGGATAGGCTGGTATTTTCATGACCCTTTTCATTTCTTAAAAAGCTAGTTCTTGGTTCTCTCTCCACTCCAGCTCTGGCCCATGCATAACTAGTTTTTTCTTGGCTCCTTGAATATATAATTGCCACTCAATTCCATGTCTACCTTGCCCACCATTCTCTGTGAATTCTTTACTCTGGATTTCTCCTTGCACATGGCAGGGGAGGGGGCAGTGACATAGTGGTATTGTCATTGGACTAATAATCCAGAAATCCAGAATAATACTCTGTGGACCTAGGTTCGAATCCCACCACAGCACATGATGAATTTTGAATTCAATAAAAAAATCCTCAAGTACAAGCCTAATAATGACCATGAAATCATTGTCAATTGCCATAAAAACCCATCTGGTTCATTAAATGTGCCATCCTTACCTGGTATGGCCTACATGTAATTCCAGACCCATATTTGAAATGGCCCAGCAAGCTATTGAGTTCAATGTCTAATAGGGATAGACAACAAATGCTGGCCCAGCCAGCAACACACACATCCCATGAAAGAATAAAGGATAAAAACCACAATGCAACTCTGCCTACCTGGTCACTCACCTCGGCCTCCATTTTTCTATGGTCTACTTCCTTGCAATTCCCTTATTTGTTCCATTTCTGCCTGGTCAGTGGATTACCTCTCTTCCATGCACAACCATTCTTCATTTTCTTCTTTACATGCTATTGTTCAGTCACACTATTCATCAACATGAAGTTAGCCTCCATGTCTGTGTGGATAGCACTCAACCTCAGGGACTATATTTGAAAATTATGCACAGTGATTGATGTTTGATTGATTAAGAAATTCATTCTCAATGTTTTGTCATAATAAAGGAACCAAATATTTACTGTGAACTGACAGACTCCTTTGGATCATCTGTTGAAAAAGCTCATTTGAATAGTAATTAGCAAGACTTCTACTCACAGTTGCACACAAAACTCATTAGCAAAATAGAAAAGCGGTTGAGTGAACTGCTCATAGCGCTGGATAATGTTTGTGTTTTGCTGTTGTGTACTTTGATTGTAATGAGACTTCAGAGGCTTGATATCTGTCCTCGCTTTCTTGCTTCACAACATTTCTGGCTGCGCTGATGACAGAACAAAGTTGATTGAGATAAAGTTTATTGTATTTTGTTTTTTTTCATCTGTCAATGGTCGCAAAGTACATAGCAAAAGCAAATCAGGAATCCAGAACTTAAAGTGAACCATGGAAAAGCTATTTGAACTAGTTTGTGGCCCTAGACCAGTCACTGAATAGTATTTCCTCCGCAGCACATTGAATAAATACAACAAGATGCATTTAGTTTATTTGGAAGAATGCAGTGATTGTGTTTTTTTTTCAGTTCATGTGTGGGATGCATTGCCGTGACCACTTCAAAAAGAAGCCACTGCATCAGGCTCTCTGCCAGAATGCCCGTGCATTCTGTCTAGCACTGCTCAAGTTAAAAGGGGAATGTAAAGAATAATAAAAATGGACGATGTTGAGACAATGATCACAAGAACTAATGGGGGTTGCCAATGACTTCATTGCTGCATCTCCTGAGATCCAAATGTTGTTATTGGTAAAGTCCATCCCATTTCTATGACATCTATTTTGCATCTGCTTCATTAGTTTGGTTTAATAATTTGATGCACTGATTCTAAACGAAGTCTCAACTCCAAATGTAGCCCAGGAGCCAATATTAGGTTGCCAACTCTAAGATATAGTGCATTCTGATTGATTAGCAGATGTACAATTGTTCTGAAACCATCTTATTCTACAAATGTGTTTTTGAATAAAGGTGCATTGCTTTACAGATCTGTAAGATAAATTAAGTGGTCATACTTCTTCCAGAAGCACTGAAATCTGGAAGTAAATGGTTTACCCCAGTGTCTCTGAAAGTAGCAGTAGTGTAAATATTGCCACTGGTAATTCACCTTAATATTTTCTGTAATTTACATAGGCAGGAAGGAACACCAGTCTATTTGCAGCTTCCCAGGGCTAGAAGAAATGAGAATCAGAGATAGTTCAGAGGATTAAAGGTTTTGGAAATAGGAAAAATCAAAGTCACAAAAGGATTTTAGCACAAGGAGAGTTTTGGGATGTGCAGGGTGCGTGCTCGTGTGCATATATTTGTACGTGTCTGAGTATCACAGTGTGGCTTCAGCTTTATTTTATTGCCTGTCCCCAAAGACTCTTGATTCTCTTGTTGATCAAAATCTGTCTAACTCAGCCTCCAAAATATTCCATGACCCAGCCTCCATTGCTGTCTTTGGAAGAGTATTCCAGAGACTAAAGACCTTCTGGAAGAACAAATTCTTCCTCATATCCACCTTAAATGAAAAAGCCCTTATTTTTAAATTGTGTCCATTTAGTTCTACATTCCACCATGAGATGCAACATTATTCCAGCATCTTCCCTGTCATTGCCCCCTCAGAATCCTATATGTTTCAATAAATCATCTCTCATTCTTTTAGATTACAGTGAATATAAGCCCAACCTGTTCAACCATACTTCATAGGACAACCCCTTCATCCCAGGAGCCAGCCTAGTGAACCTTCTCTGAACAACTTGCAATGCAAATACATTTGTCCTTAAGTATGGAAATCAAAACTGTACACAGTATTCTAAGTGTGGTCTCACCAATGCCCTTAGAGCTGTAGCAAGACTTCACTACTTATATCCTCCACCCCTTGTAACAAAAGCCAACATTCCATTTGCCTTGCTAATTACTTGCTGTACCTGCATGCTAATGTTTTGTGATTCATGTACAAGAACACCCAGAGCCCTCTGTACCACAGCATTCAGTAGTCTCTCTATTTTTAAATAGTATCCTGCCTTTCCAACACATTTTTCAACATTATGCTCCATCTGCCAATTCTTTGCTTACTTACTTACCAATCAATATCCTTTTGCAGACTCTTTGTATTCTATTACAACCTACTTTCTTATCTATCTTTATATTAACAGAAAGTTGTACTGCAATACCGGCAGTCCTTTCGCCTAAGCCATTAATACTGATCCCCAACACCGGATAGGGTATTCCCTCAGACCTTGAAGGAGACTAGTTTTGAAATTGCAGGGGCCCTGGCAAATATATTTAAAATGTCAGTATCCACGGGTGAGGTGCCAGATGATTGAAAGATAGCTCATATTGTTCTGTTGTTTAAAAAAGGCTCAAAAAATAATCCGGGAAATTATATGCTGGTAAAATTGATGTCAGTTGTAAAATATTGGAAGGAGTACTAAGAGATAGGATCTACAAATATTTGGATGGACAGGGACTTATTAGGGAGAGTCAACATGGCTTTGTGCATGGTAGGTCATGTTTAACCAATCTATTAGAGTTTTTTGAGGAGGTTACCAGGAAAGTGGATGAAGGGAAGGTAGTGGATGGACTTCAGTAAGGCTTTTGACAAGGTCCCGCATGGGAGGTTAGTTAGGAAGGTTCAGTCGTTAGGTATACATGGAGAGGTAGTAAATTGGATTAGACATTGGCTCAATGGAAGAAGCCAGAGAGTGGGAGTGGAGGATTGCTTCTCTGAGTGGCGGCCTGTAACTAGTGGTGTGCCACAGGGATCAGTGCTGGGTCCATTGTTATTTGTCATCTATATCAATGATCCAGATGATAATGTGGTAAATTGGATCAGCAAATTTGCTGATGATACAAAGATTGGAGGTATAGTGGACACTGAGGAAGGTTTTCAAAACTTGCAGAGGGATTTGGACTAGCTAGAAAAACGGGCTGAAAAATGGCAGATGGAGTTTAATGTAGTCAAGTGTGAGGTATTGCACTTTGGAAGGACAAACCAAAGTAGAACATACAAGGTAAATGGTAGGACACTGAAGAGTACAGTAAAACAGAGGGATCTGGGAATACAGATACATAATTCCCTAAAAATGGTGTCACAGGTATTAAGGTCGTAAAGAGTGCTTTTGGTACATTGGCCTTTTTAAATCAAAGTATTGAGTGTAAGAGTTGGAATGTTATGGTGAAGTTGTATAAGACATTGGTGAGGCCGAATTTAGAGTATTGTGTGCAGTTTTGGTAACCCAATTACAGGAAGAATATTAATAAGGTTGAAAGAGTGCAGAAAAGGTTTACAAGGATGTCGCTGGGACTTGAGAAACTGAGTTACAGAGAAAAGTTGAATAGGTTGGCACTTTATTCCCTGGAGCATAGAAGAATGAGGGGAGATTTGATAGAGGTGTATAAAATTATGATGGGTATAGATAGGGTGAATGCAAGCAGGCTTTTTCCACTGAACCTAGGGGAGAAAAAAACTAGAGGACATGGGTTAAGGGTAAAGGGGGAAAAGTTTAAAGGGAATATTAGGGGGGGCTTCTTCACACAGAGGAGTGGTGGGAGTGTGGAATGAGCTGCCAGATGAAGTGGTAAATGCGGGCTCACTTTTAACATTTAAGAAAAACTTGGACAGGTACGTGGATTGGAGGGGATATGGTCCAGGTACAGGTCAGTAGGACTAGACAGAAAAATGGTTCAGCACAGCCAAGAAGGGCCAAAAGGCCTTTTTCTGTGCCGTAATGTTCTATGGTTCTATGGTAAATAATTGAAGCAGCAGACTGATCCCTGCAAATTTCACTAGTTATAGTTTGCTAACATGAAAGTGACCCATTTATCCTAACACTTTTTTTCCTGTTGGTTTATCAATCCTCTATCCATGCTAATATATCACCCCAGCATGGCGAGTTCTTAGCTTGTGCAATCACCTTTTACATGTCATCTTAAATGCCTTTTGGAAATCCAATACTCTTCATTTACTGGTTTCCCTTTCGTTGGTTTCACCTGCATTTTACAGCTCAAAGAACTTGGGTAAATTTGTCAACACACAATTTTCCTTTTGCAAAACAATGGTCACTTTTGATTATATTATGATTTTCTGAATGTCCTGTTGCTATCTCCCTAATAATGCATTCTAGCATTTTTCTAATGACAGATGTTAACTGGCATATGGTTTCCTTCCTTCTGTCTCCCACCTTTCTTGAATAGTTTTCTGATCTGGTTGGCCCTTTCCAAAATGTAGGGGATTGTGGAAGATTACAACCAATGCATCTACTGTCTCTGCAGCTACTTTCTTTTAGACTCTAGGATTCAGGCCATTGGGTCCATGGTATCTGCCAGTCTTTAATTTTCCTTGTACCTTTTCTCTAGCAATTGTGATTGTTTTGAGTTCCTCCCTCCCTTTTGCATCTTGGTGTCCTACTATTCTGAGGATGTCTTCTACTATGAAGACAGATGCAAAATACTAGTTCAAAGTCTCTGCCATTTTCTTGTTTTCCAGTTAATACCCCAACATATTAGATGAACTTATCCGTGCTACTTTGATTCATCCACTGTATGAAGGTTAAAATACATTTATTTTTATTCTCCCTCACATAAATGGCCCCCTAATCAAAACTGCCATTGTTAGTTTGCTCATTCTCCCTGTAGTCCCTACTTTCATCCACACAAGTTGCAAAAACCTCGTACCTTCTGGACAACTGCAAGGGCTGAGGCTCCTCCGTTGCTACCTCTGGATATCCATACATGCCTCATTTGTAGTCACACCCTCCTGTCTTGATTACAGATTAAATCTGAAGTACTTAGCCTAAAGTAGCTCCAGAAGTAGTGGACGCATTGATGATCATTTTCCAGCATTCTGTAGACTCTGGAAGAGTTCCAAGGGATTAGAGGGTAGCTAAATGTAACCCACTTTTTAAAAAAGGAGGGAGAATGTAAATGGGGAATTATTATTATTAGCCTGACATCAATGATGGGAAAAACGATTAAGGATGTAATAACTGAGCATTTGGAAAGTGGTGACAGGATCAGTCCAAGTCAGCATGGATTCAATAAAGGGAAATGAATTGTGCTTGACAAATCTTCTGGATTTTTTCGAGGATGTGACCAATAGAATGGACAAGGGTGAACCAGTAGATGTTGTGTATCTGGACTTTCATGTTATCCTATTTTCAGCTCATAGTTAGTAGAATGAGGGGAAGAATTGGCTAGGCCTCTGTGAATGTGAGGCTGCACCTGCCTCACATAATAGTTTGCCAACACTTGCTCACATTTGAAAAATGGCTAATTGGGTGAGGTACTGGAATACATCCCAACAAAATTTCAGTACCTTCAGCAGAGAAACTGATGAGAAAAAAGAAGGGGAAAGTATATATAAGCTTTCAAAGTATTTTAATTGATTTTCTATCCCATGGATCACTATCATCAGCTTCTTTGTAAAATCTCTTTTCACTTTGAACTCTGCATGTGACAAGTTGCAAAAGAAATGCAATGTGGTGAGTTTCTGTTCTTTCTGCCTTTACTTGCTTCCCTCCCCCTCAATAGCTTCCCCTCTCTTTCGCCCATCTGTCTGCACAGGCAATTGATGAGCTGAGTTTTGGCTTAATGAAATAAGAACATTTGGCAGTTGCTACACTGTGGAACTAACAGCTAAAACTGATGACACAACAAAGTGCCTGAAGTGTTCAGCTGGCTGGAATGTTGGAAGCCCTGGATTAATCTAGATAAAAGCTTGCCTTTCTCCCAGGATTCTCTGTTCCAGGAAAGAGGGAGGAAATATTTGCACACATTCTGTTCAGCACCATCCAGCTCAACCCAATGAATGCCGCTGCCATATACCAACATTGAATGATAATTAGATTTATCTTGTAAAAAAGGAGCAGCAATATAGTTGAGGTCAGAGTATCTGTACAAATTTTTTCCAGAAGTGAGATTTATCAATATGTAGCCAACAGCTGAATTGAAAAAACAGTCTCCCTTAATTGACATGTGTTTCTTTGTATTGTTAGTGGTCGGCGTATCTGTGGTTTATATCTATTTGTGAAATTTGAAAACCTGAAACTCAAATGTTTGTGTAGCCATGTACTTCAGCCAAAATAGACTTATTGTCATACTTAACCAAATCAAGAAAAGTCCTTCACAACTTTAACATCTAATTTGAGACCAAGCCATCTCTTCCTTTGCCTCCATCAATATACTCTTCATTCAGAGGTGTTGATGTATGCTGGGGAGCCATTTCAAAGTCTTTTATTACCTCAACTTTCCACTCCAGAGACGTGACCACATAACATACTTTAGTGCAGTACTGAGGAAGTGCCACACTGTTAATGATATTGTCTTTCGGATCTTAGGTTAAATCTAGGCCCTGCATTTTTTGTCAGATGGGAGTAAATAACAGGGGAGTTCCATCAGTACCTTGGCCAATATTTATCCCTCAATGAACAAAGATGACCTGGTTGTTTATTTCATTGCTGTTTGTCAGACAGTGCCATCCACAAATATATTTCTGCATTTCCTGCTTTACAACATGTCAGAAGTATTTCATTGATGGTAAAGATCCTGAGGTATTGAAAAGCATGACATTTCAAATCTTCCCTCCCTCCCCCAAATGACCACTCTTCATGATTAAACCTACGCAGTGAGTGACTATGAGTAGCACTACAGTCAATGACCAAAACGCTGATCACAGGGGCAGCAATGCAAGTCAGCTCACCCAACTCTGAAAACCAAAATGGGAACAGGCCCAGTGTAGTCTAGCAACAGTCCAGCATGCTGGAATGAATGCTTGGCATAGCGGGAGCATCATAACACAAGAGTGGTTTCTTTCACCTTATTGAATTTCCAGGCTGTGATTGTCCACTAATTTGAACAAAATCATAGTGGGACAGAGCTGTCAAAAAACAGGAAGCTGTTGATTTTGACAGGAAAATACCACTATTATAAAATAAAATGACGTTTATTTGAAGATTTATATTTATTAGTGATAGAAAAGAAGATCCTGATGACATGACAGAAATAATGGAACAGTAGATTGATTGCTAACGCTTACTTAGTATGATAGGAGTTTGAAATGCTGTAAGAACACTCAGCATTAGAATAGTTTTGTCATTCCCAACCTGAATTCTATTTGCAGAGAGTATCTTGAGATATATATCAGTCTTATACCGTGATGGTTATATTGAAAACAATTTACATTGATCAATTAAAAATATCAACAGGAAATACATTGGGCAAATTCTCCCAAAACATTTCCAAGTGCTGTCCCTGGTGGGAAAACTGGTGAGATTGCCACTGGGTGCTGTGCTGTGATTTAGTTCGAAATTCACCCACACTTAGATATTCTTTTGAAGCCTGAAGAGATTCTCACTGAATTTGCTTATGCTTAGCATTGTTTTTAGAGTGGGGACATAAAGACGCCAGCAAAGTCAGCTCCTCAGAGAAGGGCACCAGAAAACCCAACACACTTCTCCACTCCTACTTACTGGCTAAGACTGCTCCCACCCCAACACCCCCCCGCCCATATTAATACCGCTGATACAAGCACCAAGTGATCAACACCCGCCAGAGCCCTCCCCTCCCTACATGACCTCTCTTCAGGAGCCCCTTCTCCATCTCCCCCCTTCAGGTTGCTCATTTGGCAGTGCCAACCAGCCTGACACCCTGGCAGTGCCAACTATTGCTAGGTTGGCATTGCCAGGCTGTGATGTCAGGACATGACCCAACCATTTCCCTGACCACCTTTGCTTCAATGGTCTCTGAATCTCCTGGCGTGGCCCATCACAACTGATCTCCGTTCCGAGGGTTGGTGAATTTCAGAATCTGGTAGAATCTGGCTCCATTTTGACCCTGTGTATTTAAATGATTATTTAAATATATTAATCTGGTTTACGCCCTTGCTGGATGTGAACCAAATTAAATTAGGGTGTAGGGGCTGGGAGAATCCCAAAAGGGGTTCTTGATGGCACTAACTGCACTTTGGCTCTTCCCTGGCAATTATTCAGCCTTAGTGCGATTTGGGCATAAGCACACAGGGCTGGAGAATCACAGCCATTGAGTTAAACCTTGGTTGGAATTCTCTGGTTGTTCACATGGGCGGGAGCGGAAGGTGCATCCCCACCACAGGTTTCCCAGTGAAGTAGGATGCAATCAATGGGAAATTCAATTGACAGCGGTGGGACCAGAAGATCCAACTGCCAGTAAATGATGCAGGCCTCCCATCATGAGGAACACACTGCAAGGAGTCCTGAGAAAACACTACCCTCCCCCCTGCCCCAAGACTGTGCAATAAATGGAAATACAAATCAGGAGAGATATGTAACAAGGTGCTTTCACCCACTTTGCACTATTACGCAAAGTGAAGATCTACCCCATTTTACCATATTTTTCCTAAATTGTAATGCTACCAAAATGTTGAATATGTCTTCTAAAAACCCTGGAAATTGGTATTTTATATATTCAGCTTGTTTTTAAGGGATTGAATATCCATCTCGTGCTGGTTTAGAATTTACACAAACTGTAATATCTGTAAAATGGAATGAGCACATTGACAGCAGCACATTGGCGGATGAAATTGAATAAGGTCTGAAAGTGGCTGTAGGTAAAGCAATGACTATTGCTTCCCATACCAACAACACAAAATGCCTATTTGCTTCCCATGCAAACAGCGTGCCAGTTTCATGTCCCCTGCTGATTTGCATAATAGCTCTCTGCAACTGGTGCAAAACACACTGCTAACTGGCTGCAGGTCTTAGTACGGGGCCTAAGTGTGTTTGATGCTACCACCGCTAAAAACTAGCCTGCAGTACTTAAAGTGATGATGTAGAGATGCGAGTGAATTAAAGTGAATCAGCACTCTTAAGAGTTTTGACTGGAGCAGCTGCTGGAACAAGTTGCAGAAGAACGTGTGAACAAAAACACTGATTTATGACACAACGAGGCTCAGAGCATGTTCTAGGTTTTGCTGGACACCATGAAGAAAATGAAGATGAGAAGTAATGTGATCTATTTTTAGGAGGGCCAGCAGACAAAGAGACAAGCACTTAAGGTAGTGGGAGGAGATAGCTATTCTCACATCCACAGCTCCCAGTTCAGCAATCAACACTGCACACATATTAGAGAAAAGCTTAAAAAGACTGTTCTACCACTTCCACTCCACCACTGCCCTTTGCAATCAGCATATCTGCCTGAATTGCTGCCCATGTCAAAATGTCATAGTCCAAAGCTGGGTCTGATAGTGTGCCAGCTGCTCAAGGCCATCTGCAGGTTTATTAGTTAACGTTTATATCTAATATGGCATGTTTTCATTTACAACAATTATTTTGTCATGGCTTTTATTTGTATATTCTGAACTAGAGGACATTGGCAATGCCATCCTCAACTTGTAATTATGGCTGTAGCAGGTGGCAAAATCTGCACATAGTAAGCTGTTGGGCAGAAGTTGAGCATGGGACAAGGATAGCGTAAGTGCCAGTTCATCCAAGGGCAAGGATACATGGGAGTTCCACTGCACTGGACTCAAATGAGGGCTTCAGTGGGGTGGCCTACATTGTGCTGGGTAAGCACAATGAAATGCTTGGTGCATTGGCAGTCCAGCTAAAAGGTTTGTGGTCTCCATCAAGGAACATGTAGGAGTCTGGCACCAACTTGACATATCTTTGTGTGGATCTCAAAACCCATTTCTTCCCACATGGAAGTGGTAGCCAAATCTGTTAGCATGTTTGTGGTGCCCAACCATGATGATGTATCCGATGGCAGAAGCCACCTGATGTCTGAATGCTGCAATAGAATCTGACCGAAGGCATGTAAGCTTAGCTTGCTGTCTGAAAGCATTGTGGCTATCAGTATTCAAAGGAGCTTGAAAGTAATCTGTCCTGCAATGCATTACCGGGATTGCTCAGGCATTGCCCCAGGGGAGTGATGGTGCCTCGATTGAGCACAAATTTGCTATCTTCCAGGATGACAGCATATAACCTTCTACCATTTCCATTTCAGTTCTCTCAATGTCCAGTTTATGGTGCTCTGGCTACTCGCCCAATCTGAACCAGTTTGCCAGTATCCTCAGTGTCTTATTTACAGCATAGCAGAGCTTCAAACCTCTTGGTCCAGAATTTGGAGTCCAAATAAGTGTTGTATATAAGAGACAGCTTGATAGTCTCAGCTGGTTAAAACAATTTATAATTATGCAAGATCAAGCCATAAAATTCTAGATTCATTCTCTGGTCTGTGCTGAATTCACTAATCTCAGCTAGATGCAAGAATCTAGAATTGGCTTCAACCAATTCAATTAACAAGGAACGTTAACCATGATTCTTGTAATTGGTGCATCTTTAAGGACATTAGGCTCGGGACATTTGTATTGGTTAAATAGCTTGTCATCACTCATTATCCAGATCCACACATGAAAGAATGGCTGCTTGAATGAGTGACTGGAACTGGATGGCTGAAACCATATCCTCAGAATGTCTGGAGAGGATGGTGGTAGGATTGGGGATCAGTGCGTTACGCAAGTGTTTTACTCTGCTGATTCAATATTCCCCCAAATACAGATGCTATAACTGTAATGTTGACATCAATTGGTAAAGAAAATCAAGTCCACAGATAGCAAGTGAGAAAATGCATTGTGCCATGTAGTATTGATCTATGCAAGCGAGGAACATCCCAAATTTTATCTTTGGTCTGACACAAGAAATAGGAGCAGGGTATACTGTGTGGCCCATCAAGCCTGCTCCAGCATTAATATGATCATGGCAAATCATGGACTTCAACTCCACTTTCCTACCTGCATCCTCTATCCCTTGATTTCCTGAGAAATCAACAATTTGTCCATCTCAGCCTTAAATATATTCCACCATGGAGCATCCACAACATTCGAGGCTAGATAATTGCAAAGATTCATCACCCTTTGATTTGAAGTAATTACGTCTCATCCAGTCCTAAATTATTGGCCTCTTATCCTTCAACTTTGGCCCCTGTGTTTTAGATTCCATGACCAGTGGAAACATTCTCTTAGCATCTATCCTATCAAACCCTTTCAGAATCTTGTATGTTTCATTGAGATCACACCTCATTCTTCCAAACTCCAGAGAATATAGATCTAATTTCTTCAGTCTCTCTTCACAGAACAATCGCTTCATCCTTGTGAACTTTTACTGTAGTGTCCAATGCAAGTATATCCCTCCTTAAATAAGGAAACAAAAACTTTACATATATATGATCTCACCAAAGCCCTGTGCAATTGTAGCAAGACTTCTTTATTCTTTATTCATATACTCCAGTCCCCTGTAGTTTGCCTCTTTACCAACTATTGTTCATGCTAACCTGTTGTGTTCCTTGTATGAATATACCCAACTCTCTCTGAACATCAACATGTACAAGCTTCTTTTCCAATGGTCAGTGTGAATAACTCCAATTGTTATCTTTATACGAACTCACTTAATCTATCTAACTTTTTTTTGCATCACTGTGTTGTCCCTACAGCCTACCTTTCCATCCAATTTTGTATTAGCAACACGTTTCAATACTCTCTGACTTGTCATCTAAGTCATTAACAAATAGCTGAGGCCTCAGCATAGATCCTATGGCACTCCACTAGTTATTGCTTGCCAACTTTATCCCCATTCTTTGCCTTCTGTTCATTAATCAATCCTCTTATTATTGCCACTCCAGCAGCTCTTTTCTTGTCTATTACCCTTTTGTATGGCACCTTATCACATGTCTTTGGAAATGCAGGAATACCATGTTATTTGTCCTTACATCCTCAAAAAATGAATAAATTTATCAAACAGGATTTCCTTTTTGTCAAACCCACGTTGACTTGTTCTAATCATGTTCTAAGTGCATTGTTAAGACTTCCTTAATAAACTGAGTTGTCTGCACTTATACAGGTCAGCTTTGGCTTCAGTACTCCTGAATTAGTGAGGGGAATGATTTACTAGCATTCCCATTTCTAATAGCTCTTTGTTGATTACTGATGCAGGTACAGATGTAAATGTTGGTTGTGGACAGGTTCAGGGTTGTGTGATATTCCAGTGGTGAAGTAGGCTGCTTTCATTTTTTTAAAAAATCTAAATGAAAGATAGACAATGAAGTTGAGATTATAGAAAGCAGCAGATTGCAATGAAACTTGTGCATGAGTCAATGTTTCACAAAAAGAGAGAGGAGAAAAAGATTCACCTTCAAAATATATCAAAATGAACACAAAAATTATTTCCAGTATTTTAAAGTGTATTTTTCATGTGTTCTTCTTTGAATGATCTTTCTTTAAATCATTAGCTTTATTTATTGTCATTTCCTTTCAGATCACTGCGCTTTGCAGAGAAGCAGCTCTCTTGGCTCTGCAAGAAGATATCCAGGCCAAAATCATTATGAAACGACATTTTGAGCAATCATTTGAAATTGTCACTCCAAGAATCCCAAAAAAGCTTATGGACTTCTATGAAAACTATCAGCAGCAAAGTGGACTACATATGCTATAAGAATAAAATGAGATTCATTGACTGAAAACTTCAAATTCGTTATGATGAGAAATGTAATATTCACATCACACTCCACATCAGTGTTAATTTTCACCAATAAAGATCGATTTTCAGATGAATATTGTTTAATTTGCATTTTGTTACAGTGGTAGCAAGTGGTAAAAGCAGTGGTAAATGCACCTTGGAACATGGTGGGAATGCTGGTGGTCTTACTATCCATTCACTGAGCACAAGAGGGCATTGGCATGAGTGTGAGTAAAGGTCACATCATTGCCATTAGCTATTTTTGCGCTGTCCTTATGATGCAACTCCATCTAGTTGCCATATTCTGGCACCTGTTTGGGTATACTGAGGGAGAATTTAATATAGCCAATGCACCTGTCCAACATGTCTTTCAGACTGTGGGAGGAAATCTGAGCACCCAGAAGAAACCCACACAGACACAGGGAGAATGTGCAGACTCTGCACAGACAGTGACCCAAACTGGGAATCGAACCCGAGTCCCTGGCGCTGTGAGTCGTTGTACCACCATGCTGCCCAAATTCCAAATCTTTGGATCGAAATTGCTGAAGGTGTGGCCACAAATGGCAGGTTCAAATCATCAGTGTTTAAGAGGCCAATTAAAGGACATGGAGCAAATGTAGACATGTGGAATAAGTTTTGGATCAATCATGATCTCATTGACTGGTAGAATAGGGTCTAGGCCTATTCCTGCTTTTATGGAGAAACAGTTTGTTTGCATTTCTGTACTTGTTCATGACATTTTAATGATCCAAACTGCTATTTCTCTTTGAACTTGCATTGTTTCTAACTTTTCATCATTTAGACAATATCCTGTTCGATCCTTTTTTAGGCCCAAGATAGATAACTTCACATTTGCCTACATTGAAATTCATTTGTCCCACTTTTGTCCATTCACTGATCAATCAAAACGTTGTAATGTTATGCTTCCATTTCCAATGCTATCTTTGTATTGTTGACAAACTTAAATATGTGGCTTTCTTTCCCATCATCTGTGTTCATTAATACGGTGAATAGTTGAGCCCCCAACATAGATCCTATGGGACACCACATGTTACATCCTGTCAATTAGATTACCTACTCATTATCCCTACTCCTTCGACTTCGGCCTAATATGCATCAACCCCTTTCAGAGGCTGCACAAGTCTCTCCAATTCTCTGTCCCACTTTAGTGTCCTCCTTGAAGTCTTTATGACCAAGTCACCACCTCTCCTAAGGGCTGGAATTTTACCACCCCGCCCGCCACGAGAATCAGAGCAGGCGAAAGATGGACAATGGGAAGGTCCGTTGACCTCAGGTGGGATTTTACGTTTTCGGGATGAGCGAGGTTGTAAAATCCCGCCCAATATTTTCTTCTTGGGCTCGACATCCATTATTTTCTAAATATTCATGTAGCAGATTAGCAGATATGACAAGTAATTAACCATGTCCTCCTGAAGCTTCAGTGGCTAAAAGCATTGCATCGTTTAATATTGAACTGTACAAGCCAAAAGGTCTCGAGTTCAATCCCTGGCCTGTGTAAAGTTCATTGATTTTCACCAAGAATCAGGACAAGGAAGAGTAAGATCGTCCTTTTGATTATTATCTGGTGTCGGTGCACATGCATTCTGTGTGCATGCCTGTGGGCGCATGTATGTGTGTAGGGTAAAGGAAAAATTGGCTGTGATTGTCCCAAACTCAGAACGGTGTTATCTGTGTACCACTTCTCCACTTTTTTGTCCAGACTGAGACATTTTCAAACTGAGTTTGTAACACCAAATTCACAGAGTCAACTCCTCACCTTTAATTACTAAACCATATTCTGACAATAGATCTGTAGACTCCTAATTTAATGAGTCTCCACACTGGTTCTCTGCTGAGTTTATACTAGGGAATGCAGCCAATTTTTCTGCAGTGGATGCATTCTGACAGTGTTTATGTGTACTATTGAATTTTCCGTTGCTGCTACTTATTGTCAAACCTCACAAATTAATACTTGATATTTAGGAAAGGTTCTACTTTTGCTTGTTGAATGTAACTATTAGGCATCCTCATCTTCAGGAGAGGTTGAAGGTGAAAACAAAATCTTGAAATTACAATCAGATCTTCAAATAAATTCAGTTCCTGTAATCTCAATCCAACGTTTGGGGTCCTTTTCTAATATGACGCATCTGGTCTTGCATTAAACAAGTGATTGTGTTGAACAATATTACTTATATATCCAAATACATTGAAAGTGAAGAAAGTTGCAGGACGCATATTAGTGCTGGGAGGAGAATAGCATCCCTTATTTGAGAGTTAATTTTGTAATTTTGAGGCAAAGGACACTTTGGTGTATATTTTCACTTGAGGCAGTTTTCGAGAAGAAAGTTAGCAGAAAGAGTAGGCTGCTCACCCAATATCATCAGTGAGAGACCAGAATCTTTTGATGGTCACACCACATTTGCATTTAGTAAGTGGGTCACCCATGTGATTGCACTGGTGATAGGCAGTTCATTGAATTAGAAGACAGAATTGCAGACAGGCACAATGCCCAGAGTGAATGCACCTCTGAAAGCAAAGCATGTTTTCACTCTACAGAAAATTTTGCTGATATTTAGAGATTGGTACTGTGATGTTGCTCAGGCAAGAGCACCTAAACCTGAGAGTGGTAAAGATTCTTGGGAAAGAAAGGCAGATGGATCCTCTTTCCTTGGATAGCAAGAGGGTGGAGTGAAACTGGTTCTTCAGCTGCTTTCTGCTACTGCTTTCTTCGCCCAATGAGAGGGGAATGGCCAGAATAGCTACAATGATAAGCACTGTGGTGTACCTCTCTGAGCTTGTTTAAGCTAGTCCTGGGGCATAATGATGCAGGAGCACATCGATTTCTAAGGCAGAAAGTTACTGAAAATCTCCAATAGGATGAATTGCAAATAGATGCCAATGATCTGAGGACAATACTTGCAGGTGAGTGCCTCTTTAAATAGTACTTAAATTCATAGAGTCATTCAAAACATTTGGAACATTGTGAGCAATTTTGGGCCCCATATGTAAGGAAGGCCATGTTTGGCCTTGGAGAGAGTCCAGAGGAGGGTCACAAAAATGATCCCAGGAATGTAAAGCTGGATGTATGAAGAGCATTTGAGGACTCTGGATCTGTACTCAATGGAGTTTAGAAGGATGAGCAGGGGGGTTTCATTGAAACTTAGAATACTGAAATGCCTGGATAGAGAGGCTGTGGAGATGTTTCCATTAGTAGGCGAGACTAGGTTCTGAGGGCAGGGGATGACTCTTTAGAACCAAGATGAGGAGGAATTTCGTCAGCCAGAGGGTGGTGAATCTATGGAATTCATTGCTACAGAAGGTTGTGGAGGCCAGGTCATTGAGTGTATTTAACACAAAGATAGGTTTTTAATTGATAAGGGGATCAGAGGTTAGGGGGAAAATGCAACAGAATGGGGCTGTGAAACATATCAGCCATGATCAAATGATGGAACAGACTCGATGGGTGGAATAGCTTAATTTTGCTCTGGTATCTTATGGTCTAATACAGAAGAGACCCTTTGGTCCATCAAGTCTGCACTGACAAAACCATACTAAATCTACACTTTCAGCACTTGGCCTACATTCTTGAAAGATATGATAATTCCAGTGCTCTTCCATGTACTTTTTAATGGTTGTGAGGTTTCCTGCCTCTACTACCAACCCAGGCAGTGTAAGCCAGACTCCCACCAACCCCTGAGTGAAAACGGCAGCACAGTGGTTAGCACTGCTGTCTCACAGCATCAATGATCTGGATTCAATTCCAGCCTGACTGTCAGATGACTGTCTGTATGGAGTTTGCACATTCCCCCCATTCTGCATTGGTTTCCATTGGGTGCTCTGGTTTCCTCCCACAGTCCAAAGATTGCGGGTTAGATTGATTGGCCATGCTAAATTGCCCCTTACTGTCAGGGGGACCACCAGGGTAAATACGTGAGGTTACAGCGATAGGGCCTGGGTGGGATTGTTTTTGGTGCAGGCTCGATAGTCCAACTGGCCTGCTTCTGCACTGCAGAGATTCTAGGATTCAAATCCCTTCTAAACCTCCAGCCTTAAAGTTATGCCCCTCATTATTGATCCTTCAACTAAGAAGAACAATTGGTTCCTATCCACTCTGTCCATACCCCTCATAATTTTACACACCTCAATTAGGTCCCCCTCAACCTTCTCTGCTCTAAAGAAAACCAGAAAATAACCCCATGACTTGCCTGGGCTTGTAAAATCTCACTAACTGTCCTGTCTGGAGACAATATACATCTCTTCAATCTGTGCTTAACGGTGTCTCCACTCACCTTGTCTGTACCTTTGAGACTTGATTACCTGTAAAGACTCGCATTCCAACCATTATTTTGTAAATTATATGCCCTGTTTGTGAATAGAACTCCCACTTACCTGACGAAGGAGGAGCAAGCACTCCAAAAGCTAGTGGCTTTTGCTACCAAATAAACTTTAACCTGGTGTTGTGAGACTTCTTACTAAAGAAAACAACCCAGGCCTATCTAGCCTTTCTTCATAGTACAAATTTTCCATCCCAAGCAGCATCCTGGTGAATCTCCTCTGCACTTTCTCCAGTGCAATCAAATCCTTCCTATAGTGAGGCAACCAGAATTGCACACACTACTTCAGCTGTGGCCTAACCGAAGTATTGTACAGCTCCAACATAACCTGTCTGGATTTATAGGGGGCAATTCTCTCAAAAAAGTTCTAAGTGCTGAATTTGTGGGAAAACTGGTGTAATTCATGGTTGTTTTTTCAGTGGGAGTTCAGACTCAAATCCCCCACAATTTGTGCACTACAGAGGACACTATCGTAAATATCATTAAAAGCTCAGAGGGGACGGGGCCAGGACCAGAGTCTAACAGTGCCAGGGCCTTTGTGCATGCTCAGTGGCCCCAAACTGTTAGCCTGCAGTTTGTTGGCCAGTCTGGGACCCCTGCAGTGCTGCCCCTTCAACACCCCTCCCCCCTCACCATGGCCCAATCGTGGGCCCCTGTCCATTCACGGGCCAACCCCAACCTCCCCACCCTGCCCTCCCATCTCAGAGTGGCCTGATCTCCAGGTCCCTCCAGCAGTAACAATTCCCACCACTTCCCCAGCAGACCCCTGCTCACCCCAGAAGACAGACCTCCCCCACGCTGGCAGACCTCCCGGCCGGCAGACGCCACCCCCCCACCAAACCTGCCCCAATCATTGGCGTCCCTCCAGCCCCCACCAATCCCCATGCAGAGTGGCAGCAGGAATCCCTACTCCCACCGATTGCCCCCTAAGCACCGCCCCCTAGGATCTGCCCCAGGTCGATGCCCGGTGGGCAGCGCCAAGGTGCCCCGGGCATGGGCACTTTGCTTCTTGGGCACAGCCAAGGAATACAGGGGCATCTCCCCCTGCCATTCGACCCCCTTCATTCTAGCAGTGTCTCCCGCTAATCCCCTGAAAGTGGGAAGCTACTCTAAACCCTGCCAGAATGAAATTGTACTGGTAGGGTGGGAGATGCTATCGGGCCTGGAGGCTTCAGTCCCAGGCTCGATAATGACATTTAAATTGCATTTAAATAAGATTGAAATAACTTACCTGTTGTTACCGCCGGTTTCTAGCATAGTCCCGACCATATCGGATATCCATTGCTGAGACATGCGCGTGTGTTGGACATGCATGCACGAATCCCGCAAATTGGTACACATGTGATTGTCCCGGCCCAATCCGCCAAAAAATTAGCGGGTCAGGATGGGAGCATCACAGCCATAATCTTTGTCACAACTGATAAAGGCAAATGTCCCATAGTTCTTTGTAACTACCCATCAACTTATCCTGCCGCCGTTAGGGATCTGTGGACAAGTGCTCTTGATCCCTCTGTTCCTCTGAGCTTCCTAGTGTCCTGCCATTCATCGAGTACTCCTTCCAAAATATAGCACCTTCCATTTTGCGGAGTTAAATTCCATCTGCCACTGATCTGCCCATCTGACTAACACGTCTATATCTTTCTGCAACCTCTTCCTCACTGTTAATCACCCTGCCATTTTTTGTGTCGTCCACAAACTTACTTATCATCCCCCCACATTCTCATATATATCGCTCATATATATCATGAAGACATTATTATGTGTACCATTCAGTAGTACAGGACAAGTCCAACTTCTGATTTGTACAATGAAACTCCTATTGACATCAGAGCATCAGAGTTTAAATACTCTAGCGACAGACAGGCTGAGGTCTTGGCTGCCTTCCTGAAGAAAATCAAATTGTAATATAACATAGCATGTGGTGCAAATGATGCAAATGTTCCATTCTTCACCAACAGACATGATCAAAAGCTAGAGAAATCACTGGGGCAGTTGTTGCATGCCATATCTCTTTAAGGGTCTTTTAGTCATCCAGTCATGAGTTTTGATTCCCAGACGCATACAGTGACATATCTCAGCTCTCTTTCGCTCATGTTGTCATAAGTCACATTGAAGCTGTTCCCACAAGTGAGGGGGAGAAATCTTCTTGAATAGTACAGTGTCTGCTTTCTGGCCTGTGGCCAGGAGTTTCAAGTCATTTCCAATAAACTCAGTTTCTATGCTCTTAACAAAATATACGGAATAAATGTGAAATGAAGCCAGATTCAGACTTCGAAAATGTGTCCAGAATAACGGAAGGCTTCTCTCATCAGCATCAGCTATGACTGTACCAGCAGAGTTGTGCACTTACTCATGGCCTCATATTGTGCAGATTTAGTCAGATAATAACAGACCACACCATCGACTTGAGGAAATGAGGTGTAAGATTGCTGCATCTATAACCTGTGATGCAGCCAGAGTCACCATGTGTAAATTACATTCCACTTGAGCAATTCTTCCTGCCACCCCTCCACTGGAAAAAGTTTTACTGAGTCATTGGATGGAGAAAGTAGCATTAGAACCAACATGTCTCCAAATGCCCTCGACCCGGAAATGCATTTAAATACTTTCAAAAATGATCATCAGTCGTTGACATCAAGGGACAAATTTTCCCATCCTATCTGCCACAGGAATCATAGCGGGATGGTGGGGGGGGTAGCGGAGGCGGGCCATGCAAAGGTCTGTTGACCTTGGGTGAGACTTTCTATTTTGAGGCAAGCGCGGTTGGAAATTTCCACCTCAAAAGTTCTAATTTGGAATAGGCTTTGGTAAGCTGTCATCAACATTTTGCCATCTTTGACATCAAACGCAATCAAATGGCAAAACATGCTCAAAGCTATCAAATACATTCAGCAACCAGCTTTGAAAAATACAAGGAAATTGATTACTTGAATAATATCTTAATTTATCCAGTTTTTTCATTTAGTCCAAAAAATCTTACCACTATATAGGACATGCTTTAGAGCACTACCGGATTCCTATCAGTTTTTAATTAATTTTAATTTTGGGGACTATACAACCCGTACACCTCAACCCGCTGCCCACACCAAAGTTTCAGGATCTAAACTTCCACCCTCACCGCAAAACCCCTCATCTCAGGGTCTGAACTCCACTTCTGAACTCTCAGGATCTAAACTCTGCCCCATCCCCATTCTTGGCTCTAAACTCTCCACCCCACCTCCTTGCTGTCCCCAGACCTCAGGCCACACCACTGAATTCTGGGTCCCTGCTGCTGCTGAACTCGAGGCCATAAGCCTCAAAGCTGCCAACTCTGGGCTCTGCCATGCACACCACCAACCAGTCACCAACCTTCCCCCCCCCAACACACACACACACCAGTCATTCCAATCCAATCCCTCCTTCCAGGCCAGCCCTGAAACCTGAGCTCTTCGTCTGAGAGGAATGGGAGGGGAGTGGTGAAGAGGAGACGGGCGGAGAGAAGAGGAGAGGTGAGGGCAAGGGAGAGAGAGGAGGATGAGGAAGGGGGATCCTGCAAGAATGAGAGAAAAAGGAAGAAAACTGATACAGTTTGAGTATGGAATTGTTGGGGAATTGGTGGGTTAGAAAATAGGTCCAGCGGGGTTGGTGGGAGAGAAAACTGCTGAAGTTCAGAGGTGAGAGGAACACAGGATTGTGCAGTATTAGCGATAAGTTGTTAATAAAAAGGAGTTTATCAAAACTTATGTTATAATAGTGTCTGCTTTTTTTAAAATTAGATTAGTTTTATGATGTTTGAAGCTATCAAAATTCAAAAATATAGAAAATAAACCCTATGATTGTTTTTGGTGAATGAATGCTTAAGGTTAGTAATATTGCTTATCGCAAGTTTTAAGTGCTATGACTTGGAGAAATCGATGACAATGATGTCGGTTACAGTACATGCGATGTTAAAATAATCACTTTTGAACGTATTTGATGTCAAATGACAGCTGAATGATTGCTTTTGTGCACAACTGATGTCAAATAATTGTAATGAACACTATTAAGCACAAATGATGTCAAATGTTTCAGGTAGGGTACATCACTTAAAGGCTTCATAAGATTAAAAAGAACTAAAAAATGAAACTTATGATGGTCAGCTCTCATTCTCTGTCCAGATTGATTCATTTTGTCATCCTGTAAAATTGATATTATAGGAGGGACTGACATTTTGAGTGATACCGAGCTTTGGTGCATCTAGGCTGCTGGTAAATATGACATTATTCTGTCTTGTCAGTATTGTGATGACAATCTTATTGCTCCAAGACAGGAACAGCACCAGGCACTTAATAGGACTATGTGGGGGCAGTATCAAAATAGAATTAGGCCATTGACTGTTACATGAGCAAGGACGCTAAAGCTTTTTCATTGAATTGTCAATATATCACAAGGGCTTTATTCAATCAATTGCTGCTTTCTTCAAGATCTTTTATTTCCTTAGCTTCCTAGTTTTCCTCCAAGTGATGTATCATTCCCCAGTCACATTGGGAGAACTGAACTTCTGTGAATACCATTCTTCTTTTGATTGCTCACAATGATGATTTATCAGTTAAACTTTTCACTTGTTCTGTCAACACTTACATGACGTTGTAACTTTGTGAAATGTCCTCGCACCTTTACAGAAACTAAAGTGGACACTGAATGCTGAGAAGTGAAGAATTAAGAAGCATTGGCCAAAGTATGGTGAGAGAGGGAATTTTTGAAGTAGAGACGAATGACAGAAAAAACAGAATGACATAGGGAGAACAATCCAAATTCTTAGGATGTGAAGACGTTAAAGAATTGTTCCCAAACATGCAGGGGAGAAAGGGAGATTGCAAAGCAGGTCAGAGTCAAAGGTTTGTTCAAACAGTAAGAGCAGAAGGCTGCACGGGGAAAGAGGAACCGAGCTGGAAGGGGCTACAAGATGGATAAGCTGACTGACCATAGCACTGTGATTCAAAAAGCCATTCAAGTGGTGAGAGCACAAAGAAATATATGGTAGGAGGGGGTAGTACAGTAAGGGGGAGAAATGTGATGAGTTTTATACTGTTTCAGAGCAGGTGGAGCAAAATAGAAATCAGTGATACATGTGAGCTAGGGGATACTTGAAAAAATATTTAGGGCACAAGACAAAGGGAGTGTTAAGGACTGTAGAAGGTTTTGATAGTGGCATAAAGGTAAGATAGTAGAATGTATTAATAGGACAACAAAGGTCAGTGTTCAGTCAAATCATTACTTAAAAACAAATGACAGATGGCTCTTGGAGCAGGAGGGTTGCATTGGGACAACTTCTTTTGGATTAAAAAAGGGGTTAAGATGGAAGGGAAAATTCACAGAATAGGCTTGTTGAACTGTAACTGCAGAAATAGGGCGGCACAGTGATACAGTGGTTAGTACTGCTGCCTCATAATGCCAGAGACCCTGGTTCAATTCCCAGCTTTGGTCATTGTGTGGCGTTTTCACGTTCCCCCTGTGTCTGCATGGATTTCCTCCAGGCGCACCTGTTTCCTCCCACAGTCTGAAAGATAAGCTGGTTAGGTGCATTGGCCATGCTATAATTCTCCCTCAGTGTACCTGAACAGGCGCCAGAGTATGGCGACTAGGGGATTTTCACTGTAATTTCGTTGCAGTGTTAACGTAAGCCTACTTGTGAGACTAATAAATAAATAAACTTAAGATGAGATGTTGTTCCTTCAGTTTGCATTGGGCTTCACTCGAACTTTTCAGCCGGCCAAGGATGGATATTTCTCTCATCTTTCAGTTAGGCACTTTACAGCCTTCTGGACTCAACATTGAATTCAACTTTAGACTGCAAATTTTCTTAAAGATAGGTCGGAAAATAAATTGTAAAGAGGACATAGGGAGGCTACGAAGGGACATTGATAGATAGAATGAGTGGACAAAAATCTGGCAAATGGGGAATAATGTGAGCAAATGTGAAATAGTCCATTTTAGCAGGATGAATTAAAAAAATGTATTACCTAAATGGTGAGAGACTGCAGAGCTCTGAGATTCAGGAGGATCTGTGTGTCCTCATGCATGAATTGCAAAAGACTAGTACGCAGACGCAACAAGTAATTAGGAAAACTAATAGAATGTTATAGTTTATTGTGAGTGGAATTGATTACCAAAGTAGGAAGGTTATGCTTCATTTGTACAGGACCCTTGTGAGACCACATCTGGAGTACTGTATATAGTATTGGTCTCTTTATTTAACGAAATATATCAATGCGTTAGAAGCAGCTCAGAAAATGTTTGCTAGACTAATACCAGAAATGGTCGATTTGATTTGATTTATTATTGTCACATGTATTAGTATACAATGAAAAGTATTGTTTCTTGAGCGCTATACAGACAAGGCATACCATTCATAGAAAAGGAAACAAGACAGTGCAGAATGTAGTGTTACACTCATAGCTAGGGCATAGAGAACAATTAACTTAATGCAAGGTAGGCCCATTCAAAGGTCTGACAGCAGCAGGGAAGAAGCTGTTCTTGAGTCAGTTGGTACATGACCTCAAACTTTTGTATCTTTTTCCCAACAGAAGAAGGTGGAAGAGAGAATGTCCGGGGTGTGTGGGGTCCTTAATTATGTTGGCTGCTTTGCCAAAGCAGCGGGAAGTGTAGACAGAGTCAATGGCTGGGAGGCTAGTTTGCGTGATGGATAGGACTACATTCATGACCTTTTATAATTCTTGTGGTCTTAGGCAGAGCAGGAGTCATACCAAGCTGTGATACAGCCAGAAAGAATACCTTCAATGGTGTATCTGTAAAAGTTGGTGAGAGTTGTAGCAGACATGCCAAATTTCCTTAGTCTTCTGAGAAAGTAGAGGCATTGGTGGGCTTTCTTACCTATAGTGTCGGCATGGGGGGACCAGGATAGGTTGATGGTAATCTGGATGCGTAAAGACATGAAGCTCTTGACCATTTTGACCATGGGTGGGTTATGTTGTGAGGAAGTGTTGAACATTTGAACATGTTAGGCTTGTATTCATGGATTTTAGAAAAGTATGAGTTGACTTAATTGAAATCTTTAAAATCCTTTAAGATCCTAAACAGAATTTTAACAGGGTGGATGTGGAGAGGATATTTCATCTTGTGGGAGAATCTAGAAGGGTTAATGTTTAAAATGAGGAATTGCTCATTTAAGACAAAGGAGAATCTTCTTCTCTCAAGACGGTCGTGGGTCTCTGGAGCTCTCTTCCTCAAAAGGCAGTGTAAGCAGATTTTTGAATATTTTTGAAGCAGAGTTGGATTCTTGGCTAACAAGGGCATGAAAGGTTATTGGGGATAGACGGGAATGTGAGTTGAGGTTACAATCAGATCAGCCATGATCTTATTGAATGGAGCAGGCTCGAAAAGCTGAGTAGCCTCCTCTTGCTCCTAATTTGCATGTTCATAATTCAGAAGCTGGGGGTTGAGAAACTAATTAAGACCACATGGATAAAAGAGTGGCAAAGGATGTGGATTTAAGGAGTTTTGGATAATTTATTGAAGTCAAGAAGCCAGCAAAAAGATAACTGTGTATTTACACTTGAGGTGACAAATGTATGGACAAGACTGAAATAAGAACAAAGGTGAGTAATATTATTGGAGTGGAAATAAGCTATTTGGAAACTGGAAATATTCATCCTTGTTTTCAAATCCCTCAGCCTTGCCACCACGTCTCCCCAACCCATTCCCCAACCCCCCTCCAATCTCTGTAATCTCCTCCAATCCCACAACTGTGCAGATAAATCAACTTCTCTAATTCTGGCCTTTTGTGCAATGTGCATCCTGATTTAAATCTATCTACCGTTAGTGACAGTGCCTTTAAGTGACTCAGCCCCAAACCCTGGAGTATCCTCACTACGCCTTTACTCCTCTTTACCTCATTTTCCTTATTTAAGACACTCTTTAAAACCTACCTCTCTAATGAAGCTTATGGCCATCTGATGTAGAATCTCTTTTGACTCGGTGTCATACTTTGTTTCATAATGGTATTGTGAAACATCTTGGGAGAGTTTATTACATTAAAGGAACTATATAAATATAAACTATTGTTAGAATCCAGTTTAACCCTCTGCTCAGGGTCAAATAGAACAGCTGAGATCCTTCTCTCTTTATAACAATATCATACCATGCAGTTTTCACTGAGCCGTGAGGAGTCTTAATGACTCATCAGCTAACCGTCCCTTCAAGAAGGTAGTTAGGTACCACTGAATGCTATATGACCTGGAAGTCATCAGCTGGTAACTCTGAAAGCCATCCTCCAGCAAAATAGAGGTGCCGATTTCATGAAGGAAAATCATCTTTCTCTCAACAGTTTTTGAGGCTGAGAAGTTCATGATTCTCCAATCTCTCCTCAAAACTCAAATGTCAGCTGATCCTAGGGATTAACCTTGTATTAAGTAAACAGGGTTATTTCACAAGTGAATATACAGAGAGGCCATTATAGTCAGATTCATAAATCTGTACAATGTGTTTCCCCATTAGAACACAAAATAATGACCATGTCACACTTGCCCATGTCCATGGGTCAACTGAAACAAAAATAGCTCTTAGCTACCATGGCTCTTCTGAGTCTGACCAGATTCCTTTGCAGCTTTTGTTTTTTAACACTCCAGATTGCCCGCTTATATCTCTGTCTCTAGTGTTTACAAGTAGAAGAGAAGGTGCCATAGAGAGAGCAAGGCTGGATCACTGGATAATTCTTGCCGAGCACGCAAAACCAGAAACTTCAAAGCACAATGGGTGTGAGGTCACCAATTCAGGCTACAGAATTGTTTATTGCTTACAGAAAATAGAAACAATATCAAAGCTCAGCTTATTTTAACCGCTTTCATTCTCATTGCCCCATTTTGTTTAAACATGTGTGACTATATTTCCCTGAAAACTCACCATTAAAAGTACATCTTTCCCAAATATTTTCCAGCGGAATAATCAAAAAATCCAAAATGTGTCATCCATCAAATATTGAAAATAATGACCTTTATATTAATAAGATGAATTTTACCCTTATTATATTAAACAATATAAATTGAACTTGTCGTTGCATCATAAGCACTCATTTAAGTCTAAGTTCGTATCTATTTTTTCAGTCTGTTCTTTTGTGTATATATGAATATAAAGCACTAGTGGTAAACTCTCCATTGTTCAAGTCGTAAGTGATTTCAAACACTAGCATTTTTATATATAAACTTATTGAAGGACTTTGATTATGGTGGAGAAAAGTGTGTGATCCCAGAGGTAAGGAGGATCCAAGACATCTGGATGGCCTAGCAGCTACAGTGGATGACTGGTACAGAGTGGTTTCTGCTTTCACCCTTCAGTCCACAGAAGAGTTTCTAATCATGGTTTATGCCATGATTTCACCATGCGGCAAGGGGGAATTTAGATCTCAAGAACTACGATGGGCAATCCAGTGAATGAACCTGTGTTGTTGGTATTGTTCTGCACCACACTCTTAGTCAACTGAACTGAGTAGCTCCAAACAGACCAACTAGAAGTTGGTACTACACTATGTCATTTCATTTTCTTTCTCCTCACATTTTGCTTTCCCTGTTTGTTATTTTATATCTATTACCCCCACCACTGAAAGTGGGCAGAGGTAATGTTTTCACCCCTGTCTATTACTCTGTCAATATACCTGAAAAATATATGAATAATGCATCTCAAAAATTACTGGATAGATTTCACTGAAATTCAGTACATGGATAGGGTATGGTCCAAGGAAGAACTGATTAGTTTCTGGCAAAGATGCAGATCTGGATCCTGAAGCTTTTTCAAGATCAGTAGCATTAAGACATAAAGCAAATTGACTTTTGGTTTAAGAATGGTGTGGGTTGTTTAATTTAGAATGTCGTTGATTTTTTTTTCAATGTTGTGGATTGTCTCAGCTTCTGTGGTGCAATTTATTATGAATCTCAGAATGAGCAGAGTTTTCAGAGCCGACTGTTGGATATGGATTAGCTTGAACCTTGAACATGTTGGACAATTGCAAGGACTAAAGGTCTTCTACTTTTATCTGCTCAACACCCATACCCTATCTCATTTACAGTTACGCCTTTCAGTGCCTGACCACAGATCAAAGTAGAAGATCCTAGCTCAATGGCTATGCATGCCTTGAAAATATCCAGGTGACTTTCCTCCTCTCTGATTTATTGTAGTGTCAGGCGCTCAGACTTTAGCTCCAAATGCTGACACTATACATGCAGTGCCATGGATCACACTGGCATTCACCAGTTTCCACATACTGCAGCTGCAACACATCACCTGGCCTACCATCCTTATTATGTTTTAACTAGCTAACTTTTTTTTAACTTACATTTTAATTAATGCCACTAGTCCTAATTTTGCTTATATTCCTATTGTATCAATTAATGTTATATGTACCCTGATTAAAATTCCCACATTTAGATCAGATAAAAAGAGAAAATGTCCATCAATCAATGAATCACTTATGTTCTTTTCTGTTCAATTTTCTGAACCCACAGACTTATCCCTTAGCTCTTCAAACTCACACTAATGTCTGTAGATGACCTTTTATTTCTGGCAAGCAATTTGTGTCCTGTATGACTACTGGAAGTCCAAGAAAAGTAGAAAAAGGAGCACCTCTTTTCCACTATGCACCAGATTTCAATGAGAACCAAATTCCTAACTCCATACTTGGTCTACATCTCACTCAGGCTTAGGCTCCTTTCCTTATATTCTCTCACTCCATGCCCTTCTATCCTCCTCTGATTTTTAGAGTGTATATAATATATATCTAGCAGTCTGATTGGCCCCTTTTGCCCCATAATTCAACCCATATGACCTCATTTAATAATCCTTCCAGCAAATTGTCCCTCTTCACAGCTGTGATTGCTTCTTCAATCAATATTGTAACTGTGCCCCCCAGCTCCCCCCGCCCACAGCTTTGTATCCCTCTCTATTGCACCTGAAAATCATCTTCTTTAAATATATATTTCAGTAACAGGTTTGATATAATTCCAAGTGTTTATATGTGCCCTCAACTCATCTGCTTTATTCACTAAACTCCTTGGACTAAAGTATATCCCATTAATTGCGAAACTCTTTTGTTAAATATTTTCCAACCTTAGTTTCCTCCATCTTCTGTACTTAATGATGCTGTCAAATTCTAACAAGTGTGAGAAAAATAGAATTTCACATTCTAATATTAACTAGAATAATCAGTATTAAAAGTAACATGGGCACAGAATTCTTAAAATGTACTCAACAGGACTTTTTTGTCTGTACCTAACAAGTCCAACAAGAGGAGAAGCTGTAGACTTTGTTGTAGTGAATATATGATTCAGAATTTGAAATTACAGAAGTGAAGGTGTTGTAGTGTTCGTATAGCCCTGAGCAAATGATAGATGTCTCTAGGGAGTACTTTTCTCTTTATCGATTTTCAGGATGAGAATATTTTTCTTGCCTCTGCCTCCCCCTCTCTGTAATCCAGGGGTTCCCAAGATCAAGTGTTTCTAGTGCTCAGGCTAATACACCGCCATTCACCTTGCTGCTTGCTGCTCTTCCAAATACACATTGTTTCTCTCTGATATTTTCCGTTAATACACACACTAGTGAAATGGAGTTGTGCCTATTAGCAGGTAAGGGGATAGGGTAGATGCAATAGAATAGATGCTGCTGAGTGAGTAAGTCAATGGGGGATTGAGGTTGGGAAGAGAGGCTCAAGAGTGAGTGCGTTTCTAGGGGAGTTAAAGTTGGGAAGATGGACTGTTAAAAGAATGAGTGAAGACAATTGAGGTTCAGAAGAGAAGCTATTGAGTGAATTAGGAGGTAATTGAGATTGGGAATAGGGGCTGTTGAGTGAATGAAGGGAGAGGTAAGTTGCAAAGAAGGGCTGTTAAGTGAGTGGGATAAGGGGGAGGGAAAAGAGGTTTTGGGGAAAGGGGCTGTTGAATGAATGAGGGGAGTTGGGGAGAGAGTGTGCTCAGTGAGTGAGGGGAGTTGGGAAGAGAGTGTGCTCAGTGAGTGAGGGGAGTTGGGGAGGGTGTGACCTGAGTGAGTGAGGAGAGTTGGGGAGACGGTGTACTAAATGAGTGAGGAGAGTTGGGGAGAGGGTGTGCTGAGTCAATTTGTGTTGGGGGGCATTGAGAGGAGTCTCTGTTGATTGGGTGATTCTTTAGTGGGGGTGGGGATGGTCCATTGATACATTTCTCCCTATTTTACATTCTTATGATCCAACAAACAAGCTCATCCATCACATTAATGGCAAATAAAAATATTTATTGTAAGATCTACTTGTAATATGTAATTAGAATGATTTACAAAATACATGGTCAATAGAGGGGTAGTTGGAAAAGAAACTGCCTGTAGCTGTACACAAAAGATTGGAAAATCTGAACAATAAAGTGTGGGGACTGCAGGTGTCGAGATTAGTCTGAAGGAAGCTATATCCTATTTGCAACTCTGAAGTTGCAGTTGTGGAAAATGTTCTTTTTCCTTGATTGGGACAAGTTTTAATCCCAAAATATGAATTTAACAACCATTCCCTGATCAGCATTGAATGAGGTCTTCAGTTTGTTTTCTTTCAAATACAATCCATAAGAATGTTTGGTGAAACAAGAATAATTTGGTGAATTTGGTAACTGTGAACATCGCCTGAATAACTTAGTATCAACATTTTTCCAATTACTTAAGTAATTATATTCTGTTTAAGATTTAATCTAAACTTATTTCACATTAATTTGCTTTCAGTGACATTCCATAGAATCATGGAATCCCTACTATGTAGAAGAGGCCATTTGGCCCATCAAATCTGCACTGACTCTAACAGATTATTTTACCCAGGCCCTCTCCCCCGTTGTATCCCTGTACTCCCATACATTTACCATGACTAATTCCCATAACCCATACATCTTGGGACACTAAGGGGCAATTTACCATGGCCTGTCCACTTAGTATGTGCATCTTTGGACTGTGGGAGGAGACGGGAGCACCCCAAAGGAAACTGATGCAGGCATGGGTGCAACCTTCACACAGACAGTCACCTGAGGCTGGAATTGAATCCAGGTTCCTGGCACTGTGAGGCAGCAGTGCTAACCACTGTGTCATCGTTGTGTTTGTTGTATTCTGCAAATTCAAGAGCAACTTTTTAGTAAAATGCAGCAAATTATACAATCACTGATGTAGGGGACAATAGTTATAAAACTAATGAGGTATGTGGAAATACAAATAATGATATATTGATGGAATTGGAAATGAAGTTACTTATATCTAGGTGCCAATGAAGCATTTGAAATGGTCATTGAGGCTACAGAGTAATGACATAAGGAGCACATTGCTGTGATATTATCCAACCAGTGCTATAGGCTATCATACATTTCAAGGTTGGTGATGAATTAGAGCAAATAGAAAATCTGAAATCTCAATAAATATATTTTACAAGGTTGTCAATACTACCCATTTTATTAATGATTATTGATTTTTCACTATTGTTTTAATATATAAAAGTCATTGGGATATAAATTCTCCATCTCTCTCCCTGTCTATCATTTATCCCAATTAAATACAAAAGTGCACATTTATCAGATTGCTACCTAGATTGCCAGCAGTGGCACTACAATAATATAGTACAGCAATTTTGGCCAGTGAGTAAATCACAAGCCTGAGGAATGCTGCAACCATTAGTACTGAGGATCTGGTAATTTTCCTGCCCTTCATTTATTGTCAAACTTCGGGAGCAGGCCCATGAACCAAAGATTGAGAAGAATATCCAAATACTACTATGCTCCTGGCCACTGCTATTAGCACCTTCTGGTTGCTGCTGGAAACCTGCTGCAAGAAGACCCTATGACCTTAAAAAGGAGGAATCAGTAACCATTTTTATTCTTGTCTGAACATTCATTAGCCTGTTCATGGGATCCCTGAAGAACTTCTGATCTGTGGGTGTTTTGTGGCAGTTCTTTGCACTTGAAAGTAACCACGGAAAAATGAAACAGGATGCAGGGTGCATCTCGTCCATAATTCACTAAAATATAGGCTTACTTACAATAACTGGAGGAGTTCTTGAATATAGATGTGCAAGTGAACATCTAAAATAATAGTTATCTGCCCCATTTACCTCTAAACCAAAGTGATTCCTATCTGAAGGGGAATGCTATAGGTGCAAATGCATCAGTTGCTTATTATTTGATTTGATTTGTTATTGGTGTACAGTGAAAAGTATTGTCTCTTGAATGCTATGCAAAGCATACTGATTATAGAGTACATAGGAGAGAAGGAAAGACGAGGGTGTAGAAAGTAGTGTTGCAGTCATAACCAAGATGTAGAGAAAGATCAATTTAATATAAGGTGGGTCCATTCAAAAGTCTGATGGCAGCAGGGAAGAAGCTGTTCTTGAGGCGGCTAATACATGATCTCAGAATTTTGTATCTTTTTCCTGACGGTAGAAGGTGGGAGAGAGGATGTCCGAGGTGCATGGCGTCCTTGATTATGCTGCCTGCTTTTCCAAGGCAGCAGGAATTGTAGATAGAGTCAACTGAAACCACTTTCCTTTGTAACACTTTTTGGCAGGAGAGTCCAAGACCACAAGTCTTAGAATTATGCAATGACAAGCTTTGAATTTGTTGATGTTAGTTTTCACTTTTTGTTTCTGGGTGGGATTAAAAGGGAATGGTGTTCTTGAAAAGTCTTTGACAAACCACCACATTTTTACATGCAACTTAAAACCACATTGAATCTCGCCAATGTACTACAGTAACATCATTATGGAAATTATGAACAATTATATTCCTTGTCTCACACCCCTCCTGTCCTCCCCTACCTCCACCCACCTTCTCTTTAAAATAGTTTACACAGGAAGTCCCTCTTGTGTAACAAACTGCCTAATTCGAAGTTTAGTCTGAGTTTAACAAATAGCTCTTAAGTTGTGTCTTTATTTGACAAGAAATCCTTTTTGAAAGACTAAGTTATTCAGGACAGTTCCTTGGCAATACAGCACCTCAAATAATGTTAAGCATATCTTTCTGCAAATAATTGGTCAATTTAACTAGAATGAAACAATGCAAGGAACGCCTGTGTTCAAAGAAAAAAATCCATTATGCATGGCTGCTAGTTATACTATCTTCTGTAATCCTCGAGTGCTTTCCCTCACTCAGCAGGTCCTTCCGTCTCAGTCACCCAACTAAATGCATCATTCACAAGGCATGGATTTGGTATTACAAAATATTTTCCAATGGCTTAATAATGTACAGAAGCCGTTGTAGTGAGCACATTGATCAATCACTAATTGTGAAACGAGATGCACATTTTGTGTAGGGTTTGGGGGGGTGTGGGGGAAGAGGGAAGCATGGCCCTGTTGACACTGTTCCCTTGGCCACTCTCTGTGGAAGGATTTGGAAAGCGTGCAGATGATACACAGCTGGAATGATGTCCAGCTTATTTTTCAACAATTATCAACAATTCAATTCTTGCACATTAAGATGCTGACAGTCACAGATCAACACTAATGTGCTCACTAAACTTTACAGACTTTAGGTAGCATGGAAATACTTAATGAAAAGTACACATTTGCATTTACTCATGAATGGCTTTTGTCCACATGCAATTTCTCCATAAAAGGCTGAAAACCTCAGATGATTGATCTTAGGAGTCTTCAAATAAAGAACAAAATCATTATGATCATATGAGAGTGTGTATTTATTAGTTGTATATATATTTTATGCATATATTAGTTGTATATATGGTGAACTCTGACAAAGGGTCACCCTGACTCAAAACATTGGCTCCGTTCTCTCTCCACAGATGCTGTGAGACCTGCTGAAATTTTCCAGCATTTTCTGTTGTTGTTTCAGATTCCAGCATCCACAGTATTTTGCCTTTATATATTAGCTGTGTTAAATAGCTTTCATTCAGTACAGGCACTTCAATATTTATATAAATTCAAATCATACCAGTGTTGTAGTATATTTTGTATTGTATGGAAGGTGATGGCCTGGTGGTATTATTGCTAGACTATTAATACAGAAACTCAGCTAATGTTCTGAGAATCTGGGTCCGTATCCTGCCAAGGCAGATGGTGGAATTTGAATATAATAAAAAAAAATCTGGAATTAAGATAACCAAGACACCATTGTCAATTACTGGAAAAAGCCATCTGGTTCACTAATGCCATTTATGGAAGGAAATCTGCCGTCCTTACCTGGTCTGGCCTACATGTGACTCCAGAGCTACAAAAACACCTTTCAGAAGGCGTTTGATAGGGAGCCGCACAAAAGGTTGTTACAGAAGGTTAGGGGGCATGGAGTTGGGGGTAAGGTGTTAGCGTGGATAGAGGATTGGCTGTCTAATAGGAGGCAGAGAGTAGGTGTCAATGGGTGCTATTCGGATTGGCGGTTGGTGACTAGTGGAGTGCCCCAGGGATCGGTGCTGGGGCCTCACCTATTTACCATTTATATAGATGATCTGGAGGAGGAAGCTGAGTGTAGGGTGTCGAAATTTGCTGATGACACAAAGATAAGTGGAAAAACAAATTGTGCAGAGGGTGTAGAAAGTCTGCAGAGGGATCTAGAAAGGCTAAACGAGTGGGCGAGGACCTGGCAGATGGAATACAATGTTGGCAAGTGTGAGATTATCCACTTTGGCAGGAATAATAGTAGGAGGGACTACTATTTAAAGGGCGAAAAGCTGCAGCATGCTACGGTGCAGAGGGACCTGGGGGTCCTTGTGCATGAGTCACAAAAACCCAGCCTATAGGTGCAGCAGGTGGTCAGGAAGGCAAATGGGATGCTGGCCTTCATAGTGAGGGGGATTGAATATAAAAGTGGGGAGGTCTTGCTGCAACTGTACAGGGCACTGGTGAGGCCGCAGCTGGAGTACTGTGTGCAGTTTTGGTCGCCGCACTTGCGCAAGGATATTTTGGCCTTGGAGGGAGTGCAGAGGAGGTTCACTAGGCTGATACCGGAGTTGAGGGGGTTGAACTATGAAGAGAGGCTGAATATACTGGGCTTGTACTCGTTGGAGTTTAGAAGGATGAGGGGGGATCTTATTGAGATGTATAAGATGATGAAGGGGATGGATAGGGTAGAGGTGGAGAGGTTCTTCCTGCTCAGAAAGGACAGCAGGACTAGAGGGCACAGCCTCAAGATAAGGGGGGCGCAGTTTAGAATGGAGTTGAGGAGGAACTTCTTCACTCAAAGGGTGGTGAATCTCTGGAATTCTCTGCCCGTTGAAGTGGTGGAGGCTACCTCGCTAAATATATTTAAGACACGGGTAGATAGGTTTTTGGTAGGCAAGGGGATTAAGGGTTATGGGGAGAAAGCGGGAAAGTGGAACTGAGCCACTTCAGATCAGCCATGATCTTATTGAATGGCGGGGCAGGCTCGAAGGGCTAGATGGCCGACTCCTGCTCCTATTTCTTATGTTCTTATGTTCTTAAATGTGGTTGACTCTCAACTGTCCTCTGAAATGGCCTAGCAAGCAAAGGCAACTAAAGATGGGCAATTAGTGCTGTAAGAAGTCTCACAACACCAGTGGAGAGGTCTCTACTCACCTGACAAAGAGTCAGAGGCCCAAAAGCTAGTGGTTTTTGCTACCAAATAAACTGTTGGACTTTAACCTGGTGTTGTGAGACTTCTTACTGTGTTTACCCCAGTCCAATGCTGGCATCTCCACATCACAATTAGTGCTGGTCAGCCAGCAATGCCCATGTCCCATAAATTAATAAAAGAAAACTCAATTATATAAAGATCATCACAACATAGGAGCCAGTTGGGCCCATCAAGCCCATGCAGCTCTCTGTAGAACAATTGAGTTAGTTCCATTCCATGCTCTGTATCCACACTGCCCTTCAGGTTTATTTCGCTCAAGTGCCCATCTCACTTCCTTTTGAAATTACTGATTGGCTCTGCTTCGCAGCCCTTGTAGGCAGCAAATTCCTGGTTATTATCATTCTCTACATAAAAAGATTCTTCCTCACACCCCTCTTAAATTAGTCCTTGTATCATCAACTAATGGAACAAGATTTATTTGTCTGTCACATCTGAAACTGTCATAATTCTTTATACTGGAATCAAATCTCCCTTCAATCTCCTTTGCTGCAAGATGAACTGTCACAGGTTATCTACCTTAACTTCATTCCCTAATCCCTGGAACTATTCTGCTAAATTTCTGCTGCACCCTCTCACAGATCTCCACTTCCTTCCTAAAATGTGGTGACCAGAATTGGATGCAATACTCTATTTGTGGACTGACTACTACTGTTCTTTAAGGTCTCTTACTTTAGGCAACCTCAGCCAAGTGGCAGAAGAAATGCTAAAATTCTAGTCCGTATTTTAAGGTTTGGGGAAAGAAAAATGTGCCAAGGTTTCAGGGCTTGGAAATTGCAGCTAAGAGGGGTGTTTGTATAGGTTAGGGTTGTTTTCCTTAGAACAGAAAAGGCTAATTGAGATGTACAAAATTATATTGGATCTGGATAGGGTAGGCAGGAAAGACTTGTTTCCCCTAGGTAAAGGGTAGATTTCCAAGGGGGCATAGATTTAATGTGATTGGTGAAAGGACTCGAAAATTCCTTTCACCCAGAGGGTGATGAGTGTTTAGAATTCACTGCTTAACTGGGTGAGGCAGAAATGCTTAACTCATTTAAAAGTGACTTGGATCTGCATCGGAAGTGCTGGAACTATAAAGCTAGGGTCCAGGTGTCAGAAAATGGGATTAGAATGAATGGCTAGTTTCTTGTTTCTCTTTTTTGAGCTGGCGCAGACACGATGGGATAAACGGCCTCTTACTGCACTATAACTTATTATGGTTCTGTGGTACCTGTTGCTTATCATATCATTATCCAGAGATATCCCCTGGATGTGTGGACATTCTGTGAGGACAGGATCAAGTGCCTTGACACACATATAGATTCCTAAGACTAACTGTCTAAATGTGTACATCAAAGTCGCCACTTGAATGATTGAATTATTGCTCCTGGATCTTTGCATGTGGACAGAAAAAGTTGAATATTTTAAAGACTCATATCGAACACAAGATGTATTCTGAAACACAAACTCAAATTTCCTCATCAAGTTCACAATCATTTCTGTTAGGGTGTTGGTGCCAGACTCTGGCTTCAGCAATAGAATGACAAGATTGCAGCAAGATATAGCTGTGAGACATTGCCCAATGTAACAATGAGTCATATAGACTTGAATGTCCCAGTTTCAATTTTCAATCTGCACTGCCTTGTCTGATCGCAATGAAAGCAATAGTTGGGGTGACTCTTGGTTTCAGTGACCCTGAGGTATGTTTTACGAAGGGTCTTAAAGGAGGAAGAGTTCAGCGAGGAAATTAGTGGGATCTTATGGCCTTGGGAATTGAAGGAAAAACTGTCACTGGTGGAATTATTGAAATTGGGAATGTTCAAGAGGCTAGAATTGGAGGAGGACATATATTTCAGCGGGTTGTAGGGGCTGGAGGAGATTACAGGGATAATGAGGTGTGAGATCATGAAAGGGTTTGAAAACAAAAGTAAGAATTTTAAAAATGAGATTCGTTTCAGATTAAGCACAATCTAGATTAGTACGCACAGTGGTGATGGGGAAATGGGATTTGGTGCAAGTTTGGTAAAGGATGAGCTAATTTTAATGGAGGGTTAATGAGAGGAGGCTGCTCAGAAATGTAACAAAACAGTCAAGTCTAGAAGTTCCAAAGCCATGAATGAACAACAGTAGATGATCTGATGAGGGTCAGAGTCAGGTGATGTTACAGAGGTGGCGATCTTAGTGATGCTATGGTTGTGTGGTCCAAAGTTCAGGGTTGAAACCAAAACTGCAAGCTGTCTGAGACAGTCTCTAACACTTGCAGGGAGTTGAATGGATTCAATGGTTAGGGAACAGAGACAATGGGCCTGATTTTAACTCACATAAATCTATTCACTTACATATAATTAAACTTGGGATGCAGTGCAGTTTACCACTCAGAATGTTCACAAAATGGTAGTTTCATCACCTTCAAGGGTCTATGCAAAATGTTAACCTTTGCGCATCCTTTTTGATAGGTAACAGCTGGAGGTCAGCAAGGTAACACAGTGGTTTGCACTACTGCCCCACAGTGCCAGGGACCCACGTTCGATTTGCAGCTTGGGCGGTCTGTGTGGAGTTTGCATGTTCTCCCCCTGTCTGCATGTGTTTCCTCTGGGTGTTCTGGTTTCCTCTTACGCTCCAAAGATGTGTGGGTTAGGTGGATTAGCCATGCTAAATTGCCTCTTAATGTCAAGGGGACTACCTAGCGTAAATGCATGATATTATGGGGATAGGGCATGGGTGGGATTGTGGCCTGTGCAGACTCAATGGGCCGAATGGCCTCCTTCTGCACTGTAGGGATTTTACGGTTCTATGAATTGCTCTTGTAATTGACCTAACTCTTGTAGAAGAACACATTACTTGGAAGGTACAAGTTTAAATAGGGTAGAGAAGAAAAAGGATCTCAGTGTACAATTACACCAATTACTAAACGTTATGCCACAGGTTAGAAAGTCCATAAAAAGGCTAAACAGTCTGATAAAATGTCATGAAAATAACTCCACCTAAGAAAAAACGAGGGGCTTTCTGAAAGTACGAGTGTGTTCCCTCAAGCAGTACATCAGTCCAATGCTTGAAAACTTCTCTTGTCCAGTGAACGATAGGAATTAACCATACAGACATAACGCTCCACTTAAAGACATTTGTGACACTGCTCTTCAGGTTGGTTTGCGATTAGTTCCCGTCTCTGGAACATTAATAGTTCTACCCACACAATAATAGATCAACATTTCTGTTTGAAGCCTCAGTTCAGAATATAACAGAGGCAGCTTTGGCATCCGCCTCAATTGGATTGACAGGAGAACAAGAAGGAGTTACCAGCCCACATGAAATCCGAGTGTCGCCGCCCCGAGATAAGAGCCGGAATGTGGCGATGATGAAGCGGCGGATTGTAACACGAGGAACTGCAACCCTCACGCCTACTCGACATTTATTAGTGCTCGCGTGATTTAACATCGGAAATGTTTGCATGAATAAGTTGAAACCTTTCAATCTATAGAGAAATGTGTTTTGTTTTCGGAATGATGGCCAGGTCAGCTCATTTTGGATAATAACATGGGTGTGGGATTGAGATAAACCCGCCTGTTCCATGTTGAAGCAAATTTCCAGCACGATTAGTGTTAAGACAAAACACGCACACACACACAATCATCCGTTAAAATTCCTCTTTTTTTGTCTTAAAACTGGATTCACTAACCACCTGATCTTTGAATGCCAGTTTTCGCAAAGGATGTATCTCCGTGCTCCGAAGCATGTGGTTTCATGTCCAGTCAAGGAGTTCGCACTGTTACAAAGGTTTGGCAGAGGACGCATTTCTGAATTAACACTTTACGGAGGCTCTTCATTCATGTTTAATTACTGAACGTTTTTTGCTGGTGGAATATGAATTCTACAATTACAATGGAGCTCGAAATATTCAAGCTTAACTTCACGGGTTGAAAGAGACAGGAAGATGTAGGATATTTTGAGTAGATTGCACGAATACCCTCAATACAATGAGCTTCGGGATATATTAACACAGCGAACTACGATGCTCCTGTGGCCTGCAATTCTATTAAGAAGGACCAGATCGCAAGGCAGATACTGTTGAGGAAGGTCTCTTGTTAGTTTAGCCACCCGGAGAGAGCCGGCTCTTCCCAGCATCACATTGGATTGTTTGCTAAATGATTCCAGAACTTTCATCTAACCGAACTCCCATACCATACCTCGGTTACTCTTTGTATGAGCAGCTTCCTGACATCAGTCTGCCTTTCCCCCATTTGTCTTTTATCGTGGTTTAGTTTGAAGTATTGTCCCAGCCTCCTTTTTTTCTTTCTCACTGGCTTGTGTTCTTTGTTTACAAGTTGGCATCAGTTCTACTCAGTGCATATGTTATAGTTTACAAAGTAGATTGGCGCTAATGAATGAACTTTGATTCAGGGCGAATCCAGACTCGCAGAGAATGAAATCAGCTTCCAACGCCATTGAACACCAGATAGGATAATACTATTTAAATAGGTTCTCCAGAAGAAGCATTACCTTGTGATTCTGGTGCTGTGGAATTTTCCCCGCTTAGTTGGCAGGGTGGATTCTGTGAATGTGAAACAAACGTTTTACTCCCCAAAATATGCTTTATTCACAATATTTGTAAAGGTAAAATACGTTACAATATGTGTGTAGTCGTAGATATGGTGAAACACAGATAGTTGGGGTAACTGTGTATGGCATTGGCGGGTGCATCTCAGATTATGATACAGATTTTGTTACATTTACATTGTAATAGACAGGGGTTTTTCCATGGCTGCCGGTCCATTAGCACTCCCAGATGTGAGGGCCTTCATCTGTGGCCTTTCTCCTTTGAGCCTGTGACTGCCCACATTTCAGTTCTTTTGGAAGGTGAAGGTTTGCAATGTTGGGGTATGGACAGAACCTTGAGCAGTTTCTGGGCAGACCACATAGCATCTTTGCCCTAGATGATATTCCTCCAGCAATAGCTGATAGAATCATAGAATCCTGCTGTGCAGAAGGAGGCCATTTGGCCCACTGAGTCTGCACTGACCACAATCCCACCCCCACCCCAGGCCCTATCCCCACAACCCCATGTATTTACCCTAGCCAGTCCTCCTAACAGTAAGGGACAATGTAGTATGGGCCGATGCACCTAACCAGCATGTCTTTCAGACTGTGGGATGAAACCTGGAGCATCTGGAGGAAACCTACACAGACACAGGGAGAACATGCAAACTCCACACAGTGACCCAAACTGGGAACTGAACCTGGGTCCCTGGTGCTGTGAGGCAGCAACGTTAACCACTACACCACCACGCTGCCCAAATTGATATTTGTCCTCGGGGTCCATCCCTTGGAACATCAGCAGAGAGCAGAGTGGTATGTGACGGAGTTGGTTGAGATGAACCTTGACAAAAACCACTGTATTTCCTTCCCAACATTCATTATCAATGCAAGTTTCAGGAGGAGATGGAGACTGCCTCGAGGGCAGTATGCTGTGGTGCTGAGATTTTTTTATTCATTCGTGGGACATGAACGTCACTGATTGGCCAGCATTTACTGTCCATCCCTAATTGTCTGAGTCAACCACATTGCTGTGGCTCTAGAGTCACATGTAGGCCAGACCAGGTAAGGTTGGCAGATTTCCTTCCTCAAAGGACATTAGTGAACTTGATTAGTTTTTTTCTACAATTGGCAATGATTTCATGATCATCAGTAGATTTTTAAAGTAGATGCAGTGTGCAGGATGGTCTGACGGGGGGGGGGGGGGCCACTAACCACCAGCAGCCAAGGTATGTCTTGTTTGAAAGTTCTGACAATGAGCCGTTCTGTCAGATGATGGTAACAGTCTGTTTGGGGAACTTTTCAACACAATTTCCTTTTCCCAGAGAGTTTCCAGGACCTCACCTACAGATCAGGGTGTCATTGACTTGAGGTCAAGCGGGTTTTACTGCACAATTTTCCCACAATGGGCAAGTGGTTAGGTGCATTGGCCCATGCTAAATTCCCCCTTAGTGTACCCGAACAGGCGCTGGGATATGGCAACTGGGGGATTTTCACAGTAACTTCATTGCAGTGTTAATGTAAGCCTACTTGTGACGAATAAATAAACTTAAAAAAAAGATTTTTGATCTGGTAGTCTATCTGAATTTTATGGTGCTGGCAACATGACCAGCTTCCACATATTCATCTCTGAGTAAGTTTAGAAAAAAAACTCCCACTGGATTTGCTAGGCATTATTGATTTTGATTTGATTCATTATTATCACATGTATTGGGATACAGTGAAAAGTATTGTTTCTTGCGTGCTATACAGACAAAACATAGCGTTCATAGAGTACAAAGATGTGCAGGTTAGGTTGATTGGCCATGCTAAAATTGCCCCTTGATGTCAGGAGGATTAGCAAGGTAAATATGTGGAGATACGGGGATAGGGCCTAGGAGGGATTGTTGTTGGTGCGGGCTCGATGGGCCGAATGGCCTCCTTCTTCACTGTAGAGATTGTAGGATCTTACATAAGTGAGAAGGAAAGGACGGTGCAGAATAATCAGCCACCCTCTCTGGTGCCACCCCCCCCCCCGCCTCCCAGAAAGTCTGAGGTGCTCAAATATGCAGCCTGGAATTAGACTGAGACCGATCTCCAGGAATTTACGCGATCGTTTGAAATTTAACCTGATGCTGTTGGCTTGTCGCCAATTTCTATTCGCTCGTGTTCAGGAAGGCATTTCGTTACTAAAGATTTGGGTGAATCTAGAGATGATCAGGGGCTGTGTAGAGGTCAGTTTCACAGGGGCGGGAGAGATAAGCACCTCACCAAGACTAAAAGAGAAAGGGCGGCCAGTTGACAGTGATTCATGTTCTACATGGTGTCTGGTGGCATCATCGCTGCTTGCATTATCTCCACACGCTGTATCAGACTAACCATCATTCACTAGACAGCCACCCCTGTACGTTTTTGGGGTTCCGACAGCCTTTTGCCACTTACGGGAGACAGTATTGCGATTCAAACCCCAAGGAAACCCAAGGATGTGAATTCAAAACTGGCGCTGGTTGGAACCCTACACCGTGTGGCATTAAGATTAAGGCTTGTGTTGTAGTTATAATCTAGTGAATGCGGAACATTAATTAGATGTCTACGCGGCCGACCCCAAAAGTCACATTGCTGCACAGATACCCAGAAGTAAATAGGCTCCATTCAAAGATATTGTCAAACCAAATGCAGTGCAGAGCTCCACCCTGCCACATTCACCGCCAGAGTACTGTAACTCGCTTCATAATTGGCTAAGAGCTTACTGGCGCCTGTAGGAAAAAGTAATCACAGCAGAACTTCTCTATAATACCCCCTTCCGTTGCCACCCCATTTAGCGCAAGGGCGAAATTAAAAATCATTGATATATGAGTTTTTGATGGAAATGATGTTTGCATTTTAAGTGTAACATTGTAAAACAATTTGCTGCCTGGGATTATGTGTCGGTAGCCCGGGCTAAGTCTTACCACGTGGAAAATTGTTTTCAATTTCCACATTTTCACATAAACTTTGTTACAAAACTTTTCAAAGCTAATGGACAGATTTTTCCCGACTTAAAAAAGGAGCAGTGAATGACACGCTCATGTTTGCTCAAGATGTTTCTAATGTCGGTTGTTAAGGGTTTGGTAAATTGTTACCATAACACAGTCCGATTTGCAGCAACCCCGATGTGTAACAAGGCAGACTGACTCTGCCCGGACTCTTGAGTGACACATTTACCAAATGAAAAGGTAAACAGCGTCCATCAATGTCAGATAACCAAAGCACAGACCACGCTCGGATCCTATCTGCCGAATTCACTGGAGCGAAACATCTCTTTAGCCGCCTTGCCCGGCTGCCTCAATGAGTGAGGGGGGGCGGGGGGGCGCAGGGCAGGGGAAAGCTGCTGCTCACTGTGACAACCAGCGAACATCTCACATCCCCACAAGCCCGAAACCTCCATAACCCACATGCATTCAAACCGCCAGGTCCAGCAGAGTTTAAAATGTAGACTTAAGTAATTTGGGTGCGGGTTGGAGATGGCATCTATTTATGTCCGCCTTCACTCGCCCGCCGAATTCATGTTTGAGCCCATACGAGTCAGCCGCTTGTGCTGCGTCCGAAAAGAAGACAACACTTCAATTTCACTGCTCACAATCCGCCTTGTTTTTGGGTAGTCGCTGAATGTTTATGTCTGCCGGGTGGGGGGAGGGGTTAGCGGCAGAAACCCTTCAGTCTCTCTCTCTCCAACAAAACTATAGTGGAGACTGGGAGACTACTTTGTTCCCAACGAAAGTAATTCTGACCCTCCTGAGCAGGGAAAAATAGCTTTAATTAATGACGGAGGGGGGGGGGGGGGTGGAATTACTATTTTCGAGATGTCTTAATAACACTGCGCTGAATGTGAAACAGGCATCAGCCGATGTTGTTCCTAATTCAGCATGTTGGATCCAATTAAACAGAGGATGATGACCCCTGTGGCACCCAGGAAGTTTATGCCAATGAATATCATTAAAGGTTAGTGAAAGAGCTCCCCGCGCTATCCCAGGAATAAAGGTCAGCTGTGGGGGGCGGGGGGGTAATAAAAACGCAGATACTAGTCGCCACTGATCTGTGAACTCAATCGGAGGGAGCCTGCGGTTGGAGTTGGCACTCAGCTTGATTGTATCCGTGTCATATCTTTTCTCATTGTGCTGCCCCCTGTTTTTTTATGAGTCTCATCACCAGACACAGTCGGAAAACAAGCTTTATGGTTTTGATAGGAAACACAAATGAGTGAATTAAAACATTAATAACACAATACTGTTAGAAATAGATTATAGGAGGTCAGTATCTTTTTTTTGCAAACGATGGTCTACGTGTAGCAGTATTCCTCTTTAAAATATGATTTCCACCAAAAAATGACCAATTTCCAGCTTTGGAATGTGCTTCATATAAAAGGGGAGGGGTTGGGGTCAACTCTAACAGGAAGGGTTAAGTCTGAATGTATGAAGCCGATTAGACTAAAGGCTCTTTTCTGTTTCTAATGCTGGAGCTGTATTTGTCGGGGGCAGGGGTTGTTGCAGATTGAATTTGGCCGTGTTTGATCCTTTTTTTTCGATCTCGCAGCGGGAACGGTGTCTCTTTAAAACCCTACCTGCAGTTCCTGCGGAAACTTGGCGTTGTGGTTTTACAATTCTTTGAAGCCCCACTCGGTCAGTTCCTTCGCCTCCGGGGCCTGACATCTTCTCGCCTGATGGAATCCCTGATAACTGGTCTGGGAGGGAGATGATGGACTAAACAGATACATCCCTTAATTTCTTTAAACGGTCTTCAGCCGTTCCGGTGTGACAAAGGCAGCTTAATGATCAGTCAGAGATCAGATGAAAGGGAAGCCAGAGGGTTAATGAATGAGCGATTTCCTGCACAGATGAAACCAACCAGAGCCACAGGAACACCAAAGGAACACACTCAAGAGACAAGACAACAAGAAAGGAAGCGTCTGTATTTCATAATGCAGATACATTGTACTCAGGACGAACGAGAAAGGTTCGGTATAATCTACCCGATTATTAAATATATCATTAAAATATCAGGCACTATCTGCCTACTTGTGACAGTAATAAATAAATCTGTCTATATATGGTTATCCCACAGCGCAGACCAAATTAGATGAGTAAGTTTTAACCAGGAATTATTTAACATTACACATAAATTATACTTGGAGCCACTCAATGTCGGCTCCCCCCAGTCCCATGCAGAAAGTTTGGTGGATTTTGTATTAACGTTCTCAGCATGTGTTCGGTGGCAGGAGACAGTTGTTTTGGTGCATTCAAATGACTGCAGCAATAACAAAGAGGAGTTTAGGAAGTCGGGATTTCCCCCCAGTGTGATTTGAGCACAAAAGCATTACCCGGAGGTCCGGGGGGGGGGGGGGGGGGGGAGCTGCTGTGCTGCTGTTGAATGAGTTTTCAGCTGTTCGCTACCTGTATATTCCGACGCGCGGATTTATTCATTTCTTTCGGTAAGTAGATAAAACCCCAAGCCAAGTTTAAAAGATTTTTAAAAAAAATGCTCACGTTCTTTTAATAACGGCCTTTGAAAGCGACATTCGTCGTTGCGGGTCCTTTTTTCATGGATGTTTCCTCTGGCTCTTTTATAAAACCACATTCGCTTTTCTCTGAAAGCGTTTCTCTCCACGCCCCCCCCCCCCCCCGCCGTAGTGGAAAGCAGCAGGATGCGATAGGAGTATTGCGCTCGATTCCGGTCTGCGGTTTATTTTACAAATGAATAATAAGGGCCGAAGGCAGTGAGAGAGGCTCATTTAACATTAGGGACATTTTCCTTAATAACATATGGAGCGCTGTGTATGTGTGTGTGAGAGAGAGTGTTTGGGGGGGCTATGTATGTATACCAAAGTAAGAAAATGTATAACTTCTTAAATCTCATTGAGATAGGGCATGTTAAACAAACTCGAGTGAAACACATATTTGTAACTAATCGTTTGATGTTTCAGCGTGGTGTCCTTTAACTTAACATTGCAATAAAATTCAACTCCTCTCTGTTGCCATCAGACTTTTGAATGGATCTACCATAGATTAAGTTGATCTTTTTCTACACCCTAGCTACGACTGTGACACTACATTCTGCACCCTCTCCTTTCCTTCTCTATGAACAGCATGCGTGCAAGAAACAATACTTTTCACTGTATACTGATACAGGTGACAATAGTAAATCAAACTCAACCGGTTTAGGCTGGGATATGGATTGTTTCAATAGATTTGAGTTAATATTGCAATTTGTTGTTGGGGCTAAAAGGAAATCGACATCTAAGGCAAATCACAGCAGCAATCTTGTGGTGATCACTGCTGGTCGGATGCGGCGTTTCCTCTGATCCAATTAGCGGGGATATTTCTCACCAATCCAGTTTCAGGGTCAACCCTGTAATCCTGACCAATCGGCTTCCTGGAAAAATTGGAACGTGGTCTCCGCCACATCCAATCGGCTGCGGGCGGGTCCTGACGGAGCCAATCATCAGTGACCGGATGTCTTGTATCCTTTTTACTCCCGCTTTATGTCCCCCGGGGGGGGGAGAGGGAACCAATGGGGGGCGGTGGAATGCAGCCCTCTGGCCAATCAGCAGCTGTGGAATGCGAAGCCGCGACCAATCAGGGCGAAGGGAAGGTGGTGTGTGTTTAGTGGAGAGGGAGTGAGCCGTCAGTGGCACTGAGAGCAAGTTCAGAGCTATGCTGAGCAGAGCGGCTGGGCACTCTGAGAGATATAAAGGAGCATCTCCCGTGTGTGTACACACTGGCTGCCGGCACACAGCCTCAGGAGCAGACGTAGCAATCATTCACACAGCAGATAAACCCGCGGAGAGCTTCTGCACACACACACGCAGTTGTCACAACACATAAACACATGCAGCCATATCTTGCACTGGTGACTGCCTCAGATAGGAAATCAGGTTTCCGGACGGGAGACTGCCATACAAGAAAACATCGCCCTGTCTTGCAGAGAGTGTCATTAGAAAACAGCTAAGACAAGCAGCGGGGGTGCAGTGTGGAGGGAGAGCGCCGCTGAGAAATAGCCAGAGGCTGGACAGTGCTGCAGACACAGGCAGTGTGGAGATTGGAGTCGCTGCCTCACTGCCTCCATCCAGCTCCTTTCGAGCTGCCTCCACCTTCTCACTCTCCGATTCGGACTCCTCAATATTGGGTGATATAAAGGCTCGAGACTGGATCTACCTTCTTGGAAAAGACATTTGTGCATCACGCATAATAAAATGGATTTGTACTTGGTGGATATATGGAAATAGGTAAGATTCCTTGGATATTGTAGAACTTAGAAATAATTTTATTGTAAATAGCGGCTAATTGGGTCGGCTTTTACAAACGCGTCTTGATATTCATGGCACAGCCTGATAATTCCTAAATGAAAGTGGGAGGGAACAAACTTTATATCTCCCTTGCCGGAGATTATAAAATCTTTAGGTTGTATTCTCTGCCTATGGTGAAAATGGCCAGTTGAGTTGAATGAGCCCCGGTGTTGGAAGTAGAAAGTCCGCCCCCGTGTGGTGTTCTCCCTCGCCTGGGACTCTGCCTGTTGCTGCTGGGTTCATTCATAATTTCCCTCCCCTCCCGTCTCCCTCTCCCTCTCCCATTTCCCTCGGCTTTGGTGAGCCATCAGAGCTTGACGGTGCTCTGAGAGGGCGCTGCTGCTGCTGCCTCCACTCACTGGCATTCGGGTGCTGTTTGCATTGAACTAATCGCCAGGAAACTACTGCCTCGGTAGGGGGGGCGGTGGGGAGAAAAGGAGGTGCAGATCCTTTCCCCGCTTTGCCGACTGCCTGTCGGAGGGGGGAGTTTTGACACAGCAACTGCTACTTGCAACCAGGTGATGTTTGGTTTCTGTGGGCTGGGGGGGGGGGGGGGGCGGTGCGCCTTGTGTTTGTGTGAGGCAGCTAGAGGGGGATTCGGATACATGTAGCATTATTAAAGCGGTGTCTTTTGCGGGGGGGGGGGGGGGGCTGTAGGATCTTTACGCTGTTTCCAGATGAGGACCCAGAGTTGAATTGATTATTATGAGTGCTCCAAGTTTGAGGGGGGGGGGGAAGCAAAGGGGGCGTTTTCTCCCCCTCTCCAGCTGCGTACAGTGCCTGGGAAGTCTGTGCATGGGACTTGGGCAATGTTGCACTCAGAGACCAAGGATCGGGTGTGTGGGGAGAGGAGTGTGACTCTCACCTTGGCCCTCTGTACTGGGGAAGCTGAGCTGCCTCGGCCCCGGACCTCCCTCCCCCTCCCCACTTCCAACATTGAATCGAGTCTGACCAGGAGATTTGTAACTTTCAAAACACCCCTTGACTGAAAACAAAATTAGCCTGGATGTGACGGTGGCTTATTTTTCCTTTTGTTCGGATTACCACCAAAAGCTTCCCTCTCCTTTCTCCCAAAGCAGAGCTCTCTGCAAAAAGAAAACATAAATCCGGTTTGTTCTGCAACTCTGCCAACACAGACAGCACAGGGCCAGAGAGCAAAGTCAAATGCCAAGGTCAGGAATTGGATATGAGTTGGTGGGGGGGGGGGGGGGGGAGTTCAGGGGATTTCCTGTCCATTGCAGGTCTAAAGCTGAAGTTTGAATTGAACCCAGACGAAAGTTTCCTCAAGCCAGGGATGGAGGTGAATGTGAGGAATTCTCTGGGTGTTATGTTGAGTAATTCATTTCCCCAGTCAGCTCTCTACGTGTTCCTCTCTCTCTTACAGACACAGTGAGTTAGAAAGCGCTGGCATTCTCCCGGGCTTGTTAAATAACAGACTCAGTATGAAGAAGCATTGTTATTATTGCTAATTCGCAGGTGCCAGCCTTCGTGTCTCTCATAAGTTGCAAAGCGAGAAAGGTTTTTGTTCGAAGCTAGCTAGCAAAGCCGTGTTAAAATGTTCAGCGCCGAATAGCTTGCAATTTCGACTTGTATTCGAGTCAACGTGCTGGGTAATTCGCCAGGGTTCAGGCAGTACAGTATGTTCTTCTGCGTGAGGATTTGACTTCTAAACTTGGCCGCCGTCCACCCCAGTTTCACCTTTAGTCTTCTATTAAAAGGTAACATGCACACTGGCCAAAAGAAGAGCGGAAGATGTGGCGTTCTTGTAATGAAAGCTAATGCTGCTGCAGTCGACTGTGAAATTTTATTAACCACTTAAATATTACCTCCTCTCATTATCACACTTGTGATTAAAAAAAGTGTGGGCTTTGGATAGGAGATGATTGGTAATTATCAGTGATCAGATACATTCTAGTAATTTCATATTCAAACTGCGCCTGCAGAAAAATAAACCTGATTTGTTCTTCCACTCTCTGCTCTGATGGAATCATTCCATTCCCACTCAGATCAGAGAGTGGTTACAGCACAGGAGGAGCATATTTGGCCTGCCATCTTCATGCTGGCTCTTTGCGAATGCAATTAACCTAATGCCTCTCACTCTACCACGCTGCCTTTTGCTCAAACTAAATGCCAGGTTGGCTAAGGTAGTGTCGATATGAGATAGCCAGCATTTTATAATTAGAATCATCCTGAAATCATGACGACCATTCTATTTCTGAGACCTGTGAAATGCAGTATCATGGTCCACTGTTATATCACTCGTCAATTCGGAGACTTCGGGTTAACAACAAAACATGCTGGAAAAACTCAGCGGGTCTGGCAGTATCTGTGGAGAGAAAAATAAAGTTAATGTTTTGAATCGAATGACTTCTTCAGAAATCGTTCCAAAGAAGAAGTCATTTTCGACTGGAAACATTAACTCTATTTCTCCCTCCTCAGAGGTTGCCAGATCTCCTTTAGTTTTCCGGCCACCTTCTGTCTTTCCGATCTCTTGTGTGCTTTTATGATTTTGACTTTGGGTGATGGTCCTCATTTGTGGTAAAGTGGGAGAATGTCTGCTCTTCTCCATAATTATTAACTCTTAACAGCATGACAGGAACATGCATCTTGGATGTTATAGTTTGAGAGTACATTTTTTTTTGTTAGAGGGCCATTAATTATAGAATTAAAAAACACTTTTTTGTTTTGTTGAAGGAAATGTTATGTGGTGTTTAAGAAGCACCAAAATCTGTTCGAGTAGCGGTCCTGTAATTTGGTGAGTTCCTGAATTTCAGCTCAGATAAAAGGTCTTCTAGACTCAAAACGTTGACTCTACTCTCTCAGCACAGATGCTGTTAGACCTGCTGAGATTTTCCAGCATTTTCGGTTTTTGTCCCTGAATTCAGTTTGCAAACTCCATTCTGGCCTCCTGATACTTTTCCTTGCTCACATATTATGTATTTTCATGCTCCATTTCACACACTTTCTACCAATTTATCTTTGCGTCCTTGTCCATGGCACTGAAAGCCTGATGTTTAAAACATTTTGTCCCATCCCTTAAATCAGATATCCCTCAGCCTTAGGCTTATCAGGACGTGAATTTGATCGCCCAAATTATTGCTTCAGGTGCTGCTGTTATTGGTTTGACTGAAGATGCCCAGTTCTGGATCTGCCATTTAAGCTCAATGTAGTCACTCATCATGGAAGGCAGACTCCGACTTGTGCTTTGCAAATTTTTAAAGGTATATTGTCTCAGCAGATCTCATCAGTCAATTTGAATGTGAAAACTGTTATATTTTACTGTAACTAATGTACTCCTTAGTACCAGGTCCTCAGTGAGGAAGGGCATTTATCATAACAGTCTCTCCCTCGTCCCTTCAATTATGCCACTAATCTTTAATGGGAAGCAAAATTAAAAATTTGTGGTTTTGGTAGGGAGGGGATTTTCCAGCCTCGTTGTTAAATTGTGAATCATTTTCCAGTTTCTTTTTTTTTCCTGAATCTGTATTATATTTATGCAAGAATTTAAGGACTGAACTTTAGTTATTAACCATACCACTATATTATTCAACTCTATGTGTGGAAATCACTCAGTAAAGTGGTTGCATTTTTGTGGTATTTGAAGGCAAGAATGCCTCTCACACAAAAATAAACCTGCACTGTGCAGTGTTGCGGAAGCTCCCAAATTAAAACCGCATTATGGATACCACATGGCAATAGTCTCTTAATTCAGCCCTGTTTGTGCTGACCCAGGATCCATTGTCAGTATAATCCTTTAGCTGTGAGGGCGGAGTACCAGGTGCTTGGGGAAATCCAGCAAATCCTGGCAACTCTTGTGGAAGGCAATTGTTTTAACCCATCGCTATCCTCATTTTAGTACAGCACCTTAGATCGCTGCTGTTTTTAATGACAGCTTCTTTCCAGGGTGAGGGAGAAATGGGAGCGAGGTTCTATCTGGATGATGTGGTGCCAGGATGTAATCGGTAGCTACTTTATAGGAATAATGGTTTATGCATTAAGTATGTAAGTAATTAAGTGTACTGCAGTTGTGTTATTGATCTTTTGAATAGACATTGTCTTTAGAAGGATATCAGTTAGAGTGCGCTGCTGTAATTCACAGTTGAATACAGAAAACTACTTTTGGAGGAAAATAGGGTGATGTTGTGAAACATGTTAGGTACTTGGTGAAGGATGATGACATTGAGCATTAGGCTTCTGATGTTCTTCCTTTCAGTGTCCTGCATATCAGTACATTAATCCTGCAACAACTGACTCCACTTTGTGTGGTTTTTAATATTGAACATAAAAAAAATTATTTTCTTCCCTTGCCTTTTTTAGACTGATTTTAATCTTCTTGGAGCTATGAGTTGCATTTAATTTTCACTGTAAAATGTAGCAGTAAAGCAGCTCTTTTGCAATATGTCATACTTTTATCATATCCCAACAATGAAAAAGGAGGTCAATAGACCTATTGAGCTGCACTGACTCTCCACAGAGCATCTTACCCAGCCCCCCACTGCCCCACCTTCAGAAATGACTTTACTGCAGTAGCCTTGTTCTTTACCTAAGTCCTTCCTTTGCCTGAAGGAACTATATAACTTTCCTGTTCTGTGCACATTCCATGCTGGGAAATGGGAATGTTTTTAGCTACAGCTTCATTCATGTTCTGTGGTGTCTCAGTAGGATGCGTAGTTTGAGAGTACTATTGATGAAGGAGTTCTTTTTCTTCTCTCTTTCCTGCCCTTCTGATAAGGTTGTTTTATTGTGAGCATACCTAACCAAGGTGAGGTCAAGGGTCATAGCATCTTTAGAGTGGGACTTGGAAGTATGACAATCCTTTGGGTGGGAATTGAAATCGGGTCAGTTAAGCTCCTGCCCTAATCCCCATACCCTTGTTTGATAATTTAAATTCTAAAGGATTCCATCTAGTGGGACGTACACTGCTGCTTATTTTTCTTACTCAGCATTGAAAGAGGCTTTCTGAGCTGGTTTTAGGCTAATCTGTTATTTAAGGTGATTTCGTGGTGTGGGGTTGGGGGGGGTCTTCATTGACTGTGAGTGACTAGCAACTTAATGCTAATACTTTTGGATATTGTTCTTCTATTAATGCGTATTTTACTCTTCTGCTGAAGATACAGGTTGTACCCGTTCTATGTGTATTTGCAACCCCGCTGGTATTTTGTCCAGATTGCAAATTTTCATTCATGAATCTAGATAAATGCTGACAATTTACGTGGCTCTAGGGTTGGGGGGATGGTGGGGGAGCACAAGGCTATGGCTCACAGCCAAATCTGATCCCACAATCACTGGAGAGCAGTCAGCAGGAAGCACTTTGGCTGATTTTTGTTCTTTAATTCCATAACCCAAAAATGTCAAGCCTTTACCAATTTTTCAGCGGAGATCACTTAACAGCATAGAGCAGGGATTGAATATGAGACCTGCTGGAGACATTGGTGAAGCGATCTATTGAATGTCTAATCACTTTTAAAATTGAAAAAAGGTTGAATTTGTAATCTCAGCAAATTGAATTTAATATCTTTCTCATCACTGCATAATTTGCATTACTTAACAAGACTTTATATTGTATTGATCTTTATTAAGTAATGATTTTTATTTTTGGTAATTTTTCAAGTAACAATGCACAACCTGTTGAAAAGTGGCTCCACTTCAGAGCTGCAAGTGATTAGCTGTATAGTGTGGGAGTTGGCGCTGGTGACCTTTCCTTTCACCAAGCCACTTGTGTAAACTTCCACCTACTGTATGAGCAAAGGTTGGAAGAAAGAAAACACAATAATGGTTTTGGTCCTGGCAAGGTTGTACTTTTTTAATCCACGAGGTAGTGTCGAATTCAAAAACAAATTGCAATAACTCAGGAAGCAATCTTTTGGTCAGCCTACTATTTTGTTGTGGCTGTCTGGGGCAAGATTTAAATCTACAGTACCATACATCCTGAAGTAAAAATAGGTATAACTCCACAAAGCAAATTCAAAGCCTTCGTGGTCTAATGCTGTTATGGTGTGTTAGGATCTGGGATAGGGATTCCTCCTAATTGCTGTATTGGAGTTTATAAGAACATAAGAAATAGGAGCAGGAGTAGGCCATCTAGCCCTTCGAGCCTGCCCCGCCATTCAATAAGATCATGGCTGATCTGTCGTGGCTCAGTTCCACTTTCCTGCCCTCTCCCCATAACCCTTAATCCCCTCTCTTATCAAAAACCCATCAACCCGCGTCTTAAAAATATTTAGTGAGGCAGCCTCCACCACTTCAACGGGCAGAGAATTCCAGAGATTCACCACCCTTTGAGTGAAGAAGTTCCTCCTCAACTCCGTTCTAAACCACCCCCCCTTTATCTTGAGGCTGTGCCCCCTAGTCCTACTGTCTTTTTTGAGCGGGAAGAGTCTCTCCTCCTCTATCCTATCCATCCCATTCATCATCTTATACGTCTCAATGAGATCTCCCCTCATTCTTCTAAACTCTAACGAGTACAAGCCTAGTTTATTCAGCCTCTCCTCATAGCTCAACCCCCTCAACTCCGGTATCAGCCTAGTAAACCTCCTCTGCACTCCCTCCAAGGCCAAAATATCTTTGCGCAGGTGCGGCGCCCAAAACTGCACACAGTACTCCAGCTGCGGCCTCACCAATGCCCTACACAGCTGCAGCAAGACCTCCCTACTTTTATATTCAATCCCCCTCGCTATGAAGGCCAGCATCCCATTCGCCTTCCTGACCACCTGCTGCACCTGCAAGTTGGGTTTTTGCGACTCATGCACAAGGACCCCGAGGTCCCTCTGCACCGTCTAAGCTGCATGATCAAATAGAGATACTGACTGCAGTGCAAACATAAAGAAGACTGCAAAGCCCAGCTGTTCTAGGTTAGAAGGGAAGATTAAAGTTTTTTTCTCATTTACGGGATGTGGGTGTCACTGGCTAGGGCAACATTAATTGCCCTTCAGAAGGTGGTGGTGAGCTGCCTTCTTGAGCCGCTGCAGTCCCTGAGATGTGGGTGCACCCATAGTGCTGTTAAAGAGGGAGTTCCAGGATTTTGACCCAGCAACAGTGAAGGAATGGTGATATATTTCCAAGTCAGGATGGTGACTAACTTAGAGGAATCTCCAGGCAATGGTATTCCCATGTATCTGATGCTCTTGTTCTTCTATGTGGCTGTGGTTATGGGTTTGGAAGATGCAGCCTAAGGAATCTTAGTGAGTTTCTGCAGTGCATCTTGTAGGTGGTCCTCATGGCTGCGACTGTGTGGTGGTCGTGGAAGAATTGAATGTTTGTGGAAGGAGTAGTGATCAAGCTGGCTGCTTTGTTCTGGATGGTGCCAAGCATCTCGGTTCTTGTTGGAGCTGCTCTAATCCAAGCAAGTGGAGCGTGTTCCATCATACTCCTGACTTGTGCCGTGTAGATGATGGACACGCTTTGGGGAGTCAGGAGGTGAGTTACACACAGCCTATATTTGTATGGTGCTCCTTGAGATAAATGACCAGGTGAGAGAGCTAGAAAAGATATTCTAGGAGATAGAGAAATAGCTGAATTAGAGCTCATCCATTTCTGTTTTCAAACAAATATTTTCATCCCACAGTGAAGTCCCTTGTCAGGTTTGTTGTGAAGTAGGCACTAGTACATGTAGCATAGAACTCATGAGCTTCAGTAATTACATAATAATTCTCTGATTCCCTTCCCATGTCAGAATGGCCAGAAGGCGTCATCCTCAGCCACTGGGAAAGACAGTGGCATTGTGGTAATGTCACTGGACTAGTACCTGCCATTCTTACCTGGTCTGGCCTATATGTAACTCCTGATCCACAGCAATGTGTTTGGCTCTTAACTGCCCTTTGAAATGGAATAGTAAGCCACTCAGTTCAAGGATAATTTGGGATGGGCCACTAATGCTGGCCTTGCCAGTGATCCCCACTGAAATAATTAAAAGAATTCCTGCCTCTCTCATGCACAGAAAAACTATTTACTTCTGCACCTCACTGCGACAGAAATGTTATCATCTCCAGCAATAATTTTCCAATAGCTTTTTGAAGTAAAATATAAAAACCTGTGTTTATTATTTAATTGCTACTATGATGGACAGATAATGGAAGTTATTGCAATCAAGCTTTCAGTAACCAGTTCCTCAGAGTGTTGCCTGAGTCAGCCTTTGATTGATGGCCTTGCATTTTAGGCAATTTTCACTTTCAGCACCTGAGCAGTGATCTAGCACATGGGTGCAGAGTTTGGCTCAAACAACTTCCCACCCAGGCAGTGAAGGTGAAAATGACCTGCACTGTGTATCTGTGTCAGTGTATTACTGTTCTCCCTGCTTACTTATCCGGGAATGAAGTTTGATATTAGCTGCATAAAAAATGTAGGGTGGAATTCTTTCCATTTTTGACAGTGTGTGGTAGCAGGCAGCTCCAGTGGCATCTTTCCTGCTGGTCATAATGGCGGGATCTCGCACCAGATTCTCCACTAGGAAGCTCATTAATTATGCTCAGGTGAATTCCCTTCCAAATCTCCTGGTGGGCCAGCTGCTGATTGGTCCAGCTGTTGTGAGCTAGCAGATTCAAAGGGTCAGGCACCATGTGTAAATGTCAGTCTAACGCATTTATGTGCAGGCCTCCCCCGCCCCCTCCCCCCACCTCCCATTGCTGGCTTTCCTAACCGCTAACCATCTTCATAACCCCTCATCACTGGCCTTCTGGACCTCCCAGTGCAAGCCCCGATGTCTCCCACCCAGATGGCCAGCCCCCATCATCTCTTCCTTCCCTCTGCCAGTGATCCCAGTGCAGAATGGTAGCAGGGCCCTAACCCCACCCTCACCGATCACCCTGTCTGCACACCTCTGCATTGTCCAATGCCCTGTGGGCAGTACCACCCTATCCCTTGGGCAGTACCATGATATCAGACTCGTACTGCCCAAGGAACACCTCTCTGACGTCTTTTCTGAGGGGGGGCTGTCAATGGCCTCTCTTCCCTCCAGCAAGGTTCCCTGTTAGTGGGGAGCAGTTGTAAATCACGCTGGAGTGAACCATTCCTGGCTGGGGAGGGAAGGGGAGATACAAGTGGGTCCACAGACTTCAGTCTCCGGCTCGCTAATTAAATGGAAATCGCAATTTCCATATTATAATCAGCTCCATGCCAATTGACAGCATGGAGCTGGTTAAGCTGGAATTCTTAGGCTGGAATACTCATACGGGCCTTGGCACCCAGCGGGAAGCCTGTGAAACACCTCTGCTATGTCTTCCGGCCTGCTGTGCTGCTCAAGCTGTGCAACAGACTGGGAGAATCACTCCCCTACGTGCTATAATGGCCACTCAACTGTGAGATGTTAAACTGGCCTCTTGTCTCTTAGATGTTATAATGTCTCCTTGGCTGTTAGATGTTCAACTGCCTGCCTGTGTCTGCATGCACATTGTAAATATACCCTGGTTCCTCTCTGACCCTCCCCTCTTGTGTATTTGGGCAGTCTGCATCTCTCTCTTTCTGTGACTCAAAATTAACATCTGTATATCTCCACTGATCTCTTAGTCATCTAGGTAGGCTGTTTCCTGATGATAAAGCTATTTACACCTGATTCTGTCTGAGTGCCTGCCAATCTCGGTACAGGGAAAGATCATCTCTCATCATCCTCTTTAAATACTGGCTACTGTGGTCACTATTTCTGTAATCTATTACAGGGCAGATCATATTGTATCATTCCTGTTATATTCTTGTTCATGCTGTTATGAGGCAGATTCATGACAGGAGTTCCCTGAATCTTTTCTCACATTCTGATAGATATTTTTTAAAAAACTGAATTACAACCTGAAAAACTCCAGGTGTTTGTTTGTGGAAGCATGTTTGTCCTTGCTCATGATCTCGAGTAGTCCCTTCTCCTCATGCAGACTTTCTTCAAAATTCTCACCTTGGTTTGTATATCATCCTATTTCTCCAATTTCCAGCATCTGTGTTTCAGGATGCATATTTTCCTCAGCTGTGCAGATTCTTTATGTCTCCACTTTTGGCAAAGTCTTTAGCTTTGTGGCCAGCAAAAAAAATTTTCTTTGGAAACAGCTCTGCCTTGCTATGTTACTTTCCAATCAATAGGTCCTTATAACCCCTATTCCATACCACTTCATTGACTGTCTGCTCTTGTCATCTAATACCTGTCCTTTTGTTAAGCTCTGTGCAATGTCTTGCGCTCTCTCTCTCTCATGTATACTCATGCCTTATGCATATATATACAAAGTGCTAAATTAAAAAGAGCGGGAAGCTCTTTTTTTTCCCCCTCATACTTACCCTTTATCTGGCTCTGTGCAGATCTGTGGAATTTGACTGGGCTGTATTGACCAGCCCCCTTTCTGACAGATCAATCTTAGCAAGAACTAGGTAAGGAGTTTGAATGAGTGTGTGGACTGTTAATCAGTGTCTGGCCCAAAGTAGAAATAACTTCTGTTGCCAATAAGGCTGCCTTGTGCATCCAAATGCAACTTTTATTGTGAGAGCTGTGGCTGCAGTCCAGTGGGCTAAGTGCTTTCTGAATCTGTTCTTTTGCTGTGGCCTGGGATCCTTGTGATCTTTAAGTTATTGTTGAACTCAGCACTGTGACTCTAATGTATCATTTTCCTCTCTACTTGTTTTGGCAGAATTTCAGATGCACGCCAAGCCTACGGTGAATGCTGGAAGTTGTGATCACCGCAGATGGAGGCCCATATTCAGCATGGCGGTGGTGGTTCATTGGTTGTGATCCAGCAGCCCTCCCTTGACAGCAGGCAGAGACTTGACTATGAACGGGAGCTGCAGCACGCTGCCATTTTATCCCTTGATCAGATTAAAGCAATCAGGACCAGCAATGAGTACACAGAAGGCCCTGCGATTGCGAAGAAGGCGACTAGCATTAGTAGTGGCAGAACCACACAGCGGCATGACAAGCATGAAAGGACTCACGAAGTGATACCGATCAATGTGAATAATAACTATGAGCATCGGTCCACTCACCACACGCACGCTGGCCACCACTCCTCCAGCAGGATGCCGGTTTTGAGCAGGTCGACTAGCACGGGTAGTGCAGCTAGTTCAGGGAGCAACAGTAGTGCGTCATCTGAGCAAGGACTTCTGGGACGTTCACCACCGACGCGGCTAACATCCAGCCACCACAGAGCAGACAGGACGATTAGAACACAGCCTAAAGCATCTGCCTGTACAACGGACGTGCCAAAATGCTTGGGGAAGGAGGATTTGGCAAAGCATAGATTTATATGTGAGCAATGTGGGAAATGCAAGTGCAGGGAGTGCACAGCACCAAGGACCCTACCTTCGTGTTTGGCTTGTAATAAGCAGTGCCTGTGCTCAGCAGAGAGTATGGTTGAGTATGGTACATGCATGTGCCTGGTGAAGGGAATCTTCTACCACTGCTCCAACGACGATGAGGACTCCTGTGCGGATAATCCTTGCTCATGCTCCCATTCGCACTGCTGCTCCAGGTTCTTGTGCATGGGTTTAATGTCCTTGTTTCTGCCCTGTTTACTCTGCTATCTTCCAGCCAAGGGCTGTATCAAACTTTGCCAGGGGTGCTACGATCGTGTAAACCGGCCTGGCTGCCGATGCAAGAACTCGAATACTGTGTATTGCAAACTCAAGAGCTGTCCCACTCCAGGGGAGGACAAACCCTCTTGATCCGGGGCAGCAGAGATCTTTAACACTTTCCTCATTTTTTTATTTTGGAATCATGCCTGTGTGTTTACCCAGCCTAAGACTGGCTATCATCAAAGTGTAGCAACTGTTCCAATCTAAGCTGTTCCAATCTGAGAGATGAATGCTTTCTATCATCATGGAACAGCTTCAGCCCCTGTCTGAAGCTGTCTTAGGATCATGAATGTTGCTGGTTCCCATAAGTGAAGAGACACCCGCGTCACATCAGAGGAGTCGACCATTGCTTTCTCACCTGCAAACAGCCCCCTTAACTAGTTTGTATTGTCCACAGATATGTCATGTTACACAAACTATACTGGTATTCTTCGCAAATTATCAAAAAATTAGCATTATTGAAACTAATTAACCAGATTCTGAGGGGTGTTTGATCTGTTTAATATATGGATGTTACAATACAATTTCTGACAAGTAAGGTAACTGGGGGAAACCACTGATGCGATGGTCACAAGATACTGACCTGCACCAGACTGGCTATCAGACAGGTTAATTAGGCTTTGTTACTCTTAATAAAATTGTTCTTGATATTTTCTAGTATATGCAAAAATTGTCCTGAAATTATCCAGGGTACACTTCTCCCACTTCACTGTTTATAGTGATGAAGCAGATGTGATAATAAAGCTTGTGTTCTCCGCTTTGCACTCAATGTGCTTTACTTTGAACCTGACTCCTTATTCTGTCCACCTCAAAAACTGTTTTTAACAACAGTGTATCATATTAGTCAATTGTATTAACGAACAAGAAGAATTCTGGTGTTTGCTATATGTGGAGAAATTGTTAACATGCTCATAATAATGGGTTTATAATTTCACAACACTTAGCCAACATTGAAACTTTTCAACTTAGTTACAACACATACTTGGCAACCCTTATAATCGTTGAGTGTGGAATCTCAAAGAATATGACTTTCTTCATTGTATGATATACAGTGAGCTAGTATGATTTCTGGAGTATAATGCATGTCACAAGTTCACACATCTCTCTGCCTGAGTAAATCCAACAGTAGAAAAGGTTCTATTATAATTTTATAAACTCAGTAAAAGGACTTAATTAGTCATCATTCAAATTCTGCACTGGCCCAAACGATTGCAAATTGCAGTGTTCTGAACAATGTTTGCTGTATTGTAGATCTCTCATTTGAAGGGGTAGATGGTCAGTCTTGGTTTTATATTTCAACCTAACCTACAGTGGGTGTTAAATGCAGAGCTACAGAAGACCCTCAAATTTTGTATTAGTTTAGTTGTGTGTTTTATACAAGGGAACAACAACATCTTCTGAGAGCTGATAATTGGATGCCAGAGGCATTCACAAAATGTTTGACAGGCTCTTAGTTTACATCAATTACCATTTTATTGTGACATCCATATTTAAATATTGGGTTGCCTTTAAATTGATGGGACTGTATTCTGGTTTATTTTCTTAAATTTGCCCCATTAACTCTCCATACTTCTGTCTTGAGCCATGTTGCGGCTCACTTTGTGTATATATTTTATGTAAAAAAAAAAGAAAGTTTTGAGGAATCCTGACTGTTTTTAAAAAATCTCAAAACTTCCTTTGTTGTAAAGAATATTTATTATGTGAAGCTCTATTATTTTATGGTATTTATTTCAAAAAGCTGTCTGAAATTTTACTCATTTCTGAATATAACAAATATTACTTACTGAGAAAAATTAAGGGTGGCACAAATGAAAATGCATATGTTAACTATAAGGCAGAAATATATAAATTAATGAAAATACTGTCTTGTGTGTTGCCTGAATCTTTTATTCTCATTTTGGACTCCCTTGCAATGTTCTAAAAAAAAGACTAGTGGGATTTTCCAGTCCTGCCTGCTGGTGGGATCTTCCGGTCCCGATGAAGGTGACTGTGCGCGGCAACTTCCCAGTGGCAGGATGCCTGAGTCACACAAAATGCAGTAGCTGTTGGTGGGATCGGAAAATCTTGCTGATAAGACTACCGTTCCACTGCCAGAAAACGCATTGCAGTGGGGTGAGGGGGGCTGGAAAATCCTGCCCAACATTTTTATGTAGTTCCTTATTCCTTCCCCCAAAAATATCCCAATGTGCTTGCCATGAATTACTTTGAAAACTAAGCTGGGATTTCCCAACCCTGTCTGCAGTGGGATTCGTCACGGGTGGAATATTTGACGAGCTAGTCAAATACTGTCGGCAGGACCAGAATATTCCAGATGTAGTCTTAACTTCTGGAAAGTGAGCTGCTGTAGTTTTCAGATATTTGCACCACGACCAAGCGGTCATTCAAGAAACCCCATGTCCCAAACCTGCAGAATGGCTCGGTGATCCGTGGGTTGTGATTCACTGCTATTGTTTTTTAGCGGGTGGGAAAGCAAGTGGACAATCCAAACAAAGTCCCTAAACAGCTTACACACCAGCGAGATTTCCCACTCCTATTGAAGTAATGGGGTTCCTGCCCAGAAAGGACGGGACCTCGATACTGTACGCTAACATATTACCAGCGGGCTCCCCTGCTGTATTGTCCCTCTTGTTAAGGGTTTACAACTGATCTGGACCATTGGGGACCTGATAAGGAGAACCCGCTAGGGGTGCACAGGCAAGTACAACAGTGGGAGGGAGAGGGCTGGGCCATGCCATGGCTAGGCATTGCCCCTGGTACTATTGTGTGGGAGTTCCTGATGGGTCAGGCCTGACATTGTGGCCCCACCCCCACCCCCACCGCCATGATTTTTTTTAAAACCTGAGTTTCATTAGAATTGGCAGGAAAAGCTGTCAGTGTTCCTGCCTGAGTTGACAAAACCCTGGCTTAGGATTTTCTTTTAAGTACATGTGCTGTGGTCTCTGGTGATGATTTCCCAACCTTGCCCCTCACCTGAGGTGTGATGATCCTCAGGTTAAATCGTCACCAATCAGCTCTCCCCTTTGAGGGGGAGAGCAACCTCTGGTCATCTGGGATTAAGGCAACTTCACCTTTTATTAGTACTGCAGAGCACTAAACTCTAGAAAACGTGGATTGTTTTCTAAGTTCTCTTGGATCAAGAATTTTATTAAATAGAATGCAAAGAGGTTTAGTCTGTCAGAATATTGCAGTTGGATTTGGGCATGCATTTATGGAGAATTCAATGGTTAAGCCAAAGATCGGAAGAAAGAATTTTATTCCAGGCACTGATGATGACTCACTGGGGAAGGATTGTCATTAGATAATGTGCCGATCCATTTAAAGATTACCTATGCCACGTGTGAACGTTTCACCCTTGAGAAGGAATGTTGGTATTACAAAATGCTGATTTGATTCAGGTCTCGATTATAGATGCCTTCAAGTTCTTTTTGATTTAAAAACTGCAGTTTAGGAAGAGACATTAGTTCAGGTGCCATTTCTCCCCATTCATTCTCTGATAGAGTGAAACCAGTGTAGGACTCAAAGGATATTTTCACGTTCAGCTCCATTAATAACAACATGAACGGCAAACGTGCTCACAATGCATGGCCCATTTGTGACTTTGCAAGACGTTGAATATAAAAGTGCCTAATGCAGAATGTCTAATCCAGACTTCTTCCAACCAACCATTTGACCAGAAATTAGACTATAAATGAGCCTAATTGTAATGAGAGCTGTTGTTTACTTAGTTCAGTATGTGAGTATGAATTTTACTGTTTTTCTATTGAGTAACATTTCAAAATGAATGGTGTACACTATATACATAGAAGTAATTGTTATCTTGGAGAAATTTCAAATTGATACTGAATATTAATTTCACTTTTCCAAATACTATTTACATAGAAAAATTATAGATTCCCTACAGTTCGGCCCAGCAAGTCTGCACCGACTGTAACAGAGTAACTTACTCAGGCCCTGTCCCCTGACCTACCCCCATAACCCCAGTTATTTCCTGTGGAAATAATCCATCTAGTATTTGCATCTTGGGACACAAAGGGGCAATTTTAGCATGGCCAATCCACCTAACTTGCACATCTTTGGAGTGTGGGAGGAAACCGGAGGACCAAAGGAAGCCCATGCAGACAGGCTGAATGTGCAAACTCCACACTGTCACCTAAGGCTGGAATTGAACCTGGGTCCCTGGAACTGTGAGGCAGAAGTGCTAAACCCTGTGTTTCTGTACCATTTCATCTTTAGTCAATTAGCAAGAGTGTTTGGCATAATAAAATTCAAATTAGGGCCTATGTTAGATGCAAATGCTTTGTATCATAATGCACCAGACTACATGCTTGACATCCTAAATGGGGAAAACGATTTCTGCCTGGCAAGATGGCACCAAGATCTTGCCACAGATTCTGCCAGACTTGCTGAGGAACTATATATTGACTTTGAAAGGGGCACAGGCACATGGATTCACTAGCATATAAAGACGTAAAAGGTTAAATTATGAGATCAGGCTGTATAAACTTGGTTTGTATACCTTTGAGTTCAAAAGGTTGAAAGAAAGGGTTAGTTAAACATGATTAAGGGATTTATTAGGATAGACACAGGGGAAACCATATTCTCTGGTGAGAAACTCCAAAAGAAGAAGTTCTCATCTTAAAATTAGAGCTGGGCCTTTTCAGAGTGAAATCTGGAAATTGTATTTTACACAAAGGCGGTGGAGATTTTAAACTCACTTTCTGAAAAAGCTGTGGATATTGGGCCACTAGTTTCTTGTTAGTTAAAGGCATCAAGTATATTGGAAAGACTGCTGGTTAATGGAGGAAAGGCAAAGATCTGCCATTCTATTAGATCCTGGTTGAACAGGTTCAAGGGTCAGAATAGTCTAATCCTGCCCTTGTATTTCTGCAATTGCTACAATTCAATGTCTATTTGTTGTCAGGTGGTGTTGGTATAGATTGAAACCAGTTCACTATGAATGCAATCCTAGTGGATAGTCTACAACAGTTCTGATGCAGCACCTCTTTTGGTTGATTCTTTTGGACACTGGTTATCTTCTGTCTGGTCCATTGTATCCATTGCAGGTAAAGCACAGTGGCTCTAGCCATGAGACAATGAAGTGAACAATTGTACTGAGTCTTTTCTCTCATTCTGTTAAGTCATATTTTTACACATTTTCTTGGGTAAGGTGCACCATTGGCTAAATGATAGCCACAGCTATATATACTGAAGGTCTTGTGTAAAATCCCGGAGCTCCCTCTCTAACAACACCATGAATGGCATCTACACCACATGGAATGCAAAGCTTGAGAATATATCTCCTCAGTACTTTCTCAAGGGCAATTAGGGACGGACAATGATTGCTGATGTACTTATTGCCCATCCCACTTCAGCAGTACAACAAAAAATGGAGTCATACCGCAAACTGAAAGTTATGTCTTTTGTTCACAGGAATTTTAGGCCAAGAATTGATTGTGTACAAGTTATCACTCAAAGCCAGGCATGCTCAAGCCCATCTAATGATCGCCATGGTGGCACAGATTGTGAATCTACCATAGTGTTTCTTCAGTAAAATTTATGCTAACGAATTTCTGTCTGACACTCTTGTATATAAAACCTTGCTTCTTCTGAATTTTTTTCCATTATAAATTTCAATACCACATTTTTCATGGAAACTGCCTACGTAGAATTATCTTGTATTACTTCTTCCAATCATTGATGGTGCATGCTATAGATATAAACCCTCATGTTCTCACAAATTATTACAGCCATAAGTTTTGCTCAATTTTATTTAACTCAAAATGGAATTTATCACAATAAAATGGAAATTGAATTACATTTACAAACCTAAACTGATTCCCCTCACTGACTACATCATTTCGCTTGCTGATTATAAGTGCGGTGGGATTTTCTGGCCACTCTCCCCAAGGCTGGAAAATCCCAGCCAAGGGCAACGCACCTTTGCATTGTCCATATCCCACCTACTGGCGGGCTGGATGGGAAAATACCGCCCATGGACTTCAATTTCTGTGCGACATCATGGGAGATTGACTAAACCTTTAACAAATCTATTAAAGTCAACAAATTACTTATTGAAATGTTATTGCTTATTTTATTGTAACGTACTACATTACTGTTGTAGGAAATGCAGTGGCCAATATGCATGTAACAAGCTTCCACAATTAGCAACATCATAATGACTGTCTAATCTATATTTTCTGATTCCAACTGAGGGATAAATATTAGGGATAATTTCTCTGTTGGTCTTTGAACTAGTACCATGGGATCTCTTGCATCCATCTGAGCAGCCTGACGGGCCTTGGGTTAATGTCTCATCTGAAAGCTAGCACTTCCGACAATGCAAAACTCCCTCAGGACAACCTTGATGTCAAGCCTTGAAGTGAGACCTGAACCCCCGAGCATTGAGATTCAGAGGTGAGTATATTACTAACTGAGCCAGGGCTGATACCAGAAACGTCATATGGAGATTTCAATCTGAAGATTGCTTTCTGAAAACTCTTCACAACAGCATTGTTAGTACGATCCCTACGGAACTGACGTCCTTGAACAATATGAAATTTGCCAATATATGTTTGGCATGACAAAATGGTTAAAATGGGGAAATCTCTACTCAGATTACAGCTGCAGTTCAAACCTGCACCCTGGCTGCACTAGTGAAGGGTGAGATGTTCGCCAGAAGTGGTGAGCTATAGGGACTTCAGAATTCAGCATGTCTGTACTCGAAAGGAGCAAAAAGGGGGAGGGGTGCTCAGTTGGGTCAAAGTAGCTAATAGGTAAATAAGTAAAAAAAATCTTGTTAACACATCCTCCACCTTTAAACCATTATAGTGTGTGAAATTTCCAGTCTTAACCTTATTTTTTTCACCCAAAGGTCTTCCGGCGGATTCTGTGCGAACCTAGTGGATTATTAATTCCCTGCCTTGTTTCAAGAGCTGCAATTTGAGGCCATCTACTTCAGTTTGTACACAATAGAAAACAATAGCTAACTTTTTAGATCCCATTTTAGGGCTCTCAAAGAATGAGGAAGTGCTGTGTTTTACAAGTAATTACCAGTGGAAGTTATTTACCTTGCCCCTGCAGCTCGATTTCAATGAAGAGAAACATATGTTCACTATCTTGGCTCCAGATGAATGCCCACTTGAGTAAGCTACCAGGAGGTTAGCCATTGGCCACAGAACCACACCCCAGTATAAATAAAAGCTTTAAGGAGAGATAAGGAGACTGGATGGTGATGGTTCTGGAGGGGGAGGGGGAGGGAAGTTGGCAAGAATTATCATAAAATCATTGAATTATAGAATTCTACAGTGCAGAAGGAGGCCATTCGGCCTATTGAGTCTGCACCAACCATAACCCCATCTAAGCCCTATCCCCATCAGCCCATGCATTTATCGGATTTAGTCTCCCAGACATTATGGGGCAATTTAGCATAGTGAATCAACTTAACCTGCACATCTTTGGACTTAATACTCTTCTGGAGTATGTTATACGTAGAACTGTTCTGACACTTCTGTACATGCAGCAGTCTTTTGATTACAACATTATAAAACCAAAATCAGAATGTTTGATACGTCTGTGCCTATACTACAATGAGGGCTAGCTGTGGGGGGAAGGTGGGATCAGGATATTGAATTTGATGATCAGCCATGATCAAAATGAATGACAGAGCAGGCTCGAATGGCCTACTCCTGCTTCTAGTTTCTATGTTTGACCTTCAGAAGCAACATTAAACTGAAACTCTAGCGGCCCTTTGTAAAAGTTCAGGTGAACATTAAAGATGCTAAGGCTACTGGAATAAGAGAATCTTCCTTTTTACCGTCAGGTGCCTTCCTCCTTACGGTCTGGTGGCTTCCAGACTTCCCTCCCCCAAGACCTCAAATACTCTTCACACTTCCCCCTCATCTTGGGGGCTCTCATTAACTTCCCCACTCTGGAACCCCTTGACTTTGCCCAGACTTACACACTGATGTCCTCCTGCACTTCCTCCGTCCATTGCCATGCTGTCACTGCATTGATTATAGAACTGCCAGCCAATCACATTGCTCAACACCTCGCTAAGATGGGACCTCCTAAGTAAAGGGCAAAAGTCTTTCCTGCAGCCACTTAACACTCACTCGAGGCACTAGGGATGTTTTTCCTGCTGACTTTCGTATGGTGGGAAGCAAGACTCCACCTTCTGAAAAATCAACTTCAGAATTCTAGCATCAAAAATGAGTATCACCGTGAAAACATGATCATCCATCTGATTAGTGTTTGTGGGACATTGTGTGGGCACTGAATGTTGTGTTTGCCTCAATAGCAACAGTTATAGGACTCACCAAAATAATTCAGATGTGCTGTTTTTAAGATGCTTCAATTTAATAAGATATAAATAAACGTAAGTGCTACATAATGTGTAGACAGTGAACATTTGTGTAATTTGCTATTGCTCTTTTCCATGGTTGAAAATCCTTCAGGCCCCATGCAATAAAATCAGAAAGATCTTTTCTCCCCTGATATGGTACAATGCAATTTATTACAAAACTTTCATACCAAACAGGTAAAAGCCCTGATTACATTGCAACAGTAGTTAAACCAAAAAATGAAAGTTTATTACCGTACACTTTTTAAAAGAGCAAGGCTGGGGTTTTGTGCCCTCATTTGCCACAGGTGAAAATGGTGACTGGAGCACAAAATCATGCTAGAGCCATAAAACAAGACTTGCAACGGTGAGATCTTGTGATGCAATTGACTCCACTCCCGACGGCCAGTGAAGTAATAGATAAAGTACTTTCTAATGTCATTAGCAGGCTGCCCCTGGTATTGCACCTCCCCCCCCCCGACCCCCCGCTCCCAGCACTACAGTAAGCACTGCCCCAGCACTGGCCTCCCCCCACCCGCCCCCCCGCCCCCCACCCACCCAAGCGCTGTCACCCTAGCACTGCCTCGGCATTGCCCCTGGTTATGCCCTTCTGGCGCTATCCCTCTCGCAATGCCTTGGCACTGCCCTGGAACTATCCCTTCACAATGTCCTCCAGCACTGCCCCTTGGCACTGCCTCCGGCACTGGCCTCCTAGCACTACCCCCTTCACTGTCCCCTATAACTGCCCCTTGACACTGCCCCTGGCTATGCCCCTCTGGCATTGTCTCCCTTGCACTGCCTTGGCACTGCCCTTTGGCACTGCCCCTGGCATTGACCTCCTAACACTATCCCTTGCACTGTCCTTTTAACTGTCCCTTGGCACTACCCCTAACTCTGTCCCTTGGCACTGTCCACCTAGCACTGCCCCTTGGCACTATCCTGTGATACTGCTCCCTGGCACTGCCCTAGGCATTTCCCCTGACTTTGCCTGCTTGACGCTTTGCCCAGCACAGTTCCTTGGCACTGCCCCAGCTACTCACCACATTTCCAAAACAATACTTAGTTAAAAAATCAAAGTTACACACCAAAGCTCCCATTGATTTTGGATAGGTTTGGTGATGGGAATGGAAAATATTGTGATAAGCCCCAAGTTATGTTGTGTTGATGTGGAAGCTTGTTGCCATTTTTCCCTCTGCCCAGAGGAGGACTCACAATGGAACACATTGGGCGAAATTTTACAAGACTTTTTCTAAGTGTTCAGCTCATGTGAAAATGGGAGAGTTCCTAATCCATTTTTTGGGTGAGTTTTCAAGCCCAATTATGTGCATTCAGTCTTTGAAAACATGAGCTAGAAACTTTCTAGCTGCTAGAGGCAGTGGACGGGGCCTAATTCACGAAGACAGCCTGTAGCTCAGTTTGGAGTCACAAACTGTGCATGCATAGGAGAAGCTAAAACAAAAACAGGTCTGCTGACAGAACCTTCCTGGGACAGATGCAGCCTCCCCCTCCCCTCCATGGACATTGTAGACGACCCCCCCAACATCACTGACACCCCCATTCCTCCCCCACCTAGCCCCCCCCACTTCTCCCCCAAACCCCCTTGCACAAGACCCCCTCAGTACCCCCGGCCCCCAGCCCCAATGACTGAGTGACATGACCCTCTCTTCTCTGACCTTCTTATCACAGAGGCACCCACTTCCCATCAGCATACCTGCAAGTGCTGATTAGGCTCTATGGTAACAAGGCAAATTGCATTAAACTCACTGGAATGTTCTAACGGGTGTGTGACTCGCCCAAACTGCCTGCAACTGATCTGCCCTAACAAGGCAGAGCTCCATAACAACCCCAAGGGTAGACAGACAGGCAGGCAGGACAGGAAGAAATGGCCTCCAGGAAGACAGCTCCCCCTTTCCCTGATGCTGATCCGGCAGATTGCCATGATCGGTGAAGGCAAGGTGAGACACCCTCTTCCCCCGCAGCAGGATGCTGTCCCAGAGGAAGGGATGGAAACGCAGCCTGGGAGGCAGTGGCAGCAGGTTTTAGTGCCAGGGCACTGGCCAGGAGAACTGGGAAGCAGTGCTGCAAGAAACTGAATGAACTCATTCAGGTGGCAAGGCTGAGTATTTCACCTCATCTAGCATCCTCACCCTAAATGACTCCCAGATTACCCCACACCCAGCACCCTGCAAACTTCCAGCCCCTGACCTCCAAGCACCTCTTTCCTCCCCGCAAGATTATCACAACCCTTGCCTTCTGAGGGCCACTCCCTGAAACACTGCAGGACTCATGTCATCAGATTTTACATGTCTCCACGGGAGAAGAATACGCATAATCATTGGGAGAGGACAAAGAGAGGGGGTGGTGCGTCTAAGATCCGGATTCTCAGCCCCTTTGAGAAGTGGGCACTGGAGCTTGTGGGAGAGGAGGGGATGCGGATCATTAGTGACAGCAGGGTCGGGCTGGAGCATAGAAGTGAGCCCATGTCAATCCTCCACTTGTTGGAGAAATGTCAAGTAAGTTGCACGCAGCCCAGATTCCTCTCCCTCCCTTGCACTTAACCTTGTTTTCTATATTGCAGGAAGGAACCCTGTCATATCTGGGCCATCTGGCATCGCGACCCCCAATGCTGCCCTGACCCATCATGCCCCTGACAGCTCAGAAGTTCCCTTGGAGGAAGCTGGTGAAGGGACCCCTGAGGCTGGCACCAGTTTTGCGTCAGCTTCCATCTTGCAATTCACCATCTCACATTGGTGGGTCAAGTTGGTGGCAAGGCATCTGGGTCACTCTATGGTGTGCATGACTCATTTGCTGATGTACATGGGTTGGAGAAGTGAATGACTGAGGCCTCTAGCATTTGGAGGGGGGGTGCCTGCTGGAGGCGAAGACTCAGTTGGCTCCGGGCTACATGCAATCTCTTCTTCCTCAGCTGCTGGAGATGCAGCAACAGAGCCAGGGAATGCAGGAGGGGTTGACGGCCACACTGGACCAACTGCGAGGCTGTACGGAGAAGCCCCAAAGCTGCCAGGTGCATCAACTATTGCCTGTCTTTCGTGGTTGTCATGCCAACACTGTAAGGGTTGCATCCGCAGTAGAAAGCCTGGGGCAGGGAATCCTCACCATGAGTGGCAGACTCTAAGTGATAGCTGAATCCCAGAGGGCCACAGCTCCATCACAAAGGGTCACAGCTGAGGGACTGAACCGGCTTCTTGAGATTCTGCAGCCCATAGAAGAGAGACGCAAGAACATGCAGGAGACCCAGTGGGACAGTGCCAAGATGCAGCAATCAATGGCTGCAGCCCCTGAGAATGTGGCCCAGTGGCAGAGGGTCATGGCGGAGGGGCTGCAGATGTGGCCCAGTCTCAGAGAGCACTTGTTAGTGCCGTTGACAGGTGACCCCTGATTCAGAGGGCCATTGCAGAGGGCTCCATCACTGCGGCAAGAATGCAGGCTGTCCTCCAGGACTGGCAGGGTCTGGTTATGCCGGAGCTTCTGGAGTTCACTGTGGAAGCACTGGTGTCCCATGGAGTGACTCAGGGGCCCAGCCCAGCAACATACACTCCCCATACTCCCCCCTCCACAGACCCCCAGCAACACACACTCTCCATACCACCCCCACAGACCCCCAACAACACACACTCTCCATACCCCCCTCCACAGACCCCCAGCAACACACACTCTCCATACCTCCCTCACAGTCCCCAGCAACACACACTTTCCATACCTCCCTCACAGACCCCCAGCAACACACATTCTCCATACCTCCCTCACAGTCCCCAGCAACACACACTCTCCATACCTCCCTCACAGACCCCCAGCAACACACACTCCCCATACCCCCCCTCACAGACCCCCAGCAACACACACTCTCCATACCTCCCTCACAGACCCCCAGCAACACACACTCCCCATACCTCCCTCCACAGACCCCCAGCAACACACACTCCCCATACCACCCCCACAGACCCCCAGCAACACACACTCCCCATACCACCCCCACAGACCCCCAGCAACACACACTCCCCCTACACCCCCTCCACAGACCCCCAGCAACACACTCTCCATACCTCCCTCACAGACCCCCAGCAACACACACTCTCCATACCCCCCTCCACAGACCCCCAGCAACACACACTCCCCATACCTCCCTCACAGACCCCCAGCAACACACACTCCCCGTATTCCCCCAAGACACCCGCAACACACACTCCCCGTATTCCCCCACAGACCCCCAGCAACACACACTCCCCGTATTCCCCCACAGACCCCCAGCAACACACACTCCCCGTATTCCCCCACAGACACCCGCAACACACACTCCCCACACTCCCCTCACAGACTCCAGCAAAGCACACATTCCTCATACCCCGCTCACAGACCCCAACAACACACAATCCCCGTATCCCTCTCGCAGGTCCCAGATTGGCAAAACAGTTCCCCCATTCCCCTCCCCCATTCACGAACATTCTGCCGGAACCCATGCAGTAGTTGTCACAGATGGTGCTGCTTAATAAGTCCTGAGGTTGCAGCATTGCCAGTGCAGAGTTTCCAGCCCATCCCTCACCAACAACAGTGCTTGCTGCTGCCAGCACTAGGACCCAGAGTCAGTGCTAAGACCTGAGGTCAGCACTCTGAGCTGGGTCCATGCTGAGAGTCTGAGGTTGGACCCCATGAGCAATATGGCCCAAATGCAACATGGCCACCATGAAACAACCTCCTCTGAGCAGCACAGAACAATTTGAAAGCAGGACTTACCTCCTCCCTCACCCGCGCTGAATGTGGCTTTTATACATGAGGGGCCCTATTTTACCCTTGTGATTCTGAGTGCTGGGCAGACTTAAAACTAGGAGTGAGTTAGATCTGACTTTTAGACCTGTTCTCAGGTGCCGCCATACACATTCTGCCTGAAAAAAAGGCACAATTCTAAATCGCGCTGCACAAGCTTGTGGGCGGGGCTTAACACGCCCAAAATCCTGCAGCTCTGAACGGCGCTTCCAGCTGCACATCTGCAGAGAAAAAAGAGAGAATGTGGTTCCTCGCCGCATCACTCCCTGGGCTGGATAATGTCTTCCCCGGCTTCCACAGACATTGCCCCATCCCCACAACATTACTGACCTCCTTATCCCCCCACCCAACCTCCAACCAAACTAACCACAGCCACCTCCCCCCCCGTCCCCCCCCCAGCCAATCACTGGCAGAATGGCAGCGTATCCCCCTTTCCCCCTCACTGATCTCAGGCAGAGTGGCAGCGTATCCCCCTTTCCCCCTCACTGATCTCAGGCAGAGTGATATGGAACCCCCCCTCCTCTTCCCCTCACTGATCTCAGGCAGAGTGATATGGAACCCCCCCTCCTCTTCCCCTCACTGATCTCAGGCAGAGTGATATGGAACCCCCCCTCCTCTTCCCCTCACTGATCTCAGGCAGAGTGGCATGGAACCGCCCCCCCCTCCTCCTTTCCCCCTCACTGATCTCAGGCAGAATGGCAGCGTATCCCCCTTTCCCCCTCACTGATCTCAGGCAGAGTGATATGGAACCCCACCTCCTCTTCCCCTCACTGATCTCAGGCAGAGTGGCATGGAACCGCCCCCCCCTCCTCCTTTCCCCCTCACTGATCTCAGGCAGAGTGATATGGAACCCCCCCCTCCTCTTCCCCTCTGATCTCAGGCAGAGTGGCATGGAACCGCCCCCCCCCCCCCCCTCCTTTCCCCCTCACTGATCTCAGGCAGAGTTGCAGCAGAACCCCCCCTTATCCCTCATCGATCTCAAGCAGAGAGCCGTCGGACACTCAGCACTTACCTCCTCACTAACTGGAGCGCGCGAATTGGACTTTTGTAGAGCATTTCTGTTTTGCGCCAAATCTGGATGGGCGAACGTGATGCTAAAGGGGGAAGTACCGGTAAAGTTTGATGTGCAACCCATGCTTGCAAATGCATCCAAATGGCAGTTGCGCCTGTTTTGGGTGCTGACTTGATCGTGGCCATTTTCAGGCCTTGGTAAAAGGGGAACCAGCATGGAGGTGATAGTAGGTTACACTACTCGCTTCATACCTGACTTTTCCAAGTTTTCGTGCCCGAAAACGGGTGCAATCTGATGGTAAAATCAGGCCCGATGTATTTTCCTGACCAATCCAGCTGCAGCGAATGATGTTGTTAAGCCTGGTGAGCTGGGACAATTGAGGGTGAAACTCACTCGTTACACTGTGATGAAATTTTAAAAATGCAAATTGACGTTTTGTCTGTTTTGGTTGGGCTCCCGATCATGTCGATTTTTTTTCTCAGAAAAATGGGAATGGATGCCAGTCCTGCTGGTCGCATCACCCCTGATTTATGACATTTTCTTACAACAAAACGGGCGTGAAGATGTTATAAAATTCTGCCCATTGTACCTAGGTACAGGGGTTCAACCAGAGGCGGTGGGTGGGGGGGGTGCTGGCCGGTGGTTCTGGGCTACCAATCAAAGCTTGAGGGCTCTGAATTTATTGATAGGCTCAGTAAATATGAATGAGCCTATCAGCACCCAGTGCAGAGCAACATCAGGCTCTGATTGGTGGAGGCGCCTCAGAGTGGGAAAACAGGGTGCAAGATGGTGTGGTGTCTTTGGAGGAGAGAGCTGGCAGCCATAACAAGGATCTCATATTTTTTAAACAAGCAGCAGCCCAAGTTTCTTGCCAAGGCTTAGGAAGCCAGATAGAGCTAGGCAGGCAGTCTGAGCCAACAGTGAGGTCCCGAGCTTATCTTGGGGGGGTGTGAGGGGGTGGCATGAGCTTGTGAGGGCCAAGCAAGGAGATCAGGTGCTGACTGGCAGTCTTCAAGGGGAGTTGCAGGATAACTCTTGACCTCCCCGTGGTCGAGCAAAGGTGAGGTGCAAGGGCCGAGGAGGCACCGGATGCTGTTGAGGAGAGCAGTAGGTGACTCGACTGGGCCAGCAGGGCTGATGAGGGCTGGGCAACGGAGTGAGGTGATGAGGCCAGATAGCCAGGCAGGCAACCAATGAGCCAAAACAACAGTGAGGTCGTTGAGTGAGCAGGGGCAAGCTGAGCCCAAGCAAGGGCTGAGGAGGGCTGTGTAACCAAGAGCGAGGCTGAGGCCGTGCCATAGACAGGCAGGTAGTGAGCCACCAAAACAGTGAGGTTGTTGAGTCAGCCTGGGCAACTTGAAGGTTGGTGAATCACCCTAACACACACATCTTTGGATGTGTTCTTGTCTCCTTTTAGACACTATTTAAAATTTACTTTGCCAAACATTTTGTCATCTGCATTTATATTCCCTAATGTGGCTTGGTGTCAGATTTTGTTTGATAATGCTCTCATTGAAGTTCCTCAAGGCGTTAAAGGCAGTGAGTAAAAGCTGGTTGTTGCTTGTGGGGTCTTGTTCTGCTGAATGCTTCCCACATTACAACAAACCTTAGTGGCTGTAACCTGCCCATGTTTGGAGCGTGGGAGGAAACCGGAGCACCGAGTGGAAACCCACGCAGACACGGGGAGAACGTGCAAACTCCACACAGTTGTCCAAAGCTGGAACCGAACACAGGTCCCTGGCGTTGTGAGGCAGCAGTTGTGACTACCGTGCCGCCCTTGTGAATGTTGCTAAATAAATGTGTATCTTTCTAACGTTTTCTTCATTTTAACCACTCGCTTTTAACTTGTATTCCCTTCAGGACTGAATCGTTATATTTATTTGGACTAGTCAGAACTTGCAAAGACTTCCAAGGATGTGGTATTTGAGGATTTGGAAGAAAGAGGAGTTATTCCTGTTAGCTTTACAGAATAGAGTGCTGCCTACAGCCTCACCTCTGTCTAATAAGCTCACTTCAGACTTAGCCAGGATCCTCAGCCTGGGGTGAAATTGGTGAGACCCCCAACGGGTTGTCTCAGGCCACCTGAATTATTATGTGAGGGTAGAGGACAAGTTTAATTTGGTCCTTGGGCTTCATGTCCTCAATGCATGCTGCTGCAACCCTGCCCAATTTAGGGGGAGCAATAAAGCCAGGCACCAAATCTTTGGTCCCCTGGGTCAAGTAAAAGCGTAGTAATGATGCCCGGGTGACAAAGAGACCCTCTCGCTTCTTCCCTCCATACTAGTTGTGAATAGCTGATGATGAGGGCTTGAAACTCTTCTAACCCTTGTAGAGTCAAAGAGGTCTACAGCACAGTAAAAGGCCCTTCAGTCCATTGCGTCTGGGCCGGTCAAAGACACACCACCCAAGCACTCTAACCCCATTTTCCAACATTTGGCCCATAGCCTTTGGATGCCTTGACATCACAAGTGCACATCTAAATACTTCTTAAATGTTAAGAGGGACGGCTGGATATGAATGAGTGACAGTGAATTAAAACTTCATTCTCTTAACCTTAAAACCAGGGCTCAGGCCATCTTAGAAGTGGAAAGAAAAGGAGATTAAAAAATGATTCTCCCATCCTGCTGCAATGATTTTTTAGCACTGGACGTCCCATCCTGATGACATCTCCCAGCACTGGATTTTGTGCGGCATCAGCTCTGTGCTGCAAATAAGTACAGTGTTGTATTTTACATGCAAATGAGTATGTAAATTTGATTTAAATAGAATTAGCAGGCTGGGGACTAAAATCTGTTGGCCTGCTACCTTCTCCCCCTCTGCCAGGAGTATTTCACTCCAGTGAGGTTTACAGCAGCTCCCCACTTTCAGGGAGATGGCAGCCCGAACCCACTGAAGTGAAGGGGGAGCAATTAGATGCACCCAGAGAGGGGGATGTCCCTGGGCATTGGCACTTTGGCAGTGCCAGTCTGGGCCCCTGGTACTGTCCAAGGGGCAAAGTGCCAATGTCTGGTGGGCACCTTGGCACTGCCCACCAGGAATGGGGCAGTGCCAAGGAGGGGGCGGGGCCTCATGTGGAGCAGAGCCTGATGGGGGCAGAACCTCTGAGGGCAATAGGTGGGGGGTGGGGTGGGGTGGTCCTGCTGCCACTCTGCATTTGGGCTAAGTGATAGAAGGAGGGAGGCCAGCGATAAGGGCTCGCCATTGGAGAGGGGAGGGAGGGGGGAGTTCATCCTAAGGGGGGGGGTGTCAGGGTTGTGGGGGGGGGCCTCGGGACTTTGGAAGGGATTTGAACTATTGAGGGGGCAGGAGATTGGGACTGTGGTGGGGGAGGGGTGGACACGAGGCTGGGTCCAGGCATGCTTGGGGGGCCAGTAATTGGGCCGGGGTGGGGGGGACGGTCGGAGGACTGGGGTCGCGGGTTCACGGGACTGGTCAGTAATCAAGCTGGTCAGTAATTGGGAGGCTGTCAGTGCGAAGCCTCTGCGCATGTTCTGATCTTGGCACTGATAGACTGGCGCATGCGTAATGGACCGCTCAGCGCTATGCTGCCGGCCTCTCCAGCAGGAATAGAGCCCACCCATTGATATTCATGTGAATCACGCTCATGCTCTCAGCAGTGCACTGAGCGTGGGGGATTCATTTTGAAAACCCAACATAAAACCCAGTGTGAGTTATTTGCGTTTTTACGTGAATTTGATACTTAAAATTTTTTTGGGAGAATTCCGGCCAATGTGTCTATTAATATGTCCATTTAAAAAAATGATTTCCCCTCCCATTTAATTGGTCCCATTTTCCCAGGCTCTGTGTAATGTGCTCAGACATGAGCACACATGAAACTGGATAAAGCTGGCTCACTCAAGTCCATCTTATACCCCCCGTGAAGGATTAGTTCTCTCAGCATTTCCTGCTGACTGCCTCTTATTAGAGAAAATAGTTGCCAGAAATTTTAGCTGTCCCTCCATCCAACTGTGGAGCCATAGCTGCGGTTCAATATGTAAATAATTAGACCTTTATAGTGTTCAACTACAATGTTGATGAGACTGGAAGAGGAACAAGAGAAGTTATGTTCGGGTAAGGAAAAATGTAATTGAAGCACTGAGTACAGAATGGAACCAAAACACATGTATATTTATGTTGATGAAGGAGGTATTTAGCAATAATATAGGCTGGCACCTTGAATATAATCCCCAAACAGTTGTCAATAGAAGGAATGCAAATACAGCAATTGAGAAAATTACTTCAAAGCTCCTGTCAAGCTAAACCCAAGCTTTAGAAACAGTACCTGTTATCAGAGGAATTTTCTCACATTAATTTTGCAAAAGGTCTTTTGCAACTTTGAAATCCTGTAAGGGCCAATAGAAAATACGAGGTAAGTTCACAGATCAAATACTTCAGGTGTGAAGCTGCATACAAAGGGAACATAGGGTTGGAGGATCGGAACCAAAGTGCTGCCACCCAACCTTCAAACCTATTTGTCAGAGGAGTATGGCATCAATGAATTTACCTTTATATTCCAGCCATTTTTCAACTTCCCTCCTCCATGGTGAAGGGATTACCTTCCCCTTTTAATGACCCTCAATTTGATTTACACATCACATACCACTCTCTGGCCTCCATTCAATTCCTTTCCTAATTCTTAGGCTGAATTCAGGAATTCATTTCTGAGATATAGGTTTAATACAGAGTACTCAAAAAGCATTGCCTTCTGTGCTACTGACAGCATAAGCCAGAAAGATCCAACTTTCAAAATATACTTTGAGCTCAATGAGGAAAGCCATTGGCCAAGGCACACCGCTTCCCTCGACGTATAACTATTAATTAGGGTATCTTCTTGTCATTGTTATCCAATGATACTGAGGACGGGGTTAGGGTTTGCTGTGATGCCTCTCAATTTACTCAGGCTCTGACTCAGGATAGAATAGCAATGGGATATGAGCTCCACTGACTGTATCACTCTTGACTCCAACCACTTTTCCTGGATTCTGTCATTAGTCATATTGGGCTGGCTCCTTGTGGTTATCCTATTGCCAATCGGGAAATAGGAACATAGCAAAATAGAAACAGGAGTAGATCACTAATTCCGTGAGGCTGTTCCTTCCTTCAGTGAAATAGTTGCTGTGATCTAACTTTACAAACCACCCTTAATAGCGCACATAATTTGGTTAACAATAATCAATCAATCAATCTCAGATTTCAATGCAACTGTTTCTGCAAGGTTTACCTCAAGTAACTTGAGGTAGGTGGTATTGTTTTGCTAGAACTATTTATTTACATTATTTACATGCTGGCATAATGGTTAGCACTGCTGCCTCACAGTGCCGGGGACCCAGGTTCAATTCCCGGCTTGGGTCACTGTCTGTGGAGTCTGCATGTTCTCTCCGTGTCTGCTCTGATTTCCTCCCACAGTGTGAAAGACATGCTGATTAGGTGAAGTGGCCTTGCTGAATTCTCCCTCTGTGTACCCAAACAGGCACCGGAATGTGGCAACTAGGGGATTTTCACAGTAATTTCATTGCAGTGTTAATGTAAACCTACTTGTGACACTAATAAATAAACATTGAACTTTACAAGTTAACATAGTAAGCACACGGTATTCAGGATACAGACTATTCTGTGCTGAGCTCTCTGGAACGGATGAGGAGCAGACAATAGGAAGTTTCATTGACCTAGGGTGGGATTTTATGGTTTTGCAACAAACGAGGCTGTAAAATCCTGCCCAAATTATTTTTGCTGGTAGGACCAGAACATAGCTTAAAAATTGATCTGGTCTCTGATGTCATAGTTAAATCTTTAATTTCCTTGGTAACATTACCATTAACCCATTTGTCTACATTCACAATTGACCTATCATTACTGCCATTTGCAGAAGAAAGTTTCAAACTCCTACTACCTTTTATGTGGAAGCATTTTCCAATTTCACTCCCGAAAGGTTTGGCTCTAATTTTTAAGCTATGTTCTGGTCCTACCAGGAGAAATAATTTGGGCAGGATTTTATGGCCTTGTTCATTGCAAAGCTGTAAAATCCCACCCTAGGTCAATGAACCTTCTTATTGTCTGCTCCACATCCGCTCCAATTCCCGTGGTGAGCAGGGTGGTAAAATTCCAGCATTTATCTCTTTCAACCCTATTTGTTCCCTTTAATATCTTGGAATGTTTGATCAACTCACTTGTTAATCTTCTAAATTCCAGGGCATTCAGCTACTGTTTGTGCAATCTCACTTCATAATTCAACTCTTCGAATCCATGTATAATTCAGCATTCCATTTAAGCCAATATATCCTTCCCACAGCTATTCACAGTACTCCAGGTGTGATCTAACCAGTACTTTATATATTTGCAGTATGACTTTTATTTCTTTGTATTCTGTGCTCTAGATACAAAGGGCAGCATCTTTTATTTCCTGTACCAGTCCATGACATGTTAGTGATTTATGTAAATACATTCCCAAGTCACTTTGTGTCGCCACTGTTTCCAGCAGGAACTCTACCCTTTTCAGTTCCAAGGTTGATGGCCTCACACCTGCCTACTTTGAAATCCATTTGCCATTTTTTTGTTTAATCTATTAAATATCCCTTTGCAATGTTCTGCTTCTACCAACTGTACTTACAATGCCATCTATCTTGGTGTTGTCAATAAACTTGGATGTGTGACTTTTTATGCCATCATCTAAGTTGTCAATAAATATGGAGAGTAGTTGAGCCCCCAGCACAAATCTTTGGGGGCCACCATTAGTCATAGCCTGCTAATTATAGCATCTGCCCTTTGTTGCCATTGCGTTTTCCACCATAAAGCCAATTTCCTATCTTGGGAAATAATTTGGCTTTAGTTCCGTGGGCTTTAATCTTAGCTGAGAGTCTCTTATGAGGAACTTTATCAGATGCCTTCTGGAACTCTCTTTCAATAATATCCATAGACAATCTCTTATCCATTAGCCTAGTCATCTCTTTAAATATATAATTCAGGTTCATCAGGCATGACTTACAAATCCATGTCAAAGTGAAATGGAAATACAAAGGGAAGGGCACTGCTGGATCAGAAAATGTGCCAAGGGCCTTTAAAAATACAGGAGAGCTTGAAAAATATAGGTCAATGTTTTGGAGAGGAAGTAACTTCTTGGCCCTTTCCATCCATCTGTAAAACCTACCGCCATTATCCAAACCTGTCACCTTTCACAAGATGGTACTAGGTGACAGCAGTAAAATGGGCACACTGGTACATAGAAGCTAAGCGCTCTGTCTTTTGTGAGATGTGGAAAAGATAGGTGGCAACAGTCCCTGTAACATCTCAAACACTGGGGGAAGATGAAGGACCGTGAGGGTGCTGGGGGACAGAAGCAACATTTCTGATGGGAATATGGGGCTCTTTTGGCAAGTTGGTTTTGCCATGTTTTTGGCTGAATTCCTATCTGATTTGGGGCAAGAAAATCTAATTCTTCATGTTGCAACTGATACAGTGAGTGAGGTATCAGAGGATTGGCACCTGTAAACCTCACACATGAGATACAATTTTAGAAAAGGACTGGACAGGAATGGGAAATGATGGGTTTAGTAAAATAAATTCTGCTGCTCTCAATTAAGGTGTAAAACTCCTTGGAGGTTTTGAAGGAGTTGGAAAGGCGATTCTGAGCTCATGTTAACAATGTGTGGGATCACCACAAAGGGTGGGAACCTTATTTTAATGTTTATGAATACATTTGAATGTAATTATCCAGACTGTTGCCACATGATCTCTCCCTCACTGAATATTCAAACCTCACCGATGTGACATACCAACTATTTGAAAGTGAGAATAAGTCAAGAGTGTCCCCTGGGGACATAAAGGTAAGTGTAACCACTAGGGGATGAGGGACATGCCTGGGCAGTGCCCTGCAACTGTCCCTGGCACTGTTAACTTGGGGAAAGAGCCCAATGATTGAGCAGGTGGGAAATGGAAATGGGGTGGGGGGACGGGCGACTTTGATGATAGTGGGGAGGTGGGAAGAGAGACATTGATTGTGCGGATGGTGGGTAGGTGTGGCAGAGGGGTCGGACTGGCAGTCCCTGATGCCTCCATGGTTGGGGGGGGGAGTTGAACTTCAGTTCTGATTGTGGCACCCTTTAAAGGTGGCGTTTGTAGATCTCACCTTACTGTCTCCATCAGACCCCGCCCCACCAGACTGACAGCAAAAGCCTGCCCACTCATTCTTTTTTCTTCAGAGAGGTTCAAGATCTGGAGTAAGAACTTGGCAAACCACCGGTTTTCAGTCAGGGCCTAATACTTTGAAAAAATATGAGAAAGTTCCACCCATAAAGTTTGGTGCCTTTCTCATCAGTGACAACACAACTGGGTGCACTAAAAGATACTAACCAGGGCCAGAGAAGATAAGGACTGAGTAAAAAGTAGTAGGAAAGGGAAAAGAAATGTTAAAAGTTCTCATCTTAAGGTTTTGTATCTGAATGCTCGGAGCATTCGAAACAAAATAGGTGAATTAGTTACACAGGCAGATGTAAAGGGGGATGATATAGCTGACATTACAGAGATGTGGCTCCAAGGTGACCAAGGATGGGAAATAAACATTGAGAGCTATTCATTGTTTAGGAAGGACAGACAGAAAAAAAATATACATTGTTGACCAAAAATGATATTGATATGATATTGAGGAAAGATATTAGCATTGATAATTTGGAAACTGTATGGGTTGAATTAAGAAACAACAAGGGGCAAAAACATTGATGGAGTGGTATAGCGGCCACCAAACTGTAGTGGTAATGTTGGGAGAAGCATTAGACAGAACATCAGGGATGCATGTGTTAAAGGAACATTTGTAAGTGAACTCCAGGAGTTGTTTATTATTGATTGGCGCAAGAGTGGTAAGGGAATTGTGGCCAAACCATAGCTTACACAGGAAATTAGAGATAGTATCAGATTCAAGGACGAAGTATACAAATTGGCAAGAAAAAGCAATAGGCCTAAGGATTGGGAGCAGCTTAAAATTCAGCAGAAGACCAAGGGAAAGAAGGGAAAAATTAAGTAAGAAAGTAATTTAGTGAGGAGCATAAAAACTGACTATAAAAGTTTATATAGGCATGTAAAGAGACTTGAATGATATACCAGAAGTTCTGAGAAAAACAAGTTTTAGTGAGGAGCTGAAGGAAATCAGAATTAGTAGAGAAATGGTTTTAGAGAAATTGTTGGGATTGAAGATAGATAAACCTTCAGGTCCTGATAACCTTCATCCCAGAGTACTTAAGGAAGTAGCCCTGGAAATAATGGATCTATTGGTGGTTATTTTTCAAAATTCTTTGGATTCTAGACTGGTTTCTACAGATTGGTGGGTAGCTAATGTAAGCCTGCTATTCAAAAAGGGAAGTAGAGAGAAAACAGGGGACTACAGACCAGTCAGTCTAACATTGCTACTGGGGAAGGTACAAGAGTCCATTATCAGGCATTTCATAACCAGCATTTGGAACGCAGTGGTATAATCAGACAAAGTCAGCGTGGATTTACAAAAGGGAAATCACGCCTAACGAACCTATTGGAATTCTTTGGGATGTAACTAGTAGAGTTAACCGAGGAGAACCAGTGGATGCAATTTATTTAGACTTTCAGAAGGCTTTTGACAAGCTCTTACATAGCACCCTACTATGTAAAGTTAAAGCACATGGGATTGGAGGTAATGTCTTGAGATGGATAGAAAGCTAGTTAGCAGATAGGTAACAAAAGGTTGGCATAAATGAGTCATTTTCTGATTGGCAGTCAGAGACTAGTGGAGTTCTGCAGGGGACCTGTGCTAGGATCCCAAATTATATATTAATTATTTGGGAACTGAATGTATTATCTCCAAATGTGCAGATTATATAAACTTGGGTGGGAGGGTGAGCTGTTAGAAGGATTCAGCGATGCTTCAGTGTGATTTGGATAGGCTGAGTGTTTGGGCATCTGCATGGCAGTTGTAGTATAATGTGGATAACTGTAAGGATATCCACTTTGGTAGCAATAATGGGAAGACAGGTTATTTCTTGAATGGGTGTAAATTGAAAGAGATGAATACTTAGAGAGACCTTGGTGTCCCCCTGAATTAGTTGTTGAAGGTAGGTACAGCAAGCAATAAAGAAGGCAAATGGTATGGTGGTCTTCATCACGAGAGGATTTGAATATAGGGATAGGGATGTTTTGCTGCAATTGTACAGGTTGTTGGTGATGCCACACCTAGAGTATTGTGTGCAGTTTTAGTGTCCTTATCTGAGGAAGGATGTTCTTGCTGTAGAGGGAGTAGGAATATAAACCTAATTTATGTACTCCCTTTCCAGAGTTTAACCTTGGAACCCTGGTAATGTTCTGATGAACCTCCAAGGTCTAATATTTTCTAAATTGCAGTCCTGAAAACAGTACACCATACTTCAGGTGTGGTCCATATCTAAGGGCAGTAGTCCCTCTTAAAGTGTTAGGATGGGAAGGCTGGAACAGAACAGGTTGATTTTATTTGAACAGGATGATGGCTATCAGGGGCTGGAGGTGACATGCAGTAGAGCTGTTGAGCTGGGGGGGGGGGGGTGTGGTGGGGGGAGGTGGGGAACATTTGTGGCAGCCACCAGAGGATCCTTTATGGTCAGTGTTTAGGCCATCCATAGACAAAGTAATCCTGTCTTAAGCAGGGGTCCTTAATGGTATTAAGCTCCTCATTAAAATTTGCAAGACACCTAAAGCCTACTGTCAGGCACACCTGCAGAGCAGTCTGTATCACAGCACCCATAATGCAAATTGTGTCCTGAAAGTGGTACTATTTTGCACCAATTTTCTGCTTGGAAAATGGAGGCAACGAAGCCTTATTTCTTCTTCAGGCTCTGGATGCTAGCCAACGGATGAGAGATTTTCATTGATGGTTTGAGCACGTCGCTGGTAAAATGATAGAATTACCAGCCAAGGGATTTACTCTGCTATTGTGAACGAGAGTATTGCCAAACTGCTTCCTTCTCTCTGATCCCCTCAGCAAGAAAACAAGAAGATGATTACTAAAAACTTCGGAAGTATAAAGAGAAAAAAAATCCCCTTACTTATGCTCTATCTGACTGGCCCACAGTATGTGCTTCATGCTACTGCTTGGTTAGATTTCACTCCCCTTATAGAAATTTCCCAGAATCAGAGACAGTGAAGAAAGATGCACCTCAGCCTCTGAGTTGGTTATCTGTCATTCATCTCTGCTCCTTTTTTTGAATGCTCACCATTTGAACCAGACTGGAAGTCAGTGGCCCCTTTTGAGGGTCTCTCTCTCTTTTTCTCTCTCTCTGAGAACAGGCTGTGCAACTCAGGGCCAGATGGTTCCCGTCTGCTGGATTTCTTAAATGTACTTCCTCCCACAGACAAGAGACCCCCCCCCTCCTCCTCCTCCACCACCCACCCCTGCCTGTACTCTTTTGCTCTGTGACTGGAAATAATCTTTTATTACCCAGTTGTTCGGAAGTGGCCTATTGCCCTTGATTAGATACCACTAGGCCCTATCAGAGGATTGCTGTTGTGCTGGCTGTTAGTTTTTTTTCCGCTTGGCGATCCAGTGTCAGGGGAAACAATGAGAGGCTTTGCAGGGTTAGAGGGCTGGGAAGTCGCAGCTGGGGGCTGGGTGAGGGGTAGAGTAGAAATTTGCCTATAGTTTGAAAAGATTTACATTCTTTTGTTCTGTTTTTTTGTCAGCCTCACACAAGCTACAGTTATTCATCATGAACAGGGGTGCATCAAAGCAGACTCATGTGGAGGTTATTTTTTTTAAATCTGCGTGAAATTAAAGGGAGATGTGTTAAAACCGAGAATAAAGGCATTGCAAGCTACTTCAGTTTAACAAATCTCATTAAAAAATATCATGCCCAGGATAATCTTTTGTATCAGGCCGGCAGAGAGAAATATTTTTAAACAGGGTTTCGGAGCCTTATTAAAATATAAATACATACTCTCTTTCTGCATGAGGGCACTTTTTAAAAAAAATCAGCTCTGAATTTCCTGGGAGCTTCTCCTGTTTCACCAGGTGGAAACAGACGTTCTGATAAGGCTCTTCATCTGAAACTAAATTCGGAGGAAACTCCAAGGAAAATCGCCATTAATGTACTTCAGATTTCTTTAATATTCTTTTTGATGGTCCAACTGTCTCTCTTTCCTTCTCAAGGTAATGTTTCATAGGCACTAACTCCAACAGAGGTCATGTCCACACGGTCACTCTCTACACATGAACCTGGTATGTGAATGTTGACATGACATGATTCCAAACTTGCTCTCACCCAACTGTCATGCTAATACGCCGGGATAGTGTCCGTGAAGAACGTGGAGGAGACAAATTGCAACGCCACTCAATTGTAATGCTAACTTGATGTCAGCACTGCCATTTTAGAAACATAGAAACATAGTAAACAGGTGCAGAAGTAGGCCATTTGGCCCTTCAAGCCTGCACCATCATTCAATATGATCATGCACTTTTAGTATTCCATTCCCTCTTTCTCTCCATATCCCTTGATTCCTTCCCTTGGTCACATCCAGCTCACTCTTGAGCGTATCTACCGAACTGGCGTCAACAGCTTTCTCTAGTAGAGAATTCCACAGGTTCACAATTCCCAGAGTTAAGCAGTTCTTCCTCATCTCAATCCTGAATGGCTTACCCCTTATTCTTAGACTGTAACCCTTAGTTCTAGACTTCTAAAATATCAGGACCATTCTTTCAGCATCAAGCCTGTCTAGTCCCATCAGGATTTTATATATTTCTGTGAGATCCCCCTTGTTCTTCTAAATTCCAATGAGTACAAGCCTAGTTGATCTAGTTTTTCTTCATATGTCAATCCTGCCATTCTGTGAGTCAGTCTGGTGAATCTTTGCTGGACTCCCTCAATAGCAAGAATGCCCTTCCTCAGACTAGGAGACCAAAACTGCACACAATACTCAAGGTGTGGCCTCACCAAGGCCCTGTATAACTGCAGCAAGACATCCCTACTCCTATACTCAAATCCTCTTGCTATAAGGGCCAGCATGCCATTCGCTTTCCTGCATGCCAACCTTCAGCGACTATTGTATAAGGATGTGGAATGATACTAATGTTTCTTTCTTTTCTTTTAATTCACAGGTTTTAAGTCGGTCCGCCTTGTTGTCCAGCGAGGGGCATACAAGCGATGGGTTGTACAAGGGCTGCTCTTGGATGTTCGAGAATAGCCTAGTACTTCATGTCGTCAGTGTGCGCTTAAACTGGACCACATGCTGGGCAACACGACAGCTCAGTGACTATCACTGTTTGCTGTGCAGATACATGGATTTGGGCCAGTGTCTGTGGGAGTTTGCGCATTCTCCCCATGCTTGCGTGGGTTTTCTCTGGGTGCTCCGGTTTCCTCCCACATCCCAAAGATGTGCTATTAGGCTGATTGGAGGTAATAAATTGTCCCTAAATTAGTTTCCCTCAATGTGGAATGCCATAAGCATAGATAAGGGTCATGGGTGGAGGGGGCCTGGTAATGTTAAAATGGCGGTGCGGGCTCGTTGGGCCGAAGGGCCTGTTTCCCAGGCTGTTTCTGTTTGGAGAATAACTTGCTGGTGGTGGCGTTCCCATGTAACTGCTGCTCTCGTCCTTCTAGACGGTGGTGGTCTTGGATTGGGAAGGTGTTGTCAAAGGATGCATAAAACTGGAACCAGAGGGCACAACCTCAGGATAAAGGAACGATCCTTTAAAACAGAAATGAGGAAGAATTTCTTCAGCCTGAGAGTAATGAATTTGTGGAACTTTTTGCCACAGAAGCTGTGGAGACCAGGTCATTGAGTGTCTTTAAGATAGAGATAGATAGGTTCCTGATTAATAAGGGGGTCAGGGGTTATGGGGAAAAGGCAGGAGAATGGATGAGAGAAGCCTCTGATCTGTTTTTGTAGCCACATTATTTATATGGCTGGCCCAGTTCAGTTTCTGATCATTGGTAACCCTGCCCCCTCCCCCCCTCCCACCCTGCCCCCCACCAGGCTGTTGATAATGGGGAACTCAGCATGGTAATGCCATTGAATGTCAAGGGGTGATGGTTAGATTCTCTCTTGTTGGAGATGATCATTGTTTGGCACTCGTGTGATGTGGATGTGACTTACCACTTATCAGGCCAAGCCTGAATATTGGCCAAACTTGTTGCATATGGCCTCGGACTGCTTCAGTATCAGAGGAGTTGTGAACAGTGCTGAACGGGGGACTTAGTGGTGGAGGATGAGGAAATGGCTGAGGCATTGAATAAATTTTTTGCTTTGGTCTTCACGGAGGAGGACGTGAATAGTTTACCGGGTGTTAACGATGGAAAGATGGTAGGAGTGGAGGGTCTCAATGACATTATTGTTACTAGAGAGGCAGTGCTAGACAGACTAGAGGGACTGACTGTGGACAAGTCCCCAGGACCGGATGGAATGCATCCAAGTGTTCTGAAAGAAATGGCGGAGGTGATAGTAGATGCCTTGATGATTACTTTCCAAACCTCACTGGATTCCAGGGAAGTGCCGAAAGATTGGAAAACAGCTAAGTTACGCCGTTGTTTAAAAAGGGTAGCAGGCAAAAGGCAGGAAATTATAGGCCGGTTAGTTTAATGTCTGTTGTAGGTAAAATGCTTGAATCAGTAATCAAGGAGGAAATAGCGAGGCATCTTGAGGAGAATTGTTTAATAGAGCAGACGCAGCACGGTTTTGTTAAAGGGGAGTCGTGTCTGACGAATTTATTGGAATTCTATGAGGATGTGTCTAGTGCGGTGGATAGTGGAGAACCGGTGGATGTGGTGTTTCTTGATTTTCCGAAGGTGTTTGATAAGGTGCCGCACAAGAGGTTGTTACAGAAGGTTAGGGGGCATGGAGTTGGGGGTAGGGTGTTAGCGTGGATAAGGGATTGGCTGTGAAATAGGAGGCAGGGAGTGGGTGTCAATGGGTGCTATTCAGATTGGCGGTTGGTGACTAGTGGAGTGCCCCAGGGATCGGTGCTGGGCCCTCAGCTATTTGCCATTTATATAGATGATCTGGAGGAGGGAACCGTGTGTAAGGTGTCCAAATTTGCTGATGACACCAAGATTGGTGGAGAGGCAAATTGTGCGGAGGGTGTGGAAAGTCTGCAGAGGGATCTAGATAGGCTGGGCGAATGGGCGAGGAACTGGCAAATGGAATTTAATGTTGGCAAGTGTGAGGTTGTCCACTTTGGTGGGAATAATGGTAGGAAGGACTACTACTTACATGGCGAAAGGCTGCAGCATGCGACGGTGCAGAGGGACGTCGGGGTCCTTGTGCACGAGTCGCAAAAACCCAGCCTGGAGGTGCAGCAGGTGGTCAGGAAGGCAAATGGGATGCTGGCCTTCATAGCGAGGGGGATTGAATATAAAAGTAGGGAGGTCTTGCTGCAACTGTACAGGGCACTGGTGAGGCCGCAGCTGGAGTACTGTGTGCAGTTTTGGTTGCCGCACTTACGTAAGGATATTTTGGCCTTGGAGGGAGTGCAGAGGAGGTTCACTAGGCTGATACCGGAGTTGAGGGGGTTGAGCTATGAGGAGAGGCTGAATAAACTAGGCTTGTACTCGTTGGAGTTCAGAAGGATGAGGGGAGATCTCATTGAGACGTTCAAGATGATGAATGGGATGGATAGGATAGAGGTGGAGAGGCTCTTCCCGCTCAGAAAGGACAGTAGGACTAGGGGGCACAGCCTCAGGATAAAGGGGGTGCAGTTTAGAACGGAGTTGAGGAGGAACTTCTTCACTCAAAGGGTGGTGAATCTCTGGAATTCTCTGCCCGTTGAAGTGGTGGAAGCTGCCTCGCTAAATATATTTAAGACTCGGGTAGATAGATTTTTGATAGGCAAGGGGATTAAGGGTTATGGGGAGAAGGCGAGAAAGTGGAACTGATCCACTTCAGATCAGCCATGATCTTATTGAATGGCGGGGCAGGCTCGAAGGGCTAGATGGCCTACTCCTGCTCCTATTTCTTATGTTCTTATGTTATGTTCTTACGTTCTACAGCGTAACAAGCTGCTGAAAGAAATGGAGGAAGAGAGGAAAAAGCAAAAATGGGATCCCAGCAGATTGCCAAATCTGTGTAGAGAGCTCAGGGAAAATTTCTATGTCAGGATTGGAAAATCCTTCCCAAGGATTTTTGCATGGTCCGTCCCCTGCATGCCACGATTCCTATGGTGGGTGGGACAGGAAAATCTCTGCTTCAACTAGGAAGGGCTGGTGAAATCTGCCAGCTGCTGCAACCACAACTGCAGCCTTAGAGCAGGGCAAGGATGGCATTCCCAATAACTGAGAAGGTGAGCATGACTATGGAGTTTATGTGTCTGGCTTTTCCCAAGCTGGAACTGTCTGCTATTGGATAAGGGAGGTCAGTGGAGCTCTGTGTCCTAAGGGAGCTGAATACATTTAATTCTCTCTGGCCAGAGGTGGATATTGTGAGGGCTGCAGAATTCCCCATAATGCATGGAGAAACATTAAGACTCCCTATTGGTGGACATTAACTGGAAGGCATTCCACTTTGTCCACATCAAGCCAACACTTAACCTGTCTGGATACCCTGGCACCAGGGTTAAATGGTATCATTCTTAAAGAGGGCAGCAGGTTCACATTCCACTGCAGTCCTCGGCACCTCCACAATCCTAGCTTTGTTTTGGAGGACACATTGCTGCATTGCTATGAGACCTTCTCGAACATTGGTGTCTTCAGCTATGATGGCAGCATGGCAGCATGGGCAGCCAAGAAACTTCTTGACAGCAAGTTGAGCTTGCATGAGAGCAGTCTGAAATTGCGAGGCAGTTAGCCAAGCTTGCAATACCTCGGTAGAACTTCCACAGCAGCACCAAGGCATTGGTTGGCTTGAGCTGCAATGGAAACTGGGCTTTTGGCAATTGGATGCTGCAGTACATGGAAGTGTTCTCATGGAGTAGCCACCACTTCCATACTGGAGTGGATGGACTCCACACTCTTCACAATGTGCTATGCCAAGTTGGTGCAAGTCTCCTCCAAACTCTATGGCATTGACTGCAGGCTTTCGAGCAGACCTCCCAACACACCAGTGTACATACCCCTCATCAGCCTTCTATTTTATGCTATCTCTTGAAGCTTCTACCTGAGACCTCTGCAGTAGAACTCATGTGCGACCTCTCCCACCAGCAAGTTAGTGTCTGCTCTACTCTATCCCCTGCTCTAGCTGCAGTCACTTTTGCCTTGTGTCTCACCATGTCTCTCTATAAGCTATGCCCTAAAGTGTAGATATTTGACAGAACAGCAAGTGACAGTGTTTCTTCATCATCACTATCTTCCTGAACTCCTCACTTTCTCTTTCATCACTGCCAGGTTGCAGTTGCTGAGCAACTGTAAGGAAATAAGTTTGTGGTGAGTAGTGAGGAGGGTAAGTATCTGCAGCTTGTAAATGAGGAGGGATTGGGAAGTGAGGGAGTCATGGATGTGAGAAAAAGGATTAAGGTTGAACGGACCCTCACCCTCAATAGTTTCAGCACCACCATTTGCCTCAGGCATGGCAGCTCCAATATTGTGACTGGCCTCCTCCATGGGGATAAGGACAAACAGCTATGCCCACTCCCCTCCAGTGGAATGCATCTTGTCCTGCAAAGGAGGGGGATGGTTGTCCGCTTTCTATTTGGCTGATATGACTGCCATGGTTGAATAATGGGCAACATGGTGGCACATGGTTAGCACTACTATGTCACGGCGCCGGGGACCTGGGTTCAAGTCCTGGCTTGTTCATGCTTGCACGGAGTCTGCACATTCTCCCCATGTCTGCATGTGTTTCTTCCGGGTGCTCCGGTTTCCTCCTTTAGTCAAAAAGACATGCTGATTCAGTACATTTGCCATGCTAAATTCTCCCTCAGTGTACCTGAACAGGCACTGGAGTGTGGCAACTCAGGGATTTTCACAGTAACTTCATTGCAGTATTAATTAAGCCTACTTGTGACACTAATGAATAAATAAATAGCTGCCAATGCACAAACTTTGAGATGTGGCTATGGGGCTTGCAGTGTTGTTAAGCATGTAAGGGTGAGGAACTGGAGACATGGCATGACTGATAGAGACTTTTGGTGGATGAATCTTGGAAGTGTGGTGCATTGGGCAAAGTGTAAGATTGTCATGGTGCAATCATTGGGATGGTTCACTTGAAGATGGGTTTACTGAGATGGAACACTCATGTGAGATCCATTGAACCTCTTGTGGCTCTGCATCCAGCTCCTCGGGGATCTAATAGAGGTATATAAGATTATGAAGGGTATAGATAGAGTAAACAGAGATAAGCTATTTCCTATAATAGAGACACGTAGGACAAGGGGCCATGGACTTAAGGTGAGGGGGGAGCAGTACAACACAGATATTAGAGGGAGGTTTTTCACACAGAGGGTAGTGGGGGTATGGAATGCTCTGCCAAGTAAGGTGGTGGAGGCAAACACGCTAGAGTCCTTTAAGAGTAACTTAGACAGGCACATGACTGAGTTGGAGATGGGTGGATATAGGAGAACTTTTTAAATAAGGGTCATTAGCATTGGGGCATCCCTGGTAATGTAAATGGGTATAGTATGATAATAATGTTTTTTCTCTTTTCATTCACAGGTTTTAAGTCGGTCCACCTCGTGTCCAACGAGGGGCATACACACGATGGGTCGTACTGGGGCTGCTCTTGGTTGTTTGAGATTGTCGTTAGTGTGTGCCTAAACTGGACAAGATACTGGGTAAGACGACAGCTCAGTGACTATCACTGATTGCTGTGCAGACACATGGATTTAGGCCAGTGTCTGTGGGAGTTTGCGCATTCTCCCCGTGCTTGCGTGGGTTTTCTCCGGGTGCTCCGGTTTCCTCCCACACCCCAAAGATGTGCTGTTAGGCTGATTGGCAGGAATAAATTGTCCCTAAATCAGTTTCCCTCAATCTGGATGGCCATAAAACATTAGATAGGGGTCATGGGTAGAGAGGGGGACTGGTGGTGTTGATATGGCGGCACGGGCTCGTTGGGCCAAAGGGCCTGTTTCCCGGGCTGATTTTGTTCTTTGTTCTTTGATACCTGACATTGTCACAGCTACCTGATCCCACTGACTTCTGTGATTTTGTCTGGAGGGCCTAGATGACACTTTCTTTCTCTGCATCGCCTTGACCAAGGCTTCCAGTCAGAAAATCTCAGAGCACAGTGTCTTCTTGCAATTCACATCTTTCGCAAGCCAAACTGATTTTTACAAGGGGCAGAATTCTCCCAAAAATGATGAAGTATCATAATGGTGAGAATAATGGAATGATCCGTGCCGGTCTCTCAGGTGCACTCCACTCCGCAATCCTTCCACATCCGTTCACATTTTGGGAGAGGGGTGAGTTTCCTGCCAGAGTGGGGGCGGGGCCTAAACATGCTGGTTTCAGAGCACATGAGTACCATTTCTCAAGGGTGCCCTGATTCACAATGCATTCCCTTCCCCTATCGACATAGGGGAAGCCAACCCCACCCCACTCCAGCAGTGGCACGTTCCCGCACATCCTCCCCGACACAGGTCACTGGAGCATCAGAGCCTACCCAATGGGTCTCCCTTCAGGATCCCCAGTACGCCCCCCCCACTGCCTCTTTCCCAAATCAGAACCCCTCACGTGGCCCCTGGCAAGATCCACCCCTGCGTAACCGCTGACATGACCAAGACCAACTGGTGCTGCTGAGATGCCTGGTGACTACTGTTAGGGTGCCAGATGGGCACTGTCAGGTTGGCACTGCCCGATGGACACATGCCCCCGTCCACCCGGAGGGCTTCAATGGTCTTCGAGTCCCCCAGTGTGGCCATCACACCAGGTCTCACTGGAGAGCAGTAGTGATACGCGGCGGTGTGACTTCCTGCTGGAGAGGTGGGAACGTTCCAGGAGGGGGGACCAATTGTGTGCCGAAGTCGCTAATGGGATTGAAAACCAGACAATCTCATGGAAATTCGGTTCGCACCATTGGAAAGGGGCCAGGACGTTTGCAAACTGTATGGCACCGGATGCAAAACTGACTTTTAGGCCCGCGCACTATTTTCCAGGACTGGCACGACCTGTGCCGGGCATGGCAAGGTCGGAGAATCGCTCGCCAAGGACTTACAGAACTTGTTCCAGACAAAATGCAGCTCCCCTCGTGGAGCTGCAGTCTGATCAGTGCAGGCTGGCTTCAACTCATACAAGCTCCTCATGATTTTCTGCCCCCTGCTTGGAGTGCAGGCACTACACAACACGCACAGTATTGGCTGCACACTGCTATCACCTAAATGGACTGGCAGCACAACCATTGTCAGTTGCCTGCATCAGGAGTAATGGGTACAGATTAATCGCGCATTGCCTTCCTGTTTTTAGGCCTTATCCTGCAGCCCTTATCCCGAAATATTTCCCTTTGAAAGAAGCATGGGGACCTCTCCACGAATCGTCCCAGAACATTCCTGGGCTTGAGCTTTCCGATCACATTTTATTTTCATTTTACTCTCCCAAATGCACTTCATCGCTACTGGCAAAAAGCATGGCCTCAGGTCTTGGTGTGTGTAAAGTTCAATCTCCACCTGGTCAACGGCCCAGTATTCTGACAGCGAAATTTCTGAACCACTGTTGATAATCATTTAAGTGCTGCACACATCTGAGGAGAAATTCACTGCATTTTCAAATATCTCCACTTCTCCCTTTGACATTGGGAAGATACTCGTAAGGGAAGGCTGTGCCTTTGCTGATATTTCTTGTAAATTAGTTTTGCTCCGACCATCTTCAGCTGTCTTGAGCAGTTTTAGAAGTATAAAGGTTGTTTCCTATATAAAATACACCCTTAAATAGCAGGTAATCTCATAGTCTTGTTTCTTTTATGGGCTTTTTACGGACGTTTCAGCCTATTCTAACCTATCAGCTGTGGTGGTTACGGCTTTATCAGTCGAGCTGGAGGTTAGAAGGACACAACATTGTATTAAATAATAGCAAAAGAAGGTTCAATTTGGGGCTGGGTGGGGGAGGGGAAATATTTTGATGGAAGAACACTCATTAGACAAATTTGGAAATGGTTGTTAATGCAAGTTGTAAAGTCTGGAACACTGTAGGTGCTGTTGTGTACATTTTTCATTTGCATTTCAATGAAACCTGCTTGTTGACTTGGTGCCCAGTGCTGCTGTAGATATATCAGAATACGCCTTTGTTGGTTTAAGCTGCGGTCGAGTCCACTATTTTCAGCAGGGGGGAGGTGCATTTAGTTTGCTTAGTCAGGCAGAACACTGAACAGGAAGGAAGGAAGGAAGAAGAGATTCTCCTTAGTTCTATTGTCTAGTAACACAGCTTAAGCAGTCAAATGACCGTTTAGTCTATAGGGTACACTTTAGTCCCACACTGATTCTCAGAATGAGAAGAGAGAGGGAACAGAGGTGGGGTCAGCTACTACACCAGGCCATCCATAAGATTTGTAATTCGTCTTTCTTTACTCTTAGCACTCAACTGTTTTAACCCTTTCCATTCCAAGTTTGTTTTGTAGGACAGGTTTTATCAGACAGGGTAGGGTGGCCCTGACTATATTGCAGTATAGAGCGGTTAAACCCGATGTTACAGACTACATTATTCGTCATTTCTGGTTTGCAAGGTTGGAAAATGCACATTTCTAAATAGCCTGCGCTGAGCTTTTGTACGTATGCCACTGATTAACCAGCACCTGTTTTGGCAAAGAATGGAATATTATTATTCATTACATCTGAGTAAAACATTTTTCAGATGCTCCAAATGTGTAACTTTCACCTCAAAATTATTAAGTTAAATTTGAACCTTTAAAACATGAGAGCAACTTTTTCGTGACAAAAAAGGAATGGTATTTCAATACAATTCCTGGCACCTTCTATCATTTAACAAATAGTGGTCTCCAGTTGGTTGGTAATAGCAATTGCTTTCATTATTATGAGTACCAGTGGCTAAAATACATTTATATGCAGGATATCTCAATAAGTGCCATTTGCAAGAGAGGAACTCTTTTTTCCATGTTAATGTAATCACATCTATGCCTAATGTGTGTATATGATGTAATGTGTGTGTAGTCATACTAGTGTATCAATATAAAGCAATGTAAGGGTTTGTTACACATCTAGTCAAGTGCACAATTACCAATGCAACTCATTAGTATTGGCAAATGATGACTTAATTGCATGTATGCTCATTTTAACTGATGCATTATGAAAGAAAAAAGACTTATTCCAATTGTGGGATTTATCTAAGCAGCCACAGATTCAAATCCAAAATTGACAAACAATTTTGGCATTATGTATCATGTCCATTGGATGCACCTCTCAATAATTATCTGAATTAATGTCTTCACTTTATTAACTTAAAAAGATTTAGTATTCTGTTAAATTTGTAAGGTGTGGAATTAATGCACCTACCTTGCTTTGCCCCTGGATCCTCACCCTGTCCCTACTTTTGGGCTTTGTCATTGCAGATCTCCAAAAATTACTTCATCAAGAACTAGTGCAGGAAACTGAAGTGCAAGAAGTAGAAACAACGTCACTTAATATCACACTCACAGTTACCAGTTCAGATACCAGCACTGCATGAGCTTTAGAGGGTAGGAGCAAGACAGAATCATCAAGCACAAGTGGGCTACAACTAGGACAGGGAAAGAGTAGCATGGATGCCAGTTCCCCGGGGGGCAAGACCAAAACACATCTACTATGGAGGTCTCAGATGAGCAAGTTGATGTGGTGATGTGCTGAATAGATCGGGTGGGCATGGACACAGAAATGCTTGGTGCAGTGACAGGCCTGCCAGAAAGCCTTCATTACAGTCAAGGAATATGAAGGCATTAACATCCAACAAAGCCCACCCTTTCCAGAATCAAATTGGTGGCCAACTCCATGAGAATATGTTCAGCATTGACCGTGGTGTAGAGTCTGGTGAGCAATGCCACAGCCTCCTTTGTAGCACAAGCAGAAGTCACACAACTACCTGAAGTCCTGAAATCACAGTTTACTGCTACGTGGGCTCAGACTGTGCAATCATGGCTGTGGATGCTAGTCTATTAGGGGCTTCGAGGGTTTCACAGCAGCACAGCAATTTGTCATTACTACACACTGCCCTGGGAGAATGGCAATGGCTTTGTGAAGCGTGAACCAGCTGTCCTTTCTGTCTAGGATATAGCATTTGTGGTCCCACCATTGCCACTCTGTTAGTGCCCATATTGTGGCCTTTCAGCCGTCAGCCCAGACTCCTGCTGCCCAGTGCCAAGGTGGTGCAGTCTGAAGCCAGGCCTTCCAGACTTAGAGTCGCCTGAAGGCATGCTAAAAAGCCATTTGAGGTCTTCCCATCTACAAGTCGCCATAACTTCACCAACCATACTACAGCTACACATGGGGAAGACTGCATTGGAGCACTTCATCAGGCAAGAGGGGAATACGTAAAGGTGATTGGTTGCATTTTTTAATGGAATATTGAATGGTTTGTCAGATAAAGTTGGTTTGGAATGGTTACTGTGTTATAGTTTTTATTTCAGCATTATAGTCAAGAGCATGCTGTGATGGTCCATGATCGAGGGATTGTAATGTGTGGGACAGTTAAACATTGGGGACTTGGGTTGTGTTAATGAGAACTGTAATCGGATGAGGTAATAATAGGTGATGAGGTCAGATTGAGGATGTGTCAGAGTCTTCTTTCCTTTCCTTCTCTTGCCCCTGAACTGTTACCTGTATCCATGATGAGAAAGACTGTGCCCTCATGATGGCCAGAGACAGCTGTCCACCATGAACTGGGATACATGTTCTGGTGCTCTGGAGTCCATTTTGCAACCTCTAAGTTTGCGCTTTTGGGCCAGAGCTTTGTGCACAGCGAATTCATATTGGGAATTCAGGCACAGAGTTAAGCAGACTCTAGGTTATATGAGTTCTGGAAGCATGAGTTGTAAAAACCTACATGGGTATCTGGCAATTATTATTAATGGGGTCAGATCATTTGTTGCCATGGTGGAACATCAACATTAAAATAAGACATTAGGCAAAATTTTCTCAGAAAAATTCTAAGTGTCGAATGGGCAAGAAAAGAGAGGTTTTCTTGCCCATTTTTCCAATGAGGTAAGTTATGTGAGTTTGCGATAATACAGAGGTTGTAATCTGATTCCCACCAGTAGGGGAGGGGGTGGGCAGAGCCTATTCACACCATTAAAGCTGGCTGCAGACTGCTAGGTGCACTATTTCACATGTGGCCTTACCTCCCAGTATTCTGTGTACTCCGATTTTCCAACTCTCGCCCATATTTCCTTCCTGCTATGCTACTCCTAACTTATTTGGAGAGATTTCCTGTGTTTACACGTACTTGTTAACTTTTCTAGTAATTCTAGGTTATGTACCCTCGACCTATGATGGTTCAACTATGAAAATCAGAGGATGGAAAGTCACAAGCTGCGAGTGTACAATTTGTAATACGTACTCTTGGCACACACCAGGAGACATACACAGGAACATTTTTATCTCTAAATGGTCGGCTGATGTTTCTGCAACTGGATCTCTCATATGAGCTGGAACAGAAGGAAATGGCAAGAAAAAAATATAGCCAGGCTAGTTATGCTTGGTGCAAATGTTTCCTACTTGAGGAAATAGTTAAAGTTTATTAATGTTAACTACTGCAAAAGGGCAACGAGTGTGAAAGTATTATACTTTGCCAGTAGAATTACACATATTATAGATAATAAATACTCAAAACAATTCCAGCATTAACAGCCTTACTTAGCTCTGATTGCCTTACATTTTTAAGCTAACAGAAAAAATGTTGGCGAGTTTTAAGCTGGAAGCAGACTATATTAATAGGACAAAAAGCCTTTCAACCAGTTAGCTATTAGCTCAATATTTTTAACCAAACTGCTGTTTACTCCCTCCTTTCTGCCAGACATTCATAGTCCACTACCAGTTAGGAGCCTTGTGTTCAAAAGGCTTTAATTGATTTGAATAGAAACTTGCCTCTAACAAGAAATTCTATCTGGTTCACCTGAATTCAGCTTAAATACGACCCACTAAGGCTTGGGTTTACTTAGCGACAAGCCTGAAGTGGAATTGTTTTGCAAATGTCTAAAAGAAGATAAATGCCTCACTGCTGCAGGTCCTTATTTGCGACTGTCATGAGAGACAAAAGCCACAGCCTGGGGCTTAGCACCTGAGACACTATATTAGATATAGATTTTTGGGGCACATCCTTCCATTCTGAACTGTAGGGTGCTTTTATATTAGAAGAACGCAGCCAGTGAAAACCATGCTTGACTCTGTGTGCTGACTGTGTTCCATGGTATAAATGCCCGGTACTCAGTGGCACTGTAGACTCATGAAAATGTAAGGGCTATGAATGTGATTGGATTAAGGATGTCAGTTTAACAATCTATGCTGGCGCTTTTATATTGCTTATTTTTATTGTTCCTGTCTAGGAAGAGCAATCCACACAAGTCATTTTCCTTAGACAGGAACAGCAAAGATAGCCAATATAAAAGATGATAAAAATCACCCATTGGCACATGGCTTGTCTGAAGGTTTCTCTCTAGCTTTTAATTAATGTCCATGTGTCCTAAGCTCCAAACCTAAAGGTACAGGCTAGATTTTATTGTGAAAAGAGTACCTTTTCTGTCAGAACAAAGAGTAAAAGCAATGAAGAACTACCCATTTCTGTTTCCATAGGCTAACTATCTAAGTTAGAAATCCCTTTTGAAGATGTTAGTTATTGAACACCTAAGTTGGTAAGACATTCCTTAAGGCACTATTACAATGCAGACAAAGGTATTTAATGTTGTCTGCTAAAACTGGCAACAGTTATTTCTATGATGTAGTTTCTTTTAATATTGAATGTAATTCTAAGCTGTCTTCCTTGCCAAGATTCAGAAACCATTGTTTGTTTTTTATAACTGCCAACATTAATACCTTTACAATGTCTTTTGCCAGACTAGTATAAAGCTTTAAACATTGCCCTATGTTTTATCAGTAATGATTTTTTTGTTGAAAAGGGAAGTGGAAGACAAAGCTCAATGGGACACACATTCATTGTTTAGTTCGGAGCAATGTCACTAAATTCAGCAAAGTAACACTTTACTCTGGATGCCAAATAACATAACAAAGCCAAATTCTCTTAGTTCCCTCAGGCTACACAAGCTGACTGAAATATCCGTCCCCATGATTGTGCCAACGCCTCTTTTCAACTGGTCATTCAGATGTTTGCTAGAATGGCTTAGAAGCAAAGTCATCTGCTGCAGAGGCCTCCTTTTTTCATTAGAAGCAATTTTGAGTTTGTGTGATCAGGTAAAACGAATTGAAACGAAATAAAATTGGGAGAGATGTGCGGGGATGGCTAAGTCAATATTGACCACTTTGCATTTTCATTCAAGTCAAAATTATCCCAACTTATTCTCTCCTTCCTTCATTTAGGGTTGTTTCATCGTAGTATAGCTGTGATTGAACATTCCTCTTGTGAGGAATTGCATATGCAAGTTACATGTAACCAGTCTGTGGCATGATGCATGGTGGCTCCATTGCATTGTAGACAATACCATCTTGGTCAGTTTATGGGGTGAGCAGTATAAATACATTTTAAATAAACTCAAAGAAGATTCATACCAGAAAGATGTAGTCAACCAATTTAAGCTGTCATAGCAAACTCAATGAAAATGACATTACTTATTTATAAAAATTTATTTTAGTTTATTTATTAGTGTCACAAGCAGGCTTTCATTAACACTGCAATGAAGTTACTGCGCAAATTTTTAGTTGTCATACATCCAGCTCCTGTTTGTGTAAACTGAGGGAGAATTTAGCATGGCCAATGTATCTAACCAACATATCTTTTGGACTGTGGGAGGAAACCGGAACACCCGGAAGAAACCCTCACAGACATGGGGAGAACACGCAAACTCCATACAGACAGTGAGTTACCCAATGCTGGGGATCAAAGCCAGATCCCTGGCTAGCAGTGCTAACCATTAACCAGCTGTGCCACCCCATTATTTATTTAAACCCACATGAATTGAACCTAAATGTAAGAGAAGCTGGAAGGTAGATTTTCTTTTCAGATGTTTTGTGGTGGTACTGTGTATCACTTTTTAGTCACTAGGTCTGCTTAGTGAAGCATCCCATTTTCAGCACAAAGTATTCCCAATGTCAGCTGAATGACAGAGGGTTATAATTGGAGATGCTTATTTACTCAAACTCTTGGTTGAATGAATATAGAATAGCTTGGAGGAAAAACTTGCATTTGCTGTAAAAAGCAATTAACTGTTAAGTTCATGAAACAAACAAACAAGTTCAAACAATCTCTTGACCAGCCCGAGCCCAAGTCCCCTTACTGATTATAGTGTGTAGGTTTCTTTGTGTACCTTTCCATCATATAATTGAGGCACACACTAACAAAGTTATCTGCTGCACAGGCCTCCTTTTTTCTTGTTCTTTACTGTGTCTGCTTGGCAACACATCCCTTTTACGATTTCAGGACCCTGGCTCATGCCAGCCGTTACAGGGAAACTGTATAATTTTTTTCAGTCAAGCATCTCATCTTCAGCACAAAGAATTTCTAATGTCCAGTATTTATTGCCCATTCCTAACTGCCCTTGTGAAGATGGAGGTGAGCTGTCTCTTTGAATTGCTGCAGTTCCTATGGTGTGTGTAAACCCACAATGCTGTTAAGGAGGGCAGCTCCAGGATTTTGCCCCAGCAACAGTGAAAGAACAGCGGTTTATTTTCAAGTTAGGCTAGTGAGTGGCTTAGACGGGAACTTGTAGTGGTAGTATTTCCAGGTATCTTCCTTCCCTTTCCTTCGAGATGTTAGTGGTCATAGGTTTGGAGGTGCTGTCTGAGGAGCCTTGACGAATTCTTATAAATTGGATTCACTGCTGCTACTGTGCATCAGTGGTAGAGGGAGTGAATCTTTATAGATGGGGTGCCAGTCAAGCGGACAATTTTGTCTTGGATGGTGGTGAGCTTCTTGAGTTTTGTTGGAGCTGTACTCATCCAGGCAAGGGGAGAACATTCCATCACGTTACTGACTGATGGCTTATAGATGGTGCACAGGCATTGGAGATTCAGGAGGTGAGTTATTCACTGCAGGATTCCTAGCTTCTCTGACTTCCTCTTGTAAGAAGTCTCACAACACCAGGTTAAAGTCCAACAGGTTTATTTGGTAGTAAACACCTCCAGCTTTCAGGGTTTGCCCCTTTGTCAGGTGAGTGGGAGTTCTTCCACCTCTCCCACTGTCAAAACTCCCACTCACCTGATGAAGGGGCAAACCCCGAAAGCTAGTGGAGTTTACTACCAAATAAACCTGTTGGACTTTAACCTGGTGTTGTGAGACTTCTTACTGTGTTCACCCCAGTCCAACGCCAGCATCTCCACATCATTCTTCTTGTAGCCATAGTATTTACATGGCTGGTTCAGCTCAATTTTTGGTCAATGATAATCCCCAGAATGTTGATAGTGGGGGATTCAGTGATGGTAATGCAATTATATCAAAGGTCTGTGATTTGAATCTCTCTTGCTGGAGATGATCACTGCCTGGCACTTGAGTGATATTTGTCACTTGTCAGCTCAAACATGGATATTGTCCAGATTTTGCTGCATTTGGACATGTAAAGTCCCAAGGCACCAGTTCTGCTGGGTGCAAAGAGGAGCTTAAATATCAATTTGTTTCCAAGAGCTTTTTGTACACTGGCAGTTTATTTGGATCAATTCGACTTGGCTAGTAAATTGAAATGGTAACCAGAGACAGGTCAGAGGAGACAGGATTAAAAAAGTCTGTTAAAGGAACATCTTCAACAACTCATACAAGATATTGGTAATTGATAACTCACTAAAAATCTTGTTTCTTGCCTCACTTTTGTCTTTCCCTTTCTTTTTAGCATGGGGGCCATCCTGAATCGACTACATTGAAGACTCTGAGCTATCATAAACTTAAGTTATTTATCCTAAGATTTGTGCTGTATTTAACATTCTAAAGAGTTGAATTTGAGGAACAACACGTTGAACTGATTCATCCTGTTTTAAGGATCATTTGTATATCTGTTTGTGAAAAAAAACTTGTTAACCAATGAATAAAATTGAATGTATGGCCCTCCTTGATAGACATGATGTGGAGATGCCGGTGTTGGACTGGGGTAAACACAGTAAAAAGTCTCACAACAGCAGGTTAAAGTCCAACAGGTTTATTTGGTAACAAACACCACTAGCTTTCGTGATTCTGAAGAGCAGAGGCAGAGCCCTGAAAGCTAGTGTGTTTGCTACCAAATAAATCTGTTGGACTTTAACCTGGTGTTGTGAGACTTCCTCCTTGATAGATACAGAGCAGTGACACTCACAGTTGCCCTTAATACTTTAAATATTTTTCTTTGCTGTTCTTGAGGATGAGGAGTGGTGATGGGGAATTCCAGGGTCCCTACCATTTGAAGCTGCTGGGGAGCCATGCCATTACTGTTGTAATGGCAGTCAAGGTTGACGGATGAGTCCACGAATCACTGAATATCCATCCACTGCCTACTTAACAATGAATGGTCGAAAAGAAGTGCTTCTGCAGAGGCAATTCGCTCAGAGGAGTTGCTGTGGAAGAGGGAGTGAATGCATTGGGAGCACCTGGAGTAAATGGTGAAAGTAAGAAGAAATTGGATTCACAATGCAGATCTTGCCTATTGAGCTGGCAGATGAGGGATTTACGATGATAAGTAGAGGGATTAGTGGGCACATGAGGAAAATCTTCTTCTACCGCTGGCTGGTGGATGCCTGGAACTCACTGTCTGGTTTGGTGGTGGAGGCAGAAAAGCTCAACTCATTTAAAAAATATCTGGATCAACACCTAAATCCAGAATGGCATGTTGGCACAGTGGGTAGCAACTGCTGCCTCACAGCACCAGGGGCCTGAGTCTGATTCCTGGCGTGAGTTATTGTCTGTGTGGTTTGCACATTCTCCCCATGTCTGTGTGAGTTTCCTCTGGATGGTCCAGTTTCCTCCCACACTCCAAAGATGTGCATTGGCCATTAGGTACATTGGCCATAATACATTCTTCCTCCATGTACACAAACAGGTGCCGGAGTGTGGCGAGTAGAGGATTTTCACAGTAACTTTATTGCAGTGTCAATGTGACCCTACTTGTGACACTAATAAATAAACTTTAAGCTGAAGTCACTATAACCTGCAAGGCTATGGGCCAGGTACTGGACAGTGGGAATAGAATGGTTTTTAGTTTTGAATTTTTCAGCCAGTGCAGACACTATGGGCTGAAGGGTCTTACTGTGCAGTAATTTTTCTCTGGTTCTCTGGATGGTGGAGAGTCAAGATTCATCACCAATGCCCCTTCTTGGAAGTGTAGCCTCAAGCTTATACTGATTACATCCGTAAACCAACTTGCTTCAGCTAGGCTTCAGCACAGACAGAGATAGCTGTGCCCATAGCACAATGCAGTGTCATGATAGTTCCTCAATGTCTGACTCGGTGGGCTGAGTCAGAAGGGTGCATCTGCCCCTTCAGGGACACTGACCGGGGTGGCGGGGGGGGGTGGAATGAGTCATTGTCAGCTGTAGGCATGAAGAATCTCCTGCTCGACATTTAAACAAATGCCTGTCATTTCCTCCAAGTGACAATCTTCGCCGGATTGACAGAAGTGCCCTGGCTGTAATTCTCAAGCCCATGTCTTGCCAAACCTTCCTCACTCAGCCTGGGTGAGACAGGAGCAGGAAAGTGCACCTCCAGCTGCATCACATAAAGGTGAGTATAGCCCCTGGGAAAGAGGGACGTGGCTGTGCAGTGTGCTGGCAATGCCCCGGTACTTCTCTCTGGCACAGGGTGGTGGTGCTGCCAGGTTGGCACCATGTCAACCTGGCAGTGCCATCCTGTGGCAAGGCAGTGCCTGTAGTCGACCCTAGAGAGAGGGGTTCAATTATTTTGGGGGGGAGGGGATGTGGGAGTTGGAGCTCCAAGTGATGCTTGTTTTGGAGGTGGGTGTTGGCATTGACTGTTTGCAGGGAGTGGTGGTGTTGCAGGCAGGAGTGTCGGCTACAATCGCCGTGAAGGGTCGTGGTATCAGGAATGCTGGCTCTGACCATGGGTGGGGCGGGTGGGATGCCAGCTCTGCTCGAAGGGGACGGGGAGGCGGTGGAGGAATGCTGACTCTGAATCTGGTGGTGGGGAGTGCCTGAGCCCTCCTTGGTGGTGGGGCAGAAGTTATTTTTTCCTCTGATCAGGATGCTCTTTAAAAAAGACCAGTTAAGCTGGCTTTACTGGTATGTTTTGGTCCTGCCCCTTAGCATGATAGTGTGAGACATGCCCACCTGTTTTTGTCTTGACAGAGTGCCAGATGATCTGAAGAGAAAACCAACCTATTTGCGGTTTTCAGTCAGACCCTGACATTTTGCCAAATTCTGGTAAGATTGCCCCTGTAGCTTTTTAACATGTTGAAGGAGGGGCTCTGGAACATGTTAAGCACTTCCCATACCCTTAAGCCAACGCTTTCAAAATGGTCATCTAGCTTGAGATAATTTTGCAGCAATTCACAGTTGTCTAATAAGTCCTGTTGGCTCAGGAAGATCCTCATAACTTATTTGAAACCTGTATCATCTGTATCAGTGCATCTGCGAATGATGTGCAGTCGACTGTGTCTAATTCTTTATGCTTTGAGACTCCAAGTTATGAGTTTGGGCAATCTCCTCCTCCTCCTCCAGCATTAGAAACATCAGTGGAAAAGACGGAAAGAAACCATCTTCTGATTTTTGTAAAAAAGGTAGCATTTCTGGAGCAGCAGGTCATCCCTAAAACTTCATATCACCACTTTGCGACTGTTTTGTGCTGGCTTCATGTGACGTAAGTTTGATATGATTTGATTTATTATTGTCATATGTATTGGTATACAGTGAAAAGCATTGTCTCTTGTGCACTATACAGACAAAGCACACTGCACATAGGGAAGGAAAGGAGAGAGTGCAGAATGTAGTGTTACAGTCATAGCTAGGATTTGGAGAAAGATCAACTTAATGCGAGGTAGGTCGATTCAAAGGTCTGATGGCAGCAGAGATGAAGCTGTTCTTGAGTCGATTGGTACATGACCTCAGACTTTTGTACCTTTCTCCTGAAGATGGAAGAGAATATGTCCAGGGTGCATGGGGTCCTTGATTGTGCTGACTGCTTTTCCGAGGCAGCGGGAAGTGTGAACAGTTTCAATAGATGGGAGGTGGACTGGGCTACACTTATAACTCATTGGACTTGCAGTCTTGGTCAGAGCAGGAGTCATATCAAGCTGTGATCCAACCAGAAAGGATGCTTTCTATAGCGCAACTGTAAAAATTGGTGAGACTCATAGTGGACACATTGAATTTCTTTAGTCTCCTGAGAAAATGGCTTGGCTCGGCTCCTGAGAATCAAGTGCTATTTAGTGAACTCCTCCACAACTGCAACCAAAGCTCAATTGGAGGAGACTCACGCTTTGGCACTGAGGCCTTCATCAAATTTATGGTAGGAGCGGATCCACTTAAAAGATTGCAGGCACATGGGCATATTGCAGTAATGGGCATATTCCCTTTTCACCTAAATTTCCACGATCTTTTAAGATATTTAGCTTGTCTGTACGCAGGTTACGTATGTAGTTGGGTGCAAATTAGGAGGAAATTCTGGACAGGATCTCAGTAGTGTATTGAAATGTCAGTTAATGTCATGTTCTCAAACTTGTGAGTAAGCTTTGAACCCATGACCTTCAAACTATTGAACCATGGCTTTTGGCAAGCTGTAACAACAAAATCAATGATTGTTGGTAGAACCCTTGATAGCAACCCATTTATGAATAAGAACACTCTAAATCAAATATCTGATAGTTTTTGATAATTTATGCTGAGTAGAATCTTTCTGACTGCAGTAGTTGAGACTATTTCGACAGGAAATGTCAGATAATTATCTGCATTCACTCCCAGAGATGAATATGAGTCTCCTTTTTCCATATACACTTACCACCCATTGAGAGAGTAGAGAATTAGATATAACTACACAAATTAAACAGCTTAAAAATAACAAATGAGTGGTGTGAACTTTGTTAACAAAGGTAGTAAGTGAAGCAAAACTCCACTTTAAGGACGACGTATTTTATATTTTGCATCAATAAATTTTAAAGTGAAAGCCATAGTTCTTGGTAGACAAGGGCTAAACATGTTTAATAAAAGAGGTTGACTTTGGGAGCACATTCTAAACAGGATGTAGCATTTCAATCTGATGCTGACAGCTGAAGTTATAGAATCACAGAATCTCTACAGTGCAGAAGGAGGCCATTTGGCCCATCAAACTTGCAAGACAACAATCCCACCCAGGCCCTATCTCCATAATCCCACAAATTTACCCTTGATGTCCCCCTGACACTAAGGGGCAATTTAGCATGGCCAATCAACATGACCTGCACATCTTTGGACTGTGGGAGGAAACTAGACCACCTGGATGAAACCCACGCAGACATAGGGAGAATATGGAAACTCCACACAGACAGTTAGCCAAGGCTGGAATCACACCCTGGTCCCTGGCGTTGTGAGGCAGCAGTGCTAACCACTGTGCCACTGTGCTGCCCTTATGGCCTTATATTTCCATTATATCATTCTTCCTACCAAAATTTGCCATTTCTCTGCATTAAATTTGATTTGCCATGTAAACATCTATTTACAGTAAGAAGTCTTACAACACCAGGTTAAAGTCCAACAGGTTTATTTGGTAGCACAAGTCACAAACTTTTGGAGAACTGCCCCCTCATCAGGTGAGTGGGAGTTGTGTTAACAAACAGGGTATATAAAGACACAAACTCAGTTTACAAAGTAATGGTTGGGATGCGAGTCTTTACAGGTAATCAAGTCCTAAAGGTACAGACAATGTGAGTGGAGAGAGGGTTAAGCTCAGGTTAAAGAGATGCGCATTGTCTCCAGCCAGGACAGTTAGAAAGATTTTGCAAGCCCAGGCAAGTGAAAGACAACCATTATTTCATGTCACTCAGCCAATTGTTCATATCCGAGCTGTCATTTGTTTCTTATATTCCAAGATCTGCAAATGTAATGGCAGGCCTATTCTGTGGCACTTTATCAAACACTTTTTGGAAATTCATGGATATTACATCAACTACATTGCCCCCATCAGCTCTCTCTGCAACGTCATCAAAAAATTCAGATCAAATTCGGTAAACAGGATTTGTCTCACAAATCTGTGCTTGTTTTCCCCACACTTGTCCAAGTGAATGTTGATTTTGCTCATGATTATTGTCTCTAAAAACTTACCTGCTACTGACACGTCTGTATTTGCCGTGCTTATTCTTGATTGAACAGGTTATAACATTTGTAAGTCCTCTGCTACCACCCCCATATCTAATGTGGATTGGAAGCCTATGGCTGGTGCTTCTCTAATTTCCCTTATAATCCTTAGATTCCTCAAATGTGTACCATCCAATCCTGCTGACTAATTAATTTAAGTATAGGCTCTTCTTTATCAATTTTTAACCCATCCAATATCCCAACGACATCCACATTCACTGTGATTTTGGCAGCGTTCTCTTTGTTGGTGAAGACAGCTGCAAAATACCCATTTAGTGCCTCAGTCAGACTTTCTCAGCGTGATTCTACTGGCCATTCACACCCTGCTGCTAGTGCAGCAGGATGGAGAACTTGACACTCAGCTAAATCTTCGTTCACTGCAGCAGGGACAGAAATTCCCACCAGTGTGAACGGCCGTAACATTCCACCCTCTGTCTCTCTGTTTGAATGCATTATGTCCCTAATTGACCCAACCTTCTGCCCTTCCTCATATTACCCTTTTACTATTTATATGCATTTAGAAGACTTTTGAATTCCCTTTGATGTTAACTGCCAGTCTCTCCTCATTCTCTAGCTTTGCTACTCATCATTTTTCTTATTTTACCCTCTAAAAGTTTTATATTCAGCTTGGTTCTCACTTGCATTATCAGTCTTACTTTCTCATTTACCCACTTCTTTCTGCATCATCTTACTCTTCATCCCTCTTGTCATCCAGGGAAATTTGACTTTGGTTACCCTTTCTTTCTCCCTCCAGGAAAACTATACCCAAATCATCTTCTCTCTAAAGGCAGTGGCGACTTGCCAAGTTTCACACACCATTCACATGGATGGCGAGCGTGGGCTCAAGACCCTTTGTATCCAAGAATATTTAGTATCCAGTCTTGACATTTTTGAGCCAGGTCTCTGTCATTGCTGCATCATTCTCCTATATAGTTATCTATGCTTATTATTCGTCATCTTGTTTAGCAGGCTTTGCACATTTATATAAATGTATTGTGGGTGTAAGGGATTTAAGAGGGGTTTGGTGTTGAGGGGGGGGGGTGGGGGTAGTACCTCTCACAGTTGAGCTCTTTATAAAAATAAATTCTTTCAGGGGCATTGCTGGGTAGGTCAGCATTTATAGCCCAGCCCTAATTGTCTTTGAGAAGGTGTGGCGAGTTGCCTTCTTGAACCATTGCAGTTGAGATGGTGTAAATATATATACAAATGCTGTTAGGGAGGGAATTCCAGGATTCTGACCCAATGACAGTGAGAGACTGGCCACATATTTCCAAGTCAGGATAATGAGTGGATTGGGGGGGAGTTTCTGATGGTGGCTTTCCCACATATCTCCTGCCCTTGTCCTTCTAGGAGATAAAGGTCATGAGTTTGGAAAATGCTACCGCGCTCATACTGTCATCTCTACACAGAATTTTACTCAAATCTATTGCCTTTGAAGAATCCATTGTTACTGTGTCTGTGAAGCAGGGTATTAGTGGGCTGAGTGCTGCACCAATAACAACTTGCACATAGGTAGTATTATTAACATTGTAAAATGTCACAATGCACTTCATAGGAGCATTATCAGGGAAAATCTGACACTGAGCCACAGAAATGGATGTTATTACCAGTGACCAAATGCGTGATCAAAGATTTGTAGCTAGCCCTTTTAAGGGGTGTCATCAGAAGGGTGACCCTTCTAACTCACACCCTTTAAAGGGGCGAGCCACTACATAAGGAATAGGTTTTAAAGGGTGTCTTAATGGAAGAGAGAGAGAGATAGGGAGGTGGAGAGTTTTGAGGAGGGAATTCCAGAACTTGACGCCCAGGCAGCTGTAAGGATGGTGCATTTCAGATACTTCTAATACTTGTGTAGATTACCCAAATGCATTATTAAAAGAGAACTTAACCAATTCGTGCATACGATTCTGAGTAAGGGTGACTTCTCAGCACCTTCAATGCTATTCCACAGTATGGTTATCTTATATTACTACAATGGGCATAAGATGAAGCTCTCTGTACAAAGGAATTTTTTCTTTCATTGGACGTTTTTGTTTGTTTCTCCCAGTTGCTCTTTGTAATGTTTTCTCAATTCAATTTTCAGGGCAGCATGATGGCACAGTGATTAACACTGCCTCTTAACACCAGGGACCTAGGTTTAATTGCTGGCTTGGGTTATTGTCTGTGTGGAGTCTGCATGTTCTCCCCATGTCTGTATGGGTTCCCTCCAGCTACTCATGTTTCCTCCAACATCTAAAGATGTGCTGGTTAGGTCATGCTAAATTCTCCCTCTAATAAATAAATATAGGTCTTTTCCTTCATCTATTTTATTCTCTGCTCTTTCTTTTTTTAATAGTTTATTTATTAGTGTCACAGTAAACTTATATTAACACTGCAATGAAGTTACTGCAAAAATCCCCAAGTTGCCACAGTTTGATGGCGGCGTGGGCTCGTTGGGCCGAAGGGCCTGTTTCCTGGGCTGTTTTTGTTCTTTGTTCTTTGACGCCTGTTCAGGTATACACAGGGAGAATTTAGCAAGGCTAACGCACCTAATCAGCATGTCTTTTGGACTGTGGGAGGAAACCTACACAGACACAGAGAGAATGTGCATACTCCGCACAGACAGTGACCTAAACCAGGCATTGAATCTGCATCCCTGATGCTGTAAAGCAGCAGTGCTCACCGCTGTGCCACCCTGCCACTGCATCTCTTCATTTTATTAGAAACATAGAAAATAGAAGTAGGAGAAGGCCATTTGTCCCTCAAGCCCGCTCTGCCATTCATTTTGATCATAGCTGATGCTTGAATTCACTATCCTAATCCTGTCTTCCCTCCATATCCTTCAATCCCTTTAGCCCCAACAGCTGTAACTAATTTCTACTTGAATATATACAAGGAAGCCAAAACAGTGGAATTACAAAATCTCTGGAAAATCAACAGTAATTGAAACACTTACAAGTGTCCCTCAAAACAGGAAGGTGATAAAAGATGAGTTAATATATAAAGGGCTTCTTCCAATACAGTGAATTCAGGCATCAACAAGACATTTAACTGTGACGTGCAAAGCCCTGTGTCAATTGGCTGGCTGGTTTAAAATGAAATGATGGGGCTTTGCTTTCTAAGTGCAGCATTTTATGGTTTAAGCAGTACAAAGTGAAAGAAGGAATGCTAGAGAGATTTGCTGACATCAGAGTTGAACTGTCTGTATCTGCTGTTAATCATATCTGTAGGTTTTGTCGCATCTACTTGGAAATTTCAGAGAGCAACTGCATCCCTAGGCTGTGGATGAGCTGGAACAAAATGGCCACGTGCCATCAAGTACAACTCTAACATGGTATCCTGGTTCCCAAGATCACAACTGCAGCCAGCTTCTGTGACCCCATGGCCCCTTATCAACTGCAGCATTTGTCAATTTACAGTGAACAAGTGCATCAAGCAGACAATGATACTTCATTTGTTTGGGCAAATGTCTTCACCAATTTCCCGTTTGAAACACTCGAGAGGAATTTATCTTCCAGCTCACAGAAAACCCCATTGCTCATAAGATGTGGTCACCTGGACATCAGAATCCAGGTCTCAAATGCCAAGAACAGAATCCTGACGGTTGTGGCCGGAATACTGCCCATCTACAGAGAGCTTTGAAGGGGTTTGCACTCTAAGCAGACACTTCATTTACAATGGACTGGTAGTTCAAAATACCACCTGGGCCTTACCTCAGCAACTACCTTTGCCAACTGCACGCCGATGGGAATTTATCTGGCTGCTTACACATGGGGAGAGGGTTTGTCAAGGCTTCAGCATTTTGCTAGCACCGAGACAGTTATGATCAGACCCACAACTATTTAAAAAGAAACAATCTGCTAATTGGAGATCCGAGCTGGCTCATCTCACTCAGCTTACTGGCCAGCACAGGTACATAAGTTCTCTATTGAGGACCAGTAACAGAACCGCTTGGCTAAGGGAGTTCCCTTCCTAGTCCATCATTATCTTATTACCCAATGTGTGCGGAAGTCTCAAACCTTGAGAGTCAAATGGAAGACCTGACAGAAACACCAGAGGTGAAATGTGGGTGTATTTCCACAGTTTCCTTAGAGACTCAGTGAAGTCTGCTGCTGATGTTACTGTGGGAAGCTGGTCGAACCCCAGGGGAATTTTGGGGTCACAATATCATGCTGGTTATGAGCCCACCTGTCAGAGAGACAGTGGTGGTGATACTGGATTAGTAATCCAGAGACTCAGAATACTACTCTGGGGACAGGGGATTGGGTCCCACCATGGCAGCTGGTGGAGTTATAAATCTGGAATTGAAAGCTAGCCTCAATAATGGTGACCATGAAACTTACCAGTTGTCGTGAAAACAAATCTGGTTCACTATTGTCCTTTTGGGAAGGAAATCTACCATCCTTACCTGGTTTGACCTAATGTGACACCAGACCCTGAACTACCCTCTGAAATAGTCTAGCAAGCTATTCAGTTCATGAACAATTAGGGATGGGAAGTAAATGTTGGTCTTGCCAACTATGCTCATATCCCATGAAAGGGAAAAGACAGAGAGGCTTTTGCTCTATGAATATCTAGATAGTCAGTAGCTCAAAGCACAGAATGCAGGTGAATTCCTATTTTAGATGAGTCACTATTCGTCCGTTAGAAAACAGTCCTCTCTCTGTCTCTGTGTCAGTTGAAGAAGACTAGCATTTTTAGCTTTGATGTCATTGTGAATTGCATTCCTAGGAACTGTATAAGCTAAGGCCCATGCGTTTGACACTGTGATCAAAAAACTAACAACTGGCGTACTAAAACAGCACTTTGGATATCTGCACAGTTCTGAGGACATGGAGGCATCTTGCAGTGTAGTTGTACTGAGAATTCCTGTGATTATAATATCTGCTGCATGTTTCACGACTTTGCCAGCCAAAAACTCTGGTGGAAGTGTATATGGGGCCGCATAAACTGAGAAGACCAGGAGATGCCAATAACCACGTTGCTGAGGATGTCACCACAGCAACATTCTTCCAAGCAATGTCAAACTCTTGTAGAGATAACCTTCTTACAAATATTCACTGTTCCTTTTTTGCCAGCAGACCTGTCTATGTATGTACCATGCAGAGGCTTTATCAGCTCTTCCCAACTTGGTCCTCTGCATGATATCAGTAGCATGGCAGTCCAATTTGCATTCACTGCTACCCTTATCCAACTACAGTGGAATGAAACCTATAGCAAAGTGGTTAATAGAGTGAGCACAGTTATTTTACCCATAAATGTTAACTGCGGATGTATTCAGTGTTGTCCAAAGAATACATGATTGATGCCAGTGTTGTTTGGATGCTTCATACCTCTGTGTTTTAATAGGATGACCTCGTTGTGATGCAAGTTTGTTTCTATAATTAAAAGCAAAATACTGCAGATGCTGGAAATCTGAAATAAATGCAGAAAATGCTGGAAAATTTCAGCAGGTCTGGCAGTATCTGTGGAGAGAGAAACAGAGTTAAACTGAGCAAATTGGACTGCCATGATACTGATGTCATGCAGAGGATCAAGTTGGAAAGAGCTAATTAAGCATTTGCATGGTACATACATAGACAAGTCTGCTGGCAAAAAAGGAACAGTGAATATTTGTAAGAAGGTTATCTCATCAAGAGTTTGACACTGCTTGGAAGAATGTTGTTGTGATGACATTCTCAGCACTGTTTCAGAGTTTACCATCCCGCCCACCAAGGGAACTGTAACAGGTGGGGGAGGGGGTGGACCACACAAAGGTCCGTTGACTTTAGGCGGGATTTTCCAATTTTGGGGCAAGCGCGGTCAGGAAATCCCACTCAAAGTGTTGAATCCTGTATGACTCTTCTTCCAAAATGTTAAATTTGTTTCTCTCTCCTCAGATGCTGCCAGACTTGCTGAGATTTTCCAGCCATTTTCTGTTTTCATTTCTATGATTTTCTGTTTTTTTTGATACACCTCTCACGGTGCACTGGGGTGTTGTGGCTGCATTATTGAACATTGGGGCAGCAAGGTTGCACAGGGGCAGCACGGTGGCATGGTGGTTAGGACAGCTGCCTTATAGTGCCAGAGACCTGCTTTCGATTCCCGGCTTGGGTCACTGTCAGTGTGGGGTTTGCACATTCTCCCCATGACTGTGTGGGTTTCCTTTGGGTACTCCAGTTTCCTCCTACAGTCCAAATATGTGTGGGTTAGGTGGAATGGCCATGTTAAATTGCCCCTTAGTGTCAGGGGACAAGGAAGGATAAATGCATGGGGTTTTGGGGATAGGGCCTGGGTGGTGCAGACTTGATGGGCTGAATGGCCTTCTTTTGCACAAGAGGATTCTATAAAGTCCATTTATAGAGGAAAGGCAGCATCAGATATTAAGCAGGACAGTGAAAAAATTGGGTGAGTGAGGGAGGTGCAGAGGCTTAAGCAAGAGATTGAGGGATCCCAATTTATTTGATTTCAGTGCTGACTTCCCTTTTAAAGTATAACTTGTAAAGCTCTTAGCTACTTTATTGGGCAGTCACCTATTAGAAGGAGGGCCCTAATTTAGGGTTCACCTTCTGGGTAACCTTTGGATCATTTCATTTGTTGTCCCAAATGGAATTACTGTGGGGTGATTCTCTGGCCTGTTCAGCCAGGCGCAAATTGCGTTATAGCTGGGGAATCTGGAGAATATGCAAGACGGGTCATTACACGGTTTGTGTTGGGGAGATCCACTTTTGGGATTGTCCACTATATCCCCACATGGTGATGTAATCTGGTTCATATCCAGTGAGGGCGTGAACCAGATTAGCATTTTAAAATCTGAATTTAAATATGCATTTCCGGGTTTTAGCCAGATTCACCCAACTCCTGATATTCATTGACCCTCTGGCACAGTAGGAAGCCAGTGTGAATCACTAGTGGCCTCCATTCATGGAGACCAGATGTGATGGCCATGCCGGGGAACTTGGAGGCCATTGGAGCCCCTGGATGGTCAGGGGCACACTGCTCCCTGACACCATGGTGGGGGATAGTAGGTGGGGTGGGAAGTTAAGGTGGATCGGGGGTGTTGGGAGAGCTACTTTTCAGGTTTAGTAACAGAAAATTAAATACTGTGCACTTCTCAAAATTTTATTTTGATTTTAACTGACATACAAACAGCTGTCTAATTTTTTTAATGCCTTGAATTAGACGCAATTCCAGTGATGTGTTGCTAAATCAGAGATGTAAGAATCTTATGCCTCATCTAAGAAACTTAGAGATCAGGAATGATACAGAACAGTTTATTGACTCACTATTGCCTGTTTTGTTTCTCTTGCAAAGTCTGGGAATTAAATTCCTATTTGTTACTTGGAGATTACTGAAATGAAAGGTTTTACAAATCTCTATTCCATTCTGGGTTCATCTGATATAATCTGTAAATTTGTAATGTACAACACAAATCATACGACAGTTTCTGGGGGAAGGGAAACAATCCGTATCTTGAATTAAGGTCATCCTGAATTTTTGTCCCATTTATTATTATTCCCTGAAAAGTTCAGAACAACAATTCAATCTACATTTCTCCTGAGCTGCTGGAGGATATCTGATTGACAAATCCTGGGAACGGTGTCATAAACTCAAAAAAAGCAGATGTCATTTATGGAATCCTATGGGTTGGTGCCAGATAAGTCAGAATGGTAAGGATGTATTAGCTACAGAGTTGAACTGCTTTGTGAATGTACTGATTTCTTTGTCGTCACTTTCCTAACATCAATTGATTACCCTGTGATTAATTATCTTGAGAAAATCAGCATTGGGCCTCCATTTTCATCATTACCAGCCACCCTGCCTATTGCATGCAGGTGTAATTAAAGAAAGACAAAATCTACATTTATTCAGCACCTTTTAAGATCTCCCAAACTACTTTATAGGCAATTAATTATTTTTGAATTGTTGTCACGGGTAAAATATAGGCAATGTTATCAAATCGTGGAACAGGTTCAAGGAGCCAGATGGCTTATTTCTGTTTCTAATATATATGCCTGTATGATATTTCAATGGATTAGATAAGCTGGGCTAGCTATTCTCCGTCATCCATAATTATCTTGGGAACATGGGGTGAAATCATTGGTAGAAGCCTGTTTATTTTGTCGACAATGGAAGTTTATTGAGCATACTTTGTGGGGTGAAATAACTAGGACAGGAGTGTATAGTGGACTCACAATGAATCAATAGCCTATTTTACACTGCACATGATTCTCAAGAGTCTTTTCTATTGACTTCAATCTTGACCTAATGTTTACTTACCTATTATCTTACTATCTTGGTTTCTTTATGAGTTTTGGGAGGTATTAAAATATTGTGATAAAGTTATGTTGCATAGTAGATATTGAAAATATATTGTTGTGAGAAACAGCATCAGCTGTTTCTGACCAAGAAAAGACAGGTAGAGTTGTAGACCATTCAGCCTTTGTCTTCTGGCCCCTAAAAGGTTATGCTGCTCAGTGATACCTGAAGGCTCTAACGCTTCTCACTGACAGTGAAGATCTATGTTATGCAATCATTCTGCTTTGCTGGTCTTTCTGCTCTGCCAGGCTATCAAAAAAATACAATTCAGTTACACTCTTTGTATGAAACAATTGTCTGTATCTAATGGCCACTAAATCTCATGAATGGCTAAAAATGGGAATTGTGCCAGTGAAACCTCAGTTTGAGTATTTCCCTGTCCGGTGACACAATCAGGTTCACGCCCAGAAAGGATACGAACCTGATATTATACATACTTTTAAATAAATTAACATATTATTAAATGGCTTGATGCCATATGTCTGCCCACAACATTTCTTCCACCCAGGCAGCATGACATCATGCTGGTGTTAATCACTACCAATTTTCAAAAATTAAAAGTCATCGTGATGATGATGTCAGGGACACAGAGGTGCCTGCAACCCCTGAGGGCTAAGGGACATGCCTAGTTATTGCTCCATGGCACTCTGGCATGGAGGTTAGGGTTATTCTCCTCCATGGGAGGGAGAATTCCCCTTCTGTGTAAGTGAGGGGGGATCATCTTATCCACGGGAGAGGGTAGGTGGGTGTGAGGGAAGGGGGTTGGAGGATGCTTCTTTAATCCGCTGGGTGATTCCAATGTCTGTGAAGAGGGCATGTCAATGGGGCAGGTGGAGGATGTGTCCCACTGCCTGTTGTGAGGTTGGGATGCCTTTTACAAAAGACACTCTTATTTCACATTCCTGGTGTTGCCGTCATGTTTAGGCCCCTCCAGCTGGCTGTGTGGTTCTCAGCAGCACTCTGAAATTGCACTGAGTGCCATTAAATCAGGCGAGACATGGTGGCTGTGAAACCAGTGAGTTTCTCACAGCTTTTCTCACCTGATCCAACACTCTGCGCAATTTTGTACAGAATTGTATGCATTATAGTGAAAACACCATGCACCCAGGCAGGAAAAAGTCTTCTACTTCTACAGAATGTATAAGATTTTGTACAGTTTATCGGGGTTGACAGTAATGAATCTCTCTCCCAAATATCAATTTATTGTTACCATTACCATTTGACGTAATGGGCAGGATTTATTGGCTGCGCTCTGGAAAATCCCACTCGAGGTCAACAGACCTTTGAGTGGTTTGTATCCCCCCCACTTCGATTCCCTTGGCAGGCAGGAGGAGAAAATTCCAACCAATGTGCCGAACATGATCAAGAGGGCTGAAGAAATCACCCAAATATCTGTTAACATCTGCATGGTGTTATAAATAACAAATGGGATATTTTCCTGTCGAATTAACAATATTGCCTGGTGCTATTAAAGTAAAATTTGTACTCTCTGGTTTGTTAAATAACCACAGTGGGATGACCTGTAGGGTGTACATAAATTAGCACTACATTAGATTATTGTTGCTCTTAATATTAATGACCCATGTATCTATATATATCGGATGATATTTGTAACAGGTGTTAACAATGTATGGTGCCATTATACTCGGACCTCTCTGTGATTGTGTGGCAAATTGATTGGTGAATCTCGAAAGGGGAAAAATATTCAGGATAATTGAAGGGGAGGGTTAAAGAGGAGGGGGAATGAAGGAGCCAGAATCAGGAAGTGCACCAGTGGCCATGATTACTCTCCCTGGGCCTGGGTTTGGCATTCAAACTTTCATGTTTTGGTTTTCCGTAGAGTAAGACGCCAGTGTTCTTTTTTACCCTGGGCCTTCCAAGTTCAGTAAAAAGTCTGACAACACCAGGTTTTAGTCCAACCTATTTATTTGATAATATACTCGCAAGCTTTCGAGGGGTTACCCTCTTCGTCAGGTGAGCTTGCGAGTATATTATCAAATAAATAGGTTGGACTAAAACCTGGTGTTGTCAGACTTTTTACTGTGTTTACGCCAGTCCAACGCCGGCATACCCACATCATGCCTTCCAAGTTCCCCTTGGACCGGAATCTTATCACTGTTGGTGCTGGCAGGATTTTCCCTTCCTGCTGTAGCGAATGGTGATTTGGCTGGCTGTCAAATTCTCCAAACTCACTGCAGTGGGAGCTTGGTGTGAACGGCAGGTAAGGTTGTGCCCTATGTGCCCCTCTCTTGTATATGCTGTGTCTCCTATTCGTATGCTCAGTTTAGTGCTTCCCTGTGGAACAAGCATGTGAAATAGATGGGCTGGGATTCTCCCAACAAAAAAACTAAGTGCCCAACAGCCAGGAAAATGAGAGATTTTCCAGCCTCTTTTTGGGTGGGTATTCAGTTTTATGAATCTTGGGCACTCTCTCCACCGAGTGTTTCAGGGGGAATTCACGCCGGTGAGTGGAGGCAGGGGTGGTGGGGGTCATCCTGCTGGAGAGGCCAGAATTAGTTCGCTCTGCGGGCCACTGCACATGTGCCAATCTGTCAGTGCATGTGCACTGGCCTCCTCGTTGCTGGCTGCCTGATCACTGGCTTCCCCAATGGCTTCCCAGCCCCCTCCCTGATTGTTGGCCTCCCTAACCCTCTCCCCCCGACCGATCATTGACTTCCCAACACTCCCTGATTGTTGGCTTACCCAGCCTTTCCCATCCCAGGCCAGCCCCAATTGCCAGCCCCCTTTGACCCACCCTCCCCTTGGGACTGCCTGGTGCCCAGTGGGCAGTGCCAGGGTACCAGGCTGGCATTGCCTAAGGGGCAACCCCCTTCTTCCCAAACTCCTGGGGGGGGACCTCAATGGCCTTTGACACTATCAGCTGGGTGATCATGCCAGATCCCTGTTGACGGGGACCTGTTGTAATCCCCGCTGGTGGAAATCTCTCCTGGTGGGGGTGGAAGACATTAGTGAGATCAGAGGATACTGTTCCAGAAACGGAAATACCCCACTTCAGAACCTCGGTGATGTGTCCTGTCCTGCTGTCCTACTCGAGGGCTCAGCAGGCTGGGAGAATCACCCCCATGAAGTTTGGGATGGAGGAGAGCCTAAAGCATTGAAAATAAACTAGTTAACACCTCTGTCAAAATTCTGGCCAGAAGAATGTCAAATGAATGTGATCAGCATCCATCCATGGATAGCAACAATAGGTGATTGTTAGGTTTCAAAGTTGTTCAGGTCCACATGGGGACAAATACCTTTATAAAAGAAATGAATTTTGCAGTGCCAACTCTAAGAATCACATGACAAGATTTTAAAATTTTTACTGTAACAAAAGCAGTAATAGCATTCTCAGTTCAGAAGAGTCATATTGGCCATAAAACATTAACTCTGCTTCTCACTTCACAGGTACTGTCAGACCTGCTGAGTTTCCCCAGCACTAAACTACAGAAGATATAATCCGGTTAACTTCTTAACACTACTGAAAATCCCATGCCACAGTTATAGATGACACCACACTTTCTGTAGCCATGTAATCTTTGAGTTTAAAGCCCATAGTTCTGCCAGTTTTACCAAGATCCTTTTAGTCCTATGTAATTGAGGCAAATTTTCCAGTGTTCTTTTAAACAAAGTCTGTTCCACCCAACCTTTTGAGCATAATTGAATGGATTTCTCATTGCACGGCACCCTCTGTTGATTCTGTGCTCTTTCACACTTCACAATTCCTATTTCCTTGAACGTGGGTTCCATTCTCACCAGCTCTCCACTTGCTTCTTACCCCAAAAGCAGTCTTCTTCTTCTACTTATCATAACAACAGCTGTTGTGGCTCTTCTGCGCTCATTTGGTTTGACTGGCTTAGAGTTTGTAAGCCCATACGCAGAAAGGCCAGCAGTTCCTCCCCTTGTGTCCAGGTGTTAAAGTTCACACCTGACTTTCAGTTGGGTTTCACCTGGGCTCTAAATCTCCATGACAATCAGATCAGATAATTCCATTTTTACCTTAAATTGAAAGTGACAGTTTACAACATAAAAACATAAGAACATAAGAAATAGGAGCAGGAGTAGGCCATCTAGCCCTTCGAGCCTGCCCCGCCATTCAGTAAGATCATGGCTGATCTGAAGTGGATCAGTTCCACTTTCCCGCTTTCTCCCCATAACCCTTAATTCCTTTGTCTGTCAAAAACCTATCTACCCGTGACTTAAATATGTTTAGCGAGGTAGCCTCCACCACTTCAACGGGCAGAGAATTCCAGAGATTCACCACCCTTTGAGTGAAGAAGTTCCTCCTCAACTCTGTTCTAAACCGGCCCCCCCCCCTTATCTTGAGGCTGTGCCCCCTAGTCCTGCTGTCCTTTCTGAGCGGGAAGAATCTCTCTACCTCTACCCTATCCATCCCTTTCATTATCTTATACGCCTCTATAAGATCCCCCCTCATCCTTCTAAACTCCAACGAGTACAGACCCAGTCTATTCAGTCTGTCTTCATAGTCTAACCCCCTCATCTCTGGTATCAGCCTAGTGAACCTCCTCTGCACTCCCTCCAAGGCCAAAATATCCTTGCACAAGTGCAGCGACCAAAACTGCACACAGTACTCCAGCTGCAGCCTCACCAGTGCCCTCTACAGTTGCAGCAAGACCTCCCTGCTTTTATATTCTATCCCCCTCGCTATAAAGGCCAGCATCCCATTTGCCTTCTTGATCACCTGCTACACCTGCAGACTGGGTTTTTGCGACTCATGCACAAGGACCCCCAGGTCCCTCTGCACTGTAGCATGCTGCAGCTTTTCGCCCTTTAAATAGTAATCCCTCCTACTATTATTTCTGCCAAAGTGGATAACCTCACACTTGCTAACATTGTACTCCATCTGCCAGGTCCTCGCCCACTCGCTCAGCCTATCCAGATCCCTCTGCAGGCTTTCCACATCCTCTGCACAATTTGCTTTTCCACTCATCTTTGTGTCATCAGCAAATTTCGTTACCCTACACTCAGCCTCCTCCTCCAGATCATCTATATAAATGGTAAATAGCTGAGGCCCCAGCACCAATCCCTGTGGCACTCCACTAGTCACCAACCGCCAATCAGAATAGCACCCATTGATACCAACTCTCTGCCTCCTTTTAGACAACCAATCCTCTATTCACGCTAACACCTTACCCCCAACTCCATGCCCCCTAACCTCCTGAAGCAACCTTTTGTGCGGCACCTTATCAAACGCCTTTTGAAAATCGAGAAACACCACATCCACTGGTTCCCCTCTGTCTACCGCACTAGTCACATCCTCGTAGAAATCCAATAAATTCGACTTCCCCTTAATGAATCCGTGCTGTGTCTGCTCTATCAAACCATTTTTTTCTAGGTGCCTTGCTATTACTTCTTTGATGACGGATTCAAGCATTTTTCCAACAACAGATGTTAAACTAACCGGCCTATAATTCCCTGCCTTTTGCCTGTTACCTTTTTTAAACAGCGTCGTAACATTAGCCGTTTTCCAATCTTCTGGCACTTCCCTGGAATCCAGCGAGGTTTGGAAAATAATCACTAAGGCATCTACTATCACCTCTGCCATTTCCTTCAGAACCACGGGATGCATTCCATCCGGTCCTGGGGACTTGTCCACCATCAGTCCCGTTAGTCTATCAAGCACTACCTCTCTAGTGACAGTAATCGCATTCAGGCCCTCAACTCCTACCATCCTTCTATCTTTAATACCCGGCAAACTATTCGCCTCCTCCTCCGTGAAGACCGAGGCAAAAAACTTATTTAAGGCCTCCGCCATTTCCTCATGTCCCACCACTAAATCCCTCCTCTCATCCTCCAAGGGTCCAACATTCCTTCAAGGGTCCAACATCAGCGTCTTATAAAGTTCAGTGATCGTAAGTAGGTGGTGATTCGAAGGTAGATCTGCTGGTGGGCAAAGTTTGTGCACATGTCCTTAACAAAGGTGATGGTATATTCCAGTGGGGACTACACTTATGCGGACATTGGTTGGGAATTTCCACCTGCGCTCACCCCGAAACCGGAAAATCCTGCCGGAGGTCAATGGGCCTTTCTGTGATCCACCCCTTGTCCTCTACAATTCCCGTGGCAGGCGGAATGGGAAAATTTGCTCCACTAACTATTTATTTTAATGAGTTAATGGCTATGGAAAAATAGTGAACATTGGAATGTAGCATGAGTGCATTGAGCATTTGTACGTGAACTCCCATAACGTTTGTGAAATACAGAATTCTGAGTTTTAGCAAGTGAGCTTTTAGCTTGAGGCTCAGAATTACCTTAACAGGGATTTGAACTGATGGCAATAGATGGGCTTTATTCTGGATTTATCTAACATAAGGCATTACCTCAGTTTTAAGACTCATTCCATGACTTGTATTACAAAGTATTGCATTTTTGTGTAAAATTTTTATCATTTTGTGAAAATCTCCTTTCAAGAATTTGACAAAGTATTGAATGGAAACATTTAGGGACCGCTGCCAATGTTTTCTCAAGGGGATCTGTGAGTCGAAAAGCTTGACATTAAGTGGCAATTTTCTTTTTCTTAATAAACAGCATAGTCTGTAGGAAATATTGCTGGTTGGAACTTGCTTTCTGACTGCATTCCTCATTCAAACCCGTAGCAGCTAGCAAACAGAATCCTACAGGGACACCCCGTACACGAGGCCCCAGAGAGGAAAAGAACCTCTAACATTCTGTTTTAATGGGATTCTTGCCAGTGGGTAAGTTCAAAGTGCAGTTTCCAGTAATTTGCTGTAACTACTTGGTGCGTTTGATAGGTCGAGACAGAAGCATGCAACCTGAAGTAATATTTCCTGATTTCTATCATTTGTGAAACTGACTGGAGGTCACAGTGGGACATAGAATTGGGAAAAATTTTGCCTGTCACTTCTTGATTCCTCTTTTTCTCTTTCATCGGATTATCTCTCGTTTCAATGTTGATCCTGAACATGGATGAAATTTGTGTCTATTGTTCCCTCGTATAAACATTTCAAATGCCTCTCTCAGGAGCTATTTGGTCCTTTTTGCACCTCCCCCCGCCTCTTTTAAGATTATGTCACATTGTTATCCATATGTTGTTTAGAAAAATGTACATCACCATTTCCCTATGCATAGCTATGTATTATTCTTAAATAGCTAGAAGCAACAGCACTTCAGTAAATCACCGCAGTAAACATCAGTTAGCAGCGAGTAAGACCCAGCAGATTCAACACAATCAGCTTGCAGTTGACTTATGTCAGTCCTAAATATGTGCCCCAGGCTACGCCACTATGTTTGACAAACTCATTGCATGTTTTTCAACACTCCTCATGTTTTAAGAAGAAGCACATTATTTTTGTGTGCAATCACTGAATCAGGAAGGTCAGATGTGGAAAGGATCACTGAGGTATGTTGCTGAATACTCTGGGGTCGAGATTTCTTTGGGGCATCACCCTGTAGGCTCAGAGACAAAAACCAGGTGAGGAACAGCTCTATCTTCCTGTTTGTTTCTGGTGTCTGGGGCCTGAATGAACAGTGCAACTAAATATACCTTTTTTTGAGATTTCCCGTAGCAAGTGGCGTAAGGGATGGAAGAATTGAAGTGATACAGAAATAATGGGAACGCCCCCTTCAATGTATATTTTTTGTTCATGCTTGGGGCATGAGCATCGCTGACTGGGCAACATTTATTGCCCAAGCATAGTTACCCTTGAGAGGACAGTTGAGAGTCAACCAAATTGCTATGGAGTCACTTACCAGCCACACCAGGTAAGGGTGTCTGATTTCCTTCCCTTAAGGGCATTGGTGAGCCAGATAAGTTTTTCCGACAATTGACAATGGTTTTATGGTCATCAGTAGATACTTAAATCCAGATTTTTTTTATTGAATGCAAATTCCATCATCTGTCATGGTGGAATTTGAACTCAAGTCCCCAGAACATTGGCTGAGTTTCTGGTCTAGTGATAATATCTCTAGGCCATCACCTCCCCAATTTCCTATTAGTCCAATTTTTGCCTTGGGACAGCATCCATTGACCTCTGATCTGTATAGCTCGACTTATCCCTTTGTCCTTCCGTGAGTAGACACAACAAAAGGACAATTACACTTCCACTCATCATAATTTCACAAAAAAAAAATCATGTTGCTAACTTTAAGAAGGAAAATGGAACACAGAAACAATTCAAGTCTTTCTATTCAATGTTTGGCATGAACATTGAGCCTCGAAGTGGCATCTGCTATTTGTTACACTTGCCCTTGCATGTTTAGTTTTTTAACTCAAGATGTTGAAAGTGCAAGCTGATAATGTCACAGTGAAGAAAACTGGGCATCTGGAATCTGAGCAAACAGGGCAACTAACTCCATATCGCAATTAAATTAAAGGATTGTGAAACTAGTGGTGGTAAGGCTAAAAGAAATGTGAATTATAGTCAGGTACAAAAAGAGATGTAAAGACAGGTGAAAAAAGATTGAACTAACAGAGAGAGAACAAAGAAAAAAAAGCCTTACATTATAGTGTTTTTCACAGTCACTGGACTGGTTTACAGCCAATGAATGGCTTTTTGAAATGTCATCACTATTGTAATGTCGGCAAAATGGCAACTAATTTACATTCAACAAATTCCCATAAACAGCAGTGACCAGAAAATCTGTTTCTTTGTGATGTTCATTAAAGGGTAGCTATTAGCCAGGACTTCTGGAATAACTCTGCTGCTCTTCTTCAAAAGACTGCCATAGGATCATTTCACCCACTTGGGTAGGCAGCTGGGGCCTTAGCTTAGTGACACATCTGGAAGAGACTGCGGATGATTATATGAGAAAAATTAGAAGTGTCTAGCCAGTGTGAACATGGGAGAGTTTCAGATCCATTTTTTGGGTGAGTCTTGACGCCCAAACTTATGGACTTAGATATTGAAAAAATGGGCTGAATTGTTTCCAGCCATGAGAGCCAGTGGATGGGGCTTAATTCATCGGCCAGCTTGCTTTAGCAGTTATTGCACATGTGAGAGAGATCTGTCAGGCCTCTGGTGCTGCAACCAGCCTCAATCCAGCCTTTGCCCCTGCTATTGTGGAGGCCTGAGGCTGATCACGAGCCCCATACCACCTGGAAATATGGCCCCTGCCACCCACCCTGTCGCCCAGACTGATCACGCTCACGCCACCTCCCCCATCGATCGCAATGTAGTGTTGCAGCGGGTCACCCCTCCCTCACCAATCGGGTTGACCTGGCCTGGCCCTGCCTCTTCAGGCCCTGACCCCATAGGTCCTGTCCCTTTCAGACGCCACCCCAGTGGGCAGTGCCAAGGCCAACATGACTGTTCTTCTTTGCTGGGGACCAGGTGTTTTCCTCGCTGGACAGAACCTCTCCCGGCAAGGCCACAAAGACAAATGAGCCTGGACGATTGCGTCCTGGATTTCCTAATAATGTGTAAACGACTATTTAAATTTATTTATTCAGCTTGTTGTGGAAATGGGCAAGAGGCTGATTGCGCCGGATATCCTGTGCTGATAAGATTGTGAGAGCCGAGAAATCAACGCAAACCTGATTACTTGGCTCTCGTGCAATTTTACTGACTCACCCCGCCTATCAATGAGCGCGATGAGCCAGCAAAATCGAGGGCAGTATCTCTGATAGTGTAGCACTCCCTCAGTACTACACCGGAGTGTCAATTTGACTTTGTGTTCAAATCCTGCAGTGGAATTTGAACCCAAAGCCTTGTAACTCAGAAGTGAGCGTGCTACCAGCTGAGCTATGGCTGACATACAAAAGAGACAAAAACCAAGAAAACAATGTAAATCTAATATTTTTAAACTTTACGACAACAATTCACTTTGAATGACTGATCTCCACATTTGTAATAGTTAATTTTCAATGCCAGAGAGCTCGCTTGGCAATGATCAACAATTATTACATCTTTAGAAAAATATTTATGCTTAAAATTACATAACTTTATGCAGTGCATTTAGTCCATATCTACAATGCAACTACAACAACCTCATGACATTTAACGCATACACGAGTGAATTAGTCAGTGAAAGACTCCGAAGATATGCAGGTTTGGTGGATTGACCATGTTAAATCGCCCTTACTGTCAGGGAGATTAGCAGGGTAAATACATGGGGTTACGGGGATAAGGCCTGGGTGGGATTGTGGTCAGTTCAAGTATGATGGGCCAAATGGCCTCCTTCTGCATTGTAGGGATTCTATTATATGAATTGCCATTTTCTGAAAGCCAAATATGGAACAGCGCAAGTTGGACAGTAACATTTGAATACAGGCATTTAACCACTGATCTGATCCTTTCTGAATTTGCTGTATCACTTACACATTAATAATGATGAGTGCCATTAGCCTTGCCATTATTCAGCAATGCTGCCCTTGGAGAATATCAAGTATTCCTGGCATCCAGCATTGCTATAGCATGAGATGCAGATATAAAATGTAAATCTTTGCCTACTCATTTTCTAGTCCTGAGAGTATTCACATTTCCTTTAGAATGGGCAGTATGAATCAGCAAAGAATGCCGTGCCATTTCAGAAAAGAACTTAACTATTTATTGGTGGAAAACCTTCATTACATTAAAGTGAAACATTAACTCTTTTAACTGTACGTCCATTTTTGTAACAAGTGTATTGATCAAGTATATGTAACATCTCAAAGTTTGTAAATGATACTAAGTTGGGTGGGAGGGTGAACTGTGATGAGGCTGCAGAGATCCTGCAGAATGATCTGGACAGGTTGGGTGAATGGGCTAATCAATGGCACATGCAGTATAATTTGGATAAGCATGAGGTTATTCACTTTGGAAACAAAAACAAGACGGCAGATTGCTACCTGAATAGCTGTAAATTGGGAGAGGGGAGTGTGCAGCAGGACCTGGGTGTCCTTGTGTACCAGTCACTGAAGATAAGCATGTAGGTGCAGCAGGCGATAAAAAATCAAATGACATGTTGGCCTTCATTGTGAGAAGTTTTGAGTACAGGAACAGGAATACGTTGTTGCAACTATACAAGGCTTTGGTGAGCCCACACCTAGAGTATTGTGTGCAGTTTTGGTCTCCTTTTCTGAGGAAGGATGTTCTTGCTCTCGAGCGATTGCATTGAAGGTTTACCAGGCTGATTCTGGGGATGGAGAGACTGATGTATAAGGAGAGACCGGCTAAGTTAGGATTGTTTTCATTGGAATTCAGATGAATGAGGAGGGACCTCATAGAGACTTATAAAATAGATAGATGCAGGGAGGGTGTACCTGATGGTGGTAGGTCCAGAACCAGGGGTCACAGTCTGAGGATTCAGGGTAGAACATTTAGGATGGAGATGAGGAGACATTTCTTCACCCAAAGAGTGGTGTGCCTATGGAATTCATTACCAAAGGAAGTAGTTGATGGCAAAACCTTCAAGAAGTGGCTGGATATAGTCCTTGGGGCAAATGGGATCAAAGGTTATGGGGAAACAGCTGACTAAGGCTATTGAGTTGGATGATTAGCTATAATCGTAATGAATAACAGAGCAGGCTCAAAGGGCCAAATGGCCTCCTCCTGCTCCTATCTTCTTTGTTTTTACATTTCTATGAATGAGGGACAAACAGAAATTAAATAAGCTATAGGTATGTTGCAACATAGATAAAGTTAGTAAAATAGTTGCATATGGTCAGTTTATTTAATGTAGTGATGATTGTGTACTGTGTAGATCTGCTAGTAGTTAAGATAATGGCCCATATTTGGCTGGGACTCATCATGGGATGGGAAATTTATGGAGACAGCCAAATGTCCATTAACTTTGGACAGGAATTTCTGACCAGTGTTTTCCTTTTCAAACATTCCTCTGGTGCTGGAGGTGCTAGATATTCTTATGTTTGATCAATGGATTGTTTCCCTACTTTCTTGCTTTTTCTTTGAGTGCTGTTTTACAATCCTAGCTCCTGTTAATACCAGTCATATTCTAGAGTGAAACCTGGCTTCATAGATCCTAATTTATATTTTTAAACCATGGAGGCAAGTTACTGAGGAAATTCACAGGAGTCTGCTGATGAACAAATAATAAAATATATGTTAATAAAAAAAATTGAACTATATTACACTGGACTGAAAGGTTGGAAAGATCTCAAAACAAACTCAAGCAGGCAATTCAAATACCCATTGTTACTTTACCCTGGAAATGTCTGAACAGACACGTGAACCAGTGAAGAATTACCACTAGCTTGACATAAAGGCTTCTCGTTTGGGACTGGCAAGGTTACAAACAGTTTTCTTCCATTAAATTCTTGAGAATTCACTCGATGCTTCTCATATAACTCAAATCTCTCCCTACGATATCCAAAAGCAGTACTCTAAATTCACTGTTTCTTCAGCTGCAGAGCAAACAGATGGGTTCTCTAAATTCAGTCTTCCAGTAGCATCTCTGCTAAATGAGTTCTCTAACTGATTATACATTTAACTAATGACCCATTGGCCTTGTAGTTTTATTTTCTCAGAGAGATGAAAATCCTTGTCCTCTTTCTCCCGCCTCCCTCAGCTGCTGTTTTTTCTGAGTATGTATCACTGCATCACCATCACTAGGCAACAGTAAAGCTTTCCTACTTTTATTCTCAAGATCATTGAACTTTCCACCCCTTTTAACCCATCTCTTTAACTCCAGGGGTTATAAGACCCCATTGAATGTGTATAAAAACAAACAAACCCAGAACACCTGAAAGCTTTTAGTCGCAAGTGTACCCTGACTCCCAGGCACAAAGGTTCATAAACAAAGCCCAAACGACACTCAAACCATTTTTATGTTGCTTAACACACAAATATTCCCAACCAGAATGGGTTTTTCCCCTTCCCCATCCCAGCAGCAGCACCACTGAAATCGATTCTTGAAGACAGTGTGAAAATGTTGCTGGGGAATGGGGGGAGAGATTGCTAACAGGAAATTACATCAGCATCAAGCTAGATTGCTGAAAAGTGGCATGAATAAGGTGGTCCTCGGTTTACCAGGCTGATTCTGGGGATAGAGGGACATTGAGGTGAGTGAAACCAAACCTTTCTTCCATAATGATTTGTTATTGTCACATGTTTTAGTAAACAGTGAGAAGTATTGTTTTTTGCGCGCTATACAGACAAAGCATACTGTTCATAGAGTGGCATGGTGGCACAGTGATTAGCACTGCTGTCTCACAGTGCCAGGGACCCGGGTTCATTTCCTGGCTTGGGTTATTGTCTTTGTGGAGTTTGTACATTCTCCCTGTGTCTGCGTGGGCTTCCTTTGGGTGCTCCGTTTTCCTCCCAAGTCCAAAGATGTGCAGATTAGGTGGATTGGCTATGCTAAATTGCCCCTTAGTATCAGAGGGACTAGTTAGGGTAAATGCATGGTGTTACAAAGATAGGACCTGGTTGGGATAATGGTCGGTGCAGACTCGATGGGCCAAATGACCTCCTTCTGTCGTGTAGGATTATAAGGAAAGGAGAAAGTGCAGAATATAGTGTTACAGTCATGGGTAGGGTGCAGAGAAAGATCAAATTAACATAAGGTAGGTCCATTCAAAAGTCTGATGGCAGCAGGGAAGAAGATGTTCTTGAGTCAGTTGGTATGTGATCTCAGACTTTTGTATCTTTATCTTGATGGGAAAAGGTGGAAGAGAGTATGTCCAGATTGCGTGGGGTCCTTGATTATGCTGGCTGCTTTTCCAAGTAGCAGGAAGTGTAGACAAAGTCAAGGGATGGGAGGCTGGATAGCTTGATGAACTGGATTTCATTCAATCTGTAGTTTCTTGCAGTCTTGGACAGAGCAGGAGCCATACCAAGCTGCTTTCTACAGAGAGTCGTACGGGACATGCCAAATTTCCTTAGCCTCCTGAAAAAGTGCTACACTGCTCCTGATGCACTGTTCACCACTCTGCCAAGGCAGACCGGTTCCTGCCCTCCATCACCATGCTAAGTTAATTTTCATGGACAGCACTGTGCTGCTGGATTCATGGATCTTCCCGTGTGACTATCTTGGATCAATACAGCATCTGAAGTTGGGGAGTACAGGAATCTCCTTCCTCCCTGGTGCCACACACCAGTGTCTATTGGAACAGCACTGTGCTATGGAACTCATACAGCCACCATAACAAATGTCGAAGTTTGACCAGGCTTGGAGTGTGAGGTGAGGCTGGGCATGGGCAGAGAGAGGGTGGGGGTAAAGTATTGGCGTTGGCCTGACAAAGATAACAGTGGCAAGAGGGAAGAAGGCTGTGCAAGGAGGGTGGGGTAGGGCTCAGAATGACAGGCAGAGGGACAAGGAGATGGATGAGGAGGATAGACGATGGAAGGCGGAGGGAAGACTGAGGTGATGGATGCTCACAAATAAGAAAAGGTCAAAGGAATACCTCATAGTTTGCTGGAAGAGGATGGATGAAGACTCCAGAGGCACTGGATAGAGGTCCAACTGAGACATGGGCACCTCACAGATGATGGGCTTGGGGGGAGGGTGGTTGAATGAAGGAACAGATACTATCTCTCTTCCATCTGGATTGCTGACATTCTGTACAGTCTGGAGAGAGTGATATGAGTGTGCTCGAGTGTTATTAAAAATGGCACCTTGACCTTCGAACCTGTCTGCTGAGAGCAGGTGGACAAATCAACTGCCAGCCCATCAGAAGAGTTGGAGGGGAACTCATCTGTGCATAATTAATGAAGTTCCAAGCTCAGGATCTGGCGCGGGATCTCATCTTTCCCACTGGCAGAACAGGAGCTGCCGGATCCCCCACCACTGCAATTAGTCTCAAAGTGGAAGAATTCCACCTGTGAGCTCTGTGGTAGCAGTTGGAGAGACAGCGATGTGAGCTTGATTTTCGAACCCATCATAATGATCAGTAAAGTTCTGCACTGGGAATGAAATCCCAAAAATGACCCAACCAGAGTATGGCTCTTCTGTTTTTCCCAAAGAATGACCTCAATCCAATCACAAAAGTGTACTTTTATTACACCCCATTTTCCACAGCAGGCTGAGGTAGAATTCCAACTTAATGCTAGCTTATATTGAATTGCAGACAGTTTGCACTGTTGATTTATGTCCACTTGGAGCTTAGTTGAATATATCCAAAATTCAATGTCATAACCTATACAATTTTCAAAGTGAGGCAATTCATTATAAATTATTTCAGGATACAGCAATTATTTGTATTCAAGAGAAAGTTTGATAGAGATTTTTTTAAAATTAGAAAGAGTTGTGATAGTGAAATAAAGAAATATTCTTCCTTCTATTGAGGTACAAGTGATGCAACTCATTGATTTAAAATAATCATTCAAAGTGGGGATAGATATGAGGAGAAATGTCATTACACAGAGGCCTGTTGGAAAATCTTTCTATAGGAAGTTTTTGGTGGAGACCATTGCATCTTTAAATGAAAACTTGGTAAATATTGAAGGAGCTATGGGGAAAGTATTAGGAAATTAGATTCAATTTGGACTGTTCTAGCAAGCACCTGAGAGAGATATGGGCTGAACCATGTCCTTCGGTATTGTAAGTTTATATTACTCAGTGGTTCTATGAAATTTATTCAGAGTCCTGAGCTAAAAAGAAAGCTTTCTCCCTTACCTTGCTGCCCAAAGTCATAACTTCTTCCAAAAATCACGCAACTTCTTATTCCTGTCCTTCTGTCCACAAGTGGCAAAGTGCCTCACTTGCATCAGAAAACCACGAACTCTCCATGCATTTCCAAAAGGTTTGTTTATTTAAGTTTATTTATTAGTGTCACAAGTAGACTTACTGCAATGAAGTTACTTTGAAAATCCCCCAGTCACCTGTTCGGGTACACCGAGAGAGAATTTAGCATGGCCAATTCACCTAGCCAGCACGTCTTTTGGACTGTGGGAGGAAACCGGAACACCCGGAGGAAACCCACGCAGACATGGGGAGAATGTGCAAACTCCATCCAGTGATGCAAGCCGGGAATTGAACCCAAGTCCCTGACGCTGTGAGACAGCAGTACTAACCACTGTGCCACCCTGCCACCCTGCACTAATGGCAAGCAAAGCCTCAGAAAATCGATCCTGCGGCTTAAATCAATGTGGCATTCCACTGGTTTCGGTCATGTCGTGCAGCCAGTTTTTATATCCTTTCTATGAGAGCTATGCTTCTGTGACTTTTTTTTCCCTGTAAAGGTCAGTATTATCAGGATACAGCAAGCCAGCAGTTGTTCAAATACTTCACTGTGCTGGGGCTGAAGCCAACCATCCAACCTCGAGGCCGTATGTAAACTGATGGAACAGTTCAGAAAATGCAGCGGAGGACTTGACTCAGAATATCCAAGTTTCCTTCTGTTAAAATAATCTTGTGAGGTTTGCCAAACTTTTTTGTTGTTGTATAAAAAAATATAATCAGAGCCCAACATGAAACGAGCCAGTCGAAGCTTGGTTCTGACATCGTCTTGTCAAAGTGGACAAGTACAGGCACATTGGCATTTTCATGAAGGAAGCATAGATGAATCCCAGCCCTTGTTTTGTGACTTGGAAGGATTAATCGACCTGGACTGTATTAATTCTAGCAAATTATAGCAAAACTGTGCATATTGAAATGCCTTCAACTATAGGCCTCTTGAGCAATATGCGGGGCATTAAATAGAAATTTCTTATGTGTTGGGGACCCAGTGCCAGGTGGGTGGGGTTGAAAGTTAGGGATTCTTCTATGAAGACTCTTCATAGAACCATAGAATCCCTACAGTTGCAGAAGGAGGCCATTTGGCCCATCAAACCTGCATCAATAGCAATCCTAACAGGACCCTATCCCCGTAACTTCATGCACTTTCCCTGCTAATCCATCTGACACTAAAGGTCAATTTAGCATGACCAATCCACATAACCTGCGCTTCTTTGGATTGTGGGAGGAAACTGGAGCACCCGGAGGAAACCCCTGCAGGCGTGGAGAGAATGTACAAATCCCGCATAGACAGACACCTGATGCCAGAATTGAACCTGAGTCCCTGGCGCTGTGAGGCAGCAATGCTAAATATTGTGCCACCGTGCCGCCCACGCTCTTTTTTATTGTTGGTGCATGTCAATGTAGAGCTGTTCAATAACTAATCCTTTAATGTGATTTGAGGGTAAAGAAGAGTTTAACAAGTTTTGTAGTAACTATAGAAAGAACTGGATCTGCTAAAACATGCACTGAGGTGCTGCAGCTAGATGACAATTCTATACAAATGCTACATGAATCTAACCAGATTACATGATCAGAAAGGCACTTCAGTATTTTTTAAGAATTGTATATAAATGTCTGGAGCACTTGAAGTATCCAGGACAACAGAAGTCTTTAAATCCTTTAACATTCTTTTTACTTTGGTACACCCTGTCGTAGCCTGGAGGTAGAAGGATAATAACAACATGGGATGATAGCAGACTGCACTCTGGAACAGTTTACTAGGAGGAAGTCCGCAATTACATATTTCTGGGCAAGTATTAACCGAGAGTCAACCAGACTTCAGCACAAGTCTCACAATAACAGCTGGAATTGGAATCCTTGGCAATCTGTCAGGAAGCGAAAAGACAACAGCAATAATTTATGAGGCATGGCTGCAGCAACTGAGCACGAGCAAAACTGCTAAAAGTTATAAGCTTTTTCAACATTACGTGATTCCAATTTAAAGGAAAATCTTCCAGATGGAATATAAGCCCCTTTCAAGTGAATTGTTGCTACCACCACAGAGTGTTTGTTAAAAAAAGTACAACTTACAACATTCTACCTAATGCTAAATTGGTGAGATAAACTTCTTTATTGCAAAGTCTACAATCAAACCCTGTATTTCTGATCTTAAATCATACGTAAAATGTAAAAAAAATCCTGATTTTATTCTCAGTCCCTTACAGCAAGGAAGCTTGTCCTTTTATTGAGGAGTAACATTTATTTGAAGGTTGTTTTGTCCCAGTTGTATTATTATACCAGGAATGTCATCCTACTTTCCGAATTTTGAGTTCCTTGGTTTTTTTTGTTGATGATTGCAGGAAGTATTTGCAGATTATAAATTCAGTCATTTGATTGCAGACTCCAAAGTATCAATCAGAGAGCAATTCCTGCTCAGCAATTGAATTAAGGAGCAATCTTCTTAAAAAGAAATAGGCTGCGAGACATTATATTCGGCATTTGTCTCATTCTGACCGACTCTCCAGTATAACTGTCTGAACTGTATCTCTGATACTGAGCATTGATTACACAATTGGAACATGTCACCAGGCCTTTATATACAGATTATTGGAGTATTTTAATTCTTTGTTGATGGTGGGGTTAGCTTTTTTTTAAGAAACAAGTAATTTCTTGCCTTGTTGGGCCTCGCTCACAGCATCTGACACTCAAGTCAGGATGGCATGCAACCCATTCATAAGTTTTTGCCATTGGTGTTAAGGCTGCTGGGATAACTCCTGCTCAAATTCTTGTCCTTCCTTATAAGGTAGGGCTAGGCCTCTATTCAGTGTCCCTCCCCAATGTGATAAAGGACACTGATAACTCAGCATGTGAAGAGTGATGGACACAAACCAATTGCTTACACCTTTAATGCACAAAACCACTAAAACCACCATCACATAGTGACCACATAACTGTGCCTTGTTTCAATTTGCTCTTTTCATCTTTTCTGAGAGGGTTTAATTTCATGAGTGACAGTCATGGCCTGCTATCTCACCCAAAGGGTCATTCTTTATGTGTGACATTCACCAATGATACCCTTAGATTACACTGATTAGCTGTTATTTGCATGAAACTTTTGTCTGCTATTTAAATGAAGATAGCGACATATTTTTCTTTGAAATTAAGTAACAGTAAACTAACAAAGAACAAAAACAGCCTGGGAAACAGGCCCTTCGGCCCAATGAGCCCGCGCCGCCATTTTAACTTTACCAGTCCCCCCCTCCACCCATGGCCCTTATCTATTGTTTTTATGGAATCCACATTGAGGGAAACTAATTTAGGGACAATTTATTACTCCAATCAACCTAATAACACATCTTTGGGGTGTGGGAGGAAACTGGAGCACCCAGAGAAAACCCACGCAAGCACAGGGAGAACACGCAAACTCCTACAGACACCGGCCCAAATCCATGTGTCTGCACAGAAAACAGTGATAGTCACTGAGCTGTCGTGTTGCCCAGCATCTGGTCCAGTTTAAGCACACACTTACCACATGAAGCACTGGGCCATTCCCGAACATTCAAGTGCAGCCCAAGTACGACCCATCGCGTGTATGCCCATCATTGGACAACAAGGCCGACCGACTTAAAACCTGTGAATTAAAAGAGAAAAACATTAGTATCATACCACATCCTTTTACATTACCAGGGACGTCCCAATGCTAATGAACCTTATTTAAAACAATCTCCTATATCCTCCCATCTCCAACCCACTCATGTGCCTGTCTAAGTTACACTTAAACAACTCTTATAACCAAGGAATTTCATACAAAACATTTGCATGCTAATAGCTGCACAGTGTTATTTCAAAGCCTGGATGTTTGCAGGCTAATTGACCATGGGTGGTACCTTAATTAATTAAGCCCAATGTTATTCTCACTGAAGTCCTCATACATGCATTTGTGTAGTGATCATTGGATAGGAATGAGAACCCTGGCTGATTTCCTCCTTCCTGAGACCAGTTGCAAAATTGCAAACCCTGATTGCAACAATTAACTCTGTAGAGACTATTGGTCGAACTTGCATGGTTTAGTAACTCACTAGGTGGTGTCTTTATCCACCGGGTCATTAGTGCAATTGACTTTTATATTTTGGTGCTTCAGGCAGAGGGTCGCACCCATTCACAATCTCTTCTCTTGCAATTTATTGAGATGAAAGCACACACAAATGGCAGGGGGCACTGTGTAATTATGGTTGAATGTGGGTTCAGGCTCTCGATTCTCCGTGCACTGAGATTCCGATCCTAAACCATGCCTTCAGGAGATGGTGACTGGATGCTATGTGCTTTCCTGTAGAGGTGGAGGAGAAATTCAGCACTCTGATTCTCTGAAGCTTCCATGCAGAGAACAGTACTGGCAGAGACCTGTGACTAGTTAGCACACTGTTACCATGGCAATGGTGTGCAGCATTGAGGGAACCTAAACAAAACTTCGGAAATAGCATCAAATAGATTTAACAAACAAGAGAACAAACGCAGACTGAATTTGTAAATTCAATATGTGATCATCCTTTCTTCAGCCTTACAATTTACTTTGCCAAAGCAAAAATATCTTCCTCTTCTGTTCTGCCTCAGTTCATATCCCAAGCCTGCGCTTTCAACACATAGCTAGAATAAACCAACAATTGTTGTCATTTATTTCACCAATGTAATTTTAATAAAAGTTGCTTGGAGTGTAATCCTGCGTACAATAGATGCAGAGTATCTGCAATAGGTTAAAGGTAGCAGATAGTTAAAAAATACTGTCATGTAAACTATTAATACTGATTATAGCTGAGGATCTTGGATATGCAGTAATCTGTGGCAGGACCTCTCGTATTACAACATTTGTTTCAGCAGTGCTTAATTCATTTATAATATAACTGATGTGCTTTGGTCAGTGATATCCTCTCTTCCTGTCAGCTGACTTAATTATAAGTCTAGTCGACTATGCCCTTGGCATATCTGAGTGACTCAGAGCCAACTCTACTGAACTAGTGCCAGATTTGACGGAAGCTTTACATTCTGGACTTATGTCCAATGGAAAATGCCTTGAGACTGTCAGTAACTCATTTAACTCATTCCTTTATTTAAATATTTATACAAAGCTGTGTATTTAGCCACGAGACTCTCCTAACATAGTGCCCTATTGGCGAGATAAAAAATTCAGAGTAAATACAAAGGCAGAAAAGATTTTCTGAACCATGTACAATTAAACAATATGCTAGATTACATTTCAATATAACTATGATTACAATTGCATATAGTTGCTGTGGAAAGAATTACAACACTTGCAAATATTTTGAGTATTGCTGAAAGAAAACATTTTGTCAAAGCTTTTCATCTTGTACTCATCAGGACAATCACAAGAATACCAATGTCAGAGGAAACAACAAATTTATTCTGTACAAGAATATGGCGCTGATTGGATGGCAAGTGGACACTGATTGGTAGAGGCATTGCTATGGATAATGCACCGGTTCATTGTGATTGGTAGTTAACTGCCAAGCATTGTTTGAAACTTAAACCAGGCAGCTTGACTCTGATTGGTCAGGGCCTTGGAATGGACAAGTGGGCAGCGATCACTTACTTTGTTTAACTCAAACAGCACATGTACATATCTCAAGCAATGAACTCAAACAATGTACATATCCTTTCTGTCTGCAAAGAACAGGGCCATGTGTATTAATATATCTAGCTTCTAGTACAGAAAATTGTGATACACTGTGAGCCTGACTGACAATCTTAAATTAATTGTCAACATAATTTTGGCACACTGAGGATTGTTTAGCAAATGTTGTCCAATTGTGGAATCACATCTAATGTTTGACACCGTATTTTGTGTTTTGCAAGCACGGGCTGGTTGGATACGTTTTGTATTTTGACTGTTGTGCACAGTAGAAGGATATGCTATTTGATATGATCCACCAGTTTTAGGATGTACAGCTTAGACACCTGGCATCACATTGGCACTGAAATTCATACAGCACATTATTCTTTTATGTAAGAGGCAGAATGTCTTTTGGCTTGAAGGCAGCATCCTGTTAGTGGCGAATACCGTTTATGTTGCTACTGAATTGTATCATTATGAAAAGCTAGCTTCACCTGTTGCTCAAATTTTTGAATACCTTGCTTTTCCAAGGTAAGCTGAAGTAGATTGGATGTTTTTCAGAGCTGAAAGTGACAACCTTAGACGTGTTCATGAGTTTGTGTGATATACAACGAACGATGATCCTGATTAGAGTAGCCTTTATCTTGCAGGATGTCTATGACTCGCCCTGCATCAGCATCTAGCTTGCATGGTGAGCACATGGCTCAGGCCATAATTACCAGGTTATAGAATCATAGAATCATAGAGGTTTACAGCATGGGCCCTTTGGCCCAACCTGCCCACGCCACCCTTTTTTTTAGAAACCCCTAAGCTAATCCCAATTGCCCACTGGGCCCAGCTCTTGCAAACATTCTGTTGGGTTCCATGAAAAATATGTCTTCCTTGGAGTGGCACCTAATCTCCTACCCCTTGCATAATTCCAATATATGGATGATATGTTTGCTATATTTACAAGCACAGCAATCCTGTAACAACACTTGCAAGATTCATTCATTCCTGCATGCCAATCTCTTTGTGTGAAGTTAACTAAATTACCCAGCACCAATTTTCAGCTCAGTGACCTTCGTGAAGGAACATCTCACTTGGATTTGATCCTGAACTCTAAAATCCAGGTGAAACAATGGGAGTGATCTTTTGTAGTGTAGCGCAGCAGGAAATTAAAGTGGGAGGCTAAATACGTGAATCATGTCTGGCATTGGGCCGTTCGCAATCCTTCCAGGCCACTTTTACTGATGTGATCAGCTTCACACATGGGAAGGACATGAGGCTGATTTAAATATTCATAGGACCACTTAAAAGCAATTAGTGAGCCCAAGATGTAAGCGTCTGAGCTCACTTATCTCTTTGATTTTGCTGGTGAAGGTCCTCATCAGCAGGGTTCACAGATGGTCCCCTTCAATGGGGACCTCACCAGTAGGACCAGAGGCCATGAGGCCCTCCATTGAGGCCATTGCAGGCAGGATGGGCCGTGCCTGTTGGGCAGTGCCAGCCTGGCACTGTCAGCTTGGCACCCTGGCAGTGCCAGCCTGGCACTCTGGGATTGTCCACTATTATCCCTGACGCTGCCCACCATGCACCCTGGCACTGCCAAGGGGCAGGACATCATGAGGAGTGGAGCAAGATGGGGCATAGCCAGATGGGGGAGCATTGGGGGAGAACAATAAGAGGAGATGGAAGGGGTGAACTCTGCATCAGAGATACGGACTGATGATATGGCCAGTGATTGGGGGTCGATGTCGCTGATCAGGGTTGGGACTGGCGATCAGGAGGCCTGCAATCGGGGGGCATTGTGATTGGGGATAGGGTGGGATGGAGATATTGGAGGGTCTGTGGGCAGTGGGGGGTAATGTCCATGGAGGGATGGGGTTGACAGATCTCCCATATATTGCATAAACTTGTACAAAGTATATGGGAAAGCAGGGTACATGCTGAACAGTCTGCAGCTGGCTTCGCCAGCAAGCTTAGGCTCAATGCCCACCCTCCCCCCACCGCCCGCCTGCACCCCCACACCCCTGCACCCCACCCCCCCGTGCAAAACTCCCAACTGCCAGAAAATTGACAGAATCTGGGAAAATTACAGAAAAATTAACTGTGGGGTAACACACTGAGAAAACTGAGTGAAACATTTTACTTTTCAGATTTTTGTGACACTTAGAAATTTTGGGGGGGAAATACTCTGTCCAATATTTCTTTTCTCTGTAGTTTCTGTGCTGTAAATGTTTCTTTATTCTATCTCTCTCTGTATTATCTGAATACAAGGGGGATATTGCAAACCCTCTTTTTTGTGTTTTTATTGTGTGTAAATAAACTAACCCTTCGAGTTCATCCTATCTCAAGTTTGCTGTGGGATGCATAATAGAAAATTGGATTGCACCAAAATCAAGGGGTTGGGGAATATTATGCTGCTTACAGTGGGAAATAAATCAAAACACCTTTTAGTTATGGATGGGTGGTGAGAGGAAAAATTAGTGATGTTTAAATTAGCATCCCTCCTGTGCGTAACAGTGATAAGAATGTTCTTTTTACATTTAATGTTATATCACATACTATCAGTTACATTTAGTGTAGGTTAACATAATATGGATGATAATTACAGATTAGTATTTACAAGTATACACACAATGTTTATTGTTTATTTCATTTCATAACCTGTTGCTTATGAAATATTTCAACAAAAAATGCAGCAAGACATAAAAAATGTTTCCAGATTTTATGAAGTTTAAGATGTGTTTATTAATCATGTTTTCAGATCTAAACAAGTGACTCACCCACATCCCATACAATGAATGATTTGTTCAAATTGAAAACATTGTGGAAAGGTATATCGTACCCTGCAGTTTCACTTTCTTTACATTTGGCAAATGTACCATGCCTTCCTTCTGGTCCTCACTTTCTTAATGCATGTACCTACAGGAATAAAAATGGATGGGTTGAATTAAATTTTTGCATATGTCTTATTTATGGTATTCCTTCAGGTAAATAATGATGTAATTGTGAATATTTTTAATGACATTTCTTTCAAATTTTGAAATCTCTTCACTATTTCAATGTAGAACAGGATTCCAATCGCTGTATGACTGACTGTACATGCATATTTAAGAGACTTTTGCTGAAATTCAATCTCAGGACATAGGCATCACTGGCAAGACCAGCTTTTATAACTCGTTGTTACCTGCCCATAAGAAAGCAATGGTGAGCCTTCTTGAACTATTGAGAGTTATTTTAGGCAGTTCCAGCAGTGAGGTCAGAGAATTTAGTGCCCAGCCAAATCTCCATTCACTGCATTGGGATGGGAAAATCCGGTGTGAACGACCTTAACATCTGCTATGAGTTAGAAGGTGGTGTCAAAGAAGTCTTGGCAAGTTGCTGCAGCGCATTCTGCAGATAGAACACTTTGCTGCCTTGGTGAGCCATTGGTGGAGGGCATGGATTTTTAAGATTGTGGATGGGCTGCTGATGAATTGGTGTTGAAGTTTTTAGACTTGTTGCATATTCATCCATTCAAGCAAATAGAGAGTAGGGAGGTGTGGTGGTACAGTGGTCAGCGCTGCTGCCTCACAGCACAAGAGACCCGGGTTCAATTCCAGCCTTGGGTCACACACACACACACACACACACACACACACACACACACACACGTGCACATACACACACAGACAGTGAGCATTGCTACTGGAACTGTCTAAAATGGCTCACAATTGTTCAAGAAGGCTCAGACTGCTTTCTTGGATGGAGTTTGCATGTTCTCCCCTTGTCTGTATGAGTTTCCTCTGGGTTCTCTGGTTTCCTCCCACAGGCCATGTGGGTTAGATTGATTGACCATACTAAATTGCCCTTAATGTCAGGCAAATTAGCAGAATAAATACATGAGCGGATAGGGCTGGGTAGGATTGTTGTAGATGCAGGCTTGATGGGCCGAATGGCCTCCTTCTGCATTGTAAGGATTCAGTGATTCTATGATTCTATTACATTACACACTTGGCTTGCACCTTATAGGTGATGGATAGTCTTTGTGGAGTCTGGAGGTTGACCTGTCTGCAAAATACCTAATCTTGGCTCATTCCAGTAGCCACAGCATTTGTATGGCTGTTGCAGTTGAGTTTCTGGTCAATGGTAAACCCAAGATGTTGATGGTAGCGAGACACAACAATGTTAATGCTATTGAGTAACAAGAAGAGATTCATAGACTATACCATGTTCAAGATGGGCATGGCCTGGCTCTCGTGTTGCAAATATTACTTGCCAATTCTCAGCCTGGGCGAAGAAGATTGGCTTTGTTCTTGCTATGACTCTAGCCCACTGGAGATCTTTCCTTCTGATCTCCAATGATATCAGTTTTACTGGGGCTTTTTGGTCTAAGATTGTCTCGATGTCAAGAGCAATTACTCTCACCTGACCTTTGGAATTTAGCTTTAGATTCACGTATGGAGAAGGGCTGTAATGAGGTTTGGAGCTTGTGTGGCTGTGTACAGCAAATTTATGAAACCGTTTCTCTTGCAGAGGTGAGGTATTCATTCTTCTTGTAAACGTGCCTGGTAGCTTGTTGCTGGTTTTTAAAATTTTTTTTTGCTTAAGTTTCTTTCCTCCTGCCAAGAATTGAAAGCTGCTTGTGCCATTGGTGATCCAGTGGCACCTGATCTGACATCACCGATGATGTATATGAACTCTTTATACTACATCATCCAACAAGCCTTTAATTTTACTCACCCTATTTACTCCCTTCACATTGGTACCACTGGCATCATTCTCCAACTGTGCTCAAGGCTCTCTTTAAGGAAGTGTAGGATGCAGATTCTTCATATTCTTCCCAGAATGCATGTGAATCAATAGACAGAATCCTCATTTCTGGTGTGTGGTACAAAGTAAACAGACGTTTACTTTGCCTTCTCTTTAGCCCCTTTACACGTCATGCCTCTGCCTGCTCTTTATTGAAGGAACGGGATTTGATCAGCTTTTCTGAATCTTTATACAGCTATAGTAGCTCTGCAATCTTCTAATCCTGCCTGGCAATAGTATCTATTAGTCAGGTCGAGTGAATGATTTCTGTACCTGGAATGAAGGGCAGTGCAACCCCAACGACATGTTGAAGAATGAATTTGATGGACAAACAGCAGAATGAAATGTATTCTCAAGCGGAGTTGTTGATACTTTTCTTTGTACTCTGGGGTTTTGTCTTTCGGCCTTGGGCTGCTCAGCATGTGAACATTCTGTTTTCACATCAGCGTGAGTTTGCTGTTCACTAATATTAGCGTTTCAATAGGTTCAACAGTTAAGTAACCTTGTGAAATGGAGCTGATAGCAGCTCAGCTTCTGTTACTGTACAGAGTTTCACTGGGTTATGATTTTATGGCATGGACATAAATTGGAGAGTAGGGGCTGGTCTGTGAAGTTTGTCCCATATTTTCATGGTGCAATTAAGAATTATATTCTGCACCATACCTTTCCCTCCTTCAAGACATCTCCCCCCACAGTCTATCTTCCTCCCCCACTTGCAGCCTCACAGTAGTAGCAAAAAAAAGAAAAAAAGTACTTAAGCCACCAAATAGGAAAATCTATGTGGGAAATTCCTCTCCAACACATTTAAGACAATCAAAACTTGTTCCAGAAGAGTAGTGCCCATAAGGTTCATTGCACAATGCCCAGCTACATTGACTGGAATTTTACCATCCCGCCCACTACGGGAATCGGAGCGGGTGAGGGGTGGATCGCAGAAAGGTCCGTTGACCTTGGGCAGGATTCTGCAGTTTTGGGACGAGTGAGGCAATAAAATCCTGCCCATTGTATCTGCTGGGTTATTAGCAATAGTTGGGAACTTGTCTCCTCCTCCTTTAAACACTAGCAGCAAATCTATACTCATTGTACAAACTGGAAACTTGCTGTACAGATTGAAAAGAAATATCTCCTGGTAGTCTACATTTCTATAACTAGTCATCTGTGCATTTTTAAAAGTCATTAATGTTGCAACTAAATCATCTGTCTCTATATCATTAAAACTGTTAAAAAAGTTCATATTTATCATTGACCAGTTATTGCAGATATAAACACTGCTAAAGAGCAATTCCTGCTGTATTATTGGAAAGAATGTTTGTAGATATAGAATAGTTTTGTCGTCTCTATTTCTATTCAATTGACTGCAAACTATCAGTCTATCAACTATGTGCGTAAGTGGATTATATCTGGCAATGGCACATGTCTGGTCTCCATACTGCCCATCTGAATGTAATTTTAACAGAAGGAAACACTGATTGATTACTGCTTTCAGGTTTAATTACCCCAAGACAGATTGACTGTGTAGGCACATAGTCTAATCAGGGTGCAATTTATGTTGCTGGTATTTTAGAAATGTCAGGTACTTCAAAGCACATTTGTTGTACCACTTCTTGTTGTCATTACTAAATGGAGACTTTTGGAATTTTCTTAGGTTTAGAAAAGATTATAGTCCAAATATTTCAACTGTTTCAACTACTGAATGACTGAAGCTGATTTTTATCTTTTTGAAAACTTTGTGTCAATATTCACTAATTTAAGTTCCTTGCGATTAAGGGAACACACACACACACACACACACACACACACACACACACACACACACACACACACACACACACACACACACACAATATTTTAGATGAAACATTTAGCTGAGCTCTTCTGGATATCGAGTGGACAGTAAAAGAACCTATAGCACTATTCTACTCAACTTAAACATAATCATTCCCTACATTCCTCAGTATTTCTGAACTTCCTTTCACATCTCTCTGGCATGACATTGCGCTTGTTAGCATTCTTGTTTTGGTACTACTGCTGCCACTTGGAGAGCAAAATCATGTGCAATACGCACAAGCACATTTCTGCCTCACATTGTGCCATTCACATTCATAGTGGGGTGTCAGCAGAGCTGACAGATCATGGCATCGATCAAGGTGCAACTCTGATCTAATGTCAGCGTTACCCTTTTGGAATCCAGTGTCCCAGCTAATACACCCTCTTAACCTAGCACAGTTGAACATGCATTAAGTTGCAGGAAACAACACTCGATTGCACTATTTAAAGAGATCATCAGTAGGTTAGTTGCTGATTGATTCCTTCTGGCTGTGGTTACAATTGTGCAGGTGTTGCAGCTTTTTCATACTTGCAAAGGTCTACAGCTTACTGTAGCAGGAAGCTTAGCTAGCTAGTGACTCATCAGAGGCTGCATATAAGCGCAGAGATTTTTCATTCCACAAAAAGTAAGGGATTATGGGGAGAGAAAACTATGCCATGGTGTTGCATAGGCAGTGTGTAGTTGGGAACTTGACTCACATGGTAAGCTTCTGAAAGCTTTATCTCAAGCTTAAATTCAGATTAAGAGTCAGATTCTGACATAGATCTTTCAGCTTTCAAGTGTGTTAAACAGTGAGCTACTACCTGGCAGTGGCAGTTATTTGTCAATTAGCCGAAAGTAGGTTCGGTAGGCATTAATTACTATAGCAAGAGGTTAGCTAGTGATTCATCGGAGGCTATTCGAGTGGGATGGACTCCATTTGAACTGCGCTGGGACTAGTGTCCTGACCAATGGCACAATTAGGCTGTGGCCAGGGCTTTAAGCAAGTGCAGTGGAGACTGGTGACCTGAATGACTCAGAGGAAGGGAGATTCAGAAATCCAAAGAGAAACCTGGAGGCATCAGAACAGTATAGCGAAGTGGGTAAAGACAAGTACAATGGGAGATGAAGGGACTGAGAGGTTAATAAAAATCGTACATTGGTGAATAAAGTCATTGCAGGGAATAGCAGTAAAAAAAAATGAAATAATATGTTCTTTATCTAATACACAAAACGTCTACAATAATATAGAGGAAATGATGACACAAATGGAGGTAAATGATGTATAGCTAATCACCATTACAGAAACATGTGAAGTGGTCAAAGTTGGGAAATTATTAGGGTGCACACTATTTTGGAAAAACAGACAGAATGGCAATGGAGGAAGGGCAGCTGTGTTCGTAAAGGACATTAATGAGAAATGATCTGGGGTGGAATTTTCATATCCCGCCCGTTAGGGGAATCGTAGTGGGTGGGACACAGATCATGCAAAGGACCTTGGGCAGGATTTCCCAGTCTTGGGGTGACGCAGCCAGGAAATCTCACCCCTTATCTCAGAAGATCATGCAGTAGAATCAATGTGGGTGGAAATTGGGAATAGCAGTAGTCAGAAAACACTGGTGGAAATAATTCATAGACCCCTAACAATAGTTGCAGTATTGGGAAGAACATTGAACATGAAATGATTGGATATTATAACAGAGGAAATCCAATAATTCTGGGGACCCAAATCTTTATGTTGACTGGGACAGTCAAATTGGCAAGAATTTGACCTGACGAAGAGGCAAACCTTGAAAGCTTGTGAGTTTACTATCAAATAAATCGTTTGGTCTTAAACCTGGTGTTGTCAGACTTCTGGTTGTGGATGCTCCATTGCTGAATACATTTAAGGCTGGGTTAGACTGATATTTGGTCTATCAGGGGATTAAGGGAGAAAGGGAGCAGATTGGCAATTGCTGTTGAAGCTCCAGATTAATGATAGTCAAATTGAATGGTAGATGGGCCATCAAGTCTACTTCTGCTCCTATTTCTTGTGAGTTTGTGAGAAGAATTCTCGGCATAAAGCATTGTCTACCTAGGCTGTTCAGGGAGCCAGTCTCCGACTTCAATCTCATTGGTGAACTACATGTGAAATATCTGAGCTTCAGTAAGGATGCCATTACTGAAATGCCATCTGCTGTAGCCATAACTGAAGTTTCAGGGCAGGGGGAGGATTGCATTAACAGTGACTGTGCAGGTAACCATGGCAAATATTTGTTATTTTCCTTCTCCTTTCCAGACTAGAGCTGGAGATACGAGTAACAACTCACGCTTGGCTGTCCACTGTTGAAGGGTTTGATGAGACTTTTGGTCTACACATTTAAGAAAGGATATACTTACATTGGAAGCGGTAGAGAATGTTCACTAAATTGATTCCAGGGTGGAAAGGGTTGTATTCAAAGACAGCATTTCATTTTGTCTTGATGGAGACCAGCACGCAGAGTGCTAGGATTGCAGCCTTCCCCATGATGAAGGGTGCCATTGACTGTATGCACATCACTCTGTGAGCCCTGCATCTCAACCCTTCTCTACCCAAAGGGACTTCACTCGCTCAATATCCAACTGCTATGCAATCATAGCCAATGAACCATGCTGTTCAATGGCAACAGTGCTGATGCTTCCATTCTGTGGTAGTGTGCTGTGATGGCTGCATTTGAGTCCCCATGGCAAACCAAAGGCTGGCTACAGGATGACAAGATCTATTTGCTGATGACATGAAATATGGTGGTGCTGTGACAGTGCTCCTGCTGCATGGACTGCTCTGAGGGAGCAAAGCAGAACCTGACAGAGCGACTCACCTTTTTCATGGTGCTCTGCTGTGCAACTGCATCACTATTAAGGGACAACTCAATGGCAAATAGCTGAGGAGCTGATGGATGAAGAAGAGGAAGGCAGAAGCCACCACAAAATAAACATTCCAAACCAAAGTTATAATTGGAATCATGCTATATTTTGCACAAAAGTCTATTAATTGTCCTTATGGTCTACTTTCGTGACTGTCTTTCATATGCCTTCATCAGTGTTGACAAGCAATGGTACCCCAGTGGCTGCATGGCTGGTGGAAGGCTGCTGACGTTCAGTGGTAGAAGGCCCGGTATGGGTAGTAGCAGTTCGAGCTAGTGGGCCGATGGTTAAAGCAAGGGCAGTGACGGGTGGCAGGGTAGGGAGGATGGGTGCTGTCTTCCTGAGACAGAATAGCAGGTTCATGCTCCATGGACCCCGTGGGAGTAATCTTTAGGACTGCTTTGACCTGGCAAGGCCCTTTGCACACTTTAATTCACAGCAAAAGGTACTCGCAGCCTGATCTTACATGGCAGCAAGTTGATCTTGCATGACAACATCTGAGATTCCATTTCAATCCTCAGACATTGGGTGGCTGTTGCTTGTGTTGTAATGGAAGTTATGGCTTGGATTGGCTGCATGATGTTTGGGCCATCAGTGCACGAATGGAATTGTGCACCATTTTCTTGCTGGAAAGGGTGCCCATCAAAATCTCCACAAATCTCCATGACAGTTTGGTGCTGGACTCCTTCAAGCCCCTTCACATTGATTGCAGGCTTTCTAGCAAGTTCCCTAATGCACCAAGCAATTTGTTGTGCGTATCGATCAATATTCTTCTGTAGGCATCTCCAATTAAGTTCTTACTTGAATCTTCTGTAGCACAATCAGTGTTCAGTTCCATGCTTTGATGAACTTGTATCTACGTTATCCTTGCTGCCTTGCCTGGCTGGAGCCCATTTATTCCTCAGTCATCACGACAGCAGTCTGAGCTTCCACAGCAGCAGGCAGTGGTTGGCTGCTGTTTGTGCATCAAGAAGGAGGCCATCGTATTCTGCACCATGATCGGGTCCACAGATCTGCAAATGAAATTAGCCACCACTTCCATGTGATAGGAATGAACTTCAAGTACTACATAAATCCCTGTGCTAAATCAGTGTTGATCTCCATGCTCCTTGTTATTGATCACACACTTTCTGGCTGCTTTCCCCTAATGCACCAAGCATTTTGCAGCACATACCTGTCAGCCGTCTCTTGTGGACTGCCCCACTGAAGTCCTCATCAGGCCCTTCTGCAGTGTACTTGTGTCCAGTGACTCAACAAGTGGAGATCCCATCTCTAATCTATTTCCTAAAATACGTGCAGTCAGTATGGGAGCTGGTGTCTGTGAATGTGAAATAAAGGGAGGCACTGTGACTTCATCCTCATGCTATTGTTGGTGTTCCTTCATTGCCTGGTCCACCTCTCACCTAAAGGAAAAAAGGCACATGATTAAGATAGTGGTGAGGGGAGGAAAGGAATAGGGAATTAAGAGATGCATACTTATCCAACTTTAGCTCATATGTTATAAGAGACTGTGGGATGAAGGGGAAATGGGGTGTCTGAAAGAGGGTTAAGTATGAGGGTTCAATGGTTTTAGATATGCTTTTGGTTATTGTCCCAGTGACTGCTGTTCCAACAATAATTGTCTGTCCCATGTGAATTTGGACATCTACATGTCCCTGTCACCTTTCAGTTAGCTCCTACTGCCATTAGCTGTGTGTCACCTGCAGGAGTAAGGGAAATGTGTCAGTGAGTGTTGTGCTGTCGTAGCTGAATAGTTGGCAACATGTGCAAGCTGTGAGGTATGGGTGTGATGTTTGCTGCAGTGCTAAGTATATCAAGGTGAAGTAAAGCTATTAATGTTAGGCCTGAGTCATGACTGACAGATCATTGATAGATATGGGTGTGGTAAATTGAGTAATGGTTCAGAATACTGGTGCAGTTGGCTCGATGTGGTTTTTGATGGGTGGCATAATGGTTAGCACTGCTGCCTCACAGTGACAGGGATCCCTGAGTTCAATTCTGGCCTCGGGTTACTGCCAGTGTGCAGTTTGCACATTCTCTTTGTGGCTGCGTGGGTTTTCTCCGGGTGCTCCTGTTTCCTCCCACAGTGCAAAGTGTGCAGATTAGGTGGATTGGCCATACTAAATTGTCTCTTAGTGTCCCAAGATGTGTAGGGTAAGGGGATTTGTGGGTAAATGTGTGCAGTTGGAGGGGTAGGGCAGGAGTTGGACCTGGATAATATGCTCTGTCACAGAGTTGGTTTAGATATGATGGGCCAAATGGCGTCCTTCTGCACTGTAGGAATTCTACGGTTTTCTGACCTTCAGCACTTGCGTGAGGCAACTGAGCTTATTGTGGCATTGCATTTAGGTTCATCGGGGCTAACCATTGGCACTGAGCTCCACAGTTAACTGCTCCTGCTGCTTTTTGACCATGTATCAGGAAGGAATCCTGCATCACTGTGGTGACAGGACATCTCTCTTCTGCACCACCTCTACCACCAAGATAGCAATGTAGCGTCCATAAACCATGAAGCTCATTCTCTGCCATGTTGTAGCAATTTTTCAATGACTTCCAGGACAGATTCACTTCCTGAAAGATTCCCTGCAGTCTCCATGTGTCTTCCCTTTAAGAGATGTATGCTAGATTTAAGCAGTGCAGGCTAGCTTTAAATAGTGTTCGGTAGTTGACTAGTTTGAGTCTGTTGCTGAGGCATGCACCCAATGAATAGCACAATTCTGCATGCTGGACTGTATACAGAAATCATTACAATGAGTTGCCATGCAGTCTGCATCCCAATCAAGGGACATGGGTTAATTGTTTACTGTGATCCCATACCCATTTTTGGGGGTTCTCCAGTTTAGACAATTCTCTATTCAAAAAACACTTGCCTGCACTTTTGCCATCTACTTCAAACAAAGTTACTTCTCTGGCATCTCTCTTTGTAGACAGAACTCAAAATGTTTGCCTGTACATTGAATAACTTTGAATTACTCAGGCAAACTAATTAATTGCTTGTTTTTTTAAGGAAAGCATCTCCGATTATATTAATCCGTGCTTATCTGGATGCCTTCTATAATTTTGGGACAATGCACTCTGCATTAAAAAAAATTAAGAATATTTTTCTTTCCTCCACATTCTTTTTGTGGAATAATGGCTATAAAATTATTGATGGTAACATCTTAAGGTTATAAAAATTTCTGCAGAAATGTAAAGTCATTTTTTTATTCTTTCCCAGTATTGGTTAGCCATTTGAGTTGGCAATGCATACAGTGGATTGAAAGGTAAGCTATTAACTGGAACACCTTACAACTGTAGAAGCTTCCACCTTGGAAGGAGGAAGGAGTGAGGGACAAATGATCACCAAACACAACCCAATCAAAAAAACCTTGGAAATTCAGATATAAAAAGTAAGTTTGTCACAAGATGTTGAGTTTATGGTGGTTTATTCTGGCATGTAAAGAAATGTTTGCACTATTCAATGAACTGTCTCTTTTATACTTTTAAAAATGTATCGGCCACAGGTGGTTCATGACACAGGGTGATGCCAGCAGCATGAGTTCAATTCCCATACTGGCTGAGGTTATTCACAAAGGCCCCGCCTTCTCAACTTTGCCCCTCGCCTGAGGTGTTTTTTTAAAAATTTATTAGTGTCACAAGTAGGCGTACGTTAACACTGCAATGAAGTAACTGTGAAAAATCCCCTAGTTGCCACACTCTGGCACCTGTTTGGGTACTCTGAGAGAGAATTTAGTATGGTGTAATGCACCTAACCAGCATGTCTTTTGAACTGCGGGTGGAAACCAGAGCACCCGGAGGAAGCCAACAAAGACACGGGGAGACACAGGCAGACTCCACACAGACAGTGACCCAAGCCGGGAATCGAACTCGGGACCCTGGCGCTTTGCCACCATGCCGCATGTGTTGTGATCCTCAGGTTAAATCACTACCTGTCAGTTCTCCCTGTCAAAGTGGAGAGTAGCTTATGGTCGTCTGGCACAATGGCAACTGTTTTTCTGTTTTTATTTCAATTCAATCAAATCAAGTCCAATTCAGAGTCTCAACAAGTTGAGACATTTCCGATCCAAGCTGACAAGACGGGGGTCTCACCTCCTGTCTTGGGCTTGATCTAGATGATCCAAACTGATTGGAGCAGGCATTGCACCTCCACCAAGGCTTGATCTCATTTGCATCTTAGCCAAAAAGGCTGAGATACTGCTTTTAAAAGTTGCTTCAAATGAAGCTGAAATGTAACCTAATGACTTTAACCAAGTACAGCGTGTCGATACTACACTTGATCTTAGCAATACAAGTATTTGTTCCTGTGTTAAAATCATTGTGCATACCCCAGCCTGGGAAATTTCTGCCCAAGTTCAATGGACCTTTGAATGATCCATTGAATTTTTCATCTTGCCCTCTACAATTCCCATGGTGGGTGAGATGGGAGAATTTTGGCCTCTATTTCTTGATTGCTCCCTGCAATTCAATGCTGAATCAGGTATTAAGGTTCTTGGGAAATTTATTAATATATTTATTTATGATATGAATTCAACTTCCAATGAGTTGAGGATTCTTAAAAAATATCCCTGTGTGTACAACTATCAGGGCATATTGACCTTTTCTCTCTGGAAAAGAAAATATTGAGAGCTGTCTTAATGGAGGTCTTTAAAATTATGAAGGTGTTCAATGGAGTGGATTTAGAAAGAAATGTTTCCACCTGTCGATCTCGGGACAATGGTCAGAATTTTACCATCCCGCCTGCCACAGGAATCGGGTCCAGTGAGAGGCAGACCATAAGAAGGTCCGTTAATCTCTGGTAGGATATTACGGTTTTGGGATGAGCCAGGCCGTAAAATCCCGCCCAAAAAATCTAAGGCACTTACTATAATTCCAATACCAAAATCAGGAGAAACTTCTTAACTCACAGGATAGGGGAATGTGCAACTTGCTACCATGTAGGCTGCTTGAGGCAAATAGCATATATGTTTTGAAGGTTCATTCCTTGTAACATAAGAAGTCATTCCATTTCAAGAAACAGTACAATAAATTGGAAGAAATTTTGCAAAATTGTTTATATTCAATCTGGACAAAATCTGAACGCATTGAATCCCTTCTGGATTCTTTCTAGAGCTGTTGTACATTTTTACTAAATAATGGGGATTATTAAAAGTAACACCTCTATAAATTGTTTAGTTGTAGATAAACTTGCATGCTAGTTTTAGCATGGACAGTACCAAACAGTTTTAATATTTGACAATCTGGCCCAAGGCTGAAGTGGGAAGAAGATATGGTGTAAACCTCAGTGTACAATGTTACACTGCTTAAGGATCCGACGCTATGCAACCTAAGGTCATTGCACTAACAATGAAGCATGTAAGCTAATTTGTAGATAGCTAATTTGTAGTCCAATATAAATACAAAAGCAGTGTTACAAACTGCGTAGGAACCCTTAGTCTCCTTTACTACACTAAGCCCTGAATATTTTGAGAGATTGTATCATTTAACAGAAGTGTGATTAGCAGCCATTGCTCTCATTTTTGTTTAACTGTTGGCTCAGTTTGAGTTTCCATGATGTACAATGGAATGGTTATATTTCTGAATCATTTCCATATTTAAATTGACTAGCAAAGTGGAGAAACTAACAGGTTTACAGTGTCACTGGGATATGCAATGAATGCTGAACAGCAGAGTGGAAATTTACAAATAAACATGGGTGAAGTGAATAGACAGCCTATGGCAGATTCAGTTATACATAATAAATGGCTGATGGGGACCAAAATGTGAAAGGGGAAGCACTTAGGAGTTGATGAACAGATGTACATATGGGTGTATAAGTCATTAAAAGTTAACTCACATTTGCAAGATGTGATGAGATCCAAGGGGTTAAGATTATAAAACAAAAAATATGACCACAAATATACAGAGTTTTGGCCAGCCTTCAGTTGGATTGTTAGGGTAGCTACCACTTGTTGTACATGTCAGTGGTGCCTATAAACAGTTCAGATACAAAGGCCCTTATATGATCTGTACTGTGACTGTGGGTGGAAAGTTCCTCAGTGCTCTTTAACTTCACAGAAGTAACTAGAGAGGAAGCACCTGACCTAACTCCAGCGCTAAACAGAACATGGACTGCATTAATTCAAGAAGGCCACCACCTTCTCAAGGGCAACCCAGGATGGGCAATAAATACTGGCCAGCCATGTCCACGAATGAAAGAAAATAACCTGAACCCCTCAAGAAGACAAATCTCACAGCACTGGGATGTGACAACCAGTAAACTCCAACTTGGCCTAGTGCTTCATGTCATTAGTGTGTGCCTAAACTGGACAAGATACTGGGCAAGACGACAGCTCAGTGACTATCGCTGATTGCTATGCAGACACATGGATTTGGGCCGGTGTCTGTGGGAGTTTGCGCATTCTCCCCGTGCTTGCGTGGGTTTTCTCCGGGTGCTCCGGTTTCCTCCCACACCCCAAAGATGTGCTGTTAGGCTGATTGGTTGGAATAAATTGTCCCTAAATCAGTTTCCCTCAATCTGGATGGCCATAAAACATTAGATAGGGGTCATGGGTAAAGAGGTGGACTGGTGGTGTCGAGATGGCGGCGTGGGCTCGTTGGGCCAAAGGGCCTGTTTCCCGGGCTGATTTTGTTCTTTTGTTCTTTTTGTTCTTTTGTATTTCATTGCAGTGTTTGGACTGGTATAAATAGTAGAAAACTCCTCAGGTTAAATCCCCCAGGCACCTTATAAACTTACACTGATTGTTGGTTTATAACTTCCACCAGATTTTCAGCAGGAAACCTTGCTTGCAATTTAATTTCCCATCTGCCTGCAGTGGAATGAAACCCAGCTGGACCTCATTTCAATCCCAACTTCCCAATAGCAAGCAGTCAGTGGAAAGCAGTGGAAAATCCCACGGCCTGGAGGTCATTTGATTGACTAACCAGCTCACATGTGTTCCAGGATTGGGAGGAAACGATGACATTGTCGGGTGGGATCTCAGTTTTCCTTGTGGAAGAGATCCTCTTAGACTGACAAAAGTAAACTAAAACTCAGTTCTCTGTGCCTCTTTTGGCCCTAATCTGTTTGCTCATTGCGTTGGCCGGTTGGAAAACTCACTGTAACAACTGTGTTGGGTCCCAGTGATGTCTTGGGATCTGACACGCATATGTTAAAAAAAAAACCTTTGGCTGTGTGTTTGTGTCAAATATCAATCACTCTGGCAACTTTAGAACTTGAGCAAAATGTATAGCTCAATTGTTTGGTTTCTTTCAGGGAGGGGGGTGCCTAGAGTTAAAATTGACTGCAGAGTTGTTAAGCGTATTTTATAAAGTGGCTGCATGCACTCTTAGGAGCAGTACTCTGTATGCATGCATAGCTCTCCATTCGCCTGAAGAAGGAGCAGTGCCCCAAAAGCTTGTGATTCCAAATAAACCTGTTGGACTTTAACCTGGTATTGTGAGACTTCTTACTGTGCACATGTATAAGGACAGGTACAGAGTACCCTCTCCTACCCATTAAAAGTTTGATTCAAAGCCAGGCTTTCAAAATAAGGCCCTACCAGACAATTGACTGCAGCTACTGGATGCAAATTTATCATTAGCAGCTTTAATGTTATTCATTAATAAATTAACATCCATTAGGGACTGTTTTGGAAATAAAACATTAAAAAAAATCATCTTGTTCCATCAATCAAAGTTGAAGTTTCTATTAAACATTTAATAATAAAAGGAAGATCTAGCATTATTACACTGTATAGCATATCACATTTCTTAGAGCATATGATGAATTATCCTGCAGCACAGTGATGTGGCTTGTTTAGAGGATGTTAGCTGGCCTATTAAATCCCAGTAGAGGTGGGCAGAAAGCATGTGTATGATTCTGGCCAAAAGTGTGTTACCAACAATGTTGGGAAAGGGAAAGATACCTGTTGCATTATACCCTTAAGGAACATATCCTAAACTGCTATCCATCACAATGTACCATGAGATAAGATGTGGTGCATAATTCCATGTAGTCTGTAGACAGAACAGAGCAGCAACCTCACAGGTCAGACTTGTAGTACATAACCTCCCAGATACCATTGGATGTATGTAATTTTACCCTCAAATAAAGAACCCACATTCTATCAATCCCTGTTGCACTTTGATCTGTTTCTGCCAACAGAAGAACTCAAACATGGGAGCAGAGGTGATATCAGCCAATGATGTTCGACGATTAGGCTGAGCAATATACAAGACTCAGCCCTTTTACACACAACAGAAGTTCTGCTGTGGAAATGAAACAGCTAGCACAGTATTGAAACATGTTAGTGATTCTACTTCACTGGAAGAATCCTACACCTAGTGTATCTTTTCTGGGACATTACACTTTGCTCCAACCAGCAGCCATCGGGTTCCAGTGAGATCACTGATGGTTGGAAGAGAATGACTATTCTGTATCTATTTGCTGCAAAGGTTTCTGCAGGAAAAGCCATACTGACTCCAACGCGGGGGAGGTGGCAGAGGGGTGGGCGGGGGGGGGGTAATGTAGCACTGGGCAGAGCTACACAAATAGAAGCATCTGTTGCTACAAAGGCCATCTCATCAGGAGGTTGGGTTGGGTTGGGTTGGGGTGGGGTGGGATAGGGCAGGGACAGGTGGGTGTGATTAAACGCCTCCAATGGAGCCAAAAAACAAGAGTCCATTCAACAACACATCCTAGCAGCTTGTAGAAGGCCATAAAAAGCTTTTTTCTACCATTAAACGTTGCTCTTTGGGCCTGAAATCAATTTTCATACCAAAATACACAAATTTGTGGATGGAACCTCTCAGGAGTCTGAAAAGGTAGCAACTGCACCACCATTATAGTCTCCCAACCAGCTGTGGCCAGTCAAGGCAGTGCAAGTCAGAGGAGCCACAAGAAATCAAGTCCTCAAGGACTGTGTGAACCTGAACATTTGTTCCTATCACAATATTCCTGCTAGTCCTGCAACAAGTCACAAGATGAGCAACAAATTTCCATCACTCAGCTGGAAGGAATCAAGCTCAGTTTCAGGGCCATCTGGAGTCCTTGGACGGAATTTTATGACCTCATTGCACTGGTTTTGCGGAAGAAAAATGCTGTAAAATTGGGCGTAATGCAACTAGTGGGAATGGCACCCGTGTTACCACGGAAAAAAATTGGCACGATCGGGAGCCCACACAAAACAGGTGAAACATCAATTTGCATTTTTTGCATTCATCACAATGTCATTGCGAGTTTCACTCCCAATTGCCCCAGCTCACCTGCCTTAACCACCTTGTTCACTATAGCCGGATTGGCCTACAAAACACCTCATGTATAAATGTTGGTTTCAGGTGCTTAATCAGTAAGGGTGAGAAAGGAGGTAAGTCCCCACTTTGAAACTGCTTTGTGCTGCTTGGGGGCTGTTTCATGGTGGCCATATTGTGTTTTGGGTTTTGGGGGGAGCCTGTGTGTGTCTGTATAGGGGTTTTGCTGTTGTTCACAGGGTCCGACTTTGGCCTCTCAGGACTGACCTCGGGTTCTAGTGCTGGCAGCAGCAAGTGCTGTTGCAGGTGGGGGTTGAGCTGGAAACTTGCTGAAGTGACAGTGCTGCAGCCTCAGGACTTGTCAAGTAGCACTGTCTGTGGCCACAACTATATGGGTTCTGGGTGTGTGCTTGTGACATGGGCCCAGGTGCCAGTGTGCATGTGGAGTTCAGTTAGGAGTCAGACTAGTTGGCACCAGGGCATCATCACCATGGCACATACAGAATTGTCATCACCCTCCTGCCTGCCACAGAAACTCACTGACAGAGAGTACCCACGCCCACCACACTAGTGTTACAATGTTGCAGGAGATTGTAGGATTGGGGGGGAGGGGTGGGCATCAGCGGCTGAAAGCATACAGAGTGCTGAGGGTGGGGTGATGTGGGGATCGCTTAGGGGGAAGATGCTAGATGAGGTGAAACACTCACCCTTGCTGCCCAGATGAGGTCATTCAGTTTTTTGCGGTGCTGCTTCCCGGTTCTCCTGGCCAATGCCCTGGCGTAAATGTACGCTCCCAGGCTGCGTTTCCATTTCTTCCTGCTGGGGGGGAAGAGGATATCCCACCTTGCTTCCACCGACTCCAGCAACCTGGCCAGATCAGCATCAGAAAAATGGGGAGCTGTCTTCCTAGAGGCCATTTCTTCCTACACTGCCTGCCTGTCTGTCCATCCTTGGAGTTTTTATGGGGCTCTTCCTTGTTATGGCAGTTTGGATGAGTCATGCACCCATTAGAGCATTCAGCACATTTAATTCAGTTTGCTTTGTTACCATGGAGGGGAAACAAAGTCAACATTGATCAATTTGTAAGCAGATGCAGGGACACGTACATGTACATCTACATATAGTCCTTCCACCATTGGTATGATAGCCAATGCAATTGGCTTTACAGGATTGTGACTTTACAATTGGCTTTACAGAAGCAGAGCTAGCCAACAGAATGATCAAGTTTGTGCTAGCATCTACCCCTGCAGAAGCTTTCCAAACAGATGTCTTGGATCAATCCAAAGGTTACAGTGTGGGAGCACTCACACAAAGAGGCTGTGAGTATGAAACATTGGGCACAATCTTACCAATCGTCTATGCCACAGTCCTCCTGCAGCCAAATCTCTGTTCACTGCATCAGGATGGAGAAATCCTGCCAGCATGAATGGCATTAAAGCGCATCAAGGTAGATAAATCCTGAGGATCTGACGAAGTAACATTCTGGCTCATATTACTGAGTAGACAGTCTACATGTAATCCTTCCACCATTGGTATGATAGCCAATGCAATTCATTGCAGCTGGTGTAGTCCCATATATGCATACAGAAATTTCCCAGCTCTCAACGATGAATGCAAAGCATGTGGCTCCAGAGAACATTGGAAGGGTCACTGCAGAAAGCTAGGGCCAGAAGATATGGATTGAACTCATGAGAACAACTAGAGGCCTGTCAGGTAAAGCACTCCAACCAAGCCAGAGACAGACCAAACATAAGACAAGATCCAGGGAAAGCACTATTATTAGAAGATAATACTCAAAATGAGCAGATATTTATCATAGTGAGCATCAAAGAATGCGTTGGCACACAGTGGTACCATTGGAAGCTTTGCCTCCACCTAGACAATATGCCCACAGATTCAGGGACAGCATAAATTATGTAAAAATACTTACTGGTACAGGTGAAAACATCATTGTACTTCACACACTAAAACGTATGTACTGACAGGTGTGGAAAATAATGGTTCAACAACCATTGCCAAACTCACCATGTACAATGGCTCAGAGATTCCGTCCCTGGTACATTACACTCAAATGTCACTACAATAACTCACCCTGCTCAGTCTTGAACTTTTATACAGTGGCCACCACATGTCCAGTGATTACAGGCCAAGTGGCCACCATTCATCAAGACAGTGACATAGCCCACAGATGCCAGGTAGTGCCCTTGGAATGCCCATGCTTACTCCTGGAAAAGATAACTGCAACACAAATCTTTAGCCCACAGGTAACATGGCATTGCGTAAAGCAAATATTCCAAACTTGTAAACCAGCCTCCCATCCACTGACTCTGTCTACATTTCCCGCTACCTCAGCAAAGCAGCCAGCATAATTAAGGACACCACGCACCCCGGACATTGTCTCTTCCACCTTCTTCCTTTTTCTTTCCTTCGGGAAAAGGATACAAAAGTCTGAGGTCACATACCAACTGACGCAAGAACAGTTTCTTCCTGCTGTTTTCAGAGTTTTGAATGTACATACCTTACATTAAGTTGATCTTCCTCTACACCCTAACCATGACTGTAACACTGTATTCTGCACTCTCTCGTTTCCTTCTCAATGAACAGTATGTTCTGTCTGTATAGCGCGCAAGACACAATACTTTTCACCATATGCTAATACATGTGACAATAATAAATCAAATCAAATCAAATCAAACCTCATCCTACAGCAGACAGCCCTTTCCAATCATCACTTGTCAGTATTCCCAGTACAAGAGGCCTTAATTGAAAAGCACGAAGATGAAAGATGCCGACAAATGGCATGGGGGTAACAAATTACCCAAAAGCTTTGAGTAATTACGCAAGCCATAGCACACAAAATCCAACAGGAATTGTCGGCATATGATCAGAACCGAGATCATATCATGTACAAACACCAAATGGCATGACAGTGCAATGAAACAGACACCAAAGCAGATCAATACCACAGCCAGGAACATCTAGTAACCCTGTTGCTACCTGAACATGGCCCAAAACACAATCCAAGCACAATACCCACTGACAACTAACATTCTGAGAACATACAGCAATCTCAAACCAAGGTCATCATAACCAAGTCTGGACAAATACATAAACTGCTACTATACTTCAGAGACTTCTAAATTCATTGCTTTGTGTAAACTTATATTCAAACACAGTGAAGCTCAGTGCAGGCTGGAGGAATAGCACCCCAACTTCCGATTAGGTTAAACCTTCTGCTCTCAACACTGAGTTCTACAACTTCAGACAATGAATTCTGTTCTCCATTTTAAATTTCTTCCCCCTAATGCTATTCTGCATCTTCTGTCATGTTTTTGCTTTCAGACAGTGCTAACCTTATTCAGCTATTAGCACCTACCCTAGACCAATGCTTTGTCACCTGTTCTATTGTCTCTAGCCGTGATGTGTACTGTTTGGACATCAGGAAGCAGTCTTGTTGAGGTTACAAAGAAATCTTTAAAAACAACACTGAATGATGTACATGTTTACAGGGTTACCATGTTTTCACACAAAGGGTAGTGGGGGTGTGGAATGCACTGCCGAGTAAGGTGGTGGAAGCAGGCACGCCAGGGTTGTTTAAGAGTCACTTAGACAGCCACATGAGTGGGCTACATATAGGGGGATATAGCAGGCCTTACTAAACATTGTAGGCTTGGGATTACGTTTTTGCCTCAGAGATGTTACAGTCTTTGCCTGTTTAATAATGAATTTTTTGTCTCCACAGGCATTTAAGTCCAGCAAGGGGCATGCATGCGGCAGGTTGTAGTGGGCTGCTCTTGGACGTTGCTTCGGGAGTTGCCTATTGCTTCATGTCGTTAGTGTGCTTAAACTGGACCATCTCGAGGGCAACATGACAGCTCAGAGACTATCTCTGTTGCTGTGCGGACACATGGATTTGGGCCTGTGTCTGTGGGAGTTTGCACGTTCTCCCCGTGGTTGCGTGGGTTTCCTCCGGGTACTCCGGTTTCCTCCCACATCCCAAAGATGTGCTTTTAGGCTGATTGATTGGGTAACAAATTGTCCCTATATTGGACCTCCCTGATCCTCGCACATTAGGCGTAGACTAAAATCATGAATAGGTCACTGAGACAGTGGGACGGCGGCGCGGGCTCGTTGGGCCAAAGGGCCTGTTTCCCGTGCTGTGTTGTTCTTTGTTCTTTGGTTAAGGTATGGTGAGGACCTTGCACCTGATCAAAGAACAACACAGCACAGGAAACAGGCCCTTCGGTCCAACAAGCCCGTGCCGCCATTTTGACATTCAGAGAATGCCTCATCCACCTTCTTCTACCTATGACTTTTCGCTATGCCAGATTTGGGGAGGTCTAATTTAGGGACAATTTGTTAACACCAATTAGCCTAAATGCACGTTTTTGGGGTGTGGGAGGAAACCGAAGCACCTGGGGAAAACCCACGCAAGCACGGGGAGAATGTGCAAACTCCCACAGACATTGACCCAAATCAGAGATCCGACCCAGGACCATGTATCTGCACAGCAAACAATGATAGTCACTGAGCTGTCATGTTGCCCGTCAGATGGTCCAGTTTAAGCGTACACCAACGACGTAAAGGAACAAGGCAACTCTTGAAGCAACATCCAAGGGCAGGCCTCGCATGACGCACCGCGTGTATACTCCTTGTCGGCCAACAAGGCAGACCGAATCACCTGTGGATGTAAAAAAAAGACATCAATAAACATACACAACTTATACAGACATTTACGGAAGATCCCCAGAAGCTCAAACGTAAGACAGGTGAGCCATAAAATATGTTGGATGGCCGATAGGAACCTATTGACTCCCAGGAACGTCCTGAGGCTCTTGACCCTTATTTAGAACAGTCTTTTGTGTCCCTCCATCTCTAGTCTGCTCATGTGTCTACTTAGGTAAGCCTTAAACAACTCTAGTGTGCCTGCCTCCACCACCCTACTTGGCAGTGCATTCCAGGCTCCCACAACCCTCTGTGTGAAAAACCTCCCTCTAAGTTATACCTTGCCCCCCTCACCCTAAGCCCGTGGCCCCTCGTTATTTTTGTATGGGAAAAAGCTTCCCACTGTTCACTCTATCTATACCCTTCATAATCTTATACACCTCTACTAGATCTCCCCGCATTCTCCGTTTTTCCAGGGAGAACAGTTCCAATTTGCCCAATCTCTCCTCATAGCTAAGACCTGCCATACCAGGCAGCATCCTGGTAAACCTCCTCTGCACTCTCTCCAGGGTCTCCACGTCCTTCCGATAGTATGGTGACCAGAACTGGATGCAGTACTCCAAATGCGGTCTAACCAACGTTCTATACAACTGCAACATTAGACGGCAGCTTTTATACTCTATACCCCTTCCTATAAAGGCAAGCATACCATAAGCCTTCTTCGCCACCTTCTCCACCTGGACTGCCACCTTCAAGGACTTGTGTACTTGCACACCTAGGTCCCTCTGTGTTTCTATACTCCTTATATGTTGCTACTTAACTATGGACAGACCTTAGCTTTAGGTCATGTGCCTCTTTATATCACCATGTGGATGTTACTATATTTAGTCCTACATGTCATGATCTCCCCCAGCCACTGGGAAAATACTCAAGGGGTGAGATGAGGCCCTTACTTCGCCATTAATTGGCCATTTAAGAAACTCAATAGGCTCAAGGGCAGACAGTTTACCTGATGCCATTCAGGTGGATTGGCCATGATCAATGCGCAGAGTTACAGGGATGGGGTAGGAGGCACAGCATAGTGGCACAGTGGTTAGCACTACTGCCTCACAGTGCCAGGGACCCTGGTTCAATTCCTGGCTTGGATCACTATCTGTGTGGAGTTTGCACATTCCCCCTGTGTCTGTGTGGGTTTCCTCTGGGTGCTCCGGTTTCCTTTCAATTCATGGTCTCCATAAATGAGACAAACAAGATTTAAGCTGACAAGGAGAGGCAATACACCCCACCTTGGGCTTGATCTGAACTTGATCTTAGTCAAAAGTGCTCCTTTGAAGGGTCGGTAAAGAACTGATGGATTGAATGGCCTTCTGCACTGTTAGGATTCTATAGAAATGTAACAGATGATATTAGATGCCTCTCCTACTCCCTGTAAAATCTCAGAGAGATGGGAACTGGCTGGGTAGGCGACAGGAAGGCTACTTGTTGGATTCTATGTGCCACGTGGCACTGGGAAGTGTAAAATCAGCCCTGTGCTCCTTTTTTCTCTCAGAAGCCAAGAAATCAAAATTAGAGATGATTCCAATGACTCAGTTGGTAGCAAACGCCTTAATATCGCTGAGAATAGGAGTGGAACCAGGTAACATGATTTGCAAAAAAACACTTTGAAGGAATACTTGTTACCATGGCAATTTTAACTAAATCACCTCAGAAACAAGAAGATAAACTGAGGCAAGGAGAAAGAGTTAGCAGCAAGATAAACATGTGAGCAGTACAGGGCATGAGAGAGTAAATGAGAGAGGTAGAAAGACGTAAATCTTTTCATCTAGAATGTCTAAATAAGAAGCTTTTCATTATAACTTCATTGCAGTGTTAATGTTATCCTAGTTGTGACTTTAATAAATAAATTTAAAATAAAATAAATTAAAGTGCTGCTTGGAAAACAAACATGAACTAGAATCCAAATTACTCCGCAAACTATGACAGGGTTAATGCATTGGGTGTGATCCTATGGTCACACTAGGACTCCAGCCCAATGGATTTGGATGGCAAAGGGATAGAAATTGGCTAAAGATATTTCCAAATCTAATGTAGCAATAGATGAACAGTAAAAAGGTTTGAGGAATGTCCTGAATTCATTGTCACAATTTAGACAAATGGTGAATGGCAATCTGGAGGCATATATCGTTCTTCTCAATATTTTGGCCACTCTTCACATGTAACTCGAGGATGGAGAGACAGTGATGGACCATCAGCGGCCTGTACTTGTTTAATGGAATCTGATTCAACAAAACAAGCACTTCTTGTGTTTTATTCAGTGGCCTTCAGTGGTCCCTTTAAATATTGCTTGTTAGGGAGTTGAAAATGTAAAGATACTAGTCAGCGCTATAATCAGGGCTAAATACGGATGCAGCAGTTTTATACCTGAAAGGAGTCCTATGCTCAATTCAAACGGGGTTGCCAAACAAAGGGCTTGATTAATTTATTAGTTGCCAAGTGCCTTGGGTTTAGGCTAAATTAGTAACCATCTTGCCCGCTTCATACCTGGAAAATGGGCATAACAACATTGAATTTAGATCCCAATATGTTAAAGTTGAAGATAGCCTGAATTTTCCAGTCACTGCAAATTTATGGCCTGCTTTGAAATGGTTTTACCCTATTGGTTGTGTGGACAATAATGGCAGTGGAGATGGGACAGCATAATTATTGTCTTGGCAGATTATCAAAGTTTTTTGCTCTTGAATCAGAACTGATAAAGGCAAGTGGAGGTAGCCTTATCATGGCACCAACAATAAAGAAGCTCTTGTAGTTGACATATCTGGAGTCGTGTCCTAACTGATACAGAGCTCCAGTCGCGTGTTTAAATAGCATTTGAAAGAAGGGATGCAGTAAATGTATTCATTGAGAAAAAAATTAACCTTTTTGCATCAGGCCTTTATTTGTCGCTGTTTTCTCCTTTTCCATTGCTGACATTCCATTGTTTCAGCATCAAAGAGTCACACAGCATTTGCCCGTGTTTGTTTTTACAAGCAAAACAATCACACTTCAGTCGAATATGTATAAACTACAAATATAGAATAGACTGATTGCAGCGCAGAATGAAGCTATTTGACCAGTCGAGACCCTGCCAGCTCTTTGCAAGAACAACGTAGCCAGTACCACTTCCCCAGTCATTTCTCCATACTCTTGAATTAGTTTTTCATTTCAATCCCCTTTTGGAAGCAATGAATGAATCTGCCGTCATTGCATGCTCTCAGGTATGAGACTGTATTCCAAGTTGTAACCACTCACTGCAGAAAAAAAACATTTCCCCATGTTGCCTTTGGATCTTTTGCCAATTGTCTTAAATCTATGAACTCTAGATCTTGATTCTTCTACTAATGGGAAGAGTTTCCCAGGTCCGCTTAGACCCCTCAGGCCTGGGCCCCTGGGCAGCATTGCTAACCAGCAGTGGTGGTCATATCTGCCTCACACTGCCAGGGACCGGGGTTCAATTTTGGCCTTGGGTCACTGCGCAGAATCTGTACGTTCTGCCCATGTCTGCGTGGGTTTCCTTCGAGTGCTCCGGTTTCCTCCCGTGCTGGTTAAAGTGCATTGGCCATGCTAAATTCTCCCTCAGTGTACCCGAACAGGCACCGGAGTTTGGTGGCTCGGGGATTTTCACAGTAACTTCATTGCGATGTTAATAAATGCTTACTTGTGACACTAATATATAAATTTTGAACACCTCAATCAAATCTCCCTTCAAATTTCCCTTCTGCAAAGGAGAACAGTCCCAGCTTCTCCAGTTTATTCACATAACTGAAGTTCTTCAATCCTGGAACAAATTCTTGTAAATCTTTTCTGTACCATCTTAAAGCCTTCACCTCCTTCCTAAAGCACGGTGCCTGGAATTGGATATTCCAGTTGAGGCTGAACCACTGTTTTATAAAAGTTTATCATAATGTCCTTGCATTCTATGTCTCTATTAGTAAAGTTTAGACTCTTGTGAATCTTTTTGGACACTTTCAGACCAGTCCCTGCCATCTTCAGTGATTTCACCACATAAATCCCTAGGTCTCTCAGCTCCTGCACCATTCTGAGTTTATATTAGCTCTCCCCATTTTAATTTGTATCACTTTACACTTGTTTTTTATGTCACCAGCCAGATGTGTCCTCTTGAAATAGGGCCTGGGTGGAATTGTTGTCAGTGCAGTCTCGATGGGCCGAATGGCTTCCTTCTGCACTGTAGGAATTCTATGATTCTAAGTTTATCACTATTCTTCCCACAGTTCACTACCCTTCCCAGTTACGTGTCACTGTAGATGTTGAATTGTGTTGTGTTGTTGTCCCTGGTTCAAGTCATTAATATTTATCAGGAACAGCAGTGATCCTAGTACTGATCCCTGAGGAACCCCATCATATACCTTCCTCTAGTCAGTAAAACAAGTGTTCATCACTCTTCCTTGTCACTGTGAAAAACTGTAAAATCTCAGTTGTTCCTGACTGACCAGGATTTAACATTTTCATTACTTTTTACAGTGCAAATATGGATAAGAAGTTGAATTACATGTCAGCAGCATGGTAGCACAATAGTTAGCTGCCTCACAGTGCCAGGGACCTGAGTTCGATTCAGCTTTTGGATCACTGTCTGTGTGGAGTTTGCGTGTTCTTCCCATGTCTGCATGGGTTTTCTCTGGGTTTTTCAGTTTCCTCCATAGTACAAGTGCGTGTCGGTCTTGTGGATTGGCCACGGTGGATGCTATTCCGTTTTATTCTTTTAATGGTTCAGGAGAATGTTAAATAAGAGGCGGACTAGAATTGTAATTTCTTAACTATTTATTGAAAAAGAGTAAATATTATGAAAGGAATATAAGAGAAACGAAAACAAGCAATCAGACTCACTGCCTTTTGCTGTCAGGGACCTTGATAATGACGACTGGTCTGGAGCTGGTGTGGTCCTGGTACCGTTTGCGATCCCAGTCCGAGGTGAAGTCTAACATACCTAGGTCGAAGCCTGCCTTTTACAATGTAGCAGAGACAACCTTATATAAGAATTGGTATAAACATGGTCTTGGAACCTGTTATTACAATGAAACAATCATATGGTGCAAAACACAGATGCATCTTTCCAGGTTCTCACAGCTTGAATATTGCTGAGTTGACTGGCGAATATCTTGACTCTTTACTTCCTATACAGATGCACAGGGTAATAGGACCAAGGGCGAAGGGGAGGGCTCTTAGGCTGATTGGTGTAACAAATCTTCCCTAAATTATTCTCCCCTGAATCTGGTTTCCAATGGGGGTACCATACGCATACACATGGTCAAGGTAGGTGTAGGAAAATGCTTTGTTAAGATGGCGGCGCGGGTTCATTGGGCCAAAGGGCCTGTTTCCCGTGCTGTGTTGTTCTTTGTTCTTTGTCAGAGAGCTGCTGCAGAATCAGTGGGCTGAATGGCCTCCTTCTGCACTGTTGGGATTCTTTGGAAATCAGTGTTGATTAAATCTGTAGAGGGCAACTCCGATAGCAGCTTCTGGATTTCCACAATGCCAAGTGTTACTCTGACTGACTGAAAGGGCAGAGGTGGGTGGAAGATTGAGGGTGGGTGGGGGTGGGGGGGGTGGCGGTGGCGGGGTAGGGGGAGGGGGAGGTGGTCTGATGGGGGTATCCTTGATAAATAAAGGATGATATGCCAGCCAGGAGGAAGGACATTGGCTTGGAAGAGAAGAATTAGAATCAGTGTGGATGGGAATAAGAAATAACAAAGGTCAGAAGGCATTGCAGAATTAGTTTGTAGCCCTCCCCTCAATGGCACATAGAACATAAAACAGTGAACAGCTCAGCACAAGAACAGGCCCTTCAGCCCATGATGTTGTGCCGAATATGGCACTAAATCAAACTAATCCCTTTTGTCTGCCTTTGAACCCCCTTTTCCTTGCAAATTCATGTGCTTATTTAAAAGCCCCTTAAATGCCCCTATTGTATCTCCCTGCACCACCACCTTGGGCAGCGCGATCTAGACGTCTACCAATCTCTCTGTAAAAAATTTGCCCCTCACATCTCCTTTGAACTTTCCCCCTCTCACCTTAAGTACATGCTCCCTACCATTAGACATTTCAACACTGGGAAAAGACCCTGACTATTGGTGTACTGTTGGACACAATATTAATCAGGAAAAGAAGAGGAAGAACAAAACATTCTCCATGGGCTTGGACCAGTCTACTTATGAAATTTTCTTCAGTCCCTTACTCTCCTCTCCCAATTCTGTTTGTTACGCTGAACCACCTCCTCATTGTCTGCCAACATTAGTGCTAACCACTATCCACATCAGCCTGCATTTTGGCATTTTCTTTCTAAAGTTGTTTACCTTTCTACCTCCTACCTCACCTCTAAGAACTTCTTGAAAGGGGAAAATGACTGTTTTTGCCTGACTTGAGAGAGAACTTGGTCTGATGGCAGCACATCAGAAAATCATGGATGTGGTATCCATCTATTTTGCCAAAAAATACATCTGTATCTTTTTGATGTGCATCACAGATCAGCTCTCGTACCTTCTCTTCTGTTTTATACTCAGTATCTACTAATTTCCTGGAAATCATCTTTGTTAGTAATTTCTGCAGGGTACATACATAAAAGGCTTTGTTTTTAAATATTTGTGCTTGTGTATAATATTCAGCGTTAAAACTTGCTCGACTATTGGTTCTAATGTCAGAAAAAGCATTCATAGCTTGGAAGCTGCAAATCTGATTCAGCACTGACAGGGTTACACCAAACAAATACACCAGTCTCGGAGACTGTGGCACTCTGTCTGCTGTGTGTTTTGAGCTGGAGGCAAGACTTTGTCTCAAAGGGGGAAAAAAACTGGTTCATTGTTGCTTGTTTCCCAGTGTCATCTCTTAGCGTTGCCATGGCAGGCTCTGTGTATCCTTTCTGCTCTGTGTTATTGGGCCTCCGGAAGGAAGTGGCCCATTGCAGGCTGCTATTTTGGTAGAATCTTACATAACACAATCTATATGAACTTCCCCTTGCTCCATTTATCACACAATAGGGAAATTGAGTTTAATGACTTCCAAATCTCTGACTGAGGGATATCAGGTGACTTCCAGATTTTTTTCATTGCGGTTGCAGCATAGCAACAATATCCTCATTTCAGATGTAAGCAGCTGTTTGATGAGCCTTCAGTGGCATGGTAATATTTATCAGTATTCAAAAGGAGAATTGGTACAATCTTAAACGCTGCTGTGCATAGCAACAGCATCGAGTGACTGACTGCCACCATATACTTGCAAACGACCACTGCCTTAGATGTATTTCCCAGACAAGGGTTCAATATAACTGTGCTTAAAAGGGGGAATTGGTAACATTTCCTTCCTCCTTTTGCCTGTGAGTGCAGTGGGGGTAAAGTTTAAAAGATAATTAAGTTGGTGGGATGTTAAAACAAAAACAAAAATGGTTTATGGCTGGAAGTTGTTTTGTAAAGTGCTTATTCTACACAGTCAATAGGGCTGCAATTTATATAGTCAGCATCTCTGTAATTTATCATGTAATGATAGCTTTCTCTGGATTCCACAACGTGGTCTAAGCACGGTTCGAAATGAAGATGAGAGTAAAACTGAGGGGCAAAGAAGTAGACTGAAGGCACTGTTCTCAGTATCTGGAACTGCAATAATATTAAAGAGTTACTTTCGTTAATGAAAAGGGGTCAGCAAGCCTTTTATTCTCATGTCTGTAATATGGTGATTCACAGAAATGCAACACATTGTCACAACATCATTGGTACATTATTGTGGTGAGGATGATGAAAGCTGTTCTGGTTGGCCTCCATCCCCTGCAACAAACCAGAAATGATGTTATTACCTTGAAATTAACATATTTTGGTATTACCGTATGCAACAATTTCATTTGAAGTCCTTTGCCTGTTATTTGGTGGATGTATAACCTTTTAATGTAAATGGATTAATCTCCCACACCCCCACCCACTCCTCTATCAAGAAAAAAATGTATACAAATACATTTAGTGTCTGCATATTGTAATCACAGACTTGTATCCTGGGAGGCAATTAATTTGTTTTTCTTTTGAAAGAAAAGCTAACAAGCCTTTATTAAAAAAAAATCCCCAGAGGACTGCACAAAAAGGCATGAAAATGTAAACCTCAGTGTTCAAATTATGTGTGAATGTGGTGCCCGGCAGATCATAAACTGGGTAGAAAGCACGGATTGGAACAAAAACTGCTTTTCAGCTTGTCAGGGGTGGACCCAGACAGTAAGTAGCAGGGTATCTATTGGAATTGTTCCAACAACCAGTCATTATGAGGAAATGACTCACTTATTTCATATAACAGGATTTGTTTGTTATCAGTCAAGTGAATCATCCTTTTGGAACACATGGAACAATCCTTCCGCAGCAGAGCTTTAAAGATAAAGGTGGCTCCGAGAGACAATCTATTTTTCCTTGCTGCCAGCTTCTCACCGCCACCTACTTCCCTCTAACCAGATGTGCAGTAGGGTTAAATACATGGATTTCTCCACCTGTCTACCTTTTGTTTTGATTTATTATTGTCGCATATATTTAGTACACAGTGAAAAGTATTGTTTCATGTGCACTATACAGGCAAAGCATACTGTACGTAGAGAACGAAAGGAGAAAGTGCAGAACGTACTATTACAGTCACAGCTAGAGTGTTATGAGGCAGGTCCATTCAAAGTCTGATGGCAGCAGGGAAGAAGCTGTCCTTGAATCAATGACTTCAGACTTTAAAATCTAGAGGGAGTTTTGGATGGTGAGAGGTTTTATTTTCTCCTCCCAAAGTGATGGAAAATTTTACTACCATTCAATACTCATCCCAATAGCCTAGCCAAAAACCCATCATTAATTAGTCCAGGAACTCAGCCTCATTACCTGAATTCTCGGCTACAAATTTAAACACCCTCCAAACATTCCATTTTAATGTGATAAACAAGAACAAGAGTCGACTCTTCATTCTCTTAACCAGCTCCCTTCATTTAACACTTTAGGTGCTAACTCAAACTTAAACAGTTGCAACACTTTAACTCTTTTACTTAACTTTAACACTAACTGAACATTAATTCTAACTGAACATTAGCTCTTTAACTGAAAAGGAACACTACCCAGTTAGAATGAAGTGGCCAAGTCCATTCCCAAAGTAGAATCTGTCCTCATGGTCTCTGAAGATGTCATCAGGGCACTTTTTCTTCTTGCAGTGATTGGTCTCTAAAGTTGTCACTGGAGACTAAAAACAGAAAACATCTCTTTTATCCAAAAATTGTTTCACATGCTTCCAGAAGACTCTTTGAATGGTGCCAATGGTATAACCAGAAGCTGATCACATGGCTTAAACAGCCAGTTAAATTACTTGTAAACGACATCATTAAGCTTGGTTCGGATAGCATGTAAAACCCATAAACTCGGTGCCATTAGGTCTAAGTCAAAGTAAACAACTTCCCATATTTGGTCAACACAGGAAGCTTCAGACCACAGTTCCCAGACCAGGTCATGGGTCACAGCAACTTTACAACCTGCATCTGTTTTTAATTATAAGTTGACCAAAAATCCCAGCATGCTTAACTCTCAGCTAGAATAGCCCTTTAAAGCCAATATTGCCCTTATTGTTATTAAAATCATTGTTGTAGTTGTTCTTTCTCCGTCTACACTTAGTTGGGATTTACTGTTAGTAACATTTGAACTGCAGATGGAAGTGGTTGGGTTTGTCAAGATGAAACCTTGGATTCACATTAATATCACATTGTTTAAAATAGCCTGCCTCAATGGCATCTCTCTTAAAAGACAGGTGGTTGGCTTAATAGCTCTGGAGCTAAATGTTAGGCTTCAAATCAATATGAGTTATAAAATCCAAAGATGTGCGGGTTAGGTTGATTAGCCATGCTAAAATTGCCCCTTAGTGTCCTGGGATGTAGAGTGATTAGCAGATATGGGGGTAGGGCCTGGGTGGCATTGTGGTCGGTGCAGACTTGATGGGCCGAAGGGCCTCTTTCTGCACTGTAGGGTTCTATGATTCTCCTCTTAACCATATTTCTCATTTGAACTCGCTTGCTTTTGATGGGCACATCTTTATCCCCTCCTTTCCTGAAGGTGCTGGCTTGGGATCATTCTTCAAGTGGAAACGTACGTAATAAGTGCTGGAATCTATTTAATCACGGGTGCGTCATCGGCAAATCTGAAATACATTGGCACCAAGGGTTGTCCAAATAGCAATCAAGAGTCAAAACACTGTTCTCTGCTGAGACAACCGATGTTCCAAATGATCTCCTGATTGACAGTGACTAATTTACCACATGCCTGGTGTTGAATATGGTCCTGATTTATATGACCGCGTGACACAAGGCACAGTGTTCATTTATAGATCCACTGAGGAAACTTTGTTGAGAAACGCCCTTTGCTGTGTCTGATCAGGTCCTCAGTAGCAGCAACTTGTAGCACTCTGGAACTCCATTTCAGAAAATTGGAAAAATATCAGGGCCAATCATTGGTGTTTCGAAACCTTAGTCGTGTTTGGAGCCCCCATGGGGCATCTGTGAGGCTGAGAGCTTTGTGAATACCACATTTCTGGAGGTAGTCAATCCACAGCTTACAAGTGTACAGGTAGAGAGAGATTGGTGACAGCCAGAAGGACAGGGAGGAATAGGCAGGAATGATAGGGAATCCATGAGTGCATCTAACTTTCCAGCCGGTGTTCACTTCTGAATACTGATAAAAGTGATGGTTTCTCTGGGGAGTGCAGACAGAATCAAGTCCTCAGTACCTTGGGTGGATCTGCAGCATGGGTGGGAGTGTCAAAGAAAACCGGTTAGTAAAACCCAAGAAATTGCAATATTTTTCTGTTGATAACATTATGGTCATATTTTTTAAATTGTTGGGGTTTGTGAGTGGTAATTAAAGCAAAGGATAGAGCACCCGTGTGAACTTTAACTGTGGTTTTGATATGATAATGACCGATGTTTACCCAAGGTAATTTAGTAATGATGGCTACAGAACAGGAATAGATTTGAATGGATTATTCTGATTCAAAAGAGAAGCTATGCAATGTGTGAAAGAAAAGCATCATTAGTGAAGAGAGTTTATTTTTCTGTTAACTTCTAAACGTTAAACTAAAGACTAAAGAGATGAAGTTAATTAATTCTGAGGAAGAGCAGTTCTAAAGAGACTGGGTTAGACAATTGAGAGATCAAAGGGAAAGAACATATTTAAGGAGATGCTGAAACCTAAGAAAGAAGCTTTTTTAGATCTCAGCAGACAGCAGGAATTAGTATGAACAAAGCCAGATCTGAAAAGTCAGCTGTTGTTAACCTAAAGGGCTCAATAGAAATTAAAGGCAATAAATATTACCGGACTTCCATAGATCTTAAAATCCAAAAGAAGTTGCTAAACAGATAGGGATGGTTAGCTCTGAAGATAGTTAAATCAAAATTGTTTGGAATTATTTTAAAATATTAGCAGTGTGTGAAGACATTGTTGTATTTAAATGTAGTTTTATTTTATTGTTTCTTTTCTTTTTCATGATAAACATTTACTTTACGATAAAATCATCATAAGTTGTCAGGGTTTTTTTTTCAATTTCAAAACTGCTCCTCATACTATACAAATTGTAAACACAAGTGAGAAGGCAATTGTTTCAAGTTTCACTTCTGGAATTTGAAAAGCTTGGCATTTACCATCAGCTGTGCCCTTAACAGACGGGAGAGAAGAAGAAGAGAGGATAATCATTAGCACTAAAGGATTCAATAATGTGGGGAATAACCAGAAGCTTCTGCAGCCAGAGACTCCAGGATAGTATGTTATCTTCCGGGGGAGGGTGAATAGCCAGAGGTCATAGTCAGTGTTGATACCAATGAAAAAGGACTGAAGTCCTGAAGACAGAATTTAGGAAGTGAGGAGCCACGTTGAAAAGCAGATGTCAAATATAGGAAGCTCCAGGTTACTCCTGATTCAAAATATGAGTGAGTATAGAAGTAGAAAATAGAATTGATGAGGATACATGGCTAGAGGGATGGTGCAAGATTCCTGAGGTAGTGTCAGCACTTCTGGGGGAGTTGGATGGATTATACCTCAATAAGGCCAGAAGACCCACCGGCTGAGCGCTGTCAGCCACTCAGAGGCTGAAAGCACTTCATTGCTCAGCAGCACCACTGCGAAGGCAATGGTTGCTGCTGAGACCCAGGAAGGCAAGGCATAGGTGAACGATGGCAGGAGAGGAGTGAGGGATTATAGGAAGTGTTGTAAACAATAAGGACCTGGGTCGATTCTTAGTGGGCCTACCCTTCTGGATGTCTGGTTCAATCAAGGACTGAGTGCTTTTAAACAAGGACTTCCCTTGTAAATCCGCAAGCAACCCTGAAAAGGTTTGATTTTCAGGCTTGCCACATGGCCTGTCATTAGAAGAATAGCAAAGTGGCAGCATGAGACTCTGAAATGAAGGCTTTGCCCACTTAAGGCCCCAGTTGATAGCAGAGTGGGAAGACCATCAATGGACCTTCTTGTCATGGACTTAATTTGGACATACATGGGAAAGCAGAGGTGGGGGGGATCAGTTGGGGTGCACTTTGGTGGAAGGATGATAATCCAATCAGAAATAGAGTAATTACGTAAATCATATAATCCCTATAGTGCAGAATTAGGCATTTGGCCCATCAAGTCTGCAGCGACTATCTGACAGAGCATCCTATCCAGGTCCTATCCCCATAACTTCACATATTTACTCCACGAATCCCCCTATCCCTGCGACACAAAGTGGCAATTTAGCATGGCCAATCCACCTAACCTGCACATCCTTGGATTGTGGGAGGAGATTGGAGCACCCAGAGGAAATCCACGCAGACATAGAGAGGACGTGCAAACTCTACACAGACAGTCAGCCAAGGATGCAATTGAACCCATGTCCCTGGCACAGTGAGGTAGCAGTGCTAACCACTGTGCCACCATGCCAACCTATGGACAAAGATAGATCAGGAATAAAAGTTTTCAACTGGGAAAAAGCTAATTTTCCTAAGATGGGATTTGATTTAGCTAAAATAGACCAAAAACAGCTACTGGAAGGTAAATTGGTACCAGATCATTGAAAGGTATTCAAGGAAGAGATAATGAGGAATCAGGGCATATGTTTCTTTCACGAAAAGGATGAGACTAACAAATCTGGAGCACTCTGGATGTCAAATGACTTAAAGAAGGGGATAAAGAAATAAAGGAAACTTATAGTGAGATTTTTAGGGCTCAATATATGAAACCAAGAAGAACACAGAAAGTGCAGGGGTGAAATTAAAAAAGAGACTAGGAAGTAGGGCGTATGAAAAGATGTTGGCAAGCAAAATCAAGGAAAGCACTGAACTTTTTAATTGGACACATGAAGAGCAAAAGGGTAACTAAAGAAAGAGAAAGGTCTACTGTGGTGACACTTAACCTTTAAGAAATATATTTTAATCATGTTTATCTGCAGGATGTTTCTAGTAGACAGTGGCATTTTATCAGTGCCGTTTTGTGTACAATTGGTATCCTAGATTGTTACTGAAGCAGTGAAATTGATACCATGTTTGTTTGATCTGAACTAATGCAGCATTCTGGTGTTCTATTGTTCCCCTGGGATTGCAGAGTAAAGCTTGATTGGGATGATTGGCAGGTCAGGTTATACGACTGGGGGCAGCTAGACTTTCATTGAGAGTTCCAGCTTAATTGTTGTTTTTCAGATGCTGTTTGGAGTTGAGAGAGAGAGCAGTGTTTCTTTTTTCCCCTTTCTGGAGTTGCTGTCTGAGTGTTGCTGTTTTGGAAGCTGCAGAGAGAGAGGTATCCTTTTCTGTCCCTGAAGTCTGAAGATTAGAAGTTGCGAGAGACGAGGTTTACTTCTCTGTTTTGATACCTTGAGAGTATACCCTTCTCTGAAAACTGCTGTTTGGATTTATGTCCATAGGTGTTAAGAAGCTGGAAATATAGTAACATGTTAGCATACTTGTTTGAGCGCTAACTAATTCTGAAAAAGTCTGTAGGGGTATTGCTTTAAATTGGAACAACTGAGAAAATGAGCTGTTAAGAATTATACTGTGTCATGTTTAAGTCTTGTAATTGGTAAAAGTTTTGCTAATTCTTTTTGTTAATTGCTATGTTCTTAAATAAACTTTGCTCGATAAAAGCTTCCTTGTGGGTTATTTGCATCTTACCTGGAGTGAAATACCTTATGCTCATTAATGCCAAGATCATATGTAAAACTGAGGGTCTAAGCTAACTTCACCAAACACTTTGGAGTTTCTGGCCAGGGCCTTAGCATGACTAGAGACCATAAAGGTGACCTCTGTGTGGAGGCAGAGATCATGTGTATTGTTCTTAATGAAAACCTTCTTTTTGTTTTCACTGAAGTGGGGGATGGTGCAGACATTGCAATCAAGGAGGAGATTCTAAAATATTAGATAAAATTAACATGGTGGGAGAGGAGGTATTCAGGGTCTAAAATCTTTGAAAGTGGATAAACCCCTTGGCCTGGATGAAAGTGTGTGACTGGGATCAAGGCTGTGACTGGAATCAAGAAAATAAAGACCAGAGGCTCTGGCCATCATTTCCCAATCATCTCTGCTAGACAAATGGAGGATAGATAATGTTACACCATTTAAAAATGGAGAAAGGGATAGATCAAATAATTACTGACCAGTCTTCCTAACTTTGGTGATGAGAAAATTATTGAAAAAAGATTCTGAGGAACAGGATAAATCTTCAATTAGAAAAGCATAGATCAATCAAAGACAGTCAGCATCGATTTGTTAAGTGTAGGTCATGTCTGATTTATAAGAATTGATTTTTAAGGGGGCAAACAAAGAGGGCTGATGGGGGAACTGAATTGGATATAATCTATTTAACAAGGCTTTTATGAGGGTCATACATGATTCCTGGAACAGCAAGAGTGATATATGAAGACAGACTGGATTGACTGGTCTTGTACTCATGGAATTTAGAAGAATAAAAGGGGGATCTCACAAAAGCATATAAAATCCTGATTGGACTGGGTAGACTAGATGCAGGAAAAGTGTTCCCAATGTTGGAGAGGTGCAGAACAGTCTAAAAATAAGGGGTAAGCCATTCAGTACTGAAATGTGGAAGAACGTCTTCACTCAGAGAGTTGTGAAGCTGTGGAACTCTCTACCACAGAAAGCTGTTGGGGAAAGCTCTTCAAATATGTTCAAGAGGAAGCTGGACGTGGTCCTTGTGGCTAAAGGGATCAATGGGTATGGGGCGAAAGTGGGTGTGGGATACTGGAAGTGCATGATCAGCCATGGATCATATTGAATGGTGGTGCAGGCTCGAAGAGCCGAATGGCCTCCTCCTGCACCTATTTTCTATGTTTCTATGGCAAATTAGTCACTAAAGGAAGAACTCATGGATCCAAACCAAAGTGACCAAAATTGGTCTGATGGAAGCAAGTGGTTTGTTCAATGGCTGTTTTGTGATTTGGACGCTGTTTTTCATGGAGTTTTGCAGGCTTCAGTACTAGGTCCCTTGCTTTTCATGGTATACATCAATGATTTGGAATTGAGTGTAGATGATGTGATTACGAAGCTTGTAGACAATACAAGAATTGGCCTTATGGTTGATAATGAAGAAGACCTGCAGGAAGATATCAGTGGAGAGTCAAGTGGTGGAACAATGGCAAATCAAGTTCAATCCGGAGAAGTGTGAAGTTAAACACTTGGGGAAGGCTAACTGAATAAAGAAAGTCACAATATATGGTAGGATACTGAAAGATGGAGAGGAACTTTGGAGTGCATGTCCATAGATCCCTGAAGGTGGATGGACAGTTCGATTGGGTGATCAAGAAGATATGTGGGAATCTTGCCTTTATTAACTGAGGCACAGAACATAAGAGCTGGAAGGTCGTGCAGAAACTACTTAAAACATCAGTTAGGACACAGTTGGGTGACTGTGTGCAGTTCTGGTCACCGCACTTTAGGAATGATGTGATTGCAGTGTAGAGGGTGCAGAGGAGATTCATTAGGATGTTGCCTTGACTAGAGAAATTTAGTCAGGAGGGAAGATTAGACATGAGAGAGTTGTTTTCTGTGGTACAGGGCAGATTGTGGGGAGATTTAATTGAAGGGTATAAAATTATGAGGAGTTTAGATGGAAAGGCCCTGATCCCTTTGGTTGAGGGCCATAACCAGGGGCCAGAGATTTGTGATAGGTAGTTTAGAGAGGATTTGAGGGTAATTTTTTTCCAACCAGAGGGCATCTGGAGCTCACTTTCTGAAAGGGTAGTAGAGGCAGGAGCCATCATAACATTTAAAAAGTGCTTCGATATGCACTTGAAATACCATGAGCTACAAAATTTAAGAGTTAGAAAGCAGATTAAGTTGGAAGACTACTTTTTGGCTGACACAGATATGATGAGCTGAATGGCCTTCTTCTATGATGCTATCATAGCACTAATGGTGAATGCAGCAGTTAAAGGGATCAGTACTTTAATTCTCCCCAGGACCATGTGAGCTAAAGAAGAGGTAGATAATTCTAAGGCTGTACCTAAGTCAACCTGCGGTGTGCTCCATTATGAAGGATATTGATCTAATGTAAAGGCGATTTGGAAAAAAAGGCTGGGCAATGAGGTTCAACTGATATCATTCCAACCATTTAATTTTAGTAAACAATAATCAGTTAATAAAGTTTGCAGTAGGTTTTTTTAGGCCAGAATTCATTATGCAAGAACTAAGCTATAACCTTGTTGCAGGATGAAGGTAACAGTTAACTACCATTGCATTCCGATGATAAGGTATTGCAATATTCTTCAATTAATTTGCAGCCTGTCACAGTATGAAATACCCAGTTATTATTCTCTGCTCTCATTCAGGAATAAGCAGAACATACTGACTGAAATGTAGGAAAGCAGCATCATCTAGAAGAATGGCCTGTCCTGCTCTTTTTTTACTTCTGTTCTTAATTACCAAGGGAAAAGCATGATGACTGATGCCAGAATAGCATACTAACCTGAGATGTGGTACATCTATCTCTGCATTTAGATGCAGGCCTCACAAAGACATACGTGCACAGTTGATGGTAACCTGTTGATGCATCGGGGAAGTCAACTACCCTCGCAAAACCACATGCAGACTCTATCTGATATACTCAGCTAAGAGAAAAATGAATGATTTTCCCTCAACCTCTCCTGCCATAAAGAGTGCCTGTCACACCTCTTCCATGATGTGGATATGCTGGCGTTGGACTGGGGTAAACACAGTAAAAAGTCTGACAACACCAGGTTTTAGTCCAGCCGATTTATTTGATAGTAAACTCACAAGCTTTCGGGGGGCTAACCTGAAAGCTTGTGAGTTTACTATCAAATAAATCGGTTGGACTAAAACCTGGTGTTGTCAGACTTTTTACTGTGTACACCTCTTCCATAGCAGTGGATAGTGAACTGGGAGAGTTTGCAGTTGTCGTCTGCCCCAGACTGAAAGGGTCCTGAGGTGAAGATATTCAGAGTCTTTCGAATGTTGCCCTTGCTCTGCTGCAGATCTGGTTAAAAGAAGCAGAAGAGTTCTGTGAGCACCTCGTTTGTGATGGACTGACAATGCACTCCTTAGCCTGAAGTCAGATAAACACTTCCAGAAGTCCCTAGTTGAAGAGGCATTCTGCTTCATTCCATCTGTGAACAGCTTGACCTCTGCTGTCTCTGCTGCAATTCTCTCTGGAAGCAAATGATCTGACCCTTTGAAAACAGAACCCAGGTGAAAGAGTTAATAATCACACAAGTTTAAAAAGGACATAAGCTACTATGAAAATAAAAGGTCTTTTTACAAAAGTCTTCACAGGTAAGCAGCAAGGCCATTAGTCTGAGAAAATTCATGAAATCAGACATGCGTAACTGGAAAAGGGAATGATATATTGACACAAGTACAAGCTGGGGCAGTTGTAACAGTAATTTGTATTTGTAACAGTAATGGATTAAATCTTCACACTGATTGGATATTATTATTAAGCAAGTGTAAAGTGATTGTGATTGGTTTTAATATTTGACTAATTGTAATCTTAATCAATAAGTCTGTGTGGATAGAAATAAACTCAAAAATGTGATTGGTGTATGTAAATTACTTATAATTGAATTTGAAACTATAATTGCTTGTGTATTTCTGAATTCTGCACTCTGGCTGGCTACAGAATGTGAACTGTAGCTTTCCAGAGTCCTCGCTATCACTTGAAATTAAAACAACTGTGTAAGAAAACTCTGTGACTTGGTCTGGCTACTTGAAGGTTGAAGTTGTGATCAATTAAAAGGCTGCACATCAAAGCTCGCAACACAAGGTCCTCCTCATGTGCACATCGCACCCTATGGGTTTACCACACTGATTACTGTGGTGATCTGTTACTGGGTAAAAAAACAATGAAAAATCAGTCGGATGTCTCAAAAAAAAATTAATGTGATGTAGAGCCATTTTATTTGTATATAAGAGGCAAGAGAGTTACTTGTCAAAAAATGTCCATACATGGACAACTAAAGAGATTATAGACACCATAAAGCTAAAAGAAAAAGCATTCAGGAATGGAAGAGCTACATCAATCCTGATCGAAGGGAAAGATACAAAGGGAAAAGGTGACAAAACACATAGCAAGAGATACAAAAAGAAAACAAGAAAAAAATTGCAAAGGATATCAAAATCATTGCTGAAGAAATCGACATATTAACCATCCCAAGAAAACTGATCTTAAATCAAGGACACAGATTCACCAAAGTAACATAAGCAACATGACAGGAATGAAGGAAATAACAGCACCAAAGAGTGACAAGACCTCGGGGCACAAGGTTTCCATGCCAGGCTTTGAAAGGAAATCAATGGGAACACTGTTGATGCCCTACCTATAACCATCCAAAGTTTTCTCAATTCAGAAAGCATTCTTTTAGATTGGAAATTATACGCATCGTTCTACTATTCAGGAAAGGTGAGAGAGGGAAACCTGGGAACATCTTTCCTTGGCAAATTATTTGAGTTTACAATTAAGGATGGATGGATGAATATTTTGAAAATATTCAGCCACTCTGGGAGAGCTGGTGTGGATTTGTAAAGGGTAGACCATACCTGATGATCCTGACTGAATATTTCAAATAGGTGACTGAAGAACTGGACAGGGGAATGCCAATGGATGTAACTTAAGTGGACTTTCAGAAGGTATTCAATAGTGTTTGTCATAACAGATGGTTATGGCTCTTCAGTAGGAAGAATTGAGGCTTAGACTTCTTTCTAAATGGGGAAAGGCTTTGGAAATCTGAAGAACGAAGTGACTTGGGAGGTGAATGTGCAGGTTCAGTTGGCAGCTAGGAAGGCAATTCAATGCTAGTACTCATTTCTAGAGGGCTAAAAAAACAAGAATAGGGATGTACTGCTGAGGCTGTATAAGGCTCTGGTCAGACCCTGTTTGGAATATTGTGAGCAGTTTTGGGGCCCATATCTAAGGAATGATGTGCTGGCCATTGAGCGGATCCAAAGGAGGTCCACAAGAATGATCCCAAGAATGAAAGGTTTGTCATATGAGGAGCGGTTGAGAAGTCTGAGCCTATACTCGACGGAGTTTAGAAGGATAATTGAAACTTACAGAATACTGAAAGGCCTGAATAGAATGGATGTGGAGAGGATGTTTCCACTCGTGAGAAAGACTAGAATCCGACGGCACAACATCAGGGTGAAAGGATGCTCCTTTAAAATTGAGATAAGGAGGGATTTCTTCAGCCAGAGAGTGGTGAATATGTGGAACTCATTGCCATAGAGGGCTGTGGAGGCCAGCTCATTGAGTGTCTTTAAGACAGAGATAGATAGGTTCTTGATCAGTAAGGGGATCAAGAGTTATGGGGAGAAGGCAGGAGAATGGGGATGAGAGTCATATCAGCCATGATTGAATGGTGGTGCAGACTCAATGGGTCCCAATGGCCTAATTTTGCTCCTATATCTCATGGTCTTATGATCTTATGGCTCAAAGCATACAATTTGAATCTATATTATTGACCTGGTTAGGAAATTGGCTGAGCAGTAAGAGGCAGAAATGGGGGAAAATGGGCATGTACTTTTCAGGATGTTAATGGGGGATCTGTGTTGGTGCTTCAACTATTCACTGCATATATTAACAACTTTGATGATGGGAAAGAAAGCAAAATATAGGCCATGATTTAATGGCTGTGTTAGCTGCGGGCTGCAGCTGCAGATTTACTATTCAGTGATTTTTATTATAGAGGGATAACAGCAATCTGCTCCCTGATGACTGCTGCTTATGTTACCAGGGTGCCTATTAGCACAGCCTAGCACTGAAGGAGGAATCAATTATGCCCAGTTAGTAAGCTGAGATTTGTGCTTACGTCACCGATCAGGAGATAACCCTCTGCACCATCAGCTCCCCATCCAAAGCTGACCCTCAGCTTTTCGTGAGAGGATTAGCAGGTCTTATGCCTCAGAAACAAAGCCCCCAGCTCCAGTATTAGTGGGTCCCATTTGTTTTCCCCCTGTTCCAACGCCCACCTCGCTGTCCAAATGTGCGTGTCCCTCCTGGAAGAGCCTTCAGTGGTCCCATGTGCCTGGGCAGGAAGGCTAGGGACACCCTCTTCATGACACGGTTGCAGGACCTCCAAGATTAGGGAGGACACTTGAGTGAGCCTTCTGGGTGTGGCCCCTCCTATGCGCATGGAGGGCTTGTGAGGGCTAACAACTCAGGGAGCTGGTGCTGGGGAATCCCATAAGGCTGCTGCCAATGCTGATGGTTTGTCGTGAGGAAAGGGCTGTGATGCACCTCAGAGATACTGTCAGACTCCTGTCTGGCTGCTGGCAGCTTGCAGACTCCCATTGCTTGGGGCATTTTAAAGCGATGATGTATGGGTGACTCATCTCTCCTGAAGTTGTCTCGGGGGGAGGGTGGGGGTTTGGTTAGAGGATCTGCTGTCTCATTACTGAACCCTGTCAGTGCCAGGGAAACACATGCACTGAGATAACATCTTCACATTGAGGGGATGGAAGTGGCACTGTAAGTCTGAATGCAGCCCTAATGTGAGATGTGCAAATGCAGTAACGGGGCGGCATGGTGGCACAGTTAGCACTGATGCTTCAGGGACCCGGGTTCAATTCCAGTCTTGGGTCACTGCCTGTGTGGAGTTTGCATGCTCTTGTCCTGTGTGGGTTTCCTTCGGGTGCCCTGGTTTCCTTTCGCAGTCCATAAATGTGTAGATTAGGGTGATTAGCACAGTAAATGCATGGGGTTATAGGAATGGGTGCGAATAAGGTGGTTTGTCAGAGTCAGCACCGACTGGGTAGGCTGCATGACCCCCTTCTGCACTATAGGAATTCTATAATTCTATGATCAGGCAGCCTACAAGCGGTTAACAAAAGTGAGTTATAATACACAATGGGATTAAATATATACAAACATCAATGCTCTACATCCCTAAGTGCCAAACATCATCCAAGCTCACGTGACTACAATTTCTTAACCCTCCCAAACCTCACCGCTACGCCCAGGTGTCTCTCCAGGATCCACATCTGAAGCTGATGCTACCTGATATCTTCCACACCCTACTGCTTGAGATGACGTTGGCAAGCATCCTCTGTAGGGCCGGGACTTGAAGAGTTCTGGCACGCTTATGGGTGGTACTGGTGTTGTGGTGTCACCCCGTTCTGTCTCTTGGGTCAAGGGCGCCTCAATATCTGAAAGAAGTGAGTTCTATGATTCGATGATATAAGGAACAAAGAAAGCAGTCAAAGAAATTGATAAGATTCATAAAAAGGCAATATGAGAAAAAGCTTGCAAGGATATCAAAGGCAATGCTACAGATTGTTACAAATACACTTAGAGAAAGTGAGTGGCAGACAGTAATGTGGGAGGTGATGTTATAATTGGAAATGAGGAAATGGTAGTCTTAATAAACAATTACTTTGTAATAGTTTTCAATTTAGAGGATCTGAGTTATGGTTTCCTAGCAACCACAGAAGTATCTCCAAGCCCATTAATCAGCAGGCCTGAACAGAGATGGCTGACTGGGTCAGTGTGACTAGCATTGCTCCACATTGTGTAGTAAAAGATTCAATGAGTTTACAGGTGTAGCAAAAATGAGAAAAACTCTTCAGCTCACCATCACGATCAATAATTCTCTCTCCTCCATCACATCCTTCAGCATAATGCCCACTACACACATTATTTTCTTATCCTTACTGCTTCTTTTCCCATTAAACATTCAATTCTCACATACAGTATAGGAACATCAGAACAGGAGTAAGTCATTCAGCTCCTCAATTCTGCTTCAGTGTCTCTTAAGAGACCAATACTCCTGACTTTACTGGCTGGTTCAGCACAGGATGGGACTTCTGTGATTCCCAGTGAAAATGGCTTTCTACAGGTCCTCACTGTGTCACCTTGACTGTCGCCCAAAGATACTCAGTTAAGATGGTGGCAACCAGGAGCATGATGGGAAAGAGACATGTCCTTTATGGCTATTTTAATTATCTACCACCTTCTCCTGTCAGGACTAGAAAGGAATTTGTCTTTGGATCTTTAGAAATTTCACATTTCCTGTCACACCTACAAAATGTGCTATCCTATCCATTGGCAATAATTACTCACTCCAAAACTGTCATATTTTCAAAGTCACTATTCATATTTTAGCTTACATTAGGATAATGCTTTAATTAGCTTTAAATAAGGATGTTGTGAAAATGCCAAAAACCAAATGACTTGATTAGAAAACTCCCAAAAAGGCTGGCCCAGCAAGTTTGTACAGTTATTCAGTCTATAATTTATTTAATCTCTTAAAGGGATGAATAAGCAAAGGTTAATCTGCCAAGAAACAATTCTGTAGTTTATCTCAGAAGATTATGTTAGTTCTGAATGGAATTGTGGATGGATGATACATTAGAACCTTGTTATCAAATGCTGCTTTAACAGGCATTCCCCATTGAACCTTATTAAATTGCTAAGGGTTACTGCTATGATGTGAGGGGTCTTAAGGTAGTTAGCAAAGAAGAATCCAGTCCAAAAATCTCTCTGCTTTCCAAGTTGATTCTATGTTCACGCAGATTTTGTATTTTCTAGTTTTAAAATTAAAGTTTACAGATCCATTAATGACATATCAGTGTCACTTGCCATTGATCTAATCATTGTACACTTCTGCTTGTAAACCTGGAAAACGACTTCATTGCCCTTTTTTTAAAGACAGAATCTTAATATACAATGAAAGTATGAAATGCTTTGTAAGATGCACAATCTTGCTTATTCCATTCGATTTGTAAATGAGGGTTGAGTGTAATAGAATATACATAGTATCTTTCAATATTGGTCAATTTTTAAATCAATTAATTATCTTAATTTAGTTAAATGCCCTGGAAATAATCCTTTTTCACATTTCTAAGAAATCGTTGATTTTATTTCCTCAAAGCAATTCCGGTTCTATTGACATTTGCTTCACAGATTTTGGTCCAGTTCTTCAGCTATGAGATGCTACATTAAAAAAACAAATCCAAAGTATGGCAGATGCTGGAAATCTGGAATATAAGCAGAATATGTTGGAGCTGCTCAGCAGGTCAGACAGCATCTGTGAAGGGAGAAATAGAGTTAAGGAATTTGATTAGGGGGTGATACAGCTGCTTCACAGGGCCAGGGACCTGGCTTGAGTCACTCTCTGTGTAGAGTTTGCACTTTCTCCCCGTGTTTGCGTGGTTTTCTCCGGGTGCTCTGGTTTCCTCCCATACTCCAAAGATGCGCAGGTTAAGTGATTGGCTATGCTTAATTGCCCCTTAGTGTCCCAGGATGTGTAGATTAGAGGGATTAGCGGGCTAAATATGTGGGGTTAAGGGCAGGGGCGTGGCCAGGTTCTAAAGTTAGGGGGAGCGAGCACATAAAAAAGGCACCGCGATGCATACCAAATAATTTTAGATTCATTATACATTTTTATTTTGTATTTAAAATCAAAACATGATAAAAACATTAATCCAAAGATGTGCAGTTTAGGTTGATTGGCCTTGCTAAGAAATTGCCCCTTAGTGTCCAGGGATGTGTAGGTTAGAGGGATTAGTGGGTATAATACGTAGGGATATAGGGGTAGGGCCTGGGTGGGATTGTGTTTGGTGCAGACTCGATGGGCTGAAGGGCCTCTTTCTGCACTGTAGGGTTCTATGATCTATGATGTGTGTTATTTAATTATTTTACATTTTAAACGTAAAATGAAAACAAAATGAAGCAATATGAAAAAGGTATGAAGCAAATACAACAGCCTCTTTCATCCAGGCTTCATTCTAACAAAGTTATCTATTACTTTATTATAATCTACCTCAGTAACGAACTGTCTTTCAATGAAGTCCCCAGATCCGTATCAGATCCAGCGACTGCAGTACACGGATTGAGGACTTCTGATCTCAGGAAGCGATCTGAGGGGTCTGTGAGGAACATCCCATTGAAAAGCGCCACTTTTGAAGAATGTGCTCAGGGGAGCAGTCCCTCCCTCTCTAGCTATGCCACTGGTTAAGGGGATAGCGCCTGGATGTGGTTGTTGTCAGTGCAGACTCGATAGGCCAAATGGCCTCCTTTGCAGGGATTCTATGATTCTATTATTTCCAATCAATGGTTGGGAACAGGAATTGGGGGCCAGTCATAGATCTTTATCCTGTGTGGCATGCTTTAGGCATGCCCACTGCAATCTTCAAAGCTCCAGACAATGAAAGGCCAGGGACTGGGCTAGCCAGGATGATAGGTGTGTTCTTATTCTGGATTGTCAATGTGAGTCCCTCAGAATTTCTCAGGATTCAGAAATCAGCAGCCTTTTAGATGCAAAGGAAAAGTTCTTCAGCATTGGTGATCAGGGATAACTTACAAGGTATTGACATTAGGACCCCATGATAATTTGTGCATACCTTATAGAGTGAGCATACTTAATAAGCAAAATGGCCACCTATCTTGTCATTCTTTCCTATGTTCCTGATTGCACTATAACATCTGAGACTTACTCAACAATCCTCTTCAGAAAAACCACTTTGAATCAGAAAATAATCTCAAAGCAAACAAAGCATATTTGCCAGTGCAATATATTTGCACAAACTATATCATTGCATCCACTTGTTTATTATTATTCTGTATGCAAATGAGGGGTAAATATTGTAAAACATATTTAAATAATTTGCACTGCAGAACATGGAGCAACTGGATCAGCATACACTTGCCTCAGCACTCAGTAGAGTGAGTGTGTACTTGTGCCTTCTGCATTGAGCTGTGTTCCTGAGCTTCCTGAAAACATCCCAATATATTCACAGGACAAATTTAGCAACACTTACATAAGCTTACTGAGCAGTGAGCGAGTTTAAGTTTGGTCTGAGTCAATCTTCGTGCAACTCTGATGTTTTTACCCGTGTTATAAACAAAGATTGCAAGAACTAGCAGGCTACCATTGCAATACAAATCATGTCTCATTTCCAAAACATGTCCTTGACCATAAATTCAGAGAGTGCATTGAATGAGTACACTTGCTGAGGAATGGGAAAATAATACTGCAAATTTGGCTTCCAGGGATTACATTTTGCACAGTTGGAACTTCAGTGAATTGTAATGCACGAGATTTCAGGGGAGGTTTTATCAGCCAGCATCAACCTGAGGCAGATACGAAAGTCCAAATGTACAGTCAAACATTGCAAAACACTTTACTGTTTTATTGTATTTGTTTCTGCAATCTCATGGCTCTGCTCATTGATTACCCCATCGCTCCTACATTACATTTAAAGGATTTATTTAAAAAAAAACAATGGTACTTAAGTCATGTGAACTCATATGCATTTGCCTCAAATTCTTCTCTCAGCTATTTTAATGGATAATAACATTGAATCAAAATAAAGTAGCTAAGATTTTGCTGACAGAATGAAGGGGGCAATTTTAGGCACATTCATTAAATCTTATCCTCCCAACTCCTATAGTTGCTGAAAAATCCTTTACAAATCTAACTTTTTCCTGTTCTGGCAAAAGGTCATTGATCTAAATGTTGGGCTGGATTTTTTAAAGGGTGGAAGTGGGTTGGTGCACAGTTTGAAAACACTGGCCTCCATTCGGACTGCCAGCACAATCCTAGTCCTGAGCTACCATGAAAGGGGCAGTTTGGGGGAAGGATTGGTTGTCCCCAAGGACTGGGTGGGCAACACAATGAGGCCAATGATTTTTCAATTAAAGGGTTTATTAAGATTGTATTTGTGCGTCAATTCAGAGATTCAGTCAGCAATGTGGGCAGACCACGTTGGATCATGCCCAATCAAGGATGGTGGGCTCAAAGTGGGCATTTCTGGTCGATCTCATGAGGAATCACCACTTGCAACACACAGCCTCCCCCCCAACACAGACATGACCACTGACCATCCCCTGGGAGGGATTTCCCACCAGGGTCATAACTTTTTAAAAATAATAAGAATTTTCCTACCCTGTCCCTCGCTGTCTCCAGGGTTACACTAGCAGCAAATGACAGAATAGATGGCCATTTGGCTTATTAAGCACAGGGCATGAATAACCTATCATAGTGCCCTCAAGGAAAAATTTGTGTCACTGTTCCCTGATCCTGATTGCTGAGGACCTTTCCTTTGCATCTTCAGCTCAAGGCTGCTCCCTTCTAAAGATAAGAAATTCCTCACCTTAGCTGTGTTGGGATTTCCCTCCCTAAGTATTGCTGCATCCTGATCTCTCCCCTTTAAAATGCTTCTTAAACCCATTTCTTTAACCAAGCTTTTGGTCATCTCTCTGATTTACCCTTACTTTGGCTTGGTGCCCATCTCAGCTGGTTATGCTCTCTGTCAAGCAATCTGTAATGGCGGCACAGTGGTTAGCACTGAAGCCTCACAATGCCAGGGACCTGCATTCCATTCCCGGCTTGGATGACTTTCTGTGCGGAGTTCGCGCATTCTCTCCGTATCTCTGTGGGTTTCCTCCTACAATCCAAAGACGTGCCAGGTTAAGTGGATTGACCATGGTAGATTGCCCCTTAGTGTCCCAAGATGTGTAAGTTAGTTGGCAGATGTGTAGTGCCCCAGGGTTAGGGTGGGGAGAGAGCCTGGATAAGCTATTCTGTCAGAGAGTCGGTGCAGACGCAATGGGCTGAATGACCACGTTCTGCACTTTAGGGATTCTATCATTTTATAAAGCAAGTTGTTGTTGTAGCTGTGAATTTTGGAGTTTATCATAGAATCATAGAAAGCCTACAGTACAGAAGGAGTCCATTCGGCCCATCGCGTCTGTATCAACCACAATCCCACTCAGGCCCTATTGTCCACACATTTACCCTGCAAGTCCCATTGGCACTCAGGTCAATTTAGCATGGCAAATCAATCTAACCTGCACGTTTTTGGACTGTGGGAGGAAACTGGAGCACCTGGAGGAAACCCACGGAGACACGGGGAGAATGTGCACGTTTCACACAGACAGTGGCCCGAGGCCAGAATTGACCACGGGCAGTAGATCTAAGCACTGTGCCATCGTGCTGCCTTATTTTGACAATAATTGTAACTTCAGCATGGCAGAGCTTTAATTAGGTTTTATGCAGGTGCGCTTGCCACCATTTATGATAGAGAACGTAACAGCAGCTACTAAACTGCTCCAACAAAATGACAATCGCATGAGAAATTAGATGGAATCAAATAGAGTAGGGAAATCCAGAGGAAAAGGAATGGATTCATATCCAGTCAGATCAATTCAGATTCTGCAGGTTGTGAGATGCTCAATTATCCTGCTTGTATCTGCTTCTTTGCCTCCCTGTCAGTACACTGTTCTCCTCTGGCACTGGGTGCTTGCAGACTTCTCTATTGGCATTCCCTGATCACCACAGCACAGGACCTCTGCCAGACAATCCCTTTCCAATGATACGGTGGCACTGGAGCACAGTTTTACTTACAACAAGCCAATGGAAAATGTTGAAGGCAGAGTGATTTATGTCGCTATTAGACCACAACCTGTCACTGTGGTTCTGAGCCGCAGAATGAGGTTCCTTGCCCTGTGTGTGACACACATAATAAATACTTTGTGACTGTGTGGCGACCTATCTGTGACCAGTTGCTGAAACTTGTCAGTTTTCTGGTCACTAATAGGGAAAGAATGAAAGGCAGGATTAGAGGATGAAAAGAGAAAGAAAAGCAGACCGAGAGGGAGAGGCCATACACCATTCATGCAGTGAAGCTAATTCTGACAAACCTCCCTTCTCTTTCACTTCTGGCTAATATTAAAGCCAATTCGGATGTGGTAATTATTTGCTTTCCTCTCTGATATTGACTGTGTGTGATTTTCCACACACCGAACAAAGATCCCTACCACTGTATACTTACCTTCCCGGCATGCCTCAGTCCTCCAATCCGAGCAGACCCGAGTACTGCACAAGGGCTTCATTTTATCCTTTTTTCTTGCTGCACGCAGCAGATAAGTGTTAATGTTTATTTAACCGACTTACACTAGCTGAATCCCTGGGTCTCATTTCCCATGTTATGTTTTGCTGTAACACAGCAGCGAAGAACTCGGAGGCACTTTCACGTTAAAGTCAAAACCTTTGTAACTTTTGGTTTAAAATTCATGTTCCAGAGTCAACTATCACAAGGAGCAGGTTGTGTTCCACATGCTGAACTTTGACTTCAAATAATAAGGTGACAGTTTACAATTATTTGCACTGTATCCTTAAGAAACACCAGTTTATAAGTTGAATGCAGTTCGCTGTGTACGGTAATAGACCTTGACCTCTTTCAACAAAAAACGTTTCATAACCTCTCACACCGCACAATTCTCAGGTTAATGCAGAAATCTGAGGTCCTTTTATTCATGATGATGGATTCCCCCGTTGCTTTGGCAAATGAATGTTCAGCAACAAAACATAGTTAAAGGAGAAAACTGGTTTACACTCCAGGGGCGGAGTTTTCCTGTCCCGCCCGCCACGGGAATCATAGCGGGTGAAGGTGGACCATGCAAAGATTCATTGACCTTGAGCTGAATTTTCTGGTCTTGGAGTGAGTGTAGCTGGACAACCCCACCGCAGGTTGATGTTGCATCACGTGTGACATTATAGGTCAAGTCATGATTTGCATAACCAATTGCAAACACTGCATGTGCAGTCAATGTTGGAGGGATGGATGGAGGCATTGCTTTTATGCCGTGTTCACTTACCTTGAAGGCACTTGACTCTGTTCTCCTCAAATATGGGAATTGCTGGGAAAACTTATCCATTTAAGTTTATCCAAAACTATTTTCCCATGTATTTGGATCCAGATTGCAAGCCTTGAGGTTGGTTTTCAGATTGTCTTTGTATCTAAGTTTTGGACATCCTGTAGTGCAGGTTCCGATGCTCAGCTGATATGCAGGGATCCTCAATGCACACCTCATGACCAACCAGTGAAGCTGAGCTCTGATGAATATGCTCTCAGTGCCAGCTACGTAACACTTTGCAAGTACCACAGTATTGGGAAATTTTGCCCTGCTACCTGATATTGCAAATAGGCCTCAATCAAAAATAGGATGCTTCTAGTTACTTCATGTGATGCTGATTGGTTATACAAGTGTTGCAACCAGGAAGGAATGATGCAAGAACCACTACTGGTAGACTTTGTTCTGAGACAAACTCCATGCTAGAGTGAGCCTGCCAAACACTGACATTGCTTTTACCAAGCAATAGCTAATGATGTTGTCCAGCATAGTTTTATTGGCGAGGATACTCCCAAGATAGCAAGACTTCTGTACTGAATAGAAGGGCGTGTTGTTGTTTGTGAATTGGGTTGAAGTATGTGGCTGAAGCAGATCTCTGTCTTTTTCAGATTTATTATCAAATCAAAGTGCTCTGAAGCTAGGGAAAAGTGATTAACAAACAACTGAATATCCTCTGGAGTATATGCTATGAGAGTGCAATTGTCCATGAACAAGAGTTCAGCTAGTAGCTGTTCAGTTGCATTTGTGCAAAACATAAGCTTTTGCAAGTTGAAGAAGTTGTCATCAGCTCTGAAATGAATATGTCCTCCAGTGACAAGATTGTTAAGTGTGTACTGGAGCATGGCTGAGAAATAAATGGCAAACAGAGTTGGAGCTAACACGAAAGGCGTCTGGTGATGTATATTTGCTTCATTTGATTTGATTTATTATTGATGCCACCATGTTGTCTGCACATTCAGCAATCTAGCATGGCCAACCGACCTAACCTGCACATCTTTGGAGTAAAGGAGGAAACCAGAGCACCCAGAGGAAACCCACACAGACATGGGGAGAAGGTGCAGACTCCAAACAGTCACCCAAGGCCGGAATTGAACCTGGGTCTCTGGCACTGTGAGGCAGCAGTGCTAGCGACTATGCCACCGTACCACTCCTTTGGGAACCAAGTTAAAAAGATGTATTGAAACATTTGATCAACTACCTCACACACTTTTCCATTATGTCTTTGGATGTCACTTGTTGTCGTCCATGGTTATTCTGCAAAGTGGTACTAATGGTGCCTATTGTGAGTGGGGGAGTGATTTAAAAACTCATGAGGGAAGTTTTCTTTTAATCAACCCTTATTCCTTATTAAGTCCATTATCAGTTTATAATATACACTGAATGCAGCACTTTGTGGTAATCGATTGTAGATTATTTCTTGATAAATTTGTTGTAATGACGAATGAATCCTCTTGTGTGAATTTATCAAGGACAATAAGTTCAATAATAGCAACAACGCCATAACCCATGCTTAAGGTTTTTTTTTAAGTTTATTTATTATTGTCACAGGTAGGCTAACTTTAACATTAACACTGCAATGAAGTTACTGTGAAAATCCCCTAGTCACACACTCCAGCACCTGTTTGGGTATATTGTGGGAGAATTTAGCTTGGCCAATGCACCTAACATTGCCAGCATAAGAATAGATCAGAACAGAATCAAATCACATTAAGTAGAATGTGAATTTAAATAACGCACAGCAGCATCTTATAACAAATCTGTAATCGAATCAAGAGGGTTCCAATTATGGTTATAAACATTCAAGCTTCAATCCTCTGGTTGTGAAATAATCAAAGTGTGACTTCATAATCCCACCGTGATCTCTTTAATTCTCTATTTAATTTGACTTCTCAAGATTAAGGAGACTTATCCTTCAGTTTACTGTTTAAATGTAAAATCATTAAAATGTGTTTTTAATAATACTATGTGCTTAGATTATACAAATTTATATACTGCATTTTATATTTCATTCAAAATAAATATGTTGAAACTAGCCATCCAAACATCCTGCTGTAATCTCACGCTCCATTGATATTCTTAATCTTAAATTACATTTCCAAAAACATACCTTTAATTCAAATTCAGTCTTTCCTGCTGACATAAGTAGTAAAAATGATGAACTTAGAACCAGCACTGGAATCAAAAGAAAACGGGGAACTTCAGTGAAGCGGTTGAGGAGATATTCTTTGAG